>NC_140400.1:4820000-7220000 GCF_056956725.1 Heliconius melpomene rosina
CGTGTTCGGGTTGCGGGTCTTGCGGGTTCTCACAATCTGATATCTCATTTAAATGAGAGAGGTGCGTTTAGCGAAATGGAGAAAATGTTTTTGTTATTTCCATTCCTTTTTCCTTTCCCTTTCCTCAGGCAGGCAAAGCGCGGTGTTGAGTTGCGTCACTCAACGCACATAGGGCGGAAAACGGAGGCCACAGTGCTTAACTACTATATGTGGCAAAAAGCGTGAAGCTATTAAAAAAATAATCATAATTAATTTACAAGCTAGGCTAACATGTTAATTCTCGATTGCCCTAATGTTGAAGATACTCATCGGTTTCGTTTAATCAATGCCAACTTTGATCCTAGCTCTTATTAACGTTTATATGGATAATATGCGATTTGAACGAATGTTCAAGGTTCGATATTATAGTAATTTAGACACGGATAAATAATGTTTACTGAAATTCATTCAATTATCTGCATAAAATTTCGATGAAAATTCATTAGGTATATATTGTTGACATGCTGTTAGTTGTTTGTTTATTAAAATTATTAAAATGAATTATTTTTAGAAGTTTATTGCAATTTGTATGAAAATAGCTCAACCGTGATAAGCAATTGACCGTGACCCATTGAACTCTTCTGATAATAATGATTTGCTATGAATTACCTTATTTAGATATTCCCTACACAAAAATTATATACTTATCATATTTCTTTTTATACTTCTCTTTTTTAATATTATCGTTTTTTTATTTGCATTTCTCCTCTTTGGTAGACAAAGCACGGTGCTGTGCACAAACTGTGCACAACGTTTCGAAAATCGGAGAAAATGGAGAACGAAATATCTTAAAACAACCTATCCTGCTATACTGGAGAGAAAGCTAAAAAAATAAATTATTATTTACATATGAGAAGATTACGTCTACAACGAAAAATTCTATTTGAATTTTATAACTTGTTGTTACTACAGTAATATTTTATATTTCTATTTCTTCGAAGAAAAATAATAGTATGATTATTGTTAAGTCGGGGAAAACTGCATAATATGTCTTTTTCTTAATAAGTACCACAACGAAAAAGTTTATATACACATACATATTGCGTTAAAACTATAAAATTTAAAACTATTTTATAAACGAATAAATTTATTTGTTTATTATTTTTTTAGACAAGCCAACATAATGATAAGGCAATAAATTATATGCGCCGTACATTTTTAATGCATATAAATTAAATTCTACATTAAATTAATGGCGGCCTCGATTAATATGTATATAGAAATATGCAAAACAAAGATTTATTTCTCTAAATCGGATGTAAGTCCAGCTGTGTTCGGCCGTGGTAAAAGCCTTGTCGCTACCAAACTACTATCTATAACGTAACCTGACTTCACCCGGTTAACTACGAACACTGCCCAGTGCCCACCTTTCTTTACTAATATTATAAGACTATAGTTTTTCTTAGATTGAACGTGCTAATCTCAAGAATTGCTGGTTCGTATTTTCTTTTTGTTTCGCTATAAATATGTTTTATCGAAAGTTTACTAAATTTATACAATGTCGAACCGGGAGAACTTCCATTTAATATATGTATTTAATATACTTGTTTAGAAAACGTATAAAAATTTGAACGTAGAGGGTTTTGAACCCGCGGCTCTTGGTAACCGTAGAAGCGCTTTGACCATTAAGCCATATGTTCTCATTAATCTGCATCGACCGATCTTATACGTTTGTTACAACTTATGTTGTTAGCATCTCTATAGGGAGATTTTTACAAATTTCCGCTGTCCAAAGATAATTGCTTAGAATTGTGATTTGGCAAGAGAAAACTATTTGAGAATATTCTAGAATCGGTAATAACCTTACCTAAAAGAAAATATTGGATATGAAAATGTTGTAATAATAGAATTTATAATACAATATTTTTATTTGCATTTTATTTACTGTAGTGTTAGTTTTATTTGACTATAGTGATTTAGCGCTCACGAGTTGCATCGCGTTTCAAAAGTATTTTTGAATCCTTTACATTTTTTTAAATAAGAGTAACAAGTAAGTTGTTATTTGTGTTAGTTGTTGTTTTTAAAAAATGTAGATAGAATACGGTATATCTAGTAAATGCGAGTTTTCCTTTTCTTTTAACTTTAAATAAAACTAAGTGAAGCCTTATTATAGAAACTATCATAAATGATGTAGAGGCGATTTTATCTGGCAGTAATTGTATAGTAATTTTTCAGGGATTTTAATAGTTAAATATACATTTCTAAGAAGACGAAGCATGATAGACAGTGTCTCGAATTCTCGATGTAGAGTCAGGAGGAACAGAGTGTTTCTACACTAGGTTTTCCGTCGATCCTACTATGCGATATATAAAATATTTTATGAGTCTTTGAATATTTCATGAGATTTCATATTTCGTTAATGTATTCTAATTCAACAAAGTCCTAATGCAAACAAACATGTTGTTATTAACAACTGTTTACTATGTTGTTTATAACAATTGTTATTTCATATAAGAGGAATGTTTCGACTTTATGATTCATTACATAAGATCACAATTTTATTTACACATATCAGGTAAATATTATAATGTGTTGTTTTAATTATTTAAAGCTCGTTTACAAGAGGTAGTACGTATTTGAGCAGTGAGAGCTTACACTATGTTTCATATTTGACAAATATATAGTGATGCTTATCAAATAGCTTATGAAACTAGGCTACGCCTGATACTGTTGTTTAAGTGTTGAACTGGTGCTAAGTCAAATAATTTTAGCTTTCCCAAATATACGGATTAAACTCGGTTTTTGGTATAAAAAGCCACCCTTCTCTGATTTTAACATATTGACGTATACACGTAGTGTAAATGATGTTAATTAGATCCAGCTGGTTGCGTAAAAGATTTTAATTATTTTTTTTAATTAATTACATTATTACTTTTTCAAACCTCTATAGCTATGTTTAAGTTTTACATTCAAGGTGAAAATACCATGCGATTAATTACATATGGGTTAATTACATTAATTTGAATTATATTGCATAATTTTACCACTGATAAAAGTAAAATAAAAGAAGATATTCTATATCAATAAAATTAAAAAATAAGAAACGAAGTTGTCGAAGAATAATGGAATTTACTACAAAGAAATATTTTTTCTCATTATAAATGCAATGTACATAATATTATGTGATATTTTTTTATATCTACAACTACTTTAAATCTTGTAATTAAGTCGATAATGGTGATAAATTAATGTAAATAAAGTAAAAATAAAGACTAAATATGTCAAGAATGAATGTAACGTAATTATATTTATATAAATGTACTAATAATAATATACAATGACTATTCATCATTCTTTTTAGCATTCGTAATCAATATTAATACGGTGTTAAGCTATTCGCGTGCTAAGTAAGTACACTTGTACTGGCCGAGTAGAGAACTCGTTGAAATTAATCGATTAATTGTATCTCCATTTATGTATCGTTTATATGCAATTTATATGCGTATTTCGTTTTTGTACTGTATTTAATTAACGTAACGTTGATGAGTTTAACTAATGTAATGCTTGTGGATTCGAATCCCACTAGGAAAAATATTTATTTGTTTTATAATATAGAGAATTTTGCACCCTTGCTCGCTTCGCCTGCTCCGGTCGCCTCGCTCGTTAGAATGATAAAAAAAAATGTATTTCCCGTTATTACAGTTTACAAAAATATCACTCACTCAAAAGGTTTTTATGGTGTTTTCTACTCGTGTAAAAGAGGCAACGTTTAGATATTGCACATTTTTTTAAAACTTATGTGACAATATAGATATAGTTTCTATACTTATATATGTTTTATATATTAAATTAGCGGACCCGGACGCGGCTACGGCTGCTTGAAATATAAGAATTTATATAGAAATATAATTTCAATCCAGATGAAATGCTAAAGTGACTATTATATTTATTTTCATAAGGATGAATATCAAAATGACGCGGTAACGAACGCGGTCGCGTAGCGACGACGGTTGTTATTAACATGGCAGAATAAATTGCATGTCAAATTAGAAAGTATTTTAATTTATTAGTATGTATGTGTAATGTAATGTTATATAGTCTATAGCACTTCTGAAGAATGCAGCTTTCATACAAAACAAAAACAAAGTAAATCGAACCAGTAGATCCAGAGATCTTATCGTTCAAACAAACAAATAAATACTTCCGCTTTATTATATTAGTATAGATAAAAATAAAAAAAATACCTATTATATTACATTTTGCCACCGCTGCACCAAATCGAGGAAATTGATTGAACATACAAATCTATCTATCTATATCCAAAGATATATGTACTTATATATACATAGGTACTTTTTCTCTCAATTAAGTTAATAATATCTAAATATTTATGTAAATAAATGTGTGCAATTTCAATAATTTAAAATGGCATACATAAGGAAATATTAAAACGAATATTTGAATTAAAGTAAAATATTTTCTAATCACGAACTAATGTGACAGTCTTGATTAAAGTTGTTAACATTTTTGCGTTTAAGGAAAATAATAATCTAAAATGTAAATAAAGAATCCAGTTGATAATTGTTTGTTACAGCGAGTAAGAATGTAGATGTAGTCTTATATATTACAATCTTTTGAGTTATTACACGTACTTTAAAAAATATATTTTTCCTGCATTGCTATGTAGAGAGAAGAAACCTAGTGTTAAGACACATCGTTTTCCACTTTCTCCCTAATTATATGTTGACAAAGGTATTAATTATCCTTACTATCTGGTTCTTGAAGGTTAATTTTAATTAAACTTTAAACAATAAATAAATTAACAAGTATGAATTATAGCAGTACAAATAAAACTAATTTTATTTCCAAGTTATAATACATTTCTTTTTCTATTGTCCCCAGGTGTTCCATCTCCGCGACATACGGTGGGAGAGGCCGCGGTTCATCTCGAAGTCTTTCCTCGCGTTCGTCACCTTCAACGTGATCAGTTACTCTCTGCTGGCGGCCGAGGTGTTGACCACTAATGTCGCTGATACTTCTGTTAAAAATAGGGTAATTTATTTATGTATCACTTCTTGTATAATCTAAATTAACTAAATGAAATCAGGTGTCGTAGATAGTCTCGATCTGTTGTAAATCTTTATAAATTTGAGGAATTGTATCTTTATTCTAATGTAGTACGACAACAAATGAAGAAAGTGCAATTTTTTCTTAATGCTAGATAAATTTTATTTAATCTCTCTCCCAACAAACAGGAGAGCCACTGTAATCAGACAGGAGAGGTACCACCTAGTATACTATGGTCATTTGACCTTATGGCCAGATTATGTGTGGGTGTTGTCAATTGTATAATTGTGTAACGTCCTTAACCCCAGTTGGCAGTGATCCATTATCCTTTGTACTTGCATACTACTACTGGAATATATTTAAGTTACAATATTTTCTTCTATTGAACAGTTTTTCCTACATAGTTTTCTGCGTTGTTTAGGTAAAATGCAACATGACACGCCGTGTCTAAAATAATCGACGAACAAAAGTGTTTGTGATAAAAGATTTCATATTTTTCTATATCCTATAAACGTTTATAGGCTCTATTGAACATTTGCACTTATGTTAGTTACGATCTTCCTGTTTTTCCTTTGATATTTTTATCAAATGAATGTATTTTCCATGTAAGATATATGCAGGTAACTACATAAGCACTACGGACTCCTGCGGTCTTGCCAGGTGATCGAAACCATGGTGTTCATTGCAATAACAAAGAAATTATGACTAATATTGTACATTCACCCATACAAAATATTTATGTTAATGTCACATAAGTGGTAAGGTATTTCTATACAATAGGGTAACCATTATTTATGTTTTAAATACAATACAGTGGTAAATTATGATTGTATATGTATGTGAATCATATTTACCAAAACAAAGAAAGGCTTTTCTATATAGGTGAAATTATAAATTTACCAGGTAAAAAACTTTGAATCAGAAGGGAAAAGTCTTGAATACACCAGCACAAGAATTCCATATTCCGCATTTAGCAGGGTAGACAGAAATAATCTAGTGATACTCGACACTCCGTTGACTTGTCGAGTTGCGGCCGACGCCGCACTTGCAACAACATTTTAACTGAAAAACATAAATTTTAATATTTAAAATAATATAAACTTTCTTTTCATTTCAAATCTTCAATAATTAAAGATCGTCACCTAGATATTTTTTTATTTCATGTTTGTATTGCTTTGTTGTAGAGCTTTTATCAACACATCTTCAACGGCTGCTACGCGGTGCTGCTATTCATAGTGGTTATATTCTTCCTCATATACGGTGTTGAAGTGTATTTCAAGGTAACTATTGTACTTTGTTTATCAATACAACTTCTATAGTAAAGTTTTTTGCTCGTAAATCTAATAGCTTACTAAAGAAGGCTGTCTGCCTAAAAAGGGGTGGCTAGAGGATTAGAGATTTTTTTTTGATTAGCTATGTAATACATATATAAGCTCGTTCGCCTTGTCCTTTTTCTATAAAAAAAAATGTATGTATAAATGTGTAATAAAAACACCCCTAATTTATTTCCGGCCACCATTTTGAAAAACTGTGCAGTTGCCACAATTCTGATCGAACGAATTATAATTTAAAAAAATTTATAGCATAAACTAGTAGACATGACATTTTTGACCTATAAGGCTGTAGGGCTTATCAATTAAATGGACATACATTCGTACATACCCTCCTGACGCAGTCGGGTAACTGTGTATTAAAAAAATAGTTTGTTATATATCCATTTCAATAAAGCATAAGGTCACACGACCACACAATAACACTAACGCTAGGCTATTTATGGCAACAATTAGAGTACTATACCATTTGTGCCATCTGTGGCCTTCTTTAGGTCACGATAATCGATCATTGTTCGCGAATAATGTGTGGTCCTTATTTATGTACAACAATCATAACATTTTGAGACTTATTGCTTTCAAATTTAGGTTACTTTTACTATAATATACATTGTCATAGCAAAAATAGTGACAGTCATACGATAGGAACGAGAAATAAAGATAAGCTTCTTACACCAAGTTTTCGCCTCCAAAAAGTTAATAAATCCTTTATGGGTCTGAGTATACGTGTATATAATAAAATTCCGCAGTGTATTCTTAGTTTGCCACTACAAAAATTTAAAATATCTGTAAAAAAAATTCTAATAAGTAAAGCGTATTACACTGTTCAAGAATATTTAGAGGATAAGCATGTATGAAATTAAAGTCTATTGAATGTAATGCAGAATAGCTGCCAGCTAATGTAATAGATTGTACCATTGATTTTGAAAAAAGCAACTGTTTAGTTTCTTGCCGGCTCTTCTCAGCAGAACTGCCTTCCAAACCGGTGGTAGCTTTTTGTTCATATGTTCATTCGACGATTCAAAAGTGCTTATAATAATTGCCTATTTGAATAAAGAATATTTTGAATTTGAATTTGAATTTGTGTCAAATTGTTTCTGTGTTTACTATACTGTATGACAGAACAAATTTATTCTCAGTTGATAATGGTTTATTGTAGTATCTAGAGTTCTAGACGGGAATTTAATTAACAACGTGGGGTAAGTTTGATAAAGCCGTCGTAAGCTGCGTATATATAATTTTATTTATATTTTATGCGTATCTATCACACTTTGAGAAGCAAGAGTAATTATATGCATACAATACAATTTCTTCCTAATTAAAGAAAACATAACGAAATAGACATGTTTTTATTTTAATTTGAGGCCATTGTGGTTTGACTTTACTCACTGAATCGAATTATCTTCATTTCCTTGCTATAGACAAGGTGCTCGGTCAAGACAAGGTGCATCGTTGTATTCACGTGGTAACGGGCGGCGGTAATCACTTACTATCAAGTGATCTGCACGCTCGTTTGCCTTGTGTTTTCCATGAAAAGAATGGGTATCGAACCCGCTACTTTTAATTTAAACCATTTGGTCCAACATAAATAATTCATAAACACTCTTAATTAAAAATATTAATAAGGTACCTTACTATTCCAATTTGTTATAGCTTCGTGGTGAATTCCTGAAAGAGACGAAAGTATGTACGATAATATCTCCAAGGCCCGGTCCTTCCACCGCCGCCGAGGGTGACGATGTGCAAGACACTTTGGTCACTAAGCAGGTAAATAACTTAGTTTTAATTTTTTTTTTTTTATTTTTATTTGAACAAGTTTCTATTTGAAAAGAGGAATTGTCGAGTTTATTTCCGGGCTTTTGAGATTCGTTTATTTGACTATTCAATATGCTTGAAACAGTTCTATTAAAATTACATATATGTAGGTAGGTACTTTATTCTGTTTTTTTTTTTAATTTTTTTTACATTACGTGCATAGTCGTAGGAGTAAGGGTAGTCCAATCGAGGAAACTTATTAACAAAAAAAATATTACATAATATTTAATATCTACCCTTTTGACACTATTATTAAAGTAATTAAAGTAAAACATAAAAATCTATCTTAATTTTTCTCTAAACGAAGATAATTGCTAGGGTGTAATGGTTTAAAATATCACTTTAGTTCAAAATGATGTTGTCACGGCAATTGTTTATGATGTTGCAATGAAACCTATAATTATATTATTGTTTTGCTTTGTAAGCTTTGTGGTGTGTGAGTGCTGAGTGCACTTGATTGTTTTATAGGAGGAAGTTATTATTTGTTATATAAGTGCACATGTACTTGCAACTTAAATGTCTATGTTCTGTATTATATAAATATCTGTTTTTTTTTAATTATTTTAACGAATCTACTATATTTAGTCCTAATTATTTCTTAGTTCTTATATCTTTAATCTATGGGTTTCTATGGATGACCATCATCTATGAGTATGGGTATCTATGGATGACTTATTTCAGAGAAAATTCGTACCCATTTTATCAGGGTCGACAGAAATAGAATTTAATTTTAGTAGACAGGAGAAACGATAACAAATCGGTAAATCTTCTGAAACATGTCAAACTAATATTTTCGTCAACTTTCCTTTGACATTCGTCAGCTAGTATCAGAATAATTTTATATATTTAACTTTATTTTTAGGGTATCCAAACAGATTTAGCCGACTGCAATGGCACGGTAGATCCTCGCTCTGTAAACCACTCGCAGTTGCACCAATCTCGCTTGGGTCTGGTCAGCCAGGCGTTGATGCTGATACTCATCGCTGGGTTCCTGGCTTCTGAGACGTTAAGTGAATTTTGGAAGACAAAGTAAGTGGTATTTTCTTTTCTATTTGATATTGCTATCAGGTCTTTGTATTATAAAAATAAGTAGTTTAAAAGGCGAGATTTTGCAAACAGCATTTATATCGGCTAAAACGTTTCTGAGATTAGCGTGCAGTAACGTATAGATAAACAGGCAATTTTTTTAAAAATCATAATATATTTTCCTTATATCTTTCGTGCACAGAAAACGATCAGTTACAGTTTTATTACGTGTATAGATTATAGTAATGGAAGAGACTAAATAGTAAATACTACTATAGGTGGCATTATAAAACTTATAAATTAAAACTTAAAATTTGATAAAATTTGGTAGGTAATGAGTGCCTTTTCTAGGTTATATATGCCTTTCCTGCTGTTTGCGGGATTTATCGTGAAAATTATTATGAGATGTGCGTTCTTGGTATGGACGTAAAAGGAGAAAACTGAATAACTATTGGTATTTATAGATCCACTTTTTGGCGTATTAAATGTGAAAAACACGCAAAGCCGAGAAACAAAACTAAAAAGCAAAGTTTTAGCATTTGATTAGCTACTGTTTAATTTTCTCCTTTATACCATGTTAAAAACAAAACTCAAAACCCAAATCAATTTCAAAAACTTCCACATTCACTCAGAGTGCCAGTAGTATCCCGCAACTGGCACGACCTGCTGTTCCGACTCGCGGAGATCGGCGTCGCGCTATGGTTCCCCTGCGTGCTGTGGAACTGCATGGCGCCGGAGCGGCTGTGGCTGCTCAACCCGCGGCGGCTGCTCGCGCGGCAGCTGGACGACGCGCGGCTAGCTGATCTACTCTCGAAGAGACCTGCTGATTATAAGGTAAGGAACAAATACTGGCTCAAGGCAGAGTACATACTGAACATGAACAGGGACAAAAAAATCTATACGAATTATCTTTGCGTCTCTTAACTACGATGGAGTTAATGGTAAGAAAAAATTAAGAAAAGAATAAATTAGTTCATTAGTGTGAATAATGATACAAATAAATTTTAATTACTGTAGTAGGTTAGCAACTCTCACCTCAGCTAGTAGGACGCATTAACAATAGTTTAATTGTTTCGTTTAACTAACAACTTAACTAACAAGCATTCTTATCGCATGTTTACAAATCTACTAGCGATATTACACTCGATATTTGGTGTGTAAAGGTGAAAGTGCTCATAGGAATTGCTCATATTTCAATATTTTTTTTAACCTTCGTAGTAAATATTTGTTTTTTTTTTGCAGTTTTTTACCTAACCAAAGTTGTTGAATAAATAAGTAATTAATTATTTATTCAACAAAGTTTATAATGGTTTACATTGGTGTCAGTTGATATAGTATTTGTGTCAGCCAGAATGCAAAAGGGTACAGGCCAAATTTATTTATATTCACTAAAACAGTATACGACTGCTGTTTTTTTTTATATTATTATGTTATATGTTCCATCCCAAAACGTTATGTAAAACGTGCTATTTATACTATGTGCCGTAATGTATCATCATGAGGATCGCTTGTCTTCAGCTTTCATGCTTCCAATTCTGAAAACTTATGCTTACTAGTATTGTCCTCATCTTGCCAAACCTTGGCCGTATAAAATATGTTGGCATGTCTTGGTCCACTGGCTACGTCTAGCTAATCTTGGCCCATCAGCCAAGTAAGCGAATATGTCTTCTCAGATCATGGGGGTTTTGGTCCATCTATCTTGGCCAAGAAAAGTGCGATTTTTCCTGGAGCTCTACAAGGAACTTCAGTGGTCCCTATGGAAAATATTTATCGCGAAGTTTCTTTATTCAAAACCTTTAAAAGCTATTGAGGATTCCGATGTGAAGGTGGTAAGTGTCTTAGAATTTGTTCTTAATTTATTAAATATTTTAAATAATCTTCATGAAGGAAGATATCTTTTTATGTGTTTTATGGTATATGTTTCGAAATATTCATTGTACTAACAAAATTAACCATTTTTTTTATTAAAAAGTGATAAAACCAACTCCTCTCATCTGATGTAGGTACTCGTATATGACTTGCTCACATACTATAACGTATAGTCACTTTGTCTTCTAACTAGAAACGGTTCAGGAGCTACAAACAAATCTTCTTTGAATAAAATATTTCTTAAACCAGCCTTTTTAGTAAATACTTATAATAATTTTTCAGAATGTGGAAACAGATTCCCTCGTGGGCAGTGTGGGTTCGAATCTCGATTGCTGGATATGCTACGACAACACGCGGCCTGAGCCTCTTATCAAACCGTGTAGGTGTACTGGCGATGTCGCCGCCGTACATCATGATTGTTTGAGGAGGTGGCTTGTTGAGGTATGTATACAAAACTAAACTGTCATTAAAAGTAAATTTGTTAAATAGCGTGAGCCACGGCTCAGCAATATGACAAATGGGCATAATTTTTTTTTTCCATCTTCAAGTTGTATCCCGCACACAGAAATGTAGGTAGATGGAACCTAGTGTTCAGACACTCCGGTTCCTATTTTAAGCCGAATTCTGGAGGCATTGGGTACTAAGTGGCTAAACTTAATGCCGCGCTAGACCAGAGCGAAGAAATGAAAATGTTTAATTTCATTCCCTGTGGAAGTGGGAATCGAACCCACAACCTGTGACATTTACAGTCACACTTTGTGCCCCTGGGTCACGAATAGTCAAATTTCTATTTCATTTTCATAATTGCGTCTGGAATCTACTTTTTTCCGATGGCACTATGGTGCCATGTGCCTTTGCCTTTGCCAGTGCCTTTGTAAACAATAATTATATTTGTCTTCTTTAATTTTTCAGAGCGCGTCTACTCCTGATGGCTTAAAATGCAAAGTGTGCAATACTCCATATATCGTTCAAGAGACTAATAGGCGAGTGATTTTCTTTTGTTTAAAGTAGTATATAATATTTTATAGCTTTTAAAATTTAAATTACTTAAGATGTTTATTTGGAGTGTTATTATTTTTTGTTTAAGTGTTAGTTTTAACTGAATAACTTCTCGAATAAAGTGCTCGTAATGATATTTGGATACATTTTAATACTGGATTAATAATAATTTATAATATGTTCCACGTGTTACCAGAGTGGAGTGGGAGCGCGGGTTCACGCTGGCGCACTGGGTGCGCACGGTGCTGGGCGTGGCGTGCGCGTGCGCGGCGGCGGGCGCGGCGTGGGCGCTGGCGCAGCTGTTCCCGTCGCCCGTGCCGCGCGTGCTCGCCGCTGGCGCCGCGCTGCTCGTGTGCTATGTCGTTATACGGTATTCAACTCAGATAAACCCTAATTCAAACCATTCACATTCGTGAGTGAGTGTCCGGTCCTCTCCCCTTGGTCCCCTTTATTGGTCCATCAACCCTAGTTCAAACCGGCACTCGTGGACTCGAATGAATATCCGGGCCTCCCTGTGATCCTCTTCATATTAGTGTTAAAGGAGATAAGAGATGAGGCCCCTCTACACTGAGTGAAAAAAATGTGATACAGGGGCGAAGGACGATTACAGAAACTTCATAATTTGTAATGAAAAACAACTGCAACTAAAATAATAGTATTACAATAAAGAATTTGATGCACTTAAGAAAAGCTTAAGCTCTGGTGTAATGTTGATATTAGCTTTGAAATTTTGGCATATGTCAGTGCAAAATTTACACACATGTTCAACCTTTAGTATACACTAATTTATTTATCTTCAATTCCATGCTGTTATTATTTAAATCCATACTATTTTTCTAATATTCTATATTTTTTCACATTCAGGTTCCTCGGTATGCACACTGTGACCGCATATCAACGTGCCAAAGTATCCTCTCTCAAAATAATCACAGAACCCTTAGAGCTTAACGCCGATCAAAGTCAACTGTCAACCATCAGTAAAACTGTCACCGTTGAAATAGCATCTAAAGCTATATTAGACCAAGCTCTAAAAGGCGAGAAATAGATAAATAAGAAGAAAAGTAATGTGTCAGTGCTATGCAAAAGCTTATATTCATACAGCCAGACTATATTAAAAAAGTAACCGTCAAAGTGACAAACGTCTGTGGCATTACAAATTTTATCTGTGGTCTGTGGTTTAAGTGTTAATAAAATAAAATCGCCATATCAAACGATATATTTTTTTTTCGTTCGAAATTACGAGTCGATACTCAGTGAGTTTATTATTTATACCTAAGTGATGATAAATTTTTAATAAAATAGTTTAAAAAAACAAATTTATCAAGATTTTAAGCGTTGTGATGTGCTAGTACAAATACTGTCATGTGGATTGAAAACTGGTCAATAACAAAAAGAAAACAGCTAAAACAAAAGGATTTTTTAGATATAAGAGTCTTAAATAAGAATAAAATTGTTGCCAAATTTAAATTTTTACACGTAAATACGTATCCATTGCTCTGTTCAGTACTTTTTTTTAAGTTGTACTGTCTAAGTATTATAATATTTAATTATCTTTCGTTATATTTAAAAAGAAATAGTAATTGTGGCCAGATATAGTAATAATCGTATTGCAGGGGCACAGAGTGTGACTGTAAAATCGACTTATTTTGAGTTCGATCCTCACTCGAGGAAATTAAATATTTATTTAAATTTATATTTCCATTTCTTCGCGCTGGTGTCGATGTAAAGTGTTGAGTTCCGCCACTCAATACGCAACGCCTCCAGAATTCAGCGGAGAGTGGGGAACGGAGTGTCTTAATCCAAGGTTTCCGTCTGCCTACCCTGATGTGGGCGGTATACAGCGTGAAGCTGAAAAATAATTATATTAATCGTATAAAAACAAATAAAGTAATTTCCATGTAGATTAACATTTTGTAAATATTTTCATAACAATTCCTGTAAAATTTGATCAAATATTATTGGTCAATAAACGAGACATTAGAACATACTTATGTAGTGTTGGGTAATAAAAAAAAAATAATTTTATTTTCATGGGAAACAAACAGTAAAGTAATTTTTTAATGATAAAATATAAAAAAAATACAAAAACTATTGTTTCCACAAAACTTTATAAGATACAGCTATTCACTAGAAAAGAAAATGTATA
Source organism: Heliconius melpomene rosina (assembly GCF_056956725.1). Lineage (NCBI taxonomy): Eukaryota > Metazoa > Arthropoda > Insecta > Lepidoptera > Nymphalidae > Heliconius > Heliconius melpomene. The sequence goes on from NC_140400.1 coordinate 4,834,233, forward strand.
TAGCTGTATTCGCTTTTATATAATTAATATTTACTGCTGCATATCTTTATTATTTATTTTTATGAGTATTGTTACTTTAAAAAATAAATCCTAATATTATATATAAAAATATTTTCGTTTTCCATCTATACCGTAATAAATAACTATATCTAATTATATACAGTATGATCCTTAGGTCATAGATTAAAAAAATATCTTAATATTTATTTGTATGTGTGTATAAAAATTTGGGAGATTGACATTTAGTTTTGAATAGCGTATGACTGTAAGTGCATTGGTTGTGGGTTCCTTGATGTATACTCGACGGAAATAAATTTTTATCTCTCCGGTCTCAGGAGGACAGTAACGCATTCGATTTTCTTTTAGATTCGATTCGAGTCTTGACATTAGGTTGTCTCTGCTTACCCTGCAATATGCGGGATACAGCGTGAAGCCTTAAGCCATAATTGAAAATTTTAAAAATGTTTATTAGCTGATTTATAATTAAGCTACAGGCATTATTTCCGTATCCATTTTGTATGTACTTATTTATAGAAAAGACATTGTGTAATCAATCTATAATTTGTTAGCATAACATAAATTGTTTTAATGAATAAATGTTATATTATAAGTCAATTTAATTACCTGTATTCCTTTTAATTTTTTTGCCATTCAGATATATAAACAAAATATTATGTTTTTTATTTGCAATTTATTTAAATGTACAGTACAAACTTAATATATCTACCCTCAGTTATATCTATTCTCAATTTGCGGACTACCCAGTACGAACTCCGCGATTTTATTTAATTCGAAAACATATTTTAATATTTATATTTTTTTTGTATTTAAAAAAATATTGGACAAAATATGGGTAATTAAATGGGCTTTTTATTAAGGTAAAAAACACAAGCAATATAGATTAAAATTAAAAATCCATTATATTACAATAATGATATCTAGATCAACATTTAATTTATACACACCTAAATTATGGTTATTTTTTGAAGAAAATATCAAATTTCAAATTTTAAGAGATACAATATTTATGATTTAGTTGAAACGTTAGTTTATTATTCACTCTGAGACGTATACTATATTTAACTGGCATCGAATTATCTACATTAGTAGGTGCTATGTTTATGTAATTACAGTGAAACAGAAAAAAAACTAAAGTAATTACTATCTATATATTTTTACTAATACTGTTTCTTTTTCTTTGGTTAAAGACCTAAATATATATAAAATAATTAAAATTGATATGTTAGAGTACACAAGTATGGAAAAGTGTTAGATTTTCCTCAATTTCCTTATAACACAGAACTTTGGTAAATTTATTAAGTAATAGTATAAAAAAATTTCGTATCCATCCTTTTTGTTTCTTTTTAAACTAGTTTTGTTAAAAATGTTGTTTTCTTAAATTATTATTGTTTTTTTTATTTCCCACTATCCGTATAATGTTATATTTTGGCATCTTCTAGTTGTTTAATTTTTTTAAAAAAGAGGCTTTACATAATGTATTGTAATATAATTTCAAAATTTAATAAACATTATTTTAGACAAATATTGTTGTATTTTCATTGGTTTTTTTAAGTATATGTATGTATTTGTACCACAATATGCCAGTGCCAATTTGCATTTTAAGTGTTAATATAGAGAGGGTTTTTTCACTTATGGGCACATATTAAAAGACAGAAATCAATTATCTACAACATGAATATGAACTATTAACCTAACTTAGCTCAAAAAAAGATTTTCGCGAAGATTCAAATAATGAAATTGAATTAAACTTTACCTTTATAAAAATTAAGTCATTTTAAAATCCCACTATATGTATAACCGTACAATATAACTGTATTTAAAGTATTTATATATGAACAGGTAAAATTATTACCTTTATAACATTTATTTTAATGATAATTTGGAATGATTTTAAAATCTGTTATAAATGTGTAATCTGTATTTTTTTTTATTGTAATATATACTTTTTTTTAAAATCAAAACAGTAATTTTAAAGGACTATACTTACAGCCTTTGACATAACATGTATAAAAACATATATTTTTATATATTCTATTAATATAATTAAAATAGTTTTGACATATGTATAGAAAAAGCATATTATTATAGAATATTATGAATTAAGTAGTCGAATAGTAGTACCTAGTTCGCTAGCGTTCACAAAAAAATAGTTCAATATTTATAATTAATCTATAGATATTCATCCAGTAAACTTCAATCAAGGTTGTCGTGGCGCAGGGCAAAAGCGTGACTGTAAAGGCGACACTTGTGGGTTCGATACCCACTCGACCTGGTAACCAGGCAAAGCGTAGCGTTGATTTGCGCTACTCTACACGCATTGCCTTAAGAATTTGGCGGAAAGTAAGGAACGGAGAGTCTCAGCACTAAGCTCCCAGGTTCCCCCTGACTACCCATTTATGTGAGTGAAGCTAAAAAAATAGAAACAACTATCAATAATTTGCCAGTCAATTTATTCTGTATTTCTCCAAAATATAAGGTTTACACTGTGGTAAAATATACCTATTACTTAAAATGTATTGTTTATTAACAGGAATATATGATGGGACTCTATAAATTGTAGATTTGTATTGATAATATACAACTTGTTCCAGTATTTTTGTGTAAGTAATTGAAGTATTTCAATGGCGACAAATAAAGAGAAAGGAAATCATTTTTATTTGTTTTATTTATAGCACAGTTACCGTCCGCGACTATATTTGCGAGGACTTCATAATGGAGAATAATCACAAAATTTAAATTCTAGTTCATCGTATTGTTTTTTAAAAATAAAAAATACATGTGAAAGAATTATTTTGATACGTTTTTTAGTTTTTGAGATATTGTCCTTTAAAGTAAGCGCGCGACGCGAGATTCCGTCGGGCCGTAACCGACTCGCGTGACGTCACAGGTCTTGCAAAACTCGCTCGCTCAGTTCGTCTTCGTTCGCTCGTAGTTCGCGCTCTTCTTTAGCTGGCGTTCCATCACAAATTTAGTTTCATTTAATAAATAATATGTAGATATATATTTAAAATCTTTTTTTTTTTCACAAACATAATGTAATAGCGAGCATTGTATTTTAAGATATTGAAGTTTTGATAGTACTTTGTCAAAAAAACAGTTCTATCTTGCTCGGTTTCATGGCGTGTTGTACCAAAATCTTTAGCTTTGATTATTTTTATTATAGTATCGATACTAGAAAGCTTGAATTTTTTCCAACAACACTTGGCTTGGCTTGAGTGTTACCACAAACTTAATCAGTACTTTAATGGAGAAACTACTCAGAACTTCGATGGAGGCATACAGGAAAAAAAAGAAGAGCTCTGCATTAGATTTGCGGCCTTTTTAGATTTGCAGAAGGCCTGTAACTGTGTGCCTTGTCAATGTATTTGGAGGGCATTGCGATCCAAAGGGATCCCTGAGGCCTATATTAAGATTATTAGGTATATGTACCACGATCCCGCTTTGCGATTCGCGATGGTTAGGACTGCTGTTGGCGGCACCAAACCCTTTAGATCACAGTAGGGGGTTCACCAATGCACGGTTCTTAGTTTGTTCTTATTTATTGTAGAGCTGAATACTGTCACGGCTCACATCCAGGACCAGCCTCCATGGCTGATGATGTATGCCGATGACATTGCACTCATTGAAGAGAACCAACTAATGCTGGAGCGTAAAGTGAACCTCTGGAAGGGTACGCTTGAGAACGGCAGTCTTAAACAAAATGTGTCGAAGTCCGAATACATAGCCTGAGGGAGCTCGGACTCGAGCACTGTCCTTATAAGTCCTGAACCAGGCGTTAAGTTGGAAAAGTTTCCTGGGCCAAATGGTGGGAGGATACTAGTGTGGTCTGCGACCGCAGAATACCACCCAAGCTCAAGGGGCTGATATATAAGAGCATCATCTGACTGGTTCTTTTATACGGCAGCGAATGTTGGCCAGCACTATCTCGGCATGCTGAGAATCTTCACATCACGGAAATGAAGATGCTGAGATGAATGGGCGACGTAACGCGGTCTGACGCATACGTTACACATTCATTCGAGGTAGTCTTGGGGTCCATTACGTAGCGGATAAGCTCCAAGAGTGTGGCCTAAGATGGTATGGCCACGTTGCGCGCCAGTTAGGAACTGTGTCGGATGCTGGTGCCCTGCTATGTCTATCCTGTCCCTGGAGCTAGACCTCCGAACGCCCAAGGATGCGGTGTTTGGATGTCGTGATGCAGGACATGAGTACCAATGGTCGAACCACTCAGGTACCAATGGTTGAAGACTCGTCGCTTCGACGATGTAGCCCATTATAAATGCCATGGTATGTTTACAATGACCTCTGCTGGCGGCACAATCTTCGCAGATTACGTATAAACTTATTGGTTCTTTTCATTGCATTCTAAACTGCAGTAATATTGTTTAATACGTGCGCGGTGTTCTGCTGTAATCTACATTTGGCAATACATACATTACCTACTCTTTTAACTTATACGTACGCAATAGCATCATGACCATAACTCTCTCTTGCCGATCTTCAATAATCACAATAAAAATATTATTCTGATATACATATATAGAAATATTAAAAATCTACATCAAAGAAAATGTACATCTGCTCAACTTACTGCATGTATTTAGTTATATTATTATTATATTATTTTCACTTATAAAACAATCTTACTACTTTGAACTGGAATAAAAGGTTTGGTACTTTTAACGCAAATAGCGTTACCTACAATATGAAACTAGTTAGGTTAGGTTACATTACAGTTTTAAATAAATAATTTCAAACAAAATAACATAAGATATTATCTATCACTACCCCAAATCGACATAATATTACTAGTTAGACAACAAAACTTATCTTCGCATTTTTACTCCTTGCATTTCTGCGGCGATGAAATCACTATTATTCGATAAATAATCGGCAACCATAAATCCATATATTACAGGTAAGTTATCCGATTGCCCTTTTTCGAATCCCTCATCCATTTTAATTAATTGGATTAACACTTTAGCACAGGTAAGAATCAAACAAACAAAGTACTGCGCGAGATCTCCTAACTATCACCGGCGACTAGCGAGTTGCAAGACCTGTGACGTCACCGCCGACCGCGGGACTGTAAGCGGCATTTAAAATTTTTGCAAACTTCAAATGCCTGTAAAATCATAACTACTTAGTTTTTTTTAATGAAACAAAAACTAGTGTATTTGTATACGTAAAAACATTACTGTAACGAACTTTGAAGCATTATTTCATACCTATTACCATTCCTCATTCTTGCCATACTACTTCCATTTAACCACCCGTTGTTATTGCCACTTGCAGGAGGTGGGCAAAAAGAACCTACCTACTAAAATAATTTAAATACAATATATATAACAAGAGGCAGAGGAAACCTAGTGTAACGACACTCCGTTACCCACTTGCCGCCGACTTATTCGAGGCACCCGTGTTGAGCATCGGAACTCAACGCCGTGCTTTTGCCTGGTACTCTGGTATCAAAAAAATAAAATATTAATAAATAACAACTCATTACCCCTAGTGGGAATCGAACACACAACCGTCGCGTTACAGTCACACGCTTGTGCCTTGCGCTACGACGCCCCCAAAATATTACGCTATTGACCATGGCGCGTCCATTTTAAAATAACAAAAAAGTAATTTTATCTGTAGTTAGACAGTTTTATGGTGTTTCTATGAAATCTCGTGTACGAGTATTTACATTATCGATTTTTTATTCTGGCTTTAAGCCAAGGCAAGGCGAAGGTCGCATAAATTTCGTAGCTTATGGCGAATAACTCAGTGGCGATATAACGAGTATTGTTATGGGACGTTTACGGCCTCACTTCATAAATTTGTTCTTAGTATCAATTGTTTTTCATCACTTTTACCTCGCATTATTTGCGGATTTTGCGAGGATTATTTTTATTTCTCCACTTTTGTTTAATTAGTGAGTATATTTTCCAGCAGTATTTGCGTATTAACATCTATATAGACGTACTGAATGGCGGAACCTAATGTCACAAACAATTTTAGTCTACAGAAGCACAAAGGTGTTTTCAAAGAGATTGCAGATGGGCAAAAGTCACAAATAATCACACGCAGTTGAGGGTAATACGGTTAATTACAATTCCGTAGGTCAAAAAACGGTATTCTTTTAAGGATACAAATACAATAAAATGCCCACTAACGACTTCCTTTCTACCTTTAAATAATATTGTTAATAGGTACTATTTTCTATTTTTAATTTTTGTCATATCAAGTTATAAAGCCTATAAATCTATAAATCATATTCACCTATAAACAATCTAATATACCTTTTTGATACAGTACTTAACAAATCTAGATTACGTACATACGGTTTAGAGTTAACCTACTTAACGTAAACCTCCAGAAAAAAATTAAAATAAATCTAGAAAGTTCACGTTTGAACAATAGCCATTTCTCACCCCTTTAATAGATTAAATCGTATACAGAGGGAGTTTTGAAACGGATTCTAAAAATAGCATCGCGCCTCCGCGCCGGTGAAGGCCAGAATGCATTGAGAAAACCTTTCAATGTAATTTAGTTTGTATGAAGCTGACCGCCTACGCCTTTTATGGTGTAAGCCATTTCTAATTTAAATTTTTATTCACAGATTTGAAGTTAATTAAATTTCAATTGTGATAAGAGTCGAAAATATTGAATTTGAATTAATATTGAAATTTTAAAATATTGTTAGATTAAGTTTTTCTTTTGACTTCTTCCGCGTCGTCAAATAAAAATTTCTGGAAATTGTGTACGCATAGAAACAATCAACGCCATTTAATATAGACTATTATTACCTTCCTCGATAACTGCAAAAATAGAAGGATAGAATAGATAGGTATAAGGTGTTATGCGTTTTCCGTCTACGACAGCCTGAATTCGAAATTCTAATCCGCGTATTTGATACATTGTTAATAACGATTATCTTAATACATTTTATTCTTATTATTATTGAAACTATTACTCATATTTATAATGAACACCGCCAATTTAACTCTTGAACTTTGTGATACCTACTATCGGTTAGTTGTTTGTTATTAAATTAATTGATTAATCGTTATCCAATGTCACTAATTACCTACTTTTGTTTTTGCATGGGCCGTGTGAATCATATGATTGTTTAGACATCTACATATAAATAAATATATATGTACATACTATATATATATAAATAGTGAAATATACTGGACTTTATTTTAATACGACTCCGGAGAACAACAGTTAAATGTTATATCTCCAGGTCGTTTTGCATCAGGAATGTGCCTTACAGTTGTGGGTTAAGTAGATCGCCACTCGAAGGAATGATAATAATTGATTAATTTTAATTTCTCCGTTCCAAATGCAGGGTTGATTTCTGCCTCTTACCTCACATTGCCTCGATATTTTGGCGAAAAGTGAGGAACGAAGTGTCTTACAAAACTAGGTTTCCTCTGCTGCTATTTGGAAAGAAAAGTATAACACGTGTATGAAAATATATTGACTGGACTTTACTTCAGAAACACGTGGTCTGTATGTTTTGTTACGTAATATATTTATTTATAGACATTAGAATATTACTTTAGATAAAGCTAGATTTATATAACTTCATAGATAATCCATACTAATGTAATAAATTCGAAAGTAACTCTGTCTGCGATGTATAATAATACAAAAAAGTCTTGGGATGAACACAGGCTACTTTATCTCAACCTCTTCATCTCATTTGTTTTTTTGTAAAATTATACTTTAGTGCACATCACTACAACGAATACTTTATATCACAGTTGTAGAATGACCTAATCGTGGTGTGCAGGGCTTGGTTAGAGAATGACCGACTCGAACGGGCAAACGAGGCGACGTTGACAGTTTTGTCAATTTTCATACATTTTCTATTTTATTACTATTTATTCTAATATTAATAATTTGCTTTGTTTATGTTTACTTATATTTTTTTGTTAATTTTAAATAGTTAGGTATTTTTTCTAATATTATTTTTTTTTTCCTTACTTCTCATTCATCATTCATCTAGTTATTATTCTTTTTCGGTTGATTTAAATTATTAAAGGTTTATATTTTCTTTTTATTCCTATTGAAAAAATTCTATAAATATTTTAAATTAATATTGTTATAATACAAGCGGGCAAAGCCTTGCAGATCCGCTAGTTTCCATATAAATACATATATCAATCTATCCTTAAAAGAGTTCAAATAATCATTTGAGTTGCAAACTTAAGTATACTTACATAATCTACGTAAATAAGTAGGTAACGAGTCAGCGCGGTGTTGAATTTCGCCGCTCAACACGCAATGTCTCCTGACATTGGCGATAAGTGAGGGAACGGAAGTGTTTTTATATGAAGACGTGTCTTAAAACTGGGGACCCAGATTTCCTCTTTCGTTTCGTTTTCTACACATACAATACATGACACGACATTTTGGCTAGTATAATCTATTCTAATTAAAATGAGCTGACAATTCAGCATTTATAAATAAATATAACATAATTTTAAATCAAATACTTTAAAATGTTGTCTCTACCCTGACCTTAGATTTATGAATTTCAAATCGTCTGTAAAATGTCCGTCATGTGTCTGTTGTGGCTGTGTGAGATTAACATTTCCATGTTGTGTGATTGATGGCTCTACCGTTGCTCTACTTTTCATTTTTTTTTTATTGTTTCATATCATTGTTTATAACATGTTTACTATTTATAAATTAAACAAGTGTAAACAGTAAACCGCTTCACGCTGTATCCCGCACACAGCAGGGTAAGCAGAACACTAGGTTCCCAGCGTTAAGCCACTGCGTTCCCTACTTTCTGCCGAATTTTAGAGGCATTGCGTGTTGAGGGGCAGAACTCAACGCTGCGCTTTGCCTCGACACCAGAGCGAAGAAATGAACAAAAAAAAGAATAAGAGAGCATAATTTATTTCTACTCTTATTGCCATTGTAAAATATAGCCCTTTTTTAAATTTAAATAATATGTTTTTCATAAATACTGTATTGCTTGTTATATTTTTTTTAAATTATACATTTTATTACTAAAAAGTATGTATGTACGTATACCTACTCGGATACAGTAAACAAAGAAAAAGAGTTATCTCGTTACAGAACAAAAAGACAATCTAGTTACCTAACCACCATTATTGATTTTCCGATGCATCCCTCCAATTTGATTTATACGAAGTTCTATAGCAATTTCTCACAATATTTTCTTACAAAAGGACTTAAAGCTTAATTATTTATATATACTATAGTAAGATAATTTAGTAAATTTAAGTTTTTTAGGCAGATTTTAGAGCAAAATGTACGACTGTACTGTACGAAAATTTCCGACGGCACACGAACATGTCCGAAGGGGAGGAACTAGCGAAGGGTTTCCCGCGCATGCCCAGCCCTGGCTGAATCAAAAGTGACGTCAGTACTAGTGATGCGCATACGTTTTCATCCCTTCCATAGTTATATTCTATAATTGATACGTATAATTTTTTGATGACAGTATTTTTCTGTTTTTTTTTCAGGTCCATCTCTTCTAAACTTAGTGGAGCAAAGTAAGAGGCATAAAAATACCTAACATTAACCTTTTACGTTAACGAGGAAATAGAACTACATTCGCAAGCAAGTGATGATACCAATTGTAATTTTAAGTGGAATACCGTTGATTCCGAATGACAGAATAAATATTATTATTTTTTTGTAGGTTTTTTCAGTATTCATTACCTTTTTGATTGATCTAAGTACACACTTTTTTTACAAATGTCGCATATTATTAGCGACACAAGAATACCACAATTAAAGAAGTAATGTAAAAGTAAAAAACTTATATTAAAAAAGATATCACATGACACACATATCGCAGCCTTATCTTAATATGAAACAGGTAACCTAAACGACTATAATTGATCATTTTAAAACTGGCAGTAAAATAAATATTGGTCTTAGTATGTCAAGTTCAAGCGTAAATTTTTGCGACGTTTACATAAGTTTTTGGGACGAACAGTAATAATATTCTTTTTTCGCTTATTCGAAGAATATTTTCATATTAAATGCTAATATCACTATAATATATTTTTAAACAATACATAATACTTCTTGAAAACTATCGTGTTAGACAATATTACGGGTATATTATTGCCATGTAATATTCATTAAAAAATATATAGTGATGAATGTTATAGTTAGATTCGTATAAATTTACTACTTTACTATTTTCGTACGTATAAATTTAAATGAAAAAAAAATGTATATTTGTTGCATATTACGTACATTTAATTGAGAGAAAAGTGACAAATTACCTAATGTGACTATATTATATAAAAAAGCATCAATTGTTTGATGAAGTGATTTAATACTAAGTGATTTCTTCCCCTATAGTTCTCCTAAATATGTTAAGCTAACAAAGTAAATAAAAAATATTCGCCTATATAACTATCGATGCAATATTAATAAATGTGTTACTTCTCTACGTCTCACGGCACAGCAGTCAGTGTAGCGCCCGACGCGAACGATTGCGTTCCATTTTCGATTTTTGAATGAAAACTCCAGTAAAAAAAATATTGTGAATGGCCAGTGCTTAAAACGTGATTTAAAAGTAGGTTTTATATTATTTTTATTTATTACTGTAATTTATGTCATATATTTTTTAAGTATGCTTAATTTTTTTTCATAATTTTCGTCTGAATCACATTATTTTTTATAGTTATATCACTTGTTACATTTAAAACTAAAATAATTTAATCACAAATATATCATATGAATACACCATGAAGTTCTTATATATTATCAATTATACTTTAATAGTTTAAATATCCATTTTAAGCTCTATTATTATAAATTAACGTTTATTCCATTCAAGAAGTATAAAAAAATATTTATTAATAAACATCTAACATAAGAAGAAATTTTGGTGCATTGGAAGTTCGATTCTGAAGGTATATTATTGATTGTGCGCGGCGAAGGGGGGCGGGAGGGCGTACAAGGGGATGAGGAAGGTCGGGAGTTCTTTCATCTAGTGCTCATCACGTGGCGAATTGTGCACGTGCTAAATTGTTTATTATTTTATAATATAATATGAAAAGTATTTAACATAAATTATTTTACCATTGTTTGTAAAAAAGAAGATATGTTTATAGGAGATCATTTTTTTGCTTTTGTAAGAACAGTAAGTTATCTCCCTAATATTTTATTACGTGTTAGCAAACTGAAGTCACTTTAAGTTAGGGTGTGACGGTCGAACCAATATGTCTGTTACCGAAAAGACGCAGGTTCAATTTTGAAAATTTTTACAATGTCTTTCATAATATAGAAATAAGTTTGTTCTTCATATATCATGGACATTGGCCCGGGGTTCAGGCATTGCTCCGAACTCTACTATTAGTAGATATATTTTATAATTTCAATTCTCAACAGTTGTTTTAACTACAACAATAATAGTTTTCCAAACATAATTTAAATACAGAAGATAAAAAGTTGTTTGACAAAAACGTATATTATTGTTAGTATTTTTTTAAAATTTTGTTATATATTATATGTTTTAGAATAATCTAGATTCTAGATCATTGACTTAATTGATATAAAGACGACATATAATTATTCAATCTAAAGAAACATTCTCGCACAACAGCCACATAGTGTGTTGTCTGATGTAACATTTTCAATGAAACCGATAAGTGTTTAGAGTTTAAACTGTTCATTGATACAAAGTGGTATTTAATATATAACACCATTTAAAGAATATAATACCATTATGAATAATATATTGATAAAATAAAAATCTTATTTTTTTATACAGCTTCACGTTGTATTCCGCACGCAGCAGGGTAGTCAGAGGGAACCTAGAGTTAAGACACTCCGTTCCCCACTTTCCGCCGAATTCTGGAGGCATTGCGTATTGAGTGACGGAACTATCGCTGCGCTTTGCCTCGATACCAGAGCGAAGAAATGGAAATATAAATTTAAATAAATATTTCATCTCCTCGAGTGGGGATCGAACAAGGTTTTCAGTAAAAACTTCGTATGGTCGGATGTAAGTAACTTAGATTTTTGTATGACATAAGTAGCGTTGCCAGACGATCCGACTTTGGCGGGGCAGGCTTAGTCCTGCTTTTCACGATATTTTTAATATTTTAAAATGTTAATCTTCTCTTACTAATAATTTCATAGAAATAGGTATATTCGTAAGTTACGTGTGATTATTTAGAAGACTTACCGATAATTAAGATATTGTTCTGGTTCACCATATGGACATGTGGTTCATCAGAACAATATCTTTAATTGAAGTGACGTTTTTCTATTAAAAACATTTTATATTAAAATCTATTTTGAATGAAAGTAATTTAAAAATCAAATAAATGGATAAATAATAAAGATATTTATCCTCATTATTAATTTTAATAAACCCGCTTTTGGCGGAAGAACCTTGTTTTTTTACTTGATATGTCCAGAAATCCCGCTTTTCATCTAGAGAAAATCTGGCAACGCTGGCCGTGTCACATCTAAGTTACATAAAAGGGAGTTTGAAATGCATTGAAATTAGATTTTTCATCACTTTATTATTTTTCCACATCTTATTATTTTTTCATAACGTTGTATTTTTTTCATAAAAGCATATTTTATGTACGGAATCAGTTTTTATCTAATAGACTAAAACTATTTTTTCCTTATAATAATAAAATATCAATGTTTAGTTGTCATATTCTCAACTAAAATATATTATAATAGGAAATTAAATACTTCATACAATTTCATCGTTTACAACAACATAATATATACTTATTTATTATCTACGTTTTAAATCACAGTAAATATTTTTTTATATATGTGTAATTATTTGTAATATGAAAGGGAAAATCCCTTTTGTTACTATTTATATAGATATTCACGAGATCCGAGATAGTGGCAAAGCGTGGACTGTCAACGCGATGACTGGGGGCGATTCCCCCTCCAAAGAATAAATTATTAGAATATATTTTTGCTTTGATAAATCAAAGTACAGTGCTGGTTTTCCCCACTCAACACACAATTTCACTAATACTAGGTGAAAAGAATAGTAGAGAACTGAGTGTCTTAATTTTAGGTTCCCTTTGCCTACCCTGCTATGAGAGGGGTATAAATTAAAGCTAAAAAATAATTCAAACATAAAGATTTATTAGAAACATTGGCCGTGGTACTATGAAAGGTATTTTCATTTCCTTGTTCTGGCAACGAGACATAGCGCAGCGTTGAGCTCCGCCACTCAACACGCAATGCCGCGAGAATTCGGGAACGGAAGTATGTTAATGAGGAACGGTCTTAACGCTAGCTTTCCAGGTTACCTTTGTTAACCGTGGCTATGTGGGAAGCTTAAAACTTTGGCTAACATTATAGTAGGTATAGCATAATTAAAAAGAAGCAAATTGTATGGCGATTATCATGAATTTGATGCTTTAGGACATGTACATACGAGTGTGTATATATATTTAAAACTATTTCCGTTTTCGATGTTTACGGAGTTCGGAAATCGAAGTGATTTAACACTGGAATACTTTTTGCTGTTCAACTATACTTTAGAACTTTCAAGCTATTTAATATCGACACCATAATGAAATCGTATTTCTCGTACGTTTTGCTAAGGTCGTTTTTTGAGTTTTACACGTGCCATAGATCTACTTTTGTTTTATGACAATGCGAATATATCTTTAATACAAGCATACCTAACTTTCCAATTATTGCCGAGGCCAAATATCATTATCTACGCCGTTTCTAATGAAAGACAAAAATTTGTAACACTTTGAATACAATTACTGGTACAGCGTTAAAAATTACACTACTTTATCGGTATTTAACTTCTTAATAGTTTTTTTTATAGACATTTCTATCAACGTGTCAAATTTATTCGTTATATCAATTAAATTTTAATATAAATTAGGTCTCGCAATGGAGATCGAATTCAAAATTACTTTTACTTGTTAGTTAAAATTGCCCACCAATATATACATACACGTTACTTTAGTAACTTTAGCTTGGACCATTTTTACCCTTTGAAGTACGGATCCCTAAAAGTGCAACCATGTCCGTCTGTCAAGAAGATTTATCTCGAGATCGCGTCGCGCAAGCTCACATTAAAAATATTCAGTTTTACGATCACTCAGAGAACAGGAAAATTAAGTTTCTTAGTTAACAAATGTAAAAATAAAAACAATATCTTTTCTTAAGCCATTTCATAAATTGTTATGGTCTATTTGGACTTCATGGTGCTACATCAGATGTGCAGTGCAGTCTTCAAAATCAATTTAACCCAGATATTGCCCAGGACTAACAGCTACACATAAAAAAAGTTTCATCCAAATCCGTCTAATTCCGTGTATATCCTTACACACCGTGTGCTATATGCGAGTAGAAACAAACAGAAAAGAAAATTGTTTAAATCTATTTGTGTTTTTTTTTTCAATTTTCGTCACCCTAATTTTTTTTTAAATACTGAAATTTAAAATCTTGCAATGTTATAATATGTGTGTATGTTTTTTTATAATTTTTTCTCTAAATTATGATATTCCGTGTTCTTAAATACTCTGTAGGTTAAAGTCAAAGTGAGAATTTAGTACCTACATCACTTCTACATTTAAATACACGCCACCGTTACTTTATCGATCTCTTAAGATTAGTGTGAAATTTGTAAGGCTTGCGGCAGAGTACTTAAGCCCAGGGATTCTATTTTGATAAAATTACGAATAATTAAGATTTTTCGTTAAAGAAACCGTCTTCTCAGAGACCAGAGTAAAGCTATATTAATTAAACAGCCATCGGGTTCCATTTCGTAATCTACCCGCAATCCCTCTATACTTATCGGACCTCCACTAATTTGACCGCACCCGCCTAAGATAAAGCGTTAATGAAATTGTGCTGGCTATGTAACTTAGATTTTTTTTTAATTAGAAAAAAATATACTTTAATACTATTTGGACTTAAAGGGCATGTCAACAGGGTAAGTTAGGGACGATAGTATGAATTTTCTCATTGTTGTTGTTCTCATATAAAAATATTTTTAAAGGACTCCGATCTGATCGACTGCCCAAGTATTAGCACTATAGTGTGAATCCCCCTTAAAGTTTTAAGTTCACGCTGTATCCCGCTTGAAACAGGGCTTTTATTCTAATAAAATTACAGATAGTTAAGATATTTTTTTTGGAAAATCATAATCGCAGAATAAGAACACAGACATCGCGAATTCCGTATTTAATTCCTTTACATCTATCAGACGCCTATTCCTCTACCGCCGTCACCGCGTAAAGTAAAGCTGCGCAATTGTTAGAATATTTAAAAAAAAAGACAAGATATTGTCTTCTCGGCATAATATGCCGTATATTTATACTCGTAGCAGGATAGTTTTGTGTTCATTTCAAAATATTACTTGTTGAGAGACGGAAATTTGTTGTGAACGGAACTCGGAAGGGAAAAATATTTAAACATAAACATTATTTCATTAAAGTATCGTGTGTAAATAGATTTTATTCTACTGTATATAAAAATATAAGACGACTAACCTATCCAGATATCGAAACATGCACAATCGAAACGCCTGAATTTAAAAATCTAGACTATAAAAATTTTGCAGATTTTTTTTGTAGAGTAAACTAGCGTAGAGCTAAAGTTTTTAAAGTTTTTAAAAATCTACTCTAAATATTATCTTCTATTTTATAGAGGTCAAAAGACTTACTTATCCAAAATAAGATGCTTATTAATTTTTGACCAAAAAATACTCTTGAGAAAATTGAAAACCTCGCGAGCAAAGATGATATCGCAAAGCTAGTAATCAAATTCGAATCAAAATCAAGATATTATTTATTCAATTTGGCCATCATACGAACTTTTAAATCAAGTCAACTTGACTTGATCTACATTAAAAATATCTGTAGTGTCAAGACTCCTGGCCCAGAAGGTATATAATAAAAATATCTAATTACATAAATAAATATTTTAAACAAGAACATTTGAAATAGCCACATTCGTTGAATGTGCCAAAATGTTATTACACTGAAGAGTTTTCTCAAACGTTCAGCTATTTTGTTCTCCAAAAGAGGGCATTCGTATCGATCCGTGACCCAGTAACCGTCAAATGCTCAGATTTCCATTAGAGCCATTACTGTTATTGCTTTAGCTTAAATTTTGTTGAGTTGAGTGATACAATAGAGGAACTTATGAGTATATAATTTATATTTTTTTTAACTTCACGTTCTATCCCGCACAAAGCGGGAAAAGTCGTAAACGGAGTGTCTGAACACTACGTTTCTTTTGCCTGCTTTGCTGAAGATAACTTGAAGATGTTTTGCTTTAGTTCTAATTTATAATGAATGTTTGTAATTATAATGAATTCATATCTTTTTATTTTATTGTCTTAGACAAATTGATGCTCGAATTCCTTATAGAGTCCAGACAGAATCAGTGCTACAAATTTATTTTTGTTCCCTCTTTTTCCTCTACATGGTACAAAACTACATAAATATTTTTTTTTATTACAAAGCGACTGACATAATCCCACATACGAAACTACTGGACTTAGAAAACAGAAATTTAACAATGATGAAAGTTAGGCAGTATAGAAGGTTTTCGTAATTTCTAAGGGTGTAAGAAACACGCGATTTTTTTATGTTAAGTTTTTAAATTTTTTTTAATATTTACGCAAACAAAGTCACGGGTCTAGTATGAACATAATGAAATAGAACACCCTATACAGTTAGAAAACTGTCATAAACTTTGAACACTGTTGGCGTTTTGACGGACGCTTAGAACAATAGCCTGTCATTTTCCATACAACTGTACATAGAAGATTTTATCTGGCACTTAAGTAATGTTCTTGGTTGCTTATTTTCTTGTCGTCATTAATTAAAAAATGTCCTAACAGACGTTCTAACGTCTGACTGCAAACTCTACGAGTGTAGGTTCTGTTCTCAATCGGGGAAATTAATTATTGTCAATTTCATCACGTTGACTTCCAGCATTCAACACGCAATGTCTCAAAAGTTGGGCAGGAAGTAGGGGTCAAAGTGTCTTATATTAGGTTGCTTCTGCATTTGCTGGTGTTTCGCAATAGAGGAAATTAAATATTTTTTTTTTATTAATATATTAAAATTAAAGAGCGGCGAGTACCACTACTAAACCCGCAACGCCTTGAGAATTTCACGGAAAGGAGAAACGGAAGTATCTTAATTGGATCGGGAGTGTCTTAACACTAGTTTCCATGGCAGCGTGAAGCGGCGTGAAAAAAAATTTACAACCATAAATTTAGGTTATCACGGTACAGTAGAAAGGTGCTCATTCTGTTTAGAAAATAATAATTACATAATAAAATTCGCGCGGCGCCAGAAGCACTGTATATGCAGACACTGACTAGGGCGGAAGGACAGCACTATCGATCTGTGACCTAGAGACTGTGCTCTTAACCGAGAAGAGCCCTTTGGCTTACTTTATCAATTTTCACATGACTTTCTTTTTAAATCCGTGGTAAACAGAGAAAATGTTTTATCACTTCATATTTTTAGAAATCCATATCCGTTGATGCTAATTGATGAATCTTTTCTACTGTACAACGACAGCATTACTACTGACGGCTTAATATATGAGATAAATATAGTAATTTAAAAATTACACCTAATTTATTATACTTAAATCAAACAAAATCTCATCTTAAAGACATAAAGTAAAGAAAATCACCAATTAAGAACTAATTATAGCTATAAATAGATAACTAGAAGTTAATGACAAGGCTAGCAATCTGTACAACAAACAAGCTTTTACGATTTTAAAATAAAGGTACTGTTAGCACTGCGTATCTTATCTTTTCTATGGGCACTTTCCAAACATATACGTTCGCGTAGCTACCTATAGTTATTTATATTTTGCAGTCATATCTTATTTATATTTATAATATTATAAACATGAAAGATTCTTTATTCACTTCCACGCAAAAACTACTGAACGGATTTAGATGAAACTTTACAGTAATAACATAAGTATTTCCACTGAATTTTGAGGTATTGCGTATTAATTGGTGAAAACCAACGCCACACTTTGCCTTATTACCACATCAAGGAAATGAAAATAGTGTATTTCATTTCCTCGAGCTTCATTAATATTTTTCTTACTTATTGTGTTGTTCTATTTTTGAAAATATCATGAAAATTACAGGCTACGTACTTGTCAAATAATTTTTACTTAAATGTAAAGGGCATTTTTATGAATATTCTATATTTTATGTTAGCTTCACGTTCTATCTCACATATAGCAAGACAGGCAGAGCTTGTGTAAAGGCACTCCGTTCATCACTCATCTCAATTTTCGATACATTGTGTATTGAAAATAATTCATTTCATATTATTTTTCTCTCAGAACTTTTTAGATATTCGGTATAAGCGTCTTGTAATAAATCATTTTCAATTTTATTATATCTTCAATCTTCCATTGCGTGTTGCTACTGGAAAATGACGCCGAACTTCGCTAAACCAGATCAAGGAAACGCCTATTTCAAATATAAACATTGACATTGTACACTCTAACATTGAAGACACGTTTAACCATAGAGTATACAGCTCAGTTAGTAAAAACGGTTGGCCGTCCAAAGGAATG
Organism: Heliconius melpomene rosina; assembly: GCF_056956725.1. Lineage (NCBI taxonomy): Eukaryota > Metazoa > Arthropoda > Insecta > Lepidoptera > Nymphalidae > Heliconius > Heliconius melpomene. The sequence goes on from NC_140400.1 coordinate 4,852,830, forward strand.
CGGCTTCAATTTTCTTGCTATTTTTAAAATTTATGTGCACAATTTTTCACTTTTAATCTTTCACATCGCTTATCTATAACGAGTACCAAATTACACTAAACAGAAAAAAATGTATCTGTGAGTAAATAGAGAAGATAATACCGCCAGGACCAAAGAATCCTTAGAAGGCCTTGAGTAAGTTTTAATACCTATTTATATTCTATTTCACAATGGTTCGAAAACTAGGCGAAAAATGGGGACCGTAACGTTAATATCTTAAAAGGGTCCCTTTGTGTTCCTGCTATATATCTAGGATAAAGCTTGATTTTTATATATACATAGTACGAATAAGAAACGATATCGCAATACAATAACTCTTTAAAACATGCGACGCACAACGTACCCAACATTGTACAAACAGACATCTGCTTAACCTAATTTAAAACGGCTTTTAACGAATCTCCTTAAGAATTCATTCATTCAAAGAGCCCTATACATTAAAAGTGGAAAACATTCTTTGCTCACAAAGCCCTAACCCCTTTGTGGCGAACCTTGGAACCAGTTTCTGAGCCAACAATGCTCTGACCCGCCGTCCTTGACACTGATCCTACCCTCCGCTACAGGAGACGTAAGAAATATCAATGTACACGTGTAGAAGTATTTTATTGTGAGTAGTAATAATAATGTTATATAGTGATAACGTTATATAGACACAAATGTACCCTTCAATGCTATTGTTATAAAGCTGGAGAATTTGTGTGATTGAACGCGATAATCTCAGGAACTACGGGTTCGAAATTCGAATTGAAAAAAAATGTTAGTGTTGGACAATCTATAATCTATATCTTCATTATCCTCATTGGGTTGTAGTTCAATAATTGTTTTCATTTAACCAAGCAGGCGAAGCGGCATGTAATTCTAATCTACATTATTACTCTGGTCATGAGTTTATCTTCTATTCATCATCTCCCTGCCTATCCCCTTAAGATCTTGAATTTTCTTCTCGTCTTAACACTAGCTTTTTTTCAATATAAAATTGTTTTTTAATTTAAAGCGAGATACTTCAAATAAAAGGCAAAATTTTAAAGTTCTGACACTGACTGAAATATGTTATTCTTTACTGTTGCATTAAAATCTCTTTGATCATCTTAATTAGGTTGTGATAAATCATTATAATTTTTTTTTATTTATAATACTTAATGGAAATGACAAATTAATCTTTTTTTACAATAATCATTTTAAATTTGAGAATATTTTATAAGAAATTTATTTCGTAAAATATTTTCAGCAAATCATGTCTTTTTTTTAATGCTCTAAATACAAAAATAATGAATGAATAAAATATATATTAATTATTAGTAGAACGTAGAATCGTGGTATAGGGAATAGCCTAAACGCAATGGTTGTGGGTGCATCCCCAACCGGGGAAATAAATTATTCTCAGTTCTCGACTGCAGCCACACACCATGCTGATGCAAAATAAACATTAGTCTTGAAATGAAAATTTCAGAGTTATAACTTTTTATAACTAGGTATATTTATTATTTATTATCTTTTCAAACAATGCCTTTTCAAACAATGCTATTAGACATAAAAAAAGGTTTGTTTCACGCATTATACAAAATTAGTTTTCACGGATATTATTGCGTTAAATTACATATATTATTTACATATACCTAATGCAAACATCAATCATTATTATAGACTTATTAGTATAAATAATATAAAAAAAATGTTTTTGACTTCCTATTCCACCATTCAGAATGCAAAATCTGGAAAAATTAGACTAAAACAAAAAGAAAAAAGAAAAGTTGTGTCTAAACGCAAAAAAACTTTCCTCTGCAAAAAAAAACAAAATACGCAATAAACTATGCAAGAAGTACTTTAATTCCATGAATATATCACGCTATATCTTATCATAGCTTTGCACATTCACTGAACTACAATTCACCGTGACCATGATTTGTTTGAACATTTCCATGCAGTTTTAAAAACGTAATCGCTGTTGTGCACGCTATACGGGATATTAGCAGCTGGCCCACTTGGTTTTCATTGTTGAATCAATAACCTACTAAAAGGTCAACTAAATAGGCACAGTAGGCAAGTTAATACTCGGTCAAAGCCCACGATGGTAAGGGGTTGAAATTTTGCTCGACAAATTATATAAGATTTAGGGCCGTCGTTGAGTTCCGCCATTCAATACGAATATATCTCGAATTTCGACCAGGTATTCGCTTATTTTCACTCTTTTTCCATTTACCGCTTATTAATACGCATTATACGGTTTCAAGTAGTTCCTGAGGTTAGTGCGTTCAACCAAAACAATTATTCAGCTTAATAATATTTATTATATAGATAAATTAAATTCACTTAAAAAGTAAACATTCATTCATAAGGATTTCAAGCTATACTCATCGCATAGAAAACTAAACTAAACTAACTAAAGTCCTATTAACAATTACTGACATCACTTATCTAGACAAAGACTATTCCTATACAAATTTTCATCCTAGTTTTCTAACTCGGGGCTGTTATGAAACTACTTTACAAATTACCTATAGTTTTAATTAAAGTTTTTTAATTATGCAAGAATGTTGGCAAACGTTGGTGCACTTTAACGAGCATACATCGAGTCAAGTATGTAGTTAAATTAAGGGTTATGACTGAAATAGCATGTTGAACGCTCATTTTCATAATTTTTACTGAAAAGTTTAAAAATATATTAGAATTTTTAAGTAATAACATTTTTCAATGCATAAATAACAAGTTTATTCCTTTAATATAATAAAATGTATTGATTAAATTGAAAACATGGTCAATAAAATTTGCTACATTAAATCTGAGATAATATAACAACAACAAAAATATTAATAAATTAACTAAAATTACCTCTTTTTTTAATCTCAAAGTTAAATTCATCAGCAGGCAGATAGAACCCACAAACCGTCACTGTGTGTTGAGTTAACGTAAAAAAAGTGCGTAGCTCAACGCCGCGCTCGATCATGTTAGAGCAGAAAATAATAATGTATTTTTCGAAATGGATTGACCCCACATACATCGCATTTTACAGACCAACGGACCTCTGCGCCACGAAGGCATCTTTCATTCTTTCATACTTTACGTAATGGAATAAAATAGGTTCAACAGAAAGCGACCAAACATTTTACCCCAAAATGAAGGAGTGTCCTCAATATAAAGTATATTGCTAATGACAACATTAGCTTAAGCTATAACTGCGCCTATTTTTTCAAGTTCATTCTCATTGTTTTATTTGAACTAGTGACGCTTACCGACTCCACTTCATACATTAAATAATTTTATATGTTATACAAGATATTATAACGATATTTCCAAAAATATATATTTATAAAAGAAGGTTTATATACATAATCTATTTATTGTTAAAGGTATTACTATTTTCATATGTAATGACATTTACATATAAACTGACTTGGTATTTCTTTTTCCGTAATAACCAAGAAATATGAGGCCATCGTAGCATAGCGGTGAAGTTGACTTTGGTTGTGGATTTGATTCTCTGTGGGAGGATTCATTCATATATTTCCATTGTGCCTCTCAGTTAACGGCGTAGAATTCCGCCGCTCAATTAGCAATGTAATGTAATGAACGGAGTGTATTAAAACTAGATACAGCAAGAAGTTCGGCCTGATTTTGGGGACATTACTTGTTGAGTAGCGGAACTTAACACCGCATTAAATGAAATGAAAATAACCCATTACCGCGAGTGGCAAACTATTTACATACTGACACTGTACCACTTACTTTTTCATTCAACGATATACAGTTTATATAATTAAGTTCACAATTTACAAGTGAGATTGGAAAACTGCGCTGAGTGTTTGCGTTTGCTGATAGAATTCAATATAAAGGTTGGCACGGTGCCAGCAATGGCCGCGGATAAGTTGTTAAAAACCTTTTATATGGTTAACCTATTTTTTAGCTCAGTATATAATGTTATATATATTACTACGTATATAGTAAAAATCAGCTTCAAGTATATTAAGGTTGTTTGCTTTACTGCTTTAACCGACTTCATATAAATGACACGTAGATGATATTTTTGGAATTAGATATTTGGATTAAGTTAAGTTTTATATATATTTTTGAAAATTACATAATTTCCATCAGTGGATGGTTATCAGTGGTTTATTTTAATTTTGGTTCATTTTGCGTCACAATGGAGATATTTTCTACCTCCCATAACAAATTACATTAACTCGTCGCCCAATAGTAAATCAATATATTACGTATTCGTAACGCCTTGTCGGTCGGCTGTAACATGAAGACCGACAATAAGATTACAAAATTACGTACTAAAGGAGTTGTAGCATTTACAATGACGAACGCTTTTATATAACGCATATTTGGAGATTTTGTCGAGCTAAACATAAAATATATATGGGTCATAATCAGAAAAAGTGTACATTTTGTGTCTTTTCTTGTCCCGCTACTTTGAATGCGTTTTAAAAATACAATTTTAAAGATAATTTAAATATTTTGCCATTTAAGATAAATTTACTTATTAACTTAAGGATTTTTGTAATATTTTAAATGTATTATGGCTAATAATAGTATTTTTTGTTAGTTGCAAAAAACTTTTCAAAATGCTTCCATACAATTTTTCGTGTCCCATTCACCACTTTACTTTTTAAAAAATTGATTTGTTACGAATATTTATGGTTTTATTTGATTTCAGGTATGTTTATATTACTTTACTTTATGCATAATATTAAGTAGAATTACTTTTATTGATACATTATTTAATAAATAATATATATGAATTAAGTAAATTTGTCCCAAAATATTGTTTTTTTGTTACTCAGGGCTAGTAACGTACAATTAAAATATGAACGCAATTATTTTGAATGGTATTTAATATTAGTTTTTATTGTGGCACCATTATTCTAAAAGTCAATGCTGTCGTAGCTACAACCAGTAGTGTTCTCGCAGCAGTAGAGGGGTTCAAATGTTTTAAAGGGAATGCGTGAAATTATATCTCAGGGTTATAAACGGCTTTTATTTTGGTAAGTATTCTATAATTTCGTTTTCTTGTTTATGTTATTTGCTTCTTTTTACAAAATCTCAAAAAAGAACTTCAGTGCTTGCACATGCAACACGTGGGTTATGAGCAAATATTTAAAAAGGTTAGAATTTCTCAGACTTCATTCTCAATTTTGTTACATTTCGTTACGTAACGAAACTGAGAAAATATGAAGCCTAGTTCACAATTACGTTACCATCGGAAGATACGTATATAAAAAAAAATTGCTGGCATATGAAAAAAATAATTGGTGACTTTTGATGACGTAAAGTAACTAAAAATAATGATTTTTAAGTTTTTTGCCTGTTTGCTTGTTGGTCTAATGTGTTTGTGCACGCTTATCTCAGAAACGGCTTAACCGATTTACTTAAAAACATTTTTTTATTCTTCCTTAAATTAATTGTGATTTTGTAATTACTATTTTTTTCTCTGGAGATAGTGAATTAATAAATATGTAGGTCAAGCGGGTGAGGCTTTTATTTAAAAACAAAAACGTTCTGTACTAGCGTTGTTAAAGATCTAAACAATAAACATAAAATATTATTAAATACCTATTGATAAATATTTTTTTATTTTCAGTAAGCGTTATGGCTCCTATGTCAAATGCTGAAACACATAAAATATATAGAGAACGTCTTAAACAGACCAATCCTATTAAATATAAAGATATGCGGAATAAACACTTACAAAGAATTAAACTTAATTCCAGTGATAACAACTCAAATTTTGATATATTTTAAAGTGGATTTAATTTTATCATTAACTTTGTGATCTTTAGAAATATAAGTTTATTACGTTACGAACTAGCATTATTATATTGTTAATATTGTCACTTTGTTGTTTTCTTACATTTATAATCTGTTAAATCAACGATTGAATCTTTAAAATTTTAATTTGTTTCTCATTAAATAAAAACAACAATGGTTTTATTGATATAATATTCTTATTTTGTTGTGTATAATGCCTTATGTCATCAGTTTCGTAACAAACATTATCAGTGTTGTTACTTATCAGTTACGTTACGAATTCGAAAATGTCCACTTTTCTGATTATGACCCATATAAGAAAACTAAGACACGTTTTTCACTTCATTTTTAGGGTCCGTAGTTCGTTCGTAGGGGCAACATTTTATATTAAAGCCGCTAGTTCAAGTGAGGTATCAGATGAAAGGACTCTGGCTAAGCTAAGTCTGAATTTCAGAAAAAGCTCGAAGCTTCCAATATTTGTACGGTTTTTTTAATAACATAGATTTTGCGTAATGAGTAGCGGAATAATCGAACCTATTGGTTACTTCCCGTGGGTCTACAATTGTGAAATTGGTACGGAACCCTCGGTAGGCGAGTCCGGTTTGCACTGAACGTTCTTATAGTTATTTTATCTACCAAATCTTTTTCACTATTCATCAATCTCTTTTCAATGCATCTAAACAAACTATGTACGTACATATTAATCTCTACAAGAACTCTTCTATAAAATTCTTCTTTGTAGTCTCTATGTGCCAATTATGTAAACGACGCCGTGTATTTTGTATTTGCTTCCTTTTTTTCTTTTCTCATATCCTCATTAGCTTATACGGCTTAAGTAACATCATGTCATTAATCGTCATACGTGCTGCACTTCTATACGGCTTGCTGGTTTAGTACTGCAGATTTGCAGGCAGGCAGTAGGTACCGCCAACTCTTATGCAGGTACCAATACTGCTATACTCGTATGTACATGAATACCATATCTTCCGTTTCTACTAAAAACATTTCATTTACTATACACAGATTATGTTTTTTACTTATTTTATATCTTGCTACCAAATTCCTTATTAAAGAAACAAAAATATTTTGGAAAATAAGTATAAAAATTTGAACGTCCGGAATTAGGGTTTTTGTATTATATAAAATGTATAATATATTTTTCAAATTTGTAATTTAAATATTTCTTTTGTCCACAGATCTCCAGTTGGATTCGTTTTATCTTATCTTAATTCAAGATGGGCCTAATAGCGAACTACCCGCACTAGCTCGTACAGTGGGAACTGGAAAGTCATGTTATTCTAGTTACATATTTAAGTAACAGAAACCAACTCATATGCACAGAGAGGCATCGTACGTATTTCGGGATTCATTAAAACTAAGACAAAAACTGTTACAAAGGACAACGACATATTTTAAAGTCGTAGAGTTCGTGAAGAAAGACGCCATACGGTACTTCACATACGACTACGAGATACATCAAACCTAATATTAAATATTATGAACATATTTATAGGTAACGATTATCATTCGAAGAATCTTGTCAAATTGAAAACAGCTATTTGATTTTTGCACACACTCTTACACACATTTAAATATTGACAATAACTTTTTTTAAGCTTAATTTATAATTAAGTTTAGTAATTTCTTGTTCTTACGCGTAAGAGCTTAAGCTTTATCAAGTTGACTGATAGAAAAATAGAAAAAGTGACTGTTGACAAGTAAAATGGCGGCAAAAGCAGAGCCGATTGGTCCACGAAATGGACATGAGTTGGCGCCGTTGAATACTCGAGCTGATGGTACTGAAAGACCACATGGGGTGACCATAGTGCTTCAAGGGTCCAGAAACTCTCTGCAAAGAGACGCGCCTGATGAGGACAGAGCGGCGTGGTCAGGGAAACTTCAATTCTTCCTGTCAATTATCGGTTACTCGGTAGGTCTGGGTAACATTTGGCGGTTTCCATATTTGTGTCAACAAAATGGCGGAGGTGAGTTATTACTTTTATTACTGCTACAATTTTTTTTTTAAATAACACAAAGAGTTATCTGGGAAAGTAATCTTTTATAGTAGAATAAAATCGATATACCTAATGAAATGGCAGGTTTATATTTGTATCGAGCCATCATGCATCAAAGTAATTATAGTTTTCGCCCTAAAACATAACATGAGTACGATGTCATTAGATGATTTAATGGACATATCAAATTATTGGTATATTATACAAACTATGGATTTATACTACTATCCATTCAATTGATAATATTATGTGTAATAAAATATTTTAGAAAACGTATAAAAAATTGAACGTAGTGGGACTCAAATCTCTTGAATCCAACAGCCAACATCATACCGCGGGTTGCTCCTATCATGCTCTGTTCAAATCGATAAATGATAAATCAAATCATTATTACAAAAAAATTTTATCCCGCTTTTGGCGAACGAGTCCCGCTTTTTTACTTAAAATGTTAAAAAATCCCGCTGTTCATCGACAAAAAATCTAAAACCAAAATAGCTTTACGGTTTTTCGCTAAGGCAGAGGGAACCAATAGCTAAGGAGAATTCGTACCATAGTTTTTAATAAATTTTCGAGACATTAAGTAGATTAAAGTAAAAGCAAAAGTAAAATATTTCCTCGATTGGGAATCGAACCTACAAACGTCGCGTTTAAATCGTGCCTAGTAATGTGGAATAAAACGTTGAATAAATTGCGGAATAAAAGAGCTATTCACTTAAAAAGAGTAACAGCGAAGAGTAGAAAGAAACGTATTCCCTTTCACTTCACGTTACTTTTTTACCATAAACAATTTAGGTGAAACTGTAATTTTAAAAACATTTATAGAACTTTTTCCATTAAAAGAATATAAATTTAGAGTATGGTTGCAAATAAAAACAAGTTTAGCGTTTTCTATGGTCTCATTGTTATTATGTAACAAGTACGCATGTAATTTGAACTTTTGTGGGTTCGAACCCTACTTGAGAAAATGAAATATTTATTCCAATTGATATTTTCATTTTTTCGCTCTAGTGTCGAAACGAAGCGCGGCGTTGAGTTCCGCCGCTCAACACGCAATGTTCTCAAACTATATTTCTTCTTCCTACCATGCTGGGTGGTATACAGCGAGACGCTAAAAAAAAAGAATGAACAATTGAACAATTACGTAATAATGCGTCACTGTAACGTCATCGGCGGAGAATGATAGTAAAAGCATTGATATTTAATTTTGATACCAAAGGAATCGAAACATAAAAAAAGAATGTTTAATAAGATTTGTGGATAAAATCTTTCTAAATTTAGACAGTACTAGCGCGGAGTGGCGCCGTATTGATTTTGATGCTACGGGTCTACGCCGTAGACCTGCTACGTGCATTGCTTTTTATTCTATAACAGCAAAGGAATTAAATATGTGCAATGTACACTTTCCTTTTTTTAAATTTATTTATTTGTATATACGGTCATTCTATTATTAATTAAGGCATGTCATATTACATTTTTATTCATGCAGATTCATACAAATTTATTTATTTACTCTCTTATATTTTAATTTCTTGTTTATTTGCGGCTTACTGCTACTTTTCTATAGTGATCAGAAATAAAAAACTACTGCGAGATTTGCTTAGTTCTACTATTATGACAGACTCTGAGACACAAGTTACTGTTTACATTTTATATGTGTAGAGCTCGCTTTTGTACTGAATAGAGTCAACCCACAGCTTATAAGTCTTTCTGTCATTAACTCTGTTATTAACTCTAAAAGTTTTGTAGATTTATTTTTTGGTTTTTTGTTGAAATTACGATTTTTCTTGTCTAATCGTTTCGCTTTACTTCTTCTTGACTCAATTCAATGACATTAGACCTAGTGTGCATCATTGTAATTTACTTATACAAAGAGAACCTCGTAAGCTGGGTCGTCGGTCTTATATAAATTTAATACCACTTTTAAGACCGTCGCAGGGGTTTAACCCTGTGTCTTTTGGAATTCGTACAAGTCGTAAAAAACATAAAAATAGCTAGTCATGCAAAGTAAACAATATTGTGAAATTTTTAAGTTACAAGTTTAACATATGTATGTGTATCTGTATGTCTGCTGTGGAATCGTAGCTCACAAACTGATAAACTAATTTTGATCTTGTTTTTTTTGACTGAATTGAGAATGTTCTTAGCCATGATTTAACAAAATACTTCTATTGTTAGAAGATTATCAGCTCTTATTTAGTTCCTTGTTTGCTTTTAAAAGCTTTTTTCGTAGGGATTTTTTAATTATAAAATATTCGTATAGTGAGAGGATAACAACTAACACTACTTTTCATCATCTTTATATGTGCATTAAGCGGCGGATCTAAACACCGCACTCTCTCGACTAGAACAAGGAATTTTAAATAATTTAATGATTTCCGATTTCGAGGAAGAAAAAAGGATATTTAGTGCTATTATAATAAATAATACTTTTATTTAAAAAGATATTCCGGCACAGCCTAATCTTCGAAGCTCCACTGTATTTGCAGTACGTGTCCAAGCTTAATAAAACAGGACTAGCTCCAGCTAAATTCAAAGCGGAATGAACAACCCACGCGGCCTTTGTAAATTATATCGTTGTTACTTACAAACGGTTGCATTATTCGTAATGAAAGTTTGGCGGACTCGGAGTTTTTAATTTAAAGTACAAAAAATGTTTTTTATTACGTTTGCTGAGATTACATTACATATGTATAATCTCAATTACATTACATATGTATGATACTTGAATATTAAAATTTGAGGTAAAAAAGCGTTTTTTCCAGACGACGTTTCTAAAATTTATTAAAATAATAATTATGCTGTAATTGTGTTTAGTAATGTTTCTATATAAATCGTATAAAATATTTTCAAACTGCCATTAAAGTTTAGGCTCAAATCTTTTTCATCCATTATGGGTTAGGACTGAAATATTGCTGAAAATCTTTACTTTCAAGGAGTATTTTAACACAAAATTATTTTTTTAGCTTCACTATATCCGCATATATATAGATGGCGCGGCAGTGTTAAGATACTCCGTTATACACGTTACCCCAACCATCGCGACTGATGACGTTGACTTTGCTATCTCTACTTATGAATATAAGAAAACTAGCGGCCCGCTCGCGGTTTCACCCGCGTGAACTATGTTATTATTAATTTCTGTCTCCATGACTACCTAGTGACGTCTATGCAAAATTTGAGACTCCTAACATTTGTAGTAACGTAGTTTCATACAAACTTTCAACCCCAAAAACAACCCCTTAGAAGTCGAATATTACCAATTCCCGTCTTAGCGAGCACCTACGTCTTATAAGTAACTCCTATGCAAAATTTGAGATTCCTAGCACATGTAGTTTCTGAGATTTCGTGATGAGTGAGTGACCTTTCGATTTTATATATATAGATTAAAACAAATAATATTTTCCAGGTGCCTTCCTCATCCCGTTCCTTATAATGTTGGTACTAGAAGGCGTGCCTCTCTTCCTCATCGAGATGGCTATAGGTCAGAAGATGAGGCTGGGATCTCTCGGCGTATGGAACACCATACATCCTTGGCTCGGTGGCATTGGGATCGCCAGCTGTGTGGTCACGCTGTTCGTCGCTTTGTACTACAATGTTATTATAACTTGGGTTTTCTTCTATTTGTTTAATAGTATTAGGGTGAGTATTATTTGTATGGCATGTATGTACGTCTACAGTACGGTCGATCAGTTGTGGCCGCCCTGAAGTTAACTGTAGATGGCTAATATTTGATTTTACGATTTGTTCTTTCTTTTCATTAATGTTCTCGTGCGAAAGTTCATAGAATCTAATTTCGAGGCGGCTGTGTTACATTGGCCGTATCGTACATATTAATAAACATGCAAAGGCTTTAGATTCAGTGTCTAGTTTACAAAATTTTATGTTATTGTTTTTGCCAAATTAATAAAAAAATTAAGTAAGTCGCTATAACTTTTAAACTAAGCGAAGTAAGCTAAAAAATATATAAAAAATAAAAATCTAATGTTTTTATAGAGCCCTTAAAAGTTTTTCCGTTGCTAGTATTTATAAGTTATTATGAAGAAAGCAATTCGTTATAAATCTCATCTTGTGTACATTTTGCACGTGGTTTATAGAGACTTGGGTAATCATGACGTTTGGCCTTAGATAAATATTGGCTATGCTAATCTTGACACCTGATTAATTAAAAAATTTAACATACAAACAAACATGGCGTAATAATATTGTTACTATATACTATATGATAATTGGTAATGAAAATTATAAAGAAAATAAATATTTCAGATATAAATAACAGAATAAATAACTATATTTTATTTAACTATGTACCTTTTAAATATTATAAAGCTGTAAACGTTGTTTCGTTGAACGCGCTAATCAAAGGTTACTAGTTCGAATTGGATTACTAGTTCGATTGGATATATTGGCTATGCTAATCTTGACACCTGATTAATTAAAAAATTTAACATACAAACAAACATGGCGTAATAATATTGTTACTATATACTATATGATAATTGGTAATGAAAATTATAAAGAAAATAAATATTTCAGATATAAATAACAGAATAAATAACTATATTTTATTTAACTATGTACCTTTTAAATATTATAAAGCTGTAAACGTTGTTTCGTTGAACGCGCTAATCAAAGGTTACTAGTTCGAATTGGATTTCTTTTGTTCTTATATTTGTCATTTTATATGGACCATTATATAAAATTGTTTAGCTTTGAAAGAACACGACTCTTTTATGTGCTTATATTGCATAAATATGTTCTATATAATTGGGTACACAGTTACGTAATTGGTCATACGCGACTCCAGGGATATCTCGAATAAAATGTCGGGTTAGAACGACTATAAAAATATTTTTATTTGGAGTTTTATTTTTTCTGTAGTATCAATATTTTATCTCCTGATATTTTAGAGGCCGTCATGGCGGACGGGCACAACGGTTGTGGAATCGATTCCCACTTTGGGGAATTGAAATATTTAATATTTTCATTTCTTCACTCTAGTAAGATGGCAAACCGTGGCAATATCTATCTATATACATTGATATTAGTGTTAATCTATAATGAAACTTTTTCTATTTTCTATTTTATAATGTTTGTAAACTTATATTAAATAGAATGTATTTAGTAAAATACAGTTTATTTATGACACACTTATTTGCAACCTTAAAAAAATCTGAAATGATTACGCTATATGAATAATAAAAGTTTGCATAAAAAACTAGTAAACTAAACTCTTAGTATAATTCCTTATAGAGTTAACATTTTATATTAACACACAGTAGTTTTTACCCCGGCTTTGTCTGTACGGTCAAATGAAAATGACTAAAATTAGCTAAATGCAAAGAAAACAGTAATATCAAAGACTCCTTTTATCTCTCTCATCAGCTCAGCGCTGACCAACTGCCCTGGGCCCATTGTCCCAGAGACAACGGTTCGGCCGAAATAGAATGTAACAAGGCCTCAGCGACCGTCTACTACTGGTACAGAGAAGCTCTGGATGCGTCACCAAATATTGAAGAACCTGGCACTCCTCGGTGGTGGATAGTGTGCTACTTGCTGCTCGCTTGGATTATTGTGTTTTTCATCGTTATGAAGGGTATTCAGAGCAGTGGTAAGGTAAGTTGTCATTTAGGAATTGGCTGAAAAATTATATAATAAGTTTTCTTTGGTTGGTTTAAGGAACATTTTCTTTATGTTTTTCCAAAATTTCAGAATTCATATTTATTATGTATTTTAGTAAGGTAGAATTGGAAGTGTTTAACTACTAGTCTGACTGTGGATTTAAATCGTAAATTAAAAAATAAAAAAGTGAATATATTTATGATATAATATTTATTCTGTTTCAGGTGGTATATTTCACGTCTCTGTTCCCATATGTGGTGCTTACAATATTTTTCGTTCGCGGCATAACTTTACCTGGTTCTACTGACGGAATTATACACATGTACAAACCGAAGGTAAGTTACCATTGAAACTAATATATAATTTAATACACCTTTTTTCTAAATTTATAACAGATTCACTTAAATATATAATTCTTGAGGCATTGCGTGTTGAGTGGCGAAATTCAACGCCCCTTTTTTTCGTATAACCAGACCGAGGAAATGAAAATATTAAATGTTTCAGTTCCCCGAGTAGGAATCGAACTGCCCCTGCGACACCAGTTCTGTAACTAAACGTATAATATTTGGAAGATTTAGCGGAAAATGGAAAATTAAAAGTATTTTAACACAAATTTTCCCTTTGCCTTTGCGGAAAAAAAACGTGTATCTACAATCTTTATTAAAACCGACCTTACAATTGTTACAGCTAGCAAAACTTCTAGATCCAACCGTCTGGTTAGATGCGGCTACGCAAGTGTTCTACTCCTTCGGTCTAGCGTTCGGCTCCCTCATCGCCTTCGGTTCCTACAACACACCCAACAACAACTGCGTTAGGGACGTGCTGCTGGTGTCCGTGTGCAACGCGCTGACTGCTATATACGCGTCGGTCGTCATATTTAGTATCCTGGGCTTCAAGGCGTACACTATGGTGGAGAAATGTATTGGCAAGTAAGTGGGTTATTTCTCTTTTTTGTAATGTTTTTACAGGTAAACTGTCTGACAGTACAATCGTCTGTTCTGTTTGATTAAGAAATAGTGAGAATAAGTGAATCTAAAAATAGCAAAATTACAGATTATAGGCACAAGTATTTAAGCACTTTAGTCTCTTACTCATTATTAATTAATTTCTATGAAAGTTGAAAACAGAAGTCAGGAATAAGCGTGAAGCTAAAATGCAAAAAAAAACACAATATAAAATAGTAATATAACAATAATTACAATTACGAATAAAAAATATAATATATTTATTATTTGTTATGATCCAATGAAAAGTAAAAACGTTTCACGGGTTTTTCAATGAAAAACTAACATGAGTCATCCTTATAACGGCATTTAGTTCTATTTTAAGTCAACTAATTGCTAGTATACATCGATTCTATGAAATCATGAATCCAAATAATTACAGTATGACGTTTTTATGGAAATATATCATTAGACCGGCCATCATGGCGTAGAGGGATGCAACTTAAACGCAATGGTAACGGTTTCAATCCCCACTCGGGGAATGATATTATTTAAGTTTTTTTTTATGTCCACACTCTGAAAGACAATGGGGGGTTGAGTTCCACTACTCGATATACAATCTCTCGAAAATTGGGTGGAAAGTGGGGAACGGTGTGTCTCAATACTAGGTTTTCTTTGCCTATTCTGACATGTGAGTGAAAAGCGTGAAAACATTTTTATTATTAGTTCTTATAAAATTCTCAGGAAGTACAATAAAAAAGCAACATAGTTGCCCGGTCGTATATTGCGTCGTTACGTCAGTACGTGTGTGATTTTATTTGTAGTAGCTAATAGGGCGCCTCGTGCATTACGACTGATACTCAAATGTAAAGCTACGAGTATATAACGTATTCTCTTTTAATAGTTATATACGTGCTTACTATAATATATTTTTTTATTTCACGCTGTTATCTGCTGTGTGCAGATAGATAGAGGGATTCTCAAGATACTCCATTCATCACGCTCGGCCCAATTTTCGAAACATTACGTGTTGAGTAGCGAAACTAAACGCAGCGCTTTGTCTTGTTATCAGAGCGAAGAATTATAAAACAATTAATTCTATGACTGGGAATTGAAACCATAACGCTAACGCACGTAACGTACTACGACGGCAATATGAGGCTCATAATGTATTGAGATTTTATTTAAAACAAAAAATATATATTTCAATATCAGTATATACCATGTGTATATTTTATACAAACTAAAGAATTTGTTTGATATAACAAGTCAATCTCAAGAACTACTGATTCCTTTAGTAGTTATTGGCACGTTCCACGTTCCACTGGAGTTGGAACAGTAAGTAAAAGCTGGTAATATATAAATTGTTAAGACAATTTTAATGGTCGTACAACTAGGTAAGAGTCGTAACGTTATGAATATTTCAGTAGGCTTCCAGGCGAGTTCGGCCTAGTTCCGAGTGGCACATGTCGGCTTATTTATAACGAATGAGAACTTTAAAAGTTGTCTGAAATATCGATATCTGTACTGATACTAATATTATAAGGGTGAAGAGTTTGTTTAATTCAACACGTTTATCTCATGAACTACCTGTGTTCTAGACTATTAGGCTATATTACATCAAGTTGTACGTCGATGAAACCTCATCAAATGTGAATAGTTAGTCAATGGACTATACCACATGTTAAACTCAATTATTAGTTATTTAAAATTTGTATATGCGGGCGAAGCCGCAAGCAAAAGTAAATTTCAATGTACGAATGTCTCGAATTCGGTACTTCGAACTAGTGATGTAATATAGTAAGCTATATAGCTTTTCTAGATAAACGAACTATCCAACAAACAAATATTTTTCAACTCGAACCAGTAGTTTCTGAGATTGACGCGCTTAAACAAACCAACTCTTTAGTTTTATAATATTAGTATAGTATATAGATAGTCAAAAAACATCTTAAATTAACACATACTAGCTTCTAAATTGATAAAATGCGTATTATTATAGCGATATCACAACAAAACGTTCATAACCGTCCATCATGCAAGCAATTAACCGGTCACGCAGTTGACCGACTAATGTAGGGGGCATCGCTTGAAATATTATACAGCATGTTATTTTTAGTCAAATACCTATATTGAAGATCGAGTTTCTTTGTTTAGTATTGATTGAATTCAATAATAAGTATATTTATAGTTGAATTGGTAATTGGACTTTGATATGTCGTTATATTTCTTGACGTTTTATAGCAGTAATAGATAACTGTAATAAAATAGCAATTATTTTTTCCTAAATACACTTAAGTGATCTATATATATAAAAGGACTTGTCCTCACTGACTGAGGTAAGACACACGCACAGCCGTAACCGCTGAACTTTACTTTCGTAATCTGGACATCCACTAAGAAGGGATTTTGAAAAATTTTAACCCTAAAGGGGAGAAATAGGGGTTGAAAGTTTGTATGGAAAAAAAATTAAATCGGCACCGATTTTTATAAAATTTGAAATTTAGATTTTTAAAAGCATTTAATTGAATACGTGTTTCATCGTTTTCTAGAATTCTATCCCTAAGGGTGCAAATAAGGGGTTGAAAGTTTGTATGGAAACATCTTTAAAACGCCACCGATTATTTTAAAATTTGAAATTTTGACTCTTAAAAATATTTAATTAAACATGTGTTTCATGGTTCTTTAGAATTCACCCCCTAAGGGTGCAAATAAGGGGTTGAAAGTTTGTATGGAAAAATCTTCAAATCGCCACCGATTTTTATAAAATTTGAAATTTCGACTCTTAAAAATATTTCATTGAACACATGTTTCATGGTTTATTTATTACAATTCAGCCCTAAATAAGCTAGCGAAGCTGCGCGCGTCCGCTGGTCTATATATATAAAAGGACTTGTCCTCACTGACTGAGGTAAGACGCGCGCACAGCCGTAACCGCTGTGCGTAGAAACGTTAAATTTGGACAAAAGTTTACTTTCATAATCTGGACATCCACTAAGAAGGGATTTGGAAAAATTTTAACCCTAAAGGGGTGAAATAGGGGTTCAAAGTTTGTATGGAAAAAAATTTTAATCGGCACCGATTTTTATAAAATTTGAAATTTAGATTTTTAGAAGTATTTAATTGAATACGTGTTTCATCGTTTTCTAGAATTCTCCCCCTAAAGGTGCAAATAAGGGGTTGAAAGTTTGTATAGGTTTTTTTTTAAATCATCACCAATTTTTATAAAATTTGAAATTCAGACTCTTAAAAGTATATAATTAAACACATGTTTCATGGGTCATTAGAATTCACCCTTAAATACGCAAGCGACGCTGCGCGCGTCCGCTAGTATTAAATAAATGAATATGTAATAATAATTATTATTTAATTATAATATAACTTCAAGGGAAGTTCATTATTTAATATTTTTATTTTTTTGCTCTAGTAACGTGGCAAAACGCGGCGTTGTGTTTCGCCACATAAACAAGCAATGCCTCGAGAATTTGGCAGAAAGTGGGTAACGGAAGCGTCTTAATGGTAATAGATTGTCTTAAGGGTAACGGAGTGTCTTAACGCTAGGTTCTGCTATGTACAGGATATAATGTGAAACTAAAATACATAAAAATAAAATTACTTATATAATTCGGGACATTACATTCCACGTGTAAGAATAATAATAAAATGGTTTATGTGTATTTTATATAACGTGCTATATTGATATAAGGACGTAGTATGATGCTATTTAATGTTTCATTCATAATACTCTATCTTTATTTATATTTGTTACATAAGTCCATTTGTTTATACTTATACATATTATTTCTTTTACATACAAAATATTCAAAATATCAAAAAAAATAGCGTTTCTGCAAAATTAATTTACATCATTCTTAGAGACAATAGGTGATGTCACAGGCAGAAAGAAATGAAGATCGGAGTGTCTTGTTAGGTTTTCTCTTCCTATAGGTGCGAGATAAGCGAGATAAAGACCGAATAAATTAACTATAATCTAATACTTATAAGTAATATCTTACTGAATTAAAAAAATTGGTATATTTTCTTTTTTTTTAGGGAAATAAAAGTATTAGCATTGCACCAAATCGGAGGTTTCACGTTGAACTCCACTCAGGAGTACTACGAGGAGAACTTTCCGTCTCTAAACATAACGACCGTATCGTCGCTCAATCTCACCGGATGCGCTATGAGCAAACAGTTGGAGGAGGTAAATATATAAAGACATTATTTACTTTTAGGGGATAGTGGATTCGATATATATTTTTTTTATGGAAAAAGGACAAGGCAAACGTGCGTTCGGGTCACCAGATCGTGATCATCGCCGCCCACGACCCCGTGCAACACCAGAGGAACTACAGGAGTTTTGGAGATATTTAAGGCCGTCGTGTCGTAGCGGCACAAAGGCGTGACTGTAACGCGACGGTTGTGGGTTCGATCCCACGCGAGGAAGTGAAATATTTATTTACGTTTATGTTACCATTTCTTCGCTCTGGTGTCGAGGCAAAGCGCGGCGTTGAGTTCTGCCATTCTGCTACGCAATGCCTCTACAATACGGCAGAAAGTGTGGAACGAAGTGTCTTAACACTAGGTTCCCTCTGCCTACCCTGGTATGCTGGGATACAGCGTGAAGTTAAACTAATACATTTTAAACCTACTCATGTCTCTAAATATTCTTTTCTAATAGAATTTTATCATAAATAATTCTTCTTTTCAGGCAGCAGAAGGTACAGGACTGGCCTTCATCGTCTTCACACAAGCTATACTAAAACTAACGCCAGCGCCTTTCTGGTCTATTATATTCTTCTTGATGCTTCTTTCTTTGGGTCTTGGAAGCCAGATCGGTATAATGGAAGGCATGTTGTGTACTATATTTGATATTGACTTCTTTAAGAGGTTCAGCAAACCAGTTATTACTGGTAAGTATTATGAAACGTTTTATTTTTGTTTTAATTTTATGTAAATCAAAAATTGTTTTATTTGGATGTTTTTAACTTTTTACAATACTATAACATTTGAAAAAGTTGCATGTACATATCCCCGCTATTATCCCGTGATTAAGTGCGAGCTTGAGTTTCGTTACCCAACATATACTGAAAGGTATATCTTATCAGTAGGATGCGAAATCGTGAAACTAAATATAATAAAAATGGTCAAATACGCGTCGAATTTGCCCACCAAAGATTTGGAGCAAATTTCAGGACTGGTCAACGGAAAGTGCGTGAAAGTGAGTGCATGACGCCCGCAACCTTAAGTTTGCCAACATCTATAAGTTGTACTAACCTCTGGTCTACAATCGTAATATTTATAAGGATTTCTCGGTGTGCGAGTCCAACTCGCTCTTGGTAAATTTTTCCTTTTGAGGAACGGATCCCTAAAAATAGTAAATATAAAACCTACTTCCACCTATCGTAGGTTTCGTATGCACCGTTTGTTTCTTTGTCGGCCTGATCTTCACGACGGGCGCCGGCGAGTACTGGCTCAAGATGTTCGACTCCTTCGCCGGCACCATCGGCCTCGTGGTCGTCGCGCTGCTGGAAATGATTGCTGTTATATACATATACGGACATGAGAAGTAACGTTTCCTTTTTTGGCAAAATCTCTTTTGTGTTAAATGTTTATTATATTAGCCTTTTATAGAGTTGTTAAAACTGTGGTTTAATTTAAAGTGGTGATAACAAAAACACTCTGTATACTAGTAATTTCCCACAAATTTGTTTGCCTGAAAACCTAGAACGTAAAATAGAAAAACTGAGGAGATTATTTCCTTTTCCCGTTCCGTTAGAGTTTTGTGACACATTCTTCAAAAAATATTTTTAAGGATTTCTAAATCCAGTAGCTTAGGCTATGCGTTGTTTTGTTCGTCAGTCACTCAGTTAGAAATGGTAGAAATTTATATAATATACCAATTATTTATAATGTTCAATGTTATCAGATTCACCAACGACATCTACGAGATGACCGGCTACCGCCCGGGCTGGTACTGGCAGGTCACGTGGCGGTACGTCGGACCCTTCATTGTGTCCTGCATCCTGCTGTCCTCTCTCATCTTTATGTTGTTGAACCCACCTACTTATGGCGCTTGGAATGCTGAAGAGGTTTGTATTGCCAATGTTTTTCTTATTTATAACTTTTTCTGTTGGCAGATTTTGACTATAAACGTGGATGGTTATGGGCTCGAATCCCTGACGAGGGATTTCATTATTTATATTATTGAGTTCCGCCGCTCAACACGTTATTTCTATAGAAAAGAAGATGGAAACCTCCCTCCCTCTACAAATTAAATGTTATGTTCACTTTGCTTGCCTGCAAATTAATAGAAATGAGTGAATTTAAAAAAAAAATATTAAATATTATACTACTATTTGTCATTTATTTCTCTATTCAATCACTCTGTAGGGTCGTGTAGAAAAAACACCCTATCCCAACTGGGTGCTAGGTATCGCTGTGGCCATGATCCTCGCTGGTATTCTGCCAATACCAGTGGTCTTACTGCTGAGGAGATTCCAATGCTTGGCCCTCGATGTGGATATACATCAAGGATCTATCAGGAGGATTGAAACTACCGTATCTACTAAGGAAATGATGAGCGATCAGGATGTGAGTCATTTTTTTATAATTATTTTATAATGGAAATTATGAATTCATATTAAATGATAATAAATAAATACTTTTTAAAATTTTGTGCATGAAAATAATAATTAAGGCGACTATAACATAGTAACAAGCAATATTAAACTGTGTCGCAGTTATTAATGTTTCATAAGTATTATATCTAATATCATAGCAAATAACTATATCGGTATTAAAAATACATGAAAAAAACTATAAATATAAAAAAAACATTTATTGATAATATTTGTTTATATATATTAATTAATATTGTGTAGATATTTCTGACATTTTCATACTACATCATTCCTATCAACCACTAGCGCTATGTACAATGTTTATTAGTACATGCTTGTAATGCTAACAATTGTAGCTAACTTTCGCTAAATTGGTATTTCTTATTTCTTTTAAATGTGACTGTTTTAACTGTTCTGTTTGATAATTGTGTGATATTCTAAATAAATTTTTAACTAAGAATTGATCTAAATTGGTCCTTCGAGCCGGATTTTTTAAAAAGATATAAAAATCATTCCTGACCGATTAATCTTATACTTAAACTTTACCAAATATATTTCACAAAGTTCAACTGTTTCTCCATATCAAATTAACAATATAAAAGAAAAAAAATCGTTTAGACATCACTCAGTATTAGTAACAGAGTAAATATACAGAGTAAATTTAATCTTATTCTTAAAGAGAGACATAAAAATTAATATTGAGAAAGAGAGTGCTGGCCGAATGTCTGTAGAGTGTTTAAATAAAACAGCCTTTAAATAAAAAAGAAAAAAGCCAAAATGAATATCACATAAGTATCACCCATGTTGTGACTAACAAGGTGGTCTCGCCGGAGAGCGCGCCGCCCGCGCAGCTGCTGCCCGACGCCGCCGCCAGGTTCACCATCGGGGACTTTGATGTAAGATAATAATCATTATACCCCCAAAATTAGACAAAATCATGCTTTACTTATTGTTTATGCTGATTTCCTTATCTCTCTCATTGAATTTAATACAAATTGATTTTTTTTGAAAATTGTATGAAGGTTTCATACAATTTTTGCCTTATGAGAACTTATCTCAAAGTTTTAAACTCAATGAAAATATAATAAAATAATATGTATTTTTTTTATATCATACAGAGATTGAAGTTCATGTTTTTTTTGTTATCTAATATTACTATATTAACTCAATTTAAAATCTTCTTTAATAAAATCCTCTATACAGAACCCGATTGACGACAAAAATGCCAGTATTTTAAATATTATTAGTATTCTTCTACTATTAACTAACCCAAGTCCGCTAATATAACAAAGAATCATTGTCATATGTATAAATACATACACATGCCTTATATAACTATAAATATGTTTGTCTTGTTTGTAAAACGAAATTAGTGTAAAAGTGGCCTAACAAACCTTAAAAAACCGGTCCAGAACGAGTCGGACTCGCCAACCGAAAGTTCCATACCAGTTTCATGATTACGGTTCAACGGTTAAGTACCCGTAGTTACTATTTATAAACGTTGACCAACTAAAGTTTTGTGGCTTATGCACTTATTTTTTATAAAATAAAATATATAAATATAAGTTTGTAATGATTTTTTCTCCTTCTCCTCCTCTTCGAATTTTTCCTTCATTTGTATTGATTGTCACTTCGTGCCAAATTTCGTATCTGTAGGCCCACTCTATAGATTTTAATTATATGGAAAATTTCATACAATACAAAACGCAGTAAAAACGATGTGTTGTTGATTGAGCTTAATTTTTTTGTGCTCCAAAAGCCCGTAGACTTTAATATCAATTTTATCTTGATCTCAAGGAAACACGTAGGTACAGATGGACTACAAAGAGTAGAGACATATAAATTAAAATTACAAAAAGGAAACACTATTTACATAATATGAAATTAAATTATTTTAAACAAATAGATACCATAGAAAAAACAATAACTTAGGCCACTTTATCACTAATTCAAGCAAAATTTGTCTGCCCGTGTGTATGTAAATAGTATTTATATGGTATATATAGGGTGTGGACAGCAGCGACGAGAGACCGACGCGCCTCCCCACCAGCATCGTACGACGACCCAAGAAATAAATGTTTGTTTCCATATATTGTCTTGCTTTTTAATTAATTAATATAAAAGGAACAACCTGTATAAAGATGTTCTTAACTGTATGTATATAAAGTATCTGCTTTTTATATATATAAGTATGTGTATATTATAGAATAATGCATGTTGTGTGTTTGAAATATATTAAAAATTACTAACTTATTTTACTCCTGACAACTTTACTTTTATATATTTTTTTAAATTTATATTATAATAAAATACTAAATTCTGATTGATTATTATGTCACATATTTTAATAATTATAAAGTTATTATTTATACAATACAAAAGGAAAATATGTAGAAATATAGGTTTCCAGAATTCAACGGAAAGTGGGAGCGGAGTGTCTTAACACTAGCTTTCCTCGGTATAGGGTATACTGTGGGCCGTGGGCGGGATACAGCGTAAAGCTGATTATTCTATAAAGAACATACGAATATTTTAGCATCTCTAGTTCCGATATTTATTAATATTTTTTATTTAATATATGATTATTGAATTATTAAGCACTAAAGGTACTTACAACATTTTATTAGTCTTTTTAATTTAATAATTATATAGCATGTAGAGTAGACTTAAGTTTGTACATACTCGTAATACGCACCCGTAGATTCTTAATCATAATCACACTAGCTTATAATCATTTGACCATTACATTCACAAAATACAAAAATTATGACACATTCATAATATTAATGTTATTATACAATTTAGTCTTCAGATTCTGAGCCGACTCCAGCTCCGATCGATCGTTACGAGGATTCAAGTAGCGACGAAGACGTATTAAACACTAAATACTCCGGAACAAGACTAGCAATGAAACCAATTAATGGTAACACGTTCAAAATGGACGTTGTCGATTGATAAATACTGAAAATCAATTAATTAGGATCTATTTAATTATTTATTTAGTACAGCAATTTTAATAACGTGGGTAGAGTTTCTTTTAGCGCTCAATTGCTATTCAAGATATTAAAAAAATGGTTAAATAAAAAATTCTAATTAAGCCAGATATCGTATACCTATTAAAAATAAATATAATTGTTGTTTGAACATAAATTTATGAAAAGTAAATAACGAAATGGTTTCTTGGATCGTTTAACATGTTACTTAATAATAGCAAAGACTTAATGAATAAAGGTAAGTGTCAAGGAATTTCTGATTGATTATATTATGGCCATAATATGTCATAACGTGGGACTGAAATTATGAACAAAGTCAACATTGTTAAATATTATATTATAGGGAGATCATAATATTAGTGCAGATTAAGGATTAGGTATTGATAAGCTTCAAGAAATCTCGTAGATTATTTTAAAGTTAGGTCTGGTTTAACCGACGTTTTCACTGTAGAAATCAGCACTTAGATAAATTTACAATTGAATATTATCCTCACATTCATTAAATTCAAAATTTATCTTTTATTCATAATAATTGAAACAATTGAGAATTACACTTTGAATCCGTAGTTTTTAATTTTTAATAATAATAAGTATAACCAAATTTAATATTAATATTCATTGTTTCCATATAAGCGAAATAATCCTAAAACATTATGCCACATACATACATATGTAGATAAATTTTCAAATTTAATAGTATGGATTAGAGCGCCATTGATAAAAAAAAATGTATAAAAAAAACAACAAAAAGTTACCGTTTCTACAGCCTAGCTTTGCCATTTCTAAATTATTAGAATGTCTCATTTGATCTACCATCTTATAGATAAGCCTTAGAAATAAGGACAAAAAAAATATCCTCGCTTATGTTTTTAAAAAAAATAAATTATATCATTAATGTTCCAATCCATCCTATTACACAATAACAATAAAAAATAAATTATCAATCGGCTCTTTATTCTAATAACGCCATTTAGTCTTGAATTCTAAAATATTTGCCTAAAACAATCAACATTGTTAATTTTGTATAAATTAATATAATTGTTGATATGAGCTGTCAAACGTTATAGGTTAGTTATTAATTTATAAGAAACTGCGGCTAGTCATAGTTTAGATGAAGTAGTATTCACGTGCCGATATTTTATAACCTAATATTTATTTATTTATATATAAATTGAACAAATTATATGCAGTATACTTCATTAGATAATTTTCATTCAAATTAAAAAATAATAATTATATTATTTTATTAGATGTGCTTATTTTTTTTAATTATAAGATTTCAATTACTATTTGTAATATTATTAATACCAGCTGACAGAGATAAGATTAAAGCAGAACTTATAAATTATCCAAATTATTATAAAGTAACCTAGCTCTCGCTATTTATAACCTTCATATTGTTATTATTATTTACAAAAATATTAAAATATGAAGATTGTGTTTATGTAATAATAACTATTTTTATAATCAAATATTTTTACTATACGTAATTAAAGTAAATTTCACCATTGTTTGACAATTTCTTAATAATTTACATAGCATATAATAAAAGTTAGTCTATTTCGATCGAAAGGGTCTAAGTATTTTGAACAAAAAGGCATAAATATATAGATCTACTATATATAAACCAAATGCCTGTAATTTAAAAGAAATGATTAAAAATATTATTTCTTTAGACAGTGAATTCTTACATTCATAAATATTGTCGATACTCTTAGTTAAAATTAAGAATTTGGAAATATACAACTTATTTGCAAATAAAAAATATTTTTTGGTAGCGCCATTTAAAATTATTTATGCCAAACGTGCTAGCCAAAGTAATTCCAAAATTTTATTCTAACTAAATACAAATACGTTTGGACAATATTCAGTGGTTTTATATAAAACTGAGTTATATATATAAGACATTAGACAATTACGATGTTTATTAAAAAAAATGTATTTAACAACAAAAAAAATTAAAACCTCATCTGACTTACTAAAAGTAATTAATCTGCAAATAAGATTCTATTAAAGAAACGAGATCTAACTAATAAAGTGTATGGAATATAAATAATAATCATTAATTTATATCTCGATACATAAATATTATACCAAATACTTAATTAACAAGTAATCTTTTGTGTCTAATGACTCAACTGTTACTTAACGTTGCCATCTTAGTTCTTAATTTATTTGAAGTCAACATAATAATTATTAAAACCATGATATACCTATATAGTTTTAAATACATATTTCTATGAATAGTCTTCCCACTTCTAAAATTTTATTTGAAAATTTATATCATGTCATAAAATGTCGCTGTTATTATTTTTGTTTTTAATTCAATATTAAATTTACTTAACATTTAATGAATTGGTTTGAAAAAATGTCTATCGTTAAATTCCATAATTGTGAGAAAAATACATTGATTTTATTGTTTATTGACGATGACGATCTAATAAATTTACATTCATATTAACTTTGATAAAAAAATCTATTTATAATAGTAATACTGGTAATTATAAAAAAAAATATTCCACAGCTAAAATATAATACAGTCATTTACATATATATTTTAATTTCCATATTATTAAAGCAAAAACTGATGAAAATTCGCTCAAATGAGCCGTAAATATAAGTGTTATTCCGTAGATAGCTTGGGATGACATCCCCTAGTGTAGAACTGATTTATGTAAGTTAGATACATTTTGAAATGCAACATTAAAAATATTGCCACCGATTTGTGTTTTTTTTTATTATTTTTCCTTCATAGCGTTAATATTCCTCGTTAGTATTGTTAAAAATAATTAGTAAATCAAACATGTTCTGGCCCTATCCATTTTATGGATTCGAATTATTATAAGAATTTACTGATAATGATTTTTAAAGATTGATTTAATTAATTTATTTACGTAAGCTCAAACTAATTTGAATAGTTTTTTTATTGCATATACATGCTATTTTATCTGAAGAAACTATTAATTAAAAAACACTTTATGCTATACTATTAAATTAATTAATAAAATACTTGGAATATATAAAAATAAACGAAATTCAAGTAATGTTGTTTAATAATTTTAATCCAAATAATTTGAATACATTTCGAAATAAAGCTGTTGTGATCGATTTATTTATAAAATAACATTTTCAATTATTACAATTATTTCATCTTCAATGATATAATTTTCATAATTAATGTTTATCTGTTTCCTTTACTAATTGCTTTATAGTGCTATCAATGAAATCCCTCATTGCTGATATCCGAGTGTAACCAGCGGGTAGTCCTAAACCACAATCTGCATAACTAAATGA
The DNA here is from genome assembly GCF_056956725.1 of Heliconius melpomene rosina. Classification (NCBI taxonomy): domain Eukaryota; kingdom Metazoa; phylum Arthropoda; class Insecta; order Lepidoptera; family Nymphalidae; genus Heliconius; species Heliconius melpomene. The sequence goes on from NC_140400.1 coordinate 4,880,105, forward strand.
GACTAGGCCAACCAACAGATTTTTATATACCAGAGGACCTCCACTGTCACCCTGAAAATACACAAATTAATATTATTATAAATTAAAAAAATATATTATAAAGGCCGTTATTATAGAGACCGTCGGGGCGCAGCGGCACAAAGGTGTGACTGTAACGCAACAGTTGTGGGTTCGATTCCCACTCGAGGAAGTGAAATATTTATTTGTGTTTATATTTCTATACCTTCGCTCTGCTGTCGAGGCAAAGCGCGGCGTTGAGTTCTGCCACTCAACACGCAATGCCTCCAGAATTCGGCAGAAAGTGGGGAACGGTCTTAACACTAGGTTCCCTATGCCTACCCTGCTGTGTGCGGGATACAGCGTGAAGGCGATATATTTATTTTTTATTTAGAAGAGATTATCGTGGCACAAATCGGGGGACGTAGTTTATCTGTGCATTTAGATTTTTCCGTTTTGGTAACAAGACAAAGTCCGGCATGGAGAAGGATTCTATTTGCCAACTCTGCTATTCGTAGGCCGTAATGTGAAGCTCATTAATAATTGTATACATTAATGACATTAATTATGAAAGCCATGAAAAAAATAAAAAATTGACCCAATACCATAAATAAACGTTGAAAATTAATGGAAAGCTTAAAAAACTAGACTTACTAGACAGGCATCGTAGCCGACATCGCCTCCCGCGCATAGAACACCATCCGTTATATCGGGCAAGAGTTTTTCGCAAACGTCTTTCTGTACGTATGGAATGTCTACACTGAGCAAAAGACTTGCTTGTTCTTTGGCCTGTAATAAAAATATATTTTAATAATAGACATGTAACAAGTTGGTAAACAGGAAGGAAGTACAACCAAGCCTCTAGGTACTTTAAATGGCAAATTGCCAGAACTGGATGAGGGCCACCGGTCTGAAATAGATCAGTTTTGGAGACTCTCCAAGGCTGTACCTACTCGGCAACTTCAACCAGCCCTTACTTCTGCCGTTATGCATCCAGAATGACATCCAGTGTGTCAATAACTAAAATAATATTTAAGAAACTATGGCCTAGTAAGGATTTTTTTATAAATAGGTACCTCAGTTTGCCCAAAGCCCATGGTAGTTAGCATATCACCAAGTTTCAAATCAATATCTCGTGGTGCCAATTGTATGGGAAATATTTTATCTCCATAGAAGAAGCGTCCTGCTATTTTAACCACTGCTATATCGTTATGAAAGTGTGAAGAGTTATATTGTGGATGAAGTACTATCTTTTCTACATCGAACGTTGCTCCTCCCTTTAGGACGTCTGTGCCGACTACAACGGAGTGTTTGTATTTCGGGCTAAAATATCAAATATTATAGTTTATGACTCATATTTCTTTTAACAACTAAATTTATGATTATATAGATAGATATATAAAAAAATTGATTTTGGACAACAATTGAAACATGTCTGAAAGAGCAAAAAATTACAATTTTAATTATAATATAGAAGCTTCTCGCGTTTTTCCGCATAGTAGGGGAAGCAAAGGGAACTTAATGCTAAAACACTCATTTCCCTACTTTACAATAAGTAGTTGCTTTTAAGCTTCACGCTGTATAGCAGGATAGGCAGAGGGAACCTGGGCTCTAAGCATTCTTCGAGGACACTGTTCCATTAAGACACTTCCGTTTCCCGCGTTACGCCGAATTCTGTATGTATTTCGTGTTGAGTCGCTGATGAAATCAAGGCCGAGCTTTGCTTCATTATCAGAGCGTAGAAATTAAAATATATATTAAATATTTCATTTCCTTGAACGGGAATCGAACACACAATGTGTCGCATTTACAGTCGCACGCTTGTACGCCTGCCAATCGACACCCCTCCGGCCTCAAATAGCAATTATAAATAAAAGATACAAAAATAAGCATATTAGTTATTACGTACAAATAACAATGCGCTGCTGTCAAAAGAATTTCGTCGCTGACAATGCTCGCGCCACAAACGGGTGAGTTTGACACTAAGAAGATCGCGAAATATGGCGCATCTACTACATTTCGATTAGATCCCCCGAATATCAGATTTTTTATACCTTTGTTCTTCTCTAAAAAAATATAAAACATTATTAGGATTTTGCATAAAAATCGTAAATGCGGCCTTATTGCGGAAGAAGCGTTCTCAGTTGGTCTGAGATTTTTTTCTATCATTTTCAATGACATACACACAGCACATATTCGGGTGCAGGAGATTTCCGTCCACGCAAGACATGTTATTCATATTCATATGCTATAATAGTTTTTAATAGACGATAGGACCTAGGACTTGTCGATTTACTGTGCTTGTTTTGTATTAACAACTAACGTTATATGGAGCTATTTTATCAGTTTGTGAGATACTGGAAAAAAATATTAGTAAGATCTTTGGTTGTCACGATTATTACACTTCATTGCACACCTGCCTAAATTCGGCACGGAATGGGCGGGTGTTGATGGCGTGGGGTTCCCATCTGTGGGAATCAAACCCCTTGTGGGTAGAGTAGGACTCTGTAATGCGGCAAGAGTGAAAATGCTTTGTCTTGTCACTCCGGAAAAATAAAAATAATTTCCTTTTACGAGTCAAATCTAACGCACAAACATTACGTTCACAATTAAATATTATTCCACTACGCCATAGCGGTCTAGGTCCTAAATCCTAGACTCTAGGATAAAACTTAATACGAAATAAAAAGAAAAATATTCAAAGCCACGCTACATACCAAGTCCTTCGCAGTTTACCGCGAAAATCGCTATAAAAACAAAAGTAAGCCACATGTTGTCAGTTATTATCAATGCAACTGATGTCTACGAGTTGCATTGTGAACTATTTATACTTATTTCTTTTTTATTACAGCCGCGTCTACTGATTTATTAAAACATTTTTTTTGTTAATATTTTTTTTATGGCATAAAAAATGTTGGTTGTAGAAATGTGATTTGGGTTCGATTCTCATTGGAGGGTAAGAGTATTTGCAATTCCTCACTTAGGTAATAAGACAAGGTGCAGCCTTGTTTCACTTAACACACAATGTTTCGAAAATTGTACGAAAGCGGGAAACGAGAGTGCCTGTTAAGTGTTAACTTAGCTATCTCTGCCTACTATGACGCGAAGCTAAAAAAAACATTATTTATTCAACATCATTTGGTACAACAATAACGAAAATGTATTTCCTTATAAACAAGTTAAATATGTCAATGTATGCAGAAATACTATAGTAACTACAGATATTTATCGTATCTTTCACTAAGGGCAAATACGGTGTTATTATAGCAAGTGAGCGAGGTGTGGTGTTTTTTAACCGACTTCTGTAAGAAAAGGATAGCAAAAAAAGCAGTCGAATTGATAACCTATCAATTCGACTTTTTTGCTCCTAGGCTCTTTTTTAATATTTCAGAAAAAATCGTTTAATTTTTTTATAAATTTATATAAAATTTTAGCCGAAAGGTTACAATCAACGCCTTATGACATAAACATAGGCATGTACAAGAAATGCTGTAAAAATAAATAATAATATGAGAAAAATTTCACCTTGCTCACTTTAACTATCGCGTAATTAGATGGAAATTCATAATAAAATATAACGACAAAAATTAGTTTATTGTATTTATGTTAAAATATTTTAAAAATACTCATATACTTAGATAAGTGTTGAACTCATATATTATACTTATAGCATTCTTTTTTGCTTTTCACTTATTTAAAAAAAATCACACAGAACATAGTGTTAAGATACTCCATTCCCCATGTTCCGCCGAAAAATTCGGAAGGCATTTCGTGTTGAGTGTCGCTATCAGGTCGCCCAGAATGTGTTGATTCAACGAGAAGTTATTTCTCTTGACCACGGTTAGCCAGCCCACAGGTAAGAGCTTGTATTAAAATAAAACCATCAAAAACGAATAATATATTTTATTTGAAGTACACATAGGTAATATTACAATGTTACTAGTTATCGATTATAGTGAAGCTAAAACACCTAATAATTGATTCGTGTGCTCATAAGTATACATACAAGTCAAGAAAATATATAAATAATGTCCATGCTTTTAAATTTTGCAAGAAATTTCCAGTACAGGCTAAGCAAAGAAATCTATGAAAATAATTTCAATATAATCATTAGCCTAAATATAGAAACCCCTAATCATCATACTGACAGACGGGCGCTATCTCATACAGGCGTTTCAGGTAGCAACCTTTATTTCTATATATTTATTAAAATACATTATATTTTATTATTATAATAATCTTTCTCATTAAGTACATCATAAAATTATATTGTTATATTTTAAGGCATAATTTTTATTTCGACCAAAATAATATAGTAGTAAGTTTTTAGATAGTAATAATAATCAATTGGAAAACAGACCTGTTGCCCTAGCTTTAGTTCGCACCTCGTGAAACCTCAGGTTATTTTTAGCAATGTAAAAAGTAGAAGGGCAGTGGCGGACTAACCCCGTCGGAGGTCCAGGGCGGTGTCGTTAAATGAGGCCCCTTGAACCCCCCCTCCCCGGTGTAAAAAAATTTTTGTATATCACATTTTTTTTCATGTATAAATTAGTGTGTATGCTTACTTAGTTTACAGCTTGTAATTAATGTTTGAGTTAGACTTGCATACACATAGAAAATTAAAATACTAAATATCAAAAGTACATGTAGTAGAATTTAGCAAAAAAAATCCTCGTGTCCTCGAGATAAAAAGACGAATTGGGATAACAAAAGAAGCTATCATCCGTGTAAATAACGTATGGAAGAAAAGAGGAATTTGTATCAAAACCGAAATAAGAATGTTACGAGCACTGATATTCTCTATTACTACCATTCGATAGATAGATACAGGTGGAGGCAGATCATCTGCTCTAGATGTAAAACCTGATCATTCTCAAATTCATTGTAAATTTCTACCAGATTATCTAGGACTACAGACAGAGCGTCATCTGAAGCTTCCATCATAAGCTTAGTTCCAATAAAGATAATAATTTATCATCATGAAATAGTTCACACGCTATAGTAATATTAGTTCAGCGTATAAAATAAAATAGACTGAGATCCCAGAACCCTAGTAGACTTACGTCATTTTAGTAAAGCTGAAATTTTGAAGATTACTAGTGAGGCCCTGATTAATAGCGCCAATTTAAGGTACACGCTCACCTACGTTAAAGTAAAAACGCTCGTATTTAAATATATTTTTGAGAAAAATGTAAAAAAAAAATATTATAACCCTGGTATAACCCTTTACGTAGGCTTTACTCTTGCCAGACGTCCTAAAGATTGTTTAATATTGGGACAAAATACGTATACTTCTTCTTCTTCTTCTTGGCATTAATCCCGTGCTGAGGGTTCTTTTGGAAGAACGTATTCGCGGCCAGATCAGACGCAATATAGGATCTCAGAATATTTTCTCCCTCTGTATTACGAACAAAAACCGATCTCCCAAACCGATCTGATGGCTCAATCATCCTCCCAGATAGAGATGTACGTTTATTTTGCGCTACTTTTGGAAGGGCCCCACTTTCAGGTTAGTGAGTACGCAAACTTTTATAAAATGACGTCGGTCTGGAGGCCCTAGGAACTTGAAGTAAAAAACTACGAAACTGGAACCACTTGCAACCTAAATGGACATTAGAAAGATAAAAGTAATTTTAATTAATATAATTAAACTAACTTAACTAACTTTAAACTACCGGTACAGGCTGCACTAATCCCTGTACTTATTTGTTTATTGGAGGCCCCCTCCAACCTCAAACTTCCTCTTAAGTAGATACTATGCGTTTTTGCAAGGGTTTATTTAGGATTTGATCAAGGGAATTTGCACCATTTGGAGGCCCCCCTGGACCCGAGGCCCGGGGCGGATAAACGAATAAAACAAAAATTTATAGTAAGTACATTATCGTAAGTATAATTTTAAAACGTCAATAAAAACATATTGTTGTCATATCATAGTTCTATTATAGCGTAGGCGTAGAAAATCTACTGTTACGTTTCTTTAACAAACGGTATTGTATTTTCCGTGCATTAAAAGGCAACTGTATACACTTTCCCACAAAACACAGGATAAGCGGTGTTAAGACACTCCGCTCTCCCCTCACCACCGTATTTTTGGGACATTACGTGTTTATTCGCAGAAATAATTTAAATACATTTCTTCCCTTAATATTAATATTTTCGTTTCCCCACTCTGGGAACGCGGCAAACTATAGGGAGCTATATCTCTTGCTCCTACTTTTACTTATTAAATATGTAAAATTTACTTTAAACCTATTCCTAATAAGTTCATAAATACTACTTTTTGTCTTACTTTTGCAACTTTATACATAAGTTACATTTAGTTTATAATTAATTTTAAACAATTATTGATAAAATGTTTAAGTCCATATACATTTTTAAACACATTGTCAAGCTGCTAATAAATTAATTAAATCGTTTTTTACCCAATTCATTCATTGTGAAATCAATATTTCAGTACAATAGAGACTCGATTATCCGGGCCTCAGTTATACGGATTATCCGAACTACCAGCTGGGTACAGCATATGCACTTTACATTGGGTTGATGGTAAATATTGAAAAATGTAAAGAATATTAATAATATGAAAAATATATACATGCTTTAAGCGTAATATTCTTCAAAATATGATCTTTTTTATATATGTTCAAATATAATCTTAATATAAGGGTAAAAATGGACCCTATTAGTAAGACTCACTTTTTTATAGGTAATTCTATTCTTTATAATATTAATATATCTAGTCAAATTTTATCTTCATACATTTGGTTATCCGGATATTCGTTTATCTGAATGCCTTAATAGTTGTACTAAAGCAATCAACATTAGTCTCGTTAATCGAATGTCTACTGTAATAACTTATAATTTCCGTACATTCCAATACCTTTCAAGCATTTATATTCTAATTCTTATAATAAAGTATATTCTTAAACATATGCCCCTTATCATGTCATTTAATGAGATGATAGCAAAATAAGTTACAAAATGGGGCTGTAATTGCATCAATTGTGACTAATATAAATTTTGATGGTCCGTACTATACCTAGTATCGAAAGTGAAAAATCGCAAATGTTTTTATTGCTTCTTTGAACTACTAACAAATGTAGTTTTAATGTGATTATTTTTGCAATTTTACATAAAATAGTTATTTTTGGTTTTCTAAAATGTGTATAAAATTGAAAACTAATTTTATTAGTAGTTCAAAACAACAATAAAAGACATTTGAAATTTTTCACCTTCGATGCTTTCCCGGACCTTTACAGGGCCGTCGATTTATCAAGACAATAAAAATTAAATACAATAAAAATAACAAAAAGAAATAAATTAAATAATACTGTAAAAGAGATTATGTAAGTCGAAATAATACTTCTATAATATTTTTTTTAGATCAACAATTTAAATAAAATTTGACCAATTTAATAATATTTATGTTTTTAAGTGAAACTTACCAGAGACAGGAAATACAAATAATTCATTCTTCTGAGTGGGAATCGAACCCACAATCATTGTGTTGTTAGTCACAATTGCAATGAAATTGTACTTACATATTGTATTTATATAAGAAAAATTAAGTACATTTGCCATTTAAAAATTGTCAATATACATTAATTAGAACAATGTCTGGTAAAAATCATCATTGTCACATAATAATAAAATTAATGTAATACTGAAGAAAAATAATACTATTACATATATTTAACACTATCCTATTTTATAATAAAGATATGAGATTCACAGAATAAAAATATATATTCATAAGTACAGATGAATTTGAATTTTACTACAGTTATATATTGTACTTTTTATTATATATTTATAGAAATAATTATTATAATTCAAATTGTTTAATTATTATTTAAATTAAAAATATTAATTAATATTTAATTTTATAATATTATATTTGCATCAAAATAGAAATCAATATATTCTAACATTCTAACAATGGATGACTTTAAGCATTTCACACTTCATATCATATGTGGTGATTTACAATAAAAACATTTCCCCGTTTTCTTCATAACAATCGCAATTGCCATCTGTTGATGTTTGATCTTGTTTTTGACTTGGAAGTCAAAAATGAATATTATTATAAATACTCTATTAGATGACCAATTATATATTTTTAAACATCCTTCATTAAATACTTTCTTATATATTTCTACATCTTTCTTTATATTTTTGGTCATGGCTGATAGCAAAAGGGGCATAGTTTAAAAATGTAATGTTACATTGCATCACTGCGATTATTTTTCTGTGTCAATTTACTTAACGTACTCAATTGTGGGAATGACGTTTTATTTTGTACAGGATTCAATTTGGTTGTCATAAAAATGAATGGCTCATACAGGGATGGCCGATCCATGGCTGAAACTTCAAAATGTCTGACTTTCTCACGAGCGCACCAGTTGGAGGCTTTGGAACATGTATTTTCTAAGCTATTTAAGTCATCTGGGCCGGTTCTGTTGCCTATTACAAGCATCACCACCTGTTAAAATATTAACTATTATAAGTTAAAGGACTGAATGTAAATAGTAATGGTGGTGAGTTTGATCTCAGAGGAAATTATTTATTTTCATATCCCTGCTCTAAGTTGAGAATAGCAGGATCATGTCCTCAGGCAGTTTCTTGTCTCATTGTAGCAACACAGCTTTAAAAATATTTTTTTAAAAGAAATTTTCAATTAACATATTGATGCAAAAGTGTATTCAACAAAGTCATGGCAAAATAATTATACACTTCCAGTTTAAATTATTTTACCATTTGACTTTTTTCAATATATTCAGGTTTATATTTTGATTTTAAGTTATTGCACTGATATAAAAAATAATAATTTAATAAATGTTAAGTATACAATACTTTTTTTATTACGTAGGTGTATCTCATCTATACTACAGATGGATACATTTAGATATTTTTCTTCTGCTACTTTAACCTTAAATATTGATATTATTTTTAAACATTAAGAACATAGTCAGTGTTCTGCCCAAATTGGAGAGATTGCACATTGAATGGCAAAACTCAACCATTTGTCACGCCAGAGTGGAAATATTAAATATTATTTATGATAAACCTAAAATCTAATAATTAAATATAATAAATCTTGTCTTTTAGTACTAACCTCCTTCTTGTCCTTATTCCTATCAATGTCCTTCTTTAAGTACATTAATACATCTAACGACTCAGGTTTTGTAGTGTCATAGACCATTACAAAGCCTTCTGCAAAACCAAGGTAATGACGCTGGAGTACTTGGTTAGTTGTTAGCTGCATAGTTGGAGATTGAGGTGGTCCTATAATACAAAATAATAATTTTAGAAAATAATTTAAAACAATAATGTAAAAGTTAAAACTTAAAAACACACATTTCATCTGTTGTGTCCTTATTTTTTCAGCTTCACACTGTATTCCATATGTAAGGTATACAGAGGGAACCTAGTGTGAAGACACTCTGTTCCAGACTTTTTTATGTAAGATATTATGTGTTAAGTCTTACCAGAAAGGGTATATTGCACGAAAGCAAATTAAAACATAAGTTTTTAATTTGTTATTGTGCAATGTAGTAAAAGAATTTTACATCAATTAATTGAAATAATTTATATATTTATTTCTATAACATTTATTTACTATAAACAATACAATTAAAATTAGATTGTCTGTGCAATATCAGCAGCTGTGTGCAATTGAATAAAGCTTTAAATGTAAATTATTTACAATAATACTAAAAGAATAGATTTATAATAGCTTAATCTTAATCAAATTTTGCTTATTGAACTTTACTTATTTGTTTAAGTTGTACTTAATCAAATTAAAAAATAATATTAATTTATGTTGCATACTTTAAGCATCAGCATCAGGCAGTAATAAAATTATTTGAACTAAACCTTTGAACTCGCCTGTTAGTGGAGGCTCCAGACCTGCTGTGTCATAGAAACATACGCGTTCCTTCGAACCTCTATCTGTTTCTATGTTAGCCACATAAATGTCTTCAATTGTTGGATAAAACGAAGATTTCAAATTTACATTTCCATAAATAAGTTGTTCTAATACTGCTGTTTTTCCTACTCCTTTCATGCCACAAACAACAACTTTGCTTGTTTTACCCATTATTGAATACTTTGTAGTTTTAATAACTGAATTAGATTTACTTTCACTGTTCAGCAGACATAATTTGGAAATGTGTTAAGTACAGGACATTACAAATATTAAAACTTGTGTAGTAATTTTTTCTTTTATATTATTTACCACTTAAAATCATTTTGTTGCATTTTTTTAAATATTTAGTCAAGACTCAAGCATATTGGAAATCATTTCTGAATTCATAGAACGTAAAAAAATGTAAATGTTAGAAATACCGTTTCACGCAATATGCGTATTTCACAGGGCTGTCAAATATTCGTTTTGAATTGAATACGTTTTGATATAGCTTTTTATATTACGCAATTTATTTACTGCAAAAGTGTAAAACGAAACGTTAGAAATCGGATACAATGACAGACAATAACTCTAAGCACGAATGAAATATAGAATTAATGAGTAAAATTTTATTGTACATTTTGTAATCATATTAATTGGTAGATAAGATATTATAATGCTTCAATAAAATATATGAAAACATATTACCTACTGAACAAATATTATAAATGTATTTACGGTGTTCAGCATATTTATTTACACTCTAAGTATATTCTGTATCAAAATAGTGTTTTTGTCATCATATTTTGAGTTTTGACTTTTATGATATATCATTTGACAGCATGGCGGCTCTAGTAGAATCGGAAATTACGAAAAGTGATAAATATTCCATTCTATTGCCCACATACAATGAAAGAGAAAATTTGCCTATTATAATATGGCTTATTGTAAAATATCTGGACAACAGGTAAAAAAATAATTATAAGCTATCACATATTATTAAGTACATAATTATCTTTTCTAATCATAGACTTATTTTGTTTAATCCCATTTGTTATTATTAGCGGTTACGATTATGAAGTGATAATCATCGATGATGGAAGCCCTGATGGAACTCTGGAAGTGGCAAAGCAACTACAAAAGATATATGGTTCTAATAAAATAGTGTTACGACCTCGAGAAAAGAAATTAGGATTAGGTACAGCTTATATCCATGGCATTCAACATGCAACTGGCAACTATATTATTATTATGGATGCTGATTTAAGTCACCATGTAAGTTAAATAATACATTAAAATTATATTTACATTTTAGTAGTTGCAAATTTAATCTGTAAGTTTGTTTGTTAATAGATTATGTAAAATATTTCAGTAAAATGTTTACTTGGTTAATAAACCATATAGAACCATAATACTACTATATTCTCATCATCATCATCACCATTGACTTGGTGTTGGATTTGTTTTACTTCATATTTAATCTCTTATGTGTGTAGCAGAATAAACGAGAGTACCTAGCATCAAAATACTCTTCTCTTTAATTTCTGCCTAAAATCAAGACATTGCATAATGCTACAAAGTAATATTAAGATAATTCAATTCCCAAAGTGGGAATCATATAATAACCATTACAGAGTCAGAAGCTGCCCTACTGCTTCATATTCAAGATTATGTATTTAATGTAATTTGATTTTTTATCCTGCAGCCCAAGTTTATTCCAAGTTTTATAGAACTCCAAAAGAATAATGATTATGATCTTGTATCTGGCACTAGATATAAAGGGGATGGAGGTGTTTATGGGTGGGATTTTAAAAGAAAACTAATTTCAAGAGGTGCTAATTTTATTACACAATTACTTTTGAGACCTGGAGCATCAGATTTAACTGGATCTTTTAGGTAAGAAATAAATAATAATATGCAATTTACTTTATTGTTCTTAATATAATTTTGCAGTTGTAATGGTGCACCTGCACTGTGAAAATTGCATCTGACTGTAATACAGGATGGTTGGCAGTTTGATTCCTGTTCATGGGCATAATTTTAAATTATTTTCATTTTCCAACTCTAGTAGACTAAATAAGTTCCTAAAAACTTGTGTTTTTACAAATTATTTCATTGGAAGAGTATGTGCACCTAAAGAATAACATAACATATATTTATGTGTTTTGTTTACAGATTATACAAAAAGGATATTTTGCAGAAATTAATAGACAGCTGTGTATCTAAGGGTTATGTTTTTCAAATGGAAATGATTATAAGGTAAATCTAAGCTTAATTTTTGAGCGATTGTGACACAGTAGAACAGCATCACACTTACTGCTCAATAAAAAATAATTAATTAGAATTAAAGCAGAATAGTGTCTTAACACTAGATTTCCTCTACCTACCCTGCTATGTGTTGTTATTGAGCAAAAATTTTTATTATTTATTTAGTATATTTTTTAATCAATTATTAATACAATAAGACTTACAATACTTGTGTATATATATCATTGTTATTTTTTTATTTTGTTCAGGGCAAGACAATTAGAGTACACAATCGGTGAAGTACCAATAACATTTGTGGATAGAGTGTACGGAGAATCTAAATTAGGTGGATCGGAGATAGTGCAATTTGCTAAAGCATTGTTATACTTGTTTGCTACTACTTGAAATATTTATTTGTACATAAAGTTTATAATATTATACCATAAAATAATAATTGATTAATTATTCAGACCATGTTTTAATATTATTTTGTTTGGCCACAAGTCAAAACAAAAATAAATATTGTAAGTACAAAAATAAAACAATATAGAAAAAAGTTGTTCAAGTTACAGTATAGCTTTCGCTGTCATTTTTCATATTTATATTTTTTTAATAAGTATAAAATTATTTCAAATCATGTATATTACTTCATTTAATAAATATGCATAATTTAAATAATATAATCTGTTAATGAGATATACTCATAAGAATTCCTTTTTCAAAGCATTCCTATCAATGTTTTTATCTGTATTATTTATATCCACAGTTAATTTGATGTTTATAACGAATAAATTGTAAGTAAATATATTTTTGTATGTAATTATTATAATAAAATTAATGAGAACTGTTTTTGCTAATTTTATTTTATTTAATATTCAATATATTAACTGTCAATTATGTTGTTATGGGTAAAATTTGCTCTAGGTATAGTGCATTTACTTTATTGTATATTAATACTACTTCAGTTCTTTAGTTATGGCGTTTCGAGCGTGCCTCTTGAGCACAATCAAAGACCAAGTGGTAGCACTATTATACCACTAGAAACGCCATGTTTTCCAATACCTACATAAATGTAAATAGTTTATAAGTACATCTAATGTCAAACTTAAATTTCACTATTAGATGAAAAGGACATTCAAATGGGTGTTTTATCTTTACATGCCTTTCGCATTTTACAGAGTACTCTACTAGACTACTAGAGCACTCAAAATGCCATTTGCTTCGTTCGTTTTCGTTTGAGAAATAAGTATTACATGCTGGATAACAATACTTAACGTTACACTAAACTGTATCATAAATGTTTCAGCTAAGATATCGAACTCACAAGTCGCAGTCATCTTTCAGTTACCTATTATCAATTCTAATGATCACACAAGAACCGTGAAAATGTCTTGCGATATGAATAAATTAGTTTCAAGAACTTTGAGAGCCACATTATTTATTCAGGTGAAAATAAGACGCAAAACGATCGGGGTCGGACCAAAACTAATTAATTCGACATTGATATAGAAAGTAAACATGTACCAATTAGCTCGTATATTGTTTATCGTATCCCTAACTTCGGCTAAACTTAAAAGAAACAAGGATTTTCTTGATATTTCAGAAAAAAATACTAAAAGTAATGGTTTAGATGACACATTGTTGGTTTTAAATTTAAATATCGATGATTTAAATTTCAATAAATTATTTATGGCCAATCAATATGAAGAAAAAATGTTCGAAAAGATAATCGCACCGGCAATTCAAAAGTAAGTGATTATTTTCAACATTATTGAATGTCTTTTTTTATTATTAAGAAAAATATAATTATTTGTATATTTTTTATATTAAATATATTTTTTACAGTTACAAAATGCAAAAATCACGAAGAGTTAAGAAAGATGATCCAATGAAAATTTTATCTGAAGAGGAACAACAAACGTTCAAAACAAAGGAACTAGATAAAAAATATGGAAATTTAAAAGATATAAAAAAAGAAATAAAAAAGATTATGAATAAATTTTTGTAAGTACGGGAATATTGACTGTTCAATTTATTACTTTCGTTTTGAATTTTGTTATAATTAAGTTATAATTTTAAATTCTAGAATAACACATATAGACAACTCGGAGTCTTATTTGATTGAAAATTCAAAGGTACAGCCACAGTTAAAGGTAATAAATAATATTTATTGTTTTTCACAAACTGACTGCAAACGCGGGTGGTTGTGGGTTCGATCCCCACTCGAGGAAATGAAATATTTATTTATGAGGTGCGGGTTCGAGATCTGCTACATACAAATTTTTACATGTTTTCTTTCTTGACAATACTTAAGTATATATACTAATAATTCACCTAAATCTATTTACATTTATATAAGTATAAATATAAATGTAGTATTTACAATTATATATACTTTGATAGCCAAAACATTAATCGTGACAATTTTCTTTTCTCAGATTTATTTTATAGGACCGTACACATCTTTGATATTGACATCCAGAAATACAAGATACCAATATTTTGTAAATCCTCCATCACCTCTCCCTAGCTGGTTCTATGAATATCATAGGCTGGAATATGGAAATAAAACATACGTAGATATCCCGAAAAATGTTCAAAATGACTTCTTAAGGAATCTATTAAATTTGTTAACGAACTTTTTAAATTTTCCTGTCTAATAAAGTAATTAATAAGAAATTTACGTTTATGTTTCAGTAAGTTTTTATTGAATATTCTTAGTACAGCAACAAAATGGTGTTTAATTTGTTTCCTTTGGTGCGTATTTGGTTAAACTGTAAAATTATTTTCCCAGTATTAAAAAATCATACTAAGTAATTAACGACAGAATATTTTACTACAGTGGGAGATTGATTTATTAATAACTGATAATACTATTTACTATTTATCACATATTTGCGAGCATTTGGCACTGATAGAATGGCGTGGTGAAACATGATGATTACTTACCTAAACAAATGTCGTTACCTAGAGCGAGTATGACTCATATCAATTTTCAAATTTTAATCATGTACTAATATTAGTTATTAAATTTCTACCTTTCTATTTTTCTCAGCTTTCAACAGGGTAGGCAAAGAGAACCTAGTGTTAAGACACTCCGTTCCACACATTCCGCCGATTTTTGTGATGTGTTGAGTGGAGTAACATCATGCTTCGCTATATTATACGAGCGAAGAAATTAAAACTTTAATAAATAATAATACATCATCCCGAGTGGGAACCGAACCCACCCACAATTGTTGTGCTTATGCCACTGCGCCACAACCGCCTCATATTTTGTATTAATATTGTTAAAATGTCTAAAATTGTATTCTTAGAATGTCAACAATGTGGCTACAATTCTGGAATGCTTATATTCCAAAAAATAATATATTTTTACAGCATGGTTCAAAAAATGCAGCATTCGATTTTGCCATATAACAAGTAATAACTTTAAAATAGAGAGAAATATCACTACCAGGTACCAACCTAATCTTATACTAATGAATAATGATAATTGATAATATTACGTGTTGCTATATTAGACTATGAAAAATTGAGAATACAAAAGATAAGCATTAAAAAGAAAACAAACAAATTATCACTTATTATCAACTATAAGTTGGCAGTATTGATTACTGACAGATTTTCATTCATTCTTAAACGTCATTTGACATTTCACTTTCATTCATTCAATGATTCACAATTCACATTGTCAGTTTTGAGTGTGTAAGTTGTTTTTGCAATTTTGCAAGTGCATTGCTTTTGCTTTGTGTGGGATACAATAACAAATTTATTTTAAGCTAATGTAGAGTTAGCAAAATGCTCAGACAATTTGAAAACGTGGGTGCAATTAGACGAGATTGTGATAACGTAATACTGCGATATGACCAAGCTTGTTTGCAAATTATAACAAACGAATCTGTTACATTCTGGAGCCAATATGAAGAATGCGAGGATTGCATGCTACTGGAAACTGCTAAAGTACCATCTACGAGGCGAATAGTTTTAGAAACTTTAAGTCCACTACGATATGCTATAAAGAATGGAAATGGCGAAATTTGCAATGGTACGCAATTTACACAATTCTTTGTTTATTATCTTGTTATGAAGCCTCCTTGAACCGGTTATTAAATAATGATATATGACTAGAATAATTCTATAATAAACTATATATTCTATATAATAATTTCTGTTGCACTTATGATAAAACAAGTTTGTTAGCATTTTCATTTTATTGAGTAGGTCATATGAATCATCGTCCTTGTTTTACAGCATCTAATATATTTGCATTTATACTTTTATGATTATTTTATGACCATGCTTAATCATATTACATTATTAACATGCACATGACCAATACTGATTATTTTATTTCCTATATATCTTTATCTTGAAAGTTTGTATATAAATAAATAAACATTTGATAAGTATTAGATAAACAATTTAAACATGCCTGATGGATACTGTAATTGCCAGATAAAAATGATCTATGGAACAATTTCAATGTTGTGGTGCAGAGGCACAAGCATCTAACTGTAACCACCACAGGTTGTGGGTTTGATCCCCACTCGAAGAAATTAAATATTTATTATTTTAATTTCTTTGCTCTGGTAAGATGCAAAGCTCAGCATTGAGTTCTACCATGCAACATGTAATGCATCCAGAATTAGGCAAAAAGTAGAAAACAAATGGTCTCAATGAGAATGAAATGACTTAACACTAGGTTCTTTCTGATGACCACCTTCACACTGTATTGAAGTGTGAAGTTAAAAAAATATCTTTATTAATGTATCTTCATTTTATTTTCGGCACAATTTTGCAGCAATTAGTTTCACTAATATAAACTCAAAATCTTGACTTCAGACAAAAGTAGAGTGTCCTATATATGCGGAATAAAGTGTGAAGCTTAAAAAATATCTGTCTTTTTAAAATTCAATTATTGAATATAATATTTTACACCCATAGGCACGTACGAATTTGGAGAATATGGTCGCTACAGTATCAATGTGACTGAAATAACTAAAGATATATGCCTCCCACGTATGACAGCTGAACCTGATGCTGCATATTTGCCAATACTTACTGCGGTTGTTGTGCTACTGTCTATGGCAACACTATGGTATATTGTAAAGGGCATTGGCAAAAGAGTTGTTGCTGGCAGGTTTTACGCTCGTTATTTTGCCAGGTAAGATTTTTTCAATGATATATATGAGGTCTCACATAGGTTTTTGTGGCCCAGAAAATTGGGTGACGTGTGGGAAAAGGAGCATTATAAAATAAAGTTCCAAACTTTAAACCCAAACTATATGGGAAAAGTGTATAGCTACTTTTTTTATGTTATATAACATTTGTGCAATAGAGCTTATCAGAACCTTCATTGAGTTGGAGTGATTTAGTCAAATTCAGCATAAGAATTTATGCATCTAAATTTGGTTACCAATGGTTTGGTACACATGGATACCAATTTGGTCAAATACGAGAATACTCGTATAGAAACTGTCCTCCAGTAAAAGAAACCATTATTTGTTTTTTGAACAAGAAAACTTTCTGCAATTAACATTGATAAAAAACGATATACCATCTGTCATAATTTGTCTAATATATGCATACATTTATTTTCTTTACCATACTACAATTTAAGTATGATACAAGAAAACAGCTTTTCACCTTTTCCCACATATCGTGATGGAATTAAATGCTGGACATTGTCTGTCTAAATACAAATAATTTAAACATAATCATTCTCTCAGATGGGGACTAAACCACCAGCATCAGCTTTATTTTATGTAATATTCTATAATATATATAATTTTTATTATAGAGAAGACAATGAATTGGGTTCTGAAACCCGTGTTCTTACAACTGAAGCAAGCGTGCCGAGGTCACCCACGCGTTCACGTTTACGCTCCTTGGATATATTTAGGGGATTCTCTATAGCTCTTATGGTATGTATATGTACATATTGTCTATTTTTTTTATTTATTTATTTTTTCCAAGATGAACAGCCATCATATAAAACTGATCATAACGAATTAACGAATTCAATTCGAACCAGTAGTTCTTGAGATTAGCGCATTAAATAAATCAAACAAACTCTTCTGTTTTATCATGTTAAATAATATAAATTACAGTTACTTCCCATTACCTAACAGGGACTTCCCACAGCGATGTTATCTAGAAAACAAATTATTATTTAACTAATTTTTCTAGTGGTATGAATTGTATGTGATGATGTGTCATTACAGTTTAGGGGCAATCCCTAGAAGTTGAAATATCGGAATTGGTTCCGATATTAGATAAGTAACTATTTACTGCGAACAACATCGAAATTTTCGATCTATGTCTATACATAGATCGAAAATTTCGGCGAAATTTTAATTTATTCGATAAGTCTCTTACTGGATTGATTATTAGTAATAATTATTTTATTGATATGTACACTAGTGTTCCGCTCGCTTGGTCTACGGTAATATAATAAGCATATTAATTATATATGAAGTCAGTATTAATAAAGAGGCTAGGCTATCATTGAATGGTTATTTAAACTAGGCTGTCGCTCACACATCATAGTTTTATTTTCAATAAAATTAGTCATAGCAATACTAAAATAATATTATATTATTTTAAATGAACGCTACTGTGGCTTAGCGTTGGATGGGCGACTGTCATTAATTCATGTTAAACAAATGAAATCGTAGGATTATTCCACTAGGTAGGCCAGGGAACTTGGTGAACTGAAATATAGAAAAACATCCTTACTATTAATAGTGCTGAGGCCTGTGAAAGTTGTGTTATAATGCGATATTCAACATATTCATTTTACATAACCACTTACGAGTTAGTACGTTAAAACTCGCTTACCAGAACGAAATAATTACTTAAATAAACTTATTACAACTGCTTATATATATTTTAACAGTTTGATTCAATACTTTTTTTCCCCAAATGATTACTAAATTTTCTAATGATTGATACCATATTATTATATTGATTGAACATATTTTTTCCCTACTTTCCACCAGATCTTCGTAAACGTTGGGGGCGGTGGTTACAGGATCTTTTCCCATTCAACCTGGAATGGTCTCACTGTGGCCGACGTGGTGTTCCCATGGTTCGCCTTCGCTATGGGGGAAGCCTTAGTTCTGTCTTTGAATGCTAGGCTTAGAACTTCTATGCCTAGGTGGACAGCTTTTGGACAGGTGAGTTGGTGAACACGTATGTTCGTGTAAATATTGTTTTTTTTTTATGTTTTCGGGACAAATTTTGTTAGGAAAGAGATACTATAAGGTTTTAATTTTTTCTTTTGAGGTACCTACGGAACAAAAAGAAACACCTTTTTTCATTACAGGTAGCCCGTCGGTCTCTTCTTTTATCTCTTATCGGTATATGTCTATCATCTATCAACGTGTCGTGGATCAACGTTCGGTTCCCGGGCGTGTTACAGCGTTTAGCCGCGATGTATTTAATTGTCGGTGCCCTAGAATGTGCATTTATGAGGACCAGTCAGAACATAACGCCAGGTTTGTATTTGTACGGTTCACGAGTAGTAGCCGCTCTGAAGTTAGGCTTCTCGGTTTTTAAATACTAATTTATTATTTTGTAATAAATAAATCAGCTTCACGCTGTATCCCACACATAGCAGGGTAGGCAGAGGGAACCTAGTGTTAAGACCTCCGTTCCCCACTTTCTGCCGAATTCTGGGAGCATTGCGTATTGAGTGGCAGAACTCAACGCCGCGCTTTTGCCTCGACACCAGAATGTAAAAAAATGGATATATAAATTGAAATAATAATTTCATCTCCTCGAGCAGGGATCGAACCCACAACCAATCGGTGTTACAGTCACACTTTACAGTCCTCCTGCGCCACGACTGATCTGGCCTGGTAATAAAGGAAATGTTTTTTATTATTTATAATTATTATCTTTGTTACGTAACTTTATTGTTCAATTCTATGTACGTTTTATAATTGTTACCTAATATACTATTTCATACATTTATTAATTATGAATTTTAATACATTTTTTCTTCTTATTAAGGTCGTTCCCTGTTCCGCGGTATCTCGGCCGGTTGGCAACAATGGTTAGCTACAATTCTTATTGTAGCTATACAGGTAATTTATTTTATTATTGTTATAATTAACTAGCGATCCGCTCGCGGTTTTGCTTGCTTGCATTAAATAATTTAAATTGATATTACTTCTTCTATTATATTAATAAATATCCCCAATAATAGATTTTTCCGTTTACTTTCCTGTATAAACAGTGATCAGTTACGATTTTATTACATGTATAGATTTACTAGGAAGGCCGTTGAGGCGCAGTAGGAACGTTTACTTTTTTAAACATAAAGGTTGTAGGTCCGTTCCTTCTTCTTTCCAGGTCATCATAACTCTTACAGTGCCAGCTCCTGGCTGTCCCAAGGGCTACTCCGGACCTGGTGGTCTACATCGTACTGCTTTGGGTGATTTCTCCCTACAGAACTGTACTGCGGGCATTACTGGTTACATTGATAGGTGAGTTTCAATTATTGATTTGAGTAGTTTTTATTAAAGATTTGATTATTAAATTTTCTCTGAACTAATTCAAAAACTTTTTTTTAATGTATTACAGCTTAAATGCAATAAATATTTTGTTGAAAATATTTATATTTCCCAAGTAATATTTGAATAAAACAAATATTTCGTTCAAATAGAACACTTAATTTTACAATGATATCAACTTCATAACACATACTTCACACACTATGGAAAGAGAAACATTTAGAGACATATTTTTTTATTTTACTTATAATCATTCTTAAGAATAAATTTTATTTTTATTTCAACAAACTTTAAGTAACGGCAATTTGTAAAAATATACAGAGATGCAAAATATAAGAATTTCGTCTTAATTTGCAACAATCTATTGGTTGGTAAACAAGTTACGAACAACAATTTTTTTACATATCAAAATATCACTTTTATTTATTTAAAAGTATTATTGAAGTAATGTGCAAGACCTACCAGTTTATTTAATTTACTTGCCAAGAGATTTTTCCAGTATAATATCCATATGATTATAATAATAAATTATAGTAATAATTTTAGATATAACAAACTTGTCTAATAATAATTTCTTATTCTTCCTACAGACTAATCCTAGGCGAGTCCCATCTCTACACACGTGGTACATTCCGCAAGATATACCATACTGTCCTCCCCCATGACCCTGAGGGTATCCTGGGCATCTTATCTGGAGTACTTGTCGTCCAGGCGGGGGCTCATGCTACCAGAATAATGCTGGTTTACAATCATGCTAGGTTTGTATAGTGTTTGATGCTAAAAATAATGCCGGATTTGAAAATGGAATGGAATGTTTTATTGTCTTTTTTTTTTCGAAAAACGTGACTGTGATAAAGGTAGTTTGTAATCACGTATTTTATTTAGTTACTTTGGGTTACTTATTGTTGTTTTCAAAATTTATTTATGTAATTTTTATATGTAAACCACATTATTACAAAATCTTTTTCTTAATCTAATCTTTTTCAATTAATTGAATCTTATTGCCTGTATTTGTATTTAATTACTGCATTCTAAACTAGTTTCATTTTTAAAAATACTATCTTAGAAAATCTTTATTTTTTTATTATTTACTAACTACATAAAATATTGAAAAATAAATTCCTTATTTGACAGAGCAAGAATAATGCGATGGATATTCTGGTCGATAATATTCGGTGTATTCGGAGGTGCTCTATGCATGTTCTCCAAAAATGGCGGTGTTATACCAGTGAATAAGAACCTGTGGTCACTCTCTTACTGCTTAGTGACTGCCGCCATGGCATTCTTTATACAGGCTGTGTTGTATTTCTTGGTTGACTTGAAAACAAAGTGGGGTGGACGGCCTTTGTATTATGCAGGTGTGTATTATATATATTTTTTGTGTTTTTATATAGTAAAAGTATTTTTGGTTACATAAAAAGAAATAGCTATAATATTAAGGCCGTCGTGACGCAGCAATACAGCTTAAACACGACGTTTGTGTGTTGAAACCCTGGTAACAAGACACCGCGATGTTGAGTTCCGCAACTCAATACGCAATATCTCAAAAATGGGCCAAAAAGGCAGGAATGGAGTGATATATGGGATATTATACAGGGATAACAACGTGAAGCTGAAACATATAATAATTGAGGATGTGGGTTCTATGTTAAAACACTCTGTTAGACATTTCACAATTTGCGAAGCATTGCATGTTGAGTGGCGGAATTCAACGCCGCGCTTTGCCCCGACACCGGGGTGAAGAAATTAAAATATTAAATTTCCTCGAGTAGGGATCAAACCCACAATGTCTCGTTTGCTGTCGCACATGTTGTGGCTTTGTGCCTATGCCACGACTGGCCCCAAATTATTGTCTGAATATTAAACAAATCTACTTTAATTGTAGGACAAAATGCCCTATTCCTGTACATAGGCAGCGAGCTCCTCAAGCGCCACTTCCCGTTCTACTACGCGCTAGTGGCGCCGGCGCACGGCCAGCTGCTGGCCGCGCACGCCGCCGCCATGCTTATGTGGCTGGCCGTCGCCGTGGCGCTGCATAGACGACGGATATTTATTACTTTGTAATTTGTTTGTTTATTCCTTGTGTAACTTCCTTCCCTTCCCTCCTTCTTTATTCCTGATTCCTCGATGAGTATTTCTAGAGATATTTTTCAAAGAGGGGCTTGACTTGATGTTTATGAGTAAAGGTTTTTTTCAAATTTTTCATGCTTGATTTTTTTGTTGATAAAATTTCTGAGGTGGTCACCGGTTTATTCTATGGATCACACTCCCTCCCCTTCCCCCTCCCATTCATCCCCATGCATTCCTAACCTACTTCCAGTACATAGCAGCTCCTCAAACGCTGTTTCTCATAATACGATCGACGAGTCATGGCCGCCCTGAAGTTAGCTGTAGACGGCTGCGCAGATTTAATTTTATCATTTTTCTTTTGATTTATTCTCGAGTGAACAATGCGCAAAAGTTCTGAAAGGATAAACTCGGGGGGGGGGGTCACGACTCGTTGACCGTATTATACTTCCCGTTTTTATATTTAGAGTACTTTTACTATTCCCTATTTTATAATTTTTCTGATTTACTTACCTTTTGAAAAACGTAAGTAATTGGTTGTTATTTTTTTGCTTAACCTTATTTTAGATAAAATTACTTTACTTAGTTTTTTTTTATTTATTGTTTCAATATCAATCATAATTTTGGTATGATATGATATTATAAATTTCTCTTCAGTTTTTTATTATTATCGTAAAAGTTATATATAAGTAGTTTTACTAATCATTTGTTAGTCAATAATAGGATAAATTATTTTTTTCTAACAATTTCTCTCACTCATTCTAATAATATAAAAAGATTTACTTTACCACATATTTTCTAACTATATAGACACTTCAAAAATATTTTATTAGAATAGAGTATAATTTAATGCTATAAGTATTTTTAATATTTTATGATATCTTTCTTTCTTCCAAAAAAAATAAGACCTAGCAGCACTTTCTGCATTATATAGTATTGACAGAGATTATAAATCTTTGTTTATAAGATAATATCCAGTTATTGTTAGCATTTTTACTATCTACTTTAAAAAATCTTAAAACAGAAAATATCGGGGATAAAGCGTGAAGCTACTATGCTATATATATTTAGTACATTATCAGGTTAAATTATTGCACTATTTTATTAAATTAAACACATGTCTTTAAGAAATTTATGAAAATAAAATTATAGACTGTAATAGACATGAAAATTTTTAGAAAAATTAGAATTATAAATAAGAATTGGTATTCATTCATTTGTGCATGACAAATCAATACTAAAGACTTATGTTGGTGTTTAGCATTACGTAGAATTTAGTTATTATATTATAAGGCCTTGGTGCTTTGAACATAAGAAAAAATATATACCTTATAGAAATAGTATGAATTGATGTTATTTTTGTCATATCAATCAGTGTGTTTTTCTTATTTAAAAGATTATTTTTTTATTTGTAGTAAAATTATGTATTTATTTCAATAATCTCGAAATATATATTTTTTAACGACACGCTGTATTTTATTAAAATTATAGTAAATCATTTAAATAATGTATAATTTTTTTGTTTAGTATTTATATAAGGCAAAAGAGTTTAAAAAATTATATTAAATTCAGAAGTTTTTCATTAAAATTATAATAACAATTACTTAATTTTATCTTAGTTATAATGATAAATCAACCACATAATATGTATGTAGTTGGTGTGTATAATATTATTATACATACCAAATTATGTTACATATGACTTAAATAATATCCTAAATTATTATAATTTTTTATAATAACATATTTTTTATCTCCAAGTAACATTTTAAACCATTGTAAAACAATATAATTGTTGGTATAAACGGAAGTTTTTTATTTTTTGCAGTTCTATGATATAAATTTTAGTAGTGTTTAATTATAAATATATTGGTATTAACAATAAAGTGGCTAATATAGGTTGCCATTTTGTAGTGTTTTATACATTGTGTATCATTTAATAAATGAGTTATATTAAATTTTAGTGTAGTTTTACTCAAATTGAAATATATATATATTTAAATATTTTTGGGTATTTTGGTGTATCGTTAGAATTGTAAAGCAAAGATTAAGTCTCTTTTTGGTATCCTTTCCTACATTGTGCGAGATGTGAATGAATATTAAAATATCAATTAAAATTTATAAATAAAGCAAATATAACGAGAAATTGATATGTATAAAAGGTTTTCTGTTGTATAGTAGATAAATTAATTTATTGTTCTAAGATAATCAAGTGTATCATTGGAATAATTGAGGCCAGTCGTGGCGACAGGTTGTGAGTTTGGCTCCCACCCTCATACGAAATGAAATATTTTAAGTTCATCGTTCTGGTGTCAGCTGAAAATACGAGAAAAAAAATAAAAATGCTTTAGTGTTACTCACAAAATATACAAAAATAAATAAATATGTATCTTTTAATTATTTTTTAATGATGATATCGATATTTTGATATCGATTATATTAGCTAAATAATACATTCAAGTGAATAAACAAAACGCGAATAACCTTCACATGTCATTGAAATGTCATTTCGACGTTCGTTATCAACCTTGTTGATACGACAGTTTCGGCAAACAATTGTACCGAGAACACGAAAACTTTCCTTGTACGAAATGGAACCAAAAGTTAACTTAAAAGAAGACCCAGCATTTAAAAAACTACAAGAATTCTACAATGCAAACGCTGAGAAAATAAATATTCAACAATTATTCCAACAGGATCCTGCCCGATTTAATAAATTCAGGTATTCACATTTATTTCAATCAATAAAATGAAAATAGTTTGGTTTTGATTTAGTTTTGAGTAATTAGTTTGGTATTTGACATATTTTAGATATAAAACTAGATCACAATGCCTTTCTAATTTCATTTCACACTATTAAGTCATTCTAGTTTCGAAAAGGTCACCGGTAACGAAGCAATGTCATCGAGTTTGAACTTTTAAAAATATTTAATATATTTAAAAAAATCTTATTGCTGAGTATTTTATTTCAAAAAGAGAATTGTAAATTAGTAGAAACATATCAATTTCAAAGATTACCTAATGCTTTTTTTTATTTGTTTTTTTTCCTATAACGAATTCACATGTACGGATTTTACAACTTCTTGTATTTTTTTTAATTGTACAGATAAATCAGATGACTGATGCGTGATGATGATAATTAGATAATTATTATATTTTTTCAATTGCTAATTATTTCAAAATACTTATTTAAGAAATTAAATTTTCTAAGAGTTTTAGTTAGTAAATAAAGTGTACTTATTATTTATTTATACATATATACATTCATTCTTACAATTTCAGCCTTCGCATTCCAACATCTAATGATGGAGATATCTTACTGGATTACTCCAAAAACCGAGTGGATGATGCTGCCATCCAACTCCTCCTGCAATTGGCACGGAGTCGTAATGTAGAACAAGCAAGAGATGCTATGTTTTCAGGTATATTATAATTTATTTAATATATAAAATGTATATTTTGCAATGATTAGACAGATTTTGTAATTAATTTAAAGATATATTAATATCTTATCAGCAAGGAATCACATTTCTATTTATGGTATTCAAGAGGCTTGTCTGATTTTATTCTGGATTATTAAGATAATTACTTATATGTAGACTTCAGCATTTTAGTTTTATTTACTTTAGTAACTTGTCTTTTGTGATATAAAAATTTTGCTATTAACATTGTTTAATTTTGAAAGAAAGGACTTAATGCTGTATCATGATACTATTGTATCCTATACAATACACATGTTATTAAATATAGTAGAACCATTACTGCTGTTATGAATCATGACATAGAACAATTCGGAAATGTCTTATTGAGAATGGAGTGTCTTGACACAAGGTTCCCTTTGCCTACCATACTGTTAGCAGGGTACATTGTAAAGCTGCATTTTGCTAATCAATTTTTTTATAATCATATCAGGTCAAAAGATCAATTTCACTGAGGACCGAGCAGTACTCCACATAGCGTTACGTAACAGACAGAACAAGCCCATACTGGTTAACGGGAAAGACGTAACACCGGATGTGAATGCGGTACTCGCTCATATGAAGGAATTCTCTCAACAAGTTGTTAGTGGGAATTGGAAAGGGTAAGATTTTAGCTTAAGCTTAATTAGTATTGATATTTCAACTACCGCATATTACAACAATGTACCGTCTACACGAGGCAAAGTGTGGGGTTGAGTTCCACCAATCAACACACAAAGCCTCCAGAAAGAAGTGGGGACGGAAATAGTCTTAATCGGGACCGTGTCTTAACACTAGGTTCCCATGTTCCCTCAGCCTACTGTTTTTGGCGTTATGAGCTAAAAAAGTTAAATATAATTTCCCCGAGTTAGAATCAAACCCACAACTACCATGTTTACAATGAGACTGCCCTATTATACCATTATGGTCTGAATTATTTATTTACATATAATATTTACAGATATACAGGCAAACCAATAACTGATGTTATAAATATTGGCATTGGTGGTTCCGACTTGGGCCCTCTCATGGTCACTGAAGCTCTTAAGCCATATGCTAATCATCTTAAGGTATTGTATACTGTTTATTATAATTTTTTTAGCTTCGCATTCCCATGTATTGCAGAGCATGCAAGGGAACTTTATGCTAAGAGACTGTGTTACAAATGTTCCGTCCAAAACGCGCTTTGTCTGGTTACCAGAGCAAAGAAATTAAAATTTCATCAAAGAAATTTATTTATAAAAATAAAAAGCACAATAACAAACTTTTAAAATTACAAACTTTTTAGTTAATTTTCTTTTCAATAGGTACATTTCGTATCAAACATAGACGGCACCCACTTAGCGGAAGTCCTCAAACGCTTGAACCCTGAGACAGCTTTGTTTATAATTGCCTCTAAAACGTTCACAACTCAAGAAACTATTACTAACGCCACTTCAGCTAAGAATTGGTTTTTGGAAGTGGCTAAAGATGTAAGTAGATTTAATTAATATTAAATTAAACTTTTTTTTCTTTAAAAAAAACTTTCTAAATATAAAAAACTTGTTACTATTGTATGTAGCGGAATAAGAAAGTTTTAATAAAATTTTTGTTTACAAATTTGAAAATATTATATTGTCATTGGACTTGCAT
This sequence comes from Heliconius melpomene rosina, assembly GCF_056956725.1. Classification (NCBI taxonomy): domain Eukaryota; kingdom Metazoa; phylum Arthropoda; class Insecta; order Lepidoptera; family Nymphalidae; genus Heliconius; species Heliconius melpomene. Next base: position 4,907,935 of record NC_140400.1, read on the forward strand.
ATGTATCTTAAAGGTATGTAAAATTTTCAAGTTAGTCAAATTACACAACATAGTGTTGAAAGATATAAAAAAATCAATGTAGCGGGATTTGAACCCACTTATTTATCGTCCAAGCGCGTCTTCAAGTCCGCTACGTACAATTTTTCTTTAAAAATATTTTTTTTTCATTTCAGCCGTCAGCAGTATCAAAACACTTTGTAGCGTTATCCACTAATGGAGAGAAAGTTACAGCCTTCGGTATCGATCCGAAGAATATGTTTGGTTTCTGGGACTGGGTCGGAGGAAGGTAGAGTATTAGTATTATATTTGTTTTTTTTTTTAGTTTCACGCACTATCTCTCATATTGCTATATGGAGGATAAAGCAGGGTAGGCAGAGAAAATCTAGTCTTAAAGCACTGCTTCCCCGCTAGGTTCCCTCTGCCGACCCTGCTATTGCGGGATACACCGTGAAGCTGATTTTTTAAAATTAAAAGTGGACGTTAACACATATAACTTAGCTATGATTTTTCATATCCTCGTTCTTGTAAAACAAAACGCGGAGTTGAGTTCTGCTACTCAACGCCTATAGGGTAGATGCGTAAAACTTTCCTCTTTTTATTATTTGTATTTTTATAGATATTCTCTATGGTCGGCCATTGGTTTGTCTATCTCATTGTACATCGGCTTCGACAACTTCGAGAAACTTCTGGAAGGAGCTAATTTCATGGATAATCACTTTATTACCGCTCCATTGGAAAAGAATGTGAGTATAATTTTAATAAATATTTTATGTGAGTATATATGTGAGTAATATTTTTTAGGTCTGGGTACCAACCAAAGGTATCGTATACTGTGGGTACTAACTTATAGTATTATTTACTTATAGAGTATGTTGTATAATTACTTATAGAGTATGTTATATTATTTTATTTTATTTACAAATTCCAGGCGCCTGTTATTCTCGCGTTACTCGGTATATGGTACGGTAACTTCTACGGAGCCGAAACTCACGCTTTACTGCCCTACGACCAGTACTTACATAGGTAAGTAATCTATTCGAGAGAGAACCAGAGTAGAACAGTAGGGCCAAGCCTTCTGGCTTTGGATAATTTAACGTTTATAAAATGAAATGTGTAACTTATTTATTTTGAATAGTAGAATGCAATAATTATAGTAACTGAAGTAAAATAAGCTCGAGCTCGAAGATATTTGCAAATTTATCTATGCTCAAACAATAAATCCCAGTAATCCAATTGCTATATAGCATAAATTAGTCCTAAACAACCAAAAGTTTACTTTTTTCCACTTTCAATGCTAGCTATTTGACTGTGAAATAATATTTTTCTTTAGATTCGCCGCCTATTTCCAACAAGGCGATATGGAAAGCAACGGTAAATATGTAACGAGGAGCGGTCAACAAGTATCTTATAACAGTGGTCCTATAGTATGGGGGGAGCCTGGTACTAATGGACAACATGCTTTCTACCAGCTCATACATCAAGGGACTAGGTAATAACTATTTAAAATATCTTTATTGCATATTAATTTTACAATATTATACAAAAAATAATAAGAAATGATTAAACAGTAGATGACAATAGGTTTTTGTTTTGTAGCGGCATCAGATATATGCTATAAGAATCCTGCTACATAAAAAAAATAATTTTGCGCTGCGTTTTTTTCGCGCTTTATCCCACACATACCACGGTAAGCAGAGGGAATCTGGGAACCTAGTGTTTAGACACTCCGTTCTCGTTAAGACACTTTTGGTGGTCCCCATTTTCCTCTGAATTCTTAAAATATTGCGAGTGGCGGAACTCAAGGCCGCTCTTCACCTTGTTATCAGAACGAGGACATACCCCGAGAGGAAATCGATACAACAGTACATGTGTATACGTGAGTATTATTATGAATTTAAAAAATCTAAAGGGCATTTTATAAAAATCAAAATATTTCTTTCTTTTCTAGGTTGATACCATGCGACTTTATAGCGCCGGCACAAACACACAATCCTATATCCGGTGGCATCCATCATAAGATATTGCTTGCCAATTTTTTGGCTCAAACTGAGGCCTTAATGAAAGGAAAGTCTGCTGAAGAGGTTAGTTTGATTATGTAAATTGTAATTTATTTGTAGGAAAGAGATTGTCAACTTCGAATTTAAGCCATTTTGTTGATTTGAAACAATGCAATGAAATTTTGCTCTCGATTAGGTTAGTTCCATATTTATCAAAGAATTTTGATATATCTTCATATTCATACATTAAAAGTCCAATTATTGTGTTCTTTGTATTGTAGAGATGTTTTACTCTAATAACTAATTATATTTCAAAATATTTAGATATTGTAACACATTTTATCATAACTAAAAAAATTATAATCTTCCAGGCAAAATCAGAACTCGTCAAATCAGGCATGGCCCCCGAGGCCATTGAAAAGATACTCCCACACAAAGTGTTCAAGGGCAACCGTCCCACCAACTCCATTGTCGTGAAGAAAATATCACCTTTCACATTGGGAGCTCTTATTGGTAAGGAAATTATTTCTATATTAGGATATTAGATAAAAAAATGTATTTCGATTTTTATAATGTTTCTAGGGATGGTTATAGAACACATTTTTATATTTTTAAAGTGTTAGTCCACACTTACGAAAGAAAAGTACTTTTTAGAAAACATAAATTTTAACGTAGCGGGATTTGAACCTGCGTCTCTTGGAAACCGTCCAAGCGCTCTGACCAACTAAGCTATACGTTGTCATCGGGCTACGTCGAAATTTTTATATGCTAATTACAACATATTTGTACTGCTAGCATCTTTGTAGGAAGATTTTTACAAATTTCCGCTATACAAAGATAATTACTCAGAATTATCACTTGGCGAGAGCTAAATCTAATCTAATCTAAATTGATAATAATTGAACTCTGAATGGGCATTGAATCCCAGAACCGATGCGCCACGGCGGCCTAGTATCTATACTTATATATAAAATTCTTATTTCCAGCTATGTACGAACACAAAATCTTCACGCAAGGTGTAATCTGGGACATCAATTCCTTCGATCAATGGGGTGTAGAACTCGGAAAGCAGTTGGCCAAAGCCATTGAGCCGGAACTCCAAGGTTCAAATCCTGTGTCAAGCCATGATGCATCCACTAATGGGCTTATTAACTTCTTGAAGGAAAATTTTGCTTAGGAATAATATTTATTTAGAAATATTATTATTATAAATAAAGTAGCAGTTAGAGACATTGAAAAAAAAAATTTTGGTGGTTTATTTTGTTTGTGAGATTTTTTTGAAGTGGTCATGTATTACAGTTTGGTGAAAAACATACATATATATATATTACTTTTTATAAAAAAATACTCAAGTATTTTTTTTGAGACAGGCTACGACTTCATAATGCCTTGATAATATATTGAAAAACATTTTACCTAAAATTTATATCATGAAGATAATGAAAAATGACTGACTTAAACTTTATTATCATTTTTTTTTAATTCAGAAAAAAATTAATTCATAATTTATTGTAAAAATTATTAAAAAATTGACTACTTATCTATCTTTTGATAAAGATCTTATATTATGAAATGCTTGTTTTTGTATTTATATTGTTTTTAAAAAAATCAATTACTCATGTTGTATTTTGAAAGTGTATATGAATTGAAATTGTATTGAATAAATCTATAATTGTTAGAATTAGCGTTTCAATTTGTCAACTGTTCCTTTTAGTAAGTACAATTTATTTACCTTCGAGCTGTATCTCGCTATCAACTGGGTAGGCAGAGGGAAACTGATGTTAACACTAGATTTTCCGTGCAATGTCAGTCATAGTCAGACACTATTAATAATATAATATAAAATTGTATTTAACATTTATATTTTGACCCTAAAATTAAGAAAGTTAGAGAAACCAAGTGCGTGGGGAACAGGATCTTAATACTACTAGCTCTCTGCCAATCCTACTACGAGCAGGACACAGCGTGAAGCTAAATAATCAGTGGCGATGAGGTACGAAATAAAAAAAATATCTATATTAATAATGGATATATTTACACAAAAAGTTGGCTGGCACTTGTTCGACAAATGATGATTCATAATCAGAAGGTAAGCAAAGACATATAAGAATTACATGAAAGAAATTGTACTTAATAATTGATAATTAAAAACCCCGGCACAAGATCTAAAAAGTGAACAAACAAAGAGAATCTCCAAATTTAAAAAAAAATCAAAATCAAAATCGGATGACCCTTTGGGAGCTATGATGCCTCAGACATACATACAAAGACACGTCCAACTTATAAGGGTTCAAAAGAATATTTATAATTATTACTTCAATTCAAAATAGTAGCAATAAGTTCACATTTATTCAAAAATTAAAGTGCATAATTTTAGCGACTACAATTTTTTATGTCAATTACATTAGTCATCATTATTAGTATTTATTTATTTAGGTTTCCTTCCCTTTCCACCGCCGGTTTTGGCTTTTTTGTTAGCATTCTTCTTATCTTCTTCAGCTTTACGTTTTGGATTCGGTGTTGTTGATAACACCTGTGAAAAATAATAATATACATTATTTAAAAAAATGTGATTTACTAAAATTATTAACCAAAAATAGAAAAAAACGACTCCTCGTGGCTGGCGGCACAGGCACACACACACACAAGGCACAAAAATATTCCAGGGTGGATACGCCCCTCCTGACCCCATAATTGCTACGCCCTGTTCCTTGGATATGCAGGATACATCATGAGGCAAAAAAACTAGAAATACACTTTTTATTTTTTTATATGCATAAAATAATGTATTTCGAGCAAAACATTAAAGTTATAATTTTTTAAGATATTAGTTATTACAATTTCAAAGTTTTCAAAAAAAGTTGTTAAAATATAAAACCTTGAAGAATCCATCCAATCTCCCTTGAACTGAACCAGAACGGGCTTTCAATAGTTTCTTGGCCCCATTCCTAACTCTCTCTTCGCTGAACTGTTTATCTCCACAGAGGAACTTCACTAGCCCTTCTTCATCTGGATCCGTCCATTTTAACTAGAATATTATAAAATATTACAATTTTCTGCTTCACGCTGTATCCCCTCAAATAGCAGGTGGGGCAGACGAAATGTGGGCCGAATTTACAAGTATTGCGTGAGACAATTCAACGCTGCACTTTTGCCTTAGTATCAGAGCCAAGAAATTACAATTTTTAATAAATAATAATGCATTCCCCTGAGTGAGAATCGAATCCACAACCGTCGCGTTACAGTACACGTTTGTGCCTCTGCGCGACGACGTCTTCAATTTACTTAGAATTTACTCTTGAATTGTGTAATTTACTTAGAATTAGACAAATATTTAATATTGTCATTTTTGTTGGTAAATTTTTACATTGCAATATAAAAAAATGTTGAACAAAAAAAGGAACTCAACAACTTAAACTTAACTTAAAATTAGTAAAAAGCGTCAATTAAAAACATTATTTTATCATTAAGCACTTACTTCAATATCATCGCCATTATTAACCTCAGGTTCTATGAACAGTCTTCTAGCATTCTCAAAAGCCCAGTTTTCGGGCGGCTGATATTTCTTAACATCTATATTATGTAGTATTTCTTCAATTGAACGGTGTTGCTTTATTAGTTCTATTGCTCTCTTAGGGCCTATGCCTCTTATTGATTCACAGTAGTCACAGCCTAGGAGTATGCAGAGGTCGATGAACTGTGGGTGATTTTAATAAATATTAAATTATAATATGTAAAGTCAAATATAAGTTTTATATAAACCTAAAAAAATATATTAAAATTTTATTTTCTAGAGTGTTCGGTGTTATTTCACACTTAAGATAGAAAAATACTTTATACAAAACCTCCTAGACACCATCTAAGTGCTCTAAAGAAGTTGAAGTTCTTACATGACAACATTTCCTCAAAAAAAATAATAAAGAAGATTCGTCAACAGTGTAAACATAGGATTAAATAATAACACTACTACTACAAAAATACTACTAAACATTGCCAATCTGCCACTTTTCATTATCAAAAATCATACCTGATTGAGAAAGGGATATCTCTCGTTCTATTTAACACAATTACCTATTTTCTATAATAAACCTAAACACTACACACTACTCTTAAAGTGGTGTAAATAAAAACACTGTATATACTAACCTCATTATGATTCAACTCTAACCCTTTCAGTACATTATCTAAGTGGAATTCTTGCACTGGCATTTTCCTTGCTTCAGAAAATGTCAAATGCCTTAAAAGAACATTTGAACCAAATGTCAAGGCATCCATGTCTTCTGTGGCCACTGCATATACTTTACCAGCTTTCACCTAGAAATATTTATAAATATTTAAGTACATTTTTTCTTCACGCTTCATGCTGTATCTTGCATGCAGCAGGGTATGCAGAGAGAACCTAGTGTTAAAATACTTTGTTCCTCATGCATCAATTTTTCAAGAAAGCATGGCATTTAGTCTTTTAACCAGAGTGAAGAGACAAAAATAATTAATTTTAAAATCAACAAATGTCTTGTTTATAGTCAGATGCTTATGCTGCACCTAACAGCCAACATACAAATATAATTAAAAACTTGAGCTTATACAAATATTTTATTAGTATTTTAAACATTATCTAAATTTGGCTAATTTTTAAAGTACTTTTTTATTTATGGAAAAAGAAAAGACAAACAAGAGTATGGGTCACCTGATGGTACTTGTAATAACCCAAATTCAGGCAGAAATCCAAGAACTTAACACTAAGTTGTCTTTGTTTATGTAAGCGGAAGGCAACATGAAGTTGAAAAACATACCAAAGCCGCACACTGTGCCTCAGCTTCACATGGAGCTTCAACTACAGGAACTCCCATTAATTTTAGTAATTGTCTAGCTTCTTCACCATGTTGCTTTGTCACTTTAACTAGACGTCGGTTAAATTTCTCTATTGAAGCCTTATCACCTACAAAATAGAATTAATATGTAAACGTATGAATGTTTTTTATTATCTTGTTCTGTGGCCCACTTTACTATGTCAATGGGAATGAATATAAAGTTTCATTGAATTATTAGTTTATACATACCAGCTTCAGTAGCTTTTTGCAGTTCTTTTTCAGCTTCCTCCCTCCTTTCAGCTCTTTTGTTTAATTGATGAGATTTCATGTCTGGTGGTTTACCATCGAATACGTAAACTGGTTTGATACCATTATCTACCAAACGAATTGTTCTATAGAAAGTTCCCATTAAATGTGATGTAGTTTCACCATCAACTGACGTTAACTGAGCACCTGTACAATATTACATTAGTATAATTTTTGTTAATAATTTTTAACAGGATTATGACGATTATAGTTACGAAAATTAATTACCTTCACTTCTGACGGCTATTAAGAACTGATACAAGCTCATGGATGCATCAATTGCCACCTTTCTTCCTGTCAACGATAAAATATCTTTTGTAAATAACCACTTTAATTAGAATACAACTTCTATTTAAAGTAGTTGGTGTATTAAATAAAATATTTACATACCAAAATAGTTTTTGATTTCCATTTCTTTCACGGCTTGCGGTGCTATATCAGCTATTAATTTAGATAAACCTATAATACCCATACTGTTTATTTAGATCTTATCAAATTACAATGCAAACATAAATTTATAGCATTTATATATCACTTCAGTATAATTATTTCGTTAAAAAACTTAAATTTTAACGTAACATGCACTCAAATAAAAAACAGCCAGCGTCAGAAACGCGGGAAAATGGAAATGACATTGATTATTAAATTTATTGACTTAAAATATTAGGGCTTGCAACATACAAATTGAAAAATTTGAAATCAATGTGGCATTATCATCATTAATGTCGAAATTGTTCAAAAATATTTTTAAGAAAATAATAAATTGTACTTGAATTGTGGCGTAGAACTACTAATAAAACAATTGTGTTTATTATAAGACTAAATTAAAACAACTTTTCCTTAAAACGCTATAAAATATAATGGAAGCAATATCGGAACGTAGTTTTACTTTTAAGTTTATAGAATATAGATGTGTCAAATTGTCAATGATAAACTTAGACTAAAGCTATAGAACAAACAGTTATATTTTAATTTAAAGAAAGAAATTTGTTACTAACCAAATAATCACTTATTTATACAATTTAAATATATTGTATTTATATTTCTTATATTCCAAAATATTGAAACAAGTTTTAAGTTATTACATTATATTTTAAAAGTGAAAACACTTTTATTGATCGCTAATATTAAAACTCCTGTTTATTTGATAAGTATTACATACTCTTGTGATTTTAGTGTAATTTATTAAGAAGAAGATATATTTTAACAATGGGAAACTATTTTTCAATCAACTTGGAAGAACATTACAAACAAAACGAAAAATTTTTACAAACATTAAATGAAATTAATGTAAGTGTGCAAAATAATTTAAGTAAAAAAAATAATAGTCGGCGCAGAAGTATAAAGTGTGACTGTAAACGCGATTTGTTGTATATTTTATGTATATTTTGCATCTGAAATTAAATGGGTTTGTCTGGGGGGCACTGAAAAAATATTTTGCCCTCGCTACTTTACTGCCTTCTGTCTACCCTGCCGGGTGCAGGATACAGTGTGAAGCTGATTTAATAAAAAAAACTATTAAATCCGTAAGGTGAATAACTAATCATAATTATTATCTCATTTATTTAATTTTTGTAGATGGAGAGACAAATTCAATTGAGAGAACAAATGGCTGAGAGGCAAAGAGCTATGGTAATGGCAAAAAATAGGGATTTATTTCTTTGGTACACAACATTTTATTTCGCTGCTGCAACTGGCTTGTTTACTGGGTAATTAATTGATGTATTTAAAATGCTAAAATATATTTTGCATTAAAAGAAATATTATTTAGATTCACACATCCACTTATAGTATGTGAGACTGAGGGAACCTGTTAAGAAACTCCATTCTCTATTTTCCACTGAGTTCTCGAATTATGATGTTGAGTGGTGGAATTCCATGCCCCATTTTGCCATGTTGCCAGAAGGAGAAAATGAATATATTAAATATTTCACTACCCCTAATGAGAATTAAAATCACAGGCATCATGTTTATAGTCACATGCTTGTGTGTGTTGAATTTATATTTTAAAAAATAATACAGATGAAATATTTCTATTCTACAGATTTAGAAGAACAAAGCGGGCCTATTTCCTATTTCCTCTTTTGCCTCTGACATTTGTTAATCTTTATTACTGGGATCTTGCATATGGCAATAAGATGCACCGTCTTAGATGTAAGTTATTTGAATTATTTTTAATGTATCAACTTATTAATTTCAACAGTTACAGAACTGATAAAATTTATGGTTGTGGTGAAAAGAGTACAAGATTTGAAGAAATGAGGAATAGTTAAACAATTCAAATATTTTTTGTAGCTACACTCTGTATCCCACATACAGCAGGGTAGACTCCCACATACAGTAGGTAAAGGGAAACTAGTGTTCAGTTTCATTCAGACATTAGGGGTTGAGTGGCAGAACTCAAAGCCCCACAATGTAAATATAATTTCACTATAACTTCTGACCACCTTTTGAATTATAATAAGATATTTGTTACATTCTAAAGTAAGTAAGTGTCCTCTTTTGTTAAAATTTAATTTTTCCTTACTTAACAATTCTTGTTACAAAAGTAATGTAAAAACTGATATTTGTCGATATTATGTTAAAGTAAGATGGATCTACAATATTTACTAAATATTTCAGTGGAAGCAGAACATATAATGACCCATGAATCTGATATGTTGTTACTACCATGTGGACTACCAACTCCATCGTCAATTGACCAAGGTCGTAGAGATGAAGAAGAAAAGCAAAAAATACACCCTCCAATGCCTTAAACATTACTTAATTTGTGCTCTGAAGTGTGCCTTCATTGCAATATACTTTAGAAGGCATTGAATATTCAATGTATCAGCTAGAAAGCTTTTGTCTTATAAAAAATATTATTAAAAATTCAAGTTTAAAATCGTAAAGTAAGCTTTTAATATAATATCTTAATATTGTATGATCTTCTAATCTTAAACTTTACAAGTGAAATAATGATCGTATATAAGCAAAAAATCAATTATTATAATATTATTATAACACTATGAGTAATTTATTTATATGAAATCTTCATTTTTTATGTAATATTTACTGATTTGTATCAGATTTATTTTGCATTTCTTTAGAGTAGTTGAATGTAGGCCAAAACAAACTAGCATGTAAGTAAAAATAATTATCTACTTTAAATTTATTTATGACGCTTATTAAAACATCGAAATCTATATTAAGTTTAAAAAATATTTTTGTGATATATTATTATATTTTATATTGCAGCTTTTTGATATTTTTTATTTTGTTATATTTTTACTTATTTGATCTGTGTAAAACGTGTGGTGAACTTTCAACTAACAACTTAAATTGTGATAATGTTTTCACTTAAACTAAAAGTATTTTTATGATTGTGGTAGCTATATAAGGATTTTATATAAATGTTAATGTTCATCCATTCACACAATAAGTATTATTAGATTTGATAGTTATTTCATTGTTATATATTTCGTATTTACCTATCAATGTTGTTTCGAATAAATTTTTAAAAAATATATTTGTTTTTATTTACAATCTATACTGTATAAAGTAGTAAAATACACAAAATACATAAGCTTCTTAAATTTTTATTATCGATTATTATAATTAGTATCGATTGAATGAATAGCATAAGGCATCATTATTATAATTGACAGTTGTAGATGCCAGTTTCCATGACAACGAAAATTGTTTGGCGCCGTAAACAAATGAATTACGTGTAACAATAAAACGTGCTGCTAAAAATTTTCATAAAAATATACTATTTAATCATGGGCTTTATATTTAATTTTATTTAATTAACTTTACTTGTAAGTATATTTCATAATATTTTAAATTAAGCAAAACAGTGATTATGTATTAGTTATTGACGTGGTTGCCCGGTATTCCTCCAAATATAATCAATATTATTTAATATTTTGGTAGTCATGCTACAGTATTCAAATTAGTGTACGATATTTACTGTAATTTGCATATTAGATGCCCGAATTTTTGAATAAAGTGAATTCCTTATGAATATTTATTGGCGTTTTACAATCGAACTTTACAGCGGCTTGTACAGACGCTCAGTTAAAAATGAATCAAGCACAAAATGTTAAGCGCGACGAGAAAAAGAAAGAAGTTTCAAATAAAATTTCGAAAAAAAGCCCAGAGAAAAATATGTCGGAAATAGATGAGCATATATTGAAACGATTTGATATTAAGAAGAGATTGGGTAAAGGCGCGTACGGTATAGTATGGAAGGCTGTTGACAAGAAGACTAAAGATGTGGTTGCTATTAAAAAGATTTTTGACGCTTTTCGTAACCAAACCGACGCTCAAAGGACGTTCCGCGAAATTATTTTTTTACAATCTTTTCGTAATCATCCAAATATTGTGAAGTTACATAGCATTCACAGGTAAGAGAAGTTTTCGTTTATCAAAAAAAATTTTTTTCAGTTAAGTATGTATAGACTTTCACCACACAAATTAAGTATTCCTAATTTATTAATGCACTATTAAATTAGGAATACTTACTTACTACTTGTTTGACCAGTCTTCTTTAATAGCTTTATTAAAAATATTTTCATAGTCTTAAGAGTGAAATTTTAAATTATTTTATAATACAAGTAATACATTGTCATAAACATGATTTACTTAGATTTTTTTATTTTTATTAAAGAATGTTATCTTCCTCATTTATTTATTTTGGTGTCCTATAAATGTAGCCGTTAAAAATCTAACATATTTAGATTTTCAATGAAATATGTTAAATAATATTTCGTTTTCAAATATAAGTTTTCTATTTTACTTTTTTTATACTGAAACGCATTTCGTATTAAAGTCCTTAATTTTAATCAAAATGTTATGGATATACCTATTACAATTTTGTGGCATTTTTTTCATTATCTACGCTGTAGTGGTCTAACTTTCTAACTCCGTGTATATTTGTTATTTTGAAAATTCAATTTTATTACAAAAAAATATGGCGTTTTAATCAATAAAAAATGTATTGTAGAGCCCTCAACAACCGCGATATCTACCTCGGATTTGAATACATGGAGACGGACTTGCACAATGTTATAAAAAGAGGCAATATATTAAAGGATATACACAAGAGATACATAATGTATCAAATGCTGAAAGCAACTAAGTATATTCATTCTGGTAATGTCATACACAGAGATCAGAAACCCAGTAATGTTCTTATCGATAGTGCTTGCAGGTGAGTTTACTTTTAATCTTATTATATTACACAAATAAAGAAAATGTGCGAGTTATTTTTATATTTTACTCGGCGTTAAGTTCCGCCACTCAATATGTGTCTGTGTTTAATATGCGGAACCGATCGTGAAGCTGAAAAAAAATTGTTAAAGATTCAAACGCGGCTGCGCTCGCCTAAACTTATTTTTATATTATAGCCATATATATTTTTGGCAAAACTCTCCATCTTTCTCTTTATACCTAGCTAGATCGGTGGCATCGATTATATACTCGGACGGTTAGTAGGTCACGAACTAGTTTCGAACGTTGAAAATTATGGTTTTTCAATAATTTTATCTTTTTTTAAGGAATATAAGGTAGCGACTTCAGACTAGACAGTTCGGTGTCATCGTTGTACCTACACAAGGCGGCTATGTGGGCACGAATAAGTGTTGGAAGTTCAAAATGATGATAATGACTTTTTTAAAATTTCACACATATGTATATAACCTGTAAAATTCAAATTGCTTCTTAGGGTGAAGCTAGCTGACTTTGGTCTAGCAAGATCGGTGTCATCGATGTACTCCGGCGGCGAGGAGGGGGCCGATCCGTGTTTAACAGATTACGTCGCAACACGCTGGTACAGAGCACCGGAAATACTAATTGCTAGTAAGAAGTACGTTAATTATGCATTTAAATGTATGTTTTTATAGGTATTATATGTGTCGCTTTTGATATGGTTTAATACTTGACTGTCATTTTAATTTCGGAGTTATGTACATCTTTCTACTTACTTCTTTAAGATGATTTTACAAAATTCTATTATATGGTTATAACATATGTTTCATATTATTGTTTTTGAGGCCGTCTTAAACGCGAAGGTTGAGATTTTCCCACTCGTTCAATGATCTACTTTAATTTCCACGCTGTGGTAGCAAGACAAAGAGCGACACACGACACGCATTGTCTCAAATATAGTTCGGATTTTGGGATAGTGATTGTCTTTCACAATAAGTTTTCTCTGCTTATTAGTAATTCCCTATATTTGGAACATATCTTGACGATGTGATGGCAGAATTTTTAGGTAGTTTAAATATCTGAAGAATTAGTGTTATATTACAAAATTCCTATTTTATCTCATCTAGCTACACAAAAGGCATAGACATGTGGTCCCTCGGCTGCATATTGGGCGAGATGTTGACCGGTAAGCCCTTATTTCCGGGTACCTCCACTGTGAACCAGATTGAAAGGATCATGGCCGCCTTGCCGAGGCCCTCGGCTGAAGGTATTGTGGAAAATTTGTTTGATTTTACTTTATTGATATTTTTAATTTACTTATAATATCATATTTGAATATTAGGACTCGCGTTGTGCAGAGAAATTGCGTTTTACTGTAAACTTGACGGTTATTGGCTGGATTCTCTCGGATTAATGTAATATTTTTATTTTCTCGTTTTTCTCGAAGTCTTAGATTCGAGCGGAAAGTGAATAATGGCTGGCTTGTTTTATGTTTGAATCCCATTTAGAAGATATTATATCCTTCTTGTGGAGACACAGTAAGAGTGGTTTTGTACTCAGAACACAGTGTCTCTTAATCTAGTGAAAGAAAGAAAGAGAGTGGAAAAAAATATTTGCAGAGATGTGACTTTGGCCGATTAGTTAACTAGCCGATTAGTAAACTTCGGCTCGAAAGTTAGGAAAGCCAATAAAATATTGAAGATATTAAGAAACAATCTAAATCTTAATGGTTATACTTAATAAGTTATATTATTATTAATAATATTAAACCTTCTACAAACTTTTTATTGAGAAATACATACAAAGTAAGAAGCAGGGTAGAGTCTGACTACAATAGCGGCCGAATAGTCGATTTTACCGACTCTATATTTATATGGCACATCTCTATAAGTTTGATACAATTTCCTTAAATCCCTTATACAGACATATCATCAGTATGCACCGGCTACGGCTCTTCTTTAATCCGGGAACAAGCGTCAATAAGCACGTGCGGCACGCTCACCGCCATTTTGTCGTGCGCTGCACGAGATGCATCAGATTTGGTCCAGCAATTGTTGCTGTTTAACCCTGCGAGACGATTGAGCGCGGAAAGAGCCTTGCACCATGAATATGTAGCCAAGTTAGTGTTTTCTTGGGTATTTTTTTGTGTTTACACCTAGCCGTTGAATGCTTAAGGTTAATGTAATCTAGTAGCTGTTGGCAAGAGAAGTTTGAGTCATGAATATGTTGTCGCTAAGTAAACGCTTTTTAGTCTTTTATATAAAATTATGTAGAAAATTTATAAAAAATAGATATGAGCTTTTTGAGGCCAGTCTTGGCGTAGGGGCACAAGCAAATGACCGTAAACGCGAAAGGTTATGTGTTCGATTCCCACTCGAGCAAATTAAATATTAAATATTTTCATTTCTTCGCTCTGGTGTCGGAAAAATAATTTGAAGTCATAAACGAATAATATTTTTTTCATATACGCTAAAATATAAAAAAAGATTATAATTGAAATTGAAATAGCATAAATTAATAATTAATTATAGATTTCATCGAGAAAAAGACGAACCGATTCTCTTATCAGACGTACTCCTCCCCTTACGAGATGACAAACAAGTGTCCGTAGATGATTACAGGAATAAACTGTACAGCATCATGGCGAAAGGGTTTCAGAATGGTAACCAGCCGAGGAAAACACAATCGAGGTTAGTCGTTGATACATATTCTATCCTAATAAACCTACAGATATAAAAAATGTGAGAGCTTACAGTAATATAGCTTAAATACGTCATAATAACACATACATAGGCTACAATCATCAATCGCGATTACAGCCGCACGCTGTCAGGACAATTTTTTATACTACATAAATTATATAGTTGAAAGATCCCCAATTATTAAGTAATACGTACATATTATATTTAATTTCAGCAAATCTCAAACACTAACCACAAAAAGCAAAAGCTTCCAAGAGGCTGAAACAAAAATATATTCAAAATCAAAACACAGTGTTTCCGCTGATCAAAAAATGAGGAAACCGAAACCCATGGAGAGACCCATAAAAGAATATAAATCAGACCAATGCATCAAACCCATGAAAGCAACCAAAATATTCGAGGGTAAATCTCAAAATTGGTTGGAATCTGGTGATTATTATCAAAAAACAGGTTATTCTGATATGGAGTATCATACAAATGTTTATAATATGGAAAAGAAAAATCTTCAACAAAGAAGGAACTCCACATCTTTCTCTAACATGAGTATAGGTGATGGTAGTTTCTATGGGGAAAGGCATGGTGTGATAACGGCGAGTGCCTTAATGGATCTTCGGACCAGTATGAGATAAGGAATTTTGGAATTTAGATTTTAGGTTTTGGATTTTGATAGACTATTATGTTTGGTTTGGATGTTTTGCGAAGATTTTGCTGAAATTGGTCTTGTTTTTTTTTTACCTTACATGCATTATTGTTGTTAGAAAAGTTGAAAGTTTTTCCACGTTTATCATTTTTTATTTGAAACAAAATACATATTCCTTTTACTAATAAACAGAGGTAAGCTTGCATTGATTATTTTTTTGATTAATTAAAATTATTTTCTTATTCCAGGGACTCATAGAAAGTAATTAATTAGTATAGTATTCCTTTTTGTGATGTGTTTTTAATATTCTAGTCATATGTCTGGTAGTTTTATTTAAAACTCAATTATATAATACTTATTAGATTAAGTTTCGAAAAAAACAAAAGCCACCTTAAATATATTTTTTTGTAATTTAACTTATTTTTAGTAAAATATAATAATATATTAATTATAATTACAACACATTTTTTAAAGAATTTCGTCCAAACAATTATACGTACGCCATCTTGTTTGTTTTATCTTGTTTTTCTTGATTGAAAAATGCATCTTAAATTTAATTACAGTTATATTGTGTTTTAAAAATTTCAAACGGAATAAGTAGTTTTTTTTCGTCAGATTTAAAATGATGTAATATAAAATACATTATTATTCTGAGATTTTATTTTATTTTTTTTTAACTCTACTTAGTCGCTCAAAGATACAAGTATAGTTCCTAGTCATGAATTAAGCAATAACATTTAATATATCAATATACTTATTCTATATCTACGTAAAGCAGAAGTGATTAAATTTAGTTTGTTATTTATCAAAAATCTATCAGGAAACATGTTTTTTTTAAAAAACATTTTTATTATTAACGCCATCTTTCGTAGATGTATCACTTCTGCTTATCTTTTTTTAATATCAAAGTCTTGAATGTATTTAAATTGTACTTATACTATATAACTTTATAATAGGTTTTTTGTCTAATAAAATGTATCGATTTGATTTTCTATACACTGCCACAGACTACATAGAAAGAATTTTTGTAATACTTAGAAACAATGTTAATAAAGATTTGATTGAACATGCATTTTCAGTTTTTCCTAAAGTCTCGTTTAAAAATTTTGTATTTAATCAAAAAATAATAATAATATTTTTAAAAATGTAATATATTAATATGTACGTGCATACAAGTAAAAAAAATTTAAAAAAAAAAAATTAACTTCACGCTGTATCCTTACACTAAGCAGGATAGGCTGAATGGGGATGTTAAGACGCTTCTTTCCACATTAATATTAAGATACTTTCATTCCCTACTTTCTGCCGTATTCTTGAGGCATTCCTTGTTCAGTGGTGAAACTCAACGCCGCGCTTTGAATCGATACAACAGCGAATAAATGAAAGTATAAAAGTGCTTTTTGTTTCATCCTCCCGAGAATCGAACCCATAGCCGTCGTCTATACAGTCACTTGCACGACGGTCTCCAAAGATGAATAAAAATAAAAAAAACGGTATATTGTAAAATATATCTTTTGAATTTTATGAATTCAATATTATATATTTTATAACCACCGTATAATCTACTTTTTTACATCATTACTGATATGAAATAAAACCTATAAAAAGAAAGAAGATTATGAAAAGGTTTATTTCAAAGCCAGCAAATTAAAAAAAACTCAAATCAAGACATTACAGAAGGAAAACATTGTGACAGAAGAATAAAAAATCGTTTTTATTTTGTACATACAATATGAAGATATTACTTTTACTTTCATTCGCCACTTTATGTTCTTGCGGATTCAAAAACATTCTAGCCATATCTCAAATACCAGTGCTTTCTATGAATCATAAAATTAATGAAAATAAGAATATTTTGAACGACTCTTTAAAGGTATAATGCATATATTTTGTGCAATATTTAGTACGTGTATAATAGTAATGAAGAACTAATTCATATAATACATATCAATGATATTAAATTCTTTTGATATTACATTTAAATGAATCTTACAACTACAATGTATAAAAATAAAATAATTCACTTCTTTATTTAGTTCCTTCCATTCATAATGTTAATAAATCCAATCAAAGACACCAGCGAATATTGGCGGGAAACTGAAATATTGTCGTTAGTAAAAAACATCGACGTCGATATAGATTACGAGAAATGCGAGAAGAACTCTGATAAAACTTTAGTACATATTCCTAGTAGGCGCAATGTTAGACCAATCTGTAGAGGCACTTATGGTAAGCTTACATTAAATATAATATGAATTTGAATATTTACATTTATGACTTTAGCCATCATTATTCCGTCAAGGAAGAGAGCGGCGTTAAGTTCCGTCACTCTACACTCAATGCCTTGAATTCGAACGGAAAATGGAGAATAGTGTGCCTTAATATTCGCTCTGCTTACTCTGAAATACGAAATAAGGCATAAGCTATAATAGAGAACGGTGACGTAATTCTTAATACATACAATATTTATTTATCTATTTACTAAACATGAAATAGGTAAATAAATATTTTGTTATGGATGAAAATGAAAGTGACTCTACATTTCGTATTATGTTGTGTACAATACTGTAAAATTTTTGTCGAGAGTTTTGTGAAATTTAGGTTTATTATTTGTTCTTTTCTTTCCTCTTTTTTTTGTAATTCAATTCAATGCAAATTTACATTAAATTATTTTTATCATAATTATTTTTTTACTTGGTTTATATTTGGACAAAACCTAGCACTATTTTGTATGCAAGTCTCAAATGGGTCAAAGTCCTAAGTCGAGAAGCTTTAATATTATAATTCAATCAAGTTACTTATATAAACATACTTAAAAAATAATAGTAATTTCACAACATGTACTCATGAAATCTTTATGTTTTAGATTATCAATTATGTCCTCAATGTCCACGCTTTAATAATTTTACTGAGTGCGAATTGTTTCGTGATTCTTGTATGTAAGTGTAGTTTTACTTTAATAGTTCTTTTTCTATTTGCAAATTTAGAAAAAAAAATCAACAGCCCGGCTAGCTCAGTCGGTAGAGCATGAGACTCTTAATCTCAGGGTCGTGGGTTCGAGCCCCACGTTGGGCGACTGTATTATTTTTATAAAATTATAATATTAATTATTATTATATAATATTAATTAGCAATGAATACAGCACATACTATATTTTTAATTATGTACGTACTGTAAGGAAATTGATGAAATGTTGATATAAGGATAATATTGCTATAATCGTCGTAGCGCAAAGGGATAGCGTTTGACTGTTAATGCGATGGGTGTGGGTTCGATCCCCACTTGTTGTCGTCATGGCAGTCAAAGCGCAGCGTTGAGTTCCACCATTCAACAACATAAAAAATCAAAAAGAATACTCTAATATTTAGTAACATGATAATTGAGTTAATATCTCACAGCCCGGCTAGCTCAGTCGGTAGAGCATGAGACTCTTAATCTCAGGGTCGTGGGTTCGAGCCCCACGTTGGGCGACTGTATTATTTTTATAAAATTATAATATTAATTATTATTATATAATATTAATTAGCAATGAATACAGCACATACTATATTTTTAATTATGTACGTACTGTAAGGAAATTGATGAAATGTTGATATAAGGATAATATTGCTATAATCGTCGTAGCGCAAAGGGATAGCGTTTGACTGTTAATGCGATGGGTGTGGGTTCGATCCCCACTTGTTGTCGTCATGGCAGTCAAAGCGCAGCGTTGAGTTCCACCATTCAACAACATAAAAAATCAAAAAGAATACTCTAATATTTAGTAACATGATAATTGAGTTAATATCTCACAGCCCGGCTAGCTCAGTCGGTAGAGCATGAGACTCTTAATCACAGGGTCGTGGGTTCGAGCCCCACGTTGGGCGACTGTATTATTTTTATAAAATTATAATATTAATTATTATTATATAATATTAATTAGCAATGAATACAGCACATACTATATTTTTAATTATGTACGTACTGTAAGGAAATTGATGAAATGTTGATATAAGGATAATATTGCTATAATCGTCGTAGCGCAAAGGGATAGCGTTTGACTGTTAATGCGATGGGTGTGGGTTCGATCCCCACTTGTTGTCGTCATGGCAGTCAAAGCGCAGCGTTGAGTTCCACCATTCAACAACATAAAAAATCAAAAAGAATACTCTAATATTTAGTAACATGATAATTGAGTTAATATCTCACAGCCCGGCTAGCTCAGTCGGTAGAGCATGAGACTCTTAATCTCAGGGTCGTGGGTTCGAGCCCCACGTTGGGCGATCACGTTTTTTATTCTCTAACATTTTATAAAATTGAGCTTTTAATATTTAGATATAACCTTTTAAGTTCTGCGTCAGAAATATTTCTAAGATCATATTATGCAAAGTGAAAAAGCTTCTTATTCTTCTTGTTTGTGGCCGTCGCGTTGTGGCGAAGAGAGATATGGAGACTGACTATAAACACGAAAGTGTGGCTTCCATATTCACTCGGGAGAATGAATTGTTTAATATTTTAATTTCCTCGCTCTGGTAATAAGACAAAGTGCGGCGTTCTGATCCCCCACTCAACACGCAATGTCGCGTTTATTCAGTGATACGCTGGGAACGGAGTGCGGAACATAGGTGGGAACGATGAAAGGGAACATTATCCTGATATATATTTTAAAATTATCAATTGAAATATTTCACAATAACTTTTACAGAGAACGAAAAGTTTTACCAAATGAATATCGTACTTATTGTGATAAAAAATATGGTAAATGGCGAGCGATGTTCCTACCAGCGGACTATAAAGCGTGTAGATGTTGCGACGAATGCATCTTTTATAGAGGTTTTTATTATATTTATTATTTTTCTGTCTGTTTCACGTGTTGGTTATGGGGTCAATTCTCACTTGAGAAAATGATTACGCACATTATTTTATTATTTATTAGGCTACATGGTATACAGGTAAAGATATCAAACAATGCCCTACATTTTTTCATAGATTTTCTTATATTCAATAAACATTTGTTATATCTTTAATATTGCTTTAGCTCATTGGATGTACCTACATTTAGAACCAGTCTTAATTAATCTAAACGATCAAATATATACCAATGAAAGGATTTTTTAGTTAATTTTATAATTTCAATATAAATCATTTTTAAGTGTTAATTAACGACAAAATTAACGAAGCGCAACAGGAAGCCGCGTGCTAAGACGAGTCCCCCTATGTTCACGTTTTCTATAATATATATTTTCTAATATTGTTTTATTTATAGAGTTAGACCAATCTTGCATTGAAGATGAATATCACTTTGATACAGAAGAATATCTACCTCTTACAACAATTGGTATTATTTTGGTGACATTATATAATTTTTTTTTTCTTTTACGCAGAGGGAGCCTAGTGTTAAAACACTGCTCTCGCCACTTACTCCCGAATTCTGGAGGCATTGCGTGACAAAAACGGAAAACCACGCTTGGCCGCGGCAGCCAGAACGAGATTATAATATTAAATATTTCATTTCCTCGAGTGGCTGTCGAACTTACAATTTGTCGCGCTTAAAGCCAAATACGCTTGTGCCCCTACGCCACGACTGGCCTCATACATTTTTTTTCGGACTTGATGTTAATGCTGTTAGTTATATTTGTAAACAGAACAATATAATTTATATAAGTAATTTAAAAAAATATATAATTATTTTCAAATCAGTCCCCTCGAGAAAGACACCACATTACTCGCCTTGGTTATAATAGAAAACGTCAAATTTGACTAAAAACAAGGCTAAATCAAAATGACTATTATTATCGAACTCACGTTACCACGTAAACGACACTGTATAAGTACACTATTAAAATTTATTATCCAAATCTTTTCAACATAAATTCTTTTTCTTACATACTTTAAAAAGTAATAATATTGGAATAAAATTGGAAAAATAGGAATTTTCGTTGCAATTATTACAAAAATATCTTATAAAAGTAAAATTTACCCAATTATACTTTTATTTTACTTAGATTTTAGAGCTGGCTGCAATCCGTATTGGGGTCACCCTGAACAAGAGAAGAGGGCGCTACGTTGCGACGCTGTGTTACGACGGTGTAAATGGTTTTAAATTCAATAAAACTAAAACAATAAAGACAACAAACTGTACTAACTGTAACGGTTTAGTCGTGGGTTCGATACTATTCGGGGAAATGAATAAGTTCAATCCTTTCAACACGCTATATCTCCATCTTTCTTTTTCATCTTTGGGAGGAAAGCGGAGAACGGATTGTTTTGACGCTAGGTACTCTCTGCCTACCTGGCTAAATATGGGATACAATCAGTAACTATAACTATAAATTGTAAAAATTATATTGTTAAATTTTAAGAATTAGTGTCTTACTTTGCATATTTCTAGTGTGCTAATCATCGAGACAGTTGTCGCTTTTTTACACTTTCTGCTTATTTCGGTAGTCAAATTCCAGATTTCACCAAAATATATGATAAATTACATTTTATTTGCATTCACTAAAAACATGAGAAAAATATATAACTTTAATAATATAAAACTTTTAATTAGTATAAATAATAATAAATAAAACACGCAGGCAAAGCCGCGAGTGAAAAGCTAGTTTAACAATATATTTTTTCATTGCCAGGTGTTCCCGTATCGGTACCCGCACTTCCCAGAGACACATTGAGTCCGTGAGTGTGTGTTCAATTATCAAGTTAGTACGAAGAACTTAAGAACCTGGGAAACCTAGTGTTCAGATACTCCATCTCCCATTGAGATACTTCCATTCTATTCCTCACTGTCCGACGAATTCTTGAGAGTCGTTGCGTTGACAAATGACCTACTTGTATAAGAATATATCAGTTACCATGAAAATATATAGTGTATTGTATTAATTAATTATTGTAATATATAATTATGTATATATATTAGTTTTTAATAAAATAATAAAACTAGAAGTATATAAAATTAAAACAGTCGCCCAACGTGGGGCTCGAACCCACGACCCTGAGATTAAGAGTCTCATGCTCTACCGACTGAGCTAGCCGGGCTGTTATATATTTTCTAAATGTTACTATTGCAAGCATTTTCATTCAAAGTAATCCAAGCTTAGTTTTTTTTAATAACGTTAATTTTTATAAAGTTAACAATGGTACAACTTTGCAGTCTATTTGTACCAAAACTTTTAAGCAAAATATAAATTAAATCTTCTTCTTCGAAGCCGTCGTGGTGCAGGGGCAAGCAGCCAAACGTGCGACTCTAAAAGCTATAGGTCGTGGGTTCGATTCCCATGAACCCAAAAAAAATACACAAGTGTGTGTAGCTACAAATATATTTCTTCTCGTATGATATGGTTTTAGAGTTTCGTACACTAAGCAGAGATAATATAGTGTGTCGACATTCTGTTCTTTCTTTTTAACGCAATGCACACATTACGTAGCTTGTTCATTGGTGGAATTCAACGCCGTCCATTTGTCTGCACAACAAAGTCAAAATATGAAAATATTAAATATTTCATTTGCTCGAGTGGAAATCGAATCCGCAACCAGTCGCGTTCGTTACGACTGGCTTCTCCTCCTTATTATTAAAATAATTAAATTAAAATTTCCTTGTTTTTATTATTATTAATTCTAGTCGCCGTAATTATCGCTACGAAGTACCCTCAAATATCAACGACTGTCCTATTTCCTGCAACGGTATCGAGTGCCGAGGGGGTCTCGTCAAAGAGAGGGAATGCCTTCCGGGAGCTTTTTTACCTGATAAAGAGACCTGTAATTGTTGCGGAAAGTGTAGTTCTTATCAACGTTAGTATATTGTAGTATTTAATATAAAATGAATTAAGAATTTTGTATGATAGGTATATGAAATATTCTAACTCTAAGTGCTGGAGGTAATTTTGCGTACAGTTACAGTGGGTAATAATAATCCTTCCAAAATCTTTTTTAAAAAGATAATCCAATACAAATATTTTATCCCGCATTTAGCAGAGTAGACCGAGGTAGCCTAGTGTTAAAACACTCCGCTCCTCACCTTCTGCCAAATTCTGCAGGTTGTTTGTTGAGTACCGCGATACTCGCTAAAGAACCTATTACGTTGTCGTAATGTTAGTTTTTGATAAAGAAATCATTAGTTTTTGTAGTATTGACATTGTTTCTTTTCTTGTAAGTAACGTCATATATTATGTATTATAGAACTAAATCAGAAATGTGCAGAGTTTAAGAAGACTGTACATTTTGCCAATGGAACAAAAGAAATCGAAGTAAGGTTTTTATTAATATATTTTAACCATTTTCCTAAAAAATATATCGTTTAGTTTGAAAGATATCATTCAAATAACATTATAGATAAAATGCAAACGTAGACTCCCAGATTCCCTCTGCCTACCGTGGTATGTGCGGGATAGAGCGAGAAGCTAAAAAAATTATAATAATATGTGGGTTGACTCTATTCTCCAAAGCAATAATAATTAAAATGTATGCTACCCAAATACCTACTACTTAACTAATAGATATTTTTGAGTTTGAGTTACAACTTAAACTCAAAAATATGTTTTACCTATAGGTAGAAGAAGAATTCTTAGAGCCAGGATGCGATGACGGTCTCGTATGTAGACAAGGTATTTGTCAAGACATACATTCGATACAAATGCCCGCTGGAATGAGAAGGAAAAGGGACGAAGGGCTAGAACCATATGGTTATTATTTAATATATTTCATACAAAACCATTATAACCATCTAACAAAAATATGATTAATTTTGTTCTCACAGTATGATTAAACAAAATAGGGGATTAGGTTCTGTCACAGCAAAATTAGTGCTCTCAATCTCCTCTTTCTCTATTGGAGTAAGGCTGAATATTATGCTTATGCAATTTTTAAAAAACTTTATGACAAGCACACACAGGGAGTGTCTTAACTCTTAACGCCTACATTATAGCAGGGTATGCTATAATGTACATAGGAGGTGTGTGAAGCTAAAATAAAGTTTAAGGTATTTCTCCCAAGTCATCCAA
Organism: Heliconius melpomene rosina; assembly: GCF_056956725.1. Taxonomy (NCBI): domain Eukaryota; kingdom Metazoa; phylum Arthropoda; class Insecta; order Lepidoptera; family Nymphalidae; genus Heliconius; species Heliconius melpomene. The sequence continues at coordinate 4,932,560 of NC_140400.1, forward strand.
GCATTTTAAAGTATATCATCAAGTCAAGTCAGCCTATTCGGGTCCACTGCTGGACATAGGCCTCTCCCAGGGTGCGCCAAAGCTCCCGATCCTCCGCCTTCCGCATCCAGTCGAAATATATGCATAATAAATCTAATAATCATAAAGTATATGTATAATAAATATATTGTTTGTACAAAGTGTATGTATTATCAATTAAATTATTTCTAGAACCTTGTAAGAAGGAGTTAAAGTATTTCAAAAAGAAATACGGCAAAGACGGCCATCTTCATTACAACGCTCCTCAATGTACTCCGCTGTGGCTTTATGCTCCTATACAGGTTTGTAGTCTTTCTTATTTCCTATTTTTTCTTGTTTTTTTCTTTTTGTGGGTTCGATCCCCACTCGATGAAATAAAGTGGTCTAGGGCACCACTTTATTGTACCTACTAGGGTTCTCATCTAAACGATTAAGGTGATGTAATATAGTATTGATTAATTGATTATCCAGCACTAAATGAAATTACGAATGATTAATTCTTTCAACCCAACAAACTCTTCAGATTTGTATTTTATAGTATAGATAGAAGTACAGAAGTATAGATTTGTGTAATGATATTCTTTCTGTTTAAAAATATTTTTTGATATTTTCCTATAGGTACGGTCTTTGCGTCAATCCATTTATTGTTTGGCAAACTTTCAATGTTATGACAACCTTGGGGAAAATTCGCTTTATAGGAAATTTCGTATGGCGTCATACATGAATGCTATGGTATTACCTTTTTTGGGTTGATACAAAACATTTTTTCTTATCAGTTATATGTCTATTGCCTACCCTGCAATATGCGGGATGCAGCGTGAAGCTAAAAAAATATTTTTAATTTTTATAATCTCATTTGGCAGTGCCGAAGATTTGCTTGTTACTGTGCTTTAGAAGATGGCTCCTTCATTCAAGGAATTAAAGTACCAAGAGTGGAAGTGTCTAACATGAATTGTGGTTAGAATTATAAACTAATAGTGCAATATAATATTAGAAACTTTACTTGCTTACTAAAGTTCTTCCTACGTAAGAGTCAAACTTACGTTAATTACTTATTTAAGGTAAACTTGGCAGCACTTCATAAATAGCTAGACATTGCGGTTGACGCAACACCGGGGGTGCTATGTCGGTTACCTCCTCGTGGAGCACCCTGGGCAACGGGACGGGCAGCAGCATCACAGTCGTGGTGCTGCTGCTCGTCGCGGCTAATAGACCGACACGCGGGAATGCGCTCCGGCGCTCTGTATTGTAAGAGTTGTCCCGTGAGCGCAATATAGGGAGGGACCCCTATGATGGCTCCGCGCGTACGCGCTAGGTCATTGTGGAGGTATGGCGGGTTCGGCGTGCGCTTATCCCGCCGTCGGACAGAGCAGTGCTCTCCGTCCTTTTCGTAATCCCGTGAGCGGTGTCTGTGGTCATGTCTCGCGGCCACGCATGGGACCGAGGTCTTGCCTTCACCGGCCGGACCGCGAGGAAGAAAACCTCTATAAAAAATTACCCCAACCCAAGCGGCGAAGCAGCGCGAGGGGTGCATGGCTGATGGGATGTTCAGTCGCTACTGCTGGTCCCGCCAGGGTACCTGCCGAAACCCGTGGCGTATTAGGCTTATCCAAGTACAGGGGGCACTACTTGGATGGACTGTTTTTCCCCCATACTCGTGGGAACTATATGGAAAGCAATAAATCAAACCCAACAAACGACGATAACGTGGGAGTTTTAGAGTCCGCTTCGGACTCGAGAGTTATACGGAATATACGGTACAAGCGCAAGACCACGAAAAACAACTCTGGTTCGGAAACCGAGGCAACGCCTGGCGCCAAATGCCATACGGCGAAGAGAGGCAGGCCTCCGAAAGCTCGCGGAGTTGAAACAGCTCGTGCTCGAAAAGAACAGAGGAACCGTGCAGAAAAAGCACGGGAGAAAGGCTACGATTTTGAAAGGAGTCTCTCAGACTGGACTAGACAAAACAAGTCTGCTCAGACGACGGATGCAGAGAGCGATTCGGCGGTCGAAGGTAGAAGGGATACTTCCCTGTGTTCAGCTGAGGACTTGCGCATGTATGCGGGACAAAGTGTGGCGTCCGTTCTGGAAGTAGCGACGAAGTCTGGCCATCTTAAGGGCACATATGTGCGCAAACTTAAGGACGCTGCTGCAGTCTTCAATGACATAATCGAGGCACTCATCTCTCGTACTGAGAGCGAAGAAATGCGCCGTGTGCGCGAGGAAAATTTGCGCCTCACTGGGGAAGTGGAGAAACTTCGAACGAAGCTCCAGTCTCAAAGAAATGATGTGCAAGGCTTGAGGTCAACGGATAAGCAAAAGTCGCCCCAAGCGGTCCCTACGCCGATTCACAGTATCAGAGAGGAAGTTCTTGAAGAGCTGAAGCGTACAATAGTCACTACTGTGGGAACTTTAATCGACGCGCGTTTTGCCAGCATCGAAAAACGTCTTTTGCCGGTAAGACCTTTACGTCCTCCACTAGCTCATGAGCGGCGTCAAAGAGAGACAAACAAGGCAACTACGGCGAATCTAGTGGAAGAGGAGGCTGAAGTCAGACGCAGACCACGTCAGACGACTACAGTCAGGGAAGATGCGCCAATATCTGGCCCAGAGGCAGATTTAAGGGTCACAGCCGACGAGGATATGGAGGTGGAAGGTGGGTCTTGGTCCACTGTAGTTAAGAGAAGTAGAAAAGGAAAGAAATCTTCCTCTAACAACCACTCTGCGGTTAAAACGACGACATCAACAACTGCGAAGAAACAGCTGTCCAGGCCTAAGGTAGCCAAACAACCGCGCACCAAGGCAGTTATGGTTACATTGACCACAGACGCGATACGGAAAGGAGTTTCTTATGCTCAAGCCCTAGAGCGAGCGCAGCAGAGTGTCAATTTAGTGCAGCTGGGTATCACCGAGGGCCTTACGGTGCGCCAGACAATGTCAGGAGCCCGGTTATTGGAACTGTCTGCATCGCACTCAGCAGAGCATGCGGACATGTTAGCTGAGCGACTGAAAGTAGTGCTAGAAGGAGTGGCTGTAGTCACCAGGCCACAAAAAATCGCTTCCATGAGATTAGTGGGCCTAGACGATTCGGTTACTAAAGAAAAGGTGGTGGAGGCAGTTGCGTGTACCGGCGGCTGCCCAGTTCAAGCCGTTACTGTCTCTGACTTACTCCGTGGACCTAGAGGAATGATTTCAGCTGTGGTGCGATGCCCATGTGAGTCAGCCAAAACTGTAGTGGAGAAGGGACGGATTTTGGTGGGGTGGAGCTCGGCTAAGGTCCAAGTTCTGGAGGAACGGCCTATGCGCTGCTTTAGATGCCTATCGCTAGGTCACACAAGGCCGCGGTGTCCCTCAGCAGTTGTGAGAGAGCACTTATGCTTCCGTTGCGGCTGTGAGGGGCACAAGCTACAAACTTGTCGAGCCACACCGCGATGCGTGGTATGCTCCGACGCAAAAAGGCCAGCAGGGCATATAATGGGTAGTGCAGATTGCCACCCACCACCTATCAAAGGGACAGAGGCTTCAAGCATTGAGGTCTCCCCTGGAATCCGAGGCTGTCAAGCCCAAGAAGAAAATGCCATGTCATAATGGACCGACGACGAGTACATTTCTTACAGGCGAACGTCAATCACTCTACTGGAGCTCAGGACTTACTTGTTCAATCCATAGCAGAGTGGTCTGTCGACATTGCCGTAGTCTGTGAACCATACCTGGTCCCTGATAATACCAATTGGATCGGTGACCTAGATGGCTCCGTCACCGTCGTTTCCGGTGGCAATAACGGATCTACCCTCACACCCCTAGAAAGGGGTTCCGGATACGTTGTTGCAGGGTGGAGTAATTATGTCATCGTTGGTATATATTTCTCTCCGAACCGAAGCTTGGCGGAATTTGAGACATTTCTTGACTCCGTCAGAGCTGCAATCTGCCGACAGTCACATGGAAAAATTTTGGTCCTCGGCGACTTCAACGCCAAGGCTCGGGCGTGGGGCAATCCCACCTCTAACAGTAAGGGAGAAGCGGTCCAGGTGTGGGCTTTGCTTTCCGGGCTGTCCTTGCTCAACATAGGGTCAGCGTTTACTTGCGTGCGACACAATGGAGGTTCTGTGGTGGATCTTACATTTGCCACCCCAGCTGTCGCGCGTAATGTAACAAATTGGAGAGTTGAGAAGGAGGTGGAGACCTTGTCAGACCATCGTTATATCAGGTTCGAGGTCTCCCCTCAGCCAGTAGTAGTATCCCGGCCAGTAGGTCCGATACGAAGATGCCCGAGATGGGCTCTTAGTCGGCTCAACGTAGACATGGTTAAAGAGGCGGCCATTGTTGCAAATTGGTGCTATCAGGGTACTATGGAAGAGACTGACTTCAGTGTCGATGTATTAGCGGGTCGAATGTGTGACATCATGAAGACTGTGTGCGATGCGGCCATGCCAAGGGCTCGACGAGGTCCAGTCCGTCGCCAAGTATACTGGTGGACGCCCGAAATTGCGAATCTGCGGAAGGCATGTCACCGAGCCCGACGAGCATACATTAGGTGCAGAAGAAGAAACGGTTTGGACCCTGTGCTCGAAAGTCACCTAAAAACCGTTTACAGGGAAAAGAAGAAGTCTCTGCAGCTCAGCATTGACCTAGCGAAGCGTCTTGCGCGTGAAGAGTTGCTGACAGGATTAAACAGAAATCCATGGGGACGTCCATATCTCGCTGCGCGGAAAAAATTGCGTGTGCATGGCCCTCCAGTGACGGAGACCCTACCCCCAGCCTTCTTGCAGTATATTGTTGCGCAGCTCTTTCCGGAGCCGCCTGAATTTATTCCACCGAGGATGGCTCCTGTCTCAATCCACGATGGAGAAATAGAAGTACCCGCCATTTCTGAAGAGGAAATGAAGATGGCGCTTGTTAGATTGAGGTCCAAAAAGACAGCCCCAGGACCTGATGGAGTTCCAGGGAAAGTACTAAGTCTTGCACTGGAGTACCTAGGAAATAATCTTCGGGTACTGTTTGACCATTGCCTATTGTCTGGGAAGTTCCCGAAGATCTGGAAGGAGGGAGGGCTATGCTTGTTGCGCAAAGAGGGTCGCCCACCTGATTCATCTTCCGCATACAGGCCCATCGTGTTGCTTAATGAGACGGGCAAGATCTTGGAAAAGATCGTTGCCGCGCGTCTTACACAGCATCTAAAGGAGGTAGGACCGGGCCTCTCAGAGGCTCAGTTCGGGTTCAGGGCCGGTCGTTCTACAATTGACGCCCTGAACGCCCTGAAGGCACGGTCATTGGCTGCTACGGCAGAAGGGGACGTTCTTCTCGCCGTATCCTTAGATGTGGTCAATGCTTTTAATAGCTTGCCGTTCGAGACGTTACGAGAGGCGCTTCGTTATCATGGTGTGCCTTTCTATCTCCGGCGGTTATTAAATAACTACCTTCAAAATAGAGTGGTGTTATGGACGGATAGTGACGGTCAAATCGGTCGTCGAAGGGTGGGTTGCGGAGTGCCACAGGGGTCGGTTTTAGGCCCGATACTGTGGAATCTCGGATACGACTGGCTCCTACGTTGTCGCCTGCCCCCCGGTATGGGCGTCATCTGTTACGCCGATGACACACTTGTTACCGCCCGGGGAGGGAATTACAGTGAGGCAGCACGTTTAGCTGAAGTCGGCATCCACCACGTCGTCGATCGCATTAAAGCACTGGGCCTGAGGATTTCCAGTGTAAAAACGGAAGCTCTGCTTTTTCATGGACCGCGCAAGGGGCCTCCCCGTGGAGCCACTCTACGTATACAGGGGCAGGATGTGGAAATTCGAGGTCAGATGAAATATCTGGGTCTGACCCTGGATAGTCGATGGTCGTTTGCTTCACACTTCGCTCAGCTTGTGCCGAAGCTTGTGAACACCGCCGGGGCCCTCGGTAGGCTATTACCGAATGTCGGAGGACCTGATGCCACATGCCGACAGCTTTATGTTGGCGTGTTGAGGTCTATGGCGCTATACGGTGCTCCTGTGTGGGCTGAATCTCTTACCGCTCGCAACAGGATCCAATTGCGAAAAGCGCAGCGGGTCATAGCGGTAAGAGCTATTCGGGGTTACCGTACTGTGTCATGGACGGCGGCTACTCTCCTGGCGGGCGATCCTCCTTGGGAGTTACAGGCGGAGGTACTGGCTAGAGTTCACGCATTCCGTATAACTGAGCGGTCGCGAGGTGAACGACCATCGACAGAGGATATCGTGCGGATCAGGAGAAGAGCCGATGAAGCCCTGATGCGGCGATGGGAGTTGGACTTGAGGTCTCCGGCGGCAGGTTTGGTGACGGTGGAAGCTGTTCGCCCCCACCTTAAACGCTGGGTCCAAAGAAACTTTGGGGTTTTGACATTCCGACTGGTGCAGGTACTAACAGGGCACGGTTGCTTTGGTAAATACCTGCACCAGATTGCACGTCGGGAGGTATCACCAGCGTGTTACGAGTGCAATGCGCCGGTGGATTCGGCGCATCACACACTGGCCGAATGCTCTGCTTGGGCCCCACAGCGCCATGTGCTGATGGATGTAGTCGGTAGAGATCTCTCACTGTCAAGTGTGGTGGGGGCCATGCTAGATAGTGAGAGGCACTGGTCTACCATGGTCTCCTTTTGCGATTCTGTGATGGCATTAAAGGAGGCCGCGGAGCGGGAGCGCGAGTCCGGCGCAAATGCAGGCCCGCTCCGTCGTCGCAGGTTAGGGAATAGGAGAAGGCAGTACGCTCATCTCCAACTCCCCTTACCCTAGAGAGTCACCTATAATATGACGGTGGTCCGCTACAGGCGGGCTTTCCACCGAGTCGCCGTAGTGGAATGCGTGAGCGATCCTGCGGCGTCTTGCTTAGGTGGGTAGGTCTCGCTGGGTTTTAGTGGGTAGTATCGGGTTCATTCTCCGGTGAGCCCCACAGTACCGCTCTGTCGGTCTGCGTAAACTGCATTTCCCAGCGTTAAAAAAAAAAAAAAAAAAAAAAAAACACCGAGTTTTTATGAAGTTAATTTATTTTCCCGATTGGAAATGAACCCATAACTAGTTTACAGACACCCTTTTTAACATAATTTTTATATAGTTTTGTATTTAAATATTATATTTTCTAATAAAGATTGTGTTCGGGAAAAATGTCGCACGGGTTCAGATATAGAGTGCGATGGATACGGCAACTATAAGGAAGTGGTGTTCGCGTCTCACGACGACAGGCAAAAAGCTGATATTCAAATGGGCAGAAGTATGCTTAATAATAATATATCTTAAACATCCACAGAATATAACAGAACACACATCAATATACACTTTTCTGGTTCATGTTTTTCTTGCATACTATACATATACCGTTTGTATTCGAGTGCTTTTCGTGGTGAGTTGCAGAACTCAACGCCGCGTTTGATCTTGTTACCAGAAAGAGGAAATTAAAATAATTCCTCCTATTGTGGAGAGAACTCACAACCATGTTGCGAGTTTCACAACCACTGCGTTACGGCGGACGCGTCTAATAAACATTTATATTTAAATTTTCTTTCATTTTGAAGATTCACTTCTTTACTTTTAACTAGACAATGGAAAACGTTAAATCACACCTTGTTAAACAACTCGTGAACTAAAGTCATGTTTACACGAGGAAACGTAAACATGGTTCACTTTGATTATGTTGGTGTGTTGGAAAATCCAATTTGATCTAGTAAATCTACATTTTCATCAAACAATCAATATACAGGGATAAGTAATACATATATATAAAGGAACAGTGTCAGGCTAAACACATGGATTGCGGATTCTATCCTCACTTGGGGGGATTGAATTATTTTCATTTATCGGGAAGTTTCACGCTACTTACTTCCCATAATAAAAAATAATACCAAATACCTAGGCCAAATTAAAAATAAAGATTTTTGATATTTACTTTTTACAGCACCCTTCGCTCAAAATCGAGTGCAAAGGACTGGATACGAAGCGGCAATGCCTACTAAATCAATGTTCTAAATAAAATAATACGAAACGAAATATGGAAAACTAAAAAAAATAGATTATAATCTTTTCTGTCGTGGTTTTATTTCTCGTTCATTTTTTTTTGTAAATATAGTAGTGTGTGGATGTTTCATTACATATGTGAGTTTGTTTTAATATTTGAATGTAGAATAGACACGTGTTAATTTATCATCATCCTTAATTATATTTATTTTTATAAAATATTTAAAGTATATATGTACAGATAATATTTTTCATTATTTTACTATACCTTGTGCAGAAGAATATCAGATTATTATTGTAATATCAGAATTAATTTTAAAAGAAAATTTTCCTATAGGCGCGGTTTTCTTAAATACTGCTAAGTTGTAAATTGAAATATACATTACGTCTAATTTTTTTTTCAATGTCACTAAAATATTCTTAGATAAGCTTGTTACAATTTATTTACGTTGTTAGCATCTCTATAGAGAGATGTTCAATACTTACGTTGCCTAAAAATATTTGCTACTAATGTCCATTTGGCAAGATGGAATACTAGTTGTCCAATATTTTTAACATCTATTACAATTTTATGAAATAACTAAGGAAAGGAAAATATTTAATAAATAATATAAAAAAAGCTATGAATGATATCGTGATTCGAACCCGCAAGTCTTGCCTGCCGTTCCCCCTCATAATTTCCGCGCATGCGCTTTGCGAATTACAACAGCTGATACTATTATATCAATAATATAACCTATTTTTGTAATATTTGTTGTTTTTTCAGTGAAGCTTTTGTATTTTGAAAGTGAAATTGTTAGTTTTCTAATAACCTTCACCTAACAGCTGAAGCGAGTATTTCTGTGCGCATTTGTGACGCCAGTGTCACGTTACGGTAATAATGGTGTTGCCAGATTGCGAGAATTGCTTGGATTTACGGGAAAATTGTTGTCTTATTTTGCTTAATTAAAACTTTTATGCAATTTTGCAAGTAGTAATAAAATTAGTTTATATATATAATGAAGTCTGTATATTATAAAAATTATTTTTATATAAAATACTTAAATAATAATATAATAATTATCAGTAAGATGTATATATTACCGGTGTGTATTTATATTACCATAAATGACATTTACTTATTATGGAAATTAGTGATATTTCAACTCACAACCGTCGCGTTTACAGACACACTCTTGTGCTCCTGCCCGACGACCTGATCTACCACATCGGCTTATATATAATGTATATTATATGAAATATTTATTTTTCCTTGTTGAGTGTATAATAAATATTTCATAAAACTAAGGAGCGTAAGCCAACATTCTGGCAATCCGTATACAAAGTGAACAGTAGAGTAGAGTCGATACGTCATACGGCGCGCGGGAAGACGCATCGTCTTTCGTAGATATAATTATTTAATTTTCACACTAACCACACAACTGAGTGACTGTGATAATGCCTAACATTATAAATGAAGTTAAATTAGATTTTAAGGACGTACTGTTAAGGCCGAAACGAAGCACACTAAAAAGCAGGAACGATGTAAGTCTAGACTTTTAATGTCTTCAATGAAATTGCTGAAAGATCAAGGTGCAAAATGTAACGTGTTGCTAATTTTAGGCCTTAAGATGTTCTCTCAAGGTTCTTTTTAGTTAACATTTAAAAAGTGCACGAGTAATTCATTTGAGGTTCTTTATCGAGTGCTAAGATAAATATAATATTCACTGCAGTGTAGACTGTGTTTGTAATATAATAAAATATATTCTTTTTTGAAGAAATATTAATAAAATATTCTTTGTTTATATAGATATTGAATAAGTTGTTGTAGTTGTATTTAAAATAATAAATTTCAATGAAGTAAAAGAAATTGCTAATTATTTTATCATAAAAATGCCTATGCAATGTTTAAAAAAAATTAAAAAAGTGTATTAAAAATTTATAACATTCTTGAATACAAGTGATATAACATAAATCTTAAGAGATTAATAAAACATTAATCTCTTAAGATTTATGACTAAATACTTTTTAACACGTTAAATTATGATAATTCTAATCCTCGTAGCTCAGTGGCACAGCGTCTGACTGCTAACGCCAGGGGTTCGATCTCCACTCGAGGGAAGTAATTATTTTCATTTCTCTCCTCTGATAATCAGAGGTCACTGAACATACAATATCATAAATTTATGCGAAAAATATAAAATGTATGTAATTGAAATTATTTTTGTCACTTATCTGTTTACTATTTAGTTTATGTTAAATGTTTTTTTAGCTGTAAGGTGTGTCTCGCATATAGTAGAGTAGGAAGAGCTATCCTAGGAATCCCAGGAATCCTAGTGTTAAAATACTTTGTTCCCATTAAGACACTTCCGTTCCTTACTTTCCGTCGAAGGATTCTGGAGGTATTGCGCGTAGAGTGGCAAAACTCAATGCCGCGCATTGGCTCGTTACCAGAACTAGTAAAATGAATGAAAATATTAAATATTTCAATTCATCGAGTAAGAATCGAACCCACAATCTACGCAACGACTGGCCTCTGTATATAAAGATATTATATTCTCTATTTTAATAATCAACGTAGAAATTGCCATTGTTATCTACGTACGTAACGTGTATTAGTATCAATTTAAGTTAATTTAAAAATGACTGCAAATGCATATTATATGCATGAATAATGCATATGAATATTAAATAAATACGCAAGTATATGAAATAATATATTAGTGATAACATTAATTGTTATTTCCAATGTCTGTAAAATATCAATTTTACTGTACTGTACAGCCTGTTTGACGGGCGGAGGCCTAACTTCTTCCTTCCTTAACTGCCCTAACTTACTCCTTCCTTCAATTACGATTTCTCATAGATAGAGTATCTATCTTCGCTCCCTATCCGTTGTCTTGTTAACCCCACTGTAAAAGCCAGTAAGGTTAAGCATTAGCCTAATGTTCGAAAAATCACTTATATAATCATTTAAACTCTCAGTTAGTATGAAGGTCGTTGGTTAAGAGTAAATATGTTAAGAGAAAATCGGAAACATAGGCAAAGTTAGTTTTTATATAATTGTAAAGATAATATTTGTAATTGTGACTTGTATTTAAAATTTATCTTTTTTATAGCCAAGGTTTTTGGAAAGTTATTGAAATAGCCAAAGTAGCTTTACGCGTTTGCCTGCATAATAGGGAAAAAACCTAGCGCTGAGACACTCTATTCCTCACTTTCTGGCGCATTTTCCAGACATCATATGGCGGAACTCACCGTCGCGTTTGTCTGCTAGAGCAAGAAAATAAAAAAAAATAAAATATATTCCCTCCCCGGAGCGGGAATCGAACTCAAAGCCGACTCGTTTGCAGTCGGATGACCCACTGAGCCACTACGACCTCAATCGCCTGAAATAGCATTTTTAGTTTGTCGTATATTTTCCATTGCCTTCAACTTTGCTCTACATTTTACTTTGTTGTATACGTTGGGTAGGTCGAGTAGTTTGATAAAAATCTCTGATTATTAGCAAAGATTATCTTCACAAGATCATTAGTAAATGTATTCTAGATTTATAAGTTTCGTATTTTTTTTAGTTTAATAAATAGAATATAAATTTTAAAATCATTATAATTCTTATAAAATAATATATAATTCAATTAAGTTCCCATATTAAAAATAACAGAAAAAAACATAATAAAGCAATTAAAATTAAATATATTTTAACGGTATTATAACGATACAGGTGTTGTGATATTTACTTCTACCAGCAACATATTGGTTATGATTTCTATATGATATGATTATCTTCACGATATATTCCGCAAACGGGACGGTAGGCAGTGAGTTGAGAGGCGTAACTCAACGCCGGGCTTGTTGCTGGCACCAAGGCAATAATATTAAGAAATAATAATTCATTGAATTCGAATGAAAGTAAGTTTTTCATTTCCTTTAATGCTACGGATCTAATTATCTAATTTATAAATATTGTTCTATCTTTTATCTCATTTCATATTATGATAGCGTGAGTGATTCACGTGCATCGATTACCATGACGTCGCCCATCTAACAGCAATCCAGATAATACTGGTAATATCTGTTAATCAGTGTGGGTGTTGTGTCGGCTCTCTAAATTGACATGAGCTATCATTGAACCTAATATTGGCATAACGTGAGGCTATTAAGATATTATTTTATACTGGCGACCCGTCCGCGGCTTCGCCCGCTTGAACTATACTAATATTTATTTAATATATTTATGAAATTATTTTCAATAGGATTAATAAGAAAATCGATAAAAAATAGTAAGTGGTAAATTAATTTCTTTATATTAGACTAAACACCTGAGTAACTGAAATGAATAAACAAAATAAGTTAAAGTAACTAAAGGAACTTCTTAATATTAAAAATTAAATTCCTAACTAATTAAAATAAATATAAAACAACAAGTAAACGTAAATTATGGAAATTTTTAATTAAAAAAAAATGCCTAAGTAATTAAAATGAACAATAAATAATAAATTAACTTAAACAAGGAAAATTATTTATATTGCAATACCGAATTACCGAAAAGAAAAACAAAACAAAACTCAAATCAATATTATCGATATTATCAACCAAAAATAAATATTTAGAGGCCATTCGTGGCGCAGGGGCGCAGATGTTGGGTAAAACTCAATACCACGCTTTGATCACCAGAGCAAGGAAGTCATTTAAACATAATCATTCTAATGAGCGGGAATCGAATCATGACGATTGTGGATTCGATTCCCAATGACAAGTCATTTCATTGCGGTACTACGATCTTCATTGGATTTAGCTGACATAGAATAAAGCTAATTAGGATCTAAAAGCCACGCGATATCGCGCCTCATATGCCACGAGTTTTATTACTGTTGACATATGACTCATAGCTGTAAGATAGTTTAGATATATTCAAAATGACTCATGGTCATTCGGGACAAGAGAACTCTATCGACTTATTCTCTATTATACGCTTTTGGTGTGTTACTTATAACGAAACCAACGCTGTTTTGCGCTTCACGCTGTATCCCGTACGCAGCGGGGTAGGCAGAGGGAACCTGGAAAGCTAACCATTAAGTAATCCACTTTCCACCGAATACTTGAGGTATTGTGTGTAGAGTGGCGGAACTTAACGCCGCGCTTTGCCTCGTTACCGGAGCGAGAAAATGAAAATAATAAATATTATTCCGAGTGGGAATCTATCCTTCCCCAGAGTGGATATCGAATCCACCAAAATTTTTAATATGATTAATATTTATTTAAATGAATTTTACCTTATATTGAAATGGATACGGTAATAATACTGATCGGCGCGCTTTTATTTATTCTTTTAGGCGTTAAGTAGTTGATAGTATTGTAATATTACAACTTACCAGCTTAAGACATATAATCTTCTCAACAATAAGACATTTATAGGCTTTCGTAGAACCTACACTTTATAATGGCAAGAATTTTAAATAAAACTATATAACCACCATTATACATATTTGGAATCCCGAATTTTCGTAAGCTTTGCTGTAGTCCATATACAAGTAGTAAATACTGGTTAAATAATATCAATTTAAAAATAATAATGACTTTCACCCTTATTAGGACTTTAGGTTAAATACTTAAATAGGAAAAAACCTTGATTTAATGTTATTTTGCGAAAAGTATAGATAGAAAGTCCAAATTTAAAATAATTCGTGTTTTACATTATCGATTCAGCCCAATGTGGGCTCACCCTTGATAACCGACATTGTTTCGGGAAATATGACGTTCTGGCAAACAGCCCAGTCAGCTGCACCGTCTATTTAGTCGGGAAAATATAGCATGAATAAAAGAAAATTTAGTTATAACATAAAAATATTAAATAAATGAAAGTAGTTCTAAGTTTATTTCGCAAAATTTAGTGATAAATATCTCTATTCTCATTTAGAGAAATAAATCTTGTCTTGTAAAAATTTCTGCCGGGATTAACTTGTATCTGAATCTGTCAATCCTGTGCATTGAACGTAAACTTACAAAATAGATAAATAATTGTAGGGATATATATACTTTACTAGCGGCCCGCTCGCGGTTACACCCGCGTGAACTATGTTATTATTAATTTCTGTATCCATGACTACGTCCTAGTGACGTCTATGCAAAATTTGAGACTCCTAGCATTTGTAGTAACGAAGTTTCATACAAACTTTCGACCCCAAAAACAATCCCTTAGAAGTCGAATATTGCAAATTCCCGTCTTAGCGAGCACCTCCGTCCTATAAGTGACTCCTATGCAAAATTTGAGATTCCTAGCACATGTAGTTTCTGAGATTTCGTGATGAGTGAGTGACCTTTCGATTTTATATATATAGATAAGATAATAACAGAAGAATAAAACATATATTTAATTAATAATTGTCTGTCAGCTTATCTATTTGCTTGTTTTTTTCACTTCTCACGTAAAAACTACACGACGAATTTGATAAAACTTTTTGTAATTTTTTTTTTGTGTTTTAATAAAACTTTGGCGCAATTCGTCTACCAGAACCTTCAAGTTTCTTTGAACACGATTGTAATTTTATTATTTTCATAATACAACATAAATGTTTTCATAATTTTATTAGTGCCTAATAAAAGACAAGGTCGAATCATAGATATATATATATACATAGATAGATATATTGTATCTTTTCGTGTTTTGCAAAATTAGAAATCTCAATAACAACTTTTTATTGGTGGCGTGCTGCAATAATCTGTAACTGGTTACACAAAATGAAAAGCAATCAAACTTTACAAAGACAATACATAGAATTGCGTTTATCGTTTATTTGCCAGGATTTGCATGACCTTAGCAATTTCAAAGATTTTTTTACGATCTGCTTTTATTTTTATTGACTTTATATCCTAATATATATTAATTATGTATATATATATATATTATTCTTAATTGGAAGAGACTTCTAAGATAAGTCCACCATTGTAAACCATATTTTTTATTGTACTTGAGGTCTTCGTAGCGCAGGGGTGCAAGAGTGTAACTGTAACGCGACGGTTGTGGGTTCGATCCCCACTCGGGGGAATGAATTATTATTTGTTGATATTTTCATTTCTTCGCTTTACCGAGACAAAAAATTCGCCGGAATATCGGGAATGGAGTGTCTTAGCACTAGGTTTGATCTACCTACCCTGCTATGTGCGGGTTACAACGTGAAGCGGATTTAATTTTTTATGTGTATTTCGTGCATTAAAGAATATAATAAAGATATATTATCATCATTTAAATCAACTTAGTACTGATAATAGGCGCTGTCGTAATTCACAAGGGACGTACTCGACTGTGTACCACGGTTATAAATTTTAATTACACTACGAGAATATTAATAGTCTATGCTTTTTTTCTTATTCTCTGTTATGAAACAATAAAATTGTGACCTTTATGTCGTAAATCCAACTGTTCTTGTCATTCTTGCCAAGTCTCCTCGTCAGAACTGCTTTTTGCGCCACTGGTATCTCGATGTTCATTCGATTCATAAGTGCTTGTAAAGTTCTATTGGAATACAGAATATTTTGAATTTGCATTTGTATCATCAGCTACTTGATTCTAAGCAAGAAATGGCTAATGAAGTGGCGGAAGTTAACACTGCGTGAGAGCGAGGAAATGAAAATAAATAAATTCTCTGAGTGAGAATCAAACCTACAATCCGCACGACGACGCGGCGGTGAAGCAATTTCTCAACGCTTTCAAAACGTACACATTTTCATTCAATAGAACACGAGGTGATGGGTACGCAAATAGTTGTCGGATGCTGCCAAAAATTCCTACTAGGCGCTTGTTAATATGACAATTTTAAACTTATTAGATAGAATCGCATTCTACTTTGTCTTTGTTAATAATTATATATGGTGTACATAATATGTTTTTTATATTATAATAGATAAGGAAAAATTTAAGGCAGGAAATGAAAAAAAAGAAAAATAAAATAAAAATATTTTTAGTTTTGATGTAAATTCATAATTTATATATATTCTTTTTAACATTTTGTCTTTTACTCTTTGTAGGTAGACCTGTACCGCGAGATTACGTTCCGCAATTCAGGTCAGACGTATCGGGGAGTCCCCGTAATGGCGAGCAACATGGACACCGTTGGCACGTTTGAAATGGCGAAGGAATTGTCAAAGGTAAATGTGAACCAAATGCTTAAAGAAGATTCAATCATTTTTAACCTTTCTAAAGCGTTATTTCATACTAATGATAAAAAACTGTTTTACTGTTGGCTAGTGGTCTGAGCTGTGAGCTTTAAGTTAAGATTTCTAAAATATTATATGTCCATTTATTTTTTCGCTCTGGACCAATTGCTTTGAGTTTCATTATTCAACACGCAATGCCCCCAGAATTCGGCGGAAAGTTGGAAACAGAAGTGTTTTAATGGGAACGTAGTGTCTTAACGCTAGGTTAGTTTGCAATTATTTAATTGTGAATTAGTCAAGATAGTCAAGAATGCGATTAAGTCAAGACAGTATCAATTTTTTGCTTAGCTCATTTTGTATACTCGATAAAATAGTTTTTTTGTTAGCAATAATCTACCGCAACCACCTTTCTAAGAAGTGATAAACTAAATAAGTCTATCACTTCTTACAAAGTATTTGCTATCGCCATAATAAACAGTCTAGCGAACAAGTATAAACATTGTAAGCTTTATTTAAAAATATTGAGATCATAATGTAAATAATGATGCTATATATCCTTTTTGTCTAGTACATACATTATTTAGTGATTTATTTTAAAAAGTTTATCGCATTTTGTATGTTATGTTGAAATTTAAAATTTGGTTGTTTTACGTCATTCGTTTCACTCATACCTACTTCTATTTTGCACAATTTTTACGCAAATGGTTGTGAATTCTAACCCCACTCGAGGAAATGATATTTAATATTTTCATTTCTTCGTTATGCTGTCGAGGCAAAGCGCGGCGTTGAGTTTCGCCACAAACCATGAATGCCTCCAGAATTCACCGAAAAGTAGGGAACGGAGTGTCTTAACACTAGGTTTCCTCTGCCTATCCTGCTGTGTGCGGGATACAGAGTGTGCCTGATTTAATTGTTTTACCTATATGATTTTTTAGCTACATGCTATGTCCAGCGTTAAGAAACTTCGTTACCTACATTTTCATTGCTTGTTGAATGGATACTCTTCTTGCCAGAGGGAGGCGATAAAAATAATTATTTAAAACGAGTGGGAATCAAATCCGCAACCTTCGCATTTACAGCCATACGTGCTGCTGCGCCAATACTTTATTCTTTAGAATATATTTGAAACAAAAGGAAAATATAAAAAGGTCGTATACGTCGTCTTTAAGGAAAAATTTCTTTTCAGCACGGTCTCTTCACCTGCATACACAAATATTACTCATTGGACGACTGGAAAAAATTCGCTGAAGAAAATCCGGGATGTCTAGAACAAATGGGTATGATGTTTTTGTTTTTACGTAATGAAAATATTTATATATAGTTCGGTTGACCAGTCGTGGCCCTAGATTGAGATTGAGAGTTGTGAATTTTACACTGTTAGACAGCGCAGAGAAATGTGGTGGTGGCCTTTGGGAGTCCAGGGTAGCACTATAAGGCACATAGAACCTGTCATACACAATCTTTAGTTATTTCCATTTGACCACGGGGGCGAAGCCAGGAAGCAAAGGGAGGCTAAATTAGTTGTAATTAATGTTAAATTAAATGAGTTTATAATGTACATATATTCGTATTGTTGCCATGAATAGGTATGAATAATATGTCATAAATATGTCATTAAAATAAAATTATTTAAAAATGCTTTAAATAAATATTCGCTTACTTTATATTGTAGCGGCAAGTTCGGGAACTGCAGAAGCGGATTTCGATCGTCTCTCAGAAATTCTAAATAACGTGAAAGATCTGAAATTCGTTTGTTTGGACGTTGCAAACGGATATTCACAGCATTTTGTGGAATATGTGAGGAAAGTTCGAGCTGCGTTCCCTAGTCATACTATTATTGTAAGTTATTTTCTTTTTAATATAATTAAGTTTTTGATTTTATTTCTTTGGTAAGTGTAATATTTTTTTTTTCATAGACGGTAATGACTAGTGTTAGCATTAAAAAAGTTATTATTATTCACTTGCTCTGAGTAGAGTTCCGCCATTAAACACTATATCTCGAGAGAGAGTAGTGTGTCTTAATGTTAAATTCACGCGTGGCTATATCCAGGGGAAATTCTATGGGAGAATGCGTGAAGCTGATAAAAAATATGTTGTTATATAATCATTTTATTTGCATTATTTCTTTCTGCATTATTAAATAATCTGTTTTTATACCTAAGTCATTTTATGTTGAACGATTGAACATAAACGCGATACGCTGCTACAAAGCTTTCAAGGTACAAACAATAAAGTTTTTATTGATCGAACTTCGAAACATAATATTTTCATATTTCTTTGATAATTTCCTAACAAACTAAATTGTAAGCCAAAACGTTAAAGATTATTCATATTAAAAGTTACTTTCAGCTATGTTTCAAGCAAAATTTCTTTAATATTTTATTCGTGTTCCAGGCGGGGAATGTCGTGACCGGAGAAATGGTAGAAGAGCTAATACTGTCTGGGGCAGACATTATAAAGGTTAATTTCTAAAGATTACATTAATGTTAAAACTTTATTATTAAGTTAGGTCCTTGACCCGCGGGAATTTTTTTAACCAAAATTGTATATATTTATTTACATTGCTATTTTTCCCAAATTTCAGGTGGGTATCGGCCCTGGTTCAGTGTGCACGACGCGTATAAAGACCGGCGTAGGGTACCCACAGTTATCCGCCGTTATAGAGTGCGCGGACGCCGCTCATGGATTAAAAGGACATATTATATCGGTACTTTTATATTTATTTTTATTTTACACTGTTTAGAGGCCGACTCTAAACGCGGCGTTTGTGGGTTTGATTCCCAATTGGGGGAATAAAATATTTAATATTTTCATTTTCACGCTCTGTTGACTTTTTTATTTTATTCCGTTCTCCTCTAAACTCTCTCTTTTGATATCTTCGAGTATACGTAGGGACTGTCGATATATAAACATTTTATCATCACCAGGACGGAGGCTGCACGTGTCCCGGCGACGTGGCGAAGGCGTTCGGTGCGGGCGCTGACTTCGTGATGGCGGGCGGCATGTTCGCGGGGCACGACCAGTGCGGGGGCGAGGTCGTCACCAAGCCCGACGGGAAGCAGGTCAAGCTGTTCTACGGCATGTCCTCGTCCACCGCCATGTTGAAGCATTCTGGTGGCATGGCTGAGTATCGGTCTTCTGAAGGTAGGTTGTGTATGATATATACATAAGTTTGATTTTATAGATTTTCTAAAAGCATTTAGTTTTCGATTTTTGGAGTAATATAAACATCCATACAAATTCAAATTAAAATTTCAATTGACTAAAATTAATAAAACTAAATCCTTCTTTCCAGGTAAAACAGTAGAAGTTCAATATCGAGGTGACGTAGATGTAACAGTGAAAGACATTCTAGGCGGTCTCAGATCCGCCTGCACTTACGTGGGGGCGGCGAGACTGAGGGAACTACCGCGACGGGCCACCTTCATTAGATGCTGTAGACAAGTTAACGATGTCTTCTCCTAAGTTATGATGCCCTGTTATCGTGATGTTGGAATTATACGGTACGATCGATGAGTCATGGCCGCTCTGAAGTTAGCTGCGCTGATTTGATTTTAGGAAATATTCCAACTTCAAGGCGGTCATTACTCATCGAACGTACTATATAAGACTAGATAGATTTATTTTTTTTAATTACTAGCTGACTTAAAATAAAAAGTTACACTACGGACAATGAGCTGTGGCCACTCTGAGTTAGGTTTTCTAATCCTAAATTTCTTTGCATTGTTCCCTTGGCATAAAAATAATCAAAAGTAGAAAAATCTACGTACTACAGGTAAGTTCAGGGCGGCCACGACTTTTCGGGCGTACTATACCGTGATTTTTGAAATATAGAAAGAAGACTAGATAGATGATATTTTTTAAACTACTTTCCGGCTTTAATCAAAATTGTTAAAATATCAATCGTGGCATTAATTATATTCTTCTCTTGTTAGTCTTCTCCTAAGTTATGGTAACCTGGTACCGACAAGTTTTAAAATAGAAGATTTGATAGAAGAATTGTGGGTGGCTTAAATTGTTAACATTGTTAAATCTTACGTTTTCCATCTTACGGTATGGTCGCCGAGGCCTGGCCGCCTTGAACTTAGTTATTATGAAGGACTACTCGAAAAGAATATATAGATAAGAATATACAAAAAATATATAGATGTTTTCTTCTATTTCAAAACGTAAAAAAAATATGCTAATGGCTTAAATATATTGAAATTTGTTAATTCTTCAATTAAGCTTATGATGTTTCACTTAAAAATAAAAGATTAGATAGAAAATTTAAACAAAAAATGCTTTTTCAAAATTAATGGTTGGTCGTTAATGATTTCGAATAAATATCGAATCTTTTTGATGTTGTGATATTTGGAAAGAATAGTAAAACTTAAAATATTTTAAAAATTTTAAAACTAACTTAAGCCAGCCGATAAGACTGCTTTGAATCAAAATTCTTAGTCCTTTTAAACTTGAAATATTGAACAAAGTAAATTATAAATAAATAAATATGTAATTTTATCTATTTTATTAATCCTAATTATAAAAAGAAAAAATACCTACCTTTATTAAATAGAAATAGACGCCATGTTGATTAATAATTGTCACAAATAAAAAAATAAATAATTTACTATAGAAAAAAGCTTGTATTGCTAATAAATGTTGCTTAAATAATTTTTACTCTGTTGAGAACGAAGAACGACACGTGAATACTAGTTAAAATGACGCACTCTTACTATTAATAGCACAAAAATATTATTATTTTTAAATTAAAAATAACCTATTGCATATAATGGTTATAATTAAAAAATGTTGCGGCTTCTGACGGTTTTCATATGTAACTATTTAATCTTTCAACATTTCATTCAAACAACGAAATGTGGAAAGTAACGAATACATAAATAGGTACATGTTTAATTTATACTAAAATATAGACTTGCATTGTATTTTTCTATCATACAAACAATAATATAAATTATTATTTTTAATTAAAATTTATTGTTAAAGAATTCAATTATAAAAATAAAACAATGACAAAATGGCGGCCTAAGTATGGTTTTCATCTAAATTAGGTAATTTAGCTAGCTTTATTGAAATAAAAAAAAAAAATCTTATTATTTGTTATTTATCTTAAATTTTTATGTCAACTTTCTGTTGTTTAGAAATATTGTTTGTTACAATATATTTACACTTATCTTTTGTTTTATAATTTTATTCTTCAAGCACAATTAAGTGTAATTATCTTTAGTATAATAATAATTGATAAGATATTATCTGAAAAAAGACGTGTGTGAAAATAAACCATTTATGATTTACTTTGAAATATTTTTATTTATGGAAGAAAAACCTTGAGAATCAAATTTAGTTTAGCGCAATCCTACGTAGGTACCTGCTATAGGTAGGCAGAGGGAATATAGTGTTAGGACAGAAAACAATTCTCATTGCTCTTAACTGTTACGACAACTCTAAGAACTCTAAACTAAAAACCCAAGGAGGTAGAAGGAATATAATTCTGGACATTAAGATAAATACAATTCATAACTTTTAGAGGCACATGAATCAGCTTCACGCTGTACCCCGCATATAACAGCGGCAGATCACATAGGAACCTAGTGTTAAGACACTCCGTTCCCTATTTTCCGTCATAAGAAAATATTGATCAAATTGCACACTTTTGTATCTATTAACCGAACTCTATCTCGTTCCGCGCTCTCGTTTACATACTCGGCTTTGGCGGAACGTGGTAATGAGTCATATTTTTCTGTTCGTGGTGCCGGCATTCATCGATCATCATCGATCAGATGATATCACGTCAAAAAATTACGTGAAACGGGAACATAATTATTAAAAAAGTATTGTATGGAGAATAAAAGATAAAAATTGTAATTATTTATTGGAACATTTTGTGGTTGTACAAATAGCGTTGCCATTTGAGAGACAGAAACATACGTTACAATCTAATTTGTATGAATATCCTTTTGGGCAGATTTCATTCGTCTTCATGTTCACCGGGACAAGATCAATAGATATACTAGACGAAGATCGTTTAGCACAAATTTTGGATGTGCACATCAGCGTCTTCCCATCAGTCAAGCAGCGACATTGATTGCAATTATTCCTGTACCTGTGAAGTGGTTCACAATAACCGTGCACGCTATCAAGTGACTTCACCAGAACTCCTTTGAGATGTTTTTCACCACCTTCAGTGACGTCGAAGCAATTTGTGCTTACTTCGCACATCTCACGTTTTACACCACTTTTAACATAACATAGACAAAGCATACAGTCCACTTCGTAAGCTGTCCCGTCCATGCATTCTAATTTCAGAGCCTCATAAAGTATGTTTGTAGAGAAGCACTGTTTTAAAGTACAATCAATTACTATTTTACCTCGATTGTTTTTAACACATAGACAAGTGTTGCAATCCTTCTTGAATTTAGTTCCTGGTAAGCAGTTCAGAGCGTGAGCAGGCGCTTTAACCAGCTTTAACTTCGTGTGCTTCACTTTAAAATGATCTTTGACAACAAACCTTCTTGTGATGCACTTTCTAGACGTACAATATATGTTTTTACTTGAATCACAGTAACACGAATTACAACGAACAAAAAATAAATCATTAGTTTTTTTGTCATCACATAACGACCGTAATTCTGGCTTTGGTTTCTTTTTGTTTTTATTTGGGCGTACCCTTTCTTTTGTTTTACTGTTTTTTATATGAGAATTAACTGTTAATTGATTATCAGTACTTTTGAAACATAGTAACCTATTATTTGTAAGACATTCACAATCCATACAACCCAATTTATATTTAGATTTTGAATTACAAGATGCATAGATTTCTAGATTGTCACCATTATTCGAAGCTGGAATTTGAGTAACTAGTGCAGGGCCATCCTTCACTTGTAGTGCAGGATCTTTTTCATCACATTCTTTATTAGTGCATAAGGCAGGATCCAAAACAGATTGAGAGGGGCAAAAGCATACATTACAACCGACAAGATAAAGCTTAGTTGGTTCACATTTATATGTATCAGTAAGGTTTGACAGTCCAGTCACTTCTACAGGGTGAAGAACTCTGAATAGGTCTCTGCAAGCTGCGTTGGGCCAATTGCCATCTTGATCACAAACACACAGAGTGTTTCCTCGTTGATAGTGAACGGCTGGTGTGCAAGATGACCGTGTTGATCGCCAAGAGCCATGGCCCTCCATTCCGACATCAATGTCACGAATTGCATCTATAAAAAAAAAATATTCTCAACCTGTTTCCTGTTCGTCATACAACGTCATTAATGAAATGATTAGTGCTCAACTGGCAAGCTTGAAACGCCATAGGAAAAAAACAAAATAAACGGAAAAAAATCATCTTTCTTTTCAGTATATATACGCTTAACTGCGTAACCCAACACCGTACTGTTGCCATATTCGAAAAAAAACAATATACGTGCATAATAATAAATAGCATTTGTGTGATTAAAAGTGAATGACTTTTAATAATATTATAGATTATAAGTTCTATTAAAATGACTGTAAACTTGCCTTTAAAATGACCGAACATGTCTATCTCTTCACATACTCGAGCTTTACACTTATATCGTTGATTTGGATCACAGTAACACCAGTTGCAATCATTTAATACAACTGATTTACTCTGGCATGGCTCATCCCATATCTTTTCAGCGATTGCTAAAAGAAGAATAATAAATGATGAAATCATATATCGCGATGACCATCATCGTCATTATCATCTTCTCGATTCTTCTGCATCTACCGAATGATTTAGGAAACTTAATGATAAGTCATTCCATGGCTAAGAAGACAAAGCGTGACGTTGAGTTCCTCCATTGTCCGTCCCTTACACTCATCTCCCTCTTAAACATGGGAGACAGCCTGAAGCTAAAAAATATTATTAAAAACACCATATCACTAAATGATGAAAATATTTTTTTGAAAACTTACGCTTTTCATGCCTGTATGTTAAAATTTGATTTAAAAGACATAATAAAATTATAAACATTAACATCATGTACGTACTTCTATAATTTTAATTTTGAATTTCATGCCTCATATCTCATAACATAGTTAAACTATAAAGCTAAGGCAGTAAAGAACGAAATACTGCAGCAAATTTTTTATTTTTTTAATTGCTGATAGAGCAGTATACTTTGCCAATAGTAATAAAATGGTAATTAGCAATTTGTTCGAATTAACTCTAAAGTTAATTAAAGTAATCGAACATTTTTCGTAGATCTACTATATAAATTTAAAATAAAGGAAAGATTGGGAGGGGAATCTAGTGTTAGGACCCATTGGTCTTGGCTTTGCGCCTAAACACGAGACACTATGAGTTGACGGATGAAACAACGACCACAACAAGAATGGCTCATATACGCAAACTACATAGCCAAATCCGAAATAAATAATATTGAATGAATTTCTTTACATGTACTAAATACTTTCACGCTTTGCCTCGACACTAGAGTGAAGAAATGGAAATATACATATCATCTCCTCAAGGGGGAATCAAACCCGCAACAAAACATGCTTGTGCTTTTCTCCGACGTCTATATTATAATAGATCTATCAGCTACATAACGTATACAGTATTTTTTTTTAAATTAATTACTTTAGTAACTGCTAACGCGGCGGTCGTGGATTCGATTGCCACTCGGCATTGAGTTTCGTGGCGGAAATTAGGCGGAAAGTGGAAACGGGGTGAGGATATGGCGTGAAAAAAGGAATATTTTTTATCAGATTATTTAATTACAAATATTCTTTGTACATATTATATTTCGATTCATTAAACAAAAGCACGTGTTGCAGTCTACTTTGGTGGTAGCACCTGGCGTACAGTCAGTTCCTGAATCAATAGTAACCATAGATTTTCTCATCACAAGGTTCAAGAATTTACCTAAAAGGTCTGGTATTTTAAGTTTTATTTTAGATGTTCCGTTCACCTCAGCATCATCACCCCACTTAACATCTGTTCCAATAAAAATATCTGCATTATTTGGATTATGAGATTCATCTTTGATATTTACATTATTATTTATACCTGTATCTTCATTGATATTATTTTCATTTTTATTAAATTTAGTTCTTGAATCGATCATTTTTAAATTGGCATCATTATGATTTATTTTTGTCGGGTGTTTCTTAATACGCTTATCCTTTTTCGGCTTGGTTTTTTTATTTATATTGTCTTTCATTACGGTCTTTTTAGCAATTTTTTGCTCCTCTATTTCATTATAATTAGTATTTTTCGTATTACTAGATATTAGCTCCAGTAAATCGTCTAGTAAATTATCACCACACATATTTAAATCGTATTTGCCTACTCGAACTTTTGGACTATCAAAATTATTATTACATAACAATTTATTTTTATCTACACAGTAGCACACGCGGCATGGCGATACCGTGTACCACATACCAGGTTGACATGTGTTATAGGAATAAGACCTTCGAATAATTTTAGATTTATTTCTACATACATGTTTTGTGCATTGACTTTTGTCTATCTTTCCATCAGAGCTACACCGACAGATATTACAATCTATTAAGACATACCCATTAGGATCACATTCTTTTTCATACTGTTGAAGTTCGAAGTATGATCTACAGTATGAATTTGGCCAATCACCGTCTTCAGTACATGTACAATATCCACGCTCACTTCTATATATTTTCTTTGGTTGACATCTTAAGCTATAGTCGTTATTTAACCATAAAGGAATAGCTAAAATTTAATTGATAAAAAATATATAATTGATGTTAAGAAACGTGGATTAGAGGCACAATATCTGACCGCAAGTGCGACGGTTGTGGGTTTGATCCCCATTCATGGGAAAAGATTTTTTTTTATCTCACTCTTGCAAACAAAGTGCCTTGATTACAGGTGGAAAGCGATAAATGCACCGAACTCTCCCTACAGTATATGGGAGCCAACTATTTAAATAGAAAAATACAAATTAAATTAAACAAGTACCTGCCATAATAACTTCAATGTAAAAAAATAAATAAATGATAAAAGCACTCATGGTACAAATTGAATGTTTTCCCTTCCGTAAATTCAATCAACAATATTCAACATTTTATAAAATTTTACGCTGGCTATTTGTATGTATGTGCGTCTAAAGTATAGAAAGTCATATCATAATTTTTAAATTGAATAACTTTTTCATTGATGATTTTCTCATTTCTTTGAAAATTTTATTAACCAAACTAAAATTAATTAGGCTGATAAGTAATTCTATGAATGTGTGTGTGGTTTTTCTTAGAATACATAAAAATGAATATTGTAAAGATTTTTTCTATTATAGGATTATTTTGTTGTCCATCTATCTGATCAAGTATATGTATCAAGATCGCGTCGAGGTACCAAGTTTAAATCCTTTCAGCTGCAGTTAAGGAATAGACAAACAGAAGGAAGATAGTGCTCAGAACATTGCGTTCTCCAGTTTTCGTTTCTTTTGGAGATATTTATGACATACCCATAATTACATACTTTTCCTTCACTTCGTATAATAGGGTAAGCAGAAGGAACCTAGTGTTAAGACACTTCATTGCCTACTTTTCACATCATTTTCGAGATATTACGTAACGTGGTAGGGCAATTCGTAATATTTGCGAATTGCCCTACCACAGCAAAAAAATGGGAATAATTTTTAGAGTTATAAGAAAAATTACAAAATATAAAAAAAATCTCAATTAGTAGTAGCTTTATTGAAAAGAAAAATCGGTTTCTTGTTTACACAACTCTCCGCATCACTTTTGTAGCAGTGCTCCAATATGATAGTACCATTGTTACATTCACAGATGAAACAGTCGTCTTTGACTTGTCCTGGAGTCCGACATTGATATACTGTGTGCTTTAAATGTCTTACTGATACTGTTATAGTTGCGTTTGATTTTGTTGATAATGTTGAATCGTTAACTAGAAAAAGTATATTAATGAGTAAAAGGAGAAAATTTATATTGAAAATTTATTTTCTTCACTCCAGTAACATGATAAAAGGCGCCACTCAACGCAATGTCTTAAAAATTGGGTGGAATGAAGACTAGCTTCTCTCTACCCTGCTACATGCGGGATACAGCGTGATATTAAAAAACGTTTGGTAGTTATTATTACTGCTTTTAGCAAAGAAACTATTATTATCATCTCCATTCATTTAGCATTGAATTAAGGAATGGTATTTTTTTATTGCCATTTTTATTGGTGAAGACATATTTGCCCTAATTGTTAAAGAATTTATTATTTTTTAAAATAAAATCATAGAAAAAATAGTAAGTAGTTAAGTAAAGAATATTAATAGTAATGGATACCATGTCGTCGCCCCATCGGAAGAAAATTGAAACCTGGATGAGGTTGTTCGCAATACACGTTTTTAGGCAACGGTCTGCAGAAATTATTTATATTGCCTATATATGGGCATATACATTCTCTGCATCTGGAAACAAAATAAATATATATACAAGTATCTATATTCCTCAGCAATAATGTATCTGTATAATAATAGAAAGAAAATAAAACAATAATTATTAATATTGGCCTTCTATCAATGAGTACATTACATAGAGTAGAATAAAAAAATTGCGCGTTTACACGAATTGCTCAATTACTTGAAGAATATTATTAACAAATAGATGAGGAATGCAGTTTAAACAGATTGTTACAATATCAAGCAGTAGTTCCTGAGATCAGCGTATTCAACTTAGCTTACCCTTAAAGTTTATAATATTAATAAAATAAAATAAATAATATACCTCGCTTATTTACTATATTTCTTGAAAGACGATATTATATATTTTTTTATGTTTAAATTGTGTTTGTTTTTCTGTTTTTTTTATAAAATTGTTAGTTTATGTTGTGTTGGTGATTGAAAAAAATTAATACATTGTACGTTAATATCAACAATTACCTACCTTATTATATACATAGTCCCAGGGGTACAATCATGTCTTTCTGCACTTTGAGATATATTATATGTGAAACAATCAGTCTCCACGTATCTGCGCACCCGTTTAGATTTTTGCGGAAAATCGGTCGAATAATAATTATTCTGAAAAAGAAGAATTATTATAAGTATACCCAGTAAGATATCTAAAATTAAATATTCGAATTCTACGTCAAAAATTTTATTCGTAGGTACGTGTGTTTTCTAGTAGATACGTACATTTCCTTTTTTTATTGCAATAATAAAAAAAATGAAATATAAAAATATTATATCAATTTCTATAATAAATACTACTTTTTATCATTCTATGACATATAAGCTTCGAAACTTACTTTTTTTCTTAAGTTTTTCTCGTACTCTAACGAAGCATTCTCATTCAACCCTTGTCTCTCCTCACTATTTTCGCATAGTATCGGTTCACACGTTGAATACGACTTCAAACCTAAATCTGAACATACACATAGATCGCAGCCCATCACAAACTCTTCACCTGGTATGCACCGGTCCAAGCTCCTTACCGTGTCGTCTTGGATTTCATTGTTTAATAAATTATCTGAAAATTTGAACATATTCCATGGTGGTACACCACAGGTGTGGTTTGTGCACACCTTATCCTCCTTTTCGCCGTTTGGCGGACAAACACACACGTTGCACATGTCGCTGAAGAGATGTCCGGGGACACATGAATCAACTCTTAGAAAACTCTTTTCACATTGATTTTTTGTACATTTGTCTACATTCTTCAATCCATCGCGAGGACAATAGCAAATATTGCAATCTACTTCGTAATATGCGAGAGGTTCACAAGTAAACTTGTGGTCAGTAACATCTAGACTGTTAAAACAATTGTTTTTGGTACACGCTCGTTCTTGTAAAATTCCACTTTCAGGGCATATACAATAATTACATTTAACTTTGGATATAGACCCAGAAGTACAAACTCCAATTTCATCCTCGTCGGATGGGTGAAGAATGTGTGATTTGTGTGATTCTTGAATTAGTCGTTTCTCTTCACAGTCATCATACGTGCACCATTTCGGATCAATTTTTCCTTTTTTAGAGCAATAACATGTATTACAATCAAAATCAACTAAAGTATTTGGTTCACAGTTTGTATTTATGTCTATGTTGCTTATAGCGCCCACTTGTTTTGTTTTAATTTCTTCGAATAGAGAAGTACAATATAGTTCTTTCACATTATTTGAACATAAGCAGTATCTATTATTGCTGATATACAAAGAATTTGGTTTACATGGATCATTATTTTTAATGTGGTCAATTTTAGTTTTATCAATAATTGACATATCAACGGGAGTTTGACATAAAATCTTTTCTAATATATTTATCTTACTTGCATAAGTACAAGATCTCGTACAATAGTTTTCATTTGTAAAACCATTGCTTAAGCAAAAGCATTCAATGCAAGTGGACACTAATTCACCTTGACTGCATTTATCCGTCTTACCATACCTTAAATAAGACATCGTTGAGCAACTTAATTCAAGACAAGCTGTTTCATTGATTGTGCCTTCAGAGTTACATTCACAAAACAAACACCTGGGACTAGTAAAAGTTCTTGGCGTGCATCGAACCGAGGAACTTCTTAAGGCATGTTTATCTTGAGAATTTCTGGTGCAATCGGATTTTATGCATAAATTCCTATCGCGAGTCCCATTGTCTGAACAGCGACAAACCTCACAATTGTTTCTATATAAAGTCCCTGGTTTGCATTTTTGTGCAAGCTGATTTGGATGCTCACATCTTTGTATGCATTTATCAAGATCGAAAAATCCATATTCCGAGCAAAAACACTGGATACATGGATATAGATACATTACGTTAGGTATGCACTGATTCCTTTTCAAAACGGTTGCTATTTCTGATATGACGTACGAGTGCAAAGAACATGATGCATCAAACACACACTGGGCATCTAAACTCTTACCCGAAGCTGGACACAGGCAGAGGCTACAGTTGACGTAATAGGATTGAAACGGCAAGCAATTTGGACTGTACCCAAATAACGCTGTTTGTGGAAATATTGTATAATTTGTCGTATTGTTTTTACAGAACACATTAGTGCATATAAGCCGTTTGTTTTCTTGGCACACACAACGCTTACAGCCCTCCCAGATTACCTGACCCGAATGACAGAGTTGATTACGAGTTATGTTGGTACAATTTGCCTCGGACCACGCACCTTCGTGGTTACAGTAGCAAAGACGATTATT
Organism: Heliconius melpomene rosina; assembly: GCF_056956725.1. Lineage (NCBI taxonomy): Eukaryota > Metazoa > Arthropoda > Insecta > Lepidoptera > Nymphalidae > Heliconius > Heliconius melpomene. Next base: position 4,962,851 of record NC_140400.1, read on the forward strand.
CAGTATAAAATATGTGTTTGGCACGCAAGCACCTATAAGTGGAAATAAAAATGTGAACCGTTTTGAAAATTTTATAATTAAGAATAACTAAATAAGATACTTACGAAGACCATTAATTTCGTATACTAGATGTGTTAATAAAGCTAAAGATATGCCTTCCTGGAGCATTTTCTTAAACATAAAACTAATAGAAAGTATTCTAAATTATAATTAAAATAGTAAACTAATTTCACGCTCAGCAGGAGGTTTCAGCAATAAAATGCATTCTTGAAAAGATTTCTTTATTTTCAATTATAACATACCTTTATAATTTCTTACAGGTAATTAACTTTTTATTTCTATTATGTAGCTAGACAATATATATTTTTTTTTATTTTGATAATACACTCCATTTACCTAGCTATCTATAATCATTTTAAGTTATTTTATTTTTAACAAGTAAATATTAATCTGTATAAGCACGGCTGTCTGTCACATCCCGTATTTTACCAAATAATTTTGCCTTTCGTTCAATTGTTTGGCCTGAGAATGGGTCAAGCAAGTTTTTTGTGTACACCTCAAGCTACCATCCGGTTGACAGAAGCAATCGTTGCAATGTACTCTGTAAGGCATTAAATATAAAACATATTTTACTATGACGAAAAATATTTAGGTAAAGCCATAATGGCGCAATGAGACGCGCCTGGCTGTATATACAATTTTCATGTATTCAATTATAATTTTAAAAAAGATTATATATTTAAATTATATTGGTACGTCTGGTAACGCAAGGTGGATACCAAAGAACTGGATTTTAGCACATGGTACTGTTTGTTCTATTTTTTCAGCTTCTCGCTATTCCGCATGTAGTACGCAGAGGGAGCCTAGTGTTAAGACACTCTGCCCGCTCCGCCTTTAAAATAAAAAAATATATGTAGGTATATACTACAGACTGGTAGCTTTAAATAATTAGAAAGAATTACATTTAATAATTTCTTTAGTTTGGAGTGCTTAGTGTATACCCCATTTCTACTTGTTGCTGCTAGTTTGCAATATTTAAGTATTTTTTACAACCGAATGATATAATTGATTCGATCGATCGTTATTTAATTTTATTTCTCGGTAAGAAGCCAAAGCGCGACTTTGTGTTCCACCACTTACAACGAAATGTCTCGAATATTTGGTGGAACATGAGCTACAGAGTGTCTTAACACTGCATTGCCTCTATCTACCCTACTTTATGAAGGATACACCATGAATCTATTATGTGAAATATTTTTTAAGGACGACTAATACAATTAAATTCATATATTATAATTAAAATAATCAAATTACTTATAATTTGCATGAGGCACACATTTGTCCTTGGTGGCATCTAAGCTCAGTTTCACTTTATTTCCAGCAGATGTTAACAATTTTCCGCCCATATCACTGACGCAAGTTTTCAATTCTGTACATACACTTTTACCATCCACACATTGACATTTAGCACATTGTTTAATGAAGTCTTTTGTACACTGTGTACCTATAGGTGTTAAGAAATAATATATGAGTATTAATATATTATGAAAGATAGAATGTCACTAAAACCAATGCCTAAAATTAGGAGGGGAAACGGAAAAAGTGACTCATCAACACTGGGTTCTCTTTACTTTAAAAATAAATTAAAATTAACCAAACTCATACTTGCCAGACCAAAATGGCGAGATCTACATAGGTAAGTTTGTAGTAAAACATAATCCTCGTAAAATATTTACCCAAAATAATCAGTGGGAACTAATTCACAAAAGTCAGTAATTCAATTTCAGCGGTATAAGCCAGTTTTTGAATTCTGGTGGAAAAGGACACCGATCCAAGAGGCGCGGGTTCGAATTCCGCTACGTTCAAATGATTAGTGTGTAGTTGTAAAAAGTAATAAATTAACAATAGATAATATAGAAATAAGAGAAATATTTATAGACACTGTCGTATACTACAGGGTCACAACCGTGTGATTACAAACGCTACGGTTGTGGATTGGATCCCATGCGAGGGAATTAAATATTTATTTAACATTTTCACTTTCTCGTAACAAGGCAAAATTGACTTTGACTGTTGACTTCCGCCACTCAACACGCAAAGCCTCAAGAATTCGGCTGACCATGGGTAACAGAAGTGTTAATGGAAATGGATTGTCTCAACACTAGGTTTCTAGGTTCCCTCTACTTATGTGTCAAACGAATACAGGTGAAGCTAAAAAAAAATTACCTGTGAGTTTTTTCGCCTGAATAACAGCATAGCTACTGACATTCAAGCAGTATTTCAATGTGCATACGAGGTCTCGCATATCTGTACAATAGCAAACGTTGCACGCCACCGCGTAGGTTCTTCCCGGCTCGCATTCGGTCCCCACATGAGGTAACCGTGGTATATCTGAGACAGCGCGGGTCTCTAGTTGTGATATTTCGTAATCACTTATGCGATCTAAAATTTAAAATTAAAATTGTTTGTTTTAAAATGTATGTAAATTGATAAAATTACTGAAAAGTACTTTTCAAAAGATAAAGTATTTCGCCAATTAGTTACGTAGTTTCTCTAAAAAAGATATGGAAAGATGCTAACAACATGTAAATTGTAACAAGCGTGTAAGAATATAAACGTAGCTTGATAAACTATGGCTTACTCATCATATCGGACGATTTCGAAGATGCTCGGATTCAAATTACTACTTCTATTAGTATTTTTCTTTTCTACATTTAGAATTACACTTTTTTTTTTTTTTAAATATGTATATAGAGTCTCACAAATATTTGTAGAAGTGTACACTCACTTGATGTAGACCAACTGCACTTTTTCGTGCAAGTAAACACCTGGTTGTGTCTACAGAGACATTTGTAACATCCATTTCTATACAATCTTCCTGGAACACATTCTTTAGAAGGAACTATTTTAGGGAACTTCTTAACTTTATTATAAGTTTCTCTTTCAGGAACATTTCGTCTTTTAAATTCAATTGTTTTATTTCTTTTATATTTTATACTCTGTATTTTCTGTTGAATAGTACTATTGAGACATAGCACTTTGGTGCAAATAAGTGCATTGTTAGGAACACATTGGCAAGTATTGCAAGACAACTTATAAAGTTTACCCGGCACACAGTTGTCTCCTTCTTTGATTCGTTCAATATCTCCCTTTGGGAATTGGTTTTCGGCTGAAATATTACAATATTAATTTAAATATATTACTTATAAGCTTAATTAACATTTTTTTCCACACAGCAGGTTAGGCAGAGGGGGTTGAGTTCCACACAGCAGGTTAGGCAAAGGGGGTTGAGTGTTAATTACTGATTTCCCTTAGTGTCAATAGAACTCAATTTTTTCAATCCCTGAATGACAATAGTAACAGACGCTCTCCCACTCCCAGAGTAGAAATCCACAAAAAAATAATATGAAATACTTATGAATAGCAAGCCATGCTATAATGATATTTATCAATATTTACTTCAAACTAATCATAATTTTCTGATAACATTATATACCTAATACGATATTATTATACATTATTTAAACAAAAAACGCTCACGTACAAACAACATCAATTCTTAAATTCTTGTTATGAATGCTATTGTCGTCCAATGTAATATTTTGAAAATAAGCCCTGCAATTATAAGACATCCATTTCCCCTCATAGTTGCATGTGCAATAGAGATCTTCGTATTGGTAGGTCATCAATGGTTGACACTCCCCTATATTACCTTTACCAGGATTACCTGAAAATAAAAATATTTAAAATTAAAATTAAATATTTAGGTGGATATGCATTTTTTAATTTAGTTAGTAATTACCACTTATTTCTCCTCATCTTTCTTTCTTTCTTATATACAGAGAGTTTCTTTTTCGTGAGATTTAGAGATTTCTCGTGTAAAAAAATATTTAAACAGCTTTTTATAAGTATTTCAATTTCTAATTAATCATACTTGCCAAAAAAATCTAACGTAGGTTAGTTATGTTACTTTTTAGTTTTGTGGTAACACACACTTTAAGGGAGCCCACACTTGGGTCGCAAGTTCCAAACACTATTCTCAGCTTCATCCTTACAACGTCTTAGACTCCCACATGGTGAAAACGTGGACTGCTAAGATGTTTTTTCTATTTCCTCTGTTCAATGTAAACATGATACGCAATGCCCCCAGAATCCGGCGAAAAGTGGAGAACGGAAATGTCTTAATGGGAACGGAGTGTCTTAGCACTAGGTTCCCTGGTTCCTTCTGCCTGCTAGGTGGGATACAGTGTGAAGCTAAAATAATGAGATTTCGACTCACCAAGCGTTTGATTCTGACATTTCGTTGCCCGACATTTAAATATTCCTTCTATATTGCACACGCATTTATGACACGGTCCCTTAGCAATTTGTGACGGCACACACGACTTTTTTACATTTACTTTGACCCCAAAAAAATGTTATTCAATTATTTTTAAAAATATAAGACATTGGTAAGACGATAATTAAAAGTTCACTCTTTCCTAGCTTATATGGAATTTAGGCTATATGTATACTGTCAACAGTATATGTTGACTATGGCACATTAAAAAACATTTAGTCGTAGGAAGAGAGGAGAGAGTAGCGTCTGTCCGAAATACGCACTGTGAGTTTGAGTGAGAGAAGACGTACTGCCGTACTGCGTGAGAGAAAGGGTAGCATGATTGACTGGCGCCGTTACGCGTTACGTAACGAAACGGTTTACCCTCATAAGAAATTATCACTTCAATCTCTTACAATAAAAGTTAGTGTCAGAACCAGGGCACATCATTCAGATAATATAATGACCACATCATTAATTAAATTTCCTAGTTACATTACGATAAAAAGGAATTGTAATCGTGATTTATATTTTTTTTATAAATCAATTAAATTGCATACTTACTTAACAACAAGTCTACACTTAAAGAAAAAAATATCAGCAACACAAATGGCGAAAGCATTTTACGCCTCACTATTTGATAGTTACAATAAAAAATGTGAAAAGAATTTAATTGCAAGAAATTAATTTCTAAATCCATTAAATACGGTAGATGATTTTACATTCAAAAAAACGTAATAAAAGTTGTTCTAATGTAAGCATTAGTGGATTTCAGATATTTAAAGTTAATTAACTTTTCCGACTCCAGCAATCAAAACAAAATAGATTAAATAATAATTAAATTAAATCAGCTTCACGCTGTATCCCGCACACAGCCAGGTAAGCAGAGGGACCTAGTGTTAATACACTTCGTTCTCTACTTTCCGCCGAATTTTGGAGGCATTGTATGGCGGAAGTCACCGCCGCGTTTTGCCTGGACACCACAGCAAAGAAATGAAAATATACATTTAATTTTTTTTTTATTAACTCGATTGCGGATCGAACCTACCGTTTACAGAACTGGCCTCACTTAACAAAACTAGTTGGTAATAAAATATGTAGATAGTATTTGATAATCATGAATAGTATTGAGAATGATAATTAATTTAGGAGATAATTGGTATAGCAAATAATTGGAATACGAAATGATTTGTGTGAAGCAGTCACTGAGAATATAATTTTAAGACACTCACTATTTTAATACACTTCAACTTCTGCTGACTCGAGTTTTGTTAAAATTATATAAGACGTTGCCTTACTTTCTCAGAAAGAAATGAAAATATAAAAAAAATGGCAATAGTATAATGTATAGATGAAAATCAATACATATTTTTAAGACGAAACATGTGAAAAATAGAAATAAATAAAACACCTTTTAAAATCTTAATTCTTTATTCATTTCATAATGAAATTCACACATTGATAATGTATTATTTATATTTAATACATGGATACGTTAAAGTACAAAAACTATTTTAAGACGAAAATAATTCGCTACTTATTTATTAATTACTATGACCGTGTACGATCAAAATACTAAACCATACCATGAAAAACTAATATAACATCTATATGATAAGTCCCCGTTAACAGACAGATATCTATCATGCTGTCACTTTCTATTTGTTTAAAAAAGAAAAGGACGCCATCTTTTTAACTGTTTGGTAAGTTAACATGAACTTATCAGATAGTGATGGTACAGTAACTTAAGAAAAAAAAATAACACAAACATAGTTTAAATTAAGTATCGGTTAAAGGAATATTCCAGATTATTTCTTAGGATATTAGTATAATATAATGTGACGGACAAAACGAACTTATTTTTATATGTTTACAAATTTATTATTATAGAAAATATAAAATACTGAATTTATGACGTTATTTCAAATACAATTTTGAGTTTTTTATTAGGATTTTTTTTAACTTTGTTTGTTTTTTTTATTATCAAGAATAGTTTTTATCTCAAGCTAACTTAATTAATTACTGGTAAAAAATAATACCATTTCTGAAAAGGCTACTTTGAAACCCATAATGGATATTTGAATATAATAAGAAAGAGACAAAGAGACTTCAAATCCAATTACAGTTTAATAAAACATATCTATATTTAATATAAAGTATAATGTTATTATTACAAAGCTAGTTGGTTGATAGTTAATTTTTCCAAATTCCAAAATTATTAGGCTTAACCTACAAACATAATAAACACATATGAATAAAATCTAAATTAACAAATTAAGTGAACGAAAAATACTTTAAAACGCATTGTTATAAAGAAGAACTGCTGCCTGATACAGTAATCTAACATATTTTCGAATTTTAAGGGGGATTTTTAAGCGTCTTATAATTAGTTTTATTTTTGTATTTTTTTAAATGGTAAGTGTAATATCCTGGTCGCATAGACGTAATGCGCAGAACACGCTTTTACCGTCGGCTGAACAAGCGCAGTCGTTGCAACCTCTCTTGAATTGTTCTCCGGGGTTACAGCGGAAACTTGGATCGGACTCTGGAAATGAAAAAAAAAAACAACAATCATATTGCCATATGCCAATAATCATTGCAATTATATATGTAAATGTAATAGACACACATATATATTTGCTTATTTCTTGTACTATCAACGAAGTCATACCCTATGTATGACTCCTTCGACCTTTAATTCCAGTATTTGGAATAATTAATCTACAGAAATGCTAATAAAAAATGTAAGTTTGAATTTAGAACTAGCTCGACTACTACTATTCTATAGCTACAGGCATTGTCACTATTCAATATGAAAAAATCTATCTACTCTTATAGTTAAGTTTTTACCTGGTAAGTTAACCTCATTCTCATCAGGGTTGTCCTCTTTGCATCGTTTTATTGTGCACGTCGCGTGGTTCCCGTCTTCCGTGCATTGACAAGTGTTGCAGCCCTGCTTGAACACGCTGCCAGGCACGCAGTCTGCCTTCACTTGGGTTGCCACTTCTATAATTGGATAAGTTTATTTAAAAGAAATAAAGAAAGTAAAAGGGAAATAAATATTAAATTTCGTGACACAGATAACCTGCCCAAGACACATGTCGAGTGATATACTCTATTAATGTTTACGATATCATGCTATTTACTAAATATTTTTATTACCTCGCTTAGCTCTGGCACCGTTGTTACCATTACTGTTCAACTCGGCGCAGTTGATGCGCGTACAAGAGTAATCCTGACCCTCGTTGTTGCACAGACACTTGTTGCAGTCCATCCTGAACTCCTGTCCCGGCTGGCAGGCCTTCAGCGTCCCCTACTGGACATCACATGCGTTATATCTACGTTGTGTTAATTTTTTATATAATTATATCATAGAAAAAATATGAATCTTTATTATAAAACGTTATTTTTAAATTAATTGTGGAAATAAATAGTTTATTTACAATAATTAATTAAATATTATTATGAAAATATCATCTTTTACCAGCATGTATAGCTTAAATGTGAACGAGTGTTAGTAAATATATGACAAAATATATTCGAAGTTCCCGAAGTAACTCTGGCCGCAGATAGAGTGGTCAGTGGGTGACATTGAAACAATTAACGTGATTTAACACAGCGAATAGTCTTCCTCAATCGATGAACACAAAAATATTTTTTAAAATTCGGATCAGTAATTTCTGAGATGAGTGCGTTTAATGAAATAAACTCTCCAGCTTTATACTATAAGTATAGGTTTAAAAATATTTTACATTTCATTCCATTTTTTGAGATAGTATTTAAAAAAATATATAATTATTTCAGTACCTGCGATGTTGCTCGTGCTTTTCGGAGCAGAGATGCAACCTGGGAAAAGTAAAATAATACATATAGTGTTTATACGTACCTACTATAAATATAAATTTTAGGATAGAATTTTTAGGCCGCTTCCTTAAGAATATTCATTTATTATTCACATATATAATAAAAAAAAATAGATTAAATTACCATCACCAAATTAGTAAAATAGAAGAAATTGTCAAATTAAAAAAGATTTATAAAGCAAGAATGAACAAGAGTGTGTGGTAAGAAAGTAAGGGAATGCCTTGGATGACCTTCACCAACAGTAAACACACAGTATCGATGATACTGCGAGGATATGAAAGTACTGGCTGATAACGAGGCGAAAGAGGTAGATAAAGATCGTAGCGATTGTGGCCTCGTTGTTTGTGGCCAGAGATAGAGCTAAAATAAACTAGGAAAAACCAAAAAAAAGAAGAACTCCAAAAAGATAATAAACGTAATCTAGGAAGGAGACGAATTACGAGACCTGTCCAAGAAATAAATAAAATTGAACCAGTAGACCAGAACCACCACCAGATCCACCACGAATGACATAGATAAGAACACACCTTCCCGTCGTCTTCAGGTACACAAGCCCTACGAGTACAAGAGAATGACATCCCGTCTACAGAGCATCGACACATGTTACAGTCCACTTCGAAAACCTCATCTGGTCGACATTTACGTTTTATTTCTTGAAGATTCTGTATTTGTAATTTAATATAATATTTGGTGAAAAATTCAGTAAGGAAAACCAATTGATATATTAGATTGGTTGTTTGTTCAATAAAAACAAAAACGAAAGAAATTGTTCAATTAAAGTTACTAAAAAAAAGCTTTTTAAAGATGCGAAACATATTAAGAACTGGAACGTTTTTTCAAATGAAAAAAACTTGAAAATTTAACAAGCCCATCAACCAATAATCCATGTAGATCAATTGTACCTCTGGTTTATCTTCGTTCTCTTCAGGTAATTCTCCAACACAAACTCGTCTCGTACAGAAATAACTGGTGCCGTCCTCGTTACACCAACAAGTGTTACAATCTTTGATGAACATTCTATTAGCAGGGCATACTACCGATTTATCGCCTAAAGATGTCCTTAACACCTATAAGAAAGTGAGACGTGACAAAAAAACACCAAGGACGAATTAAATCCATAGTTATGAGGGTAGATAAGAAGTACGTGGGTTCGATTCTCATTGGGAGGAATGAAACATTTTTCTCGCCCCTTAAATAAGATAAAGCGCGGTAAAACTAACCAAATTGTATGTATGTATGATTATATAATAATTTTCATGTAAATTTAAACAATCATTAAAAATAAAATAAAACAGTTATTGGGGTGTATATTTTAATATAAAAATAAAAACAGATTTTGAATTAAAGATGTCAAGCTCCACGCTCGAGTCCCTTATGGTATTATACGTTTTAGGTCCTGTAACAAAGAATTCATTATTATATAATATATAGTCAAGATCAAAGAATGTTCAAGTCAATGTGTTAACTATAACAAATTCACAATATCGTTACAAAAACTCGAGGCTGTCGTGGCAGAGCTGCACCAGGTCTGGTAAACGTGACGGTTGTGATTTCGATTCCCAGTTAGGGAATGAATTATTTTCACTTTCTTCTAATCCTTGTGCAAGGCCAAGGGCCGAGTTGATTTACGCTACTCATGAAAACTGGGTAGAATGTAAGGAACACGCTAAGTTCCCTAAGCCTACTCAGCCAAATTCGGAAAGCAGCGTGAAAATATACAAGAAGTTAAAACCAATTAAGATTCCGTAGAATATATTCAATGGTGATTACTTTGATTTCTTTAAATATTTCAACATCGTCAGGCAAAGGGCAAGGGTTGTTAGTGCAGGAGAAGTCCGTGCCGTCGACGGTACAGAGACAAGTGTTACATCGGATACGGAAGGTCCGACGAGGTTTGCACACTTGTTCCACATCCTATAAAGAAACATTGACTGACTTGTTACTTGTAACTAACTGTTGTTTAAGAGGTAACTCTAACTGGTACTGGAGCTTACAATGGCAAAGCTTAACGTGATCTATAGTCTATAGCCGTGCTTGATAAATGGATTATACAACACAAAAAAAACAATTCAGACTAATAATTTCAGAGATAACCACGTTCAATGAAACAACCTAGTGTTAAGACACTCCGTCCCATATTTTCTGCCGAATTCTGGAGGCATTGCGTGTTGAGTGGCAGAACTACATATACGACATTTAAATAAATATTTCATTTCCTTAAATGGGGATCGAGCACACTTTGTGGCCCTGCGCCTCGAGTGGCCACTCGCAAATAATATTACTATAGATTAAAATCTAATAATTTCTCACCTTAGTATCGTTTTCAATGAAAACTTCAACATCCTCATTTATATCAGCACTAAAATCAGCATCGTCCGAACATTCGTTTAAAGTGCAACTGTAGCTTTGGCTATCTGAAGCGCATTTGCATGAATTGCATTCAACTTTGTATATTGTATTTGGTTTACAAACACGCGATCGTTTGATTCTATTATGTGAATATATGTTTTCCTAAAAAACAAATTTTAATTATTTTCTTATTTGTTACAAAAAAATATATGTTAAAAGCTTATTATCTATCCTATCTTATATATCATCAGTAAGAAAGTTTAGTAGCTTCAAACTCCTTCTTCTCTCCTTCAAAAAGAGGGAACCTAGTGTAAAGACGCAATTAAATTTAATTTTTAAATATGTACTTACCTTTTAAAGAACTTTTGTGCATTCCATAACCAATGTGCTTGAGGTTAAATCACATAAAAATGTGGTGTGATCATCCCGAAACCAAATTGAAAAAAAAGAACATTCTTTTTAAATGTCGGTCTTAAACGATAAATTGAAATATGGTTATTGTATTAAAAAATGCTAGTTTTACAAATTAGGATAAGTTTAATAATGTGTATTTGAAGTATTCAACATTAATAAACATAAACTGTTCTTACAATATTATTAATTCCTAGCTTTTAGCGGAGGCTTCGCCGGCCGGCCGGCCAGCTATGGAGCTCCATCATCACACCAGCTCATTGTTACCATAATATTGTATTGTAACATAAGCTACTTATAACTCCCAAGTTTCATGAGGATACAATTATTACAAATACTCCAAATTCAGATTCTTAGATTTTATAACGTAGTTACAGCTCGACCGTGTTAAGAAACCTGTGACCTACTAAGAAACTACGATGATGTTCCTACAGTAGTATAAATGTGCAATATAATTGATGATCAGTGATCTCTCATGTACCTGAACTCATAAGTGCGAAAATTTAAGTAATTTGTGTTAATAGAGCTAAAAGCTCTTAATTAACAGATCTTCCTGATTATGTCATTTGTTATTCATTATCATTGTTTTGTAATTCTATATGAAAGTATTTATATTATGAGCTAGTAGAAGTTTTATTGCCATTAAACACTTACCGGTTTTGGTGTATCGTCGTCGCCATTGTCAGGATTGAAATCAGTCACTAAGAAAATAAAACAAATATTCAAAATTTTGAGAAAACTAAACCTTATCCTGCTATATGCAGGATACAGCGTGAAGCTAAAAAACACAAGTTTTAGTAGTTTATCGTGGTTTTTTGTGACGAAGAATTCATTTATTTATTTTTATTTCTCCATTCTCAAGACAAAATACGGCGTTGAGTTTCGCCACAGAATATGCAAAGTCGTAAATTCGGAAGTTTACTTGTCGCCAAAACAGTATGGCACTAGATTTATCTATCTTTTCTTCTTAAAATAATGACGATGATGCATGAAGTTGGAAAAATTACTTACCAGGAAATAATCCACAGCCTATCCTCGTACAAGCCGCACGTCCAGTAGGTGGGCAATAGCAAGTATTACAGTCAAGTTTCCACGACGTGCCTGGATCGCAGAACAGTTCAGGCTCTATAACAAAATTTTCAATTTATAAAATAAAGTTTTAATTGCTTGTTTTAATTAAAATTGTGTAAAGGGTTGGTTTCTTTTAGACGGCAGAGGTGTGTTATAAGTTTGATTTGCCTAAGTTTGTATCCCGCACATAGCAAGGTAATCAGAGGGAACCTGGGGACCTAGTACCCTACTAGTAGATCTCCGTTCCAATAAGACACTACTATTCTCCAACTTCCACAAAATCCTGAACTTCTGTACATATCCTTCCATACTTCGAAACGTAGACTGAAATAAAGCCTTCGATAAATGCACTATCCAATACAAAACAGTTTCTCAATTCGAATCAATAGTTCTTGAGAGTAATCTAATAACTCTCTAAGGCATTCAACTTAACAAGCTTTCAGCTTAACAATATTAGTGAAGAGCTTATTGCCTCGTTCGTTCTATTTCTTTTTACGTCGTTCCTTTTCGCTGAAATTTGGAATAGATTCCTTGAGAAAATCAAAAAAAACGGGATTTCAAATTTTTCCCGAATTTGAATTTCTCGAAATCAAATATATGTAATAAGTACCATTCTCTTGTCCTGGACATGCCATGTCCGTGCACATAGGCATCCCGTCGCTCGAGCAACTACAGTGATTGCATTGGCTCTGCCATTCTGTACCTGCTTTACATTCCTTGCCTGAAACAAATTGAAATTTATAATGAGTATACAATATAATAACTTAAATAATATTATAAAAGTTATACATACAAAGGCCAGTAGCGTAGAGGAAGAAACGTGCGACTGTTAACGCAACAGGTTGTGGGTTTGATCCACTAGAGGAAATAAAATATTTAATATTTTCACATTTTTATTTTCTCTTTGGAAATTATTCTCATTCGAGAGAACGAATTATTTTCTTTTTTCCCCGCTCTGGTCTTCACTTTTTTTACGGTTTTATTAAAAGTACAGTTGACATACAAAATCTATTCTAAATACTCTCTACTAACCCGAGTAGAATATAAAACTAACCATTTGAAAGAACACTTTTAGGTGCACATTCCATTGAGGTACAGCTGCTCCCCAGACCGCTCTCGAGGCATATGCATATATTGCAGTCTCTACGGAACTCTGTGAGCGGCCTACAAACCATTGGTGAGCCTAAAATATTTAAATTTGAATAATACAATTTTTCTCTAGATAACGTCTCCGATAAAAACATGTGGTGCAAGACCAGCGCAACTATAGACGGGTTAATTGTGGGTTCGATCATCCCTCGAAGAAATGATAATCTTTAATTATTTTCAGTTTTCCATACTAATAGAAAAGAACTGCGATGTTTAATTAAACCACTTTGTTCCATCACATCTGGTCACAGTAAATTGGTCGGAATAAGCATCGGAGTATCATAGCACTATGTTAAAAGTTTAAATATTAGCACAACACTTAGTAAATAGTTATTGCTACTTTATTAACAATTCTTACCGTTCGACTCATCTTTACAACTGTCTAATCTCACACACTCTGGCTGGCCGTCCTCAGAACACCGACATCTATGGCATAAGCTCTCCCACTCGCTGCCGGCGAGGCATTCTGGCTTTTTACTATCAACATTACTTTCAGCTTCTGTTAAATATGGAAATTGATAATAATTAATTATTAATCAGTTGTTATTAATTTTAACTAATTCATGGTTAACGTGCTGAAATACAATCGAAACGGATTAATTTATATCCAGTCATGCGAATATATGAAAACGTCTCGCCGTCAAAGCGTGAAAATGAAAATAGTTAAATACCCCAAGTGGGAATCGTAGCAAGACCGTAGTGACTAACTACGGTGCCGCTGTACCAAAACGGCCTCTCTATAAATATATTTTGTATTTCGTATATTATCGTTCCTCTATTTTTTCAAAAGTAGTTTTTCTATCAATTGTTGAAAATCCGAATAATAAAGCAAAGTTAAGTATATCCAAATGACTAAGTTTTGATATATTTGTTACAAATTAAAACAAAAAAAACAATCTTAATAAGCCTTTCAAATGTACCTTTTTCTGTGTTGTCTGCATGGCAATCATTGTTCGTTCCTCGAGAGCACCTTAACGCTGAAAGATAAAAAATAATGTTGTAATTTTTTTCTTTAACTTTATTATGTAAAAAAATGTCAAAGAAAAATATTCTGTAGTAATGTGAAATCAAGAATATCATGGACGGAAAAACAATAAGCGCTATAAAAAAAAATACTGTTGTCCTCTCAAGTGATTTTTTACTATTACAGGAAGTAAAGCCCCCATACATAATATATAAGAAGAAAAGCTCTTTTTTAGGGTTCCATATCAAAAGGATAAGGAACCCTCTTATTAAATCTTTAAAAGTTGAAATTGTCACAGGTGATGTATTAATATTGCCACTATAACAACATATTTATACTAAAAACAGATTAAAATAAATGTTTTTTAATTTACTTATAATGACACGAAACACTCCGTCTCGCACTATACCAATTATTTAACCAATATATTGATATTTATTTAGAGGCCGTCGTTGTGGCGTAGTGGCATAACAGTGTGACTGTAACGCGACAGTTGTAGGTTCGATCCCTACTCGGGGAAATGAATTATTATTTATTTACTATTTTTATATCTTTGCTCTGACACCAAACTAAAAGTCCGGCGTTGAATCCCGCCACTCAACACGCATGCCAAAGTGGGGAACGGACTGTCTTAACACTAGGTTCCCTTTGCCTACCCTGCTATGCGCGGGATACACCATGAAAAATTGAAATTTCAGTTAAATGTTAACTAATGAATTTTCCTCGAACCAGTCTCTATCTGCCAAAAGTCACGTGACTTACTCGTATAGTGGACGAGCCGATCCTCAAATTGCCCTTTAGCCTCGCAATTATTGCAGTTCTATTAATAGCCACAACAATTGACTCAATAATTACACGACGACTAAGATAGCTTTGTCGGCGGGAATGTCGAAAATTTCGCACTAAACAACACTAGCAGACTAATTTAAAGTCGTAGAGTTGTTGCTCTATACGTTGAGATGTTGTCTTTTGTTTAAAATATTTATAAAAGCTTTTTTTAAAATTTGGGCAGGTGGTCATAGTTTTAAGATACGAGTACTGCGATCAATTAATTTATTCTCACGAGTGTCGCATTTACAGTCAACATTCTTGACCTGACCTGCAAGAAATCCATTTTCCGCCAAATTCTGGAGGTTTTGCATGTTGAATGACGTAACTCAACGCCGCGCTTTTATTCGATAAATTTAAATATTTCATTTCCTCAAATGAGAACCGAACCAACAACCAGTCGCGTTACAGTCACACCCTTGTGCCGCTGCCCCTCGACTGGCCTTGCTGATCGAATTAATTATAATTTGCCATATTTACATATATTTCACAAACATGGTCACCTAATTACAAATACGTATAATATAATCGAGTTCAAAGAATTATAATCGGCATCGTTATCTAGAGCGTGTGTGCATTTCATAGTAAATAATTGTTCCGTCGGATCCAGCGTGAGTCTGACCCTCGATAACTTTAGATATAAGCTCATTAACAAATTAACTACGAAGTACGATAATGAATTTTAAAGGAAAACTTTTATTTTTTTTTTAGACTTTAATTAAGCAACTTATTAGGCATATTTAGATTATTTTTTTTTCCGTCGGGCTCAGGCTTTGTAAGTTTTTTTTATGTAGGTATTTTGTTTGTTTTTTTCAATTTTATTATTTAAACTAATTATTTTTTTTATCATTTTATAAAGTAAAGTTATAATTATATTTTCTAGAAACTTGCTTCGGGTTTGCACGTGGTGATAGAAAAAGTATTTAGTTTCTGTTTTTCAGTTCCTCGCATACAACAGGGTGAGCGGAGCTTTCGTTTGGCACTTTCCGCGTGAATTTGAGACATTGTGTGTGAAAACGCAATGCCTCCAAGATTTTGGGAAAGTGGAGAACTGAAGAGTCTTGATGGGAACACAGTGTCTGAACACTAGGTCCCTAGGTTCCCTCTACCTACCCTGCTATGTGTGAATAGAGCGTGATGCTGAACAGACACATAGTTACCATCCGCGACTCAATGGCGTCATCATAACTTGTACCAATCAAAAGTCAAACACAGAAAAAAAATCGTCTACGAATTCCATTACGAAAGCTATATAACTACATTAATAAAGCAATTCTTAGACACGGGCTGCCAATTGTCGGCAATATTTTAACAAATTGGTGGCGAGACTTCCGTCGC
Organism: Heliconius melpomene rosina; assembly: GCF_056956725.1. Classification (NCBI taxonomy): domain Eukaryota; kingdom Metazoa; phylum Arthropoda; class Insecta; order Lepidoptera; family Nymphalidae; genus Heliconius; species Heliconius melpomene. Next base: position 4,979,143 of record NC_140400.1, read on the forward strand.
CGATCTATTTACGAGTCACAAGTAGATAGTTAAAAGTTATTTAAAACTAAATATATTAAATGAGGCCGTAGTGGCCCAGGGACACAGGGTCTGGGTCCGCCACTCAACACGCACAACAGAGTGTCTTAACTCTAAGTTCTCTCTACCATATATGCGGAATACAACGTGAAGTTGATTTGTTTTTTTTTAAATATATCAAATCAGTCAATTCAAGCCACTAGGACTAGGACAGTGTGTGAGATCGAAGAAATGAATGTTCAATTCCCACTATGGAATATTATTTCATTTCCTCGGTCTGGTAATAAAGATAGAATTATTGAGTCCCACAATTCACTTCTATTCTTGATTATACCCATAATAATTAGATATCCGGCTCGAAGGACCATTATCGAAGAAATTGTACCGACCAGTACCGACCATGGAGGAGTAGATTTGAGGGAATTGTAATAAAAGGCGAAGTTAGTGATAGATCAGCGTGCAGTCTCACGTTGCATTCGATATTGAAGAGAATAACATATGAATGTGACACATGTCAATATAAAACGCCTAACAGAAATGAAATAGCAATTCATTGAATGGCCACTATTATTTAACTAAAACTTATCTAACTTAATACTAGAAATGCTCCAACAGTACACAGCATGCACAGTAGGTACAATCACTCCCAAAAAAAAAGAGTATACTCGATCTCTCTGACAAAAGGTTAATAGACGTATATTTTCTACGGCATTGACACACTGACATGTCCAGCCGATGCGTGTATGTAATCGATATACATATAATTATTCATATCGAAGTGACCTTATTATTCAATAACTGTTATAGGAATTGCTAATATTAATATACGAGTATATAAATGTATGATATCATTAACATTTAAGCTGTCTAGTTATAACTTTGTTTACAGCTTAACAGTTTGAGCCATACACACGCAGGCGCTGTTTTGTTTAATACAGATTACAGATTATGAAACTTTCCTAGAACGGAAAATTGTTTGTGGTTTTTCATTTTGATATATTGTTTGTTGTTTTTAGATATGGACCGTATCTCAAGTCAAGGACAAACTTATATTTAGGTACATATCACCACAACTTATCTTTTTGTAGTTTCATGCTTTACCCCACATGTAGCAAAATAGGCAGAGAGAACTTAGTGTTAAGTCACTCCGTTCCTTACTTTCTTTTTTTTGAGACAATGAGTTGTTATTGTAGAGTAAAGCTAAAAAAACAAAATTCAAATTCAAAATATTCTTTATTCAAATACACTAGATATAAGCACTTTTGAATCATCGAATGAACATTATAAACAAAAAAACTACCACCGGTTCGGAAGACAGTTCTACTGAGAAGAGAGGCAAGAAACTCAACAGTTGCTCTTTTCAAAGTCAAAAGTATAATTTATTTATTACATTAGCTGGCAGTCATCCTGCATTATATTTAATAGACATTAATTCCATACATGTTTATCCTCTAAATATTCTTGAACAGTGTAATAAGCTTTACTTGTTAGTATTTTTATAAAGATACTTAATTTTTTTTAAAGAGCGGCGGCACAAGGGTGTGACTGTAACGCGACGGTTGTGGGTTCGATCCCCACTCGGGGAAGTGAAATATTTATTTACGTTTATATTTCCATTTCTTTGCTCTGGTGTCGAGGCAAAGCGCGGCGTTGAGTTCTGCCACTCAATACGCAATGCCTCCAGAATTCAGCAGAAAGTGGGGAACGGAGTGTCTTAACACTAGGTTTCCTCTGCCTACCCTGCTGTGTGTGGGATTTATTTATTTAGTTTAATAGTTAGATATTTGTATCGGTAAGTAAATAGAATCAGGTAACGTGATAGCCGAGAGGACACGGCCGGCTATTGCCCTCAACACTGATCTCGTATTCAGCACGGACTAGATAATAGAGGAGGTAGTGGATCCCACTATATCATGGAACAAATCGGAATTTTAATATTATTAGTTAAAATAATTAAATAATCAATATATTACATTAGAAACCACTGTGGCGCAGTGATTGTAAACGTCTTGCGATCTATTATAACAACGGTTCGATGCCTACTCGGTGAAATAAATTATTTTCATTTATCCGCTCCACCTCCTGTCACTCAGCACGCAGTCTCGAATTCAGGTAAAAAACGCAGGATCCTGCTATGTGGAATGCAGCATTTATTCCCCATAGCAGAGGTCCGACTAATATATTCCGTTAAGTTATAACTTAAATAGAGTTTTATTTAGTCAATAAAATAGTCATATTTTAAATAATTTTTTTGGTTACCTTTATGTAAATGTATCACTGAGTTTGAAGTAGATTATATGAAACTTGTAGTATAATATAGGAGATTGAAAAGCCAAGTAGGTATTTTTATTAGCTATAGAAATAAAAAGGAGAGAAAAACAACTTTAAAAAAAAATTGAAGAAATAAGAAAAAATATAAAATAACAAAAATACTTGTTCAATGTAAATATTTATGTTTGCATAAATATTGTTGTTCTTTTTGTAAAAAAAAAAAAAATCAAACAACTACAAAACCACCAGTTGGTTGTTAAATAAAAACTCTCCTGTTTACCTTAAGTATGACAAATAAATGATTCAAAACGGACTTCGTTACATTACCGTAAAAGCTGTATCGCTTTGTTTATACGACGACATTATATAAGTATAAACAATGACGAACATTTTTGTATTATAACTATTTTAGTCATATTTTAATAAAATTAATACTGTGAGCTTGATATTATATTATACCAACTTGTCGTAATTGTGAAAATCAATATATTCTTTATTTAAAATAGCATGTTATTGTAAACGGTTATGGGTTCGATTTCTATTCGGTGCAATTAATTATTTTCATTACCTGCAAACTGGTATTAAAGTTGACCTAGCCTAATAAAATTAACGTATTCATTTGTTTCATTTTCATTCATTTTTCATTCATTCATTTTCATTTCATTCATGTTCATTCAAAAAAAAATGAATTCGTTACCAAACGAAACAAAGAGAAAAAAGAGAAGAGAAGGTGGAGAGCTGAGTGTCTTAACAGTAAGTTCCTTTCAAAAATTGTTCCTGAATATTAATTTTTTTTCGTATATCAAGAAAATATTCTGAATCCGCTAAATAAGATTTGCGGAGGCGCACCCTATTCGGTCTTATTATGTTTTTAAAACCATCGAGAAAGCCATTGACCAAAAAATTTCATATATATAAAAATATAAATGATTTTTCGAATAAATAAGCAATTTTAGTTGACACTATAAATAAATTATAGCTTTATAAAATCAAAAAGTGGCTAATTTTGAGACCAGACATGACGCAGAGACAGTAGCGTGCAGCTGAAAACGCACCAGGTTGTGTTAGGTTCGATTCCCACACCAAGAAATTAAATATTAATTTCATCGCCCTAGATGGCACGCCGTTGAGATCCGCCACTCAATATGGAATGCCACCAGAATTTGGCAGGAAGTAGGGAACGGAAGTATCTTAACACTAGATTCCCAGGTTCCCTCTGCCTACTCTGCTATATGAGAGTCACAGCGCGAAGCTAAAAAAATATCATATACATACTTTTTTTGGTGTCATCTCGCATAATATCCTTTTAACCTGAGGTGAAGTTACGAACCAATTCGCCGGTACAAGTAACGGTACAGGCGACATCGATTCACACCGGTTTGCTTTTGCTTTTATCTTGTTTTTTTCCTTATCTTAATATATTCGAGAACTAATAAATTATTTATTGTTGTATGTACGTGTATTTATATATTTTATATGCATATGATCTATATGTAGGCCGTCATGGCACAGTGGAGCAGCATCTTATTGTAAACACAGTGGTTGTGGATTCTATCCCCATATGGTAGTTCTATCTAGAAAAGGGGTCTAGAAAATTACGCAGAAAGTAGGGAGCAGAGTGTCTTAACACTCGGTATAGGTTATAAAATAAGTTTACTGTTACTCGCTCATAATTAAAAAAATAATTCATTCATTATTTTTATGCACATATAAATAAATAAGTTAATACATGTACATCATAGGTATACAAAACTCTTTTGTTACTGACGACGAACACTCAAAAAGACGGCGTTTAACACTAATATATTGTATGTAGGTTCCAAATGGAATATAGGGTAGCACTAATTTTCACACATTTCTTAAAAGATCCACGAAAAAGAAAATACGTTTTAAAAACCGGTCAAGTGCGTTTAGGTACGAAACCTTTCGTGCGTACTCACGCACGAAAGGTTTCGTACCATTATCTGTAAGAACGGCAAATTAATTACGTTTATTGCAATTCTTAAATATTTATTTTATTCTTTTCTTTTTACCTTTTCGGCACCCTAAAAATTAAGACAATTAACATAGTGTTACTAGTGAGTGCTATTTAACATAAAATATATACATATATCACAAAATTCTCTTATCTATCCCGCATATTGCATAGTATGGATTTAGGGCTTAAACAATATGAATAATTGAAACTCAATACTTATGTTAATACCCGTACATTCATTTATATTATCTTGTTTGGACTAAATTGATCCCTTAATGTATTCAAGCTTTCTATATCTTTCTATATATGTTATTAAGTGAAATATTTTAATTTCTGAATAAGATTATATAAATTGAATTATTTGAAATTCATGTGCAAAGAAAAAATCTAAATACAGTAGCCTTTAACTGCGACTTTGCCCGCGTGGTTAAATGCATATAAGTATACGAGTAACTAAGAGTTGTATATGACACCGCGACACATGCCAAATGCCCGAGATAACTTTGTTCGTGGGTTTTTTATCCCAAGGAGGAATCCTTCAGGAGTAGTTCCCGAGTATCTACAGTAAATAAATACTGTTTTTGCATTCCATTCATCCAAATATAAATCCAAATATCCAAAAGTGAAAAATTTATAGAGTTATGAAGTACTTATCGAACAAGGAAAACCACAGTTCGAAGAAACTAAAGTGTGCCACCGACACATCTACTCGTATAGGGTATACATAAAGCTGCGAACAAGGGGGCATTCAATATAACTTATAGAACATGTGATGGCTTTAGGACAACATTTACTTCATATGAGCAAAGTAGGTCACAGGTACATAATCGTGTTTATCCATCCATACCTATATTATAAATTCGAAAGTAACTCTGTCTGTCTGTCTGTCTGTCTGTCTTTTATGCAATCGGGGCCAAACCGCTAATTTAATTGTGATAAAATACACATACAGAGATACTTGAGGGTCTCGGGATGAACATAGGATACTTTTTTTCTCATATTTGTAATATTTTCGATATATACCAATATATTAAAAAACTTATTAATTTGATATGCAATTTATCCATGTTAATCCGCCATGTTAATAACAACCGCGCTTGCTTAACGCATTCCTCTATTGAAAACTGAAAATAATTTCATAAACATATTTAATAAATATTCGTATAGTTCAAGCGGTCGTAGCCGCGTTCGGGTCCACTATATCTATACATATAATACAGACACGGACCTACTGCGCCATGACAGCCTCAATACTTAAATACAAAATAATATAAAGTACCTGCATATATACTATCAGTACTTTATATTATTTTATAAGTGTTATTCTTACACTTAAGATTGTAAATATATTGGAAATACACGTTATTGAATAACATTTCAATAATATATTAAAAACTTTTTAAATAAATATTATCTTCCTTCACTAAATGAGGATTTTTTACCTAAAAATATATAAAATTTATTAAGCTAGACTGAGTGGTAAGAGAGGCATGAGAGGAGACCTGATTGATATTGGAGGAAAGTCACGGGAAAAGCACGAATACCTCACAGATGGCATCTACGATGAGGTTGACGACATTGAATGAGGCGAAAGATGTATACAGAGACCATAGCATTTGGTGTTTCGTTCTCTCTGGCTTAAAAAAGAATGCGCACACAGAAAATGCTACAGGTTATGGGTTCGATTTCCACTCGAGGAAATGAAATATTTAGTATTTAAATTTCCTGGCTCTACTTATAAATCAAAGCGCGGCGTTGAAATCCGCCACTCAATCACGCAGTGAAGTTAAAATAAATTAAAAAAAATTTTTAGATGTCTGCAACCTCCGAAATCGCCAAATTTCTTCAAATATACAATTTTGAAAATTGTTGAGAGTACCTAAGTATGTGAAATAATGTTACAAAATCTACTGCCAAAGGTTCAAAATTGAGGTTGAAGTATGGTATGAAATATTGTCGATTTCAAAGAAACAAACGTGTTAAGCTTTTTTATCATTTTATTTTTATTTATTTCGAAGTGTGGAATAACTTTAAATATATTAAAAGTATTTAAACGTGTTATTTGAAAATTAATCTCTTTAATTACTGAAGCCGCGATAATAATGAGTAATATTTTTAATTCTTTTGGTATTCCGAATTTGTATGATGTTTAAAATATTTTTGTTTATTTTTTGGTGTTACAATAATCAAAAAAGGGGACAATTTCCCTTTTTTCAGCTTCACGCTGTATTCACGCACATACTCGTAGCAGAACCTAGCGGCAAAGAGTTAAGACACTCCTTTCCCCCGCTTATTTTCAAGATATTGCGTTTTAATATTCACATTAAAATTAAATAACGTTAACTAATTTTAACAGATTTCAGACATGTGGCGTACCCCGTGTGACATCACGACAGATAACACTGTATGAATGAAGACGACCCCGACCTTAGATACTGACGTATTCGATTAAGAAATACTTTAGTCTGTACAATAGTATAAACTTCAATATGTAATTATTATTTCAATCTTATAAAATGCTTATTTATGCTTATTTTACAATAAAAATAGTATATATAAATCAAGTAAGGTAAACTAGTACAAAATTCGCTTAAATTTGCAAGGGTTAATGTGATCCACGCTATGCACGTTTTATCTCGCACAAAGCAACCTAGAGTTAAAACAATCCGTTGCTCATTTCTGTTCCCCACTTTCCACTGAAGTCTTGAGGCTTGTGTTAAATGACGGAGCTCGAAATGACGGCATCAACAAACATAAATAAAAATATACACTGTCCTACAGTGGCCCTAAAAATAGAAATAATAATAATAATAATAGAAATTACATCCGTATTAAAAATGCAATTATATTAAAACTGGTGCAACGAGGATACCATTTAATTGTCTCTCCCATAGTTACATTATTTCATTGTCACATCCTAATTACCTGTAGTTATTAGCACGCACGCTTATATAAATGTAAATGAGAAACCTTACGTGGTTAAAGCGTTTTAAATGAAACTTTAAATGAAACTGTTTGCTATATATAGTAAACATAGTGACAATCATACGATAGAAACGAGAAATAAAGATAAGATTGTTACTCCAAGTTTTCGCCTCCAAAAAATTAATAAATCTTTTATGGGTCTGAGCATACGTGTATATAATAAAATTCCACAGTGTATTCTAGATTTGCCACTTCCAAAATTTAAAATATCAGTAAAAAAAATTCTGACAAGTAAAGCCTATTACTCTATTCAAGAATACTTAGAGGACAAATATGTATGGAATTAATGTCTATTGAATGTAATGCAGGATAGCTGCCAACTAATGTAATAGATTGTACCATTGATTTTGAAAAGAGCAACTGTTGAGTTTCTTGCCGGCTCTTCTCAGCAGAACTGCCTTCCGAACCGGTGGTAGCTTTTTGTTCATATGTTCATTCGATGATTCAAAAGTGCTTATAATAATTGCCTATTTGAATAAAGAATATTTTGAATTTGAATTTGAATTTGAATTTGAATTTGAATTTGAATTTGAATTTGAATTTGAATTTGAATTTGAATTTGAATTTGAATTTGAATTTGAATTTGAATTTGAATTTGAATTTGAATTTGAATTTGAATTTGAATTTGAATTTGAATTTGAATTTGAATTTGAATTTGAATTTGAATTTGAATTTGAATTTGAATTTGAATTTGAATTTGAATTTGAATTTGAATTTGAATTTGAATTTGAATTTGAATTTGAATATATTAACAGTTAGTTGTTAAGATGAGTGTTTTCTTTAAGTAGATAGAAGTACATGTTTATGCCATTTTTTTCGCTTCACGCTGAATCCCGCCCTTAACAGGGGATCAGAGTGCCCCTTGTTAGGTCACTCCGTTCCTTATACAGACATTTCCGTGTCCCATTGTCCGAATTCTTGAGACATTGGCGGAACATAATGATCTGTCATTATGTGACCAGAGCGAGGGAAAATAACAGTAAACGCTACAGATTGTCGGTCGATTAAAGGAAATGAAATATTTAATATTTTCATTTTGTTCGTTTAGGTGTCGAGAAGAAGAAACCACAGAAGAAACCTAGTGTTAAAAGACTACGTTCCCATTAAGACTTTCCACCGAATTCTCGACGCATTGCGTGTTGTGTGGCGGAACCCAACAACGCGCACGTTACCGAAGTGAGCAAAAGAAAATATTAAATATTTTATTCCCCCGAATGGGAGTCAATCGGCCGACGACAGTAATATAGCCAGTTGAACTATGCCAAACAAAAGATGTTTTTCAATTCGAAGCAGTAGTTCTTGAAATTAGTGCGTCCAAACAAATTTCTCTTCTTCAGCTTTATAATATTAGCCCTTTATACCTATAAATGGCGCATGGCGTTGAGTTCGAAAACATCATTGGAGTTTTGTATTTTTAAGCACTTGATATTAAAAGCTTCTTTTAAAAAATCTCAAATAACTGTCTTGATAACTTCTAATACATATAACAAAAAGCAATTTTAAGTTTTTTCTCGCATAGGGTAGGTAGAGCAAAACTAGTTTAAAATACGGCATTCTCCATGTTCCCCCCAATTTTTGAGATATTATGTGTTTAGTTTCTTACTCAACACTGTCTCGTATCACTACTTGCATGAGTCAAGACCATAGTCTTCACTTTTGTAACTAAGGATATGAGAGGAACCCCTCGCGTTTATCTCTGGACGCTTTGCCGCTGTAGCACAACGGCCTCATACATTAGTTAGTAGAATATACAAATCTATTTGTATAGGATTTCATTAAATAATAATTATAATAATTTCATAAAAAATGCTAAATAATGTTGAAATTTTATCTATTTCTGAGGCCATTGTGGCGCAGTAGGACAGCATTTAGCTGTAAATATGAAGGTTGTGGCTTCGATCGTTAATGTAATACGTATTAAATCCCTTAAATGTGCAAAAATTGAAACAATTTGAAAAAAGGTAGGATATTTGGTCTTTATGGGAACGCTGTTTTCAAATACTTCGAAAGTTCTGAATTAGAGCTATGTTATTATTATACAGATTAAGAAAATATTCAAATTATTGTACAGATTATAAAAATATTTGTGTTTAAAGCATTTTATCGAGCCAGGTGATACGATGTGTGCTTTTATTTTGCAGCCAACTGCAGTTATCTTTATTTTATTATTTTGTTATTGATTATTTCTTTATAATTAGCATATTGATGAGAGATAAATCAATATAAAACTACTCCCTTACATATTTGCTATATGTTTAAATTTTTTTTCGTTTTTGTTTTGAATATACATTTCTAAATTAGAGTTGAACTAAAGATTACTAAATTGATTTATAAGTATTTTATTTTTAAGCAGTCACAGTGTAAAATAATCGAACAATGTATTATTTGGAAATATTTAACGAAAAGTTAATATTTATTAAGAATTTCAATTTCAACAAACTTATGTCCTTTACAGAAAATTATTTAAAAAATATGAAATATTTTCTAATTACTAAACAATGGGTAAATAAAATCACTAATAAATTATCCGCAAAGGTGAAAAATGCAATTTTCCGATGCATTTTATTATTTGTAAGTATATTGTTTAAACTTACCGCTGCCTTCACTAAACGCCGCCAGGTACACCATAAAGCTGGCTATCACTATCCACTTCATTTCACAAAATCCTTAAATTAATCACGACACAAAAATAAAATAAGTCTGTACGGGTCGCACGACCACCTCCTGCCGCGGCCTGAACTCTACTGAATAAGTGAATACTGATCCTTCCTATTTCTTAATAATCCTAACCATGGAATACCAACATCCAATGAGTTTTTAATCATCCCGCATTAAACGTAATTACACGGTGTATTATTTTTTTTTTTTAAATTAACAAATAAATAATAAATTTTTTAAAGACATTTTTTTTATTTGAATAGTCCATTTCATAAAGAATCTAATCGAGGTCTGACAGCGGGCGTGGTTATTAATGACCTCATAGAACTATTAATTTGATGCCACTCCAATATTTACTAGTTCATGAGAAGTTGAGAACATGATACTAGAGCAGAAAAAAAAACAGATAACGTATCTAATTATAGAACAAAATTAATTAATTCCGGGTCGTTTTAATTATTATAATATGTTATAATGATGCAATATATTTATATTCAGACTGTGACTTCTTATAAATATTCCTCCGTTAAAAGCTTTCGCCAATTATATTTAAATTTGATTTTTTTTATTTATTTGTTTAAAAAACTTTTTCCTACAGTCGAAGGCTTCAAAGGCTGATGAAATAAAAAAAATATAAAACTGCAGCTAGCAACAAACTGGCTGGTCAGTTTGAAAACAAGAATAAAAGCGGGAAAATGCGAATTCTAAATATAAACTCTTACATTCCGAAGAGAACAAGAACTGTCGTAAAAAGCGCAGTAAAGTTAAAGATTTGTGCTTATAAAGCGGCGCGATTAAGATTTTGCTTGATCTCGATTATTATAATTTTAATATTGATTATTGAGTACAAATGACAAATATATATAATTATTAACCTACCTACCTACCTATACTACCTACTATATAATTATTAAGACAGATTTTAAGCTAGTGGATACCACCGTCTGATGACTGTAAATGCGACGCGCAACGGCTGCAGGTTCGATCCCATTCGGGAAATTTAATTATTTTCATTTCCTTGGTCTATAAAGAAGAAAAAGGGTGGTGGAAAGTGGGGAATGGAGTGTCTTAACATTAGGTTCCCTGGCTAACCTACCATAGGGAAAACGCTTTCAGCTGTTTTTTTATATAATAATAAATAAATATACAACGTAATAAATATGGTAGGTATGATATGTTCTGGGTACCCTGCTGTGTGTGGGATACAGCGTGAAACAGTTTTTTTTTATGATAAATATGACATAATTTACATATTATACATATATTCAGTATAATATATACATATCAAATAATATATACTAAACATTTCCCAAAAAGGAACAAAATCGCATCGTAATCGTCCCGCACATTAAAAAGAACAGCAAAAGTGCGGAACCTTTGACGACGCCGCCACGGTCGTGATTTGAGACACATCAGTGATGCAGACATCTAAAATTGGATTAGTGAACTTTTAAACATCGTTTTATATTCTAAAAACGTAACTAACGCGTTCAGGATATATCTATGTGTCTACTACCATTATCTGCCTGTAGTTATATTATTAACCGACTTCAAAAGAATGGAGGATGTCAATGGGACATATACATATGTAATACTTTTAATTGGATTGGATTATGTTTAAGTAATATACTATTCTTAAGGGTATGTATTGTTATGCTTAGTATGTCTTCCCGATGTTTTTCAAAATCTAAATGATATATCTACATTATTCTCTCTGTTTACATGAGGAATTTTCCAACTTAGGAAACAATCCAAGTTTCAACAAAATCGGTTCAGTAGTTTTGAAAATACAAATATTCATGATACAATTTCTGAAGAAGACTTGTTCAACATTTATATTAAATTACAGGTATATTTAGAAGTTCCTTATGGTTTTTGGGGTTCCTCTGAATGCGGGGGAAGGGTAGTTTTTAAATGATAACGAAAAAAACCTATTGACATTTCGTATTGTATTTGCTATCAATATATGTGTGTATGCGTGTACTGGTTAATTAGAATCCACAGCATTAAAGCATCAGCAGGTTGTAGGTTCGATTCTCACTGCAGGGTTTTATAATTTTCATTTCTCTATTCTGTTAAAAACGCGTCTGAGTTTTGAGTCCGATAGAGCATCTTGACACTTTTTTCCCTGCTGTTTCAGAATGAAGCTAACATATATTTTATTGTGCACAAAATCCATTACAATTCCCATTATCCTACTATAGCATCTATTATAAATATAAAAGTTTGTGCTTGCCACTTACATGCAAAAACCACTGATCGAATTTGGATGAAACTTTATAGTACTTAGCTTATACATCAGAATAACACAGACTACAATTTGCGTAAGGATTTTGTGTAATTTGGATATAATATAACAATAAGTTTGAGCGGGCGAAGCCGCGTTTTGGTCGCCATCGACTCCATAATTCGAAAAAACAATTATCTATCAACAATTTCACACGTGATTTCGTTTACGTTTGGTCATCGGCCGGCGCCAACGTTTCGCATACATAATTATATAACATAGGCGAAGATAGCTAATCGTAGCCGTCTGTTTTCCCAGGATGTTCCCACAGCTATCTGAATGGGTTCCGGTTTATATCTCTGCTATATCCGCTTTTGGTTCAAATCCTAATATTTATGTGTAAATCGCCTGTGATTCATAACGTATAATATAAGATATCTTTTACTTTATATTTTTTGATAAATAGAATTGTATGTTTAAAATATTATGGAAGCAGTCGTGATGCAATGGGGCAGCGTCTCCTTGTTTGTGGATTCGACTCCCACTATGGGCAATTTTAGTTTCATTACTTTTGTCAACAAAACTGTTAACAAAACAAAGTACAGAGTTGAATTCCGTCATTAAGCATGAAATATATTGAAAATTAAGCGGTGCGTAGGAAACCGACTTGATATTGCATTCCCTTTGCCTATTCCACTAAGTATATAAGGCGCGAAGTTTTTTTTGGTCTTACCAAATAGACTGTGGCTAATTGCTTAATAGCAACCTAAGCGAAAAATAAAAAATCTACATCATTAAGGGTAGGTAAATCTCCAAAAATATTACTTATTTTTTTGCGATAAATCCTAAATAGTATTTTGCTTTTCTTTAGACTTTTTGGTTTGTTGTTTAAAAAATATATTGCTAGTAAAAAAATAATTTGGTATAAGTTAAGAAAAATGTAAAATAATAATTATTGTTATCATACGCTATCTAAGTGTTATTGTTGTATAAATTGAGTAGCATTCTCTTATTTAACAATAAATCATTGAGAATCGTGATGTTTTTATTTCTTATTTTAAGAAAATTGCTAGGATAATTCTAGCAATTTTCTCTGTTAACGTTTAACTTTTGCGTGTTTATCGGTTGGCAATTTATTTTAAGTACGTTTTAAATGCACCTACAATCTAGATCTGTATCTACTAATCGATACCAATCATTTTCAGGAAAAACCACTTAGTGTACCTATGTACTAGGGTTGTTGCGGATACCATATCCACATATACAGATGTAGATTTTTAAAAACAAATCTCGCCGGATACAGATATGCATTTGGATTTTAGTTACCATTTAACAACATTTACTAATAGAATAGAGTAAAAGATAAATTACCTAACAATTTATCAGATCTACTTATAATAAAATGGTAACAGATCGGTGTCTGTGGCAGATATATAAGAAAAAAATGTAAATCGAAAACAATACATTTTAAAAATGTTGTCTGTTTGTCTATGTGTTATTTCACGTTAATCTCAGAAACGGTTTAACCAATTTAATCACATTTCACTGTTGTATGTTGGAAATTTTCCCTTAACATCTAGTGTGTGATTTATTTTAAACCGCTTTTAAATAAAAAAAGTTATACCAATTTAAGAATAGTATTCGTTCAAAATTTTAATATATATCTGTTTTATTGCATTGGCTAGATATATTTTTTTAAATATTATTATTAGAAAACGAAAGTATCTAATGCAAATTAGTAAATTATTCACGGTGTAGCGGGCGAAGCTGCCAACGGGTCCTTAGCATGTGTATATTAGAAGGTATCAAAACTTAGTGCATCATAAATTAAGTATTCATTCAAAATTGGTAAAAGTATTATCTCGTTACTCTGATGTTTCTGGCAAGAATATCAGGCTTAGGATTTGTAAATACTGTATTGTTAACAGGTTCAGACGTTTTAATCATATCTGACAATAAATGACTTGAACAATTTTTGTTGTTTTCATTGATTGATATTTATAAAAGTTAAAGAAGAAGCTATATAAGCATACCAAAAGAGAAAATGGTCGCTTTTTGACAATCCATTCTGGCCGGTAGAGATTCACAAATTACTTAAGCCAACGTCATAAAACGTTTTTCATCGTAGAACATTCACTGGACATCTGGGGGTAGTGATAATAATGTCTCGCTGCACCACATCTGTATTTAATAAATATTCGTATTGCAAAAAGCAAATATGGTTACGAATGCAGATTTGAAAATTACCGCAATTACGAATGCAGATGCAAACGTTCAACCAAATCTACTTACTAGAGATAGTGTGAACATTCGCATCTTCGAATTATCATTATTGGCATCAACGAATAAAGTAGGTTACTCCCTATCTACTTTATTGGAAAGTCGAGAATGTAGCTTTAGAAATAAATTCTACCATAGGTTAACATCTAAAATAATAATATATTTGCATTGAAATATTACTTTTTTAATGACTATTTTAATTCAAACACAATTTATTTACCGTTCGAAACAAATATAACTTGTTCATTTGTGGTGTTGTGTAGTCCTCAATCAAAGACGATAAATATAAAAGTATATTAAATCTTATCTATAATAATTTAATACCTATATAATTCAATAATTATTTGATTATTAAACTTAGAATGTCTATTATAAATTATGTATCATAAATGAAATAAGAGTTGAATTCGATAAAATATTATAGAAATAGTTTTATGAACGAAAAACTTTAAAACGTTTTTTAAAATTTTTCGTTAATATATTTTGCGTTGATGATTTCTGAACTCTGAAGTCAAGTTTTGTAAGTACTTTGGTCTTTGTCTAATCGTATATCGTATCTTTATAATATTATAGAAGCGTGTCTGTCTAAATAATATTGTATAAACGTTTTTAAGTATAGCTTTTAAAGTTGTTAAATATTTTTAACATATTTTTCATGTAATTTCGAGTCATATTATGCTACATACAATTTTTTTTTATTCTTGGCTACATCCTTTTTTAATCAACTTTAAAATAGAAGATTTATTAAGAAGAGGGCCAAGGATTTCATACTCAATAATTATTGACTACTAGAAAGGTAAAAAAATGAAATGTATTATAAATATATATTAGACTAATTATAATTATAGAAATTCTTAAATTTAATTATATATAACATTATTATCTTTAAAATTACGTCTTGTTATAAATTCTTGTTATTGAATTGAATTGAATTGAATTCTTGATATATGGCGTTTCGAGCGTGCCAGTTGAGCACAATTCATTTCGCCAATGTTTCTTGTTATTTATTGTTTTATAACGCTTGACTAATGTCACTTTAGATTACTTGTCATAATCAAAACCAAAAGTGACATTTTCTAAGTCTTATTACAAAAAAGTTAAAAACTCGCTATTTAATGATTGTTATTGTCTTTATTAATTGAGTTTATTTATAATTAAAATGTACACTTTTTAATTAGAAATATCACTGTAGAATTATATCTTAGTTATACATTTTAAACAATGGAAGAAGGCAACTCAATCATTTACGGTCTAGAAAACCAGGTGATAAAATTTATATTGACAATATTGTTCAATATGTTTTGAATTAAGTAAAGTTTAAAAATAAAAAGATAATAATTATAAATTTGTTTTATAATTTTTATCTTCGTCGTCCGAATATTTTTATATAAAGTTAAAGCTATAAAATTAAGCATTGGGCGAATAACTAGAAATCTAATAATAAATATATAATAATAATCATCTAGAAGTTAAAAATAACAGGAAATGTATAAAAATAAAGTTAAAGGTATGTTTTAGACGAGGGCCCTATCTCCACAATATGGAGAAAGTGATGCAATAAGATTTTTAATTGGAACTCAGAGTTTAAAACCTAATACAAATCAGGTTCATGTTGTAGAATTAGAGGAAGATACAGGAGCATTGCATACAAAGGTAAGATAATGTTATATAAAAAGGAGCTTCACACCTTTTCCTTCATAGCAGGATAGTCTGTGTCTTATTACTAGATGGGAGATAATTCCATATACATTGCATGGTGAAACTCAACATAGCTCTTTATCTAACACAGTGGGGAAACAAAAATAATTTAAATATTGACCTTATATTATTAACTAGCGGCCCACTCATAGCCTTGCCTGCATACCACCTATATTTTTTATATAATTTATACATTTAATAATTTTTCATAATTCTGACAAAGTGCACTAGAGCCTAGGCTTGCGGCTGTTAACAGACTGGTTAATTATTTTAATTTTACATTTTCTCAAAAAGTATACATCCAATTTACATGCTTTAAAAGCTTATCTTCAAAAAAAATTTTTGATGGAATAACTTTTCTTGTAAAAAAACTTTTTGTGACTTATTTATAAAAGATAAACATATATGGTGTCATCATGTCAATGAAATTGAATGTTTTTGTAATACTATATGTAATATGTACTACATATTAATTTATTTAACTACTTCTGCAGCGCACATGATTAAAACAATATGTTGACATTCCTAATTATTGTTATTTAGGCTAACTAAGAATGAAACTGTATATAGCTTATGGTACTCCTGAGCAAAAAAAAATCTGATTATTCATTCCAGAGATTTTAAACAAACATAACTTATTAAATAATATTTTAGGTATTCAAACATGATATTGGTGAAATATGGCATCTCCGTTGTTCGCCTCATGATGCTGCTATATTGATGACTACACACAGTGCTTACGACCCAGACACTAGTCAATGTACTATGGGTGTTTCTATCTTCAAGCTTCCTACAACCGATGTGAGTTATGTATATTTTTTTCTTTTTATTATTTTCCCAATGTGTCCTTTATACAGCAAGATTGGGAGAGAGAATCTAGTATCAATACAATCCATTCACCATTCTCATCTGAAATTTAGTTGTATCTAGGTTGTTGAGGGGTAAATCTCAACACCATAGGTTGTTTTGCCAGAGTAGCAAAATGGAAATAATTTATTCACCAAGTGGTATTTTATTCCACAACAATTGTGTTTACAGTCAGACCATACTACCAAATACATATTTTTTGACAAGTAACAAGCCTCTCCATATTTTCTATTAAAATACAAGACAATATGTAATTTCAACATTTCAGGACTCTTTAATATGTTCAATTCTTTTTTTAGGTGATTCCTAAAGACTTAGATGACTTAAGTGCGGTACAGAATAGAAATGCAGAGGGAATGGAGGTACTGAAGACAATCACACCAGATGTGAGTTTCATATTGTTAAACATTTCTGATACATATATGTATATGCAATTTTTTTTTAAGTTTGATTCTTTATATTACATATAGCAGGGAAAATTCTGAAACCTAATGTCCTATAAAATTGAACCCACAACCATAATTTATGTTCAGTCAGTAAATTTAATAAGACTTCTTTCAAATGATTAACATATGAATGGAATCTTCATGCTTTTGCCACACAGCAGATTGCCTAGTGTTGTTCATTTTCATCCCAAACTTGAGTCAATATGTGTCTATTAACTTAACTCAACGCCGCGCCTTACCTTGTTACCAGGGCAAGGAAATATTAATAGTTAATTCATCTGGTGGGAATCAAACCCACAACCTATAAATACCCTACTCTATATTTTTTTATTTATTATAATTATATACAAGTTAGAACATTCTTTCTCCAGAAACCTGAAGAAGAAATCAGATGTGCTGAATGGCATTGCTCAGACCCAAACAAAATCGGTATAGTTTTGGACAATTATGTCAGTATTCGAGACATAGGCACCGGTGATCAAGTGGCCTGTATAGAACCTGAAGGCAGGACAAGGTTGAAATTTACTGGTGGGAAATGGAGCTCCCAGAGTCATAATCAAGTAATTATATATACAGTATGATCTACGAGTTGTGACCACTCTGAAGTTTGGCGTTCAGGGCGATTCGTTGTTCGATCAAATTTTTGATACATTGTGTGTTGAGTGTTGGAACTAAACTCCTCGCTTTGACTTATTGAGCCAGAGAGAGAAAATGAGAATAATTGATTCCCTTGAGTGGGAATGGAACCCACGCGTTTAATCAGAAAACAAAAATTTAATATTTGAAAGGGGTCATTTTTATACCACTACTTCCATTCATAACAAAAAAAAGGAGAGCTCTGCATGTGGCCTTTTTAGATCTGCAGAAGGCCTTTGACTGTGTGCCTCGTCAGTGTATCTGGTGGGCATTGCGATCCAAAAGGATCCCTGAGGCCTATATTGAGATTATCAGAGACATGTACCGCGATTCCGCTTCTATGGTTAGGACTGCTGTTGGCGACACTAGACCCTTCCCGATTACGGTGGGGGTTCACCAGGGCTTGGCTCTTAGTCCGTTCTTATTCAATGTAGTGCTCGATACTGTCTCGGCTCACATCCAGGACCAGCCTCCATGGCTGATGATGTATGCCGACGACATAGCACTCATTGCCGAGAACCGACTGACGCTGGAGCGTAAAGTGAACCTCTGGAAGGGTACGCTTGAGAACGGCGGTCTTAAACTAAATGTGTCGAAGACAGAGTACATGGCCTGCGGGAGCCGGGACTCGAGCACCATCCTTATAGGTCCTGAGCCAGCCGTTAAGTCGGAGAAGTTCAGGTACCTTGGATCCGTTATGCACGAGTCTGGAGGCATCGATCACGATGTCCATGGCCGGATAAGCGCTGCCTGGGCCAAATGGCGGGAGGTCACTGGTGTGGTCTGCGACCGCAGAATACCGCCCAAGCTCAAGGGGCTGATATACAAGAGCATCGTCCGACCGGTTCTTTTATACGGCAGCGAATGTTGGCCAGCACTATCTCGGCACACTCAGGAGCTTCACGTCACGGAAATGAAGATGCTGAGGTGGATGTGCGGCGTAACGCGGTCTGACCGCATACGCAACACATTCATTCGAGGTAGTCTTGGGGTCCGTGACGTAGCGGATAAGCTCCAAGAGAGTCGCTTGAGATGGTTTGGCCACGTTACGCGCCGGCCTAAGAACTATGTCGGACGCAAGTGCCTTGCTATACCAGTCCCTGGGGTGCGACCTCCCGGACGCCCAAGGAAGCGCTGGTTGGATGTCGTGATGCAGGACATGAGAGCCAATGGTCTAACCACCGAGGATGCAAAAGATCGTGCAAAGTGGAGTAGGTTGTGTAGGAAGGCAGACTCTGGCAATAGCCGGGATTAATGCCAGGAGGAAGAAGAAGAAGACTTCCATTCATACCAAAAATACAAAATAATAATGTTAAAAGTCAATTTTTTTTATTTTGTGAATTGTTCATTTATTTCAATGTAAAAGATGTAATTTCATTACAGTTTGCAGTATTACAAGATACGCATATAAAATGTTTTGACATACGGACGGATTGTAATAAACCAGCGTGGACTGTAGATGGCGCTCACAGACAACTTGCTAGGGATTTAGATTTTAATCCTAATAGGTAAGAAAATAAACAAAATATTTTCAAAGACAATATTTATTAGAGGCTGACTAATAATTGTTGTTGTTCTATTCCCACTTGGGGGAATGATTAATAATTGTCTCGTGCTGGTAGACGACGGCGTTGAGTTTTGCCACTCATATCGCAATGTCTCAACAATTGCGCAATGCTTGGGGAATTAAGTGTTTTACTAGTTACCCTCTGTATATATTCCATGTACAGATATCGATCCGTCAGGACTTTATTATAAGTATAGACAATAAGACGCAAAAGCGCAGTCATGATTTGAGCTCAAAATTCGGCGGCAAGTGGGAAACGAAGTGTTTTAATACTGGGTTCCTTCTGCCACCTTACTATAAGCGGAATTGTTGTCGTATTTTTTTAAAGTTTACTACAGCTTAAAAAAAAGTACGACAACAATTAATTAGATTAAACTTTTGAGTATGTTATTGATAGATTTATTTATTTTTTTGCAGACAATTTCATTTGGCAAGTGCAGGTGACGATGCAGCGTTAAACATTTGGGACTATAGAAACGGAAAGGAGCCTATATTTAGTAGATCTGATCATTCACATTGGTATTATATTTATTTTTTCTTCACGCTGTATCCCGCACATAGCAGGGTAGGCAAAGGAAATCTGGGAACGTAATGGTAAAATATTCCGTTCTCCATTAAGACATTTCCGTTCCCCACTTTTCGCCGAAATCTGAAGGCATGGCGTGAAGAGTAGCGGAACTTACGCCACGACGGCGACATTGAGTTTTTTTTTAATATGCTTTTTTTTTTGTAAGCTAGGCAGAGAGAATAATATAAATTACTTTCTCTACTTTTTGAACGCGATTAGACACTTTAAGAAAAGTATAATTTTCTCTAGTACCAAGCTGAGTTGCGCATGTAGCAGGGTAGGCAAAGGGAACTATTAAGTAAATTGATATTAAGTTATATTTTTTTTCGGTGTTGAGGTTAATGCTGTTAGCCCGCTTTTACAACGACGCCAGTTGGGTAGGGAAGAGGGTACTCTGTCCCTGAGTTACTCTTAAATGACGTGTGAATGAGTTGATTAAAAAAAATATATATATTTAAATTTTATCATTGTTTTTTTTACTTATAAAGTATTTAATAATTTTTCTTTCCTAAGTGTGATATAAAAGTTTAAAAATGTAATAGAAATAATTTTAATAATTGAGCATTTACATGTTTTAAATATCTTATTCTATCACCTTACAGGGTATGGACAGTAAGATACAATACATACCACGAACAATTGTTACTGACAGGCAGTTCTGATGCCAGAGCCTTACTGACAGCAGCCGCCAGCATCTGTGAGCCTGAGGACGAGGAGAGAAAGGGGCAGGTGTATGTATTTCATTTAAATATTAAAATTTTTTTCTTGCATCTCTCATATATGGCAGGATAGACAGACAAAACTATATGTTAAGAGAACATGGCGTCTCTACTTTCCGAAAATATTGAAGGTCTATTGAATTGTTGTATTTTTTTTGAAGAAACCATGAAAAGTATTTAAAAAAATATAAGCTTACTATAAGTGTTTGATTATATAATACAAATAACACTTATTACCACATATGCTACTTTTAAAACCATGTGATAATGAGTGTAATTTTTGCTATTAAATTAAATATTTATTCCATATGCTTTAATCCCGAGTGAATGAAGTGAATTCATATTACTTGAGTAAGTTGAGTTGACTATATAAACTACTCAATTAAACAACTTAACAAATCCCACCACAAAAGCCTCTAAAACCATAAAATATAAAGAAAACTAATAAAACTAAAATAATTCCAGTCTAGAAGATGGTGTTCTACAATCCTACGAACAACACGAGGACTCTGTGTACTGCGCGGAGTGGAGCGCCGCCGAGCCCTGGACGTTTGCGTCCCTGAGTTACGACGCGCGCCTCGTGCTGTCTAGAGTACCGAGACACTTTAAATATAGAATTTTATTATAATAATATTTTATTTATTTACTTTTGTGTTTAAGTTGATGTTTTACAAGTAAAAAGTATGTTAAAAATATTAGGTAATCATTGTTCTAAATGGTCAACGTTTTTATAGATAAATAGATATCTATAAAAATAAGGCTATTATTTTTTGCTCGAAGGTATTATAACTTATAATGAAATTAATTGACTATTTGAGAGTTTTCAGAAGTCTTGTAAAATTTGCATTCTTTATTTTATGCCATTTGAAAAATCTTTTATTCATTAATTATAAATAATACTATAATGATATTACAAAAACACCTGTAACATTATATTTAAGAATTATCAGTTCTTTTTTTGTAGCTTCATGCCATAATCATCCGCACGCAGCGCATTGGAACAATTCAAACCTGTTCCGAGTTTTTTTGCTATGCGTGTCGTAGGCTGCTAGCTAGCATCGCCACGTTTAAAGGGTCGGCTAGAATCGCTTGCGACATTCACTTGTGTATCCATTGCTCTCTTAGCTTGCATTCAATTCTCAACCTTAACTTCTTGCTATTACGTGCTAGTTTACCTTGTATTTTCTATTGGTATTTATTTAAATTTCTTTATTTCCTTCTGTGATTATTTTCTCTTCACGTATCTGTGAGTTAAATAAATTTGGACAATTTCTCCACAAAATTTGGATTTTTAATTTTACTCATTTAGTGTAAAATAAATAAGATCATATTAAATAGTGGTATCACATCTCAACCGCTATATTGGTAAGATATACTGTTAAGATTCTGTTATCTATTACTGGAAATATTGGCATGTAGTATGGAGGAGCTCAACCACAAGCTTTGATTACCAGAGAGCAGAAATAAAAATAAATATTTTCCCCAATAGGAATCAAGCTCACAACCCTCGCATTTTACAATATATTTTATTGTTACACTTGTGAAATAGCCAATAGCCCAAGGGTATATATGCTATTTGGTAGGTATATATATAGTAGTTATACTTGTTTATCTTTTAATTTTCAAAAATGTCTTCTGTAGAAGTTATTGCAGTGTAAATATAAATAAGTAATTATAATATATACATTCCTATTATATTTTTATTTGCTTTATATCAATACACAATAATATTTACTCTAATTTTTTTATTACTGAAGTCAATATCTTTTCTCAATAAAGAAAATAAATAATAAACATACAAAAAACAACAGTATAAATATATATTTATTTACATTTAGAATCTCTCAGCTACTCGTTTGGCGACATTCCTCAGATTCCCATACACTTTGGAAGGTGGTGAACCCATGATCAAATTGCAAATAGCTCTTCTTGCTAAAGCAATATTTTGATAACTGCCCAATATGTGAATTTTTGAATCGGCCAAAACTATTCTAGTTTTCGTTACATTTTCTATAGTAAACTTAGTGCGGCCTGCTTTACCGGCCAATCTGCCTATAGCTCTGCCTAAGTGATCGCCCTGTAGAGTCTTCACATCTTTTATCTCAAAAGATTCCACAAATAAGTCATCTAATCTTAGT
This sequence comes from Heliconius melpomene rosina, assembly GCF_056956725.1. Taxonomy (NCBI): domain Eukaryota; kingdom Metazoa; phylum Arthropoda; class Insecta; order Lepidoptera; family Nymphalidae; genus Heliconius; species Heliconius melpomene. Next base: position 5,002,199 of record NC_140400.1, read on the forward strand.
AAAGCTAGTGCATCTTCAACATCAAATCCATAGACAAATGCCTGAAAAATATTATGATATGAACTAAATATTCCCACAACTGAATTTTTCAACAGTAGTATCCTATTAAAAAAAAAGCAAATCCACACTTTCCTCATGGCAAGATAAGTGGAGTGAATCTAGTTTTAAGACCAGTTGAACTCGGTTATGCTACAGGGGCATAAACAGGCAATTTCATTTCCAATAATGCATGATTTGAGTTGTGAGCACCACTCAACATACAATGTCTCCAGAATTCAGTAGAAAGTGGGGTATGAAAGTAGGTAGGTTCCCAGACTTCTGCCTACTCTGCTATATGCAACATGAATAATTCAAATTCAAAATATTCTTTATTCAAATAAACTTATTATAAGCACTTTTGAATTGTCGAATGAACATATAAACAAAAAGCTACCACCGGTTCGGAAGGCAGTTCTGCTGAGAAGAACCGGCAAGAAACTCAACAGTTACTTTTTTCAAAGTCAATTGCATTACACGCATTACATTCAGGATAGCTGCCATTCGTTTCTTATATTGCAGCTGCTGCTACAATATAAGAAAAGAACAGTATAATAAAAAAAAAAAGTATCTTAGAGTAGTGGAACTCAATGCCACACTTTGCTTAGTAACCAGAATGAAGAAATAAAAATATTAAATATTTCACTATTATACTGTTCTACCACATCATAATACCAATAGTACCCAACATACATAATTATTAGACAATTTTAATTAGTGTAGTAAAAAAAGTTACTTACCTTAACAAAATCAGCAGCTTTTTGTAAATTAGCTATATCTTTAGTTTCTGGCCCAACTCTGATTTCAACATTACGACTTTTTGTGTTAAAACGCACTTGGAGCAAAAGATGTTCTACAATTGGTGTGAATATTTTTAACCAATTTTCTCTTAATGGAGTGTATCTGTTAAAAAAAGGGGATTATTTAATGAAAATTTAAATGCAATTCGCAATGATTTAAAAAAAGTAAAAAATAATAATTATTAAACTTGTAGCTTTTTTGCACAGTTTAGCAGAACACTTAAAAAAAATGGTAAATAAATAATGATGAAAACTCGGAAAACTTAATAAATATGTATATACTATAACTGTTATAATATTTTACATAACAATAATAGTAAATTATTTCACTTATTTAAAAAAATTTTTTTTGAGGTTATACATATATATACCTGTGTGCTGGTACTGCAACTTTCCTCATATTTTCTTTGCTTTCATTGGGCTCTGCATTTTTTTTTATTTTCTTCAACTTAGATCGACGTTTTCGTTTTTTACCCGCATCATTTTGTTGTTCTACGTCCATACCTTCTCCCGATTCAGAAGCAACTTTGTTTTGAACATTTTTTAATTTTATAGGGTTCTTGGCAGGCAAAAATTCATCCACATTGATATTTTCTACTTCCATTTTGTTAATATATACAAAGATCTTAAGGAAAAATACTGCTAAAATTAATATTTTCTTGTTGTTAAATAATTCTCACATGGTCTTTGACGTTGACCATAGATAAAAGAAAGATGAATATTTGCATGTGTCAGATGTGTAATTCTTAATACAGACATCGTATAGTACTAAATAATAATCATTTAAATATTTTTAACTAAAGATAAATAAAAAAGAAATTTATTAAATATTCAAAAATGAATAGAAATACAAATGATATTTCTTGTAATGTTTATTTAATTTCTTTTATTTAATATGGAGATAATACATCAATGTAAAAAATAATGGAACGCTTATGTCAAAATACCCAATAGAGGTGTTATGTCATATATCTTAGCTGAATTTTTATAATTATGAACTAAATAAAGGTAAGAAAAATTAAATAACCATATACATTTTATTTTAATAAATTATAAACTACGTCTTACCTTAAATTTATAGATCCTATTGAAAATGGCGACACTTATAAGATTTGTGAAGATCCCCGTCCAAGGTGCTAAAATAGCAGGATGTACTATCGTTCAGAACAGGACTATAATGGGAAAGGCTTTGCGAGAATCGCTGCCACCACGTCCCCCGAAACCTGCACCATTTGACTACGAAAACAAAAACTACGGTTGGCTTCGCAGTCTGTTTGACCGTACCACCCACAGGTTTGACGAAAACACGAAACTTTTAGTCGTCGAGGGACCAGTGGCTGCTGGGAAAACAGAATTCGCTAAAAAGCTGGCCGAAGATCTTGATATGAAACATTTCCCTGAAGCTAACATGGATATTCACTATCTTCGCGCAAATGGCGTCGACATTCGTATGTTCGACAAAGATATACCCGAAGACACTAGGACCTTTGACCATGTTAACTTTAACCTTGCTCCTAACCATCGTCTTGCTGGAAATTATCAGATTATGATGTACATTGCAAGATATCATCAATATATTGATGCCCTAGCTCATCTCTTGAATACTGGACAAGGAGTCATTCTAGAAAGGTCGCCATATTCCGACTTTGTGTTTTTGGAAGCTATGCTCTCACAAAATTACATAAGTAAGGGAGTTAAATCAGTTTATTATGAGCTGAAGGCAAACACAATTGAGGAGTTGATGCGACCCCATCTTGTCATTTACTTGGATGTGCCAGTGGACAAGGTTTCTATTTGCAATATTATACTATTAGATTATATCAGGTTGTTATGGTACAGTGGTAATGTATGACTGTGAATGGGACAGTTGCGGGTTCGTTTCTTTCTCATGGGAATGAATTATTTTCACTTGCTCTGACTAATGCTTACTAGGAAGATAATGTGTAATGTTGAGTTATTCCATTTACCATACAATATCTTAAAAATGGGTTAGAGAATGGGGAATGAAGAGTCTTATCTGAGTTCTCTCTGTCTATATGTGGTACAGTAAGAAGCTACAAAAAAATATATCTTACAAATCTTCTAATCTTTATGACAAAACCTAATTTCTTTTTAAGTTTCATTACATAAAATATTTATTTTAATTAACATTTTTATTAATAAAAGCTGACTACTTTGCAAAAAGGATAAGTAACATACTTTTTATCCTGAAATTCTTGCATAAAAATAAGCCTATATATTGCTCCTTAAGATTCATGTTGGTATTAAAAAAATATATATGCATACTCTAGGTACAAGAAGCCGTAAAACGCCGTGGCCATAAACATGAGTTGGAGGGCAAAGCTCTATCCAAACCTTATTTAATGGAAGTAGAACGTCAATACAAGAACAATTATTTGCGAGACATATCTACACACGCAGAGCTTCTGGTTTATGATTGGACTGGTGGTGGTGAAGTTGAAGTTGTAAGTATAACAATTAGAGTTGTATTGTTTTATTAACATTTCTTAAAGTGTTAATCCATACTTAAAAAACATAAAAAATTTAATGTAGCGGCATTTGAACCTGCATCTCTTGGAAACCGTCCAAGTGCTGTAACCACTAAGCCATATAACAAGTTGGTTTGGTTGTAACCATGCATATAATAATTTCGACGTAGCTTGATGAGAACATATTATTTATATATATTATATTTAATATATATAATCGACATGTCGTGACCGATTGAAGTTAGGCTTTCTGAACTTTTGCGCAATGTCCACTTGAGAAGAAAATAATCAATAGTAAGAAAGATACTAATAACAAATTGCACACCCAGCCACAACTCATGGACCCCATTGTAAATCATAATTACAGGTATAAACATCTCAATGTAGCTGAGTAAAAACTTACGGTCAGATTGCTTGAATGATTTCCAAGATTCGCGGATGCAAATTCTGCTGTTCTATTTGAAAAGCAAAGCTCAGTATTGAGTTTGTCACAAAACAAATTAATGAAATTTTTTATTGTTTTAAAAAATACTTAATAATAATGGCAATATTTTTTATCAATTCTCAGGTAGTAGAAGATATTGAGCGTTTAAACTTTGACCAGTACACGGAAAGAGAAGAACCCAAAATGAAGGACTGGCGTCTACCACGAGAGATGGAATGGGCTGAACAGCGAGCACTTTACACAAATTACAAGAATTACTTGATGAATCTATTCAATTTACCAAGATTTGATGTGCCAGAGTTGATAACTAATGCAGACGATTCTTACGCAAGGGATAAGGTATAAAAGAAAACACCAGTCTATAGAACTATATCTATCGAGATTTTTATAATTTTTTATTTCATATAAGTCCTCTTTTATGTAAGGACTAGTTCTCTTTGCCAAATAAAATGCATAAAAATCTTAATATAACTATTTTTAAAAATATTATAAGCAAACAATGTATATTTTTATTATCTATTTTTTGTTTATTTTAGGTTATCTATGACCATCCCGCGTTCCATTATGTGGAGGGCTACCAAGATCAAGAAGGAAATCTATTAAAAAACAAAATGCCCAAATACACTGAACACATCTAAATAAACAAAGTGTTATGTAGAAAAATATGTATGATATGAATAAAATTATTATGTTGGAATATACAGTTTTTTTTTTCAGCTTCATGCTGTAAATAGGCAGTCAGAACGTAGTGTTAAGACTTTGCTTTCCACTTTTCCCCGAAATCTCGACGCATTGTGTGTTGAATGGTGAAACGTAACAGTGCTTTACCTTGCTACCAGAACGAGGTATTGATAATATTAAATATCTTATTCTCCCTTTTATTGGGATTGGGAACCGCCCCGGCACGAGCGGGCGACTGTGAGCGCGACGGATGTGGATTCGATTCCAAATCGGGAGATTATATTCATGTTATTTATTATAGATTATATTCATTTTTTTAAGCGCCAGCCAGATAATACGCACTACAATACATCACGGTCAACGAGTCGTGGCCGCTATAGAGTTACTTAGGTGTTCTGAACTTTTGTGCATTGTAATGTTATGAAGATAATTATCAAAAGTAAGAAAATTTCTCATTGTCATAAAAGCATTGAAATATCACATAAATATGTTAGTCTATGCAAATATATTACAATATTATTAGAAAAGGAGTAAAATAAAATACATTTTGTAACAACTTTCGTTTTATTGTAATAAAAATATAAAACTTCAAGTGTTTATAACAGCACAGCACCTTACTGCCTTATACAATAGAAAATAGTTATATTAATAAAAACATATCCAATCAATACATATAATCTATTCAAAATTATAAAATTTAAAAAATGACATTATTTTATTAATGTTTGCATATTTTATTAAAAATTAATGGAATGTCAAAATTGAAAAAATAAAAATATTGTCGCAAAAAAATAAAAAAATACTACATAGTCAGTTAATTAGCTTATTATTTATAAATGCAGTTTACACAGAATGTGCATATAATTTAAAGATTTAATAAAAACTGTTTCATCATCATTTTATTAAATAATTTGAATCAAAAAATAGGCAATAAAAAATAATATCATAAATAATGCATATATTATCATTACTTCAACTAAAAGTTTAATAATTCTTTATACCAAAAAATTATACTGACGTATTAATAGTTTAAAAATAAACATGAAAAAAATCAAAATTCAATTCTCAGTGTAATTTTAATAATATTGCTTCTAATGAGTTTAAATTTTCATAAAATATTCATATTTTTAATTATTATTCATTCAATTCTTTATTAATTTTATTTTAAAAAAAATTTCATATTTATATATTTTTTTTCATTACAAAAATCCAGAGGTCAGCAACATTTTATTTCAGTACAAAAATACTAATATAATATCATTACTAATAAATTGAATGACCTGTATACATGTTAAAAATAACATTTCATATAAAACAGTACATAAATAAACGACTTACTTCAAGAAATTACTTTAGACAACAAAAACTAACAACATTTAAAAAAATCACAAAAAAAAAATTGAATTAAATCGTTTATTTATACATTAATTTATTACATATCTAATAAATATGGTGAATCTAATGCACCTAAGCCGGCTGCCACTCCACCTTCATTGGCGTCCGCTAATTTAGTTCTAAGCATGTGTCCAGCTTGACGGTTACAGTAGATTTTATCTTTTGTCCTAAGTATAAAAACATTTTTTTTTACTTTACGATGTATAGTAGGGAACCTATAATTAAGATACTCCGGGCCCTACGCACTGCTCAATTTTCGAGGCGTTGCGTGGCGAGTGGCGGAATTTAGCGCTGTGTTTGTCTTGTTCCCAAAGCGAGGAAATGAAAATAATTCGTCCCCACGAATAAGAACACACAATAGACGAATTTCAGTTGGACGCTGCTGTACTGCTGCGCCATGACAGTCTCATGTCATGAAATATAAAGCAACTTTTGAACATTAATTTAAAAAATAGTAATATAATTTACTACATATTTTAGAGTAAGAGTGAACTTAGCGACGTATGAATTCCTTAATCGCTCTTAATTAATTTAAAATAAACTTTTACTTTGAGGAAAAAAATGTTCAACCAGCCCATTAAAAAATTACGTAACTTATAAAATATATTTTTAGTATATTATAAGAAATATATAAAAAGAAAAAAATTAAAAGAAATTGATGAGATTTTTAATTATCATCAATTAAAAAAACAACTAAAAATATGGTGTATATTTACCCAATAATAACTCCAAAAATGCCCAATTCTGAGACAAGATCAGTGATCGGCGGAGGAACCGCCGCTCCGGGACGCACTACGTATCCTGATACCTGATAAAAGATTAAACAATTCTGGCTGTAAGCGTGCTGATTGTGGGTTCGATCACTAGTCGAATAAATAACTTATTTTATTAAATATATAAAAATAAACTGATTAATACTTTCCCATGTAATATATTGTTGTATAGGTTTTTAAACTTTTTTCTTTATGGGGCTTAAGAACGTACCTGCCCTAAAAAACAAACATGAGACAAACGCAATAGTTGTGTTTTCGATGTCCACTCGGGCGAATATATTAAAATAATTCCCCGATCTGGTCGATAAATTGCGTTTCTTAAAACTATTATGGTGCGTTTGGAAAAATACTGTTTCTTAAATTGCTAAGCTAAAACAACAGTAGGTAAAAAATATACACTAAGAAACCCCTACCAAAGGTGGTAATATCCTCTCCATGAGTATGTAAGCGGCGCGCTCGCGACTGTGACGCATGCGCAGTAGAGCGTCGCGCACGTCCGACCCGTATAGATTGTTGCCACCGCCTTCCCTTTGGGGCTTCAGAACGAATCTGGCCCAGAAATAGTTATTTATAGAAATATATATATGTATGTAGATAGTATATAGTTTTAAGAAATTCGACGACATAAATGAATATGACGAAAATGGTAGTAGGCAATACTTAAGCTTTAGAAGGAACCTAAATAATGAAATGAAATATTAGGTGATGTTTATGGGAAAATAAACATTTTTTTAAATATGACTAGTTAAAATGTATGAGGAATGCTAATCTGAGAGCACTTAGTATATTGATCAAAGATTCTGAGAGCATATCTTGTGTAAGTTATGCTCATATGAGCGTAAGGAAACCTCAAGATTGTTTAAATTCTATCAACGCGACAGGTTGTAGATTCGATTCCCACTCGAGGAAATGACATATTGAATATTTTCATTTTTCTCGCTCTTGTAACGAGGCAAAGCCTGGCGTTGAGTTTCGCCACTCAACACGAAATGCGGATATTTCACGGAATAGACAAACACGACGTCTGACATCGTGAAGACGGAGTGTCGTGAAGCTAAACAAACAAAATATCTCACCGTTCAGCATCAGCCAACGCCATATCAACCGCCTTTTCTCCACTCTCATCAAAGTCCAATGAATAAAGCCCCGTGAATATATCCCTAACTTTCCCAGTGGAGGCGCCGGCGCCCATGAACTTTTCCAGGACACCTGGAGCTGCTAGTGCTTGCTGGACTTTCTTTGTACCAGCCAGTTGATAATGGATTGAGGGGCATTTTATTGCACTATAAAAACACAAAAAAAAAACGTTGTTATATAATGTAAATTAAATTGCTCAATAATGACTCAAAATTAGTAGATTTGATTTTACGTTACGGTCTTAAGTCACGTTTCTAAAGATAGATCAGACAAAACAATGTATTAATAAAAAAAATGGAAAAACATTTCAAATTCATAAGAATAATGGGGGAAAAATAACGCTAGAGGCAGTTGTCGGTTCTTCACTTTCACGAACGTCCAAAGAATAGAGCCCCGTGAATATATCCCAAATTTCTAAGGACGCTCCGCGACAGCTTGCTAAACTCCCTTTGTACCATCAATTAGTCATGGATTGATGGGCATTTTATAGAGCAAATTTCATTACTCTAAAAGTTTCTCAAAATTAGTACATCTGACTTAGAAGTGAAGTTACGGTCGTAGCTACAAGCGTTTCTGGAGCCAAAATCGACTTCGAGTGTCAAACATACTTTCTAACAGACTTTCTTTGTAACGGTGGATGAAAGAGGCACTTAATTGCGTTATCAAAAAAAATTGAATCATAAAAGTATACTTAGTAGGAACAATTAAATTTAATAATGACAGTATATTTATTTCATTTGCATAGTTTCAAAACAAAAATGTAGACTTTTTAAAGAGCCATGTTTATTTATTATAATAAAAATAAGAAAAAGATAATGATAAAACGTGACTCACGATCATTTAAGATAAGCAATCATATCCACTTTAAGATAAAAACATCATAAATTTTGTAATTAAAACAATACATTTTGTTTGAATCTAATATCAACCATCATATGTAATTCTTATATTTATCAAAATTATTATTGAACTACTTTAAATAATAAAAATTATATAACAATTTCATACAAAAAGTCAAACGCACATACAAAATAAAAAATGAAATTAAAAAAAAATTGCAAACTTACGTAGATCTTTCCACTCTTAGTCTTGCATCCCAATCTTTACTGGACGGATATTGAGCAGGTTCATATCCCGATCTGTAGTACACTACAGCTATAGGATGACCGTCGCTATTAAAAGAAAAACAAAATTATATATCTCTATTAAAAAAAACATATCTATATATAAATGATTATGCCGTCGAGGTACAATGACATTGTACTACGTAACAGTGTGCGATGATAGTGGTTTTGATAATTCAAAAGAAGAATAATTTTCATCTTCTCACTCTAGTGAGAAAGCAAAAAAGCGCGTCGTTGAGTTTCACCATTCAATATGCAAAGTCTTGAAGAATTGGCCGGTATCTGGGTAATGGACTACTTAACACTAGGTTCGATCTCCCTACCCCAGCTATATGCACGATTAAGCGTGAACTTGCTAAATTAAACTTACATCATGAGTTGTTTTTTATCATTCAAACAAGTTTCTTCATAAATTTCATTCAAAGTCTTTCTGTATATCTGCAATTTAAAAACAATACATGTTACCATAGTTAAAAAATAGACATTAAAAACAAACAAAATGCCATATTATGATGTAAATAAAAATATTTTTAATTTATGCTATATAAGGTAATTTAGAAGTGTAGAACTGAAATTTATTTTTTGACATACGAATAATAATGAAAATATTATTTGAAACCATCGTGGCGCAGTGCGACAATATCCGCCTGTAACAGCAATAGTTGTGAAATCAAAAATAGGTCGATCTCTCAGGGGGAATAAATTATTTTCATTTTGCAGCATTAAGTTCCACCACTGCAAAACAACACTCTTTCTGGAGTTCGAATACAGGATATATAGGCTTTTTTTTGTACTTTTCGTAATACAATAGCGTAAAACCTGAGAAAGACACCCCACACACACACACACACATAATCTCAATAATTATTATAGCTTACCATAATATCGGGCCTCTTCTCGAATATTTCAAACTCGTGGAACCTCTGATCGCATATATTGTAAGACACTTCCTCCACTACAAACAGTATTACGGCTGACGGTACACCGAATAAATCGTATGCCTCCGTTATGCCCGAGCAAAGACCGGCTAGAGCACGGTTTTCTGGCATCTAATAAGTATAAAGTAATTTTAAAATAAAGCAGCTATCAGAGTCGTTCATGAATTATTAATTGGTATTTAATTGTATATATTGGGGGCTTAAAAAGAGAATATAGACATTTTAATGATTTTACTAATTTTATTTATTATCTCTATTAAACATAGCAACATAGTTAATTAAAGTCAACGGTTATTAGTTTTTCTCCCAAATAAAGCAATACTTTCTAAGAAATACTAATAAAAAAATAAGCAAAAAATACATACATCTTTAATCAATTCGTTATGTCCCAACTGACGCAGAATATAGCTGAAAAAAAAAACAAAAATAAGTTTAATCAAAAAATGAAAGTCAGAACCCGTCAGAAAATAATAACTGTTATTTTAATACTACAGATTAAATAATAATTATTAATTTCTGATCAAGTCTTTTTTTTATATAGACAATTAATATTACACACATTTCATACATAATCAAACAATACACTACATGCCACGTACACAATGCATGCTAAAAACACAATACAAAATATCTATAACTTTTCTACCTATATTCAAATATAAGGTAAAATGCTTATTATGACAATTTTATTTCATGGAAAAATAAGGACAATAATTATTAAAAGGGATTTTGGGATTAATTTAATAATTCATCTTATTTCTTTGAAAAATACACCTTAATAATTTTTTTTCACAGCAGTGTATACAGATCTAAATTAAAGCCATATTAAAAAATACAATAATAAAATTATCATAATAATGTATACAACATGTCATACTACAACAAACAATTTAATAAGTACATGCATTTTTACCAGTGATTCGAGATTACCTTAACGATTATGTTATACTATAATTGAATTCTCAAATTATACAAAGAAAAAGACTATTTTATTATACGTCAGTCATTTTTTATCAATAATTAAATAGTAATTTATTTATTTTTATTATTAAAATTTCCTATCACTCTAATTATTGTGAATTGCAAAAGTTTGACGAAAATGTATAAAATATATGAACAATGTTTTCTCTTTATGTTAACCTAATAGTATGAAAAGCTTTTAATATATATAAAAATATTTTAAACTAACCGAGTTACATAAATATATTATTATAACAAATATACTATAATATATTAAGTAATGTGTCAATATAGAACCACAAGATGCATAAAGAAAAAAGTAATGTAACATTTGAAAGATGTGTACCCTAATCCATTCATCAATCTATAATTGGACAAAGTTATTATTAAAAAAGTTAAACAAATATAAAAAAAAAACAATTTCGACCGACAATCCAAGGTCAGGGAACATCTCTCAAGTAGGAAAACAAAACTAAAATCGCTTATATACATGCACGCCAAACTTTTAAAATCTATTTTAAAATCAAATCTGTATTTACATCTAAATAACCTTAAGAGCCACAGATTATAAATCTACCCAAAAAGCATGCATAGATAATATATTTGGTGCAAACAAGATGGCAAAAGCGTGCATAGAGAACAAGCATTAGTGAGAAATGAACGCGTGATGTTATAAAGCAGTCACATGAGAGATGTTGACTGATTACACGGAAACCGTTATGGGCTATGACCTTTGTTTATTTGGACATAATGTATATACGAATATTATATATAATATAATAATAAATAAATATAACATAACTAAAAAAAAAGTTTTACTCTACATATTTCCCGAATATAGCAGGGCAAGCAGAAGGAACCATAGTGTTAGCACACTCCGTTTGCCACTGGTAAAACTCAGTCGCACTTTGTTCTCTTTCATTCGTTCGTTTCGCACTCTTACCAGTACGAGAAAATAAAAAAATCTATTACACCGAGTGAGAAATGATCTCACGTTAGTTCCCACCAAAAATAATTATAATATTATTTGAATAAATAAATATATACATTTAAAGATTTAGAATTTCAACACTAATTATATAATTAGTAACAGATAAACAATAACAATCCATTATATATTATGTTATCTGCGGTTAATGAAATTTAAAGGTTTTAGCCCATCGCAGTGTCGGTACCGAAACATGGCGGGAAGGTTCGACGTCATGGCGCCGAAACTCGCTGCCACGGTGTTAAACTCCACTTGTTTAATTTTATTGCAGTCCGGTTTTTGCATCAGGTAGTCCGATCTGAAGAGGCCAAGGCTGAGCGACTGGAATATTATTAATTTTGTCCAATTATAAAATACTATAAGTTATATTTAAGTAGCTAAAATCATTTTTGATTTTTTTTTAAAATATTTGGTATTTTATTTATGTTGTTAATAAATTATATAAAAAGAAAGAATATTTAAAGAATAAATATAAAGGGAAGACATTTTACTTTAAGTAAGATTTTAAATACATACTTTATAATCCCAAACCAAATATGTTGCTATATAATAATTGTGTTTATGTGACAATTTATTTTTGTGTATGTACAAATAAATATAATTCTCCAACACCATTGACGTCTAATAATATAACACTCTTTTTTAAAATGTACTATAAACATATACGTAAATCATAATACATACATACTTTTAAGTAAAAAAAAACATGTCCCTATTTTTTTAATTATAGAATCATATCATTAATCATTTTTTCTTATTTTATTATAGTGAGTAATTTTTCAATGTAAAATTATTAAAAACATTGTACTTCAAAATAAATAATAAAAAATTTAAATCACAATTGCCGCCATTTTTTACATGTTAACAGCACAAAGATTATATACCTATTATTCCTTAAGAAATACTTACACAATGCACATGCACACGCTTCACTCACAGATAAAAAAATATAATTTCAATATACCTATTAGCGTTTAAATGTCAAAAATAATTATATAGCAAATTGCTCGATTTGCTCTAAAAAAAACTATTATTTATCACCAGTCAAATGTATATGTAAGCATATTTTATACATATTAATTTTTAAAATTTAAATTTAATAAAATTTTATACATACTATTATGTAAACTGCTGTAATTATATTATCTGTTTATTTATCATTAAGACACTACTTCTTTGCAAAAGCAAAAATAATAAATTAATTACAATTCCTTCTATTTAAAAGCAATAATTTACATTATCCGCACAATCTACTTTGACAAATGGATTGCAAATATAACATTGTACACAATAGATAATAAACTTAACCTATCAACACTAAATATTTTAGTAGCAATCATTTATTCATTATCTATGACCATTATTTATATTTATAACCCATTTGTTATTATTTAAATCTGTTATTATTTAGTTTGCAATTAAGTTACACAAAGTGAGTATTAACTTTCATATAATATGCTACTAAATATTAAATTTCATTTCATTCATATGGCAACAATTATATGTTATATGTTACCTTAGAATGAATAGAATTACAATACATAACATTGCAATAATTAATATTTATTTTTTAACTCATAAATGGTAGACCAAATTTTTTAATTACCATTAAAAGCTTAACTAATTTTTTTATTAAAATAATATCTACGCCAGGGATGTTACAGGTGTCACATTTTGGATCTGAGTAAGAAGGATAATTTATTGGTTTCGGAGAATTTCGATATTAAATAAATATTCGTTTTTTAATCTATATATATAAAAGTTGTTTCCACTGACTGAGGTAAGACGGACTCACAGTCGTAACCTCTGATGATAAAAACGTGAAATTTGGATAGATGTTTTTTTGTAATCTGGGCATCCACTAAGAAGGGATTTTAAAAAATCCTAACCCTAAAGGGATGAAATAAAGCTTGAAAGTTTGCGTGGAAATATTTTTAAATCGCCACCGATTTTTATAAAAATTTAAATTTATACTCTTAAAAAAAATTCATTGAACACGTGTTTCGTAGTTCATTATAATTCACCCCCTAAGCGTACGAATAAAGGGTTAAAAGTTTGTATGGAAAAATCTTTAAATCACCACCGATTTTTATCAAATTTCAAAATTGAGATTCTTAAAAACATTACATTGAATACGTGTTTCATCGTTTATTAGAATTCACCCCTAAGGGTGTAACTAAGCATGCGAAGCTGCGCGCGTCTGCTAGTCTGATATAAACAGTTAGTGATATTTGATGTTTATTTTTTTCAACTAACAATAGATCTTCGCACTTATCACTATGTCGTACTAAGCACCGATAAACTCGGTCAGGCAAAGTTATATCTGAAATTATCCGAAAATTTTATATCAAATACGGTTCGAATATACAAACGCTTCAGTTACTGTTACGAAACACTGTAACTTCCCTTTTAAAGGCCAATTGATCTATCAAAATTCCATAACAAAATCTGGCCTCCATTTTGAATGCAATGCTATGTGACTACCTCTGTATTTCCCGCGACACAGGCCCAAGATGGCCGAAACCGGAAGCTATACTGTTGATCTCCACTTGTTTCCATGAACAATATGGCGTATGTTTGGCACATTGGTTCTCTGTATGCGGACATCTCGACTCCAACATGATGTCCGACCTCAGCATGCCTAGTGATATCGGCTAAGACGACAGATTTATATCTGAACTATACATCTATAGATTTTTACGTTGACGCCTATACTTATATAATCTATATTACGTATATAAGTTTGTGTGTACATTTGTGTTACAGTTAGGTATTTATTTATATACCTACATACATATATGTGTATTATTAATATATGTGTATTATTAATATATTGCATTATATATTTTTTTTATATATATTATATTTATTGTCCACACTCGCCACCCTATTCCTATCCTTACCCTTTACGTCCTATGCGTTAAGGTTGTCTGAAAGAGATAACAGTTACCGATACGTCGTCTCTTGTACATTCCTTTTTTTTAGGGGTTACAATAAACAATATGGGGTTATCATAAAAAATATTATTAATATAATTATTAATATGTTTAGATAATTTATATAATGGTCAACATATGTAAAATGTATCCATAACATGACTATGGTAAATTCGTTCAGTATTGTGAATTGTCCGTTTTAATAGTAAGGTTTCATAGCAGTAAACCATTTCAATTTTATCTTGTATTTTTTCTCAATATTATAATTATTACTTATTTCAATAAAATAAATGTTAACATAGTGATAAAATTAATAAAATATCAACTTACAAAATATCCATTACTTTTAAGGATACTCAATAGTGTATGTAATAGATTTTTACCTGTGCAATGCCTTCTTTTCTGACCTTCACCCATATGTCAAATAGTTTTGCAGTAAATTCATCAACTTGAAGCGCATTTTGTAGTGTATTTTCCAGAAATTCGTCATCATGCGCTACCTGCAAAAGGATGTGTAGTTTTTTTATAACTTCAAGCTAGCAGGATGGGAACGTAGTATTAAAACACTCCGTTCTCATTAAGGCATTTCCGTTCCCCACTTTCCGCTGAATGCTGGAGGCATTGCGTGTTGAGTGGCGGAAATCGACGCTGTTGCCTGCTCGCTGCCTGCCTGCTGCTGCTCAAAATATTTCATTTCTTCTAATGAGTGGCATTCTACTAACTACATAGGTGTAATCATAAAGCCCTGTAAATCATCGTTTCCGATGTTTTTTGAGGTAAAGGATATTGTTAGTAAACAGACGTACACTACACGATGTTTTTATTTATATTTCCGATCTCCAATTAAAAGTTTGGTATTTGTCACCACTCTGTATCAATAACCGCCATTTCGTGTCAACATGGAAGGCGACTTTGGATGTTAATAAAACATTTATATTTGTCAAATAGGTCAAGATTTATATATTTATATATAAAGCAACGTGTTTCTTCTTTGTTTACTAACCATACCTAGAATCCAATACATATGCAGTGAGACAAAATTATTTTATCTTTTGATTTCCGTCGAGGACGTCGACGTGTTGAGTGGCGGAATACAACAATATTGAAAAGCGTGGAAAAGAAAGTAGTCCATTCCCCGAGTAAGCATCAAAGCTACTACCATAACAGTTACAGTTACGGTCAGCCGTGCGTTGGGTAAAGTATTTTAAATTAACTGGATTGATAAATAATGCCCAGCATTAGGTTCCGCCACTCAACGCGCAATAACGGATGTAAAATGAAAAAATGCAGATAGTACTATAAGGTTCTCTCTATAATATTATATGAGATAGATAAAAAATCACATACCTTATGCATTAGTTCATTCAATACAGGTTGCAGCTCTACGGCTTTGTTAAATTCTGTGCGGGGAAACGGCGACGGAAGAAGGACAAACGGTGCAATCTGAAATAAAAAGTAAAAAAATATCTTTCAAATTATCTTTTCTTTATTTTTTTTTATTCATTTTGTAAGACAGTATTATCCAATTTTCTGAAACATAGCATGTTAAGTGGTGGAACTTAATACTGGTTTCTTTTCTTACCAGAACAAGGAAATAATAATAATTCTCTCCTCCAAGTGGGAACAGAACTCACAATAGTCGCATTTACAGTCAGATGCTGTGTTGTACATTTGGCTTCTGCATTTATATGTTGCAGTGCAACCCTTTAAATAATAATAAAAAGATGATGTTTTTTATCATTATTTAAAAGGTTGTGGGTTACAATTTGCATTAGACTAATATTAAATTACATTTAAAACCAGAAATATATATTTTTTAGTGTTGGCATAATAAATGACTAAGTTTATAAAAGCTATAGTCCATTGCTGTTACATTACTACACAACCCAGATCAATGATCAAGGCTTCCCACAATATTTCCCACACTTAGCTTAGAGATCTTAGAAGAGTTATAATAGGATATATCAACTCAATTGAAGAATAACATCCTATTTGTATGTTGTAAAGTTACTTCTTTGCAAATAGGACCTTATTCTTCAGATGGTGATACTTAATTAATTCCATGTATTACAATAAGAAACATAAATAATAATCTATATGTAAAATAATTATACAAATGTCTACATGATTTTCATTAATTTAGAATGTCACAAATTCAATAAATTGAAAACAATTAACATTTTATTTATATTCCAACTCCTAATGAGGGATGGCATCACTTAATGTATTGTCAAATAATAAATTACTTAATGTTAAATAAAGAAATAAAGATAATTTATTAAACATTAAGTAACTTTGTTTAATGAAAGTTACACTAAACAAAGTTAATTTGATTTCATATCCTAAATAATTTCCTGTAAATAATATTACAAATTGAAATTATTATAATTATAGATGTTGTTAGTTTCACATCTTTTCCCCCCACATATAGTTAAAAAAAACAAAGTTAATATTAAAACATTGACTTCCAATTTCTAATTATGCAATACTAGAAAATATTTGGCCTTGCTAATGAAACTCTATAATATTACAATATCTTATCCAAGGCTGTTATGGTACACTGGAGTTCAACTGTAAGTACTATGAGTGTGGTTTTGATTCCCAAAGGAATAAAAATTGGATTCATTTCCTTGCTTAAGTAACAAGAAAATGTTTAATATTGAGTCCTCCTTCACTCAACATGAAATGTTTCAAAAATTGTGTGCATGGTAAGCACCTTGTCTCAACACTAAGTTCCCTTGGTCTACTCTGCTATATGCATTGAAAAATTTGCAGAAACATCTACTTATTTTGTCTTTTTAATATATACAATAGTAAAAAACAATGTAGATTCTAAATACAAATTTATATGTTTACTTAGGATTTCCGGCCAATTTATTTTTAATACTATAACTTAATAAACCTTACAAACGAACTATGTGAGCAAAATGAAACGAAAAGTAGCTGTGTGTGTGGTGTTATTTTTACTATAATTACCTGTATGGCATCTTTAGTGAAGTTTTTCTTATCTCTCATACCAACACCGTGCATTAGAGCCCAATCCTTGGCCTTCTCTATCACAGTTACTAATAACTTTTGTTCCACAGGCAATGGTATACATGAGGCTAGTCTAGCTTGGGTCATTTTGCAACGTCTCTAACTAATAAAGCTTAAATTCACATTAAAATTTAAAGAATAATTGTATTTCAAAACTTGACAATTAGGCTACAACTTTTTTTGTAAAAGACAACTGACTGTTGAAAAGCTAAATCCAAAATATATAACTTCGACTGACGTCTGGCAGTGACTGTTAAAATCAAGGAACAGTTAAAATATTTATAGCAAAGCAATCAACTAATTAGAATTACTAATCAATTTACAGTAGACAATTGACATTAAACTTTAAAGTAATTTGTAAATATTTTACATTTAAGATATAAATTTTATTTAAATAAATCATTAATTGTAAATTATGTTTTTTACGTTTGTTATTATTATTCACTATATTCTGAACATATTTTAAATGTTTTTTTTTTGTTACAGATAAATGCTCTGTTGTTTATAGATCTCTTTCTTGCCAATGATTGTTTTTTTCTTTTTTACTTATTTAATGTTTTCCATGCAATTTGCAGAGTAACATTTATGTAATTTGTAGCTACTTAATTGCAACGTTTTATAGCTATAAATAAAACAAAATTGATATTAAATTAAGTACAAAGTTCATACTAAGTACAATATAATCTATTAAGTATATATGCAGGTAAAGCCTTTAGTACTTTAAGTTCAGTTCAGTTTATTTCATAAGTTTAAATTATATATATTTTAAAGTTTTTAAATAATTTTAAAATTTTTAAATAATTTTAAGTGTCCCAAGTAGCTTAGTGGCATAATTATTTGGATTTGAATTTGACTTCTAATTTGATTTGACAACAAAGTAAAAGGGTTTTAAGGATATGGGGCTAATATATTTAGTGTTATTGCTTAGTAGCAGTAAAAATGAATAAATTTTGAATATTTATTTGCACCACCAGAACTCCAAAAACATTGATTCGGAGCAATATATAATTGCAATATATAAAAAATTAAAAACAAACTCCGGTTCCGCTGCACATCTAGTATAATGTTCCTTGACATTTACTCTTTCCGGTATGTCAACAAGGCAGACGTGTTGTTTAGAGCTCGTTAAAATTAGTGGAAAATAGCGAAAGTAGCCTAAAATTGTGCCATCTAGTGAACTAATCAGGACACAAGAAAATCGTGGACATTAGTGTGATATTAAAACATAATCTCAAAGTGTTAAAATTCGTAATCAAAAGTTATTACTTATCATAGCAAAAGCTGTCAAAGTGCCGAAGCCACAGTACTACCAACCTTAAAAAGCAAGTGTGGCAAGCTCAGAAAAGTTACGTCACGTTAGAATGAATATTGTACTATCACCCGAAATGTCACTGCTCTTATCCAAAATGACAGTAACTAACCTACAAACAAGTACAATAACAAAAAACATAACGGCGTCCATATTAAATAAAACAAGTGGTTGAGAAAATTAAACCTATTATAGCGGAGAACGAAAAATGCGGGAATGATATGGAGGTTTTAAATGAAAAAATAATGAATCTCGAGATGAACAACAGAAAAAATAACATCATAATACATGGACTGCTGGAGGCTAACCAAGAAAAGTACGAACATTTGTCCACTTTTGTAACATTAACACTAAAATATATAAAAATAAAAATTGAAACAAGCGAAATAGACAGGCTGCAAAGAATAGGAAATAAAAGTTGACAATGACAATAAAAGAAGGCCAATTCTACTAGCTACCACAACTTTGCAGAAAAAAATTGAAACTCTTAGAAACAAAAAGAAAATGAAACCTACCACCTATATTACACATGATCTTCCAAAACATAAATTACTGGCGAAAAAAGCAAATTAAGAAACCAATGTAAAGAAAAAAGAGACGGAGAAAAGGAAAAGATCTCAGACCCCTAGACCTCAAAGCAGCAGTCAAATTTTAATTTGCTCACACCCCCAAGAGCCAAAAAATCAATACAAACAACAAAAAATGAAACCCAAATTATGTTAGTAGCAGCGGAAGGTTAAAAAAAAAAGATTTATTATAATTAATTTTATTAAAAATTAATACTTTTACAAATTATCTTATAATTAATTAAATCTAACTTTACGATTGAAAATATGATCAAAGAGTGATTGATCCAATTATTAATGAATAACTAAAATTCTGCTGATGCAATGTTGTGTGGGGACCTCACATTATGTGTTGAATAAAACCACTGAGCCTATTGGTATATCTATATTATAATGTAACACATGTGTCTCTATACATGGCTTGCGGCAGACTGGCGCCACTAAATACTTATTCACATTATTACACCACACCTACGCATACATAGCCCCTACAATTGCATCAGTTTTTCTGAGATATGGTATTTGACAATAAATTGGCAACCTATACTAGCGATGTGTACTAGTGTTGCGTAACTCCTCCACCCTCAGAGCGGCAATTATTTTAACACATTCAAGGAAAAGGAATTACTAAATAATAAAAGATCATCAACATATTACTAAATATTTTAGATTTTCTCTACTGTATTTAGTAGATAAACCCGGATCACTATTTGACTTTACATAGCATGCTTTACATATTTCCCAGTTAAATCTTTCATTCCAAGATTTTGGTAAACTTTTAAGTATGAACAATCATTATATGCCCCTTCAGGTAATTATTATCTCCTGATACTTAAACATTATTTTTCTCTAAAACATTTTTTAATGTTTCTGTAATGTTTGCCAAACTATTTTTATATCTCACATCCATTATTATGAACATGTTTCCCAAACAATTGCAATTGGTTGTATTTCATTTTTCTTCAGAAATTTGCAAATGCCTTTTTCGGTAACCATGATATAATCCTTATCTGACACACAATTCACATAAAACAAATTATTTCTCAACTGTGGTGGTAAACACAGTACATTGTCTATAGTTGATTCAATTCATATGTATCCATTAAATACTTCTAGCACCGTCTGTCCACAACCAATGGAACTTATTTCAGTATCATCACTTAAAATTACTGATTTATTAGATACTGGTGTAGAAGGTGAAAATAAGTTTTTGTCATAATACATGTGCTCACTCGCACTAACCATTTTGTTTGTTTATATATTTTACTTAGTCTTTGTAGCACTACAAAAGCATTTCTTACTTTTCCCTTTACCAACACTCACTTTTAACATGTCCAACCTCATTACAATAATAGCATTTTTTGTCATTTCTGTTTACAAAATGATTACATTTGTATATACATTACATTCGGTTTGATAATGGACCCATTTTATTACACTTGCAACATTTAATATTTCTTTTATTTGTAGCATTTCTTTTTGCAATAAATGCAGATGATGATGACACAATTTCACTTTTTCTCTTTAATCTTTGCTCCTCCACCAACAAACGAGCTACCAGGTTATCATAGGTTTGTTTTACATCTGGTGCAGACTCTCATGCAGATACAAAGGGCTTGTAGATTTCTGGTAAGGACATCAACACTTTTGTAATTATGATACTTCTGCTATCGACATGAGCACTTTAGTGTACAGCCGACAGTTCAAGGCGCTCGGCTCATCGACATTGGGCAAAAGGGCAAGTTTTTAACAATAGGTTAAGCTGAGCTTGCTGAATTGTAGAAAGTACGTTCGGCATTTTAAGTGCAGTATTTCGCAGTTTTCGAAGACCCTTTCATTTCCTTCGTCTGAAAAATGTGGAAAACATGGTTTAAGATATTTATTTTTCATAAGAATACAAAATTCACTTACATGAAGCAATATTATACTACAATAATAATTCGTTGGGTATATTACACTAAGTATATTATGCTTCATTGACAAATGAAATGTAGGGTAATTATTAGAAACATTATAGGATAGTACGAAATAAGATCAACTGGAAGATTTATTTTGTCGCCTTCAAAATAGGCCCATAATTTGATGCAATACACATGTGCCAACGCTTCTTCCAATCTTCGAAACATGTTTTATAAGTAAGCACTTTCCGGTATCTTCTTTAGCTCTCGCGTCGAATTCTCTTTTATGTCTTCAATTGACTCATAACGGTGTCCTCGGAGTGCCAATTTGAGTTTAGGGAACAGGAAAAAATCGGCCGGAGCTAGGTCTGGTAGTACGGTGGTTGATCGATAGTATTTATTGAGTTTTTGGTCTTAAATTCGGTCACGACGTGAGCTCGATGCGATGGTGCATTATCGTCATGCAAAATCCACGAATTTTCCTTACATAATTCCGGCCATTTCCTACGGATTTTCTCGCGCAAACGCCTCAATACAGCTAAATAGTATTCCTTATTGACTGTTTGTCCCTCCGGAAGGAATTCATAGTGGATCACACCTCGAATATCGAAGAAAACAGTGAGCATCACTTTCACTTTTGACTTGCTTTGGCGCGGTTTTTTCGGTTTTGGCTCGTTTTTGGTCTGCCATTTCGATGATTGTTGATTTGTTGGTATGTCATACTCGTAGACCCATGTCCCAGTTATGATGCGTCCCTTGAATGAGGGATCAGCATTGGCACGCTCCAGCGTGTCTAAAGAGGCTTCTTCATGATGCTTTTTTTGCATGAAATTCAGCTCTTTTGGAACAAGTCTGCCAGCGAACTTTCTCATGTCCAAAATGTCAACCTAAATCAAACGAACCGACTCTCGAGAGATGTTAAGGTCTTGTGCTAACTCTCTAACACTGGTATGACGATTTTCGAGCACAGTTTTCTTCACAATTTCAATGTTTTCATCGGTTGAAGAGGTTGAAGGTCGTCCGGAACGAGGCAAATCTTCAACGTAGGTACGGCCGTTTTTGAACGCTTTGTACCAATCATAAACTTGTCTCTTTGATAAAATTGATTCACCGTAAGCTTCTCCCAACATTTTCAACGTAATTTTATTTGTAACACAAAATTTAATGCAAACTCTTTATTCAATTATTGGATTCATTATAAAAATCGCCGCGCACTACTGAGGTGTGTTTACTAACTGAGGTGTGCTGTCAACAAACTAGCTGCCAGATCGCGCTAAAAATTGGTATCAGAGGTCAGCACAGTGCTACCAACTTACAAAAAATATATATTTGAAAAATAGTTACTTTATTGTCACAATGTACGTACAAAGACGGGTCAATGGTCATTATTAATTTTGCTTTGGTTTTTTCGTCATCTGCAGTTTTTATTTCTTTTCCAACTTCTGGCTGCACGTAGTGCTTCGTGCCTTTTAGGATTAAGAAATTTTCTGCCGCAAAACACCATTCGCTGTAATTATTACGCCCCATTAGCTTAGGTACATTGACAAGATAATTCGTCGACATTGTTAGACTTCGATCGGTATGTTTTTTATTTTTTTATTTATTTATTTTTTTTACATTCTTAATATGTATATAAAAAATGTGCGCTCTTTACTTTACTACATTAATCTAAACTACTATACCCACAATTATAATTTAACCATACATACCTTACAATAAGAAAAAAAAAAACATATACACTTAACAAATCTTATATATTATATCTATTCCTGTACTATATCTATTTTTGTACTATATATTCTATAATATAAAATACCAAAAAACAAAAATAATACTAATAATAATAAAGAGAAGAAAGAGATATATAGAGATATTTTTAAAGAGAAGCATAATGATAAAAATTATATTCTAAAAATAATAAAGAGATGAAAACACTTATTGATACTACAACAGAATTTAGTGAAAATATACATATGCCTATACAAATGTGGACTATACAAATGTAGAAATGTTCATATAGTGAAAGGTAAAATCCGGCCGGGGATTACGTGATTAATGAAGTAGATAAAATAACTTCAATGGAACCCAACGAATTTTATAAATACCTAGGACTTCAGCAACTGAAAGGATTAAACCACACAGCTATCAAAGAAACAATAACGAATGAATATAAAAAGAGAATTAATGCCATTTGTAAAAGTCAACTATCAAGTAAACATCTAATAAAAGCCTTAAATACATACGCAATATCAATTTTAAGCTACACATTTGGAATCGTAAAATGGTCAAATAGCAATATAGAACAAATAGAACGCTTAACACGCACTACACTCACTAAACACAACAATCTACATCCTAAATCCGCAATTGAAAGATTAACTATAAAACAAAAAACACGGAGGGAGAGGTCTAATAGATATAAAACATTTATGGCAGAAACAATTACATAATTTATAATTTTTTTTTTATACAAAAATGTGTGTGGAATGATTGCTGGTCTAGATTTGGTTGATGGTAACCTCCAGCATCGCTCGATCTGAGCCGTATGTTGGGCAGTCCAGGATTACGTGCGTGACCGTTTCCTCACATTGCGGATCGCAGGGACCAGTGCCGATGTCGGAGACACGGTCATGTATGCCTTGCATATTTTTTGGGCGAATCCTCTTTGCAGCGAGGCTAGTTGGTTCCTTATCATCAGCTTCTCGGCTGCCGGAGACCACGCGCTTGCTGCGTAGAGGACGATTGGCTCTATCACCGCCAGGTATATGGTTCTCACTATCTCGCCATTAAGACCCCACGTCACCCTCGCCGCGCACGCTAGTTGTTTTTAATGTAAATGTCTGCAGCTTTTTTGCATATTGCAGATGCGTGCGCGTTGAAAGTCAGCTTGGAGTCTATTACGAGTCCTAGGACTTTTATTTCCGAGTCAATACTCAGTCGAGTGCCGGACATGTAGACTTCGGGGGTTTCAAACTTGAGCTTCTTGGTAATTACCATCGCGTGGGTCTTATGCGCGGCGAAGCTCAGTTTATTTAGCCTTCGCCAGTCCTGCACTTCGGCTAAGGTGGTCTCGGCTTGGGCTTGTAACTCACTAGTACTATGGCTAGAGAAAGCGAGGACCACATCGTCAGCAAAGGCCTGACAGTATATCCCTCTGGACACCATTTTGTGCAAGAGCGAGTCCATGATGAGGTTCCAGAAGGTTGGTCCGCCGATGGATGCGTAGAGAGATCGACTGCGTCTCTTATCCTCGTTATGACATTGTCACTCGTCTCTGTTGGCAATTTTGACGCGATGATAAGTGTGTGGTTCGGGTGGGGAGCCTTTGGCTTGGCAGCGGTCTGTCCGAAGGTGTTCGGTGCTGCCACTGGTTGTTTCTCGCAGTTCGCGAGATCCGTTACCCCCTTTTTGATGGTGGCCAAGGTCTGTTTTACCTCCTGGACCGCCAACTCGGTGTCTATCGACGGTCTCGGAGGACTGCTGTCACGCCCCGCCGCGGGTCTCGAATGGTTCGCACCTCAGAGGACATTATTTCTAATTTTTCTTTTATCCTGCATATGTCTGGAGTTATATCTTTGGGTATGGGAGGTGGGGGTTGTGGCATGTTGATTTTTTCTTTTATTTCTGTGAGTGTCGTTTCTATCTCCTGCAGGGAGTCCGTCAGCCTCGCTCTATCTTCAGTGTCTTTGTCGTTATTGGGGGCTTGTGTCTCCGATGGCCTGTGCAAGTTTTCGGACACACGGGACGCCAGGTTGTCCACGTCCCGCCGAAACATTTCAAACCGGTTAGCCAGAGATGTCAGGTGGCTTTCTATTCTTTTTGTGGCTTGTTGCAGTTCCTCCCACTGAGTGGAAGGAGTCGCCTCTGTGTTTGTTTGTGTCACGGCAAGCTCCCAGATGACTTTCGATAGTGATGAGTGTGCTTCTTTTATCTCCGCTATCTCTCTGAAGGGTTGCTCGGTCTCGTAGCCCAGTCAGCTTCTTATGGCTTGGGCCTCCTTCAGGTTATCTGATATTTCCTTCCTAGCACTACTCAATTCCGACATCATCTTCTGACTGATTTGTTCTATTACTTTGGTGTGCGCTCGCTCGACATGCACTATTTCTTGCGCGTGTCTGGCGCGTTCCTTCTCCAGGTTGCATCTGTGCCTGTTCCTGGAGTCGGAGAACGAAAGCACCGTTTCGTACAATCCTGGAGGCTTTCAATGGCGGTTGTCAACCACAACCAAACCACAGGATTAGCGAGTAAAAAGTTTATTACGTAAGTCATAAAGTTTAAGTTGCCAATCCGCGGTGAGAGCCGCCGTCAACTGCGTTTTAATTGTACGAATAATTAATTTAAATATATTTCGATCTAATGCGTCATAAACGGGGTCGCATCGTCAGCTCTATGAAAATCTGTACGTAAACCGTACAGTACTGGTACTTAACAATTTAACAATTTTTACAGAAAGAATATTATTACTGGGAAAAGATGCACTGGCTGAAAGGGTGGTAGCGTTGTTGATTAGGCGTTGATTGGGACAATCTACTAGTTTTAAGAATGACTCCTGCACAGGACGTAAAGTTGATGCGCGAGTTTGTGAATGTAGCACCCAAAATGATTCCATTTTAATAGAATAGAATAAAATACAATAGAATAGACTAAAATACAATAAAATAGAATGGCAGAAATTGTATAATTTATTTTTAACTTGTGATAATTTATTTTCATACTCTGCCGCTAACAATATATTCGACAAAGTTTTTCGGCTTGGAATTTTATACGCAGGATTTAACGCTTGACTTTGTATACCCGGAATCCTTCAGGCAACATTCGGATCCCACGTCTGAAGAACTTCTTGTCTTTTGAGGCTATCTACGAATCAACCCAATTTTTGGTATCTTCATAAGATGTGAACCGCTGCTCCGACAGAGCATGCGCCATGGACCGAAACAGGTGATAATCCGACGGTGCAATATCTGGTGAATACGGCGGGTGGAATAACACTTCCCAATTAAGTGTTTCCAAATACTTTTTCACGGGAGCCACAACATGTGGACGAGCATTGTGATGCAGAAGAATATTTTTTTCGTGTCTAGAATAGTATTGAGGGCGTTTATCCTTCAGAGCTCGGTTCAATCTCATCAATTGTGTTCGATAGAGGGTTCCGTTAATTGTTTCGCTCGGATTAAGCAACTCATAATACACTACACCCAGCTGATCCCACCAAATACATAACATGAGTTTTTTCCGTGAATATTCGGTTTTGCTGTCGATGTTGACGCTTTTCTTTTTTCTTGACCCACGATTTTCTTCTTTTTGGATTATCATAATGTATCCATTTCTCATCACCAGTTACGATACGATGTAAAAATCCCTTTTTCTTATGTCTAGCTAGCAGTATTTCACTTAAGCATAATCGGCGTTCAATATCTCTCAGCTTTAATTCGTACGGAACCCAATTTCCTTGTTTATGAATCATTCCTAATGATTTTAAACGATGTAAGACTGCTTGCTGAGTGACTTTTAATGTAAGAGCAAGTTCTTTTTGTGTTTGAGATGAATCTTCCTCCAATAATTCTTCAATTCTGCAGCCTCGTAAGTTTTTGGCCTTCCACTGCGATCTTTGTCTTCACAGTTCCGAAATCACCGTTTTTAAACTTATGAAACCACTCACGACACGTTCTCACACTCAAAGCATGCTCACCATATACGCCTCAGCAGAAGATTTCTTTAAATTAAAGAAGTAATCTAATATTTCCCGCAAATGACGCTTACTTGGCTTAAAAATAAAATTTTACCAATATGAAATCAATGATATTAATAGGTTATGTTGTTCTTGAATGACCAAAGTAATTATTAAGCTTTAACTAACGGAGACTGTGTGCACCGCCATCTACAACAAAGCGGTGAAAACTTATTTGTACACCTATTTAATTATATTATCTGCTCTTTATTATAACGCCCAACTTTATTATTCAGTAAAGCATTCATCAACATAAGTTAAAATAATAATCTAGCACTTAATATCGAATCTTTTTCTTTATTATCCAATGTAACAATAAACAATATGAAACATGACCCGAACAAAACGATATTAATTAATACTATTATGAATTCGAAAAATTATATAGAGGCGTTACTTGCTATTAGATTTAGGCTTTTATTATAAATAAACTGTAAGATTTCTTTTAAGAAAAACTTTTATTTCTCCACAACAATTACATTCAATTTAGTATAATCACGTTCTCTTACAAAGATAGTGGCGCCGATGGCCAACTTAAGAACTAAAACTTTCGTTCAAAAACTTAACTTAACTTTAATACTCCCACTTAAATTTTATAGTACAAAGTCTATAAAAATTTACACAAACTTCTTCAAAAGTTACAATTTATTTAAAATACTATCTCTATTAATTTCAAACTTTGCTGCAGGCAATGATTTTGTGAGAAAGTCAGCAAGTTGACATGCACTTTTTACATATTTTATTTGTATTATATTTTCTTCAACTTTTTCTCTTATAAAATTATATCGTACATCGATATGTTTCGACCTTTTGTGATAGACAGGATTATGTATAAGCTTAATGGCACTCTGGTTATCAATAAACAGAGTAACTGAATTTTGTGGCTGTTCAATATCATACAAAAGTTGTCTAAGCCATAAAATTTCTTTGGCTGCTTCACTAGCTGCCATATATTCAGATTCAGTGGTAGACAATGCCACAGTATTTTGTTTCCAACTGGCCCAGGTAATAGGCCCCCCATTGAACATAAACACATATCCTGTATTTGACTTGCGCGAGTCTAAATCTGCTGCAAAGTCTGAATCACAAAAACCCACTAATTCAGATCTATAATTATAAGTTATACACATATCTTTACTTTTTATTAGATAACGAATTATTCTTTTTACAGCATTAACATGGTCTTTACTGGGATTGTTTATGTACCGGCTTACTATGTTAATAGCATAAGCTATATCTGGTCTACTAACAGACGACAGGAACAGTAATGCTCCCACTGCTTCTCTATAAGGAAAAGCAGGGACAAAGTCAATGTTTTCATTTTTAGTCAAAATAACATTACTATCAGTAGGAGTATTACATGGATTTGCCTGTGACATACCAAATCTTTCTATTATTTGCTCTGTATACCGTTTTTGATGAATAATTATGCAATCAGGCAATTTACTTATTTCCATGCCAACAAAAGAATACAAGTTCAACACTTTAATCTTAAAAACATTTTTCAGATCATTTATTATAGCAGATAAAACAGGTTTGTTTTTTGAAAATAATAAAGCATCATCAACATATAATATCAAAATGACTTTATAATTTTGGAAATTGCCAACAAAGATGCAATTATCTGAATGGCACATTTTAAAACCATAAGTTAATAAAAACGACTTGAACGTTTTGTTCCAGCAACGAGATGATTGCTTTAAACCATATAATGATTTATTTAACTTACATATTATGCTTCCTGATGCAGCCTTGACACCCTCGGGGACTTCCATATACACATCCTCAGCAAGCTCTCCATACAGGAAGGCAGTTTTCACGTCGAACTGCTCTATTTCATAATTTTCTCTTGCTGCTATACTTAATAAAATTCTAATGGAGTCATACCTTACCGTCGGTGAGAATGTCTCCTTGTAATCAATATCTTTCACCTGAGCAAATCCTCGAGCACATAACCTAGCTTTATATCTGTCTATGCTTCCATCTTCATTTCTTTTTATACAAAATACCCATTTAGAGGTGATAGCTTTCTGATTGTCTCTTTTTATTATGGACCAAGTATTATTTTCATAATGGGATTGCAGCTCTTCTAAAATAGTTTCTTTCCATTTATCACTATCATTACACTGCATGGCTTCTTCAAACGTTATTGGAGTATTGAACTCTACTAGGTTTGCCTCATGAATTCTATTTCGTCTTGGTCTCAGTGTAATGTTACGTTCTTCAATATCTTCCAAAGTTCTACTTGGCTCATAAGTTTCATCATTCTCATCATAACAACTTTGCAAACTGTCATCACTTTGAGTTTGCTCTAAGCTTCTTGGACTAGACTGATCCACTGAAATTTGCTGTTCTGAGCTCATTGGCTCTTCAGTTTGAGTAGTTCCATTTTCATGTTGTTCTTCAATAGAAATTATTTGGATTTTCTTACCATTTTCAGTTACATTCATGTTGTTTTCATTGAATCTTACATTTCTTGATATAGTTATTTTCTTTGTTTCAATATCAAACATTCTATAATTATACTGGTCATATCCTACTAAAATCATTTTTTTACTCTTTTTATCCAGTTTCTTTCTTTTTTTATCAGGGACATGAACATATCCTTCTGATCCAAAAACTTTGACATGATCAAGACGTGGTTTTTTACCATACCATAGTTCATGTGGTGATACATTCTTAGTCTGGCTAGACGAGCTCCGATTAACCCTTTCAGACCTGATTTTTTATTTTTTAGAATTTGTTTGAGCCGATTTTATTTCAGTTAGATATTCGCCTATTGAGCATGGAAAAACAAAAAAAAAATTGATTATTAGATTATTTTCCGAGAAAATTGATGTTTTCTTTATGTGATCAAATGTGGACATTCGGCCTAAGTGATTATAATAACTGATGTATGGGTATAATTGAACAAATAACAAATAGCTTGATTTTGGCCATTTTTATTATTACAAAAGTATGAAATTCAAACTAAAAATAATTAAACATCTTCAAAACAAAAATAAATCTTCTTACAAAATAAAACAACATAAAAAATCTTCTAAAAAGACAACAAAATAGTAGGAACTTTAGTTACTTAGGTATGAAAACTTAGGAAGCAATTTTTGTCTTTAGTCAGACATAAGTGCACTTTGCACTTTATGCATTTGATGCGGGATTTCCCTTTACACCCCGTTAACTTACAGCGCGTTCCACAACCATCGTCATGAGCTGGAAAGTGACCAATACCATCTCGAGCAATTTCAGTTGACGGACGTACTTCTCCTGGTCTTCTAGGAACAACTACTGGTAAAGGACTGCTCAAACTACTTGGACGACCCCTTTTAGCACCTGATATTTTGTTTCGAAGAACTAAACTTTCAGCTAAGCGTCGACGAAAGTGAAGAAGTGCGAGCCGTTTTGCTTTTGGTATCCCAAGCAAGTCACAATCCATATCATACTCGCGGTAGGCTTGAACAACTGCCAAATCTGATGCGTGGAATATCATACGCAAAGGCCACTTCTTTGACTTTATAAACGTTCTATAATAACTCATAAGTTGATCAAGGAGATCTACCCCTCCCATGGCGTGATTGTACTTTTTTACAATTTCAGGCCTCTCGACTTCTATAAATCTCTTCTCTGTTTTGGACCATCTTTTCACCATATCTTTTTCTCCTATACCAACGAAATTGGAAGCTAAGTTGGCTGGTTTGTTATCAAGCCATTTCACCATGGTGACATCTCCATCCGTACTACAAAGCTCTTCGGCAAAACCCCTTGGTTTCTTTTTTATATCTTTGTCACTAAGCAACGGTGGCCTTGTAAATCTATTGACACGCGTAGTGCAGGTAGCCATTATGCCTTTGTGTTTCAAAATTTGGAGCATGTAATAAGACGAGAAGTAATTATCGCAATATAACTCATGACCTCTACTGTCACCGACTCTTTTCATTAGATGTAATACTACCGCAGCTCCAAAGCCTACTTTCTTTATCAGTGACCTGTCTAATTCTGGAATAGAATTTTGATAAATAATAAAGTCATAGGCACGGCCATTTTTCCCACACAAAAAGAAAAGCTTGATTCCCCATGGACAAGGTTTTCCTTTGATGTACTGCTTAGCAGAATGTTTCCCTGTAAAAGGAACTATTTGTTCATCGACACACAATTCTTTTTCTAGCGGTATTTCTAAGCATCGGCTTCGGATCGCATTATAGATTGGTCTTACTTTATAAAACACGTCAGTGCAATTAGTAGGCTTTTTCATATTATCTACTAAATGGAGATTGTTACGAAGTTCAAAGAACCTATCTCTTGCCATATTGTTAGTGAAAAGTGGAATGCTAATATGATTTTCCCAGTACATTTTCAAAACTGGATAGTTGAAAACTCCCGTTGCCATGTGCAAACCAAATAAAATTTCAATTTCATAGCTGGACGTAGGCTTAAACCTGGTTTTTCCTGACTGTACTGCATATAAGTTTGTCATTTCGGCCATTTGTTCAAAAAGCTCTACAGGAACATATCTATTATAATAACAAATGGGATCTTGCACGATGGGTTCTAAAGCTATTGGTAGCAAGAAATCCGTTGGTATTGTGTTATTTATTTGTCTATGCCTCCACTTTATGTTCGGTTTTGGCGTAAGGTAATCGAAAAGTTCAGCATTCGGCGTAACTTGCTCCTCTTCGCCCTCCACAATATCCGGCTCTCTTGGCGCCTCAGGCTCGGACTCGTAATTGAAAGCTGACCTTTCTTCGTCTTCACTTTCGTCTTCTTGTTCGTCAGGGGGGTCAAGTGGGGTGTACTCTCTTTGATTCTGAGTTACTACATCGGCTCCCAACCTAACGTGTCTCGCAAATGGGACATTATTATTATTTCCCACATCCTCATCATCCGAAGATAGCTCAAATTCCGACTGGTTATCCTTTTCCAAAGCTCTCAAAGCATCCCTCGAAAACATGATTATAATTTGATCATAAATTTACCTGTAATAAACACAATTTAAGACTTTACCACGCAAATTTTATAATAAATTATAACATTTATTACCAGAAAATAACTTTATTTACTAACAGCAGCAAAGTACCTATTTTGAAAAAAATGTTTAACCAATACCTACTGTCCACGTTTGTGGACATAACGAATATTCGCGATTTATTGTACAAATAACTAAAAATTTTGATGTAAAATACTTTGTTCTTTGCCTATATAGTATAACTTATCCATTTATATTTATTTCAAAACATATCTAGCAGAAAAACTTGAAATTTCAATAAAATAAAAATGACTTACCTACTCAGTTCAAAGTTTCGCTGGTAACTGACCGAAAATGGCTTAGAAGTGCACACACGTATCAATAGATACCGCTAGTTGTTTCATTTTTAATAATTTAGAATGTTCGCAAGCGATGACAACAGTTTTTATTTACGTAAAATTTAAATTTAGTAGTAAAAAGACTCAAAACTTTTATGTCCTCAATTGTGCACGCGAGGTCTGAAAGGGTTAAGCAAGTACACGGAACAACATACAGCTTCAGCCCACAGATATAGTAGCATATCTTTTCCATGCAACATGGATCGTGCACATTCCATGATAGTGCGCAGTTCCCTTTCAGCTCGGCCGTTCTGTTCAGGGGTATACGGTGCAGTGCATTCATGAATTATTCCGTTTTCATCAAGATAATCCCTGAACTCTTGATTTACATATTCACGGCCATTGTCTGTGTGCAATACCTTTATACTATGCTGAAATGTATTCTCTACAATCTTGTTGTATTTCTTAAAACAGCTGATCACATCACTTTTATACTTTATAATATATACGTGCCTGTAACTTGTTGCTCCATCCTTAAACAAGACAAAATATCTTGCGCCCGATACAGATGCATGTTCTAAAGGTCCACATACATCACTGTATACAACTTCTCCAGGTATATGGGGGTTCCTATCTGATTTTTGGAACGGCAGCCGGCTCTGTTTACCATATTGGCAAGCTTCACAGATAAACTCTTTATCATTTTCAGTCATTGGGAGCGTAATTTCACCATTTTTAGCTATATTTTTTACCTCTTTTATGTTCAAGTGTCCTAGGCGCTCATGCCATAACTTCAAAGTTGTTTGGACCACATTACAGCTCTCTTGACAAACAGTTTTGACATCTAGTTCATAAAGATTATTTTCTTTTATACTTGCAGTCAGTACTACTGAGTTATCTTTAAGTATTAAAGCATTATTATTTTTTTTTACTATAACATAACCTTTCTTTGTGGCCGCTCCTTCAGAGAATAGATTTCGACGCAAATCTGGCACAAACAGCACTTCAGTCAGTATGGATTCTTCCCACTGTCCATTTACATGTTTCTTAATCATCACAGTGCCTTTTCCTTGTACTTCAATCTCCTTTTGATTTCCTAACCGCACTTTTCTGTTATTACAAGGGTCAGTTTTATAATCTTGCAACTTATGAAAGAAATCACGCCTATGTGACATGCCTATATGACGCCTATATGAGCGGATGCCCCACTATCAAGAATCCATACACCTGTGTCTGTAACAGAATGTAAACAATGTTCTGCACTAAACGCTAACATATTCTTCTGCTCTTGAGATTTCTTCCCAGATTTCTTTGGTGCCTTGCAATCTCGTGCAAAGTGCCCCCGTTTGTTGCAGTTATAACATATAAATCTATGTTGTGTTTGACTTGTAGAACTTCTATTACTATTGGTACTCTGTTTGTTGTATTGTGATACAGGCTTCTTCGCAACTAATAATGCAGTTACACTTTCTTCTTCAGTTGTCAAACTCGCCTCTTGATCTAACAATCTCGAAGTCAGATTATGTATTGTTTGCTTAGCTGGATCTAAGGATAACCATGCTTGGCGGAGAGATCTGTAACTCGCTGGCAGAGTTGAAATTATTTTAGTCATTACTGCCATTTCACTCACGGTTTCTCCACTTTCACGTAACTGTTTCGCCAAGTTCTCCACCTTTGAGATATGTTGGGCAATGTTGTCCGTTGGTGACATCTTGTATTGGTAAAATTTCTCTTGAACCATCATTTTATTATACTCTGATTTCTGTTCGTAGTGTAAAAATGTCAGGTGGTAAGTATAAGAAAATACTTAAATAACCATAATTTACTGTTCCTCTTTTACATATACACACTTCTAACACTGTTTCTATATAACACTTTACACTTATACACGTTTTAAAACGCATAGTTCCAACAATGACACTGATTTTAAATACTTGAACACTGTCACAATTTTACACCTTACGACAGGCAGAATAACGACGTACTGACTCAATCCTTCAAAAACGTCACTTTTTATAGCCGTTCCCTTCCTCTTTTATAAATAATTATGTGGGTATTATTATTTTATTTTCTGTAAAATACCCTCACACTGACAATTGTCTTACAGTTCGGCCGTCCTGCACCGAAACACGACCTCGTGTTTCCAAAAAAACAAAACAAAAAGAGAATAACTATGGTTCATAACTCTTACATAATTGACTGTAACAATGTCTCTTACAAAAATAATTTACAGCTTTCACAAACAATATTTAAAGGCAATCTGCCATGTTAAACTAGGGCCAATTTTTACCTACGTAACCTGGGTCAATCTGCCCACCTGAACCTAGAGTAATCTGCTAACCTTAACCTGCGGCAATATGCCCATATTAAACTGCGACAATCTGCCCGTTTTAAGCTTTGACAATCTGCCCATTTTAAGCTGTGGCAATCTGCCCATTTTAAGCTGTAGCAATCTGCCCATTTTAAGCTGCGGCAATCTGCCCATTTTAAACTGCGGCAATCTGACCATTTTAAGTTGCGGCAATCAGCCCATTTTAAGCTGCAGCAATCTGCCCATTTTAAGCTGCAGCAATCTGCCCATTTTAATCTGTGGCAATCTGCTCACCTAAACCTGAAAAAATCTACTAACCTTAACCTGCGGAAATCTGTTCACCTTCACCTGCGGCAATTTGCCAACCTGAACCTGCGGCAATATGTCCCTCCTCACAGTGCTCCTCCTCGACTCCCACTGGCTGCGAGCCAGCGAAGATTAGAATCCTCCGTGAAACGTGGCGGCAGAAGCCTGCTAGGCACCTTACGGAGTCAAAGATGATGTTGTCACCGTTGATGGTCTGCTCGAGGTAGCTCGCAGCAGCTACCTGCGCGTCTACTTGGCCCAAGTTGGTAGGTGATCAGCTTTGCGGCAATTTGTTAACCTGGAACTGAGGCAATCTGCCCACATGAACTGAGGCAATCTGCCCACATGAACTGGGGCAATCTGCCCACATGAAGCTGGGGCAATCTGCCCACATGAAACTGGTACAATCTACCTAACCAAAACTGGACACAACCTGTCCACATGAAACTGGGACAATCTGTCTACATGAAACTGGTACAATTTACCTAACCGAAACTAGGCACAATCTACCCAACCGAATCTGGCAGCATCCTGCCCAACTGAAACTAGGGCAATCTACCCAACTGAAACTGGAGGCAATCCGCCCAACTGAAACTGAAGGCAATCTGCTCAACTGAAACTGAAGGAAATCCGCCCAACTGAAACTGTAGGCAATCCGCCCAACTGAAACTGTAGGCAATCCGCCCAACTGAAACTAAAGGCAATCCGCCCAACTGAAACTAAAGGCAATCCGCCCAACTGATACTGAAGGCAATCTGCCCAACTGAAACTGAAGGCAATCTGCCCAACTTAAATCTAGGGCAATCAGCCCAACTAAAACTGGTGCAATCTACCCATCTCCTACTGGGGCAATCTGCCCATCTTCTACTGGGGCAATCTGCCTATCGTCTACTGGGGCAATCTGCCCATCATCTACTGGGGCAATCTGCCCATCTTTTACTGGGGCAATCTGCCCATCTTGAACTGGGGCAATCTGCCCATCTTGAACTGGGGCAATCTGCCACTCTTGAGCTGGGGCAATTGCTCTAAAGCTAAATCTAAAACTATACATTAAACATAACAATTCACTTAGAAGTAAATAAATCCATATACATGTATACTTTATCTACGTGACATAAGTATACACTGTATACTATACTTTTAACTTCACTTAACGCCACGCTTTATTCCTAGCGGGGCAGTCAAGAGAGAAAGGAGCGCCAAACGCCACGGGCCCCTACATACCTCCCTAACATATATCTATCTATCTATCTATCCATAATAGTACTAAAATATTATCTAGACTATTTATCAACTTATACAAGACTTCATTAAATTAAATAATTCGAGACTGACATTCGTTATCATCATGACTACCCGATTTGGCTCGAGAATCACTATCGTTTGAAAGATGGTCAACACTACCCACGCTCTAACTTTATCTATGGTCATTATTGCTTTATAAACACCAGTACACTTTTTGTAATTGGAAGAAGATCTTAAATGTCATTTGTTTTTTTGTTACAAACTTGTAACCTTTTTATTACGAAAAACTCTAACGACAAATTCATTTTGGTACCTACACGGCGGTTCTTTTATGCTATTATATATTTGACCCCTTTTTTTAAATACTTCATTTATAATTTTATTACGAATTGATTCTCTATTTTATTCTTTACATCTACGCTTAATGACTTTAATATAAGACTCTCACAGTTGCTACTCATTTTTTAAACCTCAGTCGGCGTTCAACCGATTCCTTTATTATGAATATTATTTAACAACACAATTATTGTCTGCAATTGCTAACGATTGAATTAAAGTACGTATTAAACAGCACTAGCAATACTAAATAGAATATTCCTATTTATTATCTTTTTTATACATCAAAAGGGTTTGTTATTATAATAGTAATGACACTTTAAATTAAGTAGATTCATTTACTATATAAAAAGCACTTGTAACTAGCACCAGCAACACTATTCTATTTCCTATTGTATAACTTTTATTCTAAAACCTCTAACCAGTCTGTTATACTCAATTCAATTATAACTAATAATTAATGACATTCTGACATAATACTCAGTAAATAATACTGTGACAAATATATTTACTTTCTATATTGTACAAATTTAAAATATAAAAGTAGCTCATTTGACAATAAGCTCGAAAATATACAAATAAACAATTTGTTTAGCCATGAGAGTCCAACAGAACATGACGCTGCTCGCCTTACTATTCCTATATTCAAACCACTACTGGAACATACGATTATCCTCTCCACCTGCTCATTAGATCGTGGAGTAGAGATAACGGTAACAATAGACTTAACACGTAATTCGTGTTTTTAAATGTCTGTCTTATAAGTCAACTATCTGGTCAGTCTAACTGAAGTAGTGAATATAAAATATAACATTTTATATTGTATTTACATAATTAGCATCTGTTCCTCTTAACTGGTTGTATTATTTCATAGTTTAGGAAAATATATCAATGATTCACAACAATTAACTATTTTTATTACTAATCTTTTAGGTTTTGCATCAGTTTTGTGATAAACACAATATAAACATAACTGTACGTATTTTTTGCACTTTGTTGAATTTACTTGAAACATAAATGACTACATCAGTGTTCTGTTCATCATTTAAAACTGGATTAAGACTTAAAACATCCGCGTGGCTCATTTTACTAGCCATACTATTCAATGTGCCAATTACATTATGGAATCTGGCGCTACCAGCGAGTAACTCCCTCGAGTTTTTTAATTAACATCACGTTTTTCAAAAGTTGCCCGCAATGAATACAATATGTCACCATTTTAACCTTTAGACGAGTGAATAAAATCTAAAGCACTGTAACGCAGAAACTACTGCACTAATATCAATTAATTTAATTTGCTAGATCACCGCCTAATTCTCTTGAATTACAAGCAAAACAATTTCAATATGTATTCCTTTAATGAAACATCTATATTAACGCTTATCATTTTTTTTCCTTTTCTATTTCTTAGTTACTTTAAGTTTTGGTCTGCTTATTTAAATTACTATTATTACTTTTATAATTTTTGAAACACATTATAACTATCTTTAAACTATATTTTGAAAGCTTATTTCTTTTTGTCTTCAACAAATTATTTTAGAATAAGTTTGCCATTTTTATCGTTAAATTCATTTAATTCCTATAAAACAAAATATTCTTTACACGTCTATAAGTTTATTACATCTACCATTGCTATACACTAACCATTGATAAACCGTTGTTTGATGCTTTGACTTTATAAGACTTATTTTTGTTCAATTCTACTAAATGATAATACTGCGGGTATTATAATTTTATTTAGCTATTATTTTAAAAGTATCGTAAGTCATAAACATTATAAATGTTTGTTCTGTAACAGCATAACCTAAGTAAATATTCATTAGACACTAAGCACTTCCGTTATTGCAAAAATGCTATTAATAATAATTTAAATATCATAACTATCTACGTGTGTAACTGTCGAGTTATCAAAACCTATCGAAGGCTCCGTTTTATCCTTATTTTACTTAATATACTACTGACCTTTTATTTCACTTAAAGTTCTTCCTAGTTTAATGAAAGAATTTAAAACAATGCCGTTTACCGAGACCACGTCACTGTTAATTGTATTACTTTTTTTTTTATTACATTTTCACTTCATTTACGCGATTCACTTTTCTACAGACTTTAACCAAGTAAACTAAAAGATGACATTTAGCACACTGTTAGATTTGTTATAAAGGAGACTTTAATTATAGCGACTACTTTGACTTTGAATCTTAATATCTTATTAGAATTTTGTTACCATATTGTGCGGCTTCTGCACTTCTACTTGATTAATATTACTGTTACTATTAATAAAATGCTCGTACCTTCATAACGATGCTTACTTCAAGGAAGACGATTTTCATTGTCTTCTTTAGAAGAGTCATCTGCACGGCTGTCACGCTAGCGGCAAACATACTGTTCACGCTTCGGTTTATAAACATGGTCGCTGTTGCTTTGTTGAACACTACTACGGGCACGCCTGCTACCACGCACCTACGCCTGCTGAGACGTCCCTGTTCCTCACGTTCACGTCTGCTGCGATTTCGACTGTACCTTCTCCTACTTGGATGGCGACTATAACTATGATTTTGACTACAACTTTGGTTATTCCGGTTGCTGTGATCGCTTCCGCTTATTATCTCCGCGTCTATTCTGTCTACGATCACCGTCGCAGACGTACCGTGTTGGTCGTCGTGCGCCGGTTGGTCTGCTTTGGGCGTAGTAACAACACCAGTTATCTTTAGGTGTTGGATCCCACTTCTGACATTTGTAAAAATGTCAGGTGGTAAGTATAAGAAAATACTTAAATAACCATAATTTACTGTTCCTCTTTTACATATACACACTTCTAACACTGTTTCTATATAACACTTTACACTTATACACGTTTTAAAACGCATAGTTCCAACAATGACACTGATTTTAAATACTTGAACACTGTCACAATTTTACACCTTACGACAGGCAGAATAACGACGTACTGACTCAATCCTTCAAAAACGTCACTTTTTATAGCCGTTCCCTTCCTCTTTTATAAATAATTATGTGGGTATTATTATTTTATTTTCTGTAAAATACCCTCACACTGACAATTGTCTTACAGTAGATAGATTCCAATTTGTTCATTATCTCCAATGCAGTTTCACAATTTTCAATCAATGATATTTGATTTAATTTCATAGATGAAGTTATGATGAACATTGCCATGCCATCTTCTTTTAACCATTGTGTTGTGTTTCCTTCGGGTTTTGCCTTTTTTATATCCAAGCCCTTTGCCTTCAATGCGCAGTTTACATGGAATTTCCATTGGCGAAAGTTTCTTTCTTCAAACTTTTCAACTTGCATTGCATTTGTAACCTCCATTGTTTGAGGTTACACAAGCGGAA
This sequence comes from Heliconius melpomene rosina, assembly GCF_056956725.1. Classification (NCBI taxonomy): domain Eukaryota; kingdom Metazoa; phylum Arthropoda; class Insecta; order Lepidoptera; family Nymphalidae; genus Heliconius; species Heliconius melpomene. The sequence continues at coordinate 5,042,287 of NC_140400.1, forward strand.
CACTTTCTTGTTAAATTGTTGTAAATATTTGCTCTTCACAATTTATTATATGCCGATAACGTTCCTGGGCCCATAACCTATTAGATTTAGGCGTTTATTATAAATAAACTGTAAGATTTCTTTTAAGAAAAACTTTTATTTCTCCACAACAATTACATTCAATTTAGTATAATCACGTTCTATTACAAAGATAGTGGCGCCGATGGCCAACTTAAGAACTAAAACTTTCGTTCAAAAACTTAACTTAACTTTAATACTTGCAAAAAGCATGCATATTTAAATTTCATAAGCAAAAGTATGAATACGATACTTACCTTACTATGCCGGAATCCATCGTAAAAGTATTTTTCTGTAATTTAATTACGAAAATATAAAGTATCTTTAAATGTAAGTAAATGTTTCCATATTAAACTGACGAGAAAAAAACATATTTTTGAGACTACATATAAAGTTGCAGGAATAGCCAGCCTTAAAGGAAGTCATTGAGATACGTGATCGTGGTGTTACCATTGATACTGATACTATTGATACTAGGTTGACTTTTTTAAATCATGTAAATGATATAATTAGTTATGCTACATTTACATTAGGATTTGTATTGAAGTGTTCCAGGGTGCTCATAAATCCTCTAACTTTAGTATCCCTCTACAATTACCTGGTGCGCTGTAAGCTGGAATACTGTTCTGCAGCTTGGTCGCCTCATCATAATAAACAAAAAGGAAGATCGTGTACTTGTATTTCATTCTTATACCATGTATATATATACTAGAATTTGATTTGACTTTTTGTCTATTGCTTCGTGTAATATTGGTATACTAAACGATTCTTCGATATTAGAGACATGAATTGTGTCTGATTTGGATGTTTCACTCGTTTCAGACGGTGACTGCTAGAAGCATGTGTACTAATAACTTTAAAACGTCCATACTTAATAAAATTAGGAAAATATTGGCAAGCAATACGTAATCAATTGAAAACCTCAAGAAATAGAATATAAATAAAAGAGTGTATGTTTTAAGTAGAAATATTACAAGTTTATAAGAAAATAATTGATTTTTTATCAAGTGTTATATTTTAAAATTTATTTATCTCATCATTATTTTTTTATGAATCTGACGACGAAGATTCAACGGTAGAATCATCTTCCTTCTCTGACTCGATTTTATCCTCAGATTACGTAACTGCAACAAAAAAATATTAAAATATTTAACAATATTTAAAAAAAAAATAGTTTTTTTTTATAAAAGTTACAAAATAAGCAAAACCGTTGTAAATACGTTGCAAACACAGATTTATATCAGAGAGCCAGGTTATATATTTTTCGTAATCTTTGAATTATTTCCTTCATAAGTGGAGATCGAACCTACAAAGGTCACGTTACAGTCGTCAGCCTTGTGCCCATGCGCCACGATGGCCTCTCTATTATATTTATCATGTGCATTAATTTATATACTTTTTTAAATTACCTTTTAAGTAGTAATATCAAAGCTACCATTTTTATAATAAGATACTTCATAAGAATGACGTCCAGGCCGCGTCTAATCATTAATCGGTACGCATAATAATCCTTCGAGCTAACGTTCTTGTTTGTTTCAGCTCCTGTAATAATTTTTCATAAAAATAAAATTAATTACGTTCAATAATATAATTGTTTTGTTAAATGATTAATGATCAAGTTCATTATAAATTAAGTACCTGACACGGGATCTCGTTGTTTTATGTTTGTGCAATATCCGTCTTGTCCCTTCCAAAATATTAGCGGATATTGGAGAGCGTCATATGAACGATGTGTATCAGCAATGAACTGAAGGTTATTATTTCTTCTACGAATCACAATTTCTCGTGCACCTGTGCCATTGCCAACCATTATTCCAGCAACGTCATCAACAACAGGTGCATTGAATCTACGAATATGCTCTCCAGCTGGCGTTTTATCAGGATTAATGACGATAGCGTGATTATCGCTTTGTAATTTGTGCATGTGTGATTTAAATATTTTCAACAATTCATTGTGCTCGTTCAATAGAGCGTCCAGTTCGCTGACGATATGTCTGGCACAAAATGAATCAAGGTTATTATAACCACAACGTGCTTTCACACGATTGGCAAGTGCGCTTCCGGAATCCTCGCCGTCCATGAAGTAGATTTGAAAAATGTATGTGGTTCGTTTGGCATTGGCAGCAGTGAGCCCATTTTATGATAAACTTGGCCTCTGTTTTTGAATGTTGTAATTGTATTGTTGACCATTTGCATTAGTATTTCGAACTATTTCTTTTGCTCCGAACGATGTCATTTGAAAGCATGAATTGAATGTTCGAATTGACTTCAGGAACACGTTAGAATCTGGATCCGTGCCGATAAGTAAACCGTTCAATGGTTCAGGTGGTGTTTCAATTTCAGGTAGTTGCACTTTTCCTGACGCGCAACACATCCCAACTGGCTTATTTTTGAATTTCAGAGCATGACAATGCGGACATTCCTAGTCCATAGCACCAATTACCACTTTTGAATGAGCATAATATTGAGCAATATCGGGCTCATACCGGAATGCTAGTCGCAGGAAAGAATCAGATGTAAATGTTCGATGTACCTGTTGTCGTTGTTGGTCATTTGTTCTGCGTCTATTGACTGTGAAACGGCGTGACTGTCGTTATTGTAATCTTATTACTTCATTGTGTTCAGCTCGTGTATCTTCTGACTCTTCTTGACGCAATTGCGCCATTCTGACACGTGCATCAGTATTTTGTTGCTGCATTTGTTCTTCGGTTCTCTCGGATCTTCTATTTCCAAAGCTTCGAGATTTACTTGTATTACGGCTCAAATCAGCTCCTTTGCGTTTTCTTGGCATTGCTCACTGTACAAAACACACATAAATAGATTTATGAAATTACTTAATGATGAAAAATGTTTATGGTATAATTAGAGCCAGGATTTTTGCCGCAGTTTTGAAATAACTAACTAACACTAAAAATGACTACTATCTCTGCTTCCCAAATCTATGATAATAAATTATAGTATTCTAGGTCCTACAGGTTCAATTTCCTATCTATACCATACACATGATACTCCATGTGTACACCATGCTCTTTCACACGATATTGAGGCAGTGTGACAATTATAGCCATGTGGATTAGTAGTGTTCTTTTCTAATATATTAAATTTTATTTTATTCCCATACCAACATTTTCCTGATCCTAAACAATGCCAGAAAAAAAAACCTAGCTGTATTTGTAATAGTTTTCAATTTAATAGTAGAGGAGATAGAGGAGGATAAGAGGTGGTAATGTGGCCCCCCATTTTGATTTTAGCTTATAACATTTGAAGTAATGGGTCTGTGAAATAACAGCAACATAAAAACATTCAGCATTTATCTGTTTAATCATATTTGAACATGGTTTTAATTAAAACAAATTATTATTTGAGAAATAATTACTATTTAAAAAAAATAGAAATTCAACTAATGGAGATATGGGGGTGGTATTATGGCAGAAAATACAACTCACATCTGCATATACAGCCGAACTGTTTGCTTGCAGGTTGTCTTCAAAATCTGAGTTTTCATTGCTATTGCTCCCGAATTCCTGGTCACTCAAGCTGTCACTCCCATCAGGGCTGATGTTTTCACATCCACGACCACGGCCACGCCCTCGTCCACGTCCTCTTCGAGTTTCTGCTAATTGCAAGGATTCCCTCAACTGGTTATTATAAGGAGATGATGTAATTACTTTAGCAGTCGTTGCCTTTCTTCCTCTGTTAGAGGTCTTCTTTTAGGACCAGGAACTGGAAAGATATCTAAGTCATTCGACAGACTTTGGACAATTTCAGCCGAATCTTTTCCATTGGTATGATGATCGGCGTCAGATGCAGATGATGAAGTGCTTGCGTGTAACTGATGTTGGTTTTTTGACTGTTGTTGATTTTCTGCTATAAACTCAACATCCGTAAATATCTGTGGCTGAACAGGGTATATACCTGTAGCACGAAAGCCGTTTACTGCTATTTCTCCCGTACAGCTCTTCATATAGGCTCGACCAAAAAGCTCTGCTATGTCATGTGGTTTCAGCATTCTTTCGAAATGTAACATAAACTGACGGATTTCTTCGCTGTAATGACTTTTGAGTGAATCCATGAATGTTTTATCGAGAGGTTGGAGTTTATGGGTTGTGTGAGGTGGGAGACTGATGATAGTCACGTGGTTCTCGCGGGCCAGCTCTATGACGTCTACGTTGCGTGTGTGGCTGTAATGTCCATCTAAAATCAGCATCACCGGGCTAGCCTCAGATGGGTTTGTCTTCTCAATAAAGTGCACGAACCAATCCAAGAATCCAGCCTGATGGATAGACTTTTCCAATGCCTCCCGGTGGGGCACCTTTCATTAAAATATCTGAAAAATTCTTCTGTGTAAAAATCATCACAGGTGGTATAAAGATGCCTGATGCGCTCATACAACACACAATAGTCATAAGTGAACCACGTTCAGCTGTCGTCAATGCTCCGATTTGTCGTTTTCCTTTTTTCAAAAAATGGTCTAACCAAGCTCTGCCTGCCATATTGTTTCTGAAATTATTTGCTATGTTATATTTTAAGGCAAATCTGTAAGCAGCCCGCCTGACATCTTGTCTAGTTAACCCGTAAAACCTGGCCTCCATAAATAAAATATATTTCAGTAAACATTTCTCCAAAACAGTTGGCAGGATAGGCTTTCTTCCGAGTGGTTTATTCACTATCATATCTAAAGATTGTTTGTTCGGTATCTTTTACTAGCCGTTTTAAAGTAGATCTCGGTACATCAAATTCTTTGACTGCTTTTTTGTAACCAATAGTTTTATTTCGGACGGCTTCAATCGCTCTTTTCATTTCTTTAGGATCCCAGGTCTTCCTATTTTTATTCGAAATGGGTGTCAAGTTCTTTCGTGGCATCTAAAACTAAAAACAACAAACAAGTAGTTATCTACAGAATACATACATATATTATGGCCCCCAGGGATCATAATACCTACGTTATTAGGGGGCCATATTACGAAAATAGCGACATTTTACACTTAGATAAAAAAATCTTATATAATCAACTTAATTCGTGATTATTACCTTAAATCCAAGTCGTTAACTTAGATACACGTAGAATTAATGCGCCAGATGCACCTATAATTAGTTTTTTACACAATTATTTAATAAATTCGACACTCGTAAAAAGTTTTCGCCGGTGCACGTTACGACTTGCTCCAATAATGAAAAGTTAAACAACCCTCTAGCGGCGGCTTTGGGTGTCAATCACGTTAATGATATTATACATTTGTTCGAGTATTTTTTACTAGATGTCACTGTCCTAAATACCGAAATATTGAAGTGGGCCAAAATACCTGCAGGGGCCACATTACCCACCTTCTCCTCTAAGCCTATCATTATTTATATAATTAAAACAAGCACTCTGCTCATCTGATAACATCAATGAGTATGTTGACAAGTCATAACACTTATTTTCATGACATATCCTGCCATTTCTTTTATGTACAACATCTGGTCACAAGAATATACTCCAGTTGGTATTGTAGTTGTTATTACTAATCCAGGCACAATTCCTCTAGATGATATCATACTACTCCTTATTCTTGTAAGAATAGTATTTAATTCTTGTAGCATGCTAATTCTATTCTGTAGTAGCTTCAACATTTCATTGACACTTCTATATTCATCTGATCTATTATACACAATATCAGAGTAAATTGGTGTTCTGTTAACAACAGAACAGAGGAGGTTCCTCTGTTGTTCTTAAATTTAACTTCCAAATTACTGCCAGTTGATTTATTATATTTTTTGATTCTTGCTATTCTACGTCTATGTGATAGCTAGAATGAGCTAGAATGCTCATAAAGCTGCAAATCATCAGCATAAAGATGGTATCGAGAAGTTATAATGGAAGTAATGAAGTTAATAAATATTGAAAAAATTAGAGGAGATAGAATAACGCCTTGAAGCTCACAGCTTTTCAGCTGTCACATCATGCCAATCAGAAATAGTCTGGCCTACATGAAAACCGACTGATGACGTCCCCAAAGATATGAGGAAAACCACTCTACAGCTGTACTGGATACATTAGTATTGTATGACAGAGGAATAAGAAGCTCATGATCTGCTGCATTTAATGCATTATTAAAATCAATGAAATTAAGCATTGTTAAATGCCTTTTTTTTCATTGCAGATCGAGTGTCTTCAGTAACTCTCAACAAAGCAGCAGTAGTATTGTGGCCAGTTCTAAAACCGGACTGCAGTGGATTTAAAAAGTCGCATTTTGAGAAATAGGTAGAAATCTGTTGGTAAATAGTGGACAGTATAAAATTTTAACATAACATTTTCATTTAACAATTAGGAACATGTTATTTGTAAATATTTCTATAATAATATCAGTCCACACTAAAATTGAAGAAAAATAACTAAACAAAATAAAAAAAGTAAAAAAATGTACATTTATAAGTATGATGTATTCCTTTAAATTATATCCTTTTTGGCCTTTTGTAGTTTAATCTTTAATATTTCAATTTCTAATTCATTTTTCTTTTTTTCAGACCTAAACCTTTGCATTTTAGTTTTTTTTTGGTAATAGGCCAACTCAATTTTTTTTTTAAATAAATCGTTTTTAGCGCTTCTGCTGATTGTGTTTTTAATAAGGTAGTTCTTTGCAGTTTTCGTTTCCTTTTCCTATGTATAGATGGATTGGATTTTTGTTCCAACTCTTTTTTGGAATTTTCTTCAACATTTTCACCTGAAAAAAATAATTTTAATGAATATATCAATATACTTTTTGGTTAATTGTAAAATTTAGGATCTAGGCCTACCAAAATATTCAGCTGCTTCATCATATGGGTTTACATCGGGGTGTATTTGGTTATCCAAAACTGAGAGTATTTGGTATTCATTCTCCGTTACAGTAGGTGTAAACGATCCACCTGTTTTCTTAATATTTTTCTGAAAAAATATTGAGGGAGTTAAAGACTATTTTAACATAAATTATAAGCTTGTATTACTATTTATTTGGAAAACATATAAAAATAGGATTTGAACTGTTTTGGAAACTGTTCAACCACCACAAGAGGTGATATTTTATGTTTCCCGAAATATATTTTTCTCCTATAACACTTTAAACCTGTTCATCAGCACACTTCTTCTTTAAATCTTTTAGTAGATTTTCATTTATAATAATCTGTAAACAAAAAAAATATTAACATAAAATTCCCACAACTCTTCTAAAAAAATGTTCTGTTTAGACATTATTAAAGTTTATTTTATCATTTAAATGAGATATATTGTAACACTATAGATAGAGTTATATTATAAAAAATGTAAATTATTTAATCATTTTAAAGACTATATACACTTTCATAATTGTCACTTCAGCAACCACAGTTTGCTCGGCTTGGCTACTAGTCGATGGTTGTAAAGAAAAGTCTTCATTTCTTTGAACAGACAATTGCTCCAAGTATCGTTTTTTCTAAACATTTATGGAATATTAGTTATATTTTTTTTGTTGTTTTTTCTATTAAATACAAACGTTTGCGAAAATGGGTATACTGATAATTTATTATTAATACTTACATTTTTGATTGCAGAATCTTTTCTTGCGCGATGCTTAATATTATTATAAAAATGTTTAAGCATGTGTATATCTCTTGGCCCAGTCGTACATATGCTGTTGTATTCCATAACAACGGATTTCCAGACTGCCTGTTTCTGTTGCACAAAATATGCTCCTGTCCTCTTACAATCTATAACGTTTTGGTATCTGAAGCATAGTAATAAAAGTAGAACTAATATTACAATAATATTAATGCCATATATATTGAGAACAGTGTTATTTAACTTACTTACTTTGCTACTATTGAAAGCAGAGTGTTTTTTTCTTCTTAAGTGTAGTTAGGTGACCGCTTAGTTTTTTGTTTATTATTCATTTTAGAGCTTATTAGAAATAAAGGGAGACAAGTTTACGGGAGCGCGAGTGGGATTTTTTAAAAAATAACTAACAAGTTAATTTTAAATTTATTTTAATTAAAACTAGAACAAAGTTGTATGTTCTTATAATTAAACTTAACTAGTGAATCGACCGAGCAGAAGTGCATGCTCTAGTCGACTAAAAAATAAAATATAGAATATTTAATACTAAAACATAACGTTTGTTTCCCATGGCATGAGGGGATTCGCTTTTTCGGATTTCGGATTCGGTTCGGGATTCGTTCCGAATGCTGAACAAGCGTTTACCTGTATCGTTCTCATGCCATGAGCCAACATAACTCCTCCCTCCTTAAGTTCGAAACCTTCGGAAGATTTTGGATTCTGAGGCTTCTTAGTTTTAAATCTATTAACAATCAAAATTATACCTATAATAATTAATATTAAATATAAAACTAGGGTACCGACACTGACACTGTTGATCTTTATAATTGGCTCTGTTTTACTTTCTTTTTCTTTTCTTTTAGAAATATCTTCTTTACAATTATAGGTCATTACCATTCCCTGCTGTGCATATATTATCCAACGAGCGCGTGATATACGTTGCGCTTTAACTTCTTCAATTTGTATAACACGACGTATACAGTGTGATAAGTTTTCTTGGAACTGCATTAATTGTTGCGTACACGTTGTAGTAGCATATGGCACTAACTCATGTTCAGTGTATAAGACCTGGTTACCGCCGGGAAGTTGCTGACACGGCGCCGTTCGCGACAAGTATTTAGAACCTTTCACTATAAGCACTAGCGGCGTTAGGGTAGGGCGAGCCTGGGCGATCGCCCAGGGGCGCCGGATAAAAAGGGCGCCGTAGAAGCCCGTTTAGGGCGCTTTGCGCAAAGATATCTTAAAATTGTTTAATATTTAAAATAAAAAAAAAACAAAGTCACCGTCGTCTTTGATATCTAAAAAAAAAAAAAAACAAAGTCATCGTCGTCTTTAAATACATGGTTATTTCATTGTACTCATTTTCTGTAGTTAGGGGGCGCCGAAAAAATTTCGCCCAGGGCGCCGGTAGTGCTAAAACCGGCCCTGACTATAAGGAAGGGATGTTCAGGGATAACTATAGAAGTTTAATTTCTAAATGTATTAAAAATAGGTAATGAATAAATTTTATAATAATTATATGTATTATTATCTGTGAGAGGTACTTCCATTATGAATATAATCTGATTTGCTTTTACATATGCTTTAACAATAAAAGTTTGCGCTATTTTGACCAAGTTACTTTCTGTTACAGGATATATTAAACTATGAATTTTTTCTATACCTAATATTATGTAGGGGAAGGTGGGGTAAGACGGGGACCTTAAGGTATTTCATAAATAAAACCCTCTGTTTTCAATTGTACAATGTAGGAACTTTTTTTAAAAAAACAACCAGACTTTCTCCTTTAATTATGATGAGTCAAAACAAAAAAATATATAATTCTTCTTATAACAAAATCAACTTAAAAAAAATTGTGAATCTCCCCACCTATAGGGCAAGACGGGGTACCCCCTTGGGTAAGATGGGGTATAGAATACTTAAACGTCGTCATCTTCACAGGGCAAATATGGACAGCTTCGTCATCGTTTATTTTCCACTCCTGCACAATCACAATGCGCCCATTTACCGCGTCTCTGGCAAGTTATCCATCCTTCAATAGACTCAGAAAACAAGCCGTGGCAGTAGTAGGCATTCTGTATCTTCCTCATCTGATATGTTAGATCTTCCGTCATCTTACATGGCTTTTTTTGGCTCTCTTATTTGTGTTGTTAGTTTCTATTTGTTTGTTAGCTTTGGTTACGGTTTACAGTTTTGTCTATCCACTAAATCTATGGAGAAGCAGTAGGTACCCCATCTTTCCCAAACTGGACTTATAAGTGGTATAATTTTTTTTATGGGTATTAATCAAAGCAAGCCGGAACGAATTAATGAGTTTAGAGAAATAAAATAAATAAACATCAATAAAAAAATATGTCACGCATCTTGTATATCGTATATCATGAACAGTCACGCACTTTATATATGTCAATAATTAGATAAAACCACTTTAAATTTAAAAAACATGCATACCAAGTAGGAACATATTTTCTCCGACGAAACTTTTTGTGACACTAACAAGTATCACTATATACTAACAAATGGCGTAAAAACAAATTTTGTAGTGACATATGTTTTCATGCATTATATGTTTTCATAGGGTCCCCATCTTACCCCACCTTCCCCTATAACAATTCTGTCGAATTTAGCATCGATTGATGTAGTACAGAAATTTTACCAAAAGCTAAAGAAGTCTCAATTGCATTTAATTTTATATGTATTGAAAGAAAATTATTAATGAATATACTATAGACACTTAGAATATGTGTGGAATAAACAAAATTATTCTCTTTCGCGGTTATATCATAATTGAATTGTTATATAAAATTTCCTATAATTTTTTTAACTTTATTTTTTTTTTAATTTTCTAATTCTATCGCAATACACTCCTCTCTGCGCGGGTCTCCAAAATGTTGAATTAATAAATCCTTAAATTCCTACCATGAAATAATATCCTCACGATCGCTCCATTTTTATTTATATAAAATATCTAAGTAAAATTAAAAATGATGCTTAATTAAATCTTTAACTCTTAATATATTACCAAAAAATAAAATAAAATATTATTTAAATTATTTAAAATTTAAATAAAATGTGTAATAATTATATTTCAAAGATTTTGATTCGAAATAATAAAATCACACATGTTACTTAACTATGGTATTTCAAAAATTTTGATTTGAAATAATAAAATTAAACTTTTACTTAACTATAATATTTCAAAGATTTTGATTTGAAATAATAAAAATAAACTTACTACTTAACTATAATATTTCAAAGATTTTGATTCGAAATCTTAAAATTAAAATTACCTAACTTTTTCCTCATTATTTGGTGGAATATAAAAATACCACATACTTTTTTCATATTTCGCGCTTTCGTTAGGCACACTTTCAAACACTACACGTCTTTAACGTTTCGGTGGATAACTGTGAATAATTGGTATGCCACTATCACTGTCTTGTTGGCATGAATGTACTGTATTACTTAATGTTTTATTGTCTGAAAACCGTGAGTTGGACTCAGTATTTACAGGATTTTGCTATTTTCATTTCACATGGTGTACTGTCTAACGATATTTCCTCACCACAATCAGCTTGTAATGAATCCGAGCTCGTATGAAATATTTGAATTACATTTAACGCATCTGCTACGTGATTCTCTTTATCTTTCACATGTTCTATACTATGTGATGTTTTTTCGCGGTCGGCAACTTCGTGAAAATTTAAATTAATATTATCAAAATTATTTTCATGGTGGAATACTTCCTCAGCAACAATACCTTTCCCTAGATTGACCTGACCAGGACGTAATGAAGGCGCAGTTTGCATTGAAACATCCTCCATCTGCGGGATCCTATTTGTATTAGGACGATATTGATTTCGCTTAAAATAACTATTCTGCGGCCTAGTAAAAACATTATTTAGATTCGGAGTCCATTAATTTTTGTGATGGTTGTAATTATTATTATTATAAAAAACAGCATATACTTTTATTAAATTAGCGAATTATTTTTACATTTTTAAATATAAATTATTATAAAAAAAAAAGATACATTTAAAAATATAAAAAAACCACTCTTCCGAGGGCGGGACAAGGGTCCAAGCCATCGGTGGCTAGGGCTCCAGAGAGAGGAACCTCCGCACAATACGTGCCGTCTCAAGTAATACTGCCTTCTGTATCCGGTTCTTGATCCAACCGCTAAGCGATAGCCTCTTAAGGTGTTGGTCGAGGCTTTTCGCTATTAAACCGTTAACTGAAACCACTATCGGCACAATGATAGTCGCATTGACATCCCACATGGCGGTAATCTCATGGGCTAGGTCCAAATATTTAGATTGTTTTTCTTTTTCGGCCTTCACGAGATTTTCATCATGTGGAATAGTAACGTCAACAATCACTGCGCGGCGCGCCACTCGGTCTACTAGTACTATATCAGGTCTATTGGCAACAATATACCTGTCAGTAATAATAGACCGATCCCAGTAGAGCAAAGCACAGCTATTTTCAAGAACTGACATGGGATTGTACCTGTAGTAAGGCACCTCCAATTCTACAAGGCCATATTGAAGAGCAAGTTGCTGGTGTATTATCTTGGCTACTTGATTGTGTCTATGCAAATACTCACCATTAGCAAGATGAGAACAACCAGAGACAATATGTCTGAGGGACTCCCCAGGTCGATGACACGCCCGGCAGATGTCGATAGTGCCATCTTTCATAATATGTCTCTGGTAGTTCCGTGTCTTGATAACTTCGTCCATAATTGCACAGACAAAACCTTCAGTTTCTCCGAAAAGATCCCCGAACTGTAACCAAGATAATGATGAAGCAGTATCCACGTCCTGGCCCACTAGGGCTCTATGGAATCTACCATGCAGCTCCTTGCTCTTCCATACAGCCATGCGATCAGAAGTAGTAAATACTACAGGCCGACGCCAGTTCTCTTTGCCCAAGGAAAGAGGAGTAAGGCCTTTGTCAACTGTTACCACATCCTTGTGCATATCCACGTCAATCTTGAGAAAATATTCTCTAAGACTGCATACCTCGTGGTTATGGAGGTTCTTGACATTCAAAAAGCCACGACCTCCACACTTACGCGGGATATACAGTCTCATTACAGACGAACGCGGATGGTGCATTCGGTATGTCGTCAACAATTTACGTATTTGGCGATCTACGGAGTCTAACTCAGTCTGCGTCCATCTTACAATCAATAATAATAATAATCAATCAATCTTACATCTTACATCATATTATTATAATTATGTCGCATCGGAAAATGATTCGATCGGGATGTAGACGGATAAGCATGTCTCTGGTTATAATTAAAGTTCGATTTCTATTGCGGATACGCATTTTGATGTAGGTACATTACGCGGCGGCGGTAAAACGCTATAAACATTTTGTTTAAAGTTGTCATATCTCCCTTCTGCTTCTAATTGCAATATTCTGGTTGCCGTTTCATTAAAATTATAGTTAGATACATATATTTGGTCATGATACGGTAAACTATTTCTTAAGGTATTCTGGGCGGTATTTATGTACGGCTCCATTACCTCATCTACTAAAAGTTTTTCACTATATTTATCTAATAATTTACTTCTAATAAAAAATAACTTTTGTTTTAATTCGAATATTAAATCTTTATATAAACCTTTTCTCTTAACATTTGCTAACTCTATTAATAACGTATTTAGCTCTCTATTATCTCCGCATTCTCTTTTTAATGCTAATTCTATATTATTCCATTTGAAATCATGCTCAATCACCGATATTGAAATAGTAGCTTTAGATTCCAATTTACTTAATAATAACATAACATTTTGTGGCGTATGTCCACCCGCTATCTGTAGCCATTGCTTAGCACAATTTATATAATTATATAAAGTAAAAGCGTCGCCATTATACGAAGGGACGAACGAAAGTAAGGTTTTTGGTTCCATTGTTTAATGTAAACACGGGACTCAAAAATGGTAGGACGACTGACTCGCGCTACTTTCACTACTCTCACTATCAGAAGGAGAGTGAATAACACTACTAGTATTCCTATAGCTATTATATACAAAAGTTGGGAGTTTCAGATGCGAAGGAATGGTGACAAAGATAAAGCTACTTGGTACTTACAGAATGTTCAAGACGGTAGCTTCCTTGAAAATTTCTTCCACTTATAAGAGTATGTTTACTTATTTATTTCATTCCGCGTTCAGCGTTCGACGTTGGTGCACGTACGTTTGCTATATCCCTACCAGAGCGCTTATTCACTGGTCTAGTGATGTATGGATACGCCATCGATGAAAACCTCATCGACCAATTATCGATATTATAGATCGGTTTTTAGTAAAATCTTCCTCTACTGAGAGTTTAAGCTCTAAAAGATCAGCAGAAGATTCACAATGGCGAACTGCAAAACGCATAGCGGTACTTCGTGACCCGAAGAAGTTTGACAAAAGCCGTGAACTGCCTGTGCATAACAAGTTCAATGTACTCTCGTTAGATGGTGAACCAGTAAGTCAAGATAATGAAACCACCAATTTGTTCAAGGAAGCTTCAACTACAATCAAGAAAAGTGGTCATATACCTCCCATTATCCTAGATATTCAGCAGGATTGGACCCACATGACCATCAAAGACTTGGTTTCTCAATACACAACACGCTTTAAACTACAGTACAGAGGTAGGAACAAAGTAGCCATAATATGCTATTCTTCTGAATCACACCAGAAAGTCAAAGAAGGAATGAAAACTAAAGGAGCGGCCTTCCTTACGTATACCCGAAGGGACGTACGTAAAGTAGTAATCAAGGGCTTACCAGCTTATTTGGAAAAAGACTTACCCGAGGAGCTCGTAAAATTGGGGTTTGATGGTACTACGGTTAAAATGTTGCATTCCAATAAATCGCAGGACTCACCTTGCCCTCCCTTTCTAATTCAATTACCAGTTGACTGCGATATCGCAAAGTTCTGCCGCATAAAATATCTTTTCAACTGCGTAGTTCGTATTGAGAAGTTCAAATCACGCAATTCTCTTGGTACACAGTGCTTTAGGTGCCAGAGATTTGGACATGCTGCAAGAAACTGTAACCTCACGCCACGGTGCGTGAAATGTACTGAAAACCACCTGAGTGCACAATGCCCAAAAAAGGACCGCAGCATGCCCGCGCATTGCTGTAACTGTAAGGAAGATCACCCGGCTAACTATCGTCAATGTAGCATGAGGCTTGATTACCTAAAAAAACTACAACTAAAAAAAGATTAAGAACGAAATCCACCAAAATTGTTTAACTTTCCTGTTTCATCTAAGTTTCCACTGAAATCGTGGGCTAGCATTGTTTCCGAAAATAAAACTATGACATCTGCTGAACCTGAGACCAGCGTGAAAGCAAGACAGCAAGTTATCTTACCGGCCCCGCCAGAAATCAATAATGACTCGTGTACTACCGAAATGCTTGAAATATTAAAATCAATCAAGAGTCTAAAGACCCAATTCATGTCCTGCACATCGATGTTAGAAAAAATCATATTAGTCATTTCTCACCTTGGTCACTATGTGTAGAAATAACAAACTCAGCTTTCTATCCTGGAACGCCGACGGTCTCCGGAGCAAAACCCATGAACTTATGGATCTCGTGGTGAGTGCCGTATCTATCGATATCATTGCCGTTTGCGAAACTAAGCTTACTTCAAAAATTAATTTAGACTTTCCCGGTTTTGTGTGCTATAGGCAGGATAAGCATAGTAGCGGTCGTGGACAGGGTGTAGCTCTAATAGTTAAAAAAGACCTTCAGGATGTTCCTCTTGTCATTCCGACCACCAAAATCATTGAAGCAATCGGTATTCAAATTAACCTTTCAGGAAAAGTCGTTAGTGTAATCTCAGTCTACCAGTCCCCTAATCTCCCATTGCTAGTGGACGATTTAAATCTCTTATTTAGCCTGGGAGACCGAGTACTCTTTATGGGTGACTTTAATGCAAATCATCAGTTATAGAAAAGCCCTTTCAATAATACTCGTGGTAAATGTCTCTTTCGCCATATGATAGAAAACGATTACATCATATACGGTCCTGATAAACCCACACAATTAAATTATCGGCCTGATTGCAGGAATACAACCTCCGACCTAGTTTTAGCCCTAAACATTCAGTTACAAGATGATGTACGAACTCTTTTTAAACTGTCATCTAACCACCTACCTGTTACTTTTAGCGTTGGCGGAAATGTACCTCGACTTAATCCTACCAAGATTTTCAAATATCACCAGGCAAACTGGAAAGGCTTTAGATACTCACTGGACACAAAACTTACCTTAACTTCTAGTACGTACTCCTCAACTTCCCAAATTGATGCAGCTGTTGAGCATCTCCATACAGCTATCGTCGAAGCTCGTGATACGAACGTTCCAACGGCATTACAAATACCTCTTTTCAGTAAGCTACTATATCGAATAAAAAGTCTTATACGATATAAAAATTATCTTCGTCGCATAGAGGCTCAATGTAACAATTTGGCACTCAAAAAACGACTTAGATCCCAAATAAATTTTACCCAATATCTAATTCACATTTCTGTCCGCCACCACGAGATCTGGGACAGTAAACTAAAAAAAGTGGATAACCCTAGTACTGATATTTTTAAAGTAACAAAACAGCTAAAATCTAAAACTGAAAGCATACCTAGCCTTAAAACAGACGATGGTTTATATACCATTTGTGACTTTGAAAAATGTAATCTGCTAGCCAAAACTTTTTATAATAATATGTGCCTAACTAGGGACTGGGTTAGTCCCAGCTTTGAAAACGATGTTAGTAGCTCGATGACATTGCTAAGCAAAAGCTCAACGAGTTTGGATAGACCTACGAGCCCGCGTGAGGTGCGTTTAGTACTCCGAACACTTAAAACACGTAAATCGTGTGGTGATGATAATATACATAATGTATTGCTAAAAAATCTCTCCCTTAAAACTATAGTATATTTAACTAAGATCTTCAATGGATGTTTTCATATTGGTTATTTTCCAAATAGATGGAAACTTGCAAAAACGATTGCTATCAAAAAGCCAGGTAAAGAAGGGAATTAACCATCCAGCTACCGGCCGATCAGCCTACTCCCTGGTCTGAGTAAAGTATTCGAGAAAATCATATATAGGCGGCTGTTGTCATCCTCGAGTCACTTGCTCATAGGTGAGCAATTTGGCTTTCGTGCTCAGCACTCTACTGCTCAACAATTGGCTCGAGTGTCTGAACATATAGCTCATCATCTAAACCTCCGTGAATCTACTGAAATGTTCCTATTGGATATTGAAAAAGCCTTTGACACTGTCTGGCATGAGGGCCTACTGCATAAACTCATATCAGCTAAGATTCCACTTTTCTTGATTAAGATAATTGAATCTTACCTTAGCAACCGCAAATTTCGGGTCCACATTCAAAATACGAAATCCTCATGGCAGACAGTGCCAGCTGGCGTGCCTCAGGGGTCCATACTTGGCCCTTATCTCTTTTTGATTTACCTAAATGACATACCTACCCAGGTTCGTACTCACCTGGCTTGTTTTGCCGACGACACTGCCTCATACACCTCCGCTTCGGATTTAGATCTTATAATAAGTCGCTTACAATTATCCCTGGATATGTTGCATGAATACTTCACAAACTGGAAACTGAAGCTTAACGAAACCAAAACAGAGGCCATACTATTCAGCCGCCAACGGTCGTGTCCTCAGAGAAAGCTACAAATTTTAAACCATAAAATACCATGGTCCAGTTATGTACGTTACTTGGGAGTACTATTGGATAGGAAACTCAATTGGACAAAACAAATAGCGTATCTTAGAACCAAAGGGATACAGTCGCTTGGCTTACTAAGCCCAGTACTAAATAGAAGGAGTAACCTCAGTCCGCATACAAAATTACGTATTTATACTAGTTGCGTACGCCCACGCGTTACGTATGCTTGTCCTGTATGGAGTAGCACTTGTCTCACTAACCTAAATTTTCTCCAAACCATCCAAAATAAAGCATTAAAAATAGCTTATAATACGCCACTTAAAACTAATTTAATTAAATGACATAAAAAACTTAATTATCCTACATTACGTGAATTCATATTTAAATTAACGCATAAATTTTACAAATTATCTTGCCCCATCACCACGTTCTGTTTCCGTGCGAATGTGTATTAAAACCGGTCCAGCGAGTGCGCAGCCAGCCTTCGGACTCGCTGCGTCTCAAACGCGTCCCCCGCTGTCGCCCTAGTACGACTGTACGAGGGGGACGCAGAGGTCTACTCGCGGCTTCGTTACTGGTCGTAACTGAGCGTAACTTTGTTAACAAGCTTTTATTTATTAATTACCTTCATTGTCAGTTTTAGAACGATATTTTTACGCAAAATAATGAATTGAATACATAACATACAACTCGTTTGAATCTTAATTACGTTGTTTAATAAGTTGTTTAACCTACAGTTTGTAAACTTTTGGAGGCGCCTTATTAGCCTGATAAAGTACCTTTCTTTTAACCCTTAATCAAACAAACTTTATTTTTCGAGTAATTTGAAATCTGGTCACGGCTTTTAGGTAAGTGGGTGCCGTAGATTTCGAAAAACAACTCCTTTTTTTATAAAAAGGGGGGAAATGGGGGTTTTGCAGTGGGAAATTATTTCCCAGTATCCGGTATTTCAAAGCAAAATATAATTAAGTGGGAAATTATTTCCCATTATCCGGAATAGCTCTCAACTTTTGATATATTTTTACTACAAGTTCTATACATGTAAGTTGCTCCTACTTTACTTGTTTCTTTTTTGTCTTATATAATAAAATTGAAAAAAATACTGTAATATGAGTGAATAAAGTTATAAAATGAAACAACAACGTTAGGAATGATATATAGTTTTAATATAAACTGAAACTTACTATTATACTGAACATTGTATTTTTGTTCTCTGTTCTTTCTGTTTGGTACTGCAAAAGCGACACCTTTTGTAAGTATTAGTCTCTTCTGGCAAGTGTATGCCCACATTCAATAAACGAATTTCGTCTGGCACGCCAAACCTACCCCCTTTCTTATCTTTTTTAAAAAGTACACCTGTTTGTGCTTTACCTTTCCGTGTTGTGTGATTATCTATTAGGGCACGTGCTAAGCGTAACCTAAATTCTCGGTGTCCGTGAAGGGTCGCAACATGTGTATAGTTGTAGGTAATATATGCATTTATTATGGATGCATCGAATAAAAAAAAAGAAAAGTCTCATCCAGTATTTTCGTGATTTACGGCTTATTGGATACGATGATCTAAAATGATCGAAGAGATCAACTCCATCTATGCTAAGTGTATACGAAGCAATTGCTTTCGGACAAAGAATGTCTGCTCTAGAACCATCCTTTTGGGTCCTCTTTACAAGCATTGTATCGTAGTGGCTGATGGGCTGTCGTAAGTATAGCGACTTCTTTCGTATCAAGCCATTTAATGGCTGTGATTGGCTCTGCAGTAACAGCTGCAAACTGATGTTTTTCCAATCGCAATGGTTTTGGTTGCTTTTTCTTTATTATATCAGGTAGATATTTTCTATTGCATCTGACTGTCCCTACTGCATAAATCTTTTTATCATAAAGATCTTCCATAAGATTACAACTTGTAAAAAAGTTATCAAATGCGACTAAAGTATTTTTTGGTACACTACTGCAGAGTTTCATGACAATATTGTATCCTAATCCTTCATTTTCCGTGCTGTCGCATTTTTAAGTATAAACTTCAAATTGGTACAAGTACCCGGTTTTTGCATCGCACCTTGATTGTACTTCAGAATTAAATGCTTCTCTCTGATAAACCTTGTTCAGTTCTGTGAGGAGGGGTCTCAGTTTATATAATTTGTCGTATTCAGAAGAGCCTCTTGGTGGTTCCATTTCATTATCATTTAAGTGGAGATTTTCCGTAATTTTTTTAAATCTTGTGATTGGGAAAACCTGGGCAATTTCCTTGTTGTAATAAAAAGGATCTGAAGACCAGTACAGTTCCATGTCCGGCAGAGGATTTAAGCCCATGAGGATTAAAACTCCTAGATACGCCTTAATATCTTGTTGAGTTACTGGTTGCCAATTGTTGCTATTTTTCTGATATGCGTATCTATTTGTTTGTTCCACAATTATAACAATCAGTTCATCAGGAAAAAGCCGTTCAAAAATACTTAGTTGTGAAGTTTTGTGCGTGTCATTCGCCTTGGGTTTAAAACGTTTTTCAAAAACGGGAATATCATGGGTTTCGGATTTTGTCTCCCATACTCTTGGCTTAGAACGATCTCTGCGTATTTCGTTGTTAGTTTCAGTCTGTTCATCATCTGCCAAAAACTCTTCCATGGGAACGCCAATGACATTTATTAATTCTTGCTGAACTTCAAATGCGTGAATGTCTTGAAGTTGTATATTACATTCGTCATTTTCTGTATCTAAGTAAGTTAGCAAAGGACTGTCTATTGTTGGTGAGTTTGTGATATGAGATGTTTCTCCTAAGGCTGTCAGTAAGGCATCCGTTGAAATCTGTTGGGCTTGTATAGTAGGCGTTTCTTGTTTATCTTGATTCGATTCGAAGCCGAAGATATATTCAAGACGTTGTTCAATTAGGTTATCGTCAAGCTGATTGAGGTAAGTATCGGATGGAGAATGAATGCTATTGATATAGCATGAGTCATCTTCAGAATCTGAGGCTGATAAATCAGACAAGTTGTCTAAATTTTGCACCACCTCCTCCAATTTTTTCTTTGGTAGAACTTTTTGTAACTTTTTAGCGTCCATATTTAAATAGCTAAAACAAATAAAAGGAAGTCTAAACTAACTTGGTAGTCTGAGCAGTACAAATAGTTCTAAAATATAATAGTTATAAAAATCAAGTGAGAAATCACACAAACGCAGTCATAACTCTCGAGAAAGCTCCATATATGAGTTACTCGCTGACAATTTTGTGTAAGTTAGATAAAATTATAAGTAACTATACCTGTTTAGGTACTTATATAGTGCAACAGACAAATTATTTATTGTATATATAAAAATTTTTCAAATGCAGGAACAAACAATGGGAAATAATTTCCCACATAATTAAACCTAAGAAAATACAACAAATATCAATGCTGAGAGCCCAAAAACCGTAAGAAACATTCAGAAAACAAGTCTAGTTTACAATATTATTGTGTTTATGCACTTACCAGATTTTTTTCTTCAAAAACTTTTATCTTCCGTTTGAACCGGTTTTTTTACAAAATATTTCAAACTGTGTTTTTGACATTGACATACAATGACAGTTCGCGCCTTAAGACAAAATGTTGCAAATAATTAAAATTAAAAAATTCTGTACGATTATTTTTCCCTAAGGTTGGTACTGATTAGAGTTGCCAAAAACGAAATAAAACAAAAAAATTACAGTAGTGGCATGTGGGAAATAATTTCCCAATATTTGATTAAGGGTTAAATAATGTTAACAACATATTTTCTAGCTTAAGTTATGTTTGTTATCCTACTTATTAATTAATAAAGAATTTTAAAAACAAAACAAAAACTTATTTATTTGGTTTCGTTGCCTAGCCTTAGTCTTGAGAGACTTCGCGAAACTTTTGCGGAATTACTTATGATTGCGCTTTTTTCACTTAGCTAGGCCCCACCGATGGACGCCAGTAAAAATATCTTCAACTTTTGTATATTAAAATAATTAACCCATTAACGCCCAAAATGAAACTACAGTATATTTTTCTATTGTTTTTCTATTTATTAGTCCATAAGGGATAAAATATGCTATATAAGAAGATAAAATGAAAAAAAAAAATTACGTATCAAGTTTTAGGGGTGTACTCAAATTCAAATTCAAATTCAAAATATTCTTTATTCAAATAAACTTATAGTAAGCACTTTTGAATCGTCGAATGAACATATGAACAAAAAGCTACCACCGGTTCGGAAGGCAGTTCTGCTGAGAAGAGCCGGCAAGAAACTCAACAGTTTCAAAATCAATGGTACAATCTATTACATTAGTTCGCAGCTATCCTGCATTACATTCAATAGACATTAATTCCATACATGTTTGTCCTCTAAGTAATCTTGAATGTAATAAGCTTTACTTGTCAGAATTTTTTTTACTGATATTTTAAATTTTGGAAGTGGCAAATCTAGAATACACTGTGGAATTTTATTATATACACGTATGCTCAGACCCATAAAAGATTTATTAACTTTTTGTCGTTGTCGTATGATTGTCACTATGTTTACTATGACAATGTATATTTTGTCGGACAAAGAGAATATTATAGTATATAAATTGAGAAGCAACTGTAAGAATACCTGCATCTTTGAAAACATCTCGCAGAGAATCTCGCGCTCTTAGTTGATAAATATATCTCACGGCTCTTTTTTGGAGGATAAATATTGAATTTATGTCTGAAGCACTGCCCCATAGCAGCATTCCATAAGATAAAATACTATGGAAATAGTCGGGCGGTGTCAACGTCCGTCATTTGTCTTACTTTTTTAATTGCAAACGCGGCAGAGCTGAGTTTATCCGCAAGTGCTTCCAGATGAGCGTTCCACTGGAGTTTGGAATCTATAGTTACACCTAAGAAAATAGCTGATTCCGACAAATTGAGAGTTTCTCCTTTAATTAGCAGACTGAAATTATGTTTTTTAACATTTTGTAAAGCAAACTCAATACATTGTGTTTTTTTAGCATTCGTGTACAGTGGGCGCTTTAGCAGTGAAATTGTTTGAAACAAGGTCGTTCCACACATAGCGTTTTCAAACATATTTCGCAACGCCAGCGAATTCTTTGGTGACAGATAACACATCGCAATGGGTTTTCCATCCGTTCAGGATTATGACCATTATTGTTCCGACCCCCTAATGCCGCTGAGGATGACGGACGGCTCTTAGTTTTCGTTGGACGTAAATAAGTCCGTGCAATAATTCGTCTGAAAGATAACTGGTCCATGTAAGTTATCCCCCTTGTTTAGTTTTACTGAGCAAAACATGTAGTCGCCTAGCATTTGATATCGCCATATCTAACAAATAGGTAAATATAACCCACCACCACTTTTTTCCTTTTATTGCAATCCGATAAAGGCTGATAGACTGATCCATTTGGATCTGATCTGATCTGAACTTGTCGCAGCCCAATTGCGATAACCAAATCTTACAGGTTTTCCTTGTATAAATTGTTTTGATGGATGACGGCCAAAATATTTGATCATGGACTCGTCCACAGACAAGCTTTCATGAAATACACCCCACTGACTAGAGTTTCGCTGAATCAAATCGCATGATGATCTGAGTTTGATCATTTTATCTGTCGAACCATTTATTAGACCGTTATCCTTAAAATGAAGATTTCTTTTTATCTCCAAAAACCTATTGCGTGACATGCAATTAGCAATCAATGGAACACCAAGGTCTTCATCTAACCTCCTCCTCCATTCATGGTAACCGGTCAGTATCAGTACACCAAAAAAATTTTCAAACATGCACTATCAAGTTCAAAACCGTGCCTATTATTTTGATTAGCGTACAAGACACTGTTAGTTGTTATCAAATCCATTACGTCATAATCAAATATTTTTTCAAACAACATTACGGGATTGCAGTCTGCTAAGCTTTCAACAACGTATTTTTGTCTCTTTTGTACGATATCGGTAATTTCATACGTAGAACTATAGGTTGGCTGAGTTTTCCTCCATACAGGTAAATCTACATCACATTTTTTGGTACTTTTGCCGGCATAGGTCTTAGCGGCTCATCATCACTGTCGTTTTGTTCCGAAACATCGTAGTCAGGACGACGCCGACCAACCTCAATAGTCCCTGGAACGTCCATAGGGAAACTTGAAGCCGCCAAATTATCTTCATTACCTTCTTCCTCATCACTCACCACAGCCGGATCTGGTGGCATTAATACCATATCGTACTCTTCATCATTGCTTTCATCAGCCAAAATTGATTCCAAGGCTTCCTCCAGTCTCTTATAGCTGGTAAATACGTTCCGATTGGCCATTTCAACTTATAAGTAAACAAAACGAAAAAATTTTAGTACGAATCTGAACGCTGTAGCCGCCTGTGTACAACAAATGAAACAACCCCTACTTTACAAGTTTTGTAATAAACTTTCATTCTTATGTTATTATTATCAACACAAATAAATAGTCTCCATAAAAATAAAAAAAGAAGTTGAAATATTTCACTATTTTTGATAAAAACCAACAAAATAATCTTACCTTGTATGTCGTGTCTGGACTCCGTATTTTATTACAAAATAAGTGACATTTGTTTTCGCGCCACCGCATATTTTTATTTATTATGTGGTAACTAGTGTCATCTAGATTTGTAATTTCTAACTACCTTCAACACTTACCACAGATAAAATACATAATTTATCGATTAAGTAGTTGTACCTGTGCAGGTACAGAGGGCGGTAATGGGTTAAAATAAAATACAATTTTTATTAAAACTAGTTCTTAACTATAAGAGTGCTGGTAGTGGACTCGCCTTATCCCTTTTTTTTCGGTTTTGAGGTTAATGCTGTTAGCCCTATTGGCCTTTACAGCGACACCGGGTGGGTAGGGAACAGGGTACTCTGTCCCTGAAAATATGCAGGCACTGTGTGGCTGCCTGTGGGAGTGCCAACGGCGCAAGGGCGACCCCTGCGCGGATCGAACATCGGCTTGCGACCGTCGAGCGGGCTGGGAGTTTCCCCATTCTAAGCAAAGCCAGCCGCGACACAAAAGCCGCGACTGGGGGATAAAATTAGACTAATCTAAGGGAGCTAACGGTCCCTAACCGCTGGGCCCAACCGCGCCGAGATGCGGCCGGGCCGTGGAATAAGCTAGACTACGTCGTCGGTTCCGGCGACGACGGTGTGTGTGTCGTGCGTGTGTAGTGTGTTTCCTACCTATGTACGGGGCATTTGCTACGGTAATGGCGTCATCGGGATCTAAAAGGACGCTACGCGGGCGTCTACGATTAGGGTGCGCGTCAGGAGTGTACACGCCTCAGTGACGAGGGGATTCGCGTGCGAGCCTACGCGCTCAAAGTAGCGCTTCGCTAAGCGTTTGCAGTGCTCGTGAATCGATTCCATTTCAAAATCTCTATGTAGGTCGACATTACGCACGTACCAGGGGGAACCTGATGCGATACGTAAGAATTTATTTTGTACCTTTTGCAAGGGAACAAGCTTGGTGTGCGCGAACGCAACGCAAGCGTATGTAAGGACAGGTCTAATACAAATTTTGTATAGTGTCAGCTTATTTCTAAGTGCCATTTTACTATTCTTGTTTATGAGATAACACAATCTATTGAGAATATACTTTGCTTTATTGCAGACATTTTTAATGTGGGGTTTGAAAGTGAATCTAGAGTCTAGAGTGACACCTAGATATTTGACCTGTCTTTCCCAGGGAATGGGTTTATCTAAGAGATAGATGGTAGAGACTCTTCTATTTTTATTGAGAGGGAAGAGTTTTGCTTTACTCTTCTCGGGATTGACCTCGATTCTCCATTGGCGGAACCACGCACCGAGTGCGCGGGCCGCTTCCTGGAGTCGATCTTTTAATATGAGAGTACAACATGAAGTTGTGAAGAGGGCTGTATCGTCGGCGTACATAACCATGTGAACACCCGGAGTGAGCGGCATGTCACTGGAGTACAACGAGTACAGGATAGGACTGAGCGTGGAGCCCTGGGGCACGCCTGCGCGGAGGAGGCGGGGGGAAGAGAGAATGCCTTCGACTTTATAGCGAAAGTATATATTAGTGAGAAAGTCTCGCAGGATGTGCACGAGACAGTCTGGCAAGCCGTAAACGGTGCGCAGCTTGAAAATCAAACCGTTATGCCAGACCTTATCGTAAGCTTTCGCTATATCGAGAAAAATAGCAGCTGTATTGCTGCGGAGATGAGTCCTTACGTTGTGTCGAGCGATATGCTCTACAACGCGGTGGACTTGGTATGGCGGAATGCTTCTTTCTGAAACCGAATTGCTCATTTCTGAGCAGAGAATTGGTCTTTACCACCTCAGAGAGTCTAACGAGAATTATTCTCTCGTAAATTTTACGCGATATTCCGCGGCTTATTAGGCTTGGGAATGCCTATGACTATGGCCTCCTTCCATTCGTCGGGGAATGAGCACGACATAAGAAGGGAATTGAAAATAATGACCAATAGAGATATGAGCTGAGCCGGTAGGGACTTGAGAGTTCTATTTGACAATTTATCGGGCCTCGGGGCCTTCCTATCTTTGAGGTTTTTGATGATGACTTTGGGTCGGGCGGAGCGGTTCCTTGCGGGGGCGTCAGCGCCCATTCTACGACCGCGGAATCCACGCGCGCAATGTGGCTCGGGTCGCAGGGCTGACTCGGTACTCGGAGTACACTGAGCCTCTAAACTGTCAGCGAGACATTCCGCTTTTTCGGTGTCATCGGCGGCAATTGATAAATCTGACCTAATGAGAGGAGGCATAGTCGAGAGACAATCGACTCTAATAGCTCGCGATAGCGCCCAGAATGCCTGGTGCGATGGAGCGAGCCCCTCGAGCTTTTTATCCCACGACTCACCGCGCAGAAGTTCGAATTCGAATCGAACTCTCCTCTTTAATCTGTAAAATTTCCTACGATTGTCGTCAGTCGGGTACGTATCGTGTCGTCGCATAGCTACGTTCCTACGCCTAATCAATCGCCTGAGCTTATCTGAGATATCAAACCTACCGTCGGGTAGGTTCCACTTTCAAGCAACTCTGGATTGTATTTTGAATATAATCGGTAAATTTGTTCGCCGCGTCTATTGCTAGCGCCGCGGAGTCGGCGATGCCAGGTATTAATTCCTTAAGAGGAGATTCATTTGAACGGAGGAGCTTTGAAAATCTCCTCCAGTCGATCACTGTTTTGGTGGGAGGGCCTGAGGGGCGCTCATCACCTAATTTGAGAATAACAGGACGATGGTCCGAATCTAGGTCGGGAATAGAATCCATAGACAGTTGCGACAGAGCGACGTTCGAAAGTATGGCAATATCGAGTACCTCGCCTGTGCCGCGGGCACGAAAGCGAGTCTGAGAAGGCGGGCCTTTAACACAAGCGTTATATTTTTCAGTGAAGGCTAGAAGCCTCTTGCCGCTGACACGAGTCACCGACGAATTCCAAAGTCTATGTTTGCAATTGAGATCTCCGATCAGAAGGACCGAGTCACCCATACTAAGTAGCGCCAGAATGTCGTTTTCTAATATTTGCCTAGACGGTGAAGGATAAACAGAAGCTATAATCAAAGGCTGATGATGAGCCTGTGAGGAATACCTGACATACCGACGCTTCGGCTGCTTCAAGAGATGGAGGGTCGAGTCGAGGGTATACAGTGTAAATTCTTTTTGTTATAAATCATAGTGCCTCCGCCATGGGTGGCTCTATCATTTCTTACAATCCTGTAGTTCGCAATGCCCGGACTACGAACCGCAGGTTTTAGAAAAGACTCCTGTATACATAAGATATCTAAGTGATGGGTGTGCGCGAAGGCGCACAAAGCCTCTTTTTGGCGTTTGCCACAGTTTGCGTTAAAAGTCGCTATTGACAGAGCTCTTGGTTTAATACGCGCGAGTTGCGAGTCAGCGGGCAATGGGGTGAATCTATTGATGACCGCCATTGGAAAAACTAAACAGCTACGAAGCCCTGGATGGCTTCTATGAGATCAATATGATCTATGATGACTTGTGCGCGGTCATCGGAACCATTCGTATTCCGAAGTTTAGCCGCGAGAACTTTGATTTCTTTGAAATCAAAACATCTAGCGAAACTTAGCACTAGTGCTAAGTCGCTAGCGTTAGAAGAGGGCGGAAGGCGCGAGCGCGGGAAGGGAAGCCGCTACTTGAACAGTAGGCGCCTGTACCGGTGCCGCAGCGAGGGCGACGACCGGCGGAGGCGCGGGTTTAAACCACGCATTCTCCTTAGGAAGAGGGGCAGGCTCATACTTAGTAGGAG
Organism: Heliconius melpomene rosina; assembly: GCF_056956725.1. Classification (NCBI taxonomy): domain Eukaryota; kingdom Metazoa; phylum Arthropoda; class Insecta; order Lepidoptera; family Nymphalidae; genus Heliconius; species Heliconius melpomene. The sequence goes on from NC_140400.1 coordinate 5,069,846, forward strand.
CCGGCTCCTTTTTGTTTGAGGCACGGTTTTTGCCTCCGCGCCTAGTGCGTCTGCGAGGCGCACGGGAACATCCGCGATAGTTCGCGGGATGGCCCTGCGTTTCGCATAGCACATAACTAGGGGGCACAGCGGGGTCGGGGACCTTGCAGGGACAATCCGCGGTCGCGTGGTCGTCTAGGCACTTCACGCACCTAGGCCGCGCGAAACAATTGCGGGCTGAATGCCCGTATAATTGGCAGCGATGGCACTGCCCAATGAGACTCCTCGAATGTGGGGGTTCAACCCTGATGCCGGTGAGGGAACACACCGACCGCAGGTTGAATATTTCCTTTCCCTCGTTGGTGAGGTCCAGGATGACTAGGACGATATCCTTATCCCTAAGGTTGGTCGGCTTTAATACAAATTCGGGTGTCCCCACCCCTGTGGCTCGTCTCCCACGATGCTTTGTTTCTCATGGAGTTATTATATGAAATTCCCTCGAAGTCGTAACTCTATCAGCCTATTGACATCGACATCCAAATGTTCATGTGCCCCTACATGTGCGCCTGGATTCTTGTAATACTTTTAAAGGACATTCTCTCAAAGTCATAAATCTATCAAGGGCCCACATGACGTCGGGCACTTGTTTTATATTTATTATCTTTTATTTAAACCATGTGTTACAACAATGTTAGACTAGGTTGACTCGTGTATGACGTAACAGCCGTTACAGTTTGACGAAAGTACGTTTTGAACTGTGGAAACGTAAAAAACTTAAGTGCGTGCTCAACCACCCGAGAATTCTCAGTTGAAAATTTGTACTTTTTTCAATTCAGAAACCGGCCGATAATAAATAATACTATCAGTTAGGAGGCTGTGTGAGTTAGAAGTAGTCGGGTTTAGTGGGTTCAAATAAATAAAACTTTGTGCCTTATTGTAAATCTGTTATATAATATAGAAAATATATAAACTATGTGCAATAGAAAATTTATTTTTATTATATAAAATAAGAAAGTATAACTCGTTTAAAATTTCAATTCCAGGTGTCCGTCATCGGCAATAAAGGTGGTGCAGATGTAGGAGCAGACCGCCGCGGGACGCGGCATAACCAGGATGGCCGAATGTTATCAACCTCGGGATCGTCGACTTGGCCGAACCATTAAGATCTTTGCCTACTCATAAATAAATAATACTTGTCTGATTATACAATGATTAATCTTTATTTATAATTGATAATTTATATTTCTAATTAATAATTTATTTTTATTTATTTATTATACAGAAAACAACAGCATATTTAATACTACTAATAAAAAAAAACTTGTACAAAAAAAATAAAGCCAATTACAGTTTTCTACTTATAAATATTATCTAAGTACAGAGGTACACATCAATAACATATTATTATAAAAAGAATCATATTTAAATCTTAAAAAAAAAGAAATAACAAAATAAAAATGCGAAGTATAAAAAGCAATGATATATACAAAAAAAAATCAAATAAATAAATAAGATAAAATGCCCCATGTGTGTGTGTGTGAAAATTTTTTGACCGTATCCAACAACATTTTCGATATAAATAAAAAAAAGTTGCAAACACAAAAGCCGTTGTGCTACTACTTCCGGCTGCCGTTGGGGTTTAACGCCAATGTCGTAAGTGCACGGCATTTGCTGCCCCGTTCACCAAATCTACTGTGGTAGCAGCAGTAGCCCACTCGTGGCCTTGATTTAGAACGGTTGAGATTTTTGCTTTGAGTATTTGAACGATTAGCACTTCGATATCTGCTACGGGAATGCGAACGATTTAACCGACCTGTTAAAGAAGCAACCTGCCGAGTCAGCTCGTCAATGCTTTGAACCATGTCACTCATGCTGCTGCTAGAACCTGGATCTACTCTCGAGACTACTGGTGTGGGAGATGCAATCTCATAGACCCTATCAGCCAGTTCTGCTTCTTCATCTAAGGAACCCGTCTGCGCCGCAATCACCGTCTCAATGCTATGAGGTAACCCATTTCACCACAGCGTCCTTAAGAATGTGTCCGGTATTGATTTGCCAGCTAATGTCCGTAGATGCCGTAAAAATTGTGATGGTTTACGGTCTCCTAATTCTTCATGGTCTAATAATTGCTTCACTTTCTTTTCTTGCGACTGGGATAAACGGTTTATCAATTCCATTTTTAATTTATCATATTTGCCCGTTGAGGGTGGATCTGTAATTACGTCCTTCACTTCAGCGGCAAATTGTTGGTCTAATTGTGAGACCACGTGGTAGAATTTCGTCGAATCCGATGTAATTCCCGTTATAATAAATTGCCCTTCGATTCGAAGGAACCACAGCGCAGGCTCTTGAGCCCAATTTTGCATACTTGGTCTCCGCCGCCATTTTCATTCGTTTCGTTCGGCATTTTTTAAATACGCGACGCGCACACGTGTTCTTTATCGGGGCCACCAGTATAGATTTAGATGGTATGCTATTAAGTTAAACTATTGTTTAGAACTAAAATAATAAGTCCACGATATAGGTATACTGTTAAAGTTTATTTAGAACACAAAGAAAGCACAATACAATAATTGGTTAACGGGATTAGTGAGAAGCGCAAAAGGAACGTGCATTCGCCGTCCCTTCCCTCCGGACAGGTGACCCGATCAGACGTGTATTTGGTTAGCCGTCGCCTTGTGCAAATATTATTTAAAAATATAAAAACAGTTGAATTAGTGTGGACGTAAAGACAATCTTATGCAATTGTCATAGTGACTTGTTTTGTATAAACACTGCCTGCTGACCTAACACGTGAGTACAACTCAAGCAATCTATCCATCACTCTTACGCATGTGCCGTAATATAGAAGATAGAAAATGATAGATGCTCTGAGCGGCCAAAGATCATGTTATAGTTGACGGAAAGCTCACTTGTACGTAATCGCCGCGAGCCACCAGTTTAGGTTGAGCTCCCTTCACTTTTGCTGTGGAAGCGCACGCGTCTGTGGTTGTTCGGCCTGTTGACCTTGACCGCTGCGTTGTATTTCAATAAGGATGCCTGTCGATCGCACTCCGCCGCCGTCGCCACCATAACAACAAATTGCGCTGCCTGCGCGCTTGGCACAGCGTCAACGTAGCGACTCGGAACCAAGCTTAGGTGACATCCAGCTTAACGTGGAATCAGTAAATATCGCGGTGCGAACAAAACGAAAACGCTCGGAAGACGGATGTAATGTTAAATTGTCGGAATTTATGATGGAAATTAAGCAAATTTTATTTGATTTTAAAACTGAACAGGAGCTTAAATTTATTAAAATTCATGAGTCTATTGCAGAGATAAAAAAACAAAACTCCGATATAAGTGCATCGGTTGATTATGTATCGAAGTCTTCTGACTTATGACTCGTTACTGGAGCAAATAAATCAATTAAAATTGGAGCATGTCGAGAACCTGGATTATATCCACGCACTTGAGGATAAATTGGAGAAAACTGAGCGTCATGCCAGGTCTTCCTGTGTGGAGATTCGTAACCTGCCTCCGACAAAGCAGGAATCAAAGAGTCGGCTACTAGATACAGTTATTATGACCGGTAAATGCTTGGACCTCCATATTCAGCCGCATGAAGTGCGTGATGTCTTTCGCATACACTCTAAAGAAGCTGAAAACAAACCTATTATAGTCGACTTCACTACTGTTCTTATGAAAGAAAAATTTATTCACAAATATAAACAATATGCTTAAAATTCAAGACTGACTACTGAACACCTGAAAATAAGTGAACCTAGTAAGCCGATCTTTATTTCCGAAAATTTATAACCTAAAATGAAACGACTATTCTATCTATCTATGTCGTGATTTCTCGAGAGTATACGATTATAAATATTGCTGGGTGACGAACGGCAAAATATATCTGCGAAAAGTAGAAGGTGCTCCACCTTATTTAATAAAAAATTATACTGACCTGTCTAACTTAAAAGTGCCAAAGTGACTAAGTTTAGTTATAATATACTTTCCAAATAAATATCGACAACATTTTGCCTGTATGTTGTGCTATTACTATATTATCAAGTGTGTCGCTACTAGTTTTAAGATAATTGTCTTTGTGCCATTTATAATAATTGTAAACACTTTAATACAGCATGCATTACGAATATATCTACTCTTAACACTACACGCTACTTACTCAACACACATAAATCAAAATCTTAACACTGAAATGCAACCCTATTTTATATACAATTCTGGTAGACAATTCCTCTTCTGGATGAGTAAGAAAAATAAACTTAACGTTTTAAAATTGTTCTCCCTAAACAATGTCTCTGGTTATTTGCTGAATTCTCATAATGAATGACGTAGACCTCGTAAATGATATTGAACAAATAAATGTCTCAAAGTCACTTACATGCTCGCCTGAACAGATTATCTCGTTCATAAATATGCCTGGTAGTTCCATGAAAATTATTCATATTAATATTAGAAGTATTAACTGTAACTTTGATAATCTACAAATACTCCTGCAAAGAATACAAATCAACATGGATATACATAATTATTTTATCTGAGTGTTGGCTGAGTAAATGTCCTAATGTACCTACTCTAGCGGGCTACGTGTCTCATACTTCGGAACATTGTAACCAAAACGACGGTGTTGTGGTTTACGTTAGGCATGATTTAAAATGTACCGTCGAAAGCCAATTGCTTGATAGTCAAATACAATGGCATTTTTGCTCTTCTAGCACTATATCATTCGCCATCACATAGAAACACTGATAAATTTATGGAATTTTTAGATGATAAATTAACTCTTTTAAAAAACTACCAAAATATTGCCATTATGGGTGACATAAATATTAACATTGCACCCAATAACACTGACCCAAGTTATGATCACTATTTAAACACTATTATGTCGCATGGATTAATGGCCGCCCATAATTTATCAACTAGAAATAACAACTGCCTTGACCATGTTTTTCTAAAAACCAAAAAATATGTTGCTGTTATTCCAACTTTCAATATTACTAGAATGGGTATTATAAGGGATGGCCCAGTCGATTTTTCACTAGATGAATTTGTAAGTTCATTGGAGTTTCCACCTAGTGATGTACAGGTGATGAAAGTAAGGCGTTTAAACAGAAAGTGTGTCAGTGAGGGTGTGACTACATGGGTCGCGACTTAGTCGGTTGTAGTTACATTCCGTGGTCAAATGTTTCCTGAAAGGGTCTTTTCGTATCATTCATCCCATCCAGTTGAACCCTATAGATACCCTACTATCCAACGTTTAAATTGTTGTCGATTTGGTCATGTAAAATCACAGTGCAGGTGCTACAAGTGTTCATAATCCCACAACGGTGAAGCCTGTGACAGAAGCAGGGAAAATTATTTTTGTTTATATTGTGAGAGCAAACATTTTGCCTCAGACAAGGACTGTCCTTAGTTTGCAAGTCCATCAAAATTACAATGTCTCAGGAGTGTATATTATATATAGAGGCTTTCGCTTCCCTCCTGTCCGCTGATCCTATGCTGATATGGCTAAAGAAATATCCTTCCCACCCGCTCATTCTAACACCCTATTCCCAAAATCATCTGCCCCGGTTACTCCGTATAATTCTTAGCGAAAGACAGTTTTTCAGTCTCCCCGTCCCCGCGCTCCTTTAGCAAAGGGATATATATAGACAAGCTCATAAAGCCTTAATTGCCAATTGTCCTTCTTCCCTTCCTAATGGTTTCCAATAGAATCTAGAAAAGATCTATTGGTTGCACTAACTGAAACCCTTGTGAGTATCTTCCAAACCGCTGATGAACATGGTTGGTGCCTGACTCCCGTTTTAGGGTATCAGGTTTCGCCTTAAGGGAGGACAGAAGTGACGGATGTGTAGGTTGTGCTATACTTATCCAGCACTCCTCTCCTTATACCCTTATCCCTTTCCCTCTTCACAACCAGCAGATTAATACTATTGCTGTGAGGGCTTTCAATATCTCCTTCCTTTCAATTTATATCCCTCACCACCCTCCCTCTCTTTTCCTTGTGGGACACAATATGTTGCTGTTGTGTATTGAATACTGTGGTTGGTCGTAGGTTCTATCCCACTCAAAATATGAAAAATGTAGTTCACTTTTCCTGGGTGATAAGATAAAGCACGGCGGAATCTAGCATAATCTAAAATATTTTTTACGAAAAATAATTAAGTTGAAAATTAATAAATTTGTCATCGAACTCTTTCTACCCTACACGACAGGGATGAACAAGAATATATGCATGGGCGTAGGAATGGGATGGTCAGGGTCTTTATGAACAAATAATAAAGTCTTTACACAAAAAAATCTATTAAAAACTAGTGGTTGGTGAATAACATAGATTATTCGTTAATACAATGCCGACTAAAAAACGTATTGAAGTCTGGATGCACTTTACGCTTGTGGACGACAATAAAGCTAAATGTACTTATTGCTTAAATACTCTAAGTTTTCTTGGTGGTGCCGCGGGTAATTTATCACGACATTTGAAACTTAAACATCCTACAGTAATTACCAAAAATACCGTGACTCGAACAGATGGAGTTGCTGGAGTCACAGAAAAAGAGATGACTACAATTTCTCCCCCGAAACAAAAACAACATATTTCCCCGTGTATAATCACAACTATAGCTGTACCAAGTACCTCAGCTACGACAAATAAGCAAAGTGATGTGAGTAACTTTTTAATAGATAAAAAACCAATTTCCATTAATAGGGCAAAATCCTTGAACGAACAACTAATGACGCTCCTCGTTAAAGCATATTTACTTTTAATTTAGTAGAACATCCAGAATTAAAAAAATATATTTTCATGCTTAATCCAAATTATGCACTGCCTTCACGAAAAACGATCTCAGCAAACTTTATCCCACAGCTTTACACTGACACAAAAGATAAAGTGTTTACAAAGTTACAAGAAGCGGTAGCCGTTTGTTTAACTACAGATGGTTGGACTTCTATTACCAACCAAAGTTACATAGCAATAACGGCCCATTTCATTGATAGTGCTGCAGAGCTGCAGTCATATGTGATTGGCTGTTTTCCTTATAACGAAAGACATACAGCTCAAAATATTGTTGCCTTTATGATGGAGGAAATAACAAAATGGAACCTTCAAAATAAAGTGTCAGCCATCATAACAGACAATGCAGCGAAAATAGTAGCTGCGGTGAGGTGCACTAACTGGTTTTCTTGTTTTGCACATACCATAAAATTGGTATTACAAGGAAGTTGGCTAACTTGTTTTATCAGTACAAGGAAGTTTGCTAACTTGTTTGATCAGTAATCGGCTAAATTAAACGAAATGCAGAGTCAACTAAATATTCCACAGTTAAAGCTCAAGCAAGACTGTCCCACAAGATGGAATTCGACGTATGTCATACGGTATGGTATTTATTAATACCACATTTACATGAATATGCGCCTAATGCGTTCTTGATTTGAGCCTGTTGATTCTGAACTCACGCTTCCCGATCCGGTTTTAACACGTCTAATCTCATTCTTAATTTTACCTAGCCTACCTATTCTACCTAGTAAAATCTTTGCAGGACTCTCGCCCGTTGTATAGTGCTCTGTATTCCGATAAGTAAGATAACAAGGATCTACACAAAGCTGTATCAGGATTTAATTTCTGTAACAGAGCTTTTTAAATAACGCGTTTGCTAATTTTTACGGCATTTTCTGCGGCTCCGTTAGAAGCTGCATAATAAGGTGCGGAGAATAATGAGGAATGGTAATAGGTATGAAATAATGCTTCAAAGTTCGTTACAGTAAAGTCTTTTCGTATACAAATACACTAGTTTTTGTTTCATTAAAAATAACCAAGTAGTTATGATTTTACAGGCATTTGAAGTTTGCAAAAATTTCAAATGCCGCTAACAGTCCCGCGGCCGGCGGTGACGTCACAGGTCTGGCAGAACTCACTAGTCGCCAACGGTTATAGGAGATCTCGCGCAGTACTTTGTTTGTTTGTTACTCGCTTGTGTTTAGTGTTAATACAATTAATTAAAATGGATGAATGATTCGAAAAAGGTCAATCGGATAACCTACCTGTAATAAATGGATTTATGGTTGCCGATTATTTATCGGAAAATAGTGATTTCGTCGCCGCAGAAATGCGAGGAGTGAAAATGCGAACGTAAGTTTTGTTGTCTAACTAGTAATATTATGTCAATTTGGGGTATAGATAATAACTATCTTAATTTATTTGAAATTATTTATTTAAAACTCTAATGTAACCCAACCTAACTAGTTTCATATTGTAGGTAACGCTATTTGCGTTAAAAGTAACATACTTTTTATTCAAGTTCAAAGTAGTAAGATTGTTTTATAAGTGAAAATAATATAATAATAATATAACTAAATTCATGCAGTAAGTTGAGCATGCACAATTTTTTTTTAATGTAGATTTTTAATATTTTTATATATGTATATCTGAATAATATTTTTATTGTGATTATTGAAGATCGGCAAGAGAGAGTTATGGTCATGATGCGTGCTATTGCGTACGTATAAGTTAAAAGAGTAGGTTATGTATGTATTGCCAAATGTAGATTACAGCAGAACACCGTGCACGTATTAAACTATATTATTGCAGCTTAGAATGCAATGAAAAGAAGCAATAAGTTTATACGTAATCTGCGAAGATTGTGCCGCCAGCAGAGGTGATTGTAAACATACCATGGCATTTATAATGGGTCGAAGCGACGAGTCTTCGGCAACTGCAACCAAGTCTTCTTTTTCTTGGCATTAATCCCGGCGTACGTTGCCTTCCTGCTTAACCTACTGCACTTTACACGATCTGTAACGTCCTGAGTGGTTCGACCATTGGCACTCATGTCCTGCATCACGACATCCAAACGCTGCATTCTTGGGCGTTCGGAGGTCTAGCTCCAGGGACAAGACAGACATAGCAAGGAACTTGCATCCGACATAGTTCCTACGCCGGCGCGCAACGTTGCCATACCATCTTAGGCCACGCTCTTGGAGCTTATCCGCTACGTCATGGACCCCAAGACTACCTCCAATGCGTCAGACCGCAGCATCTTCATTTCCGTCACGTCAAGCTCCTCAGCGTGCCGAGATAGTGCTGGCCAATATTCGCTGCCGTATAATAGAACCAGTCAGATGATGCTCTTATATATCAGCCCGTTGAGCTTGGGTGGTATTCTGCGGTCGCAGACCACACCAATAACCTCCCACCATTTGACCCAGGCAGCGCTTATCCAGCCATGGACATCGTGATCGATGCCTCCAGACTCATGCATAACGGATCCAAGGTACTTGAAACTTTTCCACCTTAACGGCTGGCTCAGGACCTATAAGGACAGTGATCGAGTCCGGGCTCCCTCAGGCTATGTATTCGGTCTTCAACACATTTTGTTTAAGACCGCCGTTCTCAAGCACACCCTTCCAGAGGTTCACTTTACGCTCCAGCATTAGTTGCTTCTCTTCAATGAGTGTAATGTCATCGGCATACATCATCAGCCATGGAGGCTGGTCCTGGATGTGAGCCGTGACAGTTGTAGTGTACTGTCACGGCTCACATCCAGGACCCGAGCCTTGGTGAACCCCCTACTGTGATCTAAAGGGTTTGGTGTCGCCAACAGCAGTCCTAACCATCGCGAAAAAGCAAAGCGGGATCGTGGTACATATCTCTGATAATCTCAATATAGGCCTCAGGGATCCCTTTGGATCGCAATGCCCTCCAAATACATTGACGAGGCACACAGTTAAAGGCCTTCTGCAAATCTAAAAAGGCCGCAAATCTAATGCAGAGCTCTCCTTTTTTTCCTGTATGCCTCCATGAAAGTTCTGAGTAGTCTCTCCATTAAAGTACTGATTAAGTTTGTGGTAACGCCCAAGCCAAGCCAAGTGTTGTTGGAAAAAATTCAAGCTTTCTAGTATCGATACTACAATAAAAATAATCAAAGCTAAAAATTTTGGTACAACACGTCATGAAACCGAGCAGGATAGAACTGTTTTTTTGACAATGTACTATCAAAACTTTAATATCTTAAAATACAATGCTCGATATTACATTATGTATGTGAAAAAAAAAGATTTTAAAAATATACCTATATATTATTTATTAAACGAAACTAAATTTGTGGTGGAACGCCAGCTAAAGAAGAGCGCGAACTGCGAGTGAACGAAGAGGAACTGAGCGAGCGAGTTTTGCAAGACCTGTGACGTCACGCGAGTCGGTTATGGCCCGACGGAATCTCGCGTCGCGCGCTTACTTTAAAGGACAATATCTCAAAAACTAATAGACGTATCAACATAATTCTTTCACAAGTATTTTTTGTTTTTAAAAGACAATACGATGAGCTAGAATTTAAAATTAGTGATTATTCTCCATTGTTCAATACCATTTGAGAATACGGTAGCGTTATTTAGTAGTTATTGAAGTCAGCGATAACGCTATTCATCCGTCAAGTATGATGGGGAAGACCGAATCTCGCCCATATATTTCGACTACTGCGGCGACTATTTACGGCTATCACGGCATGCGAAGTTGTCCGTGTCATATTTATAACTTCGATACACTTAGAACAAAAATCAACAATGATTAAATATTTTAAACCCGCTATAGGACCTAAAAAATTAAGTGTAATTTTGACCAGGGTCGGTTAGGGTAAGGCCAGGAGTGTGGTGCTAGCTACTGACAGGCCACGGAGGTTTCGCCGCCTACTTGCACAGATTCCAGATTATATTTTGAGATTTTTTACCAACTAACTACAAAAAAGAATGACTTGCATGACAAGTATTGAACAACAACTATTTAACTCACATTGCACCAGTAAAGTACCAATGTTCAATAAGTTGTCCTTTGACATATATTCGGCGAGCTAACACAAGTAAAACACTTTGTGGTTTGAAATTTTCAACAAAGTTAGTTGTAATTGCCATATTGTACTGTTTTGTATTATACACGCAATGAAAAAAAAAGCGATTCTAAAATGTAACGCAGAAAGAAGTTTAACTATAAATAATATTTATGAAAATTCCAAAAAAAAACCCATATTATAGTTAATAGTTACATTGACACTATTATATTTCTGTAGATTTCAGTTGAAAATGATACTTTTAAAATGTGTAGTACAAACAGTAGTATCCACATAGTAGTGCAAATATTCAAAACTCACTTCTGAAAACTACTGAAGAGTGGAATGTCACCAAGAACGTGAATTTTGTTATAAGTGATAATGCCGCAAATATTAAAAAAGCCTTAAAAATCTTGGGCTGGAAGCATTTCGGGTGTTACGGACATATCCTTAATTTGATAGTTCAAGATAGCCTACAAATTATAGAAAACAGTCTAGATAAAGTAAAATGCATAGATCGCCACTTCAAAACAAGTACCAGTACTTTAGAGAAGCTTTCGAAAACTCAAACCCAAGACAAACCGGACCTAATACCAAAGTGCCTAATTCAAGATGTTACAACCAGATGGAGTTCCACATACCATATGGAGTTCCACATATCATATGATTGAGAAGTTTGCGGAGCTCGAAAGCTACATTCGTGCAACAATAGTCGTATTAAAAAAAGATTTGCCAATAATATCAAATGAAGAGTGGACCGTGATCGCACAACTTTGTAAAGTGCTGAAATCATTTCATGAAGCGATGAGCGGTGAAAATGATATCACTGCTAGCTCCATCATCGTTATGACTAGATGATTTAAGGGATCGTGTGATCAACTTAAGATTGAAAATTTTTCAGAACGAAATCAGTAATTTTGTTGCTTTGTTCTGGATTGCAAACCCGCTTCGAGGTGGTGGGGAGGAGTGGAACGTTTTCCATTTGTACGTTTCTGGATCCCAGATACAAAAATAATGTTTTTTCAGATCCTCAAGAAGCTTCTAGAATAAAAAACAAAGTTGAAGAAATGGTTGCGGCAAATATTAATAGGCGAAACTATTCCGACAACCCGTCGGTGGCTCCTACAGCAGATCCAGTCACCAAAGATAAATTTTCGCCATGGTCAATACTTGATACTCTGATAGGCAAACAGCAACAGACTGACACTCCGTTGTCACATGCCATAAGAGAAGTAGACGCTTACGTTAATGATGACTTTCGACGAGTCTTTGACGAGAACTGGAAGTTTAATCCTCCGTTGGACTGGTGGTGGTCAAATAGTCATTTATATCTGAATCTAGCCGTTTTAGTAATATGGCAATATTGTTGCGATAAATGAGCATCGCACGCGACTAAAAACAAATAGAATGTCTCAATTGACATATTTAAATTCAAAATTGGGTCCAAATCGATTCAATGAGTAAATAACGGACTCCTAAACTACTGAACCGATTTTATTCATATTTGCACATTATGTGCAGTTTGATCCAACTTTAAAGATAGGATAGCTTATATCTGAATTTATAATTTCAATATTATTATTATGTTACTTCGAAAAACACAGCGTTGATTGAAGAAGCCGTCTCTTAATTTTTTCGTAAAATTTTATCGTGAATTGTTCTCCGAGGTTCCCCACGATCTGGAACCTATAGTGTACAGGACGTCAGCGTCTCGTTCATTCGAGATCCGCCCGTCTGGTAATTCTTTAAATGAAAAAATACTTTCACCAGAATCAGAACCTCAAGCTAACCTTAAGTATATACAATCCTTGGGAGAAAAAAATGGAATATAAAAATGGATTCCTATGCATAGTGCGGAGTCTAAAGAAATTTTACTGCACACCAATCATTTCTATTAGTCAGACACTTAGTTTAACAATACTGCCCAATGATATGATTTTACCGCTTACATGGTAGTATGTCAACTTCAAAACCAAATGTAGTAAAATTAAACAGTGTTATTATGAAGGAAAAAGTTAACAATGACAGTTCTTTCCTACAACTCCTTTCATTTGCGACAGCAGTTTTCTGTCCGCTTTAAGCAATTTTTCTCTAAAGCAAGCAAAAGGCTTTTACAACATAGGTTACAGCTCAGATTCCGATGATACCCCTCTCATACAACTGAAAGAAAAACCTTTTACCACTAATTGGGCAGAACAACCCACATTAAAGTACTTAAAAATCTATAAAGGTAAAAGTATTTACTACTATTTTGATACTGCTTTAGTCATATACGAATACGAATAGTGCAACTTTGAAGCGCAGATACGATAAAGTCTGTCCAATTGAACATCGACGTTTAGCCTCCTCAAATAAACAGTACTTTTATTTAAGTCCAAGGCTATATAATAAAGTTAACAAAAAACTTAGAATCTACCGCCTAACCTTACGAAGTAAAATCGAATTGAATAATTGGTTTTTAACATTAAATTATGATGACACAGAAAATCTTATCCGTATCCTAACAATATGAGACTTAAATTTTAAATAAATATACAAGCACATTTCAAGCACGCACGTACGCACACACACACATATACACTGTAGTGCATATATGAGTGTGTGTGCATACTCGTGTGTGTGCGTACAGCGTAATAAACTTGTATCTTTATTAATTTAGTAACAAACTACTATTCCTAAAGGACAGTGTTTCTTTAGGTGTCCCGAACGCCTCAACTTACATGGCGACCCTGCCATATAAGACGGTCCGACTCGGCTTTCGTTGCGGCACCGCGCGTGTATCTAAGTGATGAAAAGTATCTAAGTGATGAAAACAATTAAAACTAATTTCCAATTATGAACTTCTTCTGATTCGACTAAACTCAAGTGGAAAAGTGTACAAGTAAATTTGTACTGTGTCGATCAAGTAGGGCAAAAGCTGGATAGTTCCCTCGGATGGATACATGCCTCAATTTGAAATGCTCTATGTTAGACGTGTTGACAGTGTTTCTTTTTGATACCCAAGTACCAAGCTCTTCTGGAGAACTTGCGTTACGTGTGCGCATTCAGGAATCTGATATGATCGAGGTAATGTATTTAGTACGAAGTCGACGGAATAAAGCGACTCTACAAGACGATCAAGTCCCAAGCTACTGTGATAAAAATAATCCAGAAACTTTTGTAAATGAAGTTGAGCAGAGTAGCGTGAATCAAAGTTGCACGCCACCTAGGCCGTCCTTGAGTCTTTTGGCACTTTCTCATGAATGTTTAGCGAAACATTTTTTCGCTTCTGACATCCCCGGAGCTAACAGCTGATTCCGACTGAGAATTTTAATTTAATTCAATTTGAAGCCCATTTCCACAGTAATTGCTTAATTTAATTAAGTAAATAGTATTATTCACGTAATTATAATAGTTTTTATGTTTTAAATAGATTTTATTGTGATTTGTAAAGTGTTCTTTGTGTAAGTGACTGGTAGTGTGCCGGCATAATATTTGGGTATATTTTACTGTAAGTACGCGTTTTTAACATTGTTTTAATTATTAGGTGCTATAGAAACCATATAACGTTGATTTAATTGTGTTTACTTGCGTAAATTAGTAGTTAAAGTTTATTTTTCCGTCGTGCATAAAACTACCCGTTATTGCCATATAATTCAAATCCTTAACTCTTACTCTTTTATTATTTTCATATCTTTTTAATTTTTATTCAAAATGATGACTCGCAGAGCACTATCTCGTCAGGAGGAGTCCAAACTCCAACTGACTTTACAAGAATTAAAAAACTCTAAGGATTTGTGTACCCAATTACAGTGTGGAAGGCAAGATAATGAAATATAACTTTTACAGTTATTAGATAATAACACTAGGCTTAAGAAAGAAATGACTGCTATACACATAGAATTAACAACAATTGTAGAGAAACATGTCCTGTGGCTGTCAAAGATTATAATAGCTATATGGGCGGCGTAGATACAGCTGATCGTTTGAGAGCCCTTTACTGTATAGATAGCAAATCTCCGAAATGGTGGCACAGGTTGTTTTGGGGTCTTCTGGACATCGCATTTGTCAATTCATATGTCATTCATGGACTCATAATGAAATAAACCACTGTAAAAGATTTTCGACGCTCTGTTACTCAAGGCTTGATGACAATGAAAGATGTTAGTCAGAAAAGAAAGACTTCTACTGATAATACTGCGAAAGCTGGCCCTTCCAAAAGACGCAAATCTGATTACTCTACTATAAAAGACGTTCGCTTGGGTAATAGAGGCATCCATTGGCCTACTTTCGTAGAAAATAGGGGAAGGTGTGAGGTTTGTAGTTTGAAAAAGATTCAGTCGAAACCTCATAGTAAATGTTCTCATTGCAACGTGTTTTTGTGTGTAAATGAAAAGAAAAATTGTTTTGCTGAATACCACGAGGTCAATTTGTAATTAAAAACCTATTTATTTAATTATAACTAAGTAAATATTGGATCTCATTATTTTTGTAGTTTCTATCATAGTTCCTAACATTGTAATAACACAAAGTTCCTGACGGTACTTTTAAGTCTAGATCTTGGAAATAATACTTCTAGGTACAATAAAAATCTTAAAATAATCTGAGCGTTTCCTTTTACCTACCTTATTATGATAATAAAGTTGAAAAGCGGAAATTCGTCAAAAATCACTACCCCGGGTGGAAAGAGTTAAGATTGAAAATTTTTCAGAACGAAATCAGTAATTTTGTTGCTTTGTTCTGGATTGCAAACCCGCTTCGAGGTGGTGGGGAGGAGTGGAACGTTTTCCATTTGTACGTTTCTGGATCCCAGATACAAAAATAATGTTTTTTCAGATCCTCAAGAAGCTTCTAGAATAAAAAACAAAGTTGAAGAAATGGTTGCGGCAAATATTAATAGGCGAAACTATTCCGACAACCCGTCGGTGGCTCCTACAGCAGATCCAGTCACCAAAGATAAATTTTCGCCATGGTCAATACTTGATACTCTGATAGGCAAACAGCAACAGACTGACACTCCGTTGTCACATGCCATAAGAGAAGTAGACGCTTACGTTAATGATGACTTTCGACGAGTCTTTGACGAGAACTGGAAGTTTAATCCTCCGTTGGACTGGTGGTGGTCAAATAGTCATTTATATCTGAATCTAGCCGTTTTAGTAATATGGCAATATTGTTGCGATAAATGAGCATCGCACGCGACTAAAAACAAATAGAATGTCTCAATTGACATATTTAAATTCAAAATTGGGTCCAAATCGATTCAATGAGTAAATAACGGACTCCTAAACTACTGAACCGATTTTATTCATATTTGCACATTATGTGCAGTTTGATCCAACTTTAAAGATAGGATAGCTTATATCTGAATTTATAATTTCAATATTATTATTATGTTACTTCGAAAAACACAGCGTTGATTGAAGAAGCCGTCTCTTAATTTTTTCGTAAAATTTTATCGTGAATTGTTCTCCGAGGTTCCCCACGATCTGGAACCTATAGTGTACAGGACGTCAGCGTCTCGTTCATTCGAGATCCGCCCGTCTGGTAATTCTTTAAATGAAAAAATACTTTCACCAGAATCAGAACCTCAAGCTAACCTTAAGTATATACAATCCTTGGGAGAAAAAAATGGAATATAAAAATGGATTCCTATGCATAGTGCGGAGTCTAAAGAAATTTTACTGCACACCAATCATTTCTATTAGTCAGACACTTAGTTTAACAATACTGCCCAATGATATGATTTTACCGCTTACATGGTAGTATGTCAACTTCAAAACCAAATGTAGTAAAATTAAACAGTGTTATTATGAAGGAAAAAGTTAACAATGACAGTTCTTTCCTACAACTCCTTTCATTTGCGACAGCAGTTTTCTGTCCGCTTTAAGCAATTTTTCTCTAAAGCAAGCAAAAGGCTTTTACAACATAGGTTACAGCTCAGATTCCGATGATACCCCTCTCATACAACTGAAAGAAAAACCTTTTACCACTAATTGGGCAGAACAACCCACATTAAAGTACTTAAAAATCTATAAAGGTAAAAGTATTTACTACTATTTTGATACTGCTTTAGTCATATACGAATACGAGTAGTGCAACTTTGAAGCGCAGATAAGATAAAGTCTGTCCAATTGAACATCGACGTTTAGCCTCCTCAAATAAACAGTACTTTTATTTAAGTCCAAGGCTATATAATAAAGTTCACACAAAAACTTAGAACCTACCGCCTAACCTTACGAAGTAAAATCGAATTGAATAATTGGTTTTTAACATTAAATTATGATGACACAGAAAATCTTATCCGTATCCTAACAATATGAGACTTAAATTTTAAATAAATATACAAGCACATTTCAAGCACGCACGTACGCACACACACACATATACACTGTAGTGCATATATGAGTGTGTGTGCATACTCGTGTGTGTGCGTACAGCGTAATAAACTTGTATCTTTATTAATTTAGTAACAAACTACTATTCCTAAAGGACAGTGTTTCTTTAGGTGTCCCGAACGCCTCAACTTACATGGCGACCCTGCCATATAAGACGGTCCGACTCGGCTTTCGTTGCGGCACCGCGCGTGTATCTAAGTGATGAAAACAATTAAAACTAATTTCCAATTATGAACTTCTTCTGATTCGACTAAACTCAAGTGGAAAAGTGTACAAGTAAATTTGTACTGTGTCGATCAAGTAGGGCAAAAGCTGGATAGTTCCCTCGGATGGATACATGCCTCAATTTGAAATGCTCTATGTTAGACGTGTTGACAGTGTTTCTTTTTGATACCCAAGTACCAAGCTCTTCTGGAGAACTTGCGTTACGTGTGCGCATTCAGGAATCTGATATGATCGAGGTAATGTATTTAGTACGAAGTCGACGGAATAAAGCGACTCTACAAGACGATCAAGTCCCAAGCTACTGTGATAAAAATAATCCAGAAACTTTTGTAAATGAAGTTGAGCAGAGTAGCGTGAATCAAAGTTGCACGCCACCTAGGCCGTCCTTGAGTCTTTTGGCACTTTCTCATGAATGTTTAGCGAAACATTTTTTCGCTTCTGACATCCCCGGAGCTAACAGCTGATTCCGACTGAGAATTTTAATTTAATTCAATTTGAAGCCCATTTCCACAGTAATTGCTTAATTTAATTAACCCTTTCAGACCTCGCGTGCACAATTGAGGACATAAAAGTTTTGAGTCTTTTTACTACTAAATTTAAATTTTACGTAAATAAAAACTGTTGTCATCGCTTGCGAACATTCTAAATTATTAAAAATGAAACAACTAGCGGCATCTATTGATACGTGTGTGCACTTCTAAGCCATTTTCGGTCAGTTACCAGCGAAACTTTGAACTGAGTAGGTAAGTCATTTTTATTTTATTGAAATTTCAAGTTTTTCTGCTAGATATGTTTTGAAATAAATATAAATGGATAAGTTATACTATATAGGCAAAGAACAAAGTATTTTACATCAAAATTTTTAGTTATTTGTACAATAAATCGCGAATATTCGTTATGTCCACAAACGTGGACAGTAGGTATTGGTTAAACATTTTTTTCAAAATAGGTACTTTGCTGCTGTTAGTAAATAAAGTTATTTTCTGGTAATAAATGTTATAATTTATTATAAAATTTGCGTGGTAAAGTCTTAAATTGTGTTTATTACAGGTAAATTTATGATCAAATTATAATCATGTTTTCGAGGGATGCTTTGAGAGCTTTGGAAAAGGATAACCAGTCGGAATTTGAGCTATCTTCGGATGATGAGGATGTGGGAAATAATAATAATGTCCCATTTGCGAGACACGTTAGGTTGGGAGCCGATGTAGTAACTCAGAATCAAAGAGAGTACACCCCACTTGACCCCCCTGACGAACAAGAAGACGAAAGTGAAGACGAAGAAAGGTCAGCTTTCAATTACGAGTCCGAGCCTGAGGCGCCAAGAGAGCCGGATATTGTGGAGGGCGAAGAGGAGCAAGTTACGCCGAATGCTGAACTTTTCGATTACCTTACGCCAAAACCGAACATAAAGTGGAGGCATAGACAAATAAATAACACAATACCAACGGATTTCTTGCTACCAATAGCTTTAGAACCCATCGTGCAAGATCCCATTTGTTATTATAATAGATATGTTCCTGTAGAGCTTTTTGAACAAATGGCCGAAATGACAAACTTATATGCAGTACAGTCAGGAAAAACCAGGTTTAAGCCTACGTCCAGCTATGAAATTGAAATTTTATTTGGTTTGCACATGGCAACGGGAGTTTTCAACTATCCAGTTTTGAAAATGTACTGGGAAAATCATATTAGCATTCCACTTTTCACTAACAATATGGCAAGAGATAGGTTCTTTGAACTTCGTAACAATCTCCATTTAGTAGATAATATGAAAAAGCCTACTAATTGCACTGACGTGTTTTATAAAGTAAGACCAATCTATAATGCGATCCGAAGCCGATGCTTAGAAATACCGCTAGAAAAAGAATTGTGTGTCGATGAACAAATAGTTCCTTTTACAGGGAAACATTCTGCTAAGCAGTACATCAAAGGAAAACCTTGTCCATGGGGAATCAAGCTTTTCTTTTTGTGTGGGAAAAATGGCCGTGCCTATGACTTTATTATTTATCAAAATTCTATTCCAGAATTAGACAGGTCACTGATAAAGAAAGTAGGCTTTGGAGCTGCGGTAGTATTACATCTAATGAAAAGAGTCGGTGACAGTAGAGGTCATGAGTTATATTGCGATAATTACTTCTCGTCTTATTACATGCTCCAAATTTTGAAACACAAAGGCATAATGGCTACCTGCACTGCGCGTGTCAATAGATTTACAAGGCCACCGTTGCTTAGTGACAAAGATATAAAAAAGAAACCAAGGGGTTTTGCCGAAGAGCTTTGTAGTACGGATGGAGATGTCACCATGGTGAAATGGCTTGATAACAAACCAGCCAACTTAGCTTCCAATTTCGTTGGTATAGGAGAAAAAGATATGGTGAAAAGATGGTCCAAAACAGAGAAGAGATTTATAGAAGTCGAGAGGCCTGAAATTGTAAAAAAGTACAATCACGCCATGGGAGGGGTAGATCTCCTTGATCAACTTATGAGTTATTATAGAACGTTTATAAAGTCAAAGAAGTGGCCTTTGCGTATGATATTCCACGCATCAGATTTGGCAGTTGTTCAAGCCTACCGCGAGTATGATATGGATTGTGACTTGCTTGGGATACCAAAAGCAAAACGGCTCGCACTTCTTCACTTTCGTCGACGCTTAGCTGAAAGTTTAGTTCTTCGAAACAAAATATCAGGTGCTAAAAGGGGTCGTCCAAGTAGTTTGAGCAGTCCTTTACCAGTAGTTGTTCCTAGAAGACCAGGAGAAGTACGTCCGTCAACTGAAATTGCTCGAGATGGTATTGGTCACTTTCCAGCTCATGACGATGGTTGTGGAACGCGCTGTAAGTTAACGGGGTGTAAAGGGAAATCCCGCATCAAATGCATAAAGTGCAAAGTGCACTTATGTCTGACTAAAGACAAAAATTGCTTCCTAAGTTTTCATACCTAAGTAACTAAAGTTCCTACTATTTTGTTGTCTTTTTAGAAGATTTTTTATGTTGTTTTATTTTGTAAGAAGATTTATTTTTGTTTTGAAGATGTTTAACCCTTAATAACCTAGAGTTTCAATTTTGATACTAATATTTTAAACCGAATATTCACATTACTATTAGTTTTTTTTATATGTTGGCTGTATGTATTTTACTGTTGTATAGTATTCTATCCAACGAAATTTAAAAAAAAAACAAATGTCATTATTGTTTTATTTTATCTGTGACATATTACTTGCGCGGCAAAGTGAACAAGTAAACACATTTTACTAAAAGTTTTGTTGAATATAAATTTGATATATTTTCTTTTTCTGAAGAATATAAATACTTTTGAGGTAAGTGAATACATTATTTTCGCTATGATATAATTATTTTTAGCAAATGCATGTTTTACTTGAAGAAATTAGTGCTTTTTTTTTGGTATCAATATTGATACTTCAGGCATTCCGCCCTACATAAAACCTACCTACTAACTCTTTAGCTATAAAACTTTTTGAACTTTCGTTTCATATTTTTTCTGCATAGCTTGGTGTGGGGATTACTTTTGTTTTTATTTATTATAGAAATTTATCCAAAATGCGGCCAGAAGAGATTGAGAACATATTGAAGCGGTTTGAAAATGGTGAAATTTCGGAAGACGATTCCACCGACAATGAAGATGACATAGACTATTATTCGAGCCAAAGAGATCGTCTGATGGAGCTAGATGATGAAGAGGATGTAGGTAATTTTCCCACTGACCCAAACTTGGATGCAGATCCGCCTGCAGCAAACGTAGATACCGACATGCAACATAATTTAGAGACTGTTGAACGAAACCCAACTCCTACAACCAGCAGCCAGAACAACCTGCAAACGGCACCTTTCAACTCTAGAAACTTAGTGTGGAGAGTAAAAAATATGGATTTAGTCCAAAATGCTTTCCAGTTTGCTGGAAATACTGAGTATTCACAAGAAATTATGAACTTAGACACTCCATTTCAGTTTTTTTCTTATTTTTTCGGTGAAGACATTTTGAGATTTCTAGTGGACGAGTCAAATAAATATGCCTTCCAAAAGAATCCCAACTTTACAGAACCTGTAACTGTCTTAGAATTACGTAAATTTATTGGAATTCTTATTTTTACTAGTGTATATCATTATCCTAGTGTCCGGTCATACTGGTCAAACATTACAAAGTTTGAACCCATAGTACAAACAATGAATCGCAACAGATTTGATAAAATTAGAGAAATTTTTCACATGAATGACGACTCTAAACATTTGCCCATTGATCACCCCCAGCACGACCGACTGCATAAAGTAAGACCAGTGATAGACTATTTGAACAAGAAATTTATTACTTTACCATTTGAGCATCGTCTATCACTAGACGAGCAGATGTGTTCCACAAAAATGAAACATTTTATGAAACAATATTTACCCAACAAGCCCCATAAGTGGGGATTCAAATTATACGTGTTATGCTCTCTGTCTGGTTATGCCTACAGTTTTGAGATTTACTCGGGAGCTAAGGACATGGACCGTTTACCTGGCGAACCAGACCTCGGAGCTGTGTCAAATACAGTTATTCGATTGCTACGACCAGTACCAAGGCATGTCAATCATATAATTTACTTTGACAATTTTTATACGAATATTCCTCTGGTACATTACTTGACCAACGAAGGTATTTATTGTCTTGGAACAGTACAGAGAAACAGGCTTGGAAAGTCGTGCAAGTTGCCGGAGAAACGGGAGATTATGAAATCCAACGTACCCAGAGGAACATATCACGAAAATGTGGCCTCTCACGAAGGCCTAGAATTGTCGGCCACAAGTTGGAAAGACAACAAACAGGTATTATTACTATCCACGTATGTTGGCGCTGAACCAGCGGATACTATAACCCGCTACGAAAAAAAACTAAAGGCCAATATTCAAATATCATGTCCTCGGGTTATAAAAGAATATAATGCACACATGGGCGGCGTTGATTTGATGGATAGCTTCATTGGTCGATATCGCATCCGCATAAAGTCGAGAAAGTGGACAACGAGGCTCTTCTACCACTTGTTAGACATGACTGTCATCAATGCTTGGGTACTGTACAAAAAGGTAAACACAAGGAAAGGAAAACTTCAGAAGAATATTATGAAGTTAGCAGATTTTCGAACTGAGCTTGCCGATACTTTATGTAGATATCAAAGTCACTCAAAAAATAAAAGAGGCAGACCCAGTACCAACAGTCAACAAGACAATACAGTACCCTCTAAAAAACCCCGGACAGGTGCACAAGTACTACCCCCAACTGACGTGCGTTCCGATTGTATTGGCCATGAAAAAATATTTATGGAGTCTAGGAATAAATGTAAATTTAGTAATTGTAGGAAACTTACCTCCTGGTTCTGTAAAAAATGCAAAGTATCGTTATGCGATAATAAAAACAATCGATGTTTCGCATTATTTCATGCATAGGTCATTTAAGATTTCTTTATGGCCATAATGCCTGAAGTATCAAAATTGATACCTGTTTTTTTTTTTAAATAAATATGTAAAATAAATATTGTGATTTATTTAGCTATTTTTCCCTTCATCTAGACCCTCAAGCAAATACAGTAATATTTAAAAAAGAAGACTCGCGTAAATCAGGCTACTAAGGGTTAATTATTTTTAGTTTGAATTTCATACTTTTGTAATAATAAAAATGGCCAAAATCAAGCTATTTGTTATTTGTTCAATTATACCCATACATCAGTTATTATAATCACTTAGGCCGAATGTCCACATTTGATCACATAAAGAAAACATCAATTTTCTCGGAAAATAATCTAATAATCAATTTTTTTTTTGTTTTTCCATGCTCAATAGGCGAATATCTAACTGAAATAAAATCGGCTCAAACAAATTCTAAAAAATAAAAAATCAGGTCTTAAGTAAATAGTATTATTCACGTAATTATAATAGTTTTTATGTTTTAAATAGATTTTATTGTGATTTGTAAAGTGTTCTTTGTGTAAGTGACTGGTAGTGTGCCGGCATAATATTTGGGTATATTTTACTGTAAGTACGCGTTTTTAACATTGTTTTAATTATTAGATGCTATAGAAACCATATAACGTTGATTTAATTGTGTTTACTTGCGTAAATTAGTAGTTAAAGTTTATTTTTCCGTCGTGCATAAAACTACCCGTTATTGCCATATAATTCAATTCCTTAACTCTTACTCTTTCATTATTTTCATATCTTTTTAATTTTTATTCAAAATGATGACTCGCAGAGCACTATCTCGTCAGGAGGAGTCCAAACTCCAACTGACTTTACAAGAATTAAAAAACTCTAAGGATTTGTGTACCCAATTACAGTGTGGAAGGCAAGATAATGAAATATAACTTTTACAGTTATTAGATAATAACACTAAGCTTAAGAAAGAAATGACTGCTATACACATAGAATTAACAACAATTGTAGAGGAACGGGATACTTTAAAAAGTTTAGTAGATAAGTTTGACCAGTGCAGCGATGAATATGAGCAGGCCCTTATTAGGATAACTACCTTGGAGCAGGAGCTGCGAGACTCGCTCCGCCGCCGTAGGCCAGGGGGTAGAAGAAGGCGGTATGCGCATCTTCTACTCCCCCTACCCTAGAGGAGCTACCGCGGGAGGGTCAGGTTGATCTTCCTGCAAGATTATTGCGGATGCCCTAGGGCACCCTGAAAGCGATGATGGCCTGCAAAAGGCGGGCCTTCCACCGAGGCGTCGTAGTATGCGCGAGCGATCCTGCGGCGTCTCATTTTGGTGGAGAGGGTTTCCGCTGGGTTTTAGTGGGTAGGATCGGTCTCACCGGTGAGTCCCACAGTGCCGCTCATCCGTAAGGCACGCCTTCCGTATGGGCGGTCTGCGTAAATGCATTGCCCAGCGGCCATTAAAAAAAAAAAAAAGGAGCTGCGAGAGCTGCTCACACACTCATCACACAGCTACAGGAGGATGCTCAGAAAGCTACTGTGCTACATAATATTAGTTTATATAATGAGTTAGTTGAGAGTGCCCCACAGTTGGTTTCTCCTGTGTTGGACAGACATCACTCAATTATTGATCTTACCAAGGATGACACATCATTATTTAATCTTAAAAAGCATTAAGTCTGCCTTACTGCAGTAGAAACAAACTAAAAAAATACATAAAAATCAATACGTTCAATATTAAAACCAAAAAAATAATAAAACAGCATAGTTATATGTCCAGGTGTACAAAATTAAGTAAGGGGAAATTGGAACTATATGATGATTTAGAAATGTGCACAATAAAACTAAATAAGTGTAGGTTAAAGTATGAAATTGATACAGAAACACTACAAAGTGAAATTAATTATTTAAAAGACTCCCTTGATATACTTAATAAAAAGTATGTCACTTCATTGAACGACATACAAGAGTATTCCAAGGCGATGGACAATCTCATTACACAGTCAACAAATAACAACGAACGTTTTGATTATTTAATCAACAATCACTCTTGTGATTGTGCCCGTTCATCACAGCAATCGCCTGCAAGTACTCCGGTGTGTGCCCCCTTGACCGACCCCTTGTGTGACAGCCTTCATAATAGCAGTAGTAGGTTCAGGTCACAGCAGTCATTTGGTGCATCAATTCATGAACCTAGTTCATTAGTTAATGCACAAAACATAGTTTTATTTAGTGATGATATTGGAAGGAATATGGGTTCAATTTTGAATTCTTGTTTACCGGGACAGTCAGCTATTAGTTTTTGTTATCTGTCAGCATCCTTTGAAGCTCTCATGCAAAAAACTTTAAGTTATAAATTTAATAAGTGTGATAAACTTGTAATATTGTCAAGTAATAGGGGAAATTTAAACAAACAACAGTTAAATGACTATTGTGAGTCATTATTTAACTTAGATATACTCGTAAGTAAAATAATTTTGTTAACATTTCCTTATTGTAAAAATCAGATAGATTTAAGCTAAACTCTACTCTGCACACCATAAGCACATATAATGACAAATTACATTTAATTGACACTAACAAAATAGTTAGTAAAACTTTATTTTTGACTCAAAGTAAATATTATTTTAGTCATAGGTTAAAGAGACAGATAGCTTCTGTGCTATCCTATTATTTTGACTTATCAGCCAAGAACTTGGCTACTATTTCAACTGCTTCTATTGAGCAGACTGACATTGCAATTCATTATGACATTATACCTAATAATTTACACTCTGTTGATATTTCTCAACATTTAAATTAATTTCTCCGACAACAGAGGTAGCAACCTCTAGCTCTAATTTATTATAAAATATTCCATTGATCTGATTCTATTGATTATAATGGTTTAGTTTTCCGTCATATAAATTATTCAGACATTAGTGTAGCTTTCAAATCAATTAGTATGAAAAAGACTGTCTTTGCGCACCACCCAATCGTTTTCTTCATTAGAGAAAACCTGAGAAGGGTTAACAGAAAGAACAAAGAAGTTAGACTCTTTTGGGTGAGGGCGCATGTTGGTGTCCCAGGGAACGAGAGAGCGGACGAGCTGGCAAAGTGCGCGGCTGCCAACAGAAGAAAAGCCCCTGACTATGATGAGTGCCCTATCTCATTCATTAAGAGGAAGATTAGGGAGGACACGGTAAAAGAATGGGACAAAAGATACCGCGCGGGAGAAACAGGGAGCACAACTAAATTATACTTTCCTAACTTCTACGCGGCCTTTACATTTAAAAAAACGAACACAACAAACCGAACGATTACACAAGCACTGACGGGTCACGGGGGCTTTGGAGAATATCTGGCAAGATTTAAATTGAAAACAGATCCGGGATGCACTTGCGACCCATCACAGGAGGAAACAATAAAGCACTTATTAATAGATTGCCCGATATTCTCCAAAGCTCGCGCCGAAACAGAGAACTATATGGAGGATGAGATTAGTGAGGAATCAATTCCTCACATTATGCTGAACAAGAAAAAATGCAAATACTTCTTAGATTTTTGTATACATATTACCAAATGTAGCCTAAAAAATAATGGCAGTACAGGTAACATATATAAAAAAAATAAACAAATAAAAAATAAATAAAAAAAATAAAGACAAAAATATACCCAAAAAAAAACAAGAGTATATTAAGGTAGGGCGGGGCTAGTTGAGCATAGGGGCAAGTTGGGCAATCAAAATATCTCGTAAACTATTCACCTTACGCATAGACATCTTATGGCGGAAAGGAGTCGCGGGAGGGGTAATCAGCACGCGATCGCTAGTAGCGGCTGAACGAGCGATTGAAGCGCTCGTGCGTTTTGTTTTTTTTGTGACCAAAAAGTAAAAACGTCGTTTATCGCAAGTTTTCGTCTGTATTAGTCAATTGTCATTTGTTTTCAATCAGGTAAGTGTTAATCTTTCTGAGAATTATTGTACTTTTGATATGTGGAGTTGTTCTGAGTATAATTCTTAAGACTTTTTTATAACCTCGCTTTTGTTTCAAAATTCCGGGTTGGGGTTAGTTGAGCTATTTAACTATTTGCTCAACTTACCCCACGACTCAACTAAAGTAATGAATGTTTATGTTTATTAGGATGCGGACTTACAAGAGGAAGACTACAAGATGTTCTTACACTACTGAAGATTTAAAAAATGCTGCAAAGGCTGTCAACGATGAAGAAAAAAGTGTTAATGCCGCTGCTAAAGAATTCGGCATCAAACGGATGACTTTAACAAGATTTTTGAAAAAATTAAATGAAGGTGGTGATTCATCTATGGGCTATGCAACACCGAGGCAAGTACATATTTTCTCCTACACAGGAAGACTCTCTGAAAAAATACTTGCTACAAATGGCATCAATCTTCTATGGATATTCTCCAAAAGACGTCCGTCGCCTTGCCTATGAATGTGCTGCTAAATTTGGCATTGAAATTCCACCCAGCTGGACTGCAAATAAGATGGCCGGAAAAGAATGGCTTACGATGTTTTTAAAACGAAATGCCGAGCTATCCATCCGAAAACCAGAACCCACTAGCCTTGGTAGGGCAACATCATTTAATGCGCAGAATGTTAAAGTTTTTTTTGAGAAATTAGCGGTTGTAATGGATAGACATGGATTTACTGCAGCAGACATTTGGAATGTAGATGAGACAGGAGTATCCACTGTGCTGAAGCCAAATAAAATTGTAGCTGCCAAGGGTAAGCGGAACGTCGGTGCAAGTGAGGAAAGTGATGACGATGATTATTCCTGTCTGATTTGTTGCGAAGGCTATGCTGAAAGTTTACCAGGAGAAAATTGGATCCAATGTCAAGCTTGCAGGGAATGGGCACATACAAATTGTGTTCCAGGTGCTGGTCTTACTTTCGTTTGTGTCAATTGCAACAGTGACAACGACGATTAAGTTGTTAAGATCTTATTAATATATTTTTTTAAGATATTCAAGTCTAAACAAAAAGACTGAATCTAATGCTGAAGTTAATCTTAAGATACTTTATGTTTTGTTGAATCTAGTTTTGTTTAATTGTTCAAAATTACTTTAAGTGTTGTTGTTCTGTCACTAAAAGACGATAAATAAAGAGCTGATTGTCAAACACATATTTTACTTCATCTCTAGTCAACATTGAACCCATGTTTTGGTTAGACATTCTTAGTGCTCAATTTGCCCCATACCCTTGCTCAACTTACCTCACCAGTGGGGTACATTGAGCATACTTGACTTCCTGCATATCAATGGCTGTAGCTCTTAAATTCGACATCTTACAAAAGAATTACTATGGACACTTTTGATAAGGGATAAATTACAAATCCATCAAGCCGCTTAAGAACTCATTGAGATTTATCATTGAAGAGCTATATCCGTTCAAGTGAAAAATTGCTCAACTAGCCCCGCCCTACCCTAATATATACAAAAAAAAACTGTACTCCAAACTAGACTAAGCATGAATATCGAAATAAGAAACTATATATAGAAACTATAACCTGATAGTTATAGTTACCTAGTATAATTAAAAATAGCAGTAGTAATATGTATGAAAAAGAAAAGCAATAAATTTGCAACTAAATTAAATATAAGTATAAGTAATAAGTTAGATAAGTTAATATAAGAATTTAGGTAAAGTAAAAGTAGTTTAGTAGTGTAATCCATAAGTTAGATTAAAATTGTAAAAAATAAAGAACTAGACAGCTTATCTATTAAAAAACCACTTGTTTGAATAAAAACTAAATATAAAAAATGGCTCTGGTCACGCCAGAGGATCAGTGGGTCCTTTTTTTAAGAAAAAAAAAAAAAGTGACTGACAAAGGGGCGGAATTTACTAATCAATTGTTTCTTGAATTTACAAGATTACATAAAATTAATCATCACAGAGTTTTAGCCCACTCCCCTAATGATAACGGTAATATTGAACGTTGCCACTCAACGGTATTAGAACAGCTTCGAATCTTCAAACTACAACATAAAGACGAATCTGTAGTTAATCCTTTCAGACCTGGCGTACACAAATGTACACATAAAATATAAAAAAAAATTGGTATTTATTTCGCTAAAAGTGCAATTGAGAACGCTTGTTCATATGTCCACATTATAAACTACAAAAATGTATACTATTAACGTCATCTCTTGGCATTCTTTGTGACTTTTTCGACATGGTTTGATCAGTGGCTGACCGAAGTTGGAGCTCTGTAGGTAAGCTCGTCATTTTTATGTCTAAAAAGTAGGAAATAGCTAAATATACGCACTGCAAAAATATGAATTGATGTGTTATATTCCTAAGGTCATAAGTAACATATAATTTGAGTTTATTATTCTATTTTTGTTTCAATTATCACAATTTTTATATTTGTACCCAAATGTACACATCAGGCCTAAACGATGTATTTACGATTGCTGAAGTATTCTAGCTGTATTTGCAAAATCTATTTTGAATATGTTTGTAACTATATTATTATTGTGGTTGTTGTTGATGCTATATAAAATATATGTTGTATGTAGAGATATTTTTTTTTTACATTTTCAGATAAAAAAAAAACACTGATATGTTTTCACCGGACGCCTTGGAAGCCATATTGGCTGGAACTCTTTCCGATATGGAGCTATCGTCTGATGACGAAGAGCCGTTTAGATTTACATCTGAAAGAGAGTTGCAGTCTGTCCGAGTTGGCGCAGATGTCATCAATCAAAACCAACGAGAGGTATTCCCACCCGACTCTGACGAAGATGAAGGGCCCAGCTCATCGTGGATTGGAACGAATGATCCAGGAGTTACTGACACCTGCGATGAAGTGGTTCTCGAAGTACCACCGACAACAGAAATAGAGTCCTCTCATGAAAATATACTTCAGAATATTACGCCTAAACAAAACATTAGGTGGAGACATAGGGAACTCCTAAACACAATCTCATCAGATTGGTTTCCACCAATATCAATTGACCCTACAGTTGAAGCCCCAGTTGATTATTACTTTCGGTACGTGCCAAAACAATTATTTGAAATTACGGCTGAAATGACTAACATATACGCAATACATTCGAATAAACCCAGGTATAAACCTACTACTACACAAGAAATAGAAATTTTATTTGGGTTACATTTAGCTACTGGTATATTTAGCTACCCTTGCTTGAAAATGTACTGGGAAACTGGAATTAGCATACCCTTGTTCTTAGAGAATATGGCACGGGATCGCTTTTTTGAATTACGTAATACTTTACACCTTGTTGATAATACAATAATACCAGCTGGTTGCAAAGATGCATTTTTCTAAGTTCGACCAATATTTGATGCTGTTAGGAATCGATGTTTAGAGTTACCGCTTGAAAAAGAACTTTGTGTTGATGAGCAGATGGTTCCTGTCACTGGGAGACATGTTGCCAAACAATACATAAAAGGTAAACCTTGTCCATGGGGACTGAAGATATTTTTTTTATGTGGTAAACATGGGCAAGCCTATGATTTTCTACTTTATCAAAGCTCTAGTCCAGAACTTGATAATAATTTGACGAAAAAAAAATGGATATGGTGCAGCTATTGTCCTTCATCTCACTAAGAGAATTGGAGAAAGCAAGGGCCACGAACTGTACTTTGACAACTACTTCTCGTCATATCATATATTACAAATTATGAAACAAAAAGGCATTATGGCTGCATGCACAGCTCGTATAAATAGATTCTCCAAACCATCGCTACTAAGCGATAAAGACATGAATAAAAAGCCTCGAGGATTTTCTCAAGAAGTAAGTAATTTTGACGAAGATATAACTGTGGTCAAGTGGCTGGATAATAAGATTACCCATCTTGCTTCTAATTTTGTTGGTATTGGTGAAAAAGACTTAGTCAAGAGGTGGTGTAATAAAGACAAGAAATTTATTGACGTTGAACGTTCCGAAGTGGTCAGGAAATACAATCACGCAATGGGGGGAGTTGACCTTTTAGATCAATGCATGAGCTACTACAGAACCTTCATAAAATAAAAAAAATGGACTCTTCGGATGATATTTCATGCTTCTGATTTAGCTGTAGTGCAGGCGTACCGAGAATACCAAACTGACAATGCCTTGCTAAACATAGCAAAGAATAAACAACTCACGTTGCTTCACTTTCGTCGTCAGGTGGCTGAAAGTCTGGTGTTGAGGAATAAAATTATCATCGGTAAAAGAGGACGGCCCAGTGGCAGTAGCCCAATACCGCAAATTATTCCCAGAAGACAAGGAGAGGTTCGCCCTGTAGCGGATATAGCAAGAGACGGTGTTGGGCATTTCCCTGCGCATGATGAGGGACTTGGGACACGGTGCAAAATGGTCGGATGCAAGGGAAGAACCAGGATTAAATGTATAAAATGCAAAGTTCACCTTTGCCTTACCAAAGATAAAAACTGTTTCTTAGCATTTCATACGTAAACTTATGAAACATGCTTTTTGAATAGGTCGAATGACTGATTTACCCATGTGCCAATTAGTTGCCTATCCCAAAGAAGAAATCTTTTTTTGCTAATAATTATAAGAATTTGTACTTAAGTTTTGTTAATTTTATATTTCCTAATAAAAACATTGATAAATTAAACTTTTTATAATTCCAATGAAACCTCTTAAACAGTAGTCTGATCATTACGTAAGACGGATGTGCACATTTGTACACAAAAAGAAAAACTATTTTTTCTGAAAAACCTGACAACCAGGTTTTTTTTTCATAAATTTTTCCTTAGCTTATTCTACTCTAGTTACAATTTTTTTTTAGATTCAATACAAAAAAACAAACAAGGACACAAAAAAATAATTCAGGTCTGAAAGGGTTAATCTTGTCATATGCTATTACTTAATCTTATGTCATATGCTTATAATAGCTTTATACACAGCTTTACTAAATGCAGGCCCTTTGACTTACTGAGCAGACACTTCGACCCAAGAGACTGTCATGACATAGATTTCACCCAACATTTATTACAGCAATATGTTATTAATCATAAAGATATCACTGCAGATATCTACGACCTCTATAAACTTTCCATTGTACAGGGTAGACCAATAGAGAGTTAACTTATAAAATGGCCGTTACTTGGGCGCGGGTGAGTTCAGCGGGGCGGGGAGGGTACCAAACACATGCACAGTCAATAGGGAATTAGTGCCATGGCGTCTTTCAGTGGAATGCAACGTGCTCTGTGCGTGCGCGAGTATTATCGCAACCACGATTCTGCGGCCGAAGCAAGGTGAAAGTTTTGTACTCATTACAAAATACGCAATGCAAAACATGCTCCAACTATTCAAACTATACAGAAATGGGTATAAAAGTTTGAGGCGACGGGATCAACATTGAATAAACCACGTTCCGGTCGACCCCGGACATCCAGGGAACCCATGAACGTAGAGCGAGTAGAGTCTGGCCAACAAAAGCTGAACCCCGTTATGTATTGAGCAGCAACACTGTTACAAATTTCAGTTTGACGTATCTGTCAACTTGTCTATGATTGTTTTTGATGTTGTAGTATTTTGAGTGTATTTTTTTCGAGATTATTTGTCAATCATGAGTAAAACTATCAAAAGTAATGTGCGAAAGCTTCTTTTCACGATGATAAACAAATATGAACACAAGAAAGAGGAGAAGGATACTTTTTTCAAGCAGAAAATGGAGTGTTTAGACATCGTTACGGAGTTCATAGGTGAGTTGAACTTTGTGATGTTAATACTTTACAATTAATAATGTAATCTACTTCTTACTTCAGTTTGTCAATTCCAAGTTGACCAAGCTAAAGTTCAATATGCGCTGTTCACGTCATTCACAACAAGATGACATTACTCCTGATGATTGGAAAAAAAATACTGACCATGTGCTTCACATTGAAGATCAATATAAAACCAGAGATGGTATAGCAGAAGATATGGAGCTTTTCATTATAAATGTTGGGGATGATAGTCAATCCAGTCAAGAATCGAATATGGGTGTGGAATAATTTAGAATTAGATTTTGACTATGATTCATAAATAAACAGTTTTATACTAAAGAAGTGTTTTTTTCCCCTTTATACATATAATTATCATGCCATCATACGCAAAAAACGGTATCCCTAGAGCGTGTGAAAATTTCATCCCCACTTTGGAATCCTTAATTTAGAGGGTTATTTAATAAATTACAAAACTAGTGGTCCCAAATATTTTCAAATTTCCCACCACCGTTCCCCATTTTCCCCCCAATCAAAAAGTGTTTAATGTAACCTTTGTTCTACTAAAAGAGACGCGTCTTTTGAGGTATCACTCGACGTTACGGGAAAAGCCCCGATTTTTCCCCCAATCGAAAAAAGCCCATGACATTCGCTAAGTTTTTATAAAAGGAACACGTGTGCCAATTTTCGTGCAAATCCCTTGAAAACTGTGGTCTCTAGATCAAAACAAACAAACGGACAAACTGACGAAAGCAAAATCGGCCTATCTTGTCGAAACGGAGACCTCGCTTCGCTCGGTCAATAAGATTAATATCTACACCATGGGTTATATAAATTCATCAGAAATATAAAAAAAATAAATTTATAGTATCAAAACTTAAAATTCCTAGTATGCATTGTATTACCAGCATAAGTTTATTTGAATTTACGCGCTTTGCCGGGTTCAGCTTTTGTTGGCCAGACTTTACGAGAGTCTATTCGGGAGCAACCTCGACGCGTAAGAGAGCTAGTGTTTTGAATTTGCCTAGAACATGTCTACATCGCATTTTACACAAGGACCTACATCTACACCTTTACAAAATCCAAATTGTACAGGCTTTGAAACCCAGTGACTAAGCTCAGAGGCTTAAATTTGCGGACGAAATGCTGGAAAAGTTTTCGAGCTTCAATAACATTTCATTCTCAGATGAAGCACATTTTCACCTAAATGGCTACGTCAATCGACAAAATTGTAGGTATTGGAATGACACCAACCCAAAATTAAAACACGAAAAACCATTATACTCGCCCTAAGTCACCGTGTGGGCAGCATTTGATAATGCTTATTGGTAGAGGAATTATTGGTCCTTCTTTTACGAAGATGAGAGAAGCCGTCCTCTCACAGTTAACACAGACCGATACGTTGGAATGATACCGAGCTTTTTTGAACCAGCGCTAAAGGACTTCACTGGCTTCAATCAAAGAAGCTGGTTTCAACAAGACGGGGCAACATGCCACACCTCAAATGATTCTTTAGCGGCAATACGTAAAATTTTCGGCAATAAATTGATATCCAAGAGAAGTGACATTAATTGGCCACCCCGCAGCCCAGATTTATCCCCAATGGACTTTTTCCTTTGGGGATATCTTAAAAGCAAGGAATACATAAATAGCCCACAATCTATTGAAAAGTTAAAAGAAAACATTTGCAATGAGATGCAGAACATTTCCACGAGCACTTGTCTGGCGGTAATTGAAAATTTCCGGTCCCGGTTACAGGAGTGTAAGAATAATATTGGTTCACATTTACAAGATATCATATTCAAAAATAAAACCCTGAGATGTGTTCTTTCTTACAGAATAAATTTTTGTTTACAAAAACAGTTAGTTTTATTTTCTCTTTCTCTCTGTTGGTCCACCCTGTACCTAACAAAGCCCAAAATATCATTATACCTCCATATCCTTTCATAGCAATTAACGAGAACTCGTTCATGTACATGGAGACTAAATGTCCAAAGGTTAAACACTGGTATCTGTGTGAAAAGGAAGTAAATCAACGTGTTCGTACGGACTCTGACTGCGTGCAGCAACTGATTGTTAATCAAGTTTTATATGATTTGTGTCAACATACAACGGTAACTTTAGCAAAAGAGGCAATGGAAAAGCTGGATGATCAACATCATGTTTTATCCTTCTCGCATCTCAGCAAAGTACAGTTAGTCTGATACAGAAAAGAATTTACATCGCCCCAGGGCAGCTATTTAATCAGTATTCCAATGAAATGCTATATGAAAACAGCGGAATTCACCATCATAAATGACAGTGATGTAGTAAAAGGACAGCCACTGAAATTGATGCAAATACCATTCAGCGCAGGGAAACAAAATAATGTTCCTACTCATCTCAATGTTAAATCAATAGATTTACAAGAACTTCATAGCATTCGAGAGAAAATAATTCAGGAAAAACCATTACAACTCGATAAGCTCCATTCAAGTATATTTTATCATACTACAATACCCTTATATGTTTTCATATTAGGTGCAGGTGCACTCATTATAGGCATCGCAACCCATCGTAATTCTCCCATTCGCCGAAAACATAATGAAGATACAACCGTAACTTCAAATGATAATATAAGTGAGCAGCAAGATGAAGCAGAGACATCAGGGATGCACAGTAAGATGCCAGCAACATTTTATCTCAATATCCTAAAATAGTTACTTATCCGAGGGTGGAAGAGTTACATATGTATTTTCCAAGAAGATCGCCGATGCAGGAAATCCTTAAAAGGGGAACAGTGTTGAGTGTTGACATCATCAGTGTGGGAATTCATAATTGCAATTTGTGAATTATATATTTTATTGTATTTTTTAAATCATTAATCGTTAGAACTTACATCGAGTAGGTCATACTTTCACTTTTAGTAATAAGTTTAAATGTAATTATTTTAATTAATTAAAATTAGTTTAAAACAGTTTTTGGTTTTTTTTCGACCTTCTGGCTGTAGCTAACGTAACTATTTATATTTGTATGTGTGTATTTTTGTACTGTATGATTTAATTATATATTTTGGAATTTTTTTGTTTCTTAAAGTTAAGTATATTAATGAACTTTATTATTTTGTATAGAAATCCATTTTTTTCTCGCTTCCGGCTATCTAACAGTTATATCGTGTAAAAGACCTCTCCGCGAATTAATTTAAAAATAGTGATATTAACAGATATTAATGTGATAGGAACAATAAAAAGTGAATATTAAAATTTGTCTACATAAAATACGACAAACTTGTAGTTAACGGTGGTGAAAATAAAAATAATTAGAAACGAAAAATAGAACAATCAACTTCACTAAACATTTACAACAATCCGAAAAAACAAGTTAACTCAACAAATTCTATGAAGAACAGCAGACAGAGACCTAGCCCAAGTTCCTCTCTCTCCAGGAAATATAAAGAAAAATAGCAATTAATGTTTAACAACCGGAAGCGAAACAGCCCCAACACAGCTGGTCACTGCAGGGTTGATAGACCACCACCCTCCAACGAAACTCTAGATGGACAGAGAAGCACATAAATGGTAGAATATACTTAGCAAAACTGAATGTTAGAACTTTAATGAGTGACTCCAGATTTTCGGAATTAGAAGAAGCCCTAACGAACATCAAATGGGATATAATTGGTCTGAGCAAAGTTAGGAGAAATTATTGAAGAGTGTAAAAAGTTTATATTTTATTACAAAGGTGTTAACCAAGGCATGTTTGGTATTGGCTTTCGGGTAAAAAAATACTTGAAACTCAATATAGGTAGGCAGGTGAAGAGATGGGAAGACAACCTACATAAACACTAGAGAAAGCTCCCCAAAAGAGACCATAGGAGAAAGTTGGAGGAGGTCTATGTCTCAGCACAACCTGACCATATCCAAATATTAGTTAGTACTATACAGTAGTACACTTAAATGTATTTTAGTATGTAAGTAAGGTCAGCGAATAACGGCTATTTTTATTTATAGAAATCCATTAAGTTTTATTTCTTTTTGATACTCCTTTTGCAATGTTTTTTGGGGTCACTGAAGACCCCATGCACCTAATTGGGTGATTTTCTTAATGGGCCTAATTAAGGGTTAAGTCAAGATCATTCTTCTATTTCAAGAGCCATTTCAACTGCCTAGTAATGTTGCACATGTTGATGATATTAAATAAATAATACTTGAGGATAAATTAGAGAGTTATATCATCAATGATGCTTACATAGTACAAATTATATTAACCAGTCTTTAACAGTACCATTTTGTGACATTAATAATGTACTAACTCATTTATACAAAAAAACAAGGATAAATTTTCACTAGCACACAAGAAAAACTTAATTTGGAAGAAAAAGAATTAAAGAATAAAAAAAGGGAAACAACCAGAATCAAGAAAAATAAAAAAAAAACTTACACATACATAATGGAAACAACAACTGAATACTTTCGCATTTATTGCAGTGAAAAATATCATCCACCTATCAGACTGGATTATGTGTATTATTATATACTTTTTGTCCTTGGAAAATAAAATAGAAGACTAACAATTCCTGTAATATATTCACTTACACAATATTTATAAAACCCAAATTTAAATCCAATCCAACCATTTTCAAAAATCTGGAAAAAGAAAAATAAATTGTAAATAAAATAATTCCCATTATTAGTCTATCAAAATAGCCTCTTTTATTACTACTCACTAACCCACTGTAGGTAGTGTTTTGATCCTCCACTTTTTGTCTGCCGACATTAGCATTCTGATCAGTTCATAGGTAAAATGATACAGCTATCTTCTCATCCTTTATGGTGTTATGTATCTGTAGCTATATCTGAGTTAGTCAACTTCATCCCTCGTGGCAAACTCTGGCCATATTTATCAAATACTTTCCTGAAATTTACGAAACTTCCATACCGTTTGTTATCCTCTCCTAGATGGAGATCCACTGTTTTTTTTTTACCAAACATGGCTTTGGTTAATTCTCCATTCTCTCATTATCCCGTGTGGCACCTCAGACTTGATAGCATTTCGTGTTCTCTATCCGTGAGATTACTACATTGACGAAATGATTTGGTTCTCAACTGGCAGACTCGAAACGCCATAATTAAAGAACTAAACTAAACTATACCAAATTAATTAAAAGCAAGAATATTGTCATTTTACCTATGATTATTTTGTTTTTGATATAAAATATTAACTAATAATAAGAAAACGGTAGCCATTAGTAGTGATTAGTAGTATATATATATTATAAATATAATTATAAAGGTTATAATGTACCACAGAACACATATACCCAAAGGCACAGAACCAAAGAACACATTAACTCACAGAGCACGTTTACTTGACCGAAACAGTAATTTTTGTTTACCCCGCCCCCTACGCTAGGTGTCGTAGTTTCTTGTTTAGCATGGAACCTTACTTCGATTGTTTTTTCTTTAATTTAATTTGAAATAAAAATATATGAAAAACGAAATATAGTTGCAGTTGCAGTAACGAAATATATAGCACTTGAAATAATTGTATCCTCATGAAACTTTGCAGCTATACGCATACGCAGCATTTGCAGCATACTGTCTTAGTAGTTAGTGAATATGCATACTGTCTTAACTACATATTAAACTAATTGTCTTTAAAATTTCAGCTTTGCTAAAATGACGTAAGTCTGGAAGCCCTGGGATCTTGGACTAATAAGTAAGTACGACAGACGAGCGACGTTGTCTGTGCTTTTTAACTGTCATTGCTCATTTGTCAAATAAACGGTTGTACCGTTGACCGCATTCGTCGTTACTAATTTAGAAAATTTGTGTATATTTCTTGAAATAAAATCCTGCGCTTACAATTTTTAAATTGAAAGTAGAAAAATGGAAGTGACTGATGAGAATTTAGCCACATTAGCAAATTACTTACAACAGACTCTTAACCCAGATCCTAATACAAGAAGACCCGGTAAGAAATAGTTTTGCGCAAATATTGTTATTCATACATAATGGGCATTTTCACTTAATATTATTGGGACTATCACTAATTTTAAGATCACTATTCTTGAATTATTTTAAGTTTACAAATATCATTAAGTATAGTTTAAATGTACAAGGTATATGATACTAACCTAAAATTAAATCAATTTTGAAATCTATAATCTTACTAAGTTAAACTAACTTAAATATGTATAATTGTCACATAAAACAAAGAAGCACATTAAAAAAAACTACTCATTAGTATTGAATTGTTGATATTTTAGTTATTGTTCTTTATCAAATACATAATTAAATATTTTCAAATATGCCAAATTGTAAACTGTATGTCATATTCATAGCTGAGAAATTTCTGGAAGGTGTGGAAGTGAATCAGAATTATGCTATTCTGCTGTTGCACCTCATAGACAAAGATTCTGCTGATCTGACAATAAGAGTTGCTGCGGCGGTTACCTTCAAAAATTATATCAAAAGAAATTGGGCAGTGGTAAGTTTTTGTGTTTATTTAAAATATTTTGTATTATTGTTAAATTTTTGTATAGATTTTGGGTTTCAATTATTGGGATTGACTAATTACACTACTTTACAAGGTTTTTTCTATAGATGAAACTAATGTGTATCAATGGAGTAATAGAGATGTTTTCAAAGATGCAGGTATTAGATGTGATAGGAACGAGAAATAAAGATAAAATTGATACACGAAGTTTTTGCCTCCAAAAAGTTAATAAATCCTTTATGGGTCTGAGTATATGAGTATGTAATAAAATTCTGCAGTGTATTCTAAGCTTGCCACTACCAAAATTTAAAATATCTGTAAAAAAAATTCTAACAAGTAAAGCTTATTACACTGTTCATGAATATTTAGAGGATAAACATATATGGAATTATGTCTATTGAATGTCATGCAGGATAGCTGCTGGCTAATGTAATAAAATTGAATTATACCATTGACTCTGAAAAGAGCAACTGTTGAGTTCCTTGCTGGCTCTTATCAGAACTGCCTTCCGAACCGGTGGTAGTGTTTGGTTTATATGTTCATTCAATGATTCAATAGTGCTTATAGTAGTTTATTTGTATAGAATAATTTGAAATAGAGCCTAAATTATACAGAGTGGTTTTATCAGCACCACTTTAAATAAAACCACAGTTTCAAATAATCTATAAAAGCCTAATTAAAAAAGTTGTTTCCCTCAAAAATGAAAAAGTTAATTTTTTAAACAAAATAAATAATAAAATTATTATTGTAAAACTAAACACCATCTGTTAAGGACTATGCATGCACACATAAACCTATCAAAGAGACACTGCAACAATGGTATTTTGATTAATTTCTTTAGGTATGGGTTTGAAATATTTTACCCTATACACTGTTCCTGTAAAAGGAGCGCTGACTCTTCCAACCTATATAACTCAAGTGAATAAGAAAGGACATCAAGTTTATTAAATATTCATAATTTTTATATATATTTTTTGTACAAGACTTACAATAATGGTTGTTCGTTCAATCCACACTTCTGCCATCCAACCTGCAATTCAGTCTTGAATTCAGATGGAAAATAATCTCTTAACTCTACCCACTCCGCCTACTCTGCTATTGCAGGATAGAGCTTATAGGTGAAAAATATATGCTTTTTTTAGCCAACATTTTTATAGATTTACCAGTTCAAAGCTAAAAAAACTTCAAAATAATTATATAGTTCTAGTGGTCAAGTCAAAGCAGCGAACTCACTAATAAATAAATGAATTGAAAAATATTTGTATGTATATTTTTTTATACAATTTATTAAACATTTGCAAAATAATCTTAATTTTAGGATGAAGAAGGAGTAGACCGTATACATGCAGCCGATCGAGCTACAATCAAAACTTTAATAGTGAATCTTATGTTGAAATCACCTGAAAGCATTCAAAGGCAGTTTAGCGATGCAGTTTCCATTATAGGAAAATCTGATTTCCCAGAGAAATGGCCAGGCTTGATCGCCGAGATGGTTGAAAAGTTTGCAACAGGTAATAATGTATTATTTAAATGCGTGCGACTATAAACGCGACAGGTTGTGGGTTCAATTCCCAGTCAAGAAAATGAATAATTCACTTCCTTGAGAGGGAATCTTCATTTCCTCGCTCTAATAACGAGGCAAAGCGCGGTGTGAGTTCTGCCACTCAATGTACAATGTCTCCAGAATTCAACGGAAAGTGGGGAACTGAAGAGTGTCAACGGGAATGGAGTGTCTTAACTTTTAAGTTTCCAGATTCCTCCTGCCTACCCTATCATATGCGGGATACAGCATGAAGATAAAATATAAATTTTATAAACTTATTTATATGATTACAAAAAAGT
Source organism: Heliconius melpomene rosina (assembly GCF_056956725.1). Lineage (NCBI taxonomy): Eukaryota > Metazoa > Arthropoda > Insecta > Lepidoptera > Nymphalidae > Heliconius > Heliconius melpomene. Next base: position 5,110,680 of record NC_140400.1, read on the forward strand.
TTTTAATCAGATGAGACACACTAAAAAAGTAAAAAACCTATACTTATAAGAAAATCGTAACAAAACAGTGTCTGTACATATTAAGTAAGAAAAAGATGTTATTGGTGGCAATTAATAACGTAATAGAATCAAAAATAATGATTTTAAAATATTTATCTGTTTGTTTGTGCGTTTGTTCCTGCTAATCTCAGAAACGGCGTAAGCAATTTAAATGCAACTTTCACTATCTGGCCAGCTCCTCTTATATTAAATTAGCGTATTTGTTGTATTATAATTGGCTTAAAAATAAATAAATTGCACCAATTTAAAGCATTTTGACAAAATTACTACTTGCTGAAAGAGTTATTTAATTATTTATTTATTGCTAAAAGAGCCACAAGAGGCGCGATTTCAATACTACTATATTTAAAATAAGTTAGAAATTGTCAAAAAAAAATGTTTTCTCTTTAATGGCAGAGTAGAAAAAGGAGCTTAGTACCACACACTTCATTACTAGTAGAATAAATACACTTCATTCCTCATTTTCTGCGTAAGAGACGTGAGCGACAAAATTCAACACTGTGATTTGTCTTGTTTGTTAGCAATGAAACGGATAATAAATTCTTGTACAAATATTTAATAAAAAAAAAACAGCTTCACACTGTATCCCGCACACAGGAGGCAGAGAGAACCTCGTGTTAAGGCACTGTTGAGTGGCGGAATTCAACACCGCGCTCGGTCTTGATATTAGAGCGAAAAAATGAAAGAGCTAAATTTAATAAAATATATTTTTTAACTTTATTAATTATTTTTTATTTTCTTTCAGGAGATTTTCATGTAATCAATGGTGTTTTAAGAACTGCACACTCTTTGTTCAAGAGATATCGTTATGAATTTAAATCTCAAAAGTTATGGGAGGAAATAAAGCATGTGTTAGAAAACTTTGCTAAGCCTTTGACTGAACTTTTTGTGGTAAATAATATTTTTTTCTTATTTTTATATTATATATTAATTAGCGGAGGCCCATGTCCAGCAGTGGACGTTGAAAGGCTGATGGATGGATATTATATATTTAACTCTAATAATACTTTTTATATAAACAACATTTCTTGTATATTTAAACATATTGTAATGATAAATCTATTATAATATATGTATTATATATATATATAGAGCCCTGTCGTGGCGCAGGGGCACAAAGTGTGACTGTAAGCCGATTGGTTGTGGGTTCGATCCCCACTTAAGGGAAGATATATTTATTTAAATTTATATTTTCATTTCTACGCTCTGGTGTCGAGGCAAAGGGCGATGTTGAGTTCTGCCTCCAGAATTTGGCGGAAATTGGGGACCGGCGTGTCTTAACACTAGGTTACCTTTGCCTACCCTGCTGTGTGCAGGATACAGCATGAAGCTGATAAAAGATAAAAAAAATATAATGTCAAGAACTTTCGCATTTTATTATAATTTGTATTTTTATCATATATACAAATTATAATAAAGTATGTAAACAAAATAATATTATAAGTGCTATAATAAAAAATATATATTGACAATTTTTAATTTAGACTCTTGCCGCACCAGATGTCTCAAATTTTAAAAACAAGGAACAGAGTGAAAATCATATATTTTATTAGACATATTTTACAAATTTATTTTATGATTTAACATAATCATGTTTATTATAGGCAACAATTGATCTAACAAATAAGCATGCAGGCAATCCTCAAGCACTAAAAGTGATATATGGTTCATTAGTGCTAATCTGTAAAGTGTTCTACTCACTCAATTGTCAAGATTTGCCAGAGTTCTTTGAAGATAACATGCCCATATGGATGCCAAATCTTTTGAATTTGTTACAAGTTAAAGTGCCATGTTTGGAAACTGATGTGAGTTATTATAATAGTTCTATTAGTAATCGTTGAGACCAGTCATGTTGCAGGAGCATGAGTGTGTGACTATAAACGCGACAGGTTTTGGGTTCGATTCCCATTTGAGGAGATGAAATATTTAATACTAAATCTTTACTTTCTGCAGAAATATGATATTCAGTGTCATCGCCGTCGTCGCACAGCGGCTCAAAGGTGTGACTGTAACGCGACGGTTGTGGGTTCAATCCCTACTCGAGGAAGTGAAATAGTTATTTACGTTTATATTTAAATTTTTTTGCTCAGGTGTCAAGGCAAAACGCGGCGTTGAGTTCTGCCACTCAACACTCAATGCCTCCAGAATACAGCTGAAACTGAGGAATAGAGTGTGATAACACAGGTTCCTTCTGCCTACCCTGCTGTGTGCGGGATGCAGCATGCAGCTGATTTTTGTTTTTTTATAATATTGTAATTATAGCATATTTCTCAACATAATAGAATGGTTTTTCAAAATCACTCCCCCATTTACACTTTGATATTGTGCTACAACAGCCTCAATTACCTAATTTTAATAAAAATTAATATTTTATAATTTACAGGACGACGATGACAAGCCGGGTGTTTTAGAACAACTAAGAACAGAAGTGTGTGAGTGTGCTTCATTATATGCACTCAAATACGAAGAAGAGTTTGGTCCGCACGCGCCATCTTTTGTAACCGCCGTTTGGAATGTTCTATTGAGCACTGGGCCTAAGACTAAATATGATGCTGTGAGTTATGTTTTCTATTATTATTAATATATTGTACAGTCCACAAGCCATGGCAGCTGTAAACTTAGGCTTCCTGAACTTCAACTTGGCACTCAGGAAGAAATATTTCTTCTTCCTGAGTAAAGAAAGGATTCTTCACTATGTCTGAATTCGAAATATTCAATGTTGAGTGGCAGAATTTAAAGATCCAGTAAGCATACAAATAACCTTAACTTTTACTTGATAAAAAAATTAAATCTAATATATATTTTTTGTTATTTTACAGTTAGTATCTAACGCTCTGACGTTCTTAGCGAAAGTAGCTGAGAAGAACACATACAAAAATCTGTTTGAAGACCCGGCCACTTTGAGCAGTATTTGTGAAAAAGTTGTCATACCGAATATGGAATTTAGAGGTAAAATATATTTTATTACCTAAACGTTGTATCCCGCACATAGCAGGGTAGGCAGAGGGAACCCGAAAACCTACTGTTCTGATTAAAACATTTTCATTGCCCTTTTCCGGCCGAATTCTAGAGGAATTGTGTACAGTATTGACTGACCTTGGACCATCCTACTAATATTATAAATGTGAATGTTTCTGAGGATGGATGAATATTTGTTTCATTTTCATGCGAAATTAAGGAGTAGATGTTGAAAAAACTTTACAGTAGCCACAGTAAACAAGTCTTTAGGCATTGATTTACAAAAATCCACAGAATCAGATATGGAGTTATTTGAGGATAATCCAGAAGAATATGTTAGAAGGGATATAGAAGGATCAGATGTGGATACAAGGAGGAGAGCGTCTTGTGATCTCGTCAGGACACTAGCGTTGCATTTTGAAGATAAAATGATGAGTATATTTGGGCAATATGTGGAGGTGAGTTGACTATTTATATTATTATAATTTATTTCTTCTTCTTCTTCCTCCTGGCATTAATCCCGGCTATTGCCAGGGTCTGCCTTCCTACACAACCTACTCCACTTTGCACGATCTTTTGCATCCTCGGTGGTTAGACCATTGGCTCTCATGTCCTGCATCACGACATCAACCAGCGCTTCCTTGGGCGTCCGGGAGGTCGCACCCCAGGGACTGGTATAGCAAGGCACTTGCGTCCGACATAGTTCTTAGGCCGGCGCGTAACGTGGCCAAACCATCTCAAGCGACTCTCTTGGAGCTTATCCGCTACGTCACGGACCCCAAGACTACCTCGAATGAATGTGTTGCGTATGCGGTCAGACCGCGTTACGCCGCACATCCACCTCAGCATCTTCATTTCCGTGACGTGAAGCTCCTGAGTGTGCCGAGATAGTGCTGGCCAACATTCGCTGCCGTATAAAAGAACCGGTCGGACGATGCTCTTGTATATCAGCCCCTTGAGCTTGGGCGGTATTCTGCGGTCGCAGACCACACCAGTGACCTCCCGCCATTTGGCCCAGGCAGCGCTTATCCGGCCATGGACATCGTGATCGATGCCTCCAGACTCGTGCATAACGGATCCAAGGTACCTGAACTTCTCCGACTTAACGGCTGGCTCAGGACCTATAAGGATGGTGCTCGAGTCCCGGCTCCCGCAGGCCATGTACTCTGTCTTCGACACATTTAGTTTAAGACCGCCGTTCTCAAGCGTACCCTTCCAGAGGTTCACTTTACGCTCCAGCGTCAGTCGGTTCTCGGCAATGAGTGCTATGTCGTCGGCATACATCATCAGCCATGGAGGCTGGTCCTGGATGTGAGCCGAGACAGTATCGAGCACTACATTGAATAAGAACGGACTAAGAGCCGAGCCCTGGTGAACCCCCACCGTAATCGGGAAGGGTCTAGTGTCGCCAACAGCAGTCCTAACCATAGAAGCGGAATCGTGGTACATGTCTCTGATAATCTCAATATAGGCCTCAGGGATCCCTTTGGATCGCAATGCCCACCAGATACACTGACGAGGCACACAGTCAAAGGCCTTCTGCAGATCTAAAAAGACCACATGCAGAGCTCTCCTTTTTTCCCTGTATGCCTCCATCAAAGTTCTGAGGGCGAAAATGGCGTCCATGGTGCCCGATCCTGGCTGAAATCCATATTGAGACTCAGAGATAGTACACTCTCGGCGGAGCCTGAGGTCGATCATGCGCTCGAAGAGCTTCATGGTATGACTCATAAGCTTAATGCCCCTATAACTACCACAATCTTGAACACTGCCCCTTCCTTTGTAAATAGGGGTAATGAAGCTAAGCCGCCACTGATGCGGCATCTTACCAGTGTTCAAGATATGGTTAAAAAGGTCAGTAAGCATGATCACACCAAGAGAGCCCAACGATTTCCACGCTTCGATCGGAATGTCGTCAGGTCCCACCGCTTTTCCGTTCTTCATGCGTCGAAGGCAATTACGTGTTTCGTCAAGGGTTATTGGGGCAATAAGTCCGAGGTTAGGCGGTGGGTCGTGATGAAGACTGCATGGGTGCTGAGTATTCAGCAACTCCTGGAAGTAGCTTCTCCACCTCTCCTTCACAGAGGCACGACTACAGAGCAGCGTGCCCTGGGAATCTTTGACGCACAGACATTTTGCGATATCTTGCGTCACTTTATCCCGGGAACGTGCCAGTTTGTAAATGAGCTTCTGCCCCTCCACAGTTTCAAGTTTATCATACAATGGTGACAAACTTTCACTGCGGGCTCTGGCTACAGCTCTTTTACAGGCACGTTTAGCTACTGTGTACTCCAGTCTGTCTTCAGGAGAGTTGGATTCCTGCCACTTCTTAAAGGCAGCCTTCTTTTCACGAGTCACCTCCTGCACCTCGTCATTCCACCACCATGTCTCCTTGTCGATGACACGTCCTCCCCTAGAAAGGCCAAGAACTCGCCTGCCCGCCGCAATGATTGCCGACTGAGCCCGATCCCAAGCATCCTGAGCAGTCTCGGTGTTCGTCGAAATATCGTGACTTTTCACCTCTGCCAGGAAGTCGGTCTGCATCGGTCCATTCAGCAACCACCACTTGATCCGAGGCCTACGTTTCTCGGCTACTTTCTTCTTCGGAGTGACGTTAAAGTCCATGACAAGAAGACGATGTTGGGCCGTTAGGCTTTCGCCTGGAATGACCTTACAGTTAGTTACCCTGCCCATATGACACCGTCTGGTCAATAAGTAGTCTATTTGAGTTGAGTGGGACCCGCTCTTATACGTGATAAGGTGCTGAGAATTCTTTTGGAAGAACGTATTCACGACGGCCAGATCAGACGCAATACAGGTTCTCAGAATGTTTTATCCCTCTGTATTGCGAAGACCGTGCCCAAAACCCCCGTGAACACGTTCATACGGCTCAGCAGCCTTACCGACGTGCCCGTTCAAGTCCCCCCCAACTAAGACCACTTCAGTACACGGCACAGCAAGTAGCACCCCTTCATACTGCTCCCAGAATGTCTCCTTTTCGGCCGCGCTACATCCCGCCTGGGGAGCATAGGCACTGATTAAGTTTGTGATAACGCCCTCAATCAGTACCCTCACTCGCATCAAGCGGTCGGAGCGACGGTCAACTTCAAGGAGCCCATTCTGTAGCTCTTCAGATAGCACTACCGCTACACCGTTCCTACCCGAAGGTGACCCAGTGTATATAAGCCGGTAACCCTGTCCGATGTTACGGGACTTATTGCCCTTCCAGCGAGTTTCCTGGAGGAAAGCACACTGGACCCGACGTCTCATGAGTACATCTGCGAGTTCCCTGCATCGTCCGGTTAGAGAGCCAATATTCCACGTTGCAAAGCGGAGTTTCCTTCTGGGTACTTGCGTCTTTAACCGTGCCCGTACTTGACACGGTAGCCCTCGCCCACTTGTCGCAGGTGTAGGGCGATGTGCCTGCGCGTCGTTTCGCGGCGACGCCCTAGCCGTACCCAGTCTGTTGTTGGTTCGTTCCATATTGTGGCTGTTTGTGGTTTTCGTGGAGCGACTGCCGTCTGACCTCCAAACCCCTTTGTGGGGAAAACCGAAGGGAGAGGAAAATAGAAGAGTAGGATAGGAAAAGGAAGGAGGGAGCTAAGGAAGGAGGAGAGGGGGGGGGGACACCATTCTTACGGACTGGATCCTCATCCAGATATCCTCGAGCCGCCACTCTTATATCCTCATATAAGAGTGGCGGCTCGAGGATCCGGGGTCGCGTACCCGTATGCCCACAAACCAATATCGGACAGATATTAGTCTGGACACCCTCTTATTTATATGTTATATATAATTTAAACAAAAATAGAGCAAAATAATAGCACAATAAAGAGCTGAACTCTATAACATTTTCTAGCAGCCAACTTTATCGTGTGAGAAATGCGTTAGGTATACAGAAAATATATATTACATTTATACATAAACATATCTGTATACATACACACATATTAAACATAAAATTATATATATAGGTTTTAGCAACATTACTACATGGTTTTTCCTACAGCTAACTGGTGGCCACTATTCATCGATCATATATGTGTGTATAAGCTAACTTTTTTTAACTTTTTTATTTTTCTTTCTGTCTGTCCAGGTGATGCTAGCCAAATACACAGAGAGTGGGGGGTCAGCGTGGGTGGGCAAAGACACTGCCCTCTTCTTAGTGACGTCACTGGCCTCCCGTGGTGCCACTCAAGCGGCGGGAGTCACTAAGGCCTCGCCTCTTGTGGACTTGGCCTCTTTCGCCTCTACACATGTTGTACCGGAGCTGGAGAGGCCTAATGGTGGGTGGTTTTTTGTGATAAAGTATCTTATTTGCGGCAATCAGTGTGTGTGAAACGAACATTGCTCTCTTGCTAGTAATATCACTGGCATCCCCTTGTGCCACTCAAGTAGCGGGAGTCATTAAGGCCTTTTTTTTCTCTAAATATATTTTACTGGAGCTAGAAAGTCCTAATGGTGCATTGGAGCTCAATTTTTTTTTTCAAAAAATATTGGTTTCTAAATGTAAGTACAATTACATGATTGACTTTACTTATCAAAAGTAGTGTCATTCAACGCCTTTCTTCGTTTCTATAAAAAAATGACCTATAACTATTGCACAATCACACAAATCTCAAGTTTCATATATCTACAAATATTGTATGGAGAAGTCTCATTAATATAGAAATATTTTTTTAAGAACATTTTAAATTTATTTTTATTTGTTCTAGTGAACGAGCTTCCGGTTCTAAAGGCGGATGCTATTAAATATATAATGACGTTCCGGTCTTTGCTTCCCAGTGAGCTGTTGACCAGAGTTTTACCACTTTTGGTGAGTTGAAAGACTTCTTATTATTTATTATTCTAAGCTTTACCTAAGATTATAAACACAAAGTAATAAAATTGGTTATTTATTGGTATAGATGACTTTAATGACATTTGACTAATACATTCACATCTCATGTTTTAGTTTGGATAAATCGAAATCAAAATACCTATCTCTTTTTTTTCAATGTACAAGTTGACTCTCCATTGTAATTTGAACCTACTACTATTTGTATAGTTGAGACCATTAAAATTTGAACCTACTAGTATTTGTTTAAAATCAATTTCTATTTATTCTTAAACTCTCATTATTATTATGTTTGCCACACTCGGTATCCATCACTGAGTAACCAGAGGCAATAGCCCCGAGGTGTTTACCAGATAATGCGTAGGAACTGTATGATAATAACTATATAATTATCATTTTTGTGAGTTTAGTTTTATGGTAGTCAGAGGAAGCCTTGTTAAGACATTCTGCTCCCTACTTTCCGCCGAATACTGGAGGCGTTGAGTGGCGGAACTCAACGCTGGTTGTCTTGACATAGAGTGAATGAATGAATATATTAAATAAATATTTCATTTCTTCGAATGGGAATCGAACCCATAACCTGTCGCGTCAATAGTCACAGGTGGGTTGCCCTTGCGTCACTTGCGTCTATATACTTATTATTATTATGTTCTTTAAGATTTATTGAGTTCAAATCCAATCCACACTTCAAAAGATACAATAGAGACAAAATGCACAAACGCGGCCTTATCACTACAAGTGATCTCTTCTAGGCAACCAGATTCCAGAAGGATATAACTAAAAGTGCAAAGCGACGCTAAAAATTACTAAATAAACAAACAAATAAAAAATAAATTAATGTACACACATGCATACACAAATTCTTATACATACATTGATTATATATGTAAAATTTATAGAAAATAAATAAATAATATTATTATTGTTTCAGATACAACATATAACTGGTCGTGGTGTAGTATGTACATACGGCGCGTGTGCCGTAGAAAAGCTAATAGCCGGTGGCATGGTCCCCCGCGCGGCACTCGAACCCCACGCCCCCGTGTTACTGTCAGCGTTGTTTGCTTCATTAGGGCAGCAAAATGATCCGAACGATCATAATGAATATGTTATGAAAGGTATGTGAGTTTGTTATTTTTTTTTATATTTTTAAGCTGAACCTCCTCAGCCTCAACGACGGTGAGGATTGTTTTCTGTTTTTGGTAGTTTGATATCAATAAAAATTAAGTTCAAACACTAAAATTCGGCTACTGATAATCACTTTTTAAAAAGTATCAAACAAGAAAACAATCTCATGTGAAATTGATTTAAAGTTTCTACAGAAACGCAATACATTGCGTGATGCAAAAACTCAAAAAAAAAATCCCATTCTGGTAAAGATTTAACATAATAATAACAAATAAAGCAATATTAATTAAAAATGTGTTATTTTCAGCCGTACTAAGAACGCTAGCGTGTCTTCGGGAGGCTGCTTTACCTTACCTGGGTGAAGCTTTACCAAAATTGGCCGCCATGCTGGCAGTGGTGGCAAAGAATCCATGCAAACCACATTTCAATCATTATCTGTTTGAAACTTTGTCCTTGGCTGTTCAGTGAGTATTGGAAGATATTTAGATATGTTAATGAGTATTCAAAAAATACATCAATTTTATATTTTTGGTATACATAAAAATAGATCACTTTTTAAAAATATTTTTTTTATATAGATTGGTAGTGAAGTCTAATCCGAGTGCAATCACAGCGTTTGAAGATGCCTTGTTCCCAATTTTCCAAGATATCCTGCAGAATGATATTCAAGGTACAGTAAAATTTCATTTATTCTGTAATATATAAATTTAATCTTAAATTATTATTATGTTTTATTTAAAAACATTATAAGCACTTTTAAATCATCCAAATCAAACTAACAATTTCAAATCAGTGTTCATTTCTTTTCATATAAATATACGTAATTAAAATTATATTAATTATTCCTTCCAGAATTCATGCCTTACGTGTTCCAAATGCTATCACTCTTGCTGGAACTGCGAGGGTCTAGCACATCTGCCCCGGCCACAGGGGTGGAGGCCTACGCTGCCCTCCTTCCCTGCCTGGTGGCGCCCCCTTTATGGGAGAGGGCGGCTAATGTCCGTCCTCTTGTACGTCTACTGTGCGCGTTCATCCTCACGCGGCCAGAACTTGTTCTGGAGTCAGGCAAGCTGGTGAGTACGCGTCTTCATACATTAGATTAAGCTGGGCGCGCTATATATACTATTGCAGCAAGCAAATAGAGAAGTATAGAAGTGTTATATAGTATATATAATAAAGGTTAAACAACTTTAAACTTTATCGCCAATACCTATGACTCGACTTCGGAATGAGGCGTGTGCGGCGGAGTCCCTTTGATAGATTTATATGCGTGCTTGTGCGAGCGTTAATAAATAAGCGATAATCTTATTATTTATTTTGTTTAAAAAATAATTTTTTGGAAATATTTTTTTTTATTGTATAAAAATATAATTGACACAACACTATTCTTGATGATGAAGCATGTAAATGTTTTGATGCAAATACTAATTAAGCTCAATCAATTTTTTTTACAGAATGCAATGCTAGGAGTGTTCCAGAAATTGATAGCTTCAAAAACAAATGACCATGAGGGCTTTTATCTCATACAGACAATGCTTCTTAAATTTGGCGAGTAAGTAGTACTTTTAGGTAGTTAAGTAGAGTATATTAATCATTATAAATTTAGTTAACCCACTTAAGAAAGTGAAATTTTTGATAGGAATGTAGTGTGTGAAGTAAAAAAAATATATTTGAATCAATCTATTCTATTTGTAAAAACGAAACGCGGCGCTGAGTTACGCCACTCAAATCGCAATGGCCATGCCTTAATCTTCCAATTATTTATTATTTTTAAAAATAATAATTTATTGTTTGTTTTTCTATATTTATTTCAGACCAGTTATGCAACAGTACACAAAACAAATTATAACACTGCTCTTTCAACGGCTGTCTTCATCAAAAACTACTAAATACGTTAAAGGATTGATTGCCTTCTTCGGTTTTTATTCAGCACATTTTGGAGCAGACCCTTTAATAGATATTATAGATTCTGTTCAAGCTAAGTAAGTTATTTTTTAAATTATTTTTGTTATTTAGTACCTTTATAATATGAGATCTGGAAGTAAATGAGGTTGTTGTGGATGCGATTTCCATTTGGAGCAATCATTCATGTGATGTACTCAATATAGCCTTCCTTGATAAATGATGTGCTGGATAGCACTACAAAATCAGCTTAAACCAGTAGTTCTTAAGATTAAGGCATTAAACCAAACAAAATCTTATAATATATGGTATATTAAATCAATAGACCACTTGTACATATGGCGCACCTCAGTATTTTTTGTACATAATACGGCGTCGTCAGTAAGAGTTGTTTTCGACATTACAATGATGTTATATAGACTAGCATACTGTCAAAAACAAACTAGACTATGTCGCTTTAGGGAGTACACACTCCCACACCTATGATGATATATAGACTAGGATACTGTCAAAAATACTAGACCAGATCGAAATACAGGATCTATGCACTGTATAGAGCGTACTGCGTATGATATAGAGTGCATCATGGGCCCATAATGCTTTAGGTAGTGTATCATTAGAGTGTGTCGTGTTGCAGCATGTTCGCGATGTACGTGCAGCGAGTGCTGGTGCCGGACGCGCAGAAGGTGTGCGGCGCGCTGGAGCGCAAGGCGGCGGCCGTGGGCTGCGTGCGGCTCCTCGCGCATAGTGAGCGATTCAGGGCCGGCGCGCTGGCCCCGTTGTGGCCCGCTGTTATGCAGGTATGCGATTATTTATCTCTTTCTCTCCGTCGCCCTATTTTCTCCACCCTCCGCCTTTGCATACGTGTTTTTCTTTCAATTTTATTTGTGTTGTTCTTTCTATATATTTCTTTTATGTGTGCAATAAAGCATATTCTATTCTATTCTATTCCTTTTCGCCCTTTCTTTCTACTGTCCAGCTATTCACTTATCTTCTGCCCCTATTAGATAGATATGGGATAGCCCCCCCACATTGGAAACCCAAAAGTTTTATCGTCTAGGGATGCTCAGTAGAGTATCCTTCCTTTCATTCTTCTTCTCCCCCCAGCATCTGTATTAGATTCAAATAAAGGATCTACAGGCCCACTCCCATGACTCATAATAGGCAAACCCTCACGGTCATGGAGCCGACACTGTTTGCCCTTTCTGACTGCAGAGGAAGAAATGTATATTGATACATATTAGAAATTTTAAGTTGTAACAAGCGCCTCTAAATTGCAAACTAACTTAATAATTAAGAAGCATGTATGGCAGGTTCCAAGACGCACAAATTTAAATCCCGCTATGTTTTAATATATACGTTTCCCAAAAAAGAAATTATCTTCCCAAGTGTGAAAATAACTATTTTAAATTTGTATATTTCATATTTGTCTTTTTTTTCATTCTAACAGGCCCTAATATCCCTGTTTGAACTACCACCTGATGAGAGCACTCTACCCGAAGACCATTTTATAGAAGTGGATGACACGCCAAGTTACCAGCCCCAATACGCTCAACTGGCATGTGCTAAAAATAACGCCGACGACCCCTTGGCCAGTGAGTGGAGTAATTTTGAATTTTTTTTCTTAATACTTTTTTTTACGCTTTTCCCATACAGCGTGAGCGTCAAACTATGCGTGAAAAGGCGTGAAGAAAACAAAAAATATTTTTTTCCTCGCAAATTATAATAGATAATTAATATTTCCACAGGTATAGACGATCCTAAACGCTATTTAGCACAAAGTCTAGCGGAGGTGTCCCGCGCACACCCCGGCCTGCTGCCGCCGCGCGTGGCGCAACTCGACGAGCCGCATAGAATCGCGTTACTTGGATATCTCAATGCTTACAGTGTACAGTTATATTAGAAAAATTGTGTATGCAATTGTATTTTGTTCATTCACTCGGTCTATATTACAATTAATGATTATTTGTTTTGAAAATCAAGTTTATTATGATCATAAATAAACTTGATTTTATTAATGATTAAAATTAAATTGTTCTTGATCATTTGTACATTCATTAGTTCTAGATTTGATTTCTATTGCAGTTCATTCGCTCGTTTATTTAGCTCAAAGCTTATCGTAGGTGCGCAACCTGACGAATTACATATAAACGCATTACTGGGATACCTTAATGCTTATAGTGCAGTTATATTAGTAAAAAATTAAGTTGTTTTGGAACTCTAGCGCACTCGAGAAGAAAGAAATCAAACATAAGAAAAAGCTAAAATCAAATCTCACGGCCATCTACAGCTTACTTTGGGGATTCTAAGACACGTTGATCGTTTTGTAATTATTCATTCGCTCGTTTTATGTTAGAATACATGAGTGTATAAATGATTGTGGATGGACAAAACTTTCTTAATAATGATCGTAGACCATATATTGATTCAGTCTATATTTGAATTCATTTGTTCTACATATTAATAGAGAATTCATTCATTTACTCAATTGTCCATTTATTTTTTTAAATTTATAATAATGTACTTTATATGTTATAAAATTACTATATTGTATTATGTGGAAAAATAATAATATAAGAATACTTAAAGTATATTTTAGTAGAGGCCGTCGCGGCGCAGCGGCACAAGGGTGTGACTGTAACGCGATGGTTGTGGGCTCGATCCCAGGCTCGCCAGGAAGTAAAATATTTATTTACGTTTATATTTCCATTTCTACGCTCTGGTATCGCAAAGCGCGGCGTTGAGTTCTGCCACTCAACACGCAATACCTCCAGAATTCAGCAGAAGAGAGAAACGGAGTGTTTTACACTAGTATATATATCTATACATACATGTTTTATGAGAAGTAACAAAATGCACTAAGTTTTCAAAATATGATTTTTATTTAGTTTATTTTAAATATTTGCTTTTTTGTTATTTCACTGCAGTAAAAAATAATAATATTCAATATTCTCTGAATTATATATATAAAAAAAAAAGTTAAATAATCAAATTTGTGATTTAACTGAAATTTTGTAAATAATTTCGTGCGGAAAGGACTGAATAATGATAATAACTATTAATAATAAGATAATGTATGTTACATTTTGAATGATTGTGATAATTGTTGTATAACTTATTATTATATAGGTGACTTGTGTTGTATAACGTTGAACGTTCTTCATGTTAAAATAAGATTTAGTGGTCTTTCTGTAATACTATTTTTTGAATTTCTAACTTTTTAGAACATAATGTCAATAAAAAAATGTTTAAAAACGTAATAAAATGTTTTTGTCACAATACATATTAATGAGTTTAAATTTTCATAGTATCTAATAATAAATCATAACCTTGTTTTAAGTAATCTTAGTTTAATAATGTTCTTTGCAATTCTTGTTAGTTAAATGCATGATTTAAACTTTTACTTGTTTATTTTCAGTTTCTAAGCGATTAATAAATGTATTATATATACATTTATTGTTTTTATTTTCCTTTTCTAAGTACATACAGGCTGTCTGTTAAGCTGATTTGGTTCTATAATAATAATTCATTAGCTCGATTGTTCAATACCTTAACATTAAACAATCGAACGAATGAATAACTGAATGAACATATAATTGATACACAGAACAACTAAATGAACAGAAGAGATTTTATGTAAACGTATAAAAAATAAAACACCATAATCTAACTACACGCTTATATTTATTCATCTGAAGGCGTCCAACACGGTATGTACACACTAGTCTATTGTTACGCTAATTTTTGTACAGAGTAATATCACAACGGCGAAAATAATTCACGTTTTAAAGCTATTCTCGCGTATCACTAACTAAATTATGCTTAATTAGTCTGTATTCTTGCGAAATTATTCATTGTTTTGTATTTATTATGTGCAAGTTATCATAGAAATTATAACTTTATTATTATAAACATATTTTTTGTTTTTTTTTAATGTGTAAAAATAACAAAGTAAATATTCATGCCATTGATATTTTTTTAATACTAAGCTAATTTATTACTAATTTGAAAATAGTCAATACTTCCCATTTTATATTTGTATTTATCTTCAAGGGAACTAAACAATACAATTTCAACCAGTGATCCATAATTCAAAACGTATTTTCTTTTAACTTTCATTCTGAATTTGCCAAGGGATTTAAAAATTATTATTTTTTAGAAAGTATAAAGGCTATAAAACAATAATTTCTATGACAACCTTACAATATTACAATCAACTAAAGCTAAAGCATTACATAGAAAATAAAAAAAAGCCCAGAAAAATAAAATATTATTACAATTATTTCATACAAAAATAACAATTGAAAATATCCTAGGCTTCTTACAATATTGCACGTTAACAAACAAGGAGGAGCAACTAAAAAACTTATAAATAGGTGGCTTTCGGGACAATACAATGATATTGTGTATTGAGTATCAGTATTTTTTGTACATATATTATTTTGATGTAAAATTCAAGGCAAGGAGAACTTAAGTGTTACGTTATTAATATATAGAGAGCAGGGATCTAGAGATAATGATACGGATATAGAATTATTCGGGATTATCCGTTACCTTCGCATAAAAAAAACACTAAACTGTTATTGACAGTTTGTAACAAATATTCTTCGTTCTTATCACTACATATTTCGTACTAAGCGCTAGTGTATCGGGTCGGCCACGCAAAATTAGAAAAACCTGACATAACAAGTCTCTTTAAAAGTGCGGTCGAGGAGTCGTAGCCGCCCTAAAGTTAGGCATTAAGGGTCCATAAGACGGAAACAAAGGCAAGAAAAAATCCTAAAATGGAATATGGTGTCGCCATCTACAGTAACATTGTGACCATCCATCCCATCCAAGTTTCCGTAATGATCCGAAACTCCGAAATTATGGATATCCGATAGTTTCGGTTACGTTTACGGAGCTGATAGAGAGACTAAAAACTTATAACAATAAATAATCGACATTTTCATAAAAATCCTTTGAAATTACACTTAACACTGTATTATTCATTATTTCATTAACTTTAATTTACAAAACTATGTGACATCTGTTTTAGATTTACAAAATACAGGATATGTGTTGTCTAAATTACTTTATTAATATTTTGCGTTTAAAATATTTAAGCTGTATTTTTATTAACATTATTATTATAAATTTATGTAATTTTCCGAGATTTTCTAACGGTGTATTTTAACCTGATCGGTGAGCTATTATTATTCCCTTTTATTATTACAATCTACTTAAATTGCACGAAAAAAAAAACGGAAGACGTAAAAATAAAAGCAAAGCAAAACTACCATTAATTGTTGACGTCACTGATATTAAATAATAATAGAAAATATAAATACAAACTAAAATAATGGATAGAAAAAAATGCAATATACTTTAGGTGACACAGCCAGTGGCGGACTAAGGGGGGGGCGGCGGGGGCGGTCCGCCCCGGGCCTCGGGTCCAGGGGGGCCTCCAAATGGTGCAAATTCCCTTGATCAAATCCTAAATAAGCCCTTGAAAAAACGCATAGTATCTACTTAACAGGAAGTTTGAGGTTGGAGGGGACCTCCAATAAACAAATAAGTGCAGGGATTAGTGCAGCCTGTACCGGTAGTTTACATTATATTAATTAAAATTACTTTTATCTTTCTAATGTCCATTTAGGTTGCATGTGATTCCAGTTTCGTAGTTTTTTACTTCAAGTTCTTAGGGCCTCCAGACCGACGTCATTTTATAAAAGTTTGCGTACTCACTAACCTGAAAGTGGGGCCCTTCCAGAAGTAGTGCAAAATAAAGGTACATCTCTATCTGGGAAGATGATTGAGCCATCAGATCGGTTTGGGTGCTTATAAGGGGTCTTAAAATAGTTCATAAATAATATATGTAAAATTATAGCGTAATTTTTCAAAGTGGTTTTGGAAGTCAAATGGCAGTTGCTCCATTTAAAAACCGCCATCCGCCGCTAATATGGAACGCAACAACGTGTCAAGTAGGAACACTGCTTAAAACGCTAGTACCCAGACAGAAACTCCGCTTTGCAACGTGGAATATTGGCTCTCTAACCGGACGACGCAGAGAACTCGCAGATGTACTTATAAGACTTCGGGTCCAGTGTGCTTTTCTCCAGGAAGCTTGCTGGAAGGGCAATAAGCCTCGCAATAACGGACAGGGTTACCGCCTTATATACCGGGTCACCCTCAGGCAAAAACTGTGTGGCAGTAGTTCTTTCTGAAGAGCTTCAGAACTGGCTTCTTGAAGCTGATGGTCGCTGCAATAGCTTGATGCGTATAATGCGTGCTGATTGAAGGCGTAACTACAAACTAAATTAGTGCCTATACGCCGCAGGCCGGCTGTAGCGTGTCCAAAAAAGAGTCATTCTGAAAGCAGAATGAAGAGGTTCTACTTGCTATACCGTCTACTTGCTATACCGAAATGGTTGTTTGTTGTTGGGGAAGATTTCAACAATCACGTCAGTAAGGCTGCTGGGCCGTATGAACATGTTCACGGGGGTTTTAGATACTGACTTCGTAATACAGAGGGAGAAAATATTCTGAGAACCTATATTGCGTCTGATCTGGCCGTCGCGAATACGTTCTTCCAAAAGAACCCTCAGCACGGGATTAATGCCAAGAAGAAGTAGAAGAAGTATACGTATTTTGTCCCAATATTAAACAATCTTTATGACGTCTGGCCAGAGTAAAGCCTACGTAAAGGGTTATAATATTTTTTTTAACATTTTTCTCAAAAATATATTTAAATACGAGCGTTTTTACTTTAACGTAGGTGAGCGTGTACCTTAAATTGGCGCTATCTTTGAAAGGGCCTCACTTTCAAGTTAGTAAGTACGCATACACTCTTACCTACTTATTATACTAGTAATCTTCAAAATTTCAGCTTTACTAAAATTTACTACATGTAATTTTTTGCTAAATTCTACTACATGTACTTTTGATATTTAGTATTTTAATTTTGTATGTGTAAAAAAATGTGATTTTGAAAAACAAATTTTCACACGGGGGGGGGGGGGGGGTGTCGGTTGTCGAGGGGCCTCATTCAACGACACCGCCCCGGGCCTCCGACGGGGTTAGTCCGCCACTGGACACAGCCAAAGTAAAATAATACACATCAACGTTACAAAACCGATCAACTTTCAATTTTCATTTTTTTTAAAACACAAATTATTATTGTAATAGCAAACAAACCAAAAAATATACTTCTCCAGATTTTTAAAAAGTCTCACACGCAAATATGTTCGACGTGTAGAAAAAAATAAAAAAGTTTTAAATATTAACTATTGCATAAAGAAATAATTTTAAGTGTAATCATGTTACAAATGCTGGTAAAATCTGAATTTATTAAAAAGAAAATAAATATAGAATTATAGCAGGCTAGGCGGAGGAAACCTAGTGTGAAGATATTTTTTATTTTGATGAGATGAACACGGTTTGTGCTGAACGAAGCATAATGAAGCGAACCACTATTACTATACTTTAATACTATAAACTATAACATAATTACTATTTAAAAATATCCTATTTTTTTATTTATTTCAAAAAATGTCTCCTTAAAAAACTGTTAATATTAATTTAATTTACCAAAACGAAATTTCATTTAAACCGTATATTTATTTTATATTTTTTTATGAAAAAGAAAAATGGCTACTTCAAGAGACATTTTTAAAAATATCGTTATAGTATATCTAAAGTGTAATTAATTCTAATATATAAAGATTTCGATTTAATAAATATTCATTTGAAGAGGAGATGTCGAGATACAACATAATTTTAACGTTTGAATGGAAGACAGTAAATTATATATATAAAAAAATAAAAAATATAAATAATTCATTTATATTTGCAAAAATAATTCATTTTAAATATAAATTATGATGAATATTATAAAGCTTAAATTCATATATACATATAAAGAGACATTGTAATTCCATTTCTAAAATAAAAAATGAACTTCACGCTGTATCCAGCACACTGCCTACTAGGCAGAGGCAATCTAGCTTTAAGACACTCTGTTCTCCACTTTCCGCCGAATTCTGAATGATTATTCTATATTTTCGAAGGGGACATAGATCAAACGCTTCCCCTCATTCCCAAGACTTCAACCATACATGATTTTATCGTTTAGTTATGTGGAACACCAAAATATTATATCACAGTTGAAAAGAGCAACCAACTATCATTAAAGGTACAACTCTTTCTAAGAGAATATAAATTGGTTACTTTTTAAAAAAAGAAAGAAATAAAAATGTCCCACATACAAAAGAATTAAAAAGAGGAAAAATAAATAAAATTTGTAGAAAAGAACATATAGAACTTTTTAATGCTATTTTTTATTTATAATAATCAGCAGTATTATTTGGTATACTCACATACAAATGACTAATAAATATTGCTTTCATTGAATGAGGTCCGATACCATGTCGTACTTGCATAATAAATAAGAAAGCTGAGCAAAAATTAACAGAACAGAACAGAATTAACAGTAACGTGGCAAGAAAATATTATATAAAAAAAAATATTCTAAGATTTTTTATATTAAATAAATAAATTAATAATAATACTGTTAAAATAGGCGAACAATTAATATTAGCAAGTTTCATTTAATAATGAGTAAATGGCATAATTTTTATAGTTTAGTACTTTTTTCTAACAAAATTATAAAAAAAATAAAAAATACTATAATTGATATAATTTTACCTACGTTTAGATAATTAATGTCACGTACTCGAATAATTGATTTAATAATAAGATCCGTTTACTTCAAAAAAATATTTCAAAGTTTACCAACTTATACAATACTGCAAATATCTAATAATTTTTTAAAAATAAGAAACATTTTTCTTGATTTTTTAATTTCTCCCCACCTCAGTTTATAACATCTTAAGCGGTTATTTTTTTTTTGTGTGTAAGTATTACCATATCACGATCGTGAAACATGATCTCACATCCACACGTGATTTCACATTCACATACGGTCACAGATCCACTTATATGACCTCAGATTCACACATGTGATCTTACATCGACACGTGTATGTCCGATCCACACATGTGATCTCACATCCACACGTGATCTTTTTTTTTATGGAAAAAGGACAAGGCAAACGAGCTTTCGGGTCACCTGATGGTGATCACCGCCACCCACGACCCCGTGCAACACCAGAGGAGCTACAGGTGCGTTGCCGGCCTTTGAGGTGGAGATAGACGCGCATTTTGAAGGTACCCATATCGTACCGACCTGGAAACACTGCCGCGGGTAGGCCATTCCACAGTTTGGTGGCGCGTGGAGGGAAATTTCTAGGAAACCGCACAGTAGTGGAGTGCCACGTATACAGGTGGTGTGGATGATATTTAAGTTTGTGACGTACTATGCGGTTAGAAAAATTTGCGGCAGGTAACAATAAGCGATAGAGAACGCACAGCGAGGAGACGTCTCTACGCAGAGACAAATTGTCACGCCTTTCACAGCTCATTGGGTCCTTAATGATTCGAATGATTCCGATCCTTACTTGTGTTCTGATACGCACAGTTATGATCTAAGCATAATCTATGTATAATACATTATATATTAACGTATTTTAAGCGAGCGAAGCCACGAGGGGTACACTTTGTAATTGTTATTTTTACGACTATGTGACTTTTTAAAATTTGAAATATAAAGTTTTATTGTGCGTTTTATCGAGCTTGCTACTTAAAATTATTAACTAATTCATATTATGCTTGTTATTTTCAAATGTTTCACCGTTATTAAAATTAAATTTTAATTTCAAAATCAAATTATTTTTTTCTTTATGCTTTACCATAGATATCAAACATAATAACTATCACAAACACAGAATGTCCTCTGTCTTCTGTCCTAATGAGTGTTGTGTGACGTAACTAAGTGCCGCTCTTTCCTTATCACAGCGGAGAAATCGTAAATAAGTCCCTCCCCCAGAGTGATATATTTCAGAATAAATGAGTGCCGACAATAATTAGAAATATAATATGAACTACATATAGTGAGATCACGTAACTGCACATATTGTGAAATTCAAAGGTGCTAATGCTTTTTTTATATTTACTTTGTGTAGGCCTCTTGTAAAATAGATCCCAAGCTATTTTACTAAAATATATACTACCGACAAAGTAAACAGTTAAATTATTAATTGAAGCTTAATCTTTATTACAAGATAGATAACTAGTTTGAATTAGTAAAACTAGTTTACCTTAATAACCATTTTAGTTTGTATATTATGTGAATTACCATTGCAATGCAATAATATTAATTATTCCAATTATTATACCAAAAAATTCTAAATTACGTATTGCTTTTCAATTATTCCTACAAAAATCATTTTTGTAAGAAGAAGACTAAGCTAATTTGGACGTACAGAAGGATAATATTTGTATAATATATTTAATTATTGCGAGGGAAGCTAAGCGAAACCTAATGATTTTTTTGTGATAAACAATCAATTCCTTGTATACATACCCTAACTATCTATAATTAGACAATATGAATATATATGTAGGTGTTCTTAAACAATTGTGTTGTAAGATTATACATAAAAATATAAGTTACATATGTAAAAAAAATATATAAGCACAGATAAAAAAAATTAGAAAATTCTCAAATTATTAAATGAGAAAAAACTTTTATATAATATTAGTCAATAAATAAATAAATAAATATATTGTTTTAATATATCTTTAAATCATGAGTGTTCTTGTTTTCACTCAAGACTTCTTTGTCGTATTCCTTAATAGATATATCGATTTAAACTGATTATAACAAAATACTCTAAATGTTTTAATGGTAATGGCGATTTTCATATGGAAATGTAATCGTTATTTCAATCTTGTACAATTATTATTTTCATTGTAATCTAATTATATTACAATAAAAATAATAATTATATTTAATTTTATGTTATTGCTGAAACGTTACCTTAATTCAATTCTTATATTAATATTTTTTGTTTAAATTACCGTTCATTTACCAAAAAAATTTTACATAATGTAACATACATAACATAAAATGTAAAATATTGTAACTTTATGTAAATAATTGCATTTTATTTTAAAGTAACAGTTTCAATATTAGTATTAAACAACTTTACAACAATTCTTCCTCATTAAGATTCATTTCATCAGTCATTGCAGAAATCGATTTTCGTTTGTTTATAGCTACTTATACTTTCCTGTGAATATTCTGGAATGCCGTGGTTTTTACTATCGATGTCTATTGCAAATTACCTAGAAACCACCTACCAAGATTAACCAACAACTCCACTCCATATTTAATCGACAACTTTAAAGAAATTTCCAATCCGAATCACACAAACAATAGTCGATTTCAAATCAATTCAGTATCTAGTTTCAGGGGAGTGTGGGGAGTGGGGGGAGCGTTGCGGGCGGACGGACACAACGCCCGCGAGCCGTTCGCACACCGCCTCGAGTTGCGCGTCCAACATTAGGGAGGCTATCTGATCGTCGGTTAGCATTTCCACGCTGAAATTATAAGTAGGAAAATATTATTATTAGAAATTAAAAAATCAAAGTAAATCAGCTTCACGCTGTATGCACGCCTGCACACAGAAGGGTAGGCAGAGGGAACTCATAAGGCATTTAGTTTTCCACTTTCTGCCGAATTCTGGAGGCTTTGCGTGTAAAGTGGCGGAACAATTACACTTTTTCGATCAACGCAGTCAACCATAACCAATAAATAAAAATATACAAAAAAAAAACACAAATAAATAAGAACATATGTATACACACCTGGCAAGACTGTCAGTATCAGAGTATCTTTCATCAGATTGTGAAGACGCAGCATCAGGCGCGGGTGAACGGCGCGGCGTTCGAGGAGCTGAACCAGTGCCTGAACCCCGTCTTTCACCAAAGAGAGACAGACCTAGGAGAAAAGGGTAAAATGATATCATATTAACGATTTTTTATACAACAGCGATTAAATAAAAATAATTTATTCAGTCAGATGAATGTCATATAAATGGCGAAATTTTTTATCTAACTCACTTATTCCGAAATATCTCCTTTACTTTTGCCCCAGTATCATAGATCAGAGTGTCTAGTCCAAATCTTTAAATTTCTTGGACTCCCTTAAAGTGATGAAAATTTTTGGATGCCTTGAATTGGCAGTAGTAATTAAACTAATTTAAGGAAGACATTCTCTTCCTTAAATTAGTTTAATTACTTGAACTCTTTCAACTACACTCTTTGAGAAATTAAATTAAAGAATGGAGAAACTCCAAACAAAATGTCACGTCAAATATTCATAACCTCACCTTGAAACATTTCCTTTACTTTTTCCCCAGTATCGTGTATGAGAGCATCTAAGCTCTGCCGTCTCCCACGCTCCAGTTCCGCCCTGATGGCTGCACTCCTGTCCCCTGACCTGATGATGCGGCGTGGAGATGCTGCTGATACCTTCGACTCCTTGAACTGGTTGAATTCCTTGGTTCCTTTGGAGTCTAAGGGACTCGGTGGGGACGAATGTTGAGGGGAAGAGCGTGGTCGGAGGGAGCACTTTTCGAAGCTTATCTGTGATTTGGAATAGAAAAGATATAAGCATACATTTAGAAAGATAATAACAAAATGTAAATATAGTTCATTTATAGACATACATTTTTTTACGATACATCGTTTTAGCAACTAAAATTAAGCTCTATTTCAAATGAAACTTTTGCTGCATATTTTGAGGGAAATAAGTCATTTTTAAAATCTAAATGCTTCATTCTTTGGGTATAAAGGGTATACTACTTATACTTTATGAATTTTATTTTAATAATCAATCCTAACAATACTGGCTGTTGCTATTCTAAACCTACAACGATCCTATTCCCATTCGGAGGAAAGATTATATTTGAATGAATTATTTTCCTTTTCCCAGTCTGATAAGATAAAGCGTGAGACTACTAAATACACAAAATCCTTAAAAAACGAAAAAATACAAACAAAACTCTTAGTGTCTCAACACTAGATTCACTCATTCTTCATTCAATAGCCAAAACTAGAAAAAACTCACTTCCTCCGGGCTAGAGTAATCTAGATCGATCTCGGTCCAAGTGTCGACATCGCTTCTGTCCACTCTACGCAACCATTCTCTGACATTCTCATCGTTGCTGTGCGCGCAGAGCTCCTCCAGTGTCTCGCTTGCGTTAGATTCGCTTGCTGTGTCCGTTATTGTTGAGTGATCTAGATCTAGAATGTAGGAGAGACAGATATAGATGTTTTTTAGCTTCATGCTATATCCCGTATATAGCAAGGTAGGCAAAGGCTAATGTCGAAAAACTGCCTTTTTACAATTGCCACCAAATTTTGGACACTTTGTCTTTGCTTTGTCTTTGACCAGAGCGAGGAAATGAAAATAATAAATAATTAATTCCTCCGAGTGGGAATCGAACCCACAACCGTAGCGTTCACAGTTTTTAAATATACTAATTTAATTTGTATATGTAAAAAGGACCTTTGATACTAGATTTTTAATTATATATAGAAAATTCAATTATATTTTCATGGGACCATCGTGGCGTAGCAGATCAGGGTCAGACTATAAACGCGACGGTTGTGGGTTCGGTCCACTCAACATATAATGTCTCTAATTGTCTTGAACTGGATTTTATCTATCTGCCTGATGAAAGAATTCAATTTCGCCACTCAACATATAAGTGAGGCTGTCGTAGCGCTGAAGCACAAGCGTGCGACGGTAAACGCAAGGGTTGTGGATTCGATTCTCACTCAGGGAAATGAAATATTTAATATTTTTATTGTCTCGGCTTGGTAACGAGAAATGCGCGGCGTTCAGTTCCACCACTCAACACGCAATGCTTCAAGTATTCGGCGGAAAGTGGGGGACGGACGTGTCGTAAAGAAGAATGGAGTGTCTTAAAACTCATTTGTCTTGACACTAGATTCTGTCTACACACAAATAACAATATTTTTTTCTCACCATTCCTAGCCGACTGCCGCCTAGATCGATGTTTGTGTATTTCATCTGATATCCTCTCCAAGTTCCTGAGAGCTGATGAATATTTCTGTTTGGCCTCGGCTACCTGCTCCTCCAAGGTCTGGATTCTGGCCTTTTGGGTTTCTAACGCAGCATTGATACGAGCTTTTTCTTCGAAATATGGCCTAAAATTTTTTTAAAGGCTAGGCTCTACGATTTATAGTTTAGAGTAAATACAAAAATTACATCATAAAAGTTAATACAATTATATTCAAATATGTGTTCTATTTAATTTGTTATGAGCATTTAAAGTGACAATATAAAGAAAAAGCTTAGAAAATATAAAATACAAAAATTTTAAACAAAACAAATACATGTGCAATCTACTTTATGTAAGGAAAAAAGGTGGTAGCTAAATAAAACTAAAAGATACGAAACTAAATATAAATTAGCAAGAAATTATAATAAAATAAGTAAATTTTTAGAAGAAATAAGAAAAAAAGGAAAACATGTACCAAAAGTGATGATGCTGCATCAGCGTGCCTGTAAAGAGATGTGCAAACTAAAAAGCAGGGCATATATTAGCTTAAGATTAAGCTTATTTAGCTTTTAATTTCAAGCACTAAACTACGTTTAAATAAAAAGATATAATTAATAATCGCACTAAGTATTTGTAAGAAAATGAAAATTTTTGAAGAAAATTAAGTTTCAAAATTGATAAATAAGAAAAATGTTATTGATAAAAGCTGTATGGTTGTTTTATGTTGTGATTATTATTGTTATTTATGTGGATAAGGAAATGATTATAGACTGTATAAGAGACTCGTCTCTATATTTTAATATATTTTTTACGTTATACATCTATAATATGGGCGCAATTTTTATTTTTTTAGCTTTACGCTGTATACATAGCAGGGTAGGCAGAGGGAACCTAGTGTTAAAAGCCTGTAATTATAATTTTCGTTTAATCAAAAACTTATTATAAGGCAACGGCAATTAATAAATAATACGACATATTTAGAAAAACAAGGGACGTCATGAGATACTGTTGCATGCTTGTTTTATATAAATAAATTTGCTATTTAGAAAGAAAGCTTTTTGCTATACAAATAAGAATCAATTCGAAAATTAGATTTTAAAGCGGGATTGTGAAGCTTAAAAACTACGGTAGTCTAACTAGCAGTATATTTAAAACTATGTCTAAATTTATTCTTTATGTTTATTCTAAAATAATTTATAAGTATTTTACAAAGAATTTTTTCATGAAAATAATCATGAAATATATTAATTTTAGTTATCAAATTTATTAATAATATTAGTTTTATTTTACAAAAAAAAATAACAGCATTACAGCAGCGTCAAGGAGGCTGCCCTGAAGTTGGATTTTCTGAACTTTTGCGCATTGTTCACTCGGAAAGTAAAACAATCAAAGGTAAGAAAAGTTCATAAAATCAAAGCTGCGCAGCCATCTATAATTAACTTCAGGGTAACTCGTCGACCATACTGTACACAAAAGAAATGAATATTTAATATATATTATCGAATTATAAAAATAAATAATATATATACATAATTTTAACTAATCTATATATATAAAAGGACTTGTCCTCACTGACTGAGGTAAGACGTACGCACAGCCGTAACCGCTAATGGTAGAAACTTGATATTTGGACAAATGTTTACTTTCGTAATCTGGACATCCACTAAGAAGGGATTTTGTAAAATTTTAATCCTAAAGGGGTGAAATAGGGGTTGAAAGTTTGTATGGAAAAAAATTTAAATCGCCACCGATTTTTATAAAATTTGAAATTTAGATTTATAAAAGTATTTAATTGAACACGTATTTTATCGTTTTCTGGAATTCTCCCCTTAAGGGTGCAAATAAGGGGTTGAAAGTTTGTATAGATTTTTTTTAAATCGGCTCCAATTTTTATAAAATTTGAAATTCAGACTCTTAAAAGTATTTAATTAAACACATGTTTCATGGTTTTCTAGAATTCTTCCCTTAAGGGTGCAAATAAGGGGTTGAAAATTTGTATGGAAGGATCTTTAAAACTTGAAATTTATACTCTTAAAAATATTTAATTGAACATGTGTTTCATGGTTTTCTAGAATTCACCCCCTAAGGGTGCAAATAAGGGGTTGAACGTTTGTATGGAAAAATGTTTAAATCATCACCGATTTTTATAAAATTTTAAATTTAGACTCTTAAACATATTTCATTGAAAACATGTTTCGTGGTTTATTAGAATTCACCCCTAATTACGCAAGCGAAGCTGCGCGCGTCCGCTAGTGTCCTTATAAAAACTAACCTAGATTTGGCAATATGTCGTTTGAGCCCGTTCTGTAGCTGCTGTACGAGGGTGGAAGCGGCACGGTGGGACGCCGCCTTACTGCGTTGCGTCACCGTAGCTGATGCTCGATCGGCTTCTGCCTATATTTTATATTTATATATAAACATATAACTAATAAAAATATTCGATAAATAAAATACTAAATTAAATTAAAATAGTTTCAATAACAATTTCTATCCATTAAAAAATGACGCCGCCTTAACGTGCATGACCGTAGCTGAAGTACAATTGCATCCTACATTTTTTTTATACTAGTTGACTTCGGCGGCTTCGCCCGCTTAAACTATACGAATATTTATTAAATATATTTATGAAAATATTTTCAGTTTAGAGGGTGAATCCTAATAAACCATGAAACACGTGTTCAATGAAATATTTTTAAGAGTCTAAATTTCTAATCTTATAAAAATCGGTAGCGATTTAAAAAGTTTTTCTGTACAAACTTTCAATCCATATTTCATCCCCTTAGGAGTCGAATATTGCAAATTCCTGTCTTAGCAAGCACTTACTTCCTGTAAGTAACTCCTATGCAAAATTTCAGATTCCTAGCACTTGTAGTTTCCGAGATTTCGTGATGAGTGAGTGACCTTTCGATAAAATAATTAAGCCAAAGAATATTTATTTATTTATTTTATTTATACTTTATTGTACACCAAAAACAGAAGAAAACAATTAAATTAAAGCCCGTCGTTGAGCAGGGGCACAAGCGCGTTTTCGTTTTTTTAGGATGGGTTGCTTTTTTTTGTTAGATATATTTTTTTAGAATAACTTTAATTTTTATTGACGTGTGAAGGCGCTTCCGTTTTTTAAATTATCATTGACACTTTAATTAATAATTTAACACTTTCGCGTTTTGAAAACTACCGTAGAGCGATAATCACGAAGAAACTGTTTCGACCGACTAAATTTACATTAATACACATTTACTACGTCCCGCTGGCATGTTTCGAGACCCTGGGACACAGGCGAAAAACTCTTATGCGGAAAAAATCTGTACTTATAAAGCTGAAGAGTTTGTTTAATGGAATAAGCTAATCTCGGGGATTACTGCTTCAAATAAAAATATCTTTTCGTATTAGATTGATGACATCATAGCTCTATTGGGAAATGAGTAACTGTACAATAAAACTATAAAAGGTTTATCACCCACTCAGTTTGAAAAATTTATATTAAAAACTAACTTTCCGCTTATGGCTTTGCTCGCATGTCTTAGATTTTCTCATGAAACATTTTCGAGAGGAAAAAATCTATAAATATATTATTCCCCACTTTCTGCCGAATAATCGAGTAATTGCGTGTTGAGTGACGGAACTCAACACCGCGCGTTACTTCGTTAGTAGAGCGAGTTATTGAAAATATTAAATATTTCCTTCCCTCGAGTTGGAATCGAACCGACAACCGTAGCGTTTACAGTCGCTTGTCTATATATTGTTGTAGTAGCAAACTTAGAATGCATTTCGGAATTTTATTATATACTCACACCCATAAAAG
Source organism: Heliconius melpomene rosina (assembly GCF_056956725.1). Taxonomy (NCBI): domain Eukaryota; kingdom Metazoa; phylum Arthropoda; class Insecta; order Lepidoptera; family Nymphalidae; genus Heliconius; species Heliconius melpomene. Next base: position 5,139,342 of record NC_140400.1, read on the forward strand.
ATTTATTAACTTTTTACAGGTGAAGACGAAAAGTTGGCATAATAAGCTTATCTTTATTTCTTGTTCCTATTGTATGTCTATCACTATTTTTACTACGACATTGTATATGTTGACGGACAAACAGAATATTATAGTAAACAAATTGTGAAGCAACTGCATCTTTAAATTCTTAGTTCTCGCAGAGAATCTCAATCTCTTAACAGTTTATATAGTAATATTACTAAATTTACCTGATTAACTCTGTGGGTGGCATGGTTAAGCATTTCCTGCCAGGCCGGGTCCAGAGTGAGGCCACCTGAGCCATCAGCAAGCCGGGCCAGGCCTTGTTCAGCCAAGTAGACCATCTCTCTAGCGGCAGCATGGGCACTATTCGCTTTATCATATGTAAGGTTTGCCGCTTGGAGCTCTTGGGAAGTCTACAAATTTTATTAATACTTTAAAACTGTTTTTGCAGACATTCGGTTGCCAAGAGGCAAACAAATTTGTTTTAAAATTTTTATATATTTTCTTAAAATGGAAGTGGGTAAATGGTTGTAAATGGAGATATTTTTTTTTACATTTTAGGTTTCCTGTCTTCTCTACATAAATTATATCCCTTACAGATATTTGATTCATATAAAAAATAAATTAAAGTACATTTCAAAAATAAAAATATTTCTTTCATTACTAATTTTATGCTTAAGTTTTTTTTTTAGTTGTATTTAAAAAAAACAGTTAAGTATAATAATTAGCCAATTAATAACTTTCCCACAATGAAACATTGGTATGACTAAGCATTTTAGTCTGCTAGTTAGTTAGTTTTATATTATAATTATATAGTAGCAATATACAAAACAACAATAGAATAAAATATTTATTTTAAATTTAAATTACAAAATAAGCTTAAAATTGAAAAATAACTCACAATATTAGCTCTAAACCTTGCTTCATAATATGGTCTAGCTTTATGCACACTTGTACCAAGTTTTTTAGTAAGTTGCTGTATTCGCAGATGCCCCTCAGCAAGTAGTCTACGGAAAGCTAGTCTGGCCTCGTCTAATTCTACTTCAAGTCTGTTGATCTCATCCGTTGCTGTGTTTAAGCGTTCTAGTTCGATCTAGTAAACATGTAAATTATTTCATAAATATTTTTACTATAATATTAAGACTTATAAGCGTCTTATTAGAAAATACATACTATTAAAAAAATATATGACTATGTAGTTTAGATAATGTGTTAAAAATTAAGAAGTACATTTAAGAAAGTATTCATTGCTAAATAAAAATATAAAAATAATTTTAAAAAATTCCTGACTTTTAGTAATATATTTTAATAAATATTATATAAGTAAAAATCGTATCGCATTTGCCTTAAAAACCGTTTTAAATAGTCTTCCGGGTCTAAATTGATCACGACATTCACCCATATGAAAAAGATCTATTGTTCGTATAATATTACAGTTTTTATTATCGATTTAATTTACCTGTACTCGAGGATCTAAGGTTTCTGTGCATTCTGCTGCGCTATCGCTCATTTTATTATCAAACCATATACATTTTAAACAATGTTACATTCAGTTTGGAGGTTTAATTGCGTTATTGCTAGTATCCTGCCGAACTTCGTATCGCCATCGCTAAAAGGCGAATATTGGGCACGAAAATTAATACACAAAGCTTCGTTCCGCCTGCGGTTTTGTTTATTGTCTATGGTACTTGGTAGAGCAATGATATATGTCAAAACATAGATTATATAAAGTTAAATATCATATATAGTAAATGAAATTCACCTCGTATATTTTTATAATTTGTACATATATCATTTGTTTTAAAAATATTATGTAAATACAATATTTTTTATAGATTATTAAATTAAATTTTATTAATTATGTAATCTTGTACAAATTTATAATCTTGATCTTTGGCGTATATTTTGTGGCGTGATGCTATCAAGCTAAAAAATATTCCTACTTTTAAATTACTCAGTTTACATCGTAATATAAAATTTTCGTATTTAAAGTTAACAATAGATTATATTTTGTATTTTGATTAATTGATATAAATAAGGTGTAGGGATAGCAATGCTATCATAGCATTTCTTGATTCATGCAAAATAAAGAGAAATGTAATATATAAGTATCTTGCAGTTTGCTAATGACAGGTGACAATTGGTTGTCATAAAATTGAAAGTACCATAAACATTGCATTCAATTAATTGAAAGTAGCTTGAAAGTCGAAATTCACTTGATAGTGATTAAAACAGAAAAATACACAACAATCGGAAATGGTAATGAAAGTTAATTATTTTTTATTATATTAATGCAGTTGTGTACCAATTTTATTTATATTACAGGCGACTGAAGTTGAAGAAACTATCAAAAGAATACAAGCTCATAAGGGTGTTATGGGTGTCGTCATCGTTAATCACGAAGGTTTGGTCGATTTTTTACTATTTCTATGTGAATTTCATGTATTGATTTCACCAATTTGAAGTAAAAATATTATATTTTTCAGGTATTCCCATTAAAAGCTCTTTGGATAACGCGACATCAGTGTTGTATGCTGGTTTGATTGGACAGCTCACAGAAAAAGCAAAGAATGTTGTCCGTGAAATGGTAAAATAATACTTTAAAAGTGTAATGTTATGGCCATTGTGGTACAATTGGAAAGCATTTAAATGTGAACAAGATGGTTATGGGTTCAACCTCCACTTGGGTGATTTAAACAGTTCCTCACTACGCGAAGTTAAGTTCCGACATTCAAGTTTGAAATAAAAGTGGAGAATGCCTAACAAACCCCATATTCTCTCATCTTATCTACTCAAATAAGAAATTAGAAAAAAATAAATATTGAAATTAACTGTAGTATAAAGACTACTTTATATTAAAAAGATTTTCCATTTACAGGACTCCACAAATGAATTGACATTTTTGAGAGTGAGAAGTAGAAGGCATGAGATATTGATTGCACCAGATCGTGAATTTATACTTATAGTCATTCAAAATACATCAGACTAGTCCTTTTTCATAATTTTAAGTGTAAAATGTGCTATAATTTTCAATTGATCCAATAATCCAATGTCTTTTTGTCTAGCCACTTTTCTATTATCCAAAAGTGTATTTATTTGCATTTTATATAAAGTTTAAACCATTTTAAGATCACTTAACTGTAGCATTAAGAAATTGCTTTTAATTGCACTTTATAATATATATTTTTTGGAAAGATAATTTATTTATTGTAAATGTAGGCCTATTTATCAAGTTCTTGATGAGGGATTAAATGTATTCCACACATAACAATATATTTTAATTTAGTTAACAAATAATTTGTGTACTCATTTAGTAAATAAGATAACCATTTCAAATACATCTAGTTTTTTTCTTATATTACCCATCATAATGACGCCAGTTGTGATAATTTTACAGGAGCATTAAACAATCTTAGATTTAAGAATATGTTTATTATATAAATAGAGGCATTGTGGCGTATGTGTACAAGTGTGCGACTTGTAAACGCGACAGATCAGGTTGTGGGTAGAATTCCCTAGGGGGATATGAAATATTTATTATTTTAACTTCCTCAATCTGGTAATGAGACAAAGTGTGGCGTTACGTTCCAATACCCATCGCTGCTACAATTCGGCGTAGTGTCTTAATGGGAATGGCTTGTCGTAATACAAGGTTCTCAAATTCCTTCTGCATACCCTATATGCAGGATATATCGTGAAGGTATAAATCTTATGTAATATACAGGCAGATAGAACTACACTTTGTTTTTATTAGGTAAGGTTCAATAAAAGGACGAGAAAGTGGGGATTTGTTTTATGTTTCCAGATCTTTGGCAGAGAAAACCATTAGGTTTCCTAAAATACTTAACCATAAAATAACTATTCATAGTAATGGCATTTAGTGTGCAATCAAACCATCAACAGTTAACAATGTCATCCATAATTCTATGTTTTTTTAAATAGAATAAAATAAAACCCAAATTGATTTCCATAAATTCTTTATTTCTTATTAGAACACTGAAAGCATATATTTAAACAAGCTAACATGCTTTTGGCAACTACTCGTACCTTATTAGATTTCTACATAACTCTCTCACACAAGGGAGGCACAGAGAGAACCTAATGCTAAAACATTCCATTCTTCATTTTTCTTCGATTGTAAAGACATTGTGTGTCAGAATAACGCTGGACTTTTGTTTTACCGAAGCAAGGAAATAATTAAAATAAAAAGCATTTAAATATATGCATTTTTAACAAAAAAAAAAAAATTTAATATTGAGCAAAGACAACGCCATATGACTTTAATGTTAGTAAAAATGTAGTGCAGGATTCGAACTTGCAACATTTGAATATTGTGGACACAAAACAGTGTGGGCAGAGGCATGCATTTTTATTCTGTAGAATCATCACATCACTTACCTGTCTTGAGTTTATTTTGAACACCTAAATCTGCTTTTGTTTTATACATATATATTATGTCATATATTTAAAGTTGAGATCAAAATTATTTGAGAAAGTAATGAACATTAATTTAAAAATTTTGTATGTTGTATTGTGTACCACAAAAACATTTGTTTTAAATTTTCTTCAGGTATTTAATTACCGTTTCAAAATAATTTATAGTATGATTGTAAATGAAAAATAAAATATTAGATTTCCAAGAAGATGGGTCATATTCTAATACTCTTTATCGTAAGAACTATGCTCTTGTTTGTATATTTTTTTGGTTCTCCTTCTTGATGATGTTTTTAATTTTTATGATATTTATGGTGAAAGAAATATATAATTTATAGTGAAAAAAAATTAAATAAACGGGGTTAATAGTATAGTTTTCATATTATCAATACAAAGGAAAGGGACTTCGCAAATAGCCAGTACTATTATTTTCATATAATTTTTAACATTATAAAAATATTTTTTTTAAATGGCTTTATTATTTTATCATTCGAAGCTATCTAATTCATTTCTTTTTGTAATCAAATTAAACATAAATTTTAATACTAATTTATAATTATTTTTTTTAAATAGCAAGATTACTTTAACCTGTAACCTTTAGTATGTTAAATAACAAATATCCATATATTTTCTCAAGACCGTTATTTGTTTTATTTTTAAATATTTGATTAAAGGAATTGATTCTCTTTAATATTTAACATATATTTGTAGAAAAAATAATACTGATTTGCCCAATTTTATTGCAACAAAAATTTATTTATCAATTAAAAAATCACTATATTTTTGGAATTAATTTTATTTCTAAGTCACACAAAGTTTGATACACTTAATCACTCCAGACATATTTGAAACTTGATAAAGTTTTAAATTTTAAAACAATTTTAGTATTAGCCTAATACTTATATATTTTAACATCTAGGTTAAGTTTTTATTCAATGTATTTTTTTTTTCAATTTATCTGTAAAGTATATTTGTAATAATCTGTATACTACTATTACATATATTATAATAAGTCTAATTAATATATTTGATTTGTTCTAAAAAGTGGTCATTTTACATGAAAAATCAATTTAGTTCACAATTTTCGTAGTAAGTATATTGAAATATTATTATTTATTGATAAATCATTTTATTTATTTTTTCTCTGCGGTCATTGGGTTTTCGCCATTTTGTTTTTGTGCTTCCAATAATATTTTATTATCTGTTGTAGATAATTTATCTTCGTTTTGACATTCTTTTTTTTTATATTCCTTTTTATACTTACCAATTATTGTGAACGTTTTTTGTGTTCGGATCTGAAACAAACTTTAATATTAATACAAATAGTTTACATTAAAATAAGACAAGCAAATGTGAAATTAAAGAAAAAAAATAACCCGCAAAAAAAGAAAAAGGTAGTTAAATAGAAATAAGCAAACAAAAAATGCGAGTGGGTGGAGGCTTTATAAAAATATCGTTGTATGTTTGTCACATAAACTTTGGGTAATTGACGTACATTTTTATTAACGTATATATCACGCAATCAATAATATACGCAACTTGTAATATCAATCTAAAAAACGGCCTAAACCTATCTACATTGTTTAAAAAAAAACTATTTACATTAAGTTTCTCGGAACAACAAAAGTCAACTTAATTTTAGTAGTAATTTCAAGCTCATTGGAAAAAACAGACAGACCAACACAAAATGATCATCACAATCTTATCTCAATATACTCAAAAAATATAAAGCCGCCTACGCCCTTCAGGGTCGCGGGTCCGGATCAATGCGTGCCCACGTCACACAAGTCACTTTAGTACTCGCGTCCCATGTCGGCCTCCACAAGTTAGCCAAGGGCTCGTTACGCCTCGTGCCCACGTTGCAACACAACAGTCATAAATTATGATATAAAGCCGCCACCACACGCTAAAACAATACGAACAGACGCATGTATAGGCTACTTGGCGCGATGCGGAGGGTAGGGCGAAGTGCGGGCGTAGTGGCGCGCGTGCGAGGGTCCGGGGCGCCTCGTGCCGACGTCGCGCGCGGTCGTCTTGTACTCGCGCCCCTCGCTCTTGTAGTAAGCGTCGTCCTCGTAGAAGCGCTCTGGACGCTCGTAGTAGTAGTCCGGTTCACGGGGCGGGCCGCGGGGCATCTGGAATTAGGAATGTAAATTTTGTTTTTTTTTTTTGAGACTTGATTCTGTATCTGCTGCATATAGCTACTGTATATATAGGTAAATGGAATCTAGTAATAAGACATTTCTTTCACCAGGGTTAATAAGACATTCCGCCGCGCGTCGAATGGTGGAATTATATCGTCCCGTATTGTCTTGTTACCAGTGTGGAAATGAAAATAATTCATTTCACCGAGTGGGATTCGAAAGCACAACCGTTGCGTTTACGGCCAAACGGTGCACTAACTTTATTAGTATAGTCATCGTGAGTGCCACGGAAACAAATTACTAATGTAATTTGTTTAAATAATTATAAATAATTAAAATTAATAATAATTACAATGCCATCTACACGTTTATCTTACAGAGTATATAAAGACCGCTTGGTGGTGATAACTTTGTTTCTGATAGCAGTAATAAAATGCATATTATGCGGGAAAACGCGTAAAGCTAACGACTAATAATCTGCTGTTGCTTAAATTAACGATGAAAGTACATTCGACGAGTTAAGAAAATAATCAAAAGTAGCAAATACTATAAAAAATGTAACTTTGGATCAGCTATGACTCGTCGTTCTGTACTAATATGTAATGTAATTATATAACTCACCGGCGGTGGCTCAACGACGGCGTACGGGTCGTCATAGTGGTACGGCGCCTCCATGGCGGTGCGCGCGCGGTCCAGGATGCTGTACACCTTGGCCTTTGGCGGAGGGCGCGGGGGAGGCGCGTGGTGCGGCGGCGGGGGGCGTGGCGCGCGCTGCGGGGGAGGGGGGCCTCCTGGGGACACCAGAATTAGATGCAACGCTTCTTCATTAAGCCTCTCTCTTGTATAAGTAGTTAATGTTGTTTTTCATATTTTGATATAATTCAATTATTAACTAAAAATACAGGTTGTAGTCGCGCAGGGCCAGCAAGCGTGTGACAGTAAACGCGATGTTAGTGAATTCAATTCCTACTAATAAGATAAGATAAAAAATAATAGGATAAAATAAAAAGCATGGCGTTGAGTTTCGCCAATAAACACGCAATGTCTCGAAAATTTAAGGTAAAGTGAGGATCATCACAGGATGATTTAACATTAGGTTGCCTTTGCCTACTCTGTTATATGTAGGATACAGCGTGAACCTAAAAAAGTTCCTTTTTTCACTTCTTGAAATGTAGAATAAACAGAGAAGTAGTAGATTTAAGATCCGTTTCGAAATATTCCGTAATAAGTGGCATAATTCAACGGCTCGCTTTGTTTTATATAACCCACAAGTGTAAGTCAGATGATGCTGTCTCAACGATATAATTGCCGAAGTTTTAAATTTGCACAATTATGTATTGAATACAGAGAGCCCAGTGTTTTATATATTCTAGATTGTGATTTGAACAGCATAACCGGAAGGGTGTGGGATTTGAACCCACGACCATAATGTAACATTGTAAAGTTTACAACGTAACACAACAATTTTTATTTAATGTTTAAATTTCAAATTACAACTTAAGTTAAAGAAAAAAATAGAATTACATTGAATTTGTACTTAAATTTCTAAGGATAGGCATCATGTATCTATCAATATGGTGTGTGTTTTTAATTAAGTAATTTAAAAGATTTCATCATTTAAAATATATTACGGAACTTAAATCAACAAAATATATTGAACAAATGATAAAATAAAAATTTAAAAGTATTTTTGCTAGTTTTTAAGCGTTGCGTTGATACACTCTGTATGATCATAATTAATTTCGCCTTTATTATAAGCTTTGTGTACCAATGTCGGTTAGTATATCAAAATGTATCTTAATAGAATCGAACCTGCACTCCTAAGCATGGGATTCTGGTAGGATAGGGAACGTGTGGTGACGACGCAACTGTACTCAACGTTGGTTTCTGGCGTGTCTAGTAGAGCCTTCCGCGTATCTGGCGACAAATGCGCCTTTTTAGTATGTGGTAATAGTAGAATAATGTGTCTGGTTTTTACTGCTTTTTATTATAATGTGGAGAACGGAGTGTCTTAACGCTAGATTCCTTCTGTCTATAAGGAACAATATATGATTAAAATTAATTCTAAGCCCACAGATATTTGACCTAATTACAGATTTTTTGAATAAATCCTTTCAAATTCGATTCATTCATAAGCAATACTTTACTAAGTATTTACATTTTTATCATCTAGCATCAATGTAGTAATTACTTTAATATATATTTAACAGAAAGAATCTAATAATAATTCACTCTACAGTTTAAGTTCCGTACATAGCAGGGCAGGCAGAGGGAACCTGGGAAACTTGGTGTTGAGACACTAGGTTCTCCACGAAGACACTCTTTTCGCCAAATTCTTAAAAGCGTGTTGTATGGCGGAATTTAATGCCAATGGAGAAATAATTAAAAATTTTTTTCCGAATATTGCCTCGACAACTATCGCGTATAAATTTTGACATTTCATAACCATAATTTCTTTGTAAAATAATTATTTTTATCTGTATATCTTAATTTTTCTTCAAAGAAAGGACTGTATATAGATTTACTATGCTTTACACGGTATCTTGCATGTAGCAGGGTAAGCAGAGTGAACCTGGGAACCTAGTGTTCAAACACTGTTCTCGTTAAGTCACTTCCGTTCCCAACTTTCCAACTTCTGGAGGAATTGCGTGTTGAGTGGCGGAATTTAATTTAATGCCGCGGTTTGCCTCGTTCAGAGCTAAAAAGGGAAAATATTAAATATCGCATTTCTTTGAGTAGGAATCGAACCCGCAACCTGTCACGTTTATAGTCGTATGCTTGTGGCCCTGCACCACGACTGGTCTAATGAAATTAATATATAATGACATTTTTTTGGTATAATTTATTTTCTTGTCTAAGTTTTTATATAAATTTTAAATAAGTTTTTTTTTTTTCAATAGTGCAAACTGATATAGAGAAGTAGATTTAATAGGAAATTGTGTCATTGCTTAGTTTATTTTTACAGAAATAAAATATACTTATTGCTACTAAACATTTAAATAATTTTTATATTATGGTTGTTGCACCTAAATGTAATATTTTAATATTATTTATTAGTAGTTATTTAAATATACATTATTATACTTATTAATATTTTAATATCTAAAGTATGCACTTAGTCACTTAATTGTATTTTGATTTTGTATGTTTTTAAATAGGTTTTATATTTTGATTAAGTTTAGGAGGCTGAGAAACGTTTTAATAACCTTGACATTATTTGGCTTTTTATTTTTAATTTTTTATTCATAATTTACTTTCTTAATATTAATAATTGTTTATTGTTATCATTTGATTAACTATTATAAAGTTTCATTGCAATTAAGTATAGGGCTCAAGTACTTTTACTGGACGCTTAAAAAGAATTACTTTGTATTTTACTTATGTTACGAAATGTAATAATAAATAAAAACATAACAAAGAATAAATAATAATAACATTCAATGTTAAAAAATAACAAAGTCGTATCAATATCATACATTGTGTGTACAGTGTACCAATGAATAAAAAACAAGCTTAAACTGCCAAAATCAGAAAAAAATATGTGTTCACTAGTTCACCAAATTTGACAGAAGTTATATAGTTTCAATAGTAGTAGCAAATTCAAATTCCCCATCAATACTTAACATTTAAGAATTTGCTACCAATTTAAAAATAATTAACAAATAAAATACAATACAAAACTAACCTCTCTCCATAATATCCCTCATCTGCGACTGCCTCATCATATCATTAGCATCTGGTATCAAATATTTCTTTACTTCAGCGAGGGCATACGCAATTCTAGCGTGGGCTTCGGCAGGAGGAGCTAGTGCCGATATCTCAACGTGGAGCTCATCTGATAGATGAGCATACTTGGGATCGAGGGAGGTACGAAGTTGTTCTTCTTTTTGTCTGTAACAGAAAAAATATTTAATGAAATATGTAAAATATATATTTTTAGAGGTGTATCTCAGAAGAAAAAAGCTACCACTTTTTTTATCTTAATATGTTTTTTAAAATATTCATATCACTTTTACTATCAGGCAATTTATATAAGTACAAGATTCATCATTTTCAGTGTTGGAGTTCAAGTGCTGCAGTGTCACAAGTGTTATTATTTTTAATTCCCACTGGGACCAATAAATTTCGACAGCATCATTGAGCTACCCGACTCAACAAGCAATGACTTGAAAATTAGATGAAAAATGAAGAATGGAGTAAATTAATAAACATAATAGGTTTGCTGCTATTCCTTGGTATATACAGGATACAAAGCTAAAAAATACATATTAATATAGCAATTTTTGCATAAACAGTTTAATTTAAAGCTATTTTTAAAAATATACCTGTCCCTCATGGATCCCCTGCCGAGTATGGCCATTTTACACATAGTCTCCTCTTGCAACTGCTTCATTTTGCTGCCTTTAGGACCTAGCAGCTTTCCAACAAAGTTTACCTACAGAGAGACCAATTTATAAAATTTAGTTTTTAAGGAAATAATTTACTAATATATAACTATATTATGTTATATGTATAGAATACATAAATTTGTGAGATGAGTTGGGGAATGATCATGATGATTAGTAGAATCCAATTAAAATGATGGAATGTCCCGTACATTACAATGTTACGTCACACTAAGCAAACAATCTGATGAATTTTTATTTTTGAATAATCACATATATAACAGTGTATGAATATTTTATACATACTAAGGACCAGACAAAAATAAACATTGAAATATAAATATTAATTTGTCACATGATACATGGTAAGAGTAAAAAGGAATGGATAACAATCAATAAACACATACACAATTAAATCAGCCTTTATATTCTAAACACACTTCATTTAACTAACAAACCAATGTCTAGTGTAAAAATTCTGTAATTTTCACATCAATGCTCATTGCTAGTTATAACTAAATGACTGTGGAAAATTCATCATTAAAAGTCGTAGATGTACTTTTATAGTAGCTTATATTGAAACCATATACATGCCTCTAGTTGTCTTTAAATTTTTTTCGTTGTTAAATGCAAAGCCATATTAAACGGACTGTGGTGTTGAGTTCCACCACTCAATAAAAGAATTGGGGAGCAGTGTCTTGAAATAGTTTCATTTTCTGTTTACTATGCTGTGTGGGAAAAGTGTGAAGTTGCTATAGATTTATTATTTTGTCAAATAAGATTTTAGAGTCTATCCACTAATAGAATAAAAAATCTTACAAAATTATATTAATTAATAATATGAATTTTTTTCTTCTTTTTTCAATTCATAAATACAAAGAGATTTAATACAATTTTTAAAACAAACCTTTCTTTTTTCTTTTACTTTTTGAAGTAGAAATTAATTAAATATTGGTTATGAATGAATTATGCCCTAAATTAAGATAAATTATTTAATAATATTTATTTACCTTAGGATGTTCCTTGACTGGAACCAAAACTTTGACAGTTACTTTAATCCTTTTCTCTCTGTATACATCTAAGTATTTGTACTCCTGTGCCGGAATTTGTCCACATGCTTGGACTTTTGTAACCTCTATAAAAAAGTACAATTTTGTTGTACATTTTTAAAAACACTGCATAACATTTTTGTATATATATATGTTATAACAACTAAAATTGTATACTAGATAGAGAAAAGATACAGAAAATTATAGATTACGACATAATTTTTTCAAGTAAGTAGTTATTTAAAAATATAATGAATCAGAAAAATTTATTAAGAATCATAGAGGCTGAGTTTTTTTTAAAGGCAACTGTACAACGTACGTAGCGTAATGTGTGTACTTTATGTACGTTATTTTATAAAAAAACTACGTTATTAATCAGAATTATCAATAAGTAGTAAGGTTTACTTAGTAAACCTTCTGCATTTATGTTGATTACAATATGAAATCCCATAAAGCAATTATGAAAATATTTTGAGCAAACAACAAATTGGCATACCTTGGTCTATTAGTCTGGATGATATAGGAAATTTTGCATTATTTAACTTAATTTTTTCGCTAAGTAATTCCCTCATATATTCTCCGGCTTTCTCGTTCAATTTGGACTCATCTTCGCCATCTTGTTCGTGATCAGCCTCATCTTGTTTTAGATCTTGGGAAGAATTTCTCTTGAAATCACTACTGTTATAACCATTTTTATCGTATTTGTCAGACATATTTATTAACTTAATTCACAGATCTAAGTTTATTATTAACGCTATTACAAACAATGCGTCATTAAATCTGTCTGTCAGACCGCCGGGACGGGAGACGCCGAACGAAATTCGAAAATGGTTTCCTTAAACCACAGATAGTACGATATCAAATATGAATAAAATATAGATTAAAAAAGCTTTTAAGCGTGTAGCTAAACAGACATTTGAGTTTTTTAATATCTTTGATTAATATAATATTAAGAGAATTATTATTTAAAGATTAGATTTACATGATAAAATTATTGTAAAATAATTTTATCAGTGATTTATCTACGTTATTTATAAGGTAGACGCTATATATATTAAATAAAGAGACAATATATTTAAATTAAATAAAACTATAATATATTTACTGTAAAATTATACAATTATGTGTATAGCTACTTTTTATTCTTTTTGGGTATGGTATTTTTTTTATTTTCTCTCGCATGTTGTACTACGATAATATTGAATTCAGGATGTGGAGCCACCATTATCTCAACTTTTTTTGTTTTGAGCCGAAAAATCAGAACTTCATCGAATGGATCCTAAAATTTTATTACTGTTGTTATTTTATCTTTATTCATATTTTATGCAGTGTGCTTCTAAATAATGACTACGTATGACAACATATGCTTATTTAAATAAAATTACAATTTCTTTAGCGCTTCTCTGGGCCATTTGACCCAAACGTTTCATTCCAAGACTGTAGTTAGTCGCTCCGTTTACATTAACATTAGTAAATACCGGCACTCCTGCAAGTATACTACATATAAATATATTTTGTATTCAAGGATATCCAATATCCATTAATAACCTATAGTAGTTTGATTATACTATGTAACTGCTCATCGTAAACACACTCTCCATTCAATGATTTTAAGGAATAGGATAGCATTCATTTAATATACGAACCTTCTTCGTTTGTCATAATTACAGCTTCAACAGAGTCATCTTCTATAATCCTATCTACAATTGGATTGACATTATTTAATGATTTAGTCTGAAAGATTAAGTTCAATGTTTGAATGGAACATTTAACATTTAAATGTAGGGTATGACAATATTTATATTATAGTTGCTTTTTCCGAAAATAGAACCCTGTAGTGGCTAATTTCAGACGGATATTTATACAATATTATTAATTATTAAATATAATGTTGATTACTCACTGTTTGGACCAACCATTCATCATGTGATGCTTTTATCAAATTTGATATGTGCATTATTAATAGCTAATAATATTGCAACCTGTTGTGAATCAGATAATGTATTAAATGTATTAAAGATTTTATTTAATTCTTAATTTGTCTACATAATGTTATAACATAACTAAAAATATATGAAAATATATGAAACCTAAGCGACAAATTTATTTAAAAGGAAAATTGTGGTGCTGCTGTGAACTTTTGGCACACCGAGGTCCACATATCACGTGCAGTCGGGACAATAAAAATACGATACATGAGTTTATAATACAGAATAAATATTTTGATGATACTCTAAAGCATTTACAAATTAACAAAACAAAAAAAAATGAATTTTATATAAAATTGTATACATACTTATTTATCCTTTTCGCACGTTTCTTCTTACGTGTGCTTATTCTGTGAATTACACAAGCATTGAATTCTTTGCCAGCGGCCACCATGATTTCAATCGCGTTGGTTTCAATCCTATACGCGACTAACTCGTCGAAAATATCCTGCATAATATATGAATAATAATCTATTACAATTAAAATTTATAGTCTGTGATTCTATTTGTACTTAATTCTATTTTTTTTCTTCCAATATTCGAATTTTATTTTCAATTCTTTTTATATAATAACAAGAATCAAAAATGAAATTCGTAATTAAAGTTTATGATGGTAAAATTATCTTGTAATTACTTAAAAAAGTAAAGGGGAAATTTTCTACTAAATGTGCTTAAAGGCGGTAAGCAGAATGCAGTATTATTAATATAAAATTTTAGTTGAAATGATAAGTAAGGTATATAGATACTATTTCTCCTATAGCTTGTTGTACTAAAGAACTTAGATGGGTCAAGTTTCTCGATAGTATTTGCGACATACTCTCCGGCGCGGTACATAATTGTAGCTGATCTGAAATAATCAAAATATAATTATCTGAGGCCAAGTCCATGTTTTAAAGTAAATAAGTATAGATATAGTCATTGTTGATATGATCATTTACTTATTTACACTTAATGTTTAACTGTAAAAACGACGGTTGTGTGTTCGATTCCCACTCATTGAATTATCTTCACATCTTCATCATTTCCTTCTTTGGGAGATACATGAGGAACAGTCTTGGCACCAGATTCCCTCTGCCTACCCTAAAAAAAATATAAGATGTTTATAATCAAAAAATAAACAGAATTAAATTTGGGTATGAAATAAAAAGGCCAGTCGTGGCACAGGGGCACAAAGTGTGACTGTAAAATCGTTTGGTTGTGGGTTCGATCCCTACTCGAAGAGATGAAATATTCATTTAAATTTATATTTCCATTTCTTCGATCAGGTGTCGAGGCAAAGCGCCACCAAAATTCGGCAAAAAGTGAGGAACAGAGTGTCTTAAAAACACTAGGTTCCCTCTGCCTACCCTGCTGTGTGCGGGATACAGCGTGAAGCTGATTTTGTTTTAATTTTAATAAATACCTTTGTGTAAAAATAAAACGCCTATAACATTAGGGTTGTGATCAATCCTTGATATTGTGTTAGTTGTTTTCTCATCAAAATTCTGTAACTAATTCATTAATTGACAAACTTGTGTGTAAATGGCGAAAACGGAGATAGATAGAAGATATGTTTTTGAGGCCGTCACTTAACCAAATTATTTATTTAGCTATTTCCGAGACATTGTCGTTCTACAGTGGGACAGCTAACGCGATGGTTATTGGTTCAAGCCAGTCGGGCGTTGAGTTCCGCCACTGAACACTTAATGTCTCGAATTTCAGAGGAAAGCGGAGTACGGAGTGACTTAACAGTAAGTTCTATCAACCAATCTTGTATAGAAAAGAAATCTTGTATCTTTACAAGGAGATCGAGCGCAATGGTACAACGTCTATCTTAAAACGCGGCT
The DNA here is from genome assembly GCF_056956725.1 of Heliconius melpomene rosina. Taxonomy (NCBI): domain Eukaryota; kingdom Metazoa; phylum Arthropoda; class Insecta; order Lepidoptera; family Nymphalidae; genus Heliconius; species Heliconius melpomene. The sequence goes on from NC_140400.1 coordinate 5,155,171, forward strand.
GTTTTGGGTTTGATTCCCACTTATGGAATGAATTATTATTATTTAATCGCTCTGGTAAGTTTATCAAGTCCGGGCTACAAGCATAGAATTCAGTGGACGTCTCAACTGCACCAAGTATCGATTATACCTAAGTATTTCACGTGTCCAATTCACATTGAGTGGAGTTGAAGACTAATTATATTCAATGGGGTGACGCTTTCTTACACGCACTACGTACGGTGACTATTGATATGTTTAACTTTTTAAAATTATAATTTGTTTATTAGTCTTTTTCAGTTTCAGTTCAGATATTATTAGGAAATGGGTTTCACGACTTAGCAGGATAGGCTAACGGAATTTAGTGCTATGCCATCCTGCTTTCTACTTTTAACTAACATTTGCTTCGAGGGATGATTATTTTATATATATCTAATCAACCCTCTAAATAAATACAAAAAATTATACAAGTGTTAAAACTTACTTTATGCATGTCTTTATTGTATTTCTTTCTATAATCTGACATTATAATATGTATAAAAATTAAATTAAATGTATAAAATATATATTTATATCAATCATTGAAATATAATTAAAAATATGATTATTTTGCCATATAAAACGTGAAAATCACGTAGGCTTATATTTTTTTTATAATTTACTTGCTTATACATATAGCAGTAATAAATAGGCCATTTTATGAATGTGCTATATATACGTATATTTTATGAATGTGCTAATTAAATGCTATATATACGTATAATAAATAAAATATTATTTTTTAATATGTATAGGGAAACAAGTAATGGTCTATGGACATGCAGATCAAAGATTAATTATTAAAAATAATTGAATATTGTCTGGTAGAAAACCTTATGCTCATACTAGGAGTTACGATCCAATACGAGATATGTATGTATGAAATATGTAGTAGGTATATGCCTAAAGGATTTTTTTTAAGTTCACGATTTATACTTAGCAGGGACGAACCAGGGAGTCTCACATGCTTTTTGCGTAACCTTCGTTCAGAATCATTGATACTGCGTATGAATGGCAGACTGACAACTTCTGTGTGTTGAAAATGAAAAGATGCAATCTGGAAGGTTCTTTCTCTAAAGTTAAAGAAGAAAAAGTCATCTTCTTTAGTACTTCTCTACGCTCAGGGAAAAGATAACAAAAAAACGGGATTTCACGTAACACGAAGATATAATTTAATTATTAAATAATTAAATATAGAATAAATAATTAAATAGTTTAATATCTTAAAAAAAACCTATGACTACACTAAACTTCACTACCAAAATTGGTTATTTACGGGAAACCAGCGAAATTGGCTAGGGAAATATGAATCTACCAAAACATACATACCTACTATAAAAGCTTTATCTGGAACACAGCAGATTACAAACGACGAACAAAGTTTAGTAAGCATTAATTTTTGTTCAAATAAAAGTTTTTAATTAATATTCGCTCCTTTTAATCGGCGCGCTGCGGCTTGGAAAGTTGTCATTGGATTCACCGAACTTTAAGCTGATGTTCCATGCGCTTTTGTGATATAAAGCTAACTTTTTGATTTTATTTTATACCAGCATTCACCTGTGGCTTGTAAACTGCTCTCAAGTATGAGATTGATCTTGAGATGCCGTTTTTATTTATAAATTACTAGCGGTCCGCTCGCGGTTTCACCCGCGTTATGTTATTATTAATTTCTGTCTCCATGACTACGTCCTAGTGACGTCTATGCAAAATAGTAACGAAGTTTCATACAAACTTTCGACCCCAAAAACAACCCCTTAGAAATCGAATATTGCAAATTCCCGTCTTAGCGAGCACCTACGTCATATGCAAACTTTCAGATTCCTAGCACATGTAGTTTCTGAGATTTCGTGATGAGTGAGTGACCTTTCAATTTTATATATATAGATAGATATATCAGTGAAACGGATGAAACGCCTTAGAGATATGTATGAAAGCCCATTGTATATGATTAAGATAATTCTGATCGTAGGTACAGTGAGTTAATGTAGACTACAGCCAATCTCAATAAATTAACTATAGATTCAACATAAAAAACAATATTGACTTATATAATGTTCTTGTCAGTGAACACTATTATAGGGAGCGTCAACTATAAATAAACTCGATGGTTGTGGATTCGATTCCGACTGGGAAATGATTTTTTGAAAATAACCAATGAATTATTTTTATTTTCTAATAAAAAAACAAAGTATCCCCTGAAGCTGAAAAAAAAAATACAAAAAAGGTAAATTTTGGTTAATTATACCGCTTAACTTTTATCCATGTAAAACCAAAGAAAAACAAGGAATTTCTGATTAAAACAACACATTACGTCATTTATATTAATGGAATATATTTCGGACTTTAATTAGGGGATCCAGTTTTTACAGGGTAGATTTTTTTGCAATTAAAGATTTGATATACAGATTAACAGAAAGAATTCGGATATTTGATTCGAATTGTCTACCCTGTGCGGAATAGTATATAAAGCTAAATAAAGGGATATTAATAGTAAGCGACTATTACTATAATAAATTAAGCCTAGCATCCACTGGTACAGATTTTCCTCTCATAACAATCACAGTCGCGAATATTTAATCACGTTCCAATTATTTTATATAAGTAATTAAAAATGTCACTGCGAGTGACACTTGAATCCTTTTAAATTTCAACGTGAAACAAGTGAGCGTGCATTTCCGCTAGTTGCAAAATATATACCAATTATTGAAGAGTAATTGTGAAATATCGATTTTTCATTTCGTTTCTTTAATGGATAGATAGAAGGTATTTTAAGGTTATGTATTTGCTTCATATAGAGTAGCGGCACAAGGGTGAAAATGTAAACGGTTTGATTCCGATTCATCATCATCATCATCATCAACAGCCATCTTTTGTCCATAGTTGGACATAGGCCTTCCCCAATTCTCGCCACCACACTCGATTCCGATGAATGAGAATGAAATATTTAATGAGAACAGAGTGTTTTAACTGGATTGTTTCCCTTTTAATGTAAGTACACTTTTTATTTACGTATACATATGTAAGTAAATCTATTAGAAAATTTAACATTCTTTCATTTTATTTCAACGTTATGTATGTACTCGTAGAGGTAGAACGATAGCATTTACTTAACTTTTTTACTTCCTCTTACATTTAGCACTTACAATAATGGATACCAGCTGTGTTTCCCATCCATCTATTACACGGATAAAGACAAAATATTGTATTTGAAAACTGAATATTTCGATATCGGAAAACGATAGACGAGATTAATTTTTTACTGTAATTTTGCAATTAATATTTATTTAACTTAAGTTAGCCGTAGCAGAGATCTGATAGCACATGTGATGATTGTGGGTTCGATTCCTAACATTTTTTCTATTTTTAAAAACATAAATCTCTATAAATTTCCATGTTTATCAATATAAAACATTTGTTTTAAAAGATTTTACTTCTAAACGAATCATCTAAAGATCTTATACCACACATTTCCAATTATCTCCTTAATATGCTTTCTTTGCATTATATGTAATTTGGTTTGATGAGATTGTTAATTTGTCGCCTCCGTGGTTTTACAAGGAGTTATCTTCTACGTCTTATCTCATTAAGGTTTATTATGACATTAAAGGAAGTACATTTTGTTTAATTAAACATACTACTGAATGGGGTACATTTATAACTAATGTAAATATATCTAATGTATCATCTGTCTGTCTTATCTGTTGTAACTTACCTTTTGAAACTGAAATATTAATAAATAATATATATGGTATATGTACTATGCAAGTTATTTATATAAGGCATAGTTTGTGTGCTGAGGGAATGGAAGTGAATTCGATTCTTGCTCTGGAATTGTTTCATAGTTTGCAAGTTTTTTGGTAAAATGGTAACAGAAATGTCGTAATTGAAATAAGTCACCACCAAGTAGGAAAAATCTACTAAGGTGTAGATTCATAGGTAGTTTTCTGGGTGCAAGTTATAGAAATCTGAAGTAGGCATATAACAAGTAAGTAAGTTCTATCAAAGGAAGTTCCAAAGTGTGAAGCATAATTAATACAATTTTATGAGTGTTTTAATGCGGTAGTTTCAGTTCGCGATGTCTTCGGCTAAGAGCTGCTGTTTATTGCTGGTAAACTTGCACCATTACTCGTGAACGATGAACGGAATTTGTGGTATTTTTATACTGTTTTTCATGACTTGTACTGAAGTTGGATGTGTTGGAGCTTCGCCGCTTTCGTTAAACATATAACCTTTAAAGAGCTTATAGCTTATTTCATATGAGAATTCCTTTGCTTAAAACGTTTATAATTAAGTAATTTCCCACTTAATTTTTTTGACATCATTACGTCTATACATCGATGAACGCCGGTTGCATTGCACGGAAACACATGAAACTCCATACTTTTCACTAAATCAACAGTATATTATTTTTATTTTTAACCGACTTCTGTAAGAAAAGGAGGTTATCAATTCGAGTGTATTTTTTTTCCTTTGTTTTTTATAATTTGTTAACATATATGAAATATATGTGAAAATAAAAAAAATCTTCCCTGTTTTTATATTTCACTGTATTTAACGAAACGTTTATACATAATAATGTTTTTTCTTATGGTACTTGCGATGTAATTTTTATTTTTATTATCATCATGAAATAGAACAGTAAAATTCAAAACCTGTAAAAATATAGTTGCATTGTTCACTATGCTTTGACATTTTACAAAATTCCAGACAAATACTTGTTTGTTTCACACAAGAGTATTCGTCGTAAATTTTCAGATCCAAAATAAAATTCATTTGTTATTTTATTGTATTCATTTAGATATACAATTCTCAAACGTCGAAGTCAGAGCTCACAGCAATATAAAGAGTTATTATGCACCAGTAACCGAAATCCATGCGATTGTTACAAAAATTATGCATAACGGGAGTTAAATTACTCAGGCGAGAAAAAGGTTTTTTAAAAATTATTTATTTAATTTTATAAACAACCTTTCTGTTTTAAAGCAAGTTGAAGACAGAGAATCTTTATTAAAATTTTATATAATTTAAAACAGTTAAATCATCAAAATACTAAAACACTATTGTTCGATTCCCCGAGGTGCAAGTGCGGCGTCATGGGAATGTATCCTTATGCTTATGCATAACGAGTGCCTTTTATTATGTAAATAAGTAGTAAAGTTGTAGCTTTGCAAGATTGCTGCTAAATAAACAGTTTCAGTAATTCATTGTTCGTTCCGTAACTTTGGAAAGGCGAGTCATGTAATATTAAAATGCAGCCGGAAACTTCGAAGCATGAAAATTTTAAAATCAATCGAGCTCTATCTAGCCAGACTTTAGGATGGCTGGACCTAGGAATTATGTATGAGAGTTCGTCAGCTCTCTTAAAATATATAATTTAGTACTATTCCATTTCATATTGATTTTTATCAACGTTTATTTGGCTGTATTTTGCTATGTTTATTTGCCAATAGTTTTATTATTTCCTTTGGGGAATTGAATATACTTACCTTATATTGGTATATTTATATGGTTTCCTAAGCGACATTCAAATTGATATTCATGGACGATAAGTTTGAATTTGCTGGGTATATACATAGGTATGTACTCGTATGTAAACAGGCTCGTAGTAATTGTAGTAAGATTCTTGTAACATTAGCAAAGAGATAACGAAAAAACGTAGTTAGAGCAAATTCTGTATTTTTGTATTTATAATCTTTATTTTCTTAGGTTTGAGTCAGAATAGATACTAGTTAATTTAATAATTAATTTATCACAAAGTAATAATGCCAATGTTAAATATAAAACTTTTTTAATTATTTATTTATTATTCTTATTGTATACACATGATAAAAGGTGATATTTATATATTTTCCTTATTAATTAAAAAAAAATTGATATAATTTCGATATATTTGCCAACTGTACAAATGTTATAGATTACCCAGCTTACTTTCCAATCTAGTGAGAAATTCTTTTATCGCTTCAATTTCTAAGGATATTTGGTCGATTTTAACATTGAGCTTGTCTAACGGAGATTTCGTTTCTTCAACGTATCCCCCTACTTGCCCTTTCACTTTTGATACTCCTTCATCTAAACTATTTAAGCGTTTGATAATTTCGTCATATTTCATTCTGGGCATTGCTGACGGTTCGTACTTAACAGGTTCAGTTTTTTCAACTGCTTTTACTTCCTTTTTAGTAATAGCTTCATGCATTTCAAACATCATCGTCCTAAATGATTCCATGTTGGATTCCATTTCCATTTGCTTTTTTTGTTCTTGAGCTTTGTCCAAAATGGCATTTTTTATTCTCGATGGGATTGTCTTGTGGAAGCGCCATCTTGGTTGGCCGGGACAAAAGGATATGACGCTCATGACCTTCCTCCTACTTCTGATCCGAGCACTCAGCTTGTTTGGTAACACGATGTTAAAGAATTTGTTATAAACTAAATTGTCCAAAGTGCCTAAAAACTCTACCTGTTTGGCCAGTCTTCGAATATTTCCTAAGATCTCTAGATCATTTATGTCATTGACAGCTACACCCACCATCAGATTCATTAAAACTATGGCAGCTAGAATCAGGAAAATGACGAAAATAAGTCTAACTATAATGAGAGATGTGGCCAGTTCTTTGGTATGAGTTTCATCGAATAAGGCAACGTAATCGAATTCAGACGTCATCATCACCATAGTTTTTACGAATGCAGCCCATGGACCGTCAAAAGGAATTTCTGAGTGGAACTGAATCATAAAGCTTAGAGAGAAGCCTATAACTAAAAATGCGAATGTAAGTAGAATCTGTAAGCAAAAAAAAATCTTTAAAATATTGCAAGAAAAATTTTGCATTGGAAATAAGATTTGAAAGCGTTTAATCGATAAGTTATTAACAATATAGCAAGCCAAGGCTATGCTAATGAATGATATTATAAAAAATGTCCGTGGCCGTGACAGATTCTATTCTAGAGCCATTCCATTAGTATTCTGCCTGTCAAAGGCAATGTACTCGGTATTGTAGGAATATTAACATTAATATAATTTAGTCAATTTATAACGAAGTGACATCTATTATTTATAGAAAAAGAAATGAACTTGGATTAAAAACCAGCACTGTATGAGTGTTACAGCAATATTTATATTTTATTTATAAATTTGTAAAATTATATATTTATTTATGGTCTTACCTATTTTTCTATAACTAATTTAAATAAATATTACTGATATAACAAAATTACTAATTACTGTTACTATATGAAATTTACCATCGATTTCAGTAATCCAAATATACAATATTAAATAAAACAAATATTACCTTTACAACATTTGCAGCCACTTTCCCAAACATCAGAACATAATATCCCCAATTAGGAAATCTCGAAAGAAGAAACATAAGTTCTATCCAAGATAATAGTAAAGCACAAGTAGCAATATGTCGCGGCCATTCTGCTGATGATGAAACAAAAGCTATACTTAAAGGGAGAATCCCTGCGAGAACTATTGAGAAGAATTTGATCCAAGTCTCTAGTTGTAAGAAGTATCTTGTGCTTTTCACGTTCATATAGAATATTTCCTGCAAGAAAAAAAATCATATATACTATGCACATACATATGTATATTTTGTTTGTATACCATCAAAAACTGAAGTAGAAAGTAAAATTTTTCTATAGCATTGCCCACAGCTTACTTCTCAGTAAGCGAACAGCGTACAAGTATTGGAAGCGAACGAAACTGTTGGAACCGAGTTCAAAAAATGAATTTTCAGTTAATTATTATTTGATTAAATTCAATTTAGTATTCCAATAGATAAATTATCTGATCACCAATTATCACACACAATCCGTTTAACTGTTTTTGGATGAGTGAGTAATTATTTCTATATTGAATATTTAACCATTTGCATTTACATTTGCATGCACCATTAGAAACGATCAGAAAAATATTCAATTATACTTGATTCAAAATGATCATAAATAAATGTGTGTCATAATGGCTGATTGAAATAATATAATTTCCTCTAAATATATAAAAAAGCGTATCTACTTTTAAACCAATACTTACTTCTACAATTATTAAAAATATTGTCGAATAAATCATATATCCCCAAATAATAGGATTCAATGGCGCCGGTGGACTCGCGTTTGTGTCTTTGTAAAAAAATATGGAAACTATATAAATAGTCAAGGAGCTGACGAAAAGGGCGTAGACAGCTATAATTGTGTAGAAAAATGGCAATAACGCGTTCCATTTTAGATATAGGAAACTTTCCACTAAGGGATGGACCAACAGACGTCTTTGACATTGCCTGTTACCAGTTTTAAGTAACGCTTGGATTACTTTCATTTGCTCCATTTCGCATATTGTTGGCATTAATATCCTATAATCTACAGTTACTTGACATTTGGAGTCTTGGAAATTTTGGATATTAGAGCAAATGTATGAGTCGAACATCTCTTCAAAAAAGTCAGTTGGTTTCGACAGATTATTAATAATCATATCTATGGCTGAACGTTTGTATTTTTTCGGCCCATCTGTACAAGCAGAGAGATCAGCTCCTTCTCGTAAAAACAATGCTATAGTGTCTCTACTGCCATGATGACCGGCCGTATGAAGAGGATACCAGCCCAAACTGTTAACTTCTTGTAACGTAGTTCTATCATATTTCAGAATAGCTTCAGCAACGCTGTCGTAATTTTTCAAGGCAGCCAAATGTAACGGCGTCGAACTATGATGAGGTATCGATGTTGTACGTAATCTTATATCTACATGTTTTGAGATTAAATACTCTACACATTCTAAATTATTTTCATATACAGCAAAATGTATCGGACCAAAGCCTCGTCTATCCGATAATGTTATAGCATTTATCATATCTTCTGCGATACCATCTTTGTATTCTAGCAAGAGTTTTAGAATATCTAAATGCCCATATTCAGCTGCTACGTGGAAGACATTTACGTCACCGGGCATAACAATTGTTATCGAAGCCCCTTCTTCTAATAATACTTGGACACATGACAAGTGACCATGTTTAATGGCTTTTACTAATGGTGTCTCACCCTCGTCGTTTTGGTAATCAATAAAGTCTTTTTGTTTTGCCAAACTCAAGATTTCGTTAAGCACGTCTAAATTTCCTAGCGTTGCTGCCGAATGAATAGGGGTTTCACCGTCATTTGCCTAAAATTAATTTAGTAAACCTTAATTTAGTAAAGTATATTGTTTACTAAAATGTATTTCTCATATGAAATTCAATTATTTTAAAAAAATCGATTCATTAAAAAAAACTCATATACACTTCGAAAAGATAAGATTATAATCTTATAGAGCTATTCTGTAAACTTTTGTACCTCTGGCAAAAAAATTGCGAAAATTTACCAATAGTACCCTATTTAAGATAAGATATGCTAGATACCTTAATAGTAACATCAGCTCCTGCTTCCAAAGCAATACAAACACCGGGCACCCACGCAGCTTCTACAGCCGCCTGTAACACTGTATGACCATCTACATCTTTAACGTCTATTATTGCTCTCATCGGATCTGCGTCCCTGTACGCGTAGCTTGCTAATGTCTAAAACATATTTTATTTATAAGGCTTTTTGGCATTTCTTAAAGAACTAATATTATAATTATATTGATGATTACTTAACAGTGACTGTTGAGGTCATCGTCGCATCGTTGCGCAGGGCACAGGCGTGTGACTGTAAATGCAACGATTATGGATTCGATTCCCACTCGGAGATAAGATTTTTTTTATAATTGCATTTCCTCACTCTGGTAAGCAATTTGGCAGAATGTGGAAAATTGGGTTTTTTTTTATACGAATTATTAATAAGAAAATAGTCTAAATAAAAACCTGAAGAGGCAATTCCAATTGTTTCTTAACACAAAGATGTAAAGGAGTTTCTCCAGGTTCATTGAAACATGTCACTGATACCCCTGCACCCAGTAATACATTTATACAATCAATATTAGACATTTCTGCGGCTGTGTGTAACGGCGTGTCCAGATTTGTTGAATCAGGCTTCATGCTGTGGAACTGGCTACCAGCTTGTAATAGCATTTTAATAACTTCTGTGAAACTAGAAAATGAAATGGAAAATATGTTAGGCTTGCTTGTGAAGGCAGATGAGGCTTTACGTTAAAAGTCACGGGATTTGTTTGTTGTGATTTGTTATATAATTTACTTTTTGCTATTAATTTCTTGGTCATGATAATATCCTGAACCAGCCACATCAAGAGGAGTTCTTCCTAGAATATCACAAATGTTGGGATTGGCACCAGCTGCAAGGAGTAACCTGGTGCAGTGACGACGAGCGCAGGACGCGGCCACGTGAAGAGGCGTCCAGCCGGGTCGAAGTAACGGTAACTGTTGAAGATTGTGAAAGGTAAGGTAATAACGCAGTACTAAAACGGTAAAAGGATTTTTTATTAGTTAAAATTATGTATGTACATTACACCACTTAATGTCTAAGAATATAAATATCTCATAGAGTTTTAAGAAATATTTTCGTAAGGAATGTTTTCTATATGTTTAATTCATAACAAAGTTTAGCGATATAAATACTTTCATAGTACTGTACTAACACTCCCTTTAATATCCATACAGTTGTGGTCGATGTTGTCTTTCCATGTTTTGGGCAGTACCGTGTCGATTTCTCCCAAGTCACACCTCACGTTAACCATCTCCTTCGTCAGTTTGCTGATCTTTCGGACGTCTTCCTCCGCTTCTGAGGACATGTCGTCGTTGTCCACTCGTATTTGCATGTCTAAAAATAATTTAAAAAAATAATAATTGTTGACGTTATTCAACGACTCATAGAGAACTCACTGACGAAACTACTGGGCGTAAAATACTAAAAGAGGATTTCTCGAAATTTTTAACGGGGACAAGAAAAAACAGGATTTTCTAAATTTATTGAAATCAACAAAAACTACTAGTAACATAATATGTGTGTATACTTATTTTATTTAGTACAGTTTATGTGTAATATGAACTTGACGTCCAAATCCACATTCTCTAAATTTAAACATAGACAGTATTTTGACAACAGCTTTGACAAAGAAGAAAACGAGATCTCAATTTTTTACAACCCCTAGGAGGCTTTCCAGCGTGAAATCATGGAGATAGCCCAGAATTTTATGGTTAGTACCTTTAAAAGTGTAACGTTTTTCGTGGTTTAAGAGTATCGTAAATTTAAAATTGTAAAATGTTATTGGGGCATTAAAATTTTTAGTATCCACTTTAATTAAGACAGCAAATTCCCTTTATTGTTCCGTTTCGAGCTCAGCTAACTCTAATTTGAGTTTAGTCTTTATTTTTTTACATATTATTTTAGTGTGTATTTTTAATAGTATAAATAACTAAATAGAATTAACAATAGCACGCTTTGATTCATCCTTGTCTATCGAAACAAGAAAGATAATTTATTTTATTAGGATTAAATAAAGTATATATAGAATGTTGTATAAACATTTGGAACTGAGAAGATTTTGTATCGGTGTTATCGGTAAAATATTAATTAAATTTACTTTTTACTTTTAATGTTTCTTAATTCAAGTGCTTATTAAAATCACATACATACTCATACATATGTATTATATTAAAATAATATTTTTATAAAATAAATGATTTTAGGGTCCACTCGCCACGAACACGATGACTCGAATCAACGAAAACGGAAACGTAGTTGGTACTATTATAGTTAATTGTGAAGGTAATTATAACAACTACGCAGATCTTTCTTTTTCTACATTTTTCTTAACTGTCTAAAACAACTGAATTATCTAAAACAAAATTGTTTTTTGTTTTTTATTACCATCTTTAGACACTTGGTAATGAGTGAAGAATAAGAAAGATTTATTTCTAAACATTCTAAGTAGAGTTGCTGATTTGGGATAATTGTGTTGAGAATAAATCTTTCATTCTCTCTTTTCTGCAAATTAGATAAATTTGAAAATTTAAAATTTTAAAGTATTTGGTTTGAGGTTATAATCGGTTTTGGTGAGTTTAGTGTAAAAGAGATGAATTTTATGTGTAAAATTGCGACTCTAAAAGAATGATTTTAAAATTGCCAATTGGTGTGTAAAATGAATGTAGAGAATGCCTATTTATATAAAGAATACACAAAGGATACGCAAATTAATTTAAGTTAGAACCCCCCATCGCGTTAGGTTATACATATGGGTATGATAAAATTTAATTCTTTTCTTCTTGGTAGTCTAAATATAAGTTACTTTGTTCAGTTTTAATACCAGTCGCATTTATTAAAATGTTTCTCTAGAAACAACTTTGGTACAAATCTCTACATATAAATAAATTTAAAGTGCCTGTCTGTGTGTGTCTGATAAATATTACTGTTTGTTTGTCATTCCTATGTTTAAATTAGAAATATTTCTGACATAGCTTTTACAAGCAAAACTTATCTTCTAAACGCAATTGAGGGTTCCAAGATAAAAAAAAATAAATAAACGTTCTAGGATATATCATATTACTTAGTAAATCTGAGACGGAACTTCTTTTTACTCGAACGCCCTGAAAAATTGAAATGGGTCCCGACTGTTAATTTTATTAACCATTGGACTTGTTTTGTCATTTTATTTTAAGGAATCATTTTTTTGTTTTTTTATATTTTTTAAACATATATTTAATATATAAATTATATTAAAAGACAGAGCCAGAGGAAGCTCTTAGTCATATTTTATGATATGATATAGTACAGAACTTATAGCGAGCGGTTGACAGTTTGCAAAGCACTAGTACTTCTACGATTATTTCTTACAGTCATAATGGCGTCTCTCGAGAAATTATAGAAACTATTACGTAGCTATCGCAATGTCTAGTGACATATATTAATATAAATATATAATTTTCTACGATCTACGCAAGATCTTGGGGAAAAAATAGTGTTTTGGTTGCACGTATTTTCAGTATATACCAGGGCTTACTCAGGTTTATTGTTAACACTTTTCATGCAATTATGACATTTTTTTTCAAAAACTTTTTGAATTATTATTGGAGATGCGATATGGCTCGAGATGATCTATTGAGCCTTTTAGCCTTTTCCTGATTTGACTGGTTTTCCTTTGAAATATTTGAAATATTTAACTTAGAAGTCGAATATTGCAAATTCCCGTCTTAGCGAGCACCTACGTCCTATAAATAACTCCTATGCAAAATTTGAGATTCCTAGCACATGTAGTTTCTGAGATTTCGTGATGACTGAGTGAGTGACCTTTCGATTTTATATATATATAGATAAGTCACCATGGTGGCGATTCAAACCAGTTTCATCTAAGGAATAATTGATATGATTTTGCAGGCTTTCCAGAAACAACTACTTTGGACAGCTTGACGGCGGCCACTTATTCTACGCATATGAGAAATCTGTCGCATCACGCTTCGAACGCATTAAAAGAAATTGTAAGCATTTTTTAATTACACAAATAACCTAGTACTAAGATGCTACCTTGTTACAATATTTTTGAAGCCGCTGATATAAATTAGTAAAAAATAAAAAGAAATGTTTTTTTTTTTGTAATAAAAAATGTTTAACATAATTAAATATTTGAAGTTAGAAACTTGTAAGGGAAAGATCCTGATGGACCCAGCGGAGGGGAAGTAATGAACATTGAATAGGTTACTTATATTAAACTTTTCGTTTTTTATTTATGTTCTCAACTGCTAATAATTTGTTTTGATCTTCTTTGTAATTGTTCGGCTATCGCTTTTTTGTCCATATTTTTTGTATCTAAATTTTTTTATATATCTATGTATAAAAAAAAATATTTAAATTTATATTTTCATTTCTTCTCTCTTGTGTCGAAGCAAAGTGCGGCGTTGAATTCCGCCACTCATCACGTAATGCTTACAGAATTCGGCGGAAAGTGGAGAACGTAATGTCTTAACACTAGGTTACTTCTGCCTACCTTGCTGTGTGCGGGATGAAGCGTGAAGCTGGTTTTACGCATTATATAAATTATTGATTACATTCTCAACTTTTTCCTCCCCTTTACGCCTTAAGTAAGCATAAAGCTAAAAAAGAAACGTGTAAAAAATTGGGATGATCCTAGTTTCCGACTTGCGAACTCACACGTTTCATCCTCCGCTAATTGCCGCGATCCAGTTGATCCGTGAAATGTAATCTCGTCAGCAAAAAGTCGATCTCTATCAGAGATTGTTATCGCTGTTTCGTTGTATGTTTAACATCCAAATTAAAAGCTTTTTTTTATATAGAATATTTAATTTGGAAAATGCTATTTTTAATAAATGGTGTAAGCTAGACACATTTGCAGAGGGAACCTAAGAGCCTAGCGTTAAGACACTCCGTTCCCATTAAGACACTTCCGTTGCCCACTTTCCGCCAAATTCTGGAGAAAATTCTTTCTTATAATTATGTTTTTATATTATGTACAATAAAGGATACATAAAGAATAGAATACTTCTCGTCCATTGCACCATAATGACATCGAGACATCAAAATTAACCATTAATTTCAGGACGTTACGGACGCGTTAGTTGTACTCCGGTTAGTATCAAAGAAGTCGGAGGCTGTGGTCGCTCCGGACCACGAGTTCCATCTGATAGTGGTCATGAGAAGGTCCTAAATATGCTACCAGTATAATTAGAGAGTGGTCCATATGGTTGGTTATATTTTTAAAATTATTATGCTGGTTGATTATGATTATGCTGATTATATTGTTTGATTTATTATTTATTTGCTGTATTTTTAATATTATTCTTTTTAATATTCTTTATCCTACATAGATATATTTATTATTGTTATTTGTTAAGGTTAAATTCTTCATGAAATTTTCAAAAATAGTATGTTTATTTTTTAATTAACATTAAGAGGTCGTCGTGGAGCAGTGGCATAAGGGTGTGACTGTAACGTGACGGTTGTGGGTTTGATCACCAGTCGAGGAAGTGAAATATTTATTTACGTTTATATTTCCATTTCTTCGCTCTGGTGTCTAGGCAAAGCGCGGCGTTGAGTTCTGCCACTCAACACGCAATGCCTCCAGAATTCTGAAGAAAGTGGGGAACGGAGTATCTTAAGCGTTCCCTTTGCCTACCGTGCTGTGTGCGTGAAGTCTAGATTAAGATTTTTTAACATTAAGAAGCGTGGGATTGCACGCTTTACAAAAATAAAAAAAAATAGAAATATCTATTTTATATACAATATTTTATGATATACCTTCGGGAAAATCCAATAATATAGCCATTTGCCTGGCATTTCCGGCGTAGGCAGCGAGATGTAGCGGCGTTCGTCCCAACCTGTCCTGCCTGTTCTTTTCTGCTCCATATTTGACTAAGAGGTCTAACGTGTCGCCTCCAAGCATGGCCGCCATGTGGCAAGCTGATACCAGGTCTAGACGACATGTTGCGTTTGCGTTTGCGCCTGCTTTTAATAATCTGGAATTATTAAATTTGTTTTGTCTTCATTTTTATCAACTACACGCTTTTTTACGCATAGCATGTTACAGTGAAATTAGTGTTAAGACACTTCGTTTCCCTACGTACTCTCCACATTTCGAGAATTTGCGAGGAAATGAGAAAAGTTCATTCGCCAAATAGGAACCGATCTCACAATCATCGCGTTTACAAACTGAAGTCTTCATTGCGTTTTTAAATTTTAAATCAAATGAAAATAAAAGATGTGTATGGCATATGACACAATCTGGCCGCTGGTATAGTGGGTTACATCGAAACGATTAACGTGATTAAATTATAGTCTATATAGTCTTTTTGTGATAAACAGATTATATTCAATACATTTTTTTTCAATCCGAACCAGTAGTTTTTGAGATCAGTGCGTTCAACCAGACTCTTCAACTTTCCTCTCCTGCAGAAATGAGGTATTCGCGGAGATTTAGCCTGTAAAGATTCCTTAAGGCAAAAATCAACATAGAAATAGCCTCTAACACAAAACAGATTCTTCAGGTTTATGATATTAATATTGATTTTATTGCCAGTAGCAAATATCAATTTGAACTAGCAACTATTACTTGGGATCTCAATAATTCTCAGTATTATATCTTGAAGATAATAAATTATTATTTGATGCGGTGCCATTAGAGACATGATTTACTGTAACTATTTCAATAAGCGACGACTCCAGTGAGAATAATGGTGGCGATTTACTGTACTATAGTATGACGTCATAGTGCTTTGAGAATGACACCTTTAAATAATGTAAGAGTGAGGGTACTATATTAAACAATGCTAAACCACAGTCCTAAATTATATTTTCTTTAGCTTTAGCGTTTTTTTTCCCGTACAGGTCCGTTTTTGTTCCGTAAACAGCTTCACGCTGTATCCCGCACACAGCAGGGTAGGGACCTAGTGTTAAGACACTTCGTTCTTACTTTCTGCCGGCATTTTTGGAGGCATTGTGTGCTGAGTGGCGTCGACGCCGCGCATTGGACTTAAATTTAAATAAACTATATAAATTTAAATAAATATTTCATTTCCTCGGGTGGGGTGGGGGTCAGTTTGTGAACCTGCGCCACGACTGGCCCAATCTAGAAATCAATTATTTTAAAAAATAATATATATTTATTAGTAACAATTATTTAAATAATCAGCGTACTACTACTATCTTATCAAACACACAAACCTCTCAACTTCCTCCACATCATGTTTCTCAATAGCCTCCAGCAGTTCAGTGTTGAGTCTCCTCAAGCGTCTGTCGCTGCGTCGCCATTTCCTCGAGTAGTCGTACCCGGTGTCGGGGGCCGGCGTGCTGTCAGGAGTGGATATAGCTGAATACGGCTCCAGTTGTAGTTTCTGTAGGGTCGGGTTGTAGGCGCTGGAATTTTTTAAATGAATAGAGGTAAGCGTGATAGTTGTGAGTTCGATTCTTATTAGGGGCCTTGAGTCTCACTGCTTAACACACTATGTCTCAAATTAGGTGGAAAGTTATTGAAGGTCATAAAGTACCTATAGAAGGCTAGGGAGACCTAGGTTCCCTATATGAGGGAAACAGCGTAAAGTAAAAAAATGGAATAAAAAAATTATGGTGATATTTTCTTTATGGTTACATATACATTTTAGACATAATAGTAGAAAAGGTTGAGAAGAACTACTCCGTTACATAATGCACTTTGTCCAATAAGATCAGGGAAGTAAAAATAATAAATGTAAATTTTTCCTTTAGTGGCATTTAACAACGTTTCCATTGTGTTGAGCCAACCAAGCATATCTCAATTACGCCAACGTCAAATTATTTAAACCCAATTGTCTATCTTTATAAACTCTTTCTTTCGTTTCGGAGTGACTGGCAAACTAGTGGACTTAGAAAGTTGGAATTTCACATGGAGGTAGTCTAAGGATTGAGACGAGGGGAGAGCACTAATAATTCCTATCTATATTCAATGTAATTGAATCTAAAATAATGAAAAAATAATTATTTTTTGTATTTTTCTGTTGGTGCATTTGTGCACGCTATTCTAAAAACGGCTTAGCTTATTTAAATGCAGTTTTTACTAATGCTTTGGTAAATTTAGCTTAACATTTAGTGTTTTGTTTTAATAGGTTCATCATTAAAGTAAATATACCTATATTAGTATAGTGTTATAAAATAAATTTACGCTTACGGTGGTCCATTATTGCTGCTGGGTTTCTTCGTTCTAACAGGAGATCGACGCGGGGCACGCTCATTGTTAGGAGGCAGGAGGGGAGCTAAGTTCTCATCCTCTTCTGGAATACCTTGTTCTACATCTGGTAATAAGGAAATATCTATGTAGTTTCTTAACACATACAGCGTGAAGGTAAAGCTAAGTCAGAATTTTTTTTAGTTTAGTTTAAATTTATTTTTAGTCCTGTTTTAGTTTTATTGTCGGTTGTGGATGCCATTCGGGGGAATGAATTATTTCTAATGCCTAGCTCTGGTAATTAGACAAAAAGCGGCGATGATTTTCACGCCGTCGGTAACAAGTGTCGAAAATTATCGTTTATATGCAGCATTTTTTATCAAGTCATCGTGACGCTTACTTTACTTGTTTGTCTTGTAATCTCTTTTGACTCCCATAATACCTTAAAACTATTTATTTATATTAAATGAATAAGTTACTGGTGCATAATCACCCCCTAATTTTATTATTGGTGCCTGGTATCGAGGCATAGTAAGTCGTAGAGTTCTGCGACTAACAGGCATTGCCCCCAGAATTGGGCGGAAAATTGGGAACAGGGTGTTTTAACACTAGGTTCCCTTTGCCTACTCTGCTGTGTGTGACATACAGCTTGATTTTGTTAATATTATATCATCATGTGGTCGGAATAGGTAACTATATGTTTATTTATTCTTTACAGCTTCACGCTTTTTCCCGTTACCAAATTCATTCTGCTGTACTTACAAAATTATTTCTTCCAATATCGAGCCAACACAAATATATGTATTCTAATACAAATATTGATTATACAAACATCCTTTTGCAAACATTTAATATATCTACAATATATAAGACTCTTCTGTTGGTGATAAGCTATCAAATTTTGGAATCTCGAAACTTGAACTCGTTTGAACCCGTTATGTAAATGATAATTGCCAAATATTCTATCAAAATAAAGTTTGAAATAAATATAAACTTATGTCATCGTCCTCCTCAGACAATCTTGTCCTCCAGGGGTCCTCCTTTTACGTGATCTTCCTCAGTATCTCTCTCTCTAACCTCAGATACTGTTCTAAAAGGTCAATTCAGGACTCCACCTGGTTTCCTCGTATAATATATTCTAATCTTAAAGTACATAGTAGACAGGTACAGAAAACAGTAATACAAGTAAATAAACCTATAATTTAATCAAGAAAACTAGAAGTGACTACGAAAGGTAACTTAAACGAGAAAATTCTTAGCCAAGATCCAAGAAAATATGTTTAGCCGCTTGAAAATCATCAGCTCTTTCTAGTTGGTGAAAGGATGTGAGCGACTTCCCTGGTCTGATTGTATCCATATTTAATATCCTGTCACTTTAAAATATTTCCTATACGTACACGTGGTTTCTTTTATTTGATACTGTAGTAGCATCTTGAATCCCTAGAATACCTTACTTCTCGACAACTTACATAGTTGTTTGTTCTTTGTTTAATGAATGGAATATAGAAGATAATGTTTACTCTTTCTCTAATAATATTATGCCGACTATGCTATAATGGTGTAATCTTCACGTTGTATCCCGCACACAGCAGGGTAGGAAGAGAGAATCTGGAGTTAAACACTCCGTTCTCCTTTTTTCTGCCTAATTCTGGAGGCTTTTATTATATGGCGGAGCTCAACGCCGCGCTTTGCCTCAAATATGAAATATAATATTTAAAATCGAAATATATATATATCATAGGCCGGAAGTAAGACATGGAGTGTGGTACTCATCGCCTAAAATGAGGAGTATCGAGAAATCTATGATCAAATTCACTTTATAAAACGAAAAAATGAAATATTTAACCTTGTACCTTTAGAGAATAGTCCCGCAAATGGTCCTTTAGTCCACATTTATAAAACAAATCTAATTAAACTTGCACTTTCAAAGACAACTCATTGTAACTTTAAACTTTCATTAAAACACACCTTTTTTAGTTAATAGTTAAAATTTTAAATTAAAAAGTTAAAACACTATATTATTTTTAAGATTTTCGACGACATAATCCTAGCTATGTCAACGTGTGACTGATTCGTGTAAACATACGTTTAGCGCCGGCGAAGGCCGTTTGGATGCGCAGAGGCATCATGATTCATGTGAGAGCCACCTCGTTATCTTTATACTGTAATTGATGATGTTTGTATGCCTTTTTTTAGCTTATTTTTTCATATAGAGAAGGCACTTTTGTACAATGTGAGGATAAATCTTATATGAATATTTTAATGTTTTACAAAAACCAGCTTAATGCTTCTTCTCACAAAGCAGTATAGGCAGAAGGAATCTAGTGTTAGATACGTTGCTCCCGATTGGAAGCAAAATTTTAGAGACATTATGAGTTGAGTGGCAGTGGTAGTAAAGGCACCTATAAAAAAATAACACTGTCTTTTAAATTGTCTTATTTTTTTTAAATTGACAGTGTGCGAAGCTCTCGAGTTATTTGGATATCGATTGTCATAAAAATGTATATAAAAAATTATTCATATAATCTCTTTCTCTTCTACCTTTTGAGCCAAATTATTTACAAAGATTTTCGTGAAAATAAAATTGCTTAATTTAAAAAAATGTTTATCAGTTAGCGATAATAATCAACAATAGACATACGAGTATTATAAATCTACTTAGGGGTACATATATCAATTATTTATTTCAAAATTTTAAGAGAAAATAAAGAAAAAAATAAGATATTTACTTCATCCCTAAAAAAATAACAATATTTTTTTTATATAGGATCCCTAGTTTTCCATTCAACTAAGGAGCGGCCCTATTCACCGTTGTACAAACGAGATTATGCTAAGTAGTAATAAATTTGTAACTGGCGATTGCCGTAAGTGTTTACTAATTGCTATAGATAATTGAAGTAGAACATAATGGTGCATTTAGTGTAAAGAATAATAAATGTATTTAAATGTGATGGTTGTGGGTTCGATTCTCTCTTAGGGGAAAAAATGATGTTCATTTATCTGTATTTTATGAACCGAGTTTGGTTTTACAGCCACCATGGAATGTCAACAGCATGAGCCTAAGAATGTAGGGGATACATCCAACGTCGGAAGCATCACGCAGTTACAGGCAATAGCAGAGTGGCATCTACCTCTAAAAATCTTAAATTTAGTGTTAAGACACTCTGCTCTCTGTTTCTATTTATGATTTGTTTTATAAGATCGGAACAATAAAAAAAGTACATTGCAACGCAGCCAACCGGCGCGGCGTCTGGCTGTAAACATGATGGTTGCGAGTTTGATTTCATATTAATTATTTTTTATTTTCTCGCTTTGGTAACGAGACAAAGCACAACGTTGAGTTCTGTACCCATGAAGCAATGTCTCGAAAAGAGTGTTTGACACTAGGTTCCCTCTGCTTACCCTGTAATACGTGGGATAGGACATGAATGAATATTAAATGAATATATGTATCTAAATCTAATAACCCATTTACTGCAACGTTACATTATGGCCTTGAAACCATAACTACATGGTTTTCCGTATTTGTTGACCTAATTTCCTTCTGTGTGTCTAATAATTTCCTCCTTGCAGAAAAATAATACTACGTACCCTAATCTGGATTTGAACAGGAAACTTTCCAAATCATTTGTAACTCTAACCAAAAATTGAAAGCTTGGGTATAATTTCATGTATTTTCTTAGAATATATGTACATAAGTTAAAATAAGTGCAGTAGTTAGATATATCGCTTATTTGGGGGAACAATGACGTAATTGTAATTAAAAATAAATAAGTCAGTTATATCAATGACTATCCTGCAAGATTTTAAAAAGTGCAATCAAGTACAATTTCAAAACAAGTGCATTGTAGTCCCAAAACAACGATATTATATCTTTTTTCTTAATCATAAACTTAGAAATAGAAATCTTAGTCACTGTACCTTTTACACACCTATTGCTCTTACTGACTCACGTTGTCACGTTTTATTTTATGAGTATCTCTGAGGCTTTATCCACGTGGAATTTAGAGGTAGGTTTTAGTTTAACTTCACGCTGTACCACGCAGGCAGCAGGCTAGCAGGGTAGACAGAGGGAACCTAGTGTTAAAACACTCAGTTCCCATTAAGACACTTCTGTTCCCCGCCTTCAGTGGTGTAGATCAACGCCACGTACTTATTACAACTATACTTTGTTTTACCGGCGGCTTCGCCCGCTTAGTCGAATGCATATAAGTAGAGCACGTATTTACAAATCATTCTCAAGTCAAGGACGGATTTGAGATTACCCTATAGGTTTTGTTTACGTTGCGAATTTCATACAAAACGTAACAAAAGCTATAAATAAATAATAATAATGTTTAATGGTGTTGACTTAGAACTGAACCTGAATATTTAATATGAATATCTATATATATAAAAGGACTTGTCCTCACTGACTGAGGTAAGACGCACGCACAGCTGTAACCGCTGTGCGTAGAAATGTTAAACTTGGACAAAAGTTTGCTTTCGTAATCTGGACATCCACTAAGAAGGGATATTAAAAAATTTTAACCCTAAAGGGGTGAAATAGGGGTTCAAAGTTTGTATGGAAAATAATTTAAATCGGCACCGATTTTTATAAAATTTTAAATTTAGATTTTTAAAAGTATTTCATTGAACACGTGTTTCATCGTTTTCTAGAATTCTCTCCCTAAGGGTGCAAATAAGGGGTTGAAAGTTTGTATAGGTTTTTTTTAAATCGTCACCAATTTTTATAAAATTTGAAATTCAGACTCTTAAACGTATATAATTAAACACATGTTTCATGGTTTTCTAGAATTCACACCCTAAGGGTGCAAATAAGGGGTTGAAAGTTTGTATGGGAAAATTCTTAAATCGCCACCGATTTTTATAAAATTTGATATTTATACTCTTAAAAATATTTAATTAAACATAGGTTTCATGGTTTTCTAGAATTCATCCCCTACGGGTGCAAATAAGGGGTTGAAAGTTTGTATGGAAAAAAATTTAAATCGCCACCGATTTTTATAAAATTTGAAATTTAGACTTAAAAATATTTCATTGAACACATGTTTCATGGGTTATTAGAATTCACCCTTAAATACGCAAGCGAAGCTGCGCGCGTCCGCTAGTTTAATATATAATTTCAGCTTGATACCTCCATCCTCCAAATGGCCTTGACAAACGGATGAATGAACTACAAACTGATCTTGTAGAAGAAATCCTAAAAATGCACGAAAACTATTTTATTCCATTCCCCCATTATTTCCATTACGTTAAAAAAACGTGACGTTAAAAAAACGTGACGTTAAAAAACGTGAAATTAGAAAGCAATAAATTAAAAAAATATTATTATTAACGTTTACAATTTTATTTACATGAATTACGTGTTTACTTGTATATGACTCAAATACTCAACTATGTATATATACGTACTATATATAAATTTTTAAATATAATTACTTGATTATATCTAAAGATTTAATTATAATGATAAATCAAACTGATTTGATAAAACAAATTAAAAACAAGATATAAAATCTTAATATTAAAATTATAAAATAATTTAGTCCTAGTAACATTGTGAGCTTCTCTTAAAAATAAATTTATAAATAAAATACGATTAAAGAAATCTCACGTAATCTGGAACAATAATAAAATTAAATAAATACAAAAGTAATAAATTACCTCTATACTTAGACATTTTACATATAAGCACATTATAACTTCTCTAATAATTTTTTTTCATATATTTTATATTTTTTCACTCATTTCACAAGTGTTAAACAAAAACACCTTTGCACCGATTGAAACACGAAGAACGATTATTCTTATCAATTTCCTTCGACAGAACGAGGTGTGTAGAGCGCATAATATCTAGAAATGCCATTTATTTTGTCATTAATATGATAAAGCTAATGATTACTGGAGTAAGTTACTAGATTTTATAATTATTATAATCATTATAATTATGGAAATTGCTATATTAATATATTTGAGTAATTTTATTGTTTGCTACTTGCAATATGATTTAAAGTATGTAAAAAAATGATTTACTTAGTGTGATCATCTAAAGTGATAAGATAAATCTGTAATGAGATTTTTTGTTTCTCTCGATTCCTATACTTCTTTGTTTTTGTTATAGTTTCACGCTATATCCCGCAAAACTAGTGTTAAGACACTTATGTTCCCCACTTTCCACCGATTTCTGGAGCCGTTGGATTTCAATTTAAATATAACACGTATCTCACATACAGATACAGAGAGAGAGAGAGAGAGAGAGAGAGAGAGAGAGAGAGAGACTTCACATTAAGTAATATTAAGACACTCTGTCCTCCTAAAAAAAAATGAGATTTTACCATTACTGTTCTATTGAGCGGCAAATATTTTTCTTTAAATACAATAAAATTTGTTCTTCAATCCAAAAGTAATGGGGGTATAACCCACCTCAATAATTGGTTCAAGGATCTGCGAAGATTTCCGCGCCATTTCTATTATTTTTTATATCTATGTCTAAAATGGTGGTATCAGTAGATAAAAAGATATTGCAACACAATTTTTAAAGATTTGAATAACAATTATTATTGACTCAGATACTTGAAGATTGGTAAAGATTACTTAGGTATAATTGTGATAACGGATTAGGGGAGAGCGGGGCCAAAAGTTCCGATTTTTTTTTAACCTCAAATATTGCTACGAATACTTGATTTAATATTTATACAATATAATCAAATTAAACTTACATATCTAGACTTGCAATTAAAACAGTAATTTGGGGTATTCTTTGTAAGACTTTTTTATTATGAATTTTTTTATGACTGAAGTCGGAAAGTAACAACTTACCCCGACTTGGGGCAAGTTGTTAACAGACCGGGGTAAATTGTTACCATATTTTTAAAGCTATTATTTGCAAAATAAAAAACAATAAATAATCGAACAAAGCCTGTTTATTTAAGGAATAATCAACAGTATCATAATAATTACCAGGCGCAAAAACAAATCTTTTTTAACCGACTTCTGTAAGAAAAGAAGATTATCAATTCGACTGTTTCTTTTTTTTATGTATGTTACTTCATAACTTTTGATTAGGTGAACCGATTTTGATGATTTTTTTTTTATTTGAAAGGTAGTACTTCCCATGTGGGAACCAATTTTTTTTGGTCTATTTTTGACAATGGTATCTATAAGAAAATCACATAAGTATTTAATGTAAATGTATTGGTACGTGTGCGACAAAATGACGAATAACTCAATATCGCGCCAACCGATTCTAATAATTCTTTTCTTATTTGAAAGAATACACTTCAAGGATAGTTTGATGAAAGTTTGGTTAGGTTCTGATTATAAAATCCGGTCAAAATTGAGAAAATTTGTTTTTATTTTGGTAAATATTACTTATACTGGAATAGTTACAAGGGAAAACTTTGTTAAAATTATTGTCAGAAGTAAGATTCCCCATCGTTGCATTTCTTTTCAACCAACCTTAAAAAAAGAAGTTTTCATTTTCAACCGACTTCAAAAAAAGAGAGGTTCCCAATTCGCCCGAATATTTTTTATGCATTTTCTTGTTAATATACCAAAATGTTAGTTTCCACAAAAATAATACCTAATTGAGTCAAATTTTACATATCACAACAGATGCCACTCGTTAACAACTACTACCACCACAACCAACACTCGTTTAAGAAGTATCCTTTTAAGGTTATTTATCACTTAAAATCGTGAAAGAATTAATTTTGAACAAAAAAAAACCGAGCCGAAAAACAACGGAAGTAAAAAGTAAAAGATAATTTTACATAAAATAAAACTTATTTTGATTTTGTTAAACCAAAATAATAAACAAAAAATTTATACCTTCAGGTTTTCGCACTTAATATGTATATGTAATTCTTTGGTAACAGTTTTTATCTTATTCCTGCAATTTTTGAAAACTACATCCGCTGCTTTTTGCATCAACTCATATGACACATAACCTCGAGTTGATTTCCGAGCATAAGTCCGCATGTTACTAAATTGCAATATTTTTTAGCATGAAAAATTACAATATTTACATTCCATTATTGGTACAAATGAATTGGCGAAAGTTTTTCGTCACAACAATAGGTCACAACATGCCCCAAACAAAGGGAACATCTAGCCCCAAAAACACGTGTTGAAAAAAAATTAAATATAAATAAGATATAGAAAACATAAATAATTTACAAATAGTGTTCCGAAATAGTAGGTAATATAATGTTAAAAAAACACTAACATACTCGAGGCTAATCGTTAAAATTTGTGAGATAGACCAAAAATATGAAATGCAAAAATATTTACAATCGTGCACCAACGACACCCGTGTGCTATTCCATTGGTTTCGGATGCCACTGGATTGTTCAATATGCTGGCCATGGGTGCGCTATCACATTGCATTTCACTATATGTTTACTAAATATTCCTATCACTTTTCTCCGCGAAATTATTTCCATCGGAACAACTTACCTCGGTAACTTTTAGCCCCGCTCTCCCCTACTTGTTTACAAAAAATAAAAATAAAAACATTTCTGTGTATTCTTATGCACGCACGGTAGAAGTTATACTTCTTTGGCGTAACAAGATCGAAATCTTGTGAAAAAATCCACTGATGATGAGACTGAGATGTGGATTCGATTCCCATTCGAGGAAATGAAATATTTAATATTTTAGCTCTGTTAACGAGCGAAAGTGCGGCGTTGTTTCTAGTATTCGACGGAATTTGAGGAATGAAAGTATTTTAATGGGAACGAAATATTTTAACACTAGGTTCCCAGGTTCCCTCAGCCTACCATGTGCGGGATACGGCGCAAAGCTAAATAAAAATTTAAAAAATCTTTCTTTCTTTTAGCTTCACACTTTATTTCCGCCGTGGCAGGTTAACCGTATATTCATATCTTTTTTGATATTATCATTTTGTCTTGTCTTCTATTAAAAGAAATCCAAATAAATAAACTTTTTAGATACATTTTAATAATCACGTATTTATTAGTGTCGACTTCACAAATTATTCACAAAGAAACTCCCCAAGCCGATAGAATAAGCATTACATAACGTACATACTCGCATAGTATATATTGTCTCGAGAACTCGGAATAGGCTGAGCTGGCAAACAGACCACAGGTCACGATTTTATTTGTTGAGAAGACAAACACGGACCTTCCCTTTAACTTTATGTACCTTTTACTAGTGTTACTCGAACTTTGAATGAAATGATGTAATCGTAAAGTTCGATAGTTTTGTTGCTTTGTTGACTGGAAGTAACTAGATTTTTGTAGCTCATTAATATCCAGCACATAGTAGGGTAGACCGAGGGAATCTGATAACCTAGTAGTAATAAGACACTCCGTTCCCATTAAGACACTTCAGTTTTCGACTTTCCACCGAATAAAATGCAAAACAAAACGGTAAAAGTAATTAAGCTCAGCGAATGCTTTGAGCCCTGTTTTTGAGACTCATCCAAATTCACAATATTTAAATAAAAAAACCCATTACTCTCCGTTCCTTACGCATCCCTTAATTTGAGAGACATTGCTTGTAAAATGGCGGAATTTAACGCCGTGCGTTGTCTTATTATCAGTGCGAAAAAATTATAATAATTAATTTCCCCCAGTTTCCCCGAGTATCTTCGTATGTACGTACGCGCTAAAAAGTTAAAAACATAACCCACATTTGGGTTTCACCGCAGTCGGATAAAAAAATACTTTATTTTAATTTATTCTTCTGTAAACACTAGTAGCGCTGCGGCTATAACAAGGCCCGTACAAAGTTAGTTCGACTTGTCTAGTTTAATCTAACTTCTCTCAACCTTACTATATGTGAGTATGACACTTGAGTTTTATCATCGAACTCTTTTAGATATTCGTATTTACGAAAGATATTATATACCTGTATGCTTGGTAAATACATATATAACATTTTATCAAGCATATACATTATTGGTTGTTTTGTTGATAATAAGATATATTAATACTGAGACTTAAACGTGAATAATACACAAGCCAACAAGCCACAAGCCTGTAACAGTAAACAAGACTGATTGTGGGTTCGATTCCCACTCGAATATGTGAAATATATAATACTTTCATTTGTTCACTTTAGTGTCGAGGCAAAGTGCAACGTCGGGTTCCGCCCCTCAACATACAATATCTCTAAAATTCAGTGGAAAGTGAGGAGTGGAGTGTCTTAACACTAGGCTCCTCTCTCTGCTTACGCTACATACGGGATACAGCTTGAAGCTGAAATAACATGTATATATAATAAAAATATAGACAATAAATGTAATTTTCTTCACAATTTAAATATAGAACACATTTTCCCTCTCATCAAAACCATCATCAACATCCATACAGGCAACACTAATAGGCAAATAAACCAGCAATTTTAGGTTTCCAAGCTTAATCTTTGTCACCTAGCATCTGTCGTAGATAACATAATTGTGGAAATTCGTTTAACTAGAGGTAGAAACGTGATTTGACTTCAAAGACAATAGCACTTTGTCAAGTTACCTGTAGAATAAATAGTACTGTAGGAAATATGTATATGGAAATATAATAAAAAACTTTAAGGGTTGTTTTTTTTTTGTGAATAGTAATGTTTTTGTGAATTAAAATATAGTGATCAGTCACTCACACTCTAAATGTGTACAGAATACTGATATTCAGCCTAAATTTCCAACTTAAATAATTTAGACATGCCTTCGTACATATTTTCCAACATGCCCTATCTAAGTGTATTTTATTATGTGATCCTAGTTTCGTGCATTATTTATAACGAAGCTGCCAGCTGCACTATCTCGATAGATTCCCTGCTTCATATAAATTCTTGCCTATATTGAGTACGTTGTGGCGCAGTGGACAGCATCTGACTGCAAACTGTAAGAATGATGGTTGTAGACTCGATCTCATTCGGGGTATTGATTATATTTTAATTATATATCTAGTGTCTTGTGTCTTTCAAAATATCCTAACCTCACTGAAATCATAACCTCACTGGGAAGTGGCTCTGCCTATGTTTAATGTATGTAGCATCCTATGCCGCATAATGCCATAAGCTGTTTACTAATCTTTAAATCTAAATTATTTTCCAAAATTTTCTGCAACTTAATGGACAAAAAGTGTATTTATTCATATAAATATTCGTAAGTGTGTAATTTAAACTCACAACTACTTTTAACAAAAAAAATGAGCTTTTACTGCTAAATTTAGCTAAGAACGAGACATAATAAAATTATCTATAGATATGTAATTCCTAAGGGAATCCATATATTTAGATCTTAAATTTAAGAATAGTCTCACGTTTGCATACAACAGAATTTTTCATATGCTCACATTAAATAAAAAATGTATGTCTGTACATGTACCAGTATATAGGCGACAGTGTCGCGCTAAGACATTTGGGTTGATGTTGCTTTATCTTCACCCTTACATATTGTATGGGTTTCGCTTGGTGCATTTTTGAGCGCGGGCTTAAGCGAAGCGAGTAATTTTTGTCAAGGAAAGAACAAAAATATTATTTTCTAAATCGCTTTGTTTCTACAGTAATGAAATTTTGAATTATTCATATTGTGTTCTTTAAAAAATATTTCGTAGCAGTTTTAAATGAACCAGGAGTAATGTTTGTTAGAGAAAAATTGTAAGTAGTTTAACTAATCAATATTTTTTTCTATTTTCACGCTGTATCCCGCATATAGCAGGGCCAGCAGACGGATTCATTAGAATCCGTTAAGATTGAAAATGAAAATTTTATAAGATTTTATAAGATGAAAATTTTGTCATAATGACATAATGGCATTATGAAAATAATCATTACCTAGAATGAGATTTCAATATACACCCACCGTGTTAGTCTCCTACGTCACAACTGCGTCAACTGGACGACATACATATTAAGTAAAATATTTAGGTCAGTAGAAAATAAATATTAATTAATGAAGTACCACTGAAAATGCTGTTTTCGATGCCATTGCCTCGTATCGTCTCCAATATTTTAATTAAAACACTTTACGTAGGTAACAGTTAATTCAGTTTACTTTCTTTTTACGTTGTTTTCGTATTATATATAAAAAGTGTAGAACGTAGTGATTTTTTATTATGTTTTTCAAGTAGGCATATCAAAATGTGAGAGCATATAAAGGATATTAACCACGTACCTCTGCATTATCATAAGTGTTTTCCATATATATTTAAATTGAAATGGAATGTTTATAGATTTTTTTTATATTTCCAAGCACGTCCGACCACGCGGTGGAGTGATTGATACCGATAGCGTATGAAAACTGGTAAAGTACTTGATATACGCCCTATATATGGATTCTGAATATTTAAAAATATATAATATAAAAAATATAAGTATCTTATATCAATTCCGTCGTGGCGTAGTGGCGCAAGTATGTGACTGTAACCGCGATGGTTGTAGGTTTGATTCTCACTCGGAAAAACCGGAAGCCTCGCTTTGGAAACAAGGGAACGGTGTTGAGTTCCGCCTTGTAGTGACTCGACAATTCGGCGGAAAGTAGGTATTTAAATGTCTTAACATTTGTTTCCCTTTCACTGATATATAATTTTCCTTATTTGTATTGAAAATATATTTTATATTATGGCCATTATATACTTACTACTAAGAATCACTAACGAAAAACGAATATTATGAATACCATCTTATTAGTAAAGAATTATAATCCAAATTTAATAATTATTATATTAAAAATATTAAATAAATACTATTCAAATATAAATATATACATGACACTGACATTATTGTCTACTTTAATATTCCGGCGCTAATATATTATACACACTCATCTAAAAAGGCGCCCTAATCTGACGTTGACCCACAGTTATTATGCCTAATCTACTCTATTCTGCCGAAAGGTAAAGGGAAGATTTACTACTAATGAGTTTTTCATAATGCAAGACGGAATCCCAGCAACATATTCATTGCGCAAATAAATATACTCGTACGTAACGTTCGACATGAAAAGCTGAGTAAGGATAATATTTAATCTGTGCAACCGCCATCTTGTTTACAGTTGAAAATTATATGACGTTTTCGTGTTTATTTAAACTTTGTTATTAAAAAAATGCGCCATTGTAAATCTATTATAATTTATAAATAAAATTTGATGGTTAATGAAAAAATGTTTTCTTTTTCTAACTCCATATTGTATATATACCCCATATAACAGGGGACGCAGAGGGAACCTAGTGTTAGGACACTCTAACCACCCGATTGTAGAGCCGAAGTGAAATTTATCTCCGCGCTCAGTCATAACGGTTGTGGGTCCGATTCTCACTGAGAAATTATTTTTATTTCCTCGCTCTCGACGATGCTGTACCATGACGGCCTTAAACATACATACATCCGTAGCTTCACGCTTTATCCCTAGCGGGGTAGTCAGTGAGAACAAACGCCAAACGCTACGACGTATTTGTAGATCAATTCGGTTTGTAATGCCTTTTCTAACTATTTTTTTTTCATCAATAAAATTTATTAACTAAGTAACTTATGTTTCGCGTAAGTCATATTCTGTGTTTTGAGATGACTTGTTACGTCAAAAGTTGGGCCGAAAAGGGAAAGCCAAGATAAAATATATTATGAAGAGATACGCTGCTAAGTTTCTTTCTTAGGTGACATTTGCGACAGTTATTAAAGTAAGCCATCTAAATATTATAACATCCATGTAAGAAGTTTTTATTATGTATCCTTTAACAAAAAATATCAATTCTTTTTCGGGCGTTAGTTTTTAAAAATGAAAATGTAACATTTTTCCGATGGGGAAGCAAACGCTACCGTAATTTATCGAAAATGATCTCTGCTATACGCGGGATACAGTGTGCAGCTATAAATATATAATTATGTATATTGAAATATTTCTACTTATATATGAAAGTAATAACAAAACATCAAACACGATCTCGATTGTCATTTATTTTTATTCTTCATTGAAAAAGCGCGGGAAAACGACAATAATTTTGGCCTCCTATTTTTAAATTAAATTCGTAATGACACAGATTCAAACAAAGGTTGAGATAATTATGTTTTGTTTCTTTTTTCTTTTTAACAAATATTGACGAAATTGAGTTTTGGTTATGGTTATGGTGTAGATGTTACAAGTCTGATTACATATGGTGGTGTGTGGTTCTATTCCCACTAAAGAGATATTTTTTTTAGCGTCACGCTATATCCCGCACATAGTATGGTAGACAGAGGTAACCTGGGAACCTAGTGTGTGTAAGACACTTCCGTGCTCAACTGTCTGTCAAATTTTTGAGGCATTGCGTGTTGAGTGGGGGAACTCAACGACACACGAGCGAAGAAATGAAAATGTTAAATATTTATTTCCTGTGATTGGGATTGAACCCACAACCATTGCGTTTACAGTCGAACGAAAAAGGGATATTTGAAATATGCCTATGCCTACTACGAAGGGTGTGATTTATCAATAACCTTATTCCTGTCTTTCATTCAAAAGTCAAAATGTCATCTTTAAGTGGTTGAAAATTTGTATGCATTAAATAAATACTTTGCAGTTTATAGATTCAAGAGAATTTTTATATTATAATAAACATACGCGCACACAATACGAGAGATATAGAGATCTTATGGACAATGCGGCATCTTAGTCCCTTATCATACTATATGTTATAGAAATATAAAAAAGTATTAAATACTACTAAACAGTCATGGCTCAGGTAAACGCGACGGTTGTGAGGTTCGATTTCTATTCGGAGGTATAAAATATTTAACATTTTTATTTCCTCGCTCTGGTAAGGAGGCGAAGCACGGCGTTGAGTTCGGCGTTCTCCTTTCCTCCACACACAATGCCTCGGAAATTCACCGTAAAAAAAACTTTATGTATATTATTTTTAGTAACACATATAAACTGCTTATGAATAATAGATAGCCAAAATAATGATAAAACTCTTTCTCATTTCTCTATTGTATTTCTTTTTTTATGAAAAAAAAAAGTTTTTAATAGAGAAATAGTGTAAAAGAGACCTAATCTACTTCGACCTGTCCAAGGAATTCAATATACCAGTAATTGCCGACCGATAGGAAGTATTGTGGAACGTAAAATTCTTATTATGCGATAGCAACGAGGTAGGTGACTTTTAATTTTAAAATATATTTGCAGCTATAAAATGGTGTTATGAATTATTAATATTATTTCACTTAAAGCAGAAATGAAATTAAGTCATTTCTTCAAGTGGGAATCGAATCCATAATTGTCGCGTCAGGCGCCACCACGAGGGCCCCATGAATTTCTAGTCTCAAATTTTGGTATATCCATAATCAGAAAGAAATACGAGTATATGAACAATTAATTACTCTAAACTGTTTGATACAAGAAAGTTTTCAGTATTAATTATTGATTATAATTGAAAAAAAAAGAAGCAATTTTATTGTGTGACTACAATCCTATAAATAGCCCAATTACACAATTATTATAATGACTAACTTAACGCCATGCAATTAACACTGTTAGTGACGTAACAAAGAATATAAATATTGTTTAACAGTAACCGTGGAGTATTTTAATACTGTAGATTCTTTATTTGTCCAGCTTTTAAGTAAAAGTATATAAAAGAGAAGAGAGGGCCGCATAGTTTGAGCATATGCAGAAAATGAATGAAGAAAAAAATACTGAGGCCAGTCGTGGCGCAGTGGCACAAGTGTGTGAACCTGCGAATCTAGTATTACGAAACTCCGCTCCCATTAAGACACTTTCGTTCCCTAGGCTAAACTCAGAGCTTCGTCTCGTCACCAGAACGAAGAAATGAAAATATTAAACATTTCATTCCTCCGAGTAGGAATCGAATCCAGAACTACCACGTTTATGGTCCCACCTTCGTATGCTTCTGCATCACTTTGGCCTCAATATTCGATAAAAAGAAAGAAACAAATAAACTTTACTAACTAATATAATGAAATTCGATTAATCAAACGTGTTTACATGAAAATGGCGAAAACAAAGTAGGCACCATACAAAATTACAAATAAGGAGTTCGCAAGGAACTAAATCATATTGTAGTATCTAATAATAATGGTTAATACGATTTATTGCGAGTAATCAAAGGAGCTACGACCAGTGTAAGGTGAGATATGGAAAGACTACAGTGACTAGTGACATGGTGCCTTTTAAAATTGGTTTAATATCCATAAAAAAAAGATTGAATGCCTTCTGTTCTATAAAAATTGAATGTTATATAGATTTCCTTTAGGAGGTTTTCGTGACGTACTGGAACAGCGTTTGACTGCAAAAACGACGGGTTCTATTTCCACATGGGCAAATTAATTATTTTCAATCCCTGCCACACGCAAAATTTCGAAAATTTTATGCAAAGTAGAATGGACACAAAGGGAACCTAGTGTAGACAACACTAGGTTCTTGGTTTTACCTATAGGTTCCCCCGGTTATATACATTGTGAAGATAAAATATACTTTCCATCACTGTAGGTAGAGATTTTCCAGAGTAATTAAATTATACTTTAAAAAAACTTGCTTCTCGGTTTCTGCCAATATTAGAAATATTATCTTCTGATTTTGGTATTGCAATAGCAATTTTGATTTGGAGATTTTCTATGGTCTTAGAAAAAATGCAGGAGACGTAATCAAAGTTTATATACATATATAATACCATATATACGTTGACATATTTGACTCGTTTTTTAAATACCGTTAAATTATGTAATTGTTGTACCGGACAATATTCATTTATAGTAATATTGATTGTTCTGATAATAATATCACATAAAATTTCCACTTTCAAAACTTTTCTCTAATCAACACCGGATTCTCGGACCTCTAAACCAGTTCACCAGTTCAGACTTCCACCTCACTCCTGACGTATAGTCTAATAACTTACCGTTAAACCTAATAGAACATACTTCTATTGTGAACGGACGGAACTCCTGGCCACTGTAACGGGAGCTGTAGTTCAGATATGATGCTAGTATTGTCCAATTTATTATTATTAGGTTTTGTTCATAGTGACAATTTTTGTTTATATTTAACGATAATATTAAATGTATCTGTGGACCAGGTATAGAAAGACAAGATAAGAAGCAGGAAATGCGCAGTTTGTATTTTAGACTTGGCAATTTTTTACCACCACGCACGAAGCCAAATATTAGCTTAATAATCCAGTACAAGCTAGAAGTGATTTGCAAATAAAATAAAGCCTGAACCTATAAAATTACCGAGTGAAATTAAGAGCTTGAGCATATAGATCTTAATTTTTTTTCTTTAAAATACTTAAAAATTTAAAGTTGTTGCATTTTTTTTCCTTTATTTGAATTATAAGTTCTAACTTCATGTCAAACTTCATAACTGTAGGTACAACGTAGTATCATATAAAATGTACTAAAATTGATGCATAAAAGCTCGTATATTTTGATTGTGTTAATTTAGAAGCTTGATTTTTTCTGTTCTTCAAGGAACCTTATCTAACTTCTTAATACTTAAATAACTTAAATAAATGATATTATAGGCATGACATTCATTCGAGATAAATAGGCATGACAGACAGAGAGACGGCTAAAAAAGGGATAAGGTTATCCTGAGTATGTTTCCTAATTTTTATTACCATTTCTGGTTCCTAAAAACATACAAAAAAAACTAAATATATATGAAGAAAAATCATTGTAAGTATTATTTTAGATGAAATAAACAGAATCATTGACACAAAAGTATCAAAGCAATAATACTAATATTTTATTTCACCATTTACGCCGCGAAAATAGAGTGCGTAAAACTCGATAACAATTTACATATATAGTAAGTGTTTTTATGCTGTGAACTGTGTAACTAATCTGGAGTTTAAAATATTTAAAAAAATCCATTTCCATTCCATTTTTCCTGCTTTGCAGGTTAGGCAGAAGGATCCTAGTGTTAATACACTCTGTCCCTTAACAAGTATAACTTAACACGGATAAATATAGATAGGTACACAAAACGATTTAAAAATT
Organism: Heliconius melpomene rosina; assembly: GCF_056956725.1. Lineage (NCBI taxonomy): Eukaryota > Metazoa > Arthropoda > Insecta > Lepidoptera > Nymphalidae > Heliconius > Heliconius melpomene. The sequence continues at coordinate 5,190,713 of NC_140400.1, forward strand.
AAATATAAAGAAAAAATAAATAAAAAACCAGCCTAGTGTGAGTTAGACTCACTCACAAATGCATTATGTATAAAAAAGGCAATAAAGTCGGATCAGTTGTATGAAAGGATTCTTAAATACTTATTTTATACTTAATTTCCTTAATTTAGAAAGGCATCATAAAATAAGAGTAAAAAAAATCATGTTAGAATACGAAACGTAGGTCCAAATTTAAGCTTCACTCTGTATCCCGCATAAGGCAGTGCAACAAAATATGAATTACCCATTAATTTTTAGTAACGAACGACTAATGACAAAACGAATGTTTGGTACTAAATAAGCTCTTTTATATATTTTTATTATATTAAAAATAATTAAGGAAGCCATAACGTTTAGTTTGTGTAAAACGACCTTTACAGCATCCGTCCTATCCTTGATAGTTGATGTACGTTGCCGAAATAATGATATATTGTATTTTGGTGTAATGGGAGTGGGAAATATTCTACACTTGAGATTAGAATGAGTGAGGTTTGGATATACCTCTAGTTATAGTATCTATATATATAAAATCGAAAGGTCACTCACTCATCACGAAATCTCAGAAACAACATGTGCTAGGAGTCTCAAATTTTGCATAGGAGTTACTTATAGGACGTATGTGCTCGCTAAAACGGGAATTCGCAATATTCGACTTCTAAGGGGTTGTTTTTGGGGTTGAAAAAGTTTGTATGAAACTTCGTTACTCCAAATGCTAGGAGTCTCAAATTTTGCATAGACGTCACTAGGACGTAGTCATGGAGACAGAAATTAATAATAACAGTTCGCGCGGGTAAAACCGCGAGCGGGTCGCTAGTATATTATATAGCTTTTGTAGTTTTCACATTTTTTTTTGTAGTTTTAGACACTCTTCACGCGTCGCCCAATGTTCGAGACATAATGTGTTTATTGGTGAAATAATCGCCGCGTTTTGTCTAACAGTAGACAATCTAGTGATAAGACATTCCGTTCCAATTAAGATACCTCCGGTGTCCACTTAATGCTGAATTCTGGAGGCATTACGTTACCAGAGCAGAGAGTGGGAATTGAACAGTCACACTTTGTACCCCTGCAAGATGACTGGCCTCGAATTTTAATCTTTAATTACATAAAAACTAATGAGTAACTAAGCAAAATTTGAGGCTATTGTGGCGATGATTACATTTAATTTAGAATTCAATAATATCTCAAAATACCAATAATTTTAAATCTATATATATAAAATAGAAAGGTCACTCACTCATCACGAAATCTCAGAAACTACATGTGCTAGGAATCCCAAATTTTGCATAGGAGTTATTTATAGGACGTAGGTGCTCGCTAAGACAGGAATTTGCAATATTCGACTTCTAAGGGGTTGTTTTTGGTGTTGAAAGTTTGTATGAAACTTCGTTACTACTAATGCTAGGAGTCTCAAATTTTGCATGGACGTCACTTATAGGACGTAGGTACTCATGGAGACAGAAATTAATAATAACGTAGTCCACGCAGGCGAAGCCGCGGCCGGGCCGCTAGTATTTAATATTTTTGTTTCTCCGTTCTCACCCAAAGTCATATATATTATAAACATAGGTTTAGCATAAGTAGAGCGGAATTAGCATTCGCACATGGTTATTGCGTCGCGATGGCGTTGAGTACACATCTAATTAAGCTTAATCGCTAATGTACAGAACATTCCCATTAAAATTTGTGTTGCTATCTTTATTATTACTATAACTATAACTTGTTTGAGATTACGGAAAACTATGTGATTATTTAAATACTAGGTTCCCTTTGTATATCATATACGTACCAGATGCAGCAAATAAAATGTACTTCCCGTTGATTTACAATTCTGAAATTGGTACGGAACCCTCGATAGGCAAGTCCGACTTGCGATTGACTGTTTTTCTACACGATCTTAAGCCCGACTTATCTTTTGTAACTACTGTATATTTGAAAACGTTTTAGCAGTTAATTTTTTAATTTGACATTTCAAATATTTTGGAGTAATCTGTGATCACTAGATTTTCATTATTTTAATCTCTCTTATTATGAATCGAGTGTCCCAACACTACGTTACTTCTGTCTACCCTAAATGAAACTTACGTGAGTAATCCTTGGTTTCACCTTCAAAATGTTGGGCTCAGAGCATAATGGCACAGCATTTGAACCGGATGGATCTAACGATATACTTAGTAGGGAAAATTGTGATAAAACGCAAACATTATTTACTTAATAGCCAAAATTGAAAGTATAAACAGTGATTATTGAGTTTAAAACTCCATACAGCTTTGTTAATTGAATAATTTGTAGACTTTTAAAAGTTTTTAGAAGCATCCGTTGCTTTTATAGAAAAAGTTCGCTTAACTCGCTTCACCTATTTGTCAAATTAATAGCCTTTTCTTGAGATAAATTGGGTTTTCTATAGCTGGATAGATATAAATTGTATTTTTTTTATATAGTAGTGGGTTCAATTGTTGATATTGAAATATGTCTTAGTATAGTCAAGGAATACATTCTTGAGAGTTTTACATATTCTAATTACTTATATTCAATTGTGAAAGTGAAATTGCAAATAATAAGAAAAGATAATGGCACAGTGGGACAGCGTCTGAATGTAATGCGAGCGATGATTGGGGGCTCAATCCCCATTAAGGGGATTTAATTATCTTTATTTACCGGCTTTAGTAGACAAACTGTTACGTTGCGTTACGCCATTTAGCACACGATGTCTTCAATTCTGACGAATGGTTAACGAAATGTCTAAATACTAGATTCTCTCTGCCTACCCTGAATTCAACATACAGCGTGACGCTAAAACAAAACAAAAAACAAAACAACATACATATGCTTCCACATATAAATAATAACTTAGCACTTCGTGCATCAACCTGTAGTACATTGGATATTTAGAGGTGGAAGTAGACTAGCCTTTAGAATATGAGCCGAGTTCCTTTTTAAAAGGATACTGGCGAATTTTCCATTCTCTACAGTGATAGGTAAAATTTACAAGTGCCTTGGGATCCTATAATGATGTACGTTCATAAATTTTCCAACATCTGCCGTTTGTGGAGTTAAAATGAGGAATAGGAACATGTCCTGTGCTAGGGAAAGGAATTAGGTGATAGTGGGATCAAATATTTATGTATTTTATTTTGTTTTGTTCATACTGAAAATAAAATAATTTGTTTTCGTTCTCGAAAGCTGAGGTGATTTTGTAAATCTACATATATAAAACTTTTTTGTTATTGAGTGACCGACAGACAATGCACATACACACGAAACTTCTGCATTTAAAAAGTTGTATTTTAATATGTAGGTAGGTTAGGTATTGCAACAAGAGAGGTTTTATTGAAATTCCTGCAAGAATAGAAAAAAAATCTATTTTACGGTTAAAGTCCACGCAAATAAAATTGCGAGCGATGCTTTGAATATACTTTTTTTCATTACGCTGGACCCCGTACATAGCAGGTTAGGTAAAGGGAACCTGGGAACATAGTCTTTAGACAATCCGCTCCCATTAAGACACTTCCGATACCAACTTTATGCCGAATTCTCGAGACATGCGTGTTGAGTGGCGGAGTTTAACGTCGCGCTTCCTATCGTTACAAGTTAGGGAAAATATTAAATATTTAATTCCCTGAGAGAATCGAACCCGCAACTGTCGCTTTAAAACGTTTTATGCCTACATCCCGCTTACATTTACATAATATATATAGGCAAGTTCCTATAATATATAAAAAAATATATGTAAAAAATTTGCACCTCATTTCTAAGCACATTAGAGATAAGGGTCGGAAGCACGAACCTCCCGCGATCGGCGCCGGATGGGCCTTATCGAGAGATAGTTAGTTACGCTTTTTTTTTACTTTTTAATATGTTTTTTTTTATTTTAAGGTGAATTTTTCCGAACAATTAGGTTTATTGTTGTTATTGATTTATTTCTCTATTCTGAAAAGAAGATGAATTTGGCCACTCTGTTACGAGAGGTGGAGAGGTAATGGATGAAGATCTTATCACTAGGATTTGTCCCTGCTATGCAAGTAAAAAAGCTGATAAAATAATAATTATGTAAATATAACTTTTTATTTCCAAGCGCATCTCTAATTTTTAATAAGCTCTAATAAAACCAAACTTTGCAAATATAGGCTAATTAATAGGTTGTTGTAATTAAAAATAGGCTATCATAAATTGAGATCAAGAGGGAATATTTTTAGTCAAGAGGAAATATTTGATGTTATTAATTTAGGCCGTTATGGCGCAGCGGTACAGAATCTAACTGAAAACGCGACGGTTATTGCTTCGATTCTCATTAGGGAGAATAATTTATTTCATAATAAGAAGGGCGGCGTTAAGTGCTATCACTTAATAAAAAAAATCAAAATAAATAAATTCACATATTTCAAAGGCAACCATTACGCACAACAGTTTACTTTCCTTATATAATAGCTTTAATATTTTATCAACAGGCCTGAAACTTTGTAGCGGCTCCAACAGTCACCTTACCTTAATTTAGAGATTAAATCTTATTTTGCTTAAATTTTGTTATAAGTTAAGATTATACACAGATACTAGTTGTCTCCCGCAACTTTATTTACATTGCCGTCAAGATTGACTGCGGAAAAATCACGTTTTTTTAAATGGAATTTCAAAAAGTATTTTAATATTCTAACCTAACTTTTATGCCAAATTTTAGCTTTAAGTCCAGTAGTTTCTGTGCGTTTTCTGTTAGTCAGTTTTTGAGCAACGAAAAAGTTTTATATACAACTAGAAACCCGCTCGTTGCTTCGTCCGCTTGTCGTTCTATTACTATATTAAATGCTACCAATAAGATCTTTTCTTATATGTCTTCCACGTACAGACACTGGTCCATTACGATTTTATTATAAATATAGGTTAGTAACTTTTTAAAAATATTATTCCGTTCTCCACTTTCCGTTCCAGACGAAGTATGGTGGTGGTAACTTCCGTAAAGAGTGACGGAGTTTAACGACGCGTTCTGTTTTACCGATTGACGATTGAAACCACAACCACGGCGCTACAGTCAAGTGCTATCACACGATATCGTCATTGCTATGTTAACCTTAATCTAGATAGGAAAGGACCCGAATAGTAAAGCCGTGTTATTGGTATGCAATAAACTTATATTCCTGCCGTTTCTGATTAAAATCGTATAATGTTTGGTATGCGTGATGAGTGAGAGCGGGTGCTGCGGAAATATCTATTTTTATTGAAATTAATAGTGTAAATAGTGGAATGGTTTAAATTCACACGCATAACCAAAAGAAAATATACAGCTAACCTACAGAACCCGCAACGGAAGCTGTTAAGCTCTCAAGATTGCAAAATTTTTCTTTGTAGATTTGGTTCTATTAGCTTTAGAATATCTCCGTAAATGGTTTCCAGTACAAAAATATATTTTCAAATAGAATCAGTAGTTCTTGAGATTAGCGCGTCCAAAAACCGCGTTCCTTAACACTAGTATCTTGTTTCTTATTTTCCGCTGACTTCTAGAGACTTCTAGAGGTGCGTGTTGAGTTGAACAGCGGAACAGCGTAACTCAGCGCCGCGGCTTACCTCGATACCAGAGCAAGGAAATGAAATTATAAATTTAAATAAATATTTCATTTGTCTCCATTATAGGAGTGGGCATCGAATCCACAACCAGTTGCGTTTACAGTAACACACTTCTGCCACTGTGCCAAGACTCTTTTCGCGTATAAGTTGCACCATTTATCCCTTTTGTTTGTATCGGGGACTGAAATTAATTTACCTTTACTCAGTGCACATAAATTGGGACCACAGAATTACTAAGCAGGCGTTTTTGTATCGTTCACATAGTAATTGTTCATTTATTCAATGAACCCTGGAGTTAAATGTTTTTTTTTATTTCAGTATTAAATTTAATTTGAAAAATATATTAAAATTTCATTGATTCATACCTCTTTGGCGTGCCATTGGAGAGGCCTATGTCCAGCAGTGGACGAGAACAGGCTGATGATGATGATGATGATGATGATGATTTATTCATAACTCAGTGTAAATGATGCTAGGTGTGTTTAATTTTATTGTAAATTTGTGGAGTTGGACGCGGCCTTAAACTTTATGTTTAGTTATTTAGATTGTGCGATTAAAATTAAGGCATGGCAGGCTATAATAATAAAAGTTACATAATTCAATAATTTACATAAAGATATCATTGTTACCAAAACTGAATTTGAATTCGCTATATTCACCTTTAAATATAAAATTAATTCAGTTTTTCACCGAGTCATACAGGTATAGCACGACATCATATGCATAAGGTAAATAAAAAACTGAATTTGTCGCGCTTATAATAATTGTAAAGCTTCGCCAATATACATAGTTTAGGTAGCAATACTATAATATGGTATTGTCGAGTTGGTCTGATGATGGAGCCAAGATAAAAATTAAATAATAAAAAAGTAGAGGCTGTCGAATAAAAGCAAAAGCGTGACTTTGGGTTCCGCCATAAAATTGATGGGGAGGAAGGTAACGAAAGAGGTGTCTTAATAGTAAGTTGCCAAGTTCCCTCTGCCTAGCCTGCCATATGCTGAGAAAACAAAACTTAAATCACGCAACTATCAAAATAGGATTCAAACTTGCCATATTCGTCTCTATATGTAAATTTAGTCTAGCTTTTCACCGAGCCATATAGGTAGGTGCACAATATCCTATGCATAAGGTAAATAAACAGGTTGGCAACGATAACGGTCGGATGTAGTCCCACGATCGACGCCGGATGAGCCTTATCGACCGGCGCGCTAGTTACCGTGCACCTCTACAGGTATTTGTATATGCTTCCAGTTTATATATCTATTTAAATCATACTATATATATGTATGTATTATTTTCTTGCTCTGGTAATGAGGCTAGCGCGGCGTTTGGTTCCGCCACTCAACACGCAATGCCTCGATAAATCGGTGGAATGTAGGGTTTCAATTTCTGAGATTCATTCTGGCGATCTAGGGTTTGAGGCGCGGTGCGGCGTTCAGCTCTGCATTCGGCTGTAAACGCGTTTGTGAGCTTGATTTCTTCTCACGGGAATTTATTATTTTCATTTCCTGGCTGTGATCACCAGTTCCGCTACTCAATACACGTCCCCAAAATTGTTTGGATAGTTGAGATCGGAGTGTTTAAACACTAGGTTCCCTCTGCTTACCCTCTTTATGTGGAAAAAGCGTGAAGTTGCTTTTATTTTATATAATGAAATGCACTTTCATGTAGACTGTTCACGATGTATCTCGCATATTACAGAGTAGGCAAAATTAACCTGGGAACCCCTTCCCATTTAAAAACTTCCGTTCCTCTCTCTCCGTCGCATTCTGGAGGTATTGCGTCTTGAGTGGCGGAATTCAACGCCATGCTTTGCTTCGTTACCAGATCGAAGAAAATGAAAATAATATCATTTCCTCCAATGGGAATTGAACCCACAACCTGTCGCGTTTTTAATAGTCGTGTCCTTGTGCCAATGCACCACGACTGGCCCCTGAAATGCATTAAACGACCAATTTAGAAATAAATGAGATCTTACGCTTGATAGTACTTAAGAGCACTTAGATGAGCAAAGAGACCGCCTTTTGAAGATCAGTGGAGAATAAACAATACGAGTATGGTATTTACGAGTAACTTTTACTTTGTTTTTAAGGAAATTTAAATGAATTATTGTATCTATCGGAGACTGTAACGTGACGGTTGTGAGTTCGATCCCCATTTGGGGGAAAGAAGACTCTGGCACCAATGCAAAATTTTGGCTTAGAGTTCCGCCACTCAAGACGCAATGCCTCGAAAATTGGGCGGAAAGTGGCGAGGTGTGTCACAAAGCATGGAAAATACTGAAAAATCGTGAAAATGACAGAGTGTATTTCAAAGCAGCCACATAAACTTACATATGCTAGGGTTGCAAGTCCTAGACACTATTTAAAGCTCCTCACCGTGTAAGCTGGGCACGTTCAATTTATGGAAAAATAAGTAATTTCTTTTCACATAATCTTTAAAAAAAACAAATCTTCCATTACAAAGTTGTTCTCAGTAAATTATTTTCTCATAAAATTTTAATTTTCGTGTAAAATAGTCTGAAGCTGACGTCAGGAACATCAAAGCTGTCATAAAATTCATATGATCCTATTCATGGCTGGAACCATCCCTACTTTATTGTTTTCTAAAGTTACATACAAATGAAACGTTTTATGGGATTAAACATATTATTTAGATAAGATTTGTTTATTTTTTTTATTAGATAATACCAATTTATACCTTACTCATTTTAAAGTAATAAAACATCAAATTATTCCACGCAAAAAAAAGCATATTTTTTTTTATAAACTCTACGCAAAGCCGTTTAAGCAATCTCTTATAGAGAAATATTGATGAAAATTGATTTATTCTAAAAAAAGGGAAGTAGTAATGAAAAATAAATTAAAACTTGATAATAAATTAATATTTGTGACTGTATATCTATGACATACGAGTATGATGAAAAAGGAGCAAGAAGAAGTTAAGTTTTATACTTTTCTCCATTTAGCACGGTCGGCGGAGAGAACCTACTGTTAAGACATTCCGTTTCTCACTAAGAAACTTTCGTCCTCCATTTTTTGATGGCATTTAACGCCACGCTTTTGCCTCATTACCAGAGCGAGGAAATGAAAATATAAAATATTTCATTCACCGAGTGGGAATCGAACTAACAATCATCGCTTTTACGGTCGCGCGCTTTTGCCCCTGCGCCATGAGGTCTCAATATAAAATTATTAAATGTTCTTGTGTTCTAAAGTACCCAACAATATTATGTTGCTGAACTAATGAAGAGGATTCGCAAAGCCTGGAATTACATTGAATATTATTCTGTACTACAGTTCGAAGAAGTTTTTAAGCTTACAATATATCATGAGGGTTTCACAGTTTATAGGAAAACTAACATGTAGTAGTTATAAATTATTATAAAAATCTCTCTATTTTTCTTTTTTGCCGCGGTTTAGCTAATCCGGATAAAAAAAGAAACAAAATATTTTAAAATAGTAGTTTTATTTTCCTTTTAGTTATACAAAGAGAGCCTAGTAATAGGTCACTCCCTTTCATCCGTTTAAATAGATTTACGCATGATTCGGTACTTGTGGTTCATTTGTGGTGGTTTTTCTCTAATATGTTTTTTCATATTTTTTTCTAAAAGACCAGGGAAACGAGTTTTCTGGTAATCTGCTGTTAAATGATTAATCTGCTGTTAGACGCCATGAACATTTACAGCACTAAAATTAGGTTTTTAAGATATTTGTTGATGCGCACCTCGAAAAGTCTCCATATCTTCGCTCTGGTGTGGAGCACACAATACCTCCAGAATTCAGCGGAAAGTCGGGAACGTTGTGTCTTTACACTAGGTTCCCTCTGCCTGCCCTACTGTATCAATAAATGAAATTATTAATAAATAATTATTCATTCCCTCGAATGGGGATCGAACCCACGACCGTCGCGTTACATTCACACTCTTGTGCCGCTGCGCCCCAATGGACTCACCATATCGCTTGATATATGTTATTTTATTTACAGATTCTGTACACGTAAAACAACTCCAACTATAAACTACCTGACAACTAGGCGTCGTGTCCTAAAACAGCATTATTAATGGAGAATTACAAACTTCGTAATAAGTCAAGTTTAAAATGACATTTAACTGTACACACGTGTCATATGAATGTTCATTGCCTACTAATTTAGATGAATATGAATTGAAGTGAAGGTTTTAGCTTAGGTACGGGATCCAGTGTAAAGTTAGAAAAACCTAAATTTTAGTTTATATTCATATCATACAGAAGGGCATACCATAGAGGGTACTTGGGAATTTAGTGTTCAGGCACTCCGTTCCCATTCCCCGTATCTATTTACTATAGCAAGGAAAGGAAAATAAATCATTCCTCCGAGCAGAAATCAAACCTACTTATATGAAGCTTGTTTTTTTTTAGTTTCACACTTTATTCCTAGCGTGGTCACGCAGAAAAACGGATCACCAGACGCAAAGGTCTTTCGCCGCAACGACGCGTCCGCTGTCATCAACCTACAAACAAGCCCTCTGAGGAATCCTCATGCTATTAAATTTGAAGTTTTTGTAGTAGCTATAGAACATGAGATAAGAGGCAATAAATGATTTTTGACATGCTCAACCAATTTCTTGCCTAACCCATGAATGAACTCCAGGACTTTTCACTAAAGGCTAGCTTTAAAGACAGTATACATATATATGTACATATATTATTACATTTAGTTTGTAGAGGTTGTGGAAACTACAAGCAAGTACAGGTCAACCGCATACCCGTCGGAGTGCTTTGTTATGTGGCGTTTAACATATGTAACTATAACATACTGACACTATATGTTTATACGTAAGCCATTTTAAAAGTATCAATATATAGCTGTTTTCTTTAAATCGAGAATATATAAGATTTTTTTCTTAAAAAAACGGTGTTGAATTCCAGCATCCAATAAATGCTGCTGATGCTGGAATTCGGGCGAAAAACTGGGAACGGAATGTCTTAACACTACATTCTCCTCAAAGTTCAACGTTGAGGGTCAAGGCTGAAGAAGGCTGAGGGCAATTTTTCAAATTTTCCCGAAACTATTTCCAGTAGTGTTTTTTATAATATAATTTAAAGAGAGTTACTTTATTTTTCAGTTAAATGAATGAAAATTTAAAAAAAAAAACATTGAACAGTATTTTATTTCGTCGTTCAGTATTTTATGTCGCCTGATTGTGAACACGACGATTATTAGGTCGATTTCCTCTCGGCGCAAAAATTTACACCGTTCCTCTGTTTTTTTTTTGCTTAAGTTAAGTTTTGTTTTTCATTTTGTATTTTAGTTAATTAATTTTATTTTATTGTGGTGTAATAAAGTGTTAAAGTAAAAATAAATAAATAAATTTATTTTATATCATTGCTGAGCTTACAAAAACGAAGTGTGGCGTTCAGTTGCGCCACTCAATAGGGATTGTGGTAGCATTAGGTTTGGCTCTCTGCCATCGCTGTTATATGCGGAGAAAGGTGCCCTACAGTTACAATAAAAAGGGTGGAATGGGGAAATTAAGACCAATATTTCAATTTTTTAATTATTTATTATCTTATCTATACATATAATTATATTAAGTTTTCCTTTATGAGATTTACTTGTTTAACTAACACAGGTTCATTACGCATTTCTAAATAATATAACATTATTATGATTTCTAAGTTAATTTTATGTTTATGTTTACTTATCAAGATGTTATGGATGATAGCCTAAATCTTACTTTGTTTATAAGAATTTGTTTAAATTTTAACAAAGATATCTAAATATTTTTTTACATAAAATTCTTGATATTATTGAAAACTAAATCAAACTTAAATAGGAAGGTTGATAAATATTTAATTAAACAATGACTCAGGGCGTACAAAAATGCAATGTATATTTTGTATATTTTTGGGTTTTTTATTTATCACTATATTTTCCAAAATTGTACATATAAAAGTGGAAATTGTAAAAATAATTTAGGTTTCACTAAAAAATATGTAGGATTTAGGAAAAATATGTTAAAATTTAGACTATGTTATAGATTTTCATCATGTCTATGGAAAATTTACATATAATATTTTACGAACAATTCTAATACTTTGTTATTAGGTAATCTTAAGTGCGTGTGATTTGAATTAAACATTAGTCTTATTTTAGTAACTGTTTTCAATGCATAAAACGTGCTTTAAGTGCCTTATGTACTTAATGATTTATTAAAATTTTAAATATAGTGTGACAAGTTGAGATTGTTTTTAATCGGTTGTAAATAGCTTAATTAAATGTTAGCCATTTAATAGGATAGGAAGAGAGAAATTGATAACAATACAATCCATTTCTCATATTTCTTCAATTTTAGTATATTATATCTTCAGTATCCCATATTGCCTTATCTGTCCCCGATCAGGTGGAGTAAGCAATATTGATTAAATAATATATAAATATAGATTATTTAGTATATTCGAACATTTTTCCCACATATAGCAAGATAGACAGAGGGAACCTATTATTGAGACACTGTTTCCCATGTCGTCACCATTTGATAATAGGACTAGAACTCAGACTTTGTCCTTGGTAAAAGATACTGCTCCTCATAATGAAATTACCTTACAAAATTCATTGCAAATTTTACATGATCATCGAAATCACAAATAACATACTTAAAAGTAAATTGAAATATTCTCCTTTGACTCTACCCTCACGACATTATTCTACAATCTCAACTGGCCTATAATTTATCTATAAACGCTTTACCTATTAAAATTTATACCTAAAGTTAATATGATGATTTTATAATTTTACTAAGATATATAATTTTTTTTCATTTTTCTAACGTAACGTCTTCTTATATGTAACAATTATATTTACAAACTATTTGTTCTAGAAGGCATAGGATTAAAAAACACAGTGGTCCTTTAATTAATTCTAAGGAAAAGCCTTACATTATTGGGGTTTATTAAAAATTGACTAAAATGAAATATATTCATATATATTTTATAGATATAAGTGACTAGATTATAAATTAAAATGACAAAATTATTAGGAAGGAGGGAAGACAGGCTCCGCTTCTTGTATACTTAATCCTAGAGGTGTTTTATTAACATTTCTTAAAATGCTAATAAATACAACTAAATATAATAAAAACATTTGTTACTAGAGGTCATAGTGGCGCATTACGTGGGCCCGATTTCCACTCGAGGAAATAAAATATTAAATATTTTCATTTCTTCATAACCAGGTAAAGCGCATCGTTGATTTCCGCCACTCAACACACATTGCCTCAAAAATACGGTGGAAAGTGGGAAACAGAAGTGTCTTAATGAGGACGAAGTGTCATATCACCTGGTTCCTCCTGTTATGCGAGGATTGTGGCGTAAAGCTAAAAAAAATGTCACTATTTTTGTTTCTCCATCAAACATCCAAAATATTTTTAAGGATAGATCAAATTAGAGAAATCTGATCTGTTAGAACTATAAACAAAATTACTTGCAAAGTGTAATTCATGTCCACTTCATTAACTTCTTTGTAGCTTCAGCAATTTCAAAGCTTGCACATTTTTATTTGCTATATCATTTTATGTAATATTTTTATTACTTTTAGTTTACTGCATGGTAGATGAAGGAACCTGATGTCACGCTTTATCAAAGAAATGGGTACACAAAATTATGTTTTTTTAATAAAATACCAAATAATTAGGATGGACCCATTTTCCATATTTTTATCTTTGGTATTTTTTAAAACTATAAACAATTTGAATTACCATTTTATTTGAATAGAATCCAAACGAAAATCCCTAAGAATTCCAAATTGTAAAAACATCTTAATTTTCATTATTTTCATATAAAAAAGAGAGGCTATGCAACAAAAAAATATTTTTGACAAAGAATACTTGAAATCAATCTTAAGCTTAAAATTATTTACAGTGCTAATAAATATTTTATGTATGTATATTTGACTAGAGTATTACGCTAGGTTGATGTTTACACCGACGCCGGTAACGAAGTCATCTCTTATAAGCGGAAGTAGGGCTGGGTGTCTGAAACAATATTAATATACATGGTTAAGCAAATTTGATATGAACATTGATACTAATTTACTCAATTCATCAATATATTGATAACAATTGTTCAATTGAATTTGGTATACTACAGGGGTGTGTTTTATGTCCTGTTATGTTGTTGGTGGTTATTATTATTATAGTAACATTGAAAATTAGTATTTTGTAGAAGTCTTTAGTTTATTTGTCCATTTACAATCTTCGTTATTTACCCTTAATAGTTACAATATCAGTGTGAAACAGATACGCACCACTCAAGTACAACTCGACTTAAAATATAATTTAAAAACAAAAATGTAAAATGATTTCAAAAATATTTTAGGTCATATTACATTTGCAGCAGAAAATATAACTAGCTCTCTAAAACTTGGTCGTAAACAAACTTTAGTATGGAAAATGTAACATATATACATACATATATGTATGTACATGTATGAGAGGAAATATACGCACTCAGGCATAGGAAGCTTCATGGCTCGAGGGCCGTTATAACGCTTAAAACGACGTGAATCCTCGACCCTATAGCAAAGCATGGGCTCGGGCATATTGTATATCTATTTCCATGTTATGAATATGGAAGGTGTTTGACACCGATGTAGTTCAGTAAAAACGTTTTTGATATATATTTGATGTTGTAAGTTCACATTCTATTTAGTTTTAGCGAGGGTATCAAATCTTGTTACGTTCAACTTTTATACGTCCTGTCCTGAATGTCTCTGAGTTTACAAATTCAACAAGAATTTGGGACATTTGAGAAAAAGCATAAAACCAAAAAAAAAAAAAACCAACAAAAATAGCTGCGTGGTGTGAATATAACTATGCGACAGTTGAGTGACATTCGGGGCAGTGAATTTTCATTTCCTGGTAAGACAAAGTGCAACTGGGTTTCGCCACTTGACACGTTATATCTCCGAAATAAGGCGGTGGAAGGAGAACGGAGTGTCTTAACACTAGACAGTTTCACTCTGTCGACCTCTCGTATATATAATACGACAATTCAGCGTGAAGCAAAAAAAAAGCAACATAGACAAAAAAAACACAAAATATATAGGTGCGAGTGGGGGGGGAGAACGTACAAAAACAAAAGAACTCACTCCGGCGCTGGCCACGGCGCATGCTTGTGTGTGGCTGCGCGCGCGCGAGCGAGGAGCGTCATGACCGCCCGCTTAGTCGGCGACATGGCGGCGCGCGCCCCGAGCAGCGGCCGCTTGCGACCGCTCGCAACCCCAACCGACCCACCCGCACCTGTTGACAAGCGGTTTTTATATGTGATAATAAGCTGTTGGTGTTTTTTAGCTTTACGCTGGATTCTGCATATGGTAGTGTAGGCAGAGGGAACCTAAAAGAGATTGTGTGTTGAGTGGCGAACTCAATGCCGTATATTGTGTTGTAAACAGATTAAGAGAATAAAGAAAATGACATTATTAAATTATTAATTTTCACTAGTGGGAATTGAACCCACAACTATCACTTTTACAGTTTCTCCTCCTGTGTCATTGCGCCACGACGGCATATAGCTATTGGATAATTGGTTCAAATTTAATTTTGGAACTTTTTCTCACTTTTTGTAAAACGGGAGTGCGTAACCCACTCGGGAGAATGAAATTATTTTTATTTCGATTCTCAGTTCTGCATTCTACAAAGCTAGCAACAAGTAGTTCCACCAGTCAAAAGGCTTACCTTCATAGGATGAAATGTGGAATACGGAGTAAATTAACACTAGTTTTTTGCCTACCCCGCTATGTGCGGGAAAAGAATGCAACTAAAAGAAATTAGTAATTCTCGAGTTGCAAAAGGGAACTATTTACAGTATCTAACTTCATATATATTATATAGGATTTTTTGAATTCCCAATGACTTCAAATTTTAATTTTACAAAACAATTATTTAATGTTATTTATTATTAAATAAAAAAAAAGGAAATAAATATTCCTTCAAACAATCAAATGTCAACATAATGGATATACAAAACAATCGTACCACAAACAAGAATCAAGGAACATGGCCAATTAAAAGAACCAAAATGAAATAATTAAAATGTATGGAAATAAGCTTAATGCATTCATTGTTGAATAAAATTATCAGCCTCGGGCTTGCAGCGGTCGCTGACCCAATTATTCTACTATATGACACTTGTTGGAAAGTATTTAAATATATCAGTATTAATTGAAGCGAAATTCGACGTCGATATAGCTATCAATTACAGCCTACAGGAATTGTTGAAAATATGGTTGTGGATTCGATAATTAATCGTTGTGGATTCGATTATTAATCGGAAAAATGTTGAAGCATTCGTTTTTTGGCAACACGCTGTATCCCGCATATAGCTAAGTAAGCAGAGAAAACTTGGTGTTCCCTAGATTTTCATTCCCAAAATTCCTCCCAAGTTTAAAGTCGTCACTTTTTATCTTGTTATCGGACTCAGGAAATGAACATTATTCCCCCGAGTGAAAATGGAACCCACTATCTTATTATCTTATAATTACTACTTTCATTTTTGTTTAATTTTACACACAATGGGCCCGCACATACCACTGACGTCCATTAAGACGAACACATTTATCCCATATGTATATATAGCTTAAATAAACAAATTAATTACAGTTATCTCTCAAGTCATCTCTCTCTCTCTCTCTCTCTCTCTCTCTCTCTAATTTAATTACCGCAAGTCTATAATTGACCAACAGTAATTTGACAATCCACTGATCATGATGATGGCAGGATCTGTTTTCAATTAAGACTGTCAGTTGCAATAACTACATAGTAAGATGGGTAATTGATTCCGCTTGGAAGAATCTTTATATTTACAATATACATATAGAGTTAGAGTTCTAGCGCGGTGCTTAGTTACGACACCGGTTACCTAGTCCCTATAAACTCTGTTCATTTGGAGTTGGCAGTGGGGAATGGAAAGAAAGAGTACGTATCTCACAAGGAAATAACGGAACCCTTATAGGATACTTTATCTGTCCGTCAAGATCACTTCTCTAGAGATCGCGTGGAGGTATCAAGTTGAAATTTACATAAGAAATACAGATTTTACTGTATTTTGTAATTCGTCGCGTAATCTAAACCTATATGGTATTCCAATCTCATTTCCTAATTCCATCTAATTTCTACCATAAACTTAAGCAAATATAAGAATATAATTTTTGCCAATAAAAAGTTTTTATGAAAACGCCAACTTGTGAAGTATACTCCAATCGTTTGTGGGCATAATAACAAGCCGGCTCATAAATTCAGGAACAGAGTCCATCACTCACTGGTAGGTAGGCGGCGGCGGTAAACAAACGTTCCGTTGTTTCATTCTGTTGGGGAAAAATAATATGATCTGCAAAATATCACCGCAACAAAAGACGCCGAATGAGATTTTTGGGTGTGGTACAAATTGCTAGGAGTTTGGGATTAATTTGTTTTTTTTTTTTCGTCTTTTAAATTTCACGCTGTATTCCACATATAGTAAAGTAGACCGAGAGAACCTACTGGCGTAACTGAACGCCGCGTTCTACCTTGTAATTTTATAGTTCATCTGGCGAGGAAGCTATTGGTTATATTACGTCACGCTATGAATGATTGAGGTGGAGTGGGGAAAGCAAGTAACGAAAAGCCAATGCTATACTCAGCATGGATCAAACATTATTAGATGAGTTTCTTTACTTGACTTCTGTCACGGTACGCAAAAAAACTGTTTAGAGTAACTTCTTTCAATATTCCTACCGAATGAAGGAAAAAACCTATCGTTGTGCAGGGACATAAGGGTGTGATTATAAACATGACAGGTTGTGAGTTCGATTCTCTCTCTAGGAAAATAAATATTTAATACTTCCATTTCTTCGCTCTTCGCGTTGAGTTTCACCACTTAACGCCGCCTCCACAATTCGGCGGAAAGTAGGAACCGGAATTGCCTTATTGGGAACAGAGTGTCTTAATATTAGATTCCCAGGTCCCTGTTGCCTATCCTGCTATATGTGCGAAATACAGTGTAAAGCAGTAAACAGAAGGAAACAAAAAATAATACAAATGTCCTCGATAGATACTTTAAACTACAACCAAGGCGTTAAATTAAAAAAAAATTCGAAACAACCGTTGCTTTTACTCTCAAACTCAGTACAATTGAAAAATATTGGTATAAATACAAAAAAAAGAACTAAAATAAACCGTAAAACAGCCCACGTCAGCCTCTCGCTTGGGCTACAATCGTTTTCTCATTACACGAAAGTTGAATTTTATCGTTTTGGAAATGTAACAATCAACAATCGTTGTGTAAAAGGCCGAGTTGTCTGTTTAATTAAATCACAAACTGGGAGTAGATTGTTGTTATATTGCTGTGGCTTTCAAAAGGGGATGGTTGTCGCGCTCAATGGTTTTTATTGTTTATATTATAAAGCATTTTCGCGCTCTGGTATGACGACAAAACACGGCGTTAAGATCCGCCACTCAACACACGATGATTTAAGAACTGGGAGGGAAGTGGGAAACGGAGTATCTTAACACTAGATTTTTTTCTGCGTACCCTTCTACATGTGCGATATAATGTTTAACAACGGCTGTGTATTTGTTTCCCACTCGAACGGAATTGTGTTCCGCCATTCAACACGTAATGTCTCAAAAATTGGGCGGATGCTGGGGTTACGAGTGTCTTAAAATTAGGTTCCCTCTACCTTCCATCTTATATGCGGGATACAATGTGTAGATAAAATAAAAAAAACACTATCTCGAATCACAATCAATTTTGCAATTATCGCGTGCACAATCAGTACAAGTCTTAGCTACTATCCAATGCTATCGTATTTATGTAATTGAGATCCTCTTCTAGGGACTATAAGATTAGTGAAATTAATTGACATACGAGACTTAATAGATTATTATCTATGTAGTACTTCTATAATTGTAGAATTTACGGTATTTTACCATATATAAAGTGGGAAAGGTAGTGTGTTAACACTAGGTTCTAACTGCTTATACAGATATAAGAGAAAACGCGTGAAGCTGTTTCTTTTCCAAATAAAGTTGTCCAAAAAGGAACGATACCTAGGCTTTGATGGGGATTTCTTTATGAAGGTAAAAAAGACACATTGTTTGAACATTGTTTGACATATTGTTTGAACAGCTAAACTAGGAAAATCTTTTAGAAAGAAACTAAATGTTCTTTGGCGGTAAAATTTTGACATTCCGACGAATTAAAAGATCGTCTAAAATCCGACATATGTTATAAACCTGTAGCGTGGTTGGTACAAAGGTATTACTTTTAATAGCCGTTTGACTCAAAGGTACAAAGATTTAAGCGGTTTAATGATGTGTCACAAACGAAAACGAATTTGAGAAGCATAAAGAAAAAATATTCAATTTTCATTTCAAGTCAACAGCTTAGATGTTAATATTGTTATGTTACTTTTTAGGTAACTTGAAGGATAAAAAAAAACAACACAAACACAAATTGGTGTAGAAATTCAAAATAGGAATTATGAAATATATTTCTAAATAATCAATTTATTAAATAATATAAATATCCAAATAAAGCTTGCTAATATATTACTAAGCATTTGCTAATATATAACTTTAGTTGCTTAAAAAATCTTTACATTGGAATCTTCTATTTGATAAAAGAACGCGCAGCCCGGCTAGCTCAGTCGGTAGAGCATGAGACTCTTAATCTCAGGGTCGTGGGTTCGAGCCCCACGTTGGGCGATTCTTTTTTATATTTAAACGTTTGTTTTCGTTTTTTGTTATAAGATTTTTTTGTGAAATAAAAACTTTGTTATTTTCTCATTTTAAGTCAAGGTAAAACAATTTTGAGCAATCTTTCCATTTTATATAATAGTAATACAGTGCATATTATTAATGTCTTAGTGGGAACGGAGTGTTTTAATACTAGGTTCCCAGGTTTCCTCTATATAGAATTTATTGGTGGAAATACAAGTATGCAGTTTACTCTTGCGAGCTCTACGTAGTCATTAATAGGCCCGCTCCGCTCGCAGTGGGAACTATGCTTTATAATTGAAAAAAAAAGGAAGTAAAGATCATAGTGTGCTAAGATTAATATATAAATGGCTTCCAAACAAAAACAACCACTAATTTTTATAAACATAATACATATAAACAACTAAGTTACAAAAATGTCTTTTCTTTTGAAACCAAGTAAAATATTTACCTAAATTGTACCCAAAAACGAACGTCATTAAAATTGTGGTGTAGGTATAATGTACTATATTCGTTAGAGTTTTAAGCGCTACCAACTTTTGTATCACAAAAGCTTTATTGATAAAAGCGTGATAAAAATGCTACGTTCTGAGGGAGGCTTTTGAGACAAAACGTTAACAGCCTCCGTCCATTGTTTGTGTATGGCCATTATTTTTTGGCAATTTAATTTTGTTTTCTTTGAGGCTAGTCGTGGAGTACAGGCACGAGCGTAACCTGGCTCTTGGCAGGTTGTGGATTCGATTCCAACTCGAAAGAATCTAATATTTAATACTTTCATTTTCTCGCTGTAGTAACGAGAAAAAGCGCGGCGTTGAGTTCCACACACTTAACATATAATAGCTCCCGTATTCGGCGCAAAGTGAAGAGCGGAAGTGTCTTACTGGGAGCGGAGAAAGTGGGAAACTGAGTGTCCTAACATTAGGTTCCTAGGTTCCCTCTGCCTACCCTGCTATGTGCGGTATACAGTGTGAAGCTACAAAAATGTCAACTATAAAATTATAAACGTACCGACCTTGTGTTGCGAGCGCGTGCACGGCGGCCGGCTTCACGCCGCGCAGGGCGGGGTGGGCGTGCAACATGCCGCCCAGCACTGGGCTGCTTAGACCGAGGATATCACCTCCTCCTGAGTTAGTTAGTTAGTGAGTTAGTAACCTATATCTGATTTAGTTAGTTAGTTTATTAGTATTTTAATTAAGTTAGTAAGTTAGTTTTGGTGTGTTGGAAATTGGAATTATGAATTTGTTATGCAATATTAAATGTTTTATTGAAAACAAATTGTCCTCTGTCTAGATATAATAACCCATAATATTATAATTTTTAGTATTTTTTTTTTTTTTATGGAAAAAAGGACAAGGCAAACGAGCGTTCGGGACACCTGGTGGTGATCACCGCCGCCCACGACCCCGTGCAGCACCAGAGGAACTACAATTTTTAGTATAAATACTATTATAAATAAAATATACAAAAAATAAATATAATACAAACCTAATATAGAATTCTGTGTAAGCAAATGATGTGTGGGCGGTTGTGGTATCACGCCCCCGCCGACCAGAACGCCGTGGCCCGCGTGACTTTGCGCTAGCTGGGAATATAAAAAGTTAGAGTCAAAGTTTAAGTAATTCTACTAATATTATAAATATTAAAGCTTGCAATGTGTTTCAAATAAATACTACTGAACTGAATTAGATAAAACTTTGCAGTAATATAGCTTTAAATACATTAAAATAACATATAGGATACAGTTTAGTATAGATTTTGTAGAATTTAGCTACAATTTGACAATAAATTTAGGCGGGCGAAATCGCGTTTGGGTCGCTAGCGTAAAGATAATTACAAAATTCTATTATAGAAAACGTATAATAAAATAAAATGACATAATTAAATATATTATAGAAAGGGTAACCAAAAGAAAAAAAATGTTTTGCTTAGAAGTATATGTATATGAGTTCAACGCCAACCCCTCAGTCTACCCTGCTATGAGGGAAAAAGCATAGAACAGTTTTTTTTATTTATTTTAATAATAAGCTAAAGTAACTAAGCTTTTAAATGACTATATAAAAAGCTACAACCATCACGACTCACGCGTACCAGTGTTAATTAGACACGTCGTAATTACATTACGGGGGTGTAAAATATTTGTAGGAAAATTTTAATGCTATACATTGAAAATTCGAGGCCGTTGGCGCAGGGGCACAAGGGTGTGACCGAAATGAGACGGCAGTGAGTTCGATCCTTCTCGAGGGAATGAACTATAATTTCCAAATACTTTCATTTCTTTGCTATGGCACCAAGTTGGCTGGGTCACGATAGGTTTAATCATCAATTACAGAGTAGGCGAGTCTTTTAGTAGGCAGAGGGAGCCAAGTGTTGAGACACTCCGTTCCCCACTTTTCACCGATTTTTTTAGGCATTACGGGTTCAGTGGTGGAATTCAACGCGAGCAGCTGATACGAAATAAAATAATATTTTTATTATTCAGATAGACTTGATTGATTACACTGAACATAAATAAATATATTCCAATAAGGAATGACTAAAGAGCGTTTGTTTTAAGATAAATTGATGGTTATTTTTTATCCACAGTTTTTATTAACGTTCCTAGCTCCCTAATGGGTCTGATCATGAAGCAATTTGGATGTTTATGAGAGACGATGGTAGTGTCTTCAAATCCTAGGAATTAGAACATAGATATTTACAATATCACGTACGGTGCTATCTAAAAAAGTACGGTGCGTTATCGCTATTCATTATATATTTATAAATTTTTAATTTGTGGAACTTTAAGAATGAATTATGACGGCGATTATTAGGATAAAATATATCATTATTATCTTTATTGTTTTTAGCTTCACGCTGTATGTATATAATAGCCATACCATTATAGTCTATGCGGACAAAGCCACAGGTAAAGCACTAGTTAAAAATATAAACATAGAATTTGCCAAGCGTTCATTTCTCAGACGGCTTTCATACATATATGCCAAAAAACAAAGAAGTAATCAGGCTTTTGAATTGCGGCGTGAGCGGAATGCTAAACTAAACACTTGTTTTTTGATGCTACCAAATATTCTTGGCCTAGAAAGGATGGGCGCATACTTGATGAGAAATATTTTTAAAATATATATGAAAAATCATGTTTGGAATTATTTTGACGTATTTAGAATATGTCACCAGTACGCCTGATGTGGTGCAGGGGTACAAGGGTGCGACTGTAAATGTGACAGGCTATGGGTTCGATTGTCACTGGAAGAAATCAAATATTTACAATTTTTATTTCCTGACTCTGGTAACGAGGCAAGGCTCGATGTTGAGTTTCGTCACTCAACACTCGAATTCGGCGGAAAGTGGGGAACAGTCAACTTAGTGTATTAAAAGTAAGTTCCTAGATATAGCGTGAAGCTAAAAAATAACTCTTGAGATATATTATAGTTGGATGAATTATGTAAAGGTATTTAAAGGTAAGATACATTAGCTACTAGCTTCTTTTCGAGCTTCTATTACCTAAATTATCGTGATTTACATAATTAACTAATAAACTTGATTCAGAACATGTAAAATAATTTAACAGTCTGTCTCTGGGTGGGGTTGTTTTAAATAACAACCTTGGCATGGCATGTTTCTGTGTAACAATATTCAATTGTGAATTATATGATTAGGAATATGAATAATAATTGATAAGCCTGAGCTTTTGTTTATAAATATATAAATTTTGTTATATTTGAATTGGTATTAGAGTAATGTCTTAAATATTGGGTGCAATATGGGTAACTGAGTGTCTTAATATTGGTTCCCTTTGCATACTCTGGTATATGCGTGATATAGCGTGTAACCCAAATAAAGTGAAAGGCAAAGTGAAGCTATGTATTCCTACACTCATCTCACTACAATCCTGCACTGTAGTAGAGACAAAAAATAGAACAACCGGAGAAAAATGTCCAAGAAAACGTATAAAAAATTCAACATAGCGGTATTTAGCATACGTTTTCTAAAAATCAACTACCTTTTGTTCCCTATGTGTGGAATAATATATTAAAAATATTCTCATCTTCCTCCATAACCGAAATTCCAATAGATATCTATATATATATAAAATCGAAAGGTCACTCACTCATCACGAAATCTCAAAAACTACATGTGCTAGGAATCTCAAATTTTGCATAGGAGTTACTTATAGGACGTAGGTGCTCGCTAAGAAGGGAATTTGCAATATTGGATTTCTAAGGGGTTGTTTTTGGGGTTGAAAGTTTGTATGAAACTTCGTTATTACAAATGCTAGGAGTCTCAAATTTTGCATGGTCGTCACTTACAGGACGTAGGTACTCATGGAGACAGAAATTAATAATAACGTAGTTCACGCAGGCGAAGCCGCGGGCGGGCCGCTAGTACAGTATATATCTCTCGAAAGCGTCCCTGTCATCACTTTAAAACTATTAACTATAGTTACAAAGTATTAAACGAAACTATTGAACGTTAGTTGCAGCACTTTGTATGCTATAGAGATTAAAACTACTTTGTTTTAATATATTCGATAGTCGTTAGCGAATGCATAATTTATGTGAGAAGTTGTGGTTACGTGACTTTTCTTCTATGTTGTTATAATAAAAGCAGTTGAAAGATAATTTATTGTTGAAGGTATCCAATTTTAATTAAAAATCTAAAAAAAAAGTAAAATTATCTACAATTTTAAGCGTATAAAAAAGCGTGCGTAGTGTTTTAATGGGATTGGAGTGTTTTAACACTAGGTTAATAATGATGCACAAATAAAAGTAAAACGTTTAAAAATAAAAATTTTAATATAGTAAAAATCGAATCCTTCAATGGTTTCCAAGATTTTTTCGTAACCCGCACAAAGCAAAAGGAACTTAGTGTTAAAACACTCCGATCTCCATTCACCGCTCAATTTTTGACACATTGCATGTTGAGGGACAAAAATGAAAATAATTCATTCCCTCGATCGTGAATCGAACTCACAACCTTTGCATTTACATTTACAAGCCACTGGCACTACGACGGACTCATTTATTTTCCCTATTATTCCTTAACTATTAAACGCACAAACTTCACATAGCAACATAATTAACTTAGACTAGACTAGACTAGCACTAACTGACGTCACGCCGCTAAAAGCTTGGCGAGGACGTATCTAGAGGCTGCGGAACCAACAGCTCAGTTCCGAACACGGAATTGGGTCGAGCGATGTGTTGTATGAACGATTTATCAAGTTAAAGTACCCTCTGACATTAGTGTTAGTAAGTTTGTGAAGGGTTTCATTTGACTACCTTATGGCATAGTTGTTGCTATGGTTAAATTAGGTAGAGTACAAAGTTGAAATCCTCTGTATAAAATTTGAATTACTGAGTGTAATCTATATCTATATATATATATAAAATCGAAAGGTCACTCACTCATCACGAAATCTCAGAAACTACAAGTGCTAGGAATCTCAAATTTTGCATAGGAGTTACTTATAGGTGCTCGCTAAGACAGGAATTTGCAATATTCGATTTCTAAGGGGTTGTTTTTGGGGTCGAAAGTTTATATGAAACTTCGTTACTACAAATGCTAGAAGTCTCAAATTTTGCATAGACGTCACTAGGACGTAGTCATGGAGACAGAAATTAATAATAATATAGTTCACGCGGGTGAAACCGCGAGCGGGCCGCTAGTTTTGAATATTTTTAAAGCACTAAATCAAAAGTAAGGAAAGAAAAATATTTTTTAGAAATTGTTTAAAAATTTTCACGAAGAGGGATTCGAACCGTTCCCTTCCCTGAAATATGAAAAGTATGATGTATTTATACTACTTGTTATATATTATGTAGCTATCATTACTTAGAAAATGGCCTTCCAAGCTTCGCAGCAGTTAATGGTCCCATAAAAAACTTATTACGCGACGCTTAATTCACTTCAGAACTAAGATTTGGGTCTAATACATTCAGATTTTGGGGTCGAATTATGGCCAGTATATATACGTTATATAAGGATTTCAAGGCAAAGTGGGCCTAACTAAAATATTGCTATTTTACCGCTGCACTGTGGGGCAGTATAGTACAGTACAATGACAGTAATTGGGTTGAGTGCAATGCGGTCTCCACTCGGGAGAATGATTATAATTAAATTAATTTCATTTCCCCATTTTGGTAGACATAACCACATCATCATCGACTAGGTTTCCACTGCCTAGCCTGTCTGCGAGAAAAAGCGTGAACTTGCTTTTGTCTGTTTATTATTATAAATATTGTGAATTGTGGCTTGTGGTTTAAATTTCAATGAATAGAACAGGTAATAAAATGACGTGAAAAGAAATAAGAATTTGATTCATGATATTGACATAATCTTCAACAACATAATATGCGTGGTGTACCAAACAAACTCTTTAGCTTTATAATATAAGTATTGATATATAAATTGGTTTAATTTCTTTAGAAGAAATTTATTGCAACAGTTAACTTAAAACTTTAAATTGTAAGTTATGCCACTTCGACACAAGCAATCTATTATTTGGGAGCGTGTTTGTTTCAAAGCTCTTAGTGAAGCTTTAAGACTTCAAAACACCTGTTACTTTATTTAAGTATAGTCCCTTTGACTCTGAACTATAGGCACGAGATTGTAGTATAAATTAAGATAAATATTACAATAAGCTATTTTATTAATATTATACACCCTAGTAGCGAAATGGTAATTTGACGATCGTGAGTTCAATTCCTACTCGAGGGAATGAGGTATTTTCATTTTCCTCTTTCTGGTAACAAGGGGGGGGGGGGGGATTACACTGGGAACGGAATGGCTTAACATTATGTTCCCTCTTATGATTTTTTTTCACATCTGGGGAAGTCAAGGATGTAGGCAGTTATTTCCATTTGACCAAAGTAAAGTCACCGGAAAAGCTAGTTATATTATAATCAAATTTACCCTTAACAATAATCTTGTGAACCTAATATGACCGCCTAACCTTTCTTGACCTTACGTTTAATTAGAGTAATTCGTCATACTTAGCCGATATTGTTAATTGAATAAGCTAAGGATTTTCGGAAAAATACAGTAAAACAAGCAAATTTTCGTGACGATTTTTTGTGTTATGTACTCGTTTACCTATTTAGATTGTGATAATCGTCGATGTCATTGTAAGTTATCAAATAGATTGACGTAACCCAATATAAGTTAATATTACTATTTTTTTAGGGTTTTGTACTTCAAAAGGAAAAAACGAATATAAAGTGAATTTTTTTTATGCAAATAGAGGAAAAAAATCTGAAAAATGAAAATATTACTGCACTACTAATACGGAAATAAAAATGAGACATATATCCGTTGCATCTAAAGTCATATAATGACGAGGGGCGCCACGATGTCCTCGGTTTATACTAATGCAATAGCATTAGCAAAAACTCCTGAATTTAAAAAAAATCTGCAGTTTTACGCTTTTTCTCACCTAACATAATGGGCAGAAGGAATCCAGTGTTAACATTCTACGTTCGCCCAATTTTCAAGACATTATGTGTAGAGAGAGAAGGAAACCTTAGTGCCACACTTAATTTACTAGAGTGGAATAAAAGTAATTAAAATACAATCATTCTTCCAAGTAAGAATTGAACCCACAATTATCACGCTTACATCAAGACTGTTCCACTGCGCCACGATGGCTTTAATTCAAGTGTTTATAGATTTAGACTACCTGATGATGAGCCAGATGTTCAGGTGCAGGTGTAGGGGCTGGTGGTGAGAAGTCTCTAGCGTTTGGCGTGTGATTGACTATCGCTGGTAGCGGCTGCGCGGGAGTTGGTGGAGCTGTTGTTATCTATGAAAAAAGATAAAGGAAAAAGATATATTTAATTTTTAATAGTAATTTAGTTAGTAGTCAAAAGATAACGATGTCACATATGCATTATATTGTGATGGATTGAAGACTTAGGTTCATTTCTTTGCAGCTTCACACTGCATCCTGCATATAGCAAGCTAGATATAGAACGAACCTACTGTTAAAACACTCCGTTCTCCACTTTCTGCCCAGGTCAAAAAAATCATTGTTTTAAAATCGTTGTTTTGGGTTGTATGAATATATAATATATAAAAGTCCATTTCACATAGCTGGTTTGCCATTCCAACGATAAACGTGGAAATCCTTTTGCCAAGCTCGAATCTTTCATTGCAAAAGCAGCTACAAATATGAAATGGAAGACTAAACCGATTATACTAACAAAGGACTCTCAGTACTATTGAAGATAGCGTCGCGATTCACAAAATTACCCTTTACCCTATTTGAATAGACGCCAGCAACAGACGGATAGAATTTACAGATAACATTAGGTAATTTATAATGTGAAACTTTGAACCTTGGATGGTACAGTGGTGTCGTGCTCATTAAAGTTGCGAAATTTCATGCACGGGAAGTTATTTTGTAATTTTAAAATATGCTAAAATTATTAAAAGTAAGAAATTGTATTTTTTAATGATAATATTTCGATGAAAATTTAAATGGTGATGATGGTGATGATATATTTTTTTTATAATAATATGATAAGTAAAACTGTCTTCCATTTTCCTCATTTTTAGCCCAATTTTTGAGACATTGGGTTACGTTGAGTGGTAGAGGAAAGATATTCTCTTCGTTCTCCCGAATGGGAACTGAACCCACAACCGTTGTGCTTACAGTCATACTCTGCGTCATACTCCATGACAGCTCAAATTTTTTGAAATAACAAAAGGAGTAGAGTTTGGAATTGTGCCATCCAATTACAGATTTGCGCTGTACTAAGAGATTATTCTGATGTTGAAACGCAGATCAGGTTTAATTAACAACGCAAACTTGCCGAATATAATTAAATATTTACTATCTGTTCTCGAGATAGCGTATGTGTAAGTTTGTATTATAATTATTTCAGAAACTGCCGGTTTCTGCCAATTAATAGTACCACGTCGTACTTATGTGGTGTACCTGACGAAGGCCAGATGGTAGGGAGTTTAAAATCTTTCCCCAAATGGTGATTGAAATAGAAAGTAACAATTTACAAAATATTCATTTACCCTTAGATTTTAGCAATATGGTATTATATGAAATAACCTTTTAAGGAAGGGAAAATTTGGACCTCAGGAATTCCTATGAGAACTACCGTGCAAGGAATATTTCAAAGAATTCATATATGGAGAAACTTGGAGAATCTAACAGTTTAAAAATGTAACAATAACTTGAATACAGATAAAATTTCGAGTAGACGCCAAAGTGTGTGAGATTGACAGTCCTATCTCCTAACGCCTTCGGGAAATTGAATATATTTTAAAGAATCAAACGCTCGAAGCAAACAAATATATTCCGATCGTCGTATAAAATAGATACGAACTGGGAATATTTCTCAAGTGTCTTCTTCTTTATGTTCCTTTATTATTTACTTGTCATTCATTTGTCGAAGCTAGCGATTGTATCCAGTTTTGGTTGGATATAGATATAATTTTTCCATAAATTTGGCTTTTAGGTGTGGTTTTAATGTGAAAATTGAATATTTGGTGACAAACTTATAAAAACATCTTTCAGTTTTGAGCACAAATATTTTTACACAAAAATAAAAATGTCCTTATTAGTTCCTATTACATTAAAAACTAATTATTTTAATACATCATGATTGATGATTTGATGATGATGAAATAAGAAAACGTAATAATACTCCACTTACCCTCTGTTTATTCCCACTGTCTCGCAATGGTAAAGTTTCCTCGCTGCCACTCCTCGACGAATCGGGCGGTGTCAGCCGCCTCTGTTCATTTTGAGATGACAAGATCTGCATCTCCAGCATCTGTTCTTGTCTTATATCGTCGTTATAGTCCTGTGGTTGAAAAAAATAGATAAAAAAACTATTATGAAAACCATTCTCGTCATTCCGCTGGAATTTTAGACATTGATCAATACCCTAGTGTTAATTGCATTTAGAACTGTTGTTCATATGCCCTAATATATATCTGATAGCTTGATGGTTGTAGCTTCGAATCCAAATTGAGTTTTTTTTATTTATACGAAGAGAGTGACTCAATACATATATAGGCTTAGCTTATATATATAGGCTTAGTTTTTAATTCTGTTAGATTGCAATACTAAATAATCTAGTTTTTTTTTTTATATATCTACAGTAAAAAAATCGTTCAAAGCAGGACATTATTTTATAAGGCATAAAAATATAATTTATTATGGCACTTAAAGGTGACATTCCAATGACCTTCACGATAAGAAGTAGGTAAAAAAGTTACCATTGTAACAGTATGAAGAATATAGTTTCCTATTAGGGTTCCGTATTTAGAAGTAAGAAAGAGAAATCTTAGTAACAGATATTTGTTTATTTGCTTATCGATGCGCTCGTAGCGTAGCGGAAAAGCGTCTAAATGTGAGCGCGGCGATTATGGGTTCGATTCCCATTCGGAGTAATTAATTATTTACATTCTTCCACCACTCAACAAAGCCTCAAAGATTGAGAGCGTGGGGAGAATGGAGACAGCCTTTAGACTGGGCTTCCTATGCCTACACTGCTATACATTGATTTAAATAATGGGTTCGATACCCGCAATTATTTATTAGGTGAGGTTTTAATAATAAAGCACGACGTTGAGTTCACCCACCCAACACGCAATATCTCGAATTTGGACCGAAAGCTGAGAACGGGGATGCATAAAACTAAATTCTCTCCGTCTGCTATATGCGGGATAAACCGGGAAGCGTGATTTAAATCAAACCCTCATAACCTGCAATCGTTTCCAAGGGACCATCGTTCCAAAGTATAATTTGCAATTATTCCATTATTTTCCCTATTGTATCCCAGTTCCTTTGAACGACATTAAAAAGTTTGTAGCCATAGTTACCTGTTAGGATGTGAAAATTTCGCCCGTTTTATTTGTAACAATATAACTTTGCCTCTCGAGGGTATGAGACTGATTTGTTTGTCAGTTCACGTTCATACTGAATTTCAAAATTTAGCTCCAATATTTGTTTTTATGAGGCCGTAGTGGCACAGTGACGGTTCTGGGTTCGATTCCCACTCGGAGAATTAATATTTTAATTTTCTCGCTCTGACAACACAACGTAGCGTTGAATTTCTCCACTCAAGTCTGTCTCGAATATTGGGTAGAAAGCGGAGAACATAATATCTTAGTTAAGGTTTGGTGTGCCTACCCTATTATGCGGTAAAGAATAATACTTTACTTGTTTATTAAATTATTACCGTTAGACTAATCAAAAATGTCTTTTTGAAAACAAACTTTTATTCAAAAGATCAATTGTAATAAAATGAAAATAATAATTTTATGAAAGAGTTGTGCTGATGAATGTTATTTATATAAATAAACAAGATCGATCTAGATTCTGCACAACACTATTTAAATTACTGAAAATAAATATATAAATATACAAATATATCTACAGTTTTATTATATGAAAAATAATTATAAAAGTTTTATTATAATTCCCTAGATATTGCGTATAAAATAAATAGTTCAGTACGCTATAAACTACTAGAAAACTACTCAAGCAAATAGCTTGAAAACAAAAAAAACTTCTTTGAATTTATATTCACATGTAAAGCAGCGGTACAGCGTCTGACTCTAAAAGGTTGTAGGTTCAATTTAAATCGTAATGTCACGAAAATTAGACGGAAACTAAAGAACGGAGTGTTTTAACACTATGTGTCATGTAGCTAGTACCTATCCTGCTATATGCGAGATAAAGCTTGAAGTTAAAAAAATCCTAAAATTTATATTCACATGTAAACTTTCCGTAACGTAAGGTTTCTTAGAAACCGTTGTTTTTACAGACAAATAGGGATGGGAAAGGATTGTTCAGGTGTTATATAAAATATAGTTTATTAGGGTTTACGAGATTTATATGCCACTGAAGAGTCGTTATGTGGAGGTTATTGTAAGTGATGCTATTATATGTATTATGCTATGGATTAGGATATACTTTTTATCCCCCATATAGCAGGATAAGCAGAGTAGAAAGTATACACTAACCTAGTGTTAATACACTGTGTACCACACTCTCTACTCATTACGTGTTGAATGGCGTAACTCAACGCACCGCTTCGTTAACCATAGCGGGGAATTGAAAACAATTCATTTCCGCGAGTTAGATTTTACAAATGTTGTGCTTACAATGAGATATTGTTTTATTATACCATAACGGCCTTAATAAATATATTTTGTTTCTTTACATGAAAGATAAAAAATAATAAAAAAAATATTCAACTGAGAATCGAACCCAAACCTTAACATTACATAGCTTTTCTTTTATAACTACGAAGGTCTAATCCAATTCCTTACCCATCAATACAAAAGGACGGCCCATATGACTTTATATATACATAGGTTTCTTAGAAATATTATAATATGTATGAAAAAATCCGATTTGAGGGTAGAAATCAATCAGAACGTAAATTGGTTTATTTTGGGTTACGTGGCGTAATACGTGAAGGAGAGATTTACGGTTTGTTAACTTTAATAAGCCCTTCAGTGTTGAAAGTGGGGTTTGACGTATATGGGACCTGACCTTTGACGGTTATTGACGTAGAAAGTAACATCACGCTGTATCACGCATATATTAAGAGAACCTAGTGTTAAAACACTTCGTTATCCACGCACTGCTCTCTCTATTTTTGAGACTTTGTGCCTAGAGAGTCGTCTTTACAAAAGTAAGAAAATGAAAATAATTCGCCTCGTCGAGTAGGAATCGAATCCATGACCTCCGTGTTAACAGTTAGAACAGTGAAGTTTCAGTGTCGTATATACTATAATTTAATATATTTTCCTTTGTTGAAAGTCAGTAATGAAATACTTTGTGAGATTATTTTCTTTGATAATTCCGTTAAGGTTTCATTGCAGCTTTAAGCTTTTCCTTGTATAGCAGTGTACGCAAAAGGAACCTTGTATTAAGATACTGAAGAAGAACCCCTACTCTTTGCCTATCTTTCGTGGTACTGCGGAGATTAACACCGCACTTTGAACGAAAAGAAAATAAATACTTATAATCATTTCCCTAAAAGTGGGTCGAATTCACAACCAGACCGTATCCCTCGATCCTATCACTGTGCCACAACGGTCAACTTTTGTTTATCTAGTTAAAAAAATAATAATAATAAGGTAGTCAACTTACTGGCACCAAAAACCTTCTTAATTCCGCAAGAGCATATGCAATCCTAGCGTGAGCTTCCGCTGGTGTCGCAAAAGCGCTGATCTCGACGTGCAGCTCGTCCGAAAGATGTGCAAACTTGGGATCGCCTGATACACGAAGCTCTTCTTCCTAGAAGTGTTTTATAAAGTTGTAAAATGGGGGTAGGCAGAGAAAATCTTGAAACGAATGTATATATAACGTACGATATTGCGTATTGAGAGGTTAAAAATAAACTGAAGCGAGTGGGAATCGAACCCACAGCCGTGGGTAATTATAGTCAAAACAAGATTGAGTTGCTTGATTGCTAATAAATTAGATTAGAAAATATATAACTTTATTTTAGTCTGATGTATTCCCACGCGTGGGACACAACCTTGTGATACGACGATATAGAGAAGTTACTTTGCTAACTGCTCGAAATCAAAAAGATTGTGCATTGAGCGGTGCTTAACGCAGCGTTTTATCTTATCAGATTTTTTTATTATTTATCCTAATAATAATTTTAAATATTGTTATACCTTCTGACGATCCTTCATGGATCCTCGTCCTAAGACCGCCATTTTGCACATGGTATCTTCTTGTAGTCTTTTCAGTGAATTGCCTTTTGGTCCTAGTAATTTGCCCACAAAGTTAAACTGAAACAAAAGATAATACAACTATATTCAATACGTGTAAAAAATATATAAATATACTCAATACATGAACGATACCAATGTCATAGATTTTTAATTTTTTTGTCTGTTCATCTGTTTGTGTGTTGAACAGATTTAAGAGCAGTCTTAATTATTATTGTATTTTGGCAAGCTTCCCTTAACATTTTTTACGTTCTTTAGTATTTAATTCAACTATAAAATAATTCAAGAAAAAAAAATACATTTTATGGTTTTCTGTACTTCCGTCAGTATCAATTAAATAAGGTATGAAAGGGACTAAGGGATATCAAGAAATTTAGGAAACTAAGACAGAGAATTTCCGAGACATTGTGTATTGAGTGGCGGAACTCAGCGCCGCGTTTTGTCTTATTACAAGGGCGAGGAAATAAAAAAATCATATAATTCATTTCTGATTTGGAATCGAACCCACAACCGTCGTGCTTACAGGCATACGCTATGCCCCTATTCTATTTTCTTTGTATATATCTTGTATCCTATATTTTAACTACGACTGAAATGCACCAGAGAGCGAGCACCCGGTATTTTGTTTTGTTGCCCTATACATATTTATGTTTGTATTGCGATGTACGCTGTATTTTTGTTTTTAGAATCTTTAAAAATCACAGAGCTAGGATATATTGAATCCTAAAAGAGGAAAATGATTTTATAAATTACTCAGAAAGTTATTTACTTCAAAGCGCAGTAAAATAAACAGAAAGAAATAATAATTTTAATATTGTTAGTAAAAAATAATAAATATATATTAGACTTCCGTTGCGAAGTCGCTGACAGAGAACGTACAAGCGAAACTACTGGACTGGAGAATGAATTTGTAAATAAAAAGGAATGTAGAGAAACGGGAAGAAATGGATTTTTTCATTTTATGTCCAAAAGCCCGTACAAACAAAAAGTTATGGGCGACGACTAGTATGCTCGAAAAGTTACAAGTATAAACAATTTTAAATAGTAACTTAGTGGCGTTAGTAACGTAAAGCGAGTTAAAAATATATTAATTTGTAAAATGTTTTAGTCTAAGATAAATTATTGTATTACTTGAAATTTTATTGATTTTATTACTATAGTTTGCTGCTGTTTTCAATGTCTGATAGTAAAAAAATATTATATATCGACTTAGTATTAAATTACGAAGGGTTCTCTTCAGTTATTCTCCTGTGGGATTTTATTAAAATGTAATTGGGTTTTGAAATTTAACACCAAACTTCCTTCAAACATCTTCGGTACATTTTAATTGACGAACGTCCGACGAATCTTATTTTGTTACGTTAAAGTAAATCATATTTAACATAATTATAGCTAAATTATCTATAACTAACATTTTTGTTATATATAGTGAGTCAATTCTCTACTGGCTACCTTTATGCTTCCTTGATTAGTCCATTAATAATACTGAACTGTGTAAAGCACGGCGTTGAGTGCCGCCACTCAAAAGGCAACGCTTCAAGCATTCGGCGGAAAGTGGAGAACGGAGTGTCGTAATACTAGGTTCCCTCTCACTTCCCTGCTGTGTGTGGGATACAGGGTGAAGCTGATTTAATACTGTAAGCGATTAGAAGAATAGGCGGGAGTCGTTGTCGTGGTTGTCGCCATTTACGGACCCAATTACTGTCTTGGTATATAAGGCTGTCGTCGCGCAGCGGTACATTATCTGACTGTAAAAGTGACAGTTATGGGTTCAATATCCACTCGAGCAAATTATAAAAAAATTATAAAATCTTTGTAAAATTATTTGTCACTTTTTAGTTCGTTGTTAGAAGTCGGTTTTTGTTTTTGTTAAAAATTAATTTATTATTTTTCAACTGATAGATAAAGCGCAGCTTTATTTCCCACCACTCAATACGCAATTTTTCAAAAAACGGAGAAAAAAGTGGAGAACGAAACTAAAACTCATGTTTTTGTGCTGCTTTTCTAAGTAGGTAAACAGTACTCTTGATACCAATAAAAATATGC
Source organism: Heliconius melpomene rosina (assembly GCF_056956725.1). Taxonomy (NCBI): domain Eukaryota; kingdom Metazoa; phylum Arthropoda; class Insecta; order Lepidoptera; family Nymphalidae; genus Heliconius; species Heliconius melpomene. The sequence goes on from NC_140400.1 coordinate 5,225,787, forward strand.
AAAAAAATTTTAAAATCGTTGAATTATATTCATTGAAATCCAGTAAATTATTAAATCCAAAATGACGACCTTCTCTGCTCGTTTGCTGGAGCAAGTGGGGTGAATGTAATGCTTGCTTTGTTTCATTAAGCCTTCCCTTTGAATATAATAACCCCTATTTCATATTTTAAAGAGAAAATATTCTTTGTGGAATTGGGGAAATATTGGGGATTTTGGAGCTTTATGTAGTGGATTCGAATTTGTTTAGAACATTTGTTATGATCATATTTTATTTTCACTTAATTAGCTATTTTTGGGGAATACCCAGTATTTATTAATTTATGCCATACTTTATTAAAACAACATGAATAAGTAATTAATAAATATAGATAAAAAAAAATAATATTAATAAAAAAAAACAAAATATATCATTAGCTAAATTTAATGGAAATTGATAATATATTTTTTTGTCAGATATTTTTCGGTTAACTTTTATGTATCCTGTATTTTTTTTAAAAAGAAGAGGAAATTTTATTGGCGTTTGATATAATTCAATAGTTTTTCTAACAGTAAAATTTAAAAAAATACTGAATCTTTATATAACTTTAGTGTTTCAGAATTGTTAAAGAAGCATTGGCAACAAAATAAAATCTAGGAAATATAATAAAAAATAAGCTTTTACTTGCTTAATCGAATGTAGTTAAATTTATTCCCTACTAAGAGATAAGTACTTTTTTTTTAGCTACGTGATATATCTTCGTGATAAACTTAACGCCACGCTATGCCTTCTCACCAGAGCGAGGAAATAAAAATAGCTCATTTTCCTGGGAAGAAATCGAACTTACCACCGTCCCATATATAGCCAGCCGCTAAGCCGCTGCGCCATGACGCCCTATGTATACAACACTGTTTATATAAAAAAAAAATAATCATAAAACTCTTATGAATCACTAACTCAAAAGCTTATTATCGTCATTTCTTAAAGCTGAAGACATAACGGATTGGCTCTCAGTTGGCCCATTCTTAACAATTGACGTTTTTTACTGATATAATACATTTTATGGAAAACACACGAGTGGAAATTTGGTAGCGTTTTATTATCATTTTTAAGGTAAATAAAACTGATTATTTTATTATTATTAGATTAGAAAGATATCCTTATAATATTTTCTTTCAATAATAAATAGATGAAAGAGAAGCTGAGAATCTGTTAAAATTATTTTTTTATACATTAACAAAACCAAGCCATAGTTGCGAGGTGGCACACTATGCTATTAGTTCGATTTTAATTCAGGGAATAGAATTATTTTCAATTCCATGCTCCATTAAGAAGACAAAGCGCGCTGTTGAATTCCACCACAATATTTCTCGGAGCAGAAAGTGCTATTTTGGTATTAAACTATATACGGTGAAAGCTTAACAAAATAAAAAAATGACACTAAATTAAGAGGCGAGTGTCCAGATGGGCCGACGACATTAAGAGGTTGGCGGGAAGCGGGTGGGTCCGAAGAGCTGAGGATCGAGTGTGATGGCGAGAATTGGGGAAGGCCTATGTCCAGCAGTAGACAAAAGATGGTTGTTGATGATGATGATGATCCAGTGAAGTATAAAAGCAAAAAAAATAGTTTTTACCTTCAAATTTAAAAGAGTGACCGTGTGTTTTCACCAAATATTGATTTACGATTAAGGTCGCCTGCACACGAGACATCACATGAATTTCAATAGGTTTAGAAAGTGGATTTTGACTGGATCAACTTAGTTGTGGTACTACAATGACAATTTTTCTAATGGTATTATCCTAAGCCTTCATACATTTTAGCTTTACGCTGTATTCTGCACATAGCAATGTAGGCAACGGGAATTGTGTGAATTTGATCAACTCTGGAGAATTAATTATTTTCGATTATCCACACAGTTAAAATAAATCGCGCCATTGAGTTCTTTCACTCTCATTAAGTGCTAAGTCGCTAGGTTAGCTGACTCTGCTATATGTAGGATTTGCAGGTCAACATAAAAATAAATATAGCCTAAAAATGGATACAATTCAGTTCTCTAGTAACAAATGTGCAATGTGCAGTTCGAGTATTTGCATAGTTTTGTGCAATCGTAAATAAAGGCCGGTACGGTCGCGTGGTTGAAGGTATTTATTCTAGACTCGACTTCGACTTTAAGCCAGTGAATTACAAAATGTATGAGGGCGAAGAGATTTCCTTCGTCACCTGTCGCTGTGATAAGAAACTGCATTTTTGTAGAGGCCAGTCATAAGTAGTAGTCGTAAGAATGTGACTGTAAACACGACGGGTTGTGGGTTCGATCCCGTCTCGAGCAATTGAACTATTTATTTAAATTAATAATTTCATTTTTAAGATCTGGTTTCGAGACAAAGCGCGGTGTTGAGTTCCACCACTCAACACGCATTGCAATGTAATTTGTATTAGTAGCCATATTTCAGCGTTCTACACCGAGCAGGCTCGGTTGTGCATTGTTTGTCAGTCACTCAGTAACGGGAGAGTTTAATGTAGTTATCTTGCAAGTTATATAATCATCATATCGATGCATTTTTTCGTAAATTTACATAGCTTAGCTGAACAATAAAATGAAGGAACACCAAAAACAATTCGATTTTCCAATTCTGGATCCGGTATGTATTATGGTAGATGCTTCGCTTTGCCTTGTCACTAGCGATTAAAGGATAAAAAATAATTCATTCTTTCGAGTGGGAATCGAGTCTACAATCACAAACTGTGCCGTTGCGCTCGTTGGCCTTGTTGCTTATTCATAAATGTATTACATAATTTACAAATTTACATACTTAGTTCATAAGAAACTAATTGTAAAGGTATAATACCCACAGTATATAAATTATAAATAAATACATTAGTCGATAACTACAATATCTAATATTATTATACAAGCGTTAAAACGATTTTCTTGTAGTTCCACGTGTTCATGGCTTCCATCCCGCGGGATCTCCATAGCTGCTCTAAATATTGCTTCGATTCATTGACTCGACTCATTTCAATTTGATATCCCGCGGGAATGTTCGACTACTTTGCTCCGTTCCGTTCCGTTCCGTAGAGTTGTTTAACATCCAAGTTACGTAACAAAGAGATTGTAAATGTAACTAAATATACGTAGGTATATTTTATGCAAAAGGTGTTAGTTTTGTTCAATCCCGTTGGAAGACTTTTATAAATAAAGCGCTTTTTGTAATTTTTCCTTGGCAATTATTTTTTTTCAATTTTTCAGTTGTCAATATTCGACTTTGTCGAGAAAGAATGTCAACGTGACGATTTTGGGTTAGATTCTTTTTTTTTCATCTAGTAACAAGGCAAAGCCCAGCGTTGAGTTATGCCATTCAACACACAATATCTTGGAAATTGAGATTCCCTCTGCCTATCCCGATATACGCAGGTACAACGTGTAGCTAAATGAATATAAAAAATAAGCTATTTAAAATGGTTAAGAAATAATTTATTAAAAACATTGAAATAGAGAAAATTTCATCAAAACGGGTCTAATCATTTATAATTCAACTCAACATATTATAAATGAAAATGCAAGTTAAACTATGCTTTCATACATCTATATAATGTATGAGCACACACATCTTTTCTTTTACATAATAAAGCAATTCTCGCTAGGAATGTTGTAAGTCTTGCAGTCTGCAAATATAATACTGTGCGGAGCACTAAATGCAAAATATATGAGCGAGGAGAAAATTCTATTTGAATATGGAGATCGGTATGGTGGCTCTGTAGGAAGGTGGCTCTGTAAGCGCGACTGGTGTGGGTTCAATTCCTACTTGAGGAATGATAAATTATTCAACTCAATGCATAATTTCTTTGGATCGAAAGCGGGGGAGTGTCTCAACACTAGATTCTCTCTGCCTATTAATTGGCAAGAAAAAGCTGAGAAAATAAATAAATATTCGATATATAAATAAATAAACTACAAACACGGTCGTATGTTCCACACGGGAGAATAAATTGTTTTCATTTCCTCTGTTAAGAAGACAAAGGGCGCCGTTTATTTCCGCCACTCAAAACGCAATGTCTCGAAAACTGGGCAGAAAGTGAACGATATGTCTTGTCCTTTTAGGTTCCCTCTACCTGCTATATTGCGGGATATAACAAGAAACCAAAAATATAAATATATTAGAATTGAACTATCTTATTCAAATGTACTATATACCGCAAAATAAACTTACTTCGTTTAGAATGCATTTGGATTTCTCACCGTGTGTATATTTTAGACAACACCTGAACCAATATAATCTGGATAGTCGCTGGCTCCAAGCACAACTTTTCGTTCCGTAAACAAAAGTCTTGGGCACTATCCAAATAAAATAAAGTGATTTTAAGGTGTGCATTTAAATACTTATATAATTTTTCTTTTTTCTAGTACTAAGAAAATAACAGTATTGGGATCCGCCACTTAATATACGCAATGTCTCGGAAATTGGACGGAAAGTGGGGAACAGAGTGTCTTAATATTAGACTCCTACAAAATGAGTGCATATACCAAATGTGCAAATTTGAGTTTATCAACTTTTATAAATTGTAATTCTCAGTGATCTACAATTCTAAAGCTGGTACCGAACCCTCGGTAGGTGAGTCCAACTCGCACTTGAACGGTTTTTATTTGTTTGTTAGTTTTGGATTAAAAACTAAATTTAAATTGGTAATTTTATCATTAAAATAAAACCTTAGCTTTTCAAGGACCAAAATCTTACATTCATGGTAAAAAAAATATTTCGCCCACTTTTGTCAACATACAGACATTGTGTTCTGGACATGTATCCCTAAAGTAAAATTCAAATAAATCACTCGACCGAGGCTAATTTACTACTAGTGTCAAAGAAAAAAAAAATACTGAATTTTTTTTAACAAAACATTTTAACAAAAATAGAGAATATCTCTGTCAAAAGTTATTTACCAAACTCCACGAAGAATCTTAAGCCATACTCGTATCTCATCAGAGTCGCGGCACGTCCAACAACAATGTGCCAAACTAGCTTCGTGCCCCTACTCCCTCTACCAGCATAGTGTCAATTCCAGTTGCACTTTCCAACTATATTAGGTATAGGTAGAGTATAGACGTCGAATCGGAGTTATGTTCTAAGCACGTCTCAATATAATGTGCTTCTGAACTGAAGACCAAGGTACACATTGTGGAGCACGATGGAGTGGTGCCTGGTGTAATGTATGGAATATTAGCGATTTATTATAATTTTTTTTTACAGGTTCACGCTTTTTCTCACAAAGCAAGGTAAGCAGAGGGGAGGGAAAGTGCTAAGATGCTCCGTTCTCCGCCTTTCGTCTAATAACTTGAGCGCGGAATAAAAATAAATCCTAATCGATTAATCATTTCTCTGAAAGGGGATCGACTCATTAACATTCCATTTACAGTCTAGGTGCAGTTCCAATGCTCAACGGCGGCATTTCCGTCTTTTAATCTAAATAGAGAATAATAAGAACACATAGTGTCAAGATAGTACGTTCTCCGCTTTCTGTTAATTTTATAGATATTTTGCTTAAGAATGCAGAAGAAAACGCTATACTTTGTCTAATTAAGTGTAGTGATAATAATGATAATTTGATTTTCATAATTTATTAGGCTATAAATAGGATATTTTTATTATTTATTAAAAAAATATAAAATGATTGTATCTTATTATTTGTTAGTAGGTTTACAACCCTATTCTTTAGGTAAGTCAATGATCATTTCTATTAATAATAGGGTACAATATTTTTCCGAACTAATTTCACTTAACACTTGGACCACGCTAAGTGCGTGATACCGAAGAAAGGTTCGACAAAAGTACTCTATTAGTTTCCTCTAGCCACTTTGGATCAGCTGATTACCTATAGATATGAATGTAAAGAAATAAAGGAAGTATAGTTATTTCGTCTTAGTTATATAATGTTAGTTATAATTTTTTTTTCTGGCACGTAGGCAGAGGAAACCTGGGCACCTAGTGTTACTTATATACACCGATCCTATTAAGATACATCCTTTACCCACTTTCCGTCGAATTCTGGAGGCGTTGCGTGTTGAGTGGCGGAACACAACGCCGCGCTTCACCTCGCTATCTCCTTTGTAAATTATATTTTTGTTTAAAATAAATATAAGCAATGAAATGTATTAAATAAATATTTTCTTTAGCCTTTTTTTAGTTTCACGCATCAATCTATCATTGTCTAGCAAACGGCTGCCAACCAAGAGGAAGTAAGAAAACATGTTAGTTAACAGAACCGAACACCGCGGTTTGTATTACCCCTCGATAGTAATGTTTTCTTAAGCTTCACGTTGAATCCCGCATATAGAAGGTCTTGCTACCAGCGCCCGGAAAAAAAAACATGCGGGATATAGCGTGATATGCGGGATGCAGCGTGATACTAAAAAAAAAATTGGCTTATAATAAGCCAATTTGAAACCTTCTTATATAAAATAATAGTATATAATATATATTTCCAAGAATAGTCAATTTATCGAAGAATAAAGGTGAAATAGGGCAGACGAGACTGAAATTTGAAATCAATCTAGTTTATTCGACTGTCCCATTTTATTAAGGATATAGTTATGAGTTCGTCGTGAGGAATTGGAACAGAGGTCGTCCGAGCGTGTGAATACAAAGGTTGTAGGTTCCGTTCCCATTTGGGGAACTGAATTATGAAGAAAATAATATTAACAATTAAAGTTATGGGTACGATCCACAACTCATGGGAATAAATTATTTTTGTCACTCCACTCTAGTAGAAAAATGTATGCTAAATGGAAATATAAATTTAGATAAATATTTCTCGAATGGGGATCGAACCCACATTCGTAAATAATAAAAATAACATTCGTAAATAATATAATAATATTCGCAAATATAATGTATACAAATATTACACAGACATTTAATTTCTTGTTACTAACCAACAGACAAAAAAACACTTTAAATAATAATTCTTGATAACCTCGTAAAAGAAAATTGCGACACCAACACCAAATATCCTATTACTGAGGGTCCGGTGGCAGATAATTTTTCAACAAACTCAAGTAATTTACCTTAGAAGTGTGAAATAAATGAGATCGTAATACAATAATATATTTTAGGTATTATATTTGTCAAGCAGTAGGATATTGTTTGTAATCGCCATGGTTGTGAGTTCGATTCCTATTTGGGGAATTAATTTCTTTTCGCCAATTTCCACGGGATACGACACTGCACACACATTTTCTCTTTTGTACGAGCTATTTTGTAAGCTATCTAAGTGGACAGTCCCCCAACTGATCATTATAGGTACACTTGCAGGGGAAACCAGGAAAGCTAGTGTTAAGACATTTCGTTTCCATTAACACACTTCCGTTCTCCACTTTCCGCCGAATTATAGAGGCGTTGCATGTTGAGGGGCGAAACTCAACTTCGCTTTTTTACTTTTTTAAATATTTATTTAGTTATTTTATTATTTATAATTCTCGAAGTCGGTTCTTTTTAACGTAATGTTTTTATTACTGTTAGATATTATATTACGTGTTATATATCCTTTTTCGTAAAAGTAGTGTCTTGACTGTAATTTCTTTTGCCTACCCTACTGTAGGATAAAACGTGAAGCTACAAAGAAATAAAGTTCTACACATGTAACCGATTTCGAGAACTATCCTTCATTTTTGGTCACAAGATTGACCTGTCATGTAAACGGTAAACTATTACAAAGTTTTAGGCTAGTACGAAATTTTTCGATATTCTGTTGCTATTAGTTTTAAGTGAAATTGGGATGTCGTAGGATAGGCAGGGGGAACCTGGGAACCTTGTGTTAAGACAATTTGAGATGGTAGGATGTTAAATGTTGGTGGATTTGTTTCTTTTTATTATTATTTGGCATAAATGTAAATATATGGTATTTTCAAAAATCTAATTTTATATAATAATTCCTAAGTTAAGATAATTATTATTCAACTAGTGACATGATCGCGGCTTCGCCCGCTTGAAACACACGTCTATTATAATTGGAATTGTAATTAATTATAATTTTACAGAATCCGAAGATCACTATAATACAATAGTGAAAATCGCATTTAAGTCACTTTAGCACCTGAATTCTACATATAAAATAGACAAAGGAAAGTTTGTCTCTCTGCTCAGCCTATAAATTACAAATGTAGTAAAACTAGTTAGTTAAAAAAATATATATTATAATTATAATATTATATAGTTATAAAACTTTAATTTAATTTTAATTAATTAAAAAATAAAGTCCATAGACTTTTCATTTATAATGAATAAAAATAAAAAGATAAAGGCTTTGTTCGATGGCAAAATCTTTCGTCAAACGATCATCTTTAATTAATATCCTTGAGGAAAGTTTCCTAGTTTTTTATAAGGACGCTCAAGTAAGTACCTTCATTGTTATAACAGAAGCAATATTTTGCCTCAAAAATAACCGATAACTTAGTTACCATAGATTCAATAATCCAATATTACCATGAGGTTGTATTTTGCTTTTTAAAAAAAAATATTTTACACACGACTTAGCCAGTGTTGTCAATGGAAATAACTAAGAATTGAATAGGTATCACATATGACTCATTTTAAGTGCCTGAGCTACACTGGGTAACTTCTAGACGATTAACGTGAACATATAACGTGAATATAGCCTACAGTCCTCCTCGATAAATGGACTTTCCTATGTAAAAATATTTTTTCACAACTTTTTCCAAATCTGTAGTTGCTGTGATTACTGCGTTCACGAGAATTCACCGCCACCACAAATTAATTGGAAATTTTATATTTAAATATATAAAAATAATCTATATATATAAAAGGACTTGTCCTCACTGACTGAGGTAAGACGCGCGCACAGCCGTAACCGCTGATGGTAGAAACATGTTTAGACTCCTAAAAATATTTAATTGAACATGTGTTTCATGATTTTCTAGAATTCATCCCCTAAGGGTGCAAATAAGGGGTTAAAAGTTTGTATGGAAAAATCTTTAAATCGCCACCGATTTTTATAAAATTTCAAATTTAGACTCTTAAAAATATTTAATTGAACACATGTTTCGTGGTTTATTAGAATTCACCCCTAATTACGCAAGTGAAGCTGCGCGCGTCCGCTAGTATAATATAAGAAAAAAATCTATTATAAGATTAATGAAAGAATATGACAATGTTATTTAACAGTGCAATATATAAAGAAATATTCATACTTACTTTTGGATGATCCCTCACAGGTACGACTACCCGCACACACACTTTAACAGGTTTGTCTCTCGTAATGTCTAACATTCTTCTTTCACCGCGCCATTCCCCTGTTGACAAGAAATTATTAGATTAACTTTGAAATATGATAAAAGAAAGAAAATATAATTCTTACTCTACTATTAATTGTATAAGTACGGTTGTAACGAGTCTTTATATAAGGACTTATATAGTTATTTTCTAGTTTAAAGGCGTTATGTCTAAAACTTACACTGCATTCATCCTACATGATATGTCAATTGTCTTTAAAATATTTTAAAAGAATTGAATAAAAAAGGGCAATAATAAAATAATCGAAATTTGACAATAAATAAAACAAAATAAACATCTTTTTTATAAAAACACAACAATAAAGGGCATTCAAATCAAAACTGACTAATAGAGAAAAAAAAAGAACACAAACAACCTAAAAAAAAAACAAACACGCATCCGAGCGCACAGTCGCGCCTCGGCCCGCCATATTTAATCCGCATTCGACAGCTGTCATTTTTCCCGCCCACCAGACGCCCTTTGGCGTATATTATTTTTCATTACGCCGTGCCCGATCACGTCAAAACTGAAATATGGCTTTCGTGAGTGTTCCCATGAATTATTTAACTGTTTTTATCTTAATTTCTGGTTGAAGAAAATACGTTTATTACATTACTTATATTCTTCCTAGGTAAGTGTTTTATGTGTTTTCGTTTTATCAAGGTTATCGAAGTGTAGTGAGGTAAAAAAAATACTGTAAATTCGACGATAATTGAAACAACGAGCTTTACGCTGTATCCCGTACATATCAGGGTAGACAGAGGAAACCTGGGAACCTAGTAATACATACCATTTGCATCGATACACTTCCCTTTCCTACTCCTGAAATTCTGAGGCAATGCATTTTGAGTGCTAGATCTCAACGCCGTGTTTATTTTCCTCGAGTGAGAATCGAACCTATCAGGAAAAGCCACGTCGGCGTCTTCTCCCTCTTTCTCTCTCTCTCTCTTTTCATTTAATGATAAACAAACACTTTACAACATTTGCATTTAGTGGCTTACCAATGTGGGTATTGTCTAAAGCAGAGTATCGTTAGCCATCAGCCCGCATTAGGTTAAGCGCTTTGATCATTAGTGATTTGGAAACAGATAGTACTAAGTTTAGTACTGGAATTATTATGTGTAACTTTGTTTATTAAGTTTACAGTATTTGTTAGAGTTATTAATTTATTTGAGGACAGTCGTGGCGGTACATGCGTGCGACTGTAAACCTGACTGGTTGTGGAGCGTGAAGCTAGATTCTAGTACCGGGGAAAAGTGCGGCGTTAAGTTCCAGCACTGAACACGATGCCTCTAGAAATTGGCGGAAAGTGGGGAAAAATTCCCAGAATTAATCCTAGAGATATAGCATTTAGACATGGTCTTAAGAAAAAACTCAAACTTTTTGAAAAAACTTTAGTATCAAAAATATTAACATAAAATAATTATTTTCTTCTGAATAAATTGAATTTAATTCAATTCTATATTCAATTAATTGTAACTGTAATAAATAAGAGGACATTAATTCTCAACTAACGAATGTGATAGTCAAATTATAATCAAAACCAGTATACAACAAAAACAGAATACACATACATACATTACTCTAGATAAGCCATGAAGGTGCCATTTCTAAACAATAGGCTGAACAGAATACCTTTGCTTAGAAATTATTAATATTCCGCAACGACGACGATTGTTCCCGACGTTTGATCTACAATTGGTTGTGAGTTGTGAGGTATTGTGAATTTGAGACACAAATTAACCCTCCCCCCCTAAAATCTCATGGGGTGGAAAATTTAATTTAGGCTATTGTGTCGTGGTAATAGCGTGGGTTTCTAAGCGTGATGGTTGTCGGGTCGATTCTAACTCGAAAGAATATATGTATATTGTATATATTTAAAATATTTTCATAACTCCGTTCTGGGCAACACAACTTAGTTTTATTATGGGAATGGGAATGGAATGTCTTACCACAATGTTCCCAGGTTCCCTCTGCCTAGCTTGCTATGTGCGGGATAAAGCGTGAAACTAAAAGAGAACGACTCGTATGTATTATAATTATACTGGTACAACCTTATAAATTCTATGTAACCTAATTTGCGAAGCGAAACTTGTCAAAATGACAAAAACAAAGTGATATTTTAAAACACCTAACTCCTTAGCTTAAGTGCCAACTAATTGACACTATGTGAAGATAAATTGTGAATTTTTTACTTTAAAGTTGCTTTTTAGCGTTCCCTATCCAAAGGATAAAATGGGACCCTATTATTAAGACTCCGCTGTCCGACCGTCTGTTTGTCTGTCCATCTGTCACCAGGCTGTATCTCATGAACATGATTGAAACATTTGAAATTTTCAGTTTTTCACAGTTGTATTTTTCCACATTTGTTTTTTTGTTGCCGCTATAACAACAAAAAGAAACAGAATAAAATACATATCCTATCCTATATCTTATAAAACAAAGTCGCTTTTCGTGTCTGTCTGTTGTTTCTAACTCTTCTTCTAAACCACCCAACGGATTTTGATGCAGTCTTCACCATTAAGTCGAGTGTTTTTCGTAGAAGGTTTATATATAGTTTATTATTTGTACATTCTTATGTAAATTAACATAAATACGATAAATGTGTATAAAGTCCTACCCGTTGAGACACTTTCGCGCATGCGCTGCTCTAATGGTAAGTACTACATGAAAAAAATGTACTGGAGTATTGTTTCTCTTAATAAGATCTACAAAAAAGTCCGCGAGAGCATATTCGTATCTTTTAAGAATAACGTGTAGTGATAATTTTTCTGTCTAAAAATAATAATTTCAATATATTTTTTATTGTGAGGGATATTTTTCCATAATGGTATTAATCCTTATCCTTTAAAATACTTTATTAATTTTATACGTTAAACGAAGATAAAATTTACTTTTAACACTATTTCGAAATTGGGAATAGTTTTAGAGAAAAACGCATTGTTGACACATCCCGTCGTTCACACATCAGCTGTATGTTACTCAAGTTTCACTTATCCCTTACTCTCAGCATATAAATAAGTATATTAGTTACGTTGCCCATTTAATGTAGATCAAAACTGTCTTTTACTGTTTTTCATTTTAATAAGTACTTTAGAAGTTGTTACAATATCAAAAAATCCTTGCTGCGAAACGGCTCGCCACTCGCCATGCAATACAAGCGCGTCCGCCGCGTTTTTATATCTAATGGTACGGAACCTCTCATGTGTGACGCCAACTCGCACTCGGTCAGTTTTTACACGATACATATTTTATCCCGTATTTAGTAAGTAACTCAGTTGACATCATATTCCGTTTTTTATTTTCTGACCGAAATCAAGACTAGAAAGAAAAGATTATGTTTTACAAGAGCGGTAATAAAAATAATGAATTCCCTGAACAGTAATCGAACCCTATGGCTATAGCATTTACAGTTAAATGCTATCTGCAGAATCACGATAGGCTCTGAAAAGTTGTAATTTTTTATAAAAACGATGTCAAGAACCATCTATCTAGCTTGGCCCTCTCTCCTGCATTTTGGAGTCGTTTCCATGAATATTTCACGCTTTCACTGAAGCATTAAGATATATGCTAATAAGAGAGAGCTTGCACTGTTGAAATTTATTTCGATTACACTTTAATATCTAAGTGTTTTTAATATTTTTTTTTCGTTTATAATATGTATGTAAGTACTTCAAGCTGAACATAGTGAACGGATCATAATAATAAGACACTCCTTTCCCCACTCTCCTTCCGAGAAGTGTATAACAGAAATTACGCTGCAACAGGAGCGAGTAAGTGAAAATAATAAATATTTCATTTTCTCGAGTGTGAATCGAACCCACAATCATCGTATTCACAGTTGCACTCTAGTGACTCACAAATCATGTTAAAATTATCTTTATCGGCCTTAAATTTTATCTATTTAGTTCAAAAAATTAAAATAACATTTAAAAAATATTGCTATTGATGTAGGTAAAGGTAATAAGTTAAGGAAACTGAAACTTAATAAAGTGAAATATTTATCTTTAATTTTTTCATAAAATTGTTTTTGTGAAGTTAATCTATTTAAATTCCATCCGTCTGTTTACTCCAATTATATGCAGGTTATCCTATACTAATCTACTAATATTATAAACGTGAAAGTTTATGAGGATGAATGTTTGTTCTAGTTTTATGCAAAAACTGCTGACTATATATTTTGATGAAACTTTCTATCAGAGGTCAGAGTAACACCTCTTGAAAAAACTACAAAGTACAATATCAATCTTAACAATATTTACACCAATGCCTCTAACAAAGTAAAAAGAAAATCTTCAAACACCAATTATTTTACTTTCTCTTTCACTAAACATTTTGAAATAGTAAAAGTAAAAGAAATCTTAAGTGTTCCCAATATCTCTTAAAGTTGACCAAACTGTCTAACACAAATATAGTAGGTATATAGCGTGAGCACTGTTTGTTCAGCAATAGACTAGAGTGATAGATTGCGGAACTATTAAATGAACAAAAGTTCGAGTTTTATTTGTTTATCTGTGGAAAAAGTTATATTTACTAGTCGTCGCGCGTCGCTACCTATTTTCCTTGTGTAAAGTTCACGCTTTATTTTCTGAGCTTCACGCTGTATCACGCTCATGGCAGGATAGGTAGAATCCTGGAAACGTAGTGTTAGTATCAGCGTTCTGCATAAGCCAGGCCAAATCTAAAATTCCACACCTATATACATGTATAAAATAATTATACAAAAGACAATTATATATGAAATGTACTAAAATAATATATGTAAAAAAAAAAAATTGTCGGTAGGGGTCTCATCAAACCCCTCTAGTATAAGCTCTAGATATAAGTACAGTTTAAATTGTCCCAAAATTAAGTACGCCAAATTAAAAGAACTTTCATAAAATAAAAAAAGGCAACTATGCGCCCGTGGATGTAGTTTTTAAAATAAAAAAAAAAAAGTGTTAGTATCCGGCGTTAAGTTGCGCCACTCAATACGCAATGCCTTCAGAATTCAGGGGAAAAGCGTAAGTTAATAATAATACATGATACACTTTTTGTTTCGGTTTTATCCAAATCAAAGCAAACTCTGTTCTCTACTTTCCATTAGATTAGATTATGTGAGCGGTGTTTGTTGAGCAAGAAAACCAAGTGATAGATAACAGATCTGTTAGAATGAAGAAAAGTCAGACTTTTATGTCTATTCTGAGTCCAGAGGTGGCATAGGGCCACCAAAGTGTGACTGTAAACGCTACTGGTTGTGGGTTCGATCCCCGCTCGAGGAAATGAAATATTTATTGAAAATTAACTACGAAAATTATACAAAGAAAACTAATTTTAATTAATTTTCTTTGTATAATTTTCGTAGTGTAGTGGAAAAATGAGTGATTTATAACTAATTTTAATTTTGTTATTCTATGAACTGACTGATTGTATGTACATTTTTAGATTTTGTTCCTTATAGAGTAAAATACGTGGCGTACGTATTTATATACTCATTTACTATACGCTCATTCCAAACATACATTTACTATTTATAAACAGAGGAACTCAATCTCTCCAGCATGAGAGCACCAGATTGTGTCTTACAATAAAGAATTGACTTATATTCACATGAACATTTACTTCTGACCACATGGACATTTCTATCCAACATTTCCACTGACAGCGAGTCGGTATTTTGACGTTATTAGTAGGACGCCAGCCCATAACTTGGTTGGACCCGAATTGGAGAATTGGAACTAATGTCAAACATTTAAGTGATATCAAAGCGACCGTAACTTCTGTTTAACTTCCATGTACGTGCTTAACTAAACTCCTCCGAATCAGTTGTGCGGATCGGTTATTTAAATTGGCATTTTATTATGCGGTACTGAGTTTTCCACAACTTTTGTAATTAATTAATTGAATATAAAGTGGAGAGCGGAGTGATTTGTTAATAAATTAGTTAGAGTTTACTCCAGAAAAGGCGGAACTGCGCTTTGTCAACCAAAGCGAGAGAAAATAAATAAATATTTATAATTATTTCTTCGAAGGAATAGAACTACAATAACTGGGTTTACATTTAGTCTTATTTCAGTATAACAATATTTTATAATTATAATAGACATTTTGCATAAAACACTACGTCAAAATTATTATCTGACATTTGGGATTCACAGATTATAACTTTGTAACAGATTAAACACGAGTCGTATTGAAAGAGGTTAGTTTCGGTTTTTGTTGTACCGCGGGGAGAGAAGTGGAACTTTGTTTTGGCAAATCAAATTTGGGCTTAGGGTTTACATACTTTGGATTAAAACGTCGATGTTGACGTTGTTTCGTGGAATATTAATTTTGTAGTTCTTGGTTATTGGTTTTCTATTATATACCATATAATATAACATATTATATGTTTGAGTAGGGAAGTAAAGAGAAAAGAAGTTTCACTAATTTATTTTATTGATTTTAAAATATAACAAAGATAAGATTGTCAATGAAATAAACTAAGTAACGGCGTAAAACTTTTAAGTTCACGGAGAGAATTTGATTTGCTCATAATTTTCTTTTAAATTTTTATTACGTAAATTTTGGCGTTTTTTTTTGTAATGTTTTGCATATATACTAATATTATAAAGATAAAGAGTTTATTTGGTTGAACGCATGAGTCTCAGGAAGTACTAGTTTCAATTTAATAAATATTTTTGTGTTGGATGGTTCAATTATCTAAAATTGCTATATAACATACATATACATTTTTATATATCTAACATAAATAGTTTACATTATAAGATATGATGTATATCGTCAATCGATTCTGTGTGTTCCTGTAATTCTTAGTTACTTCTATAAAATCTAGTAACATATATAT
The DNA here is from genome assembly GCF_056956725.1 of Heliconius melpomene rosina. Classification (NCBI taxonomy): domain Eukaryota; kingdom Metazoa; phylum Arthropoda; class Insecta; order Lepidoptera; family Nymphalidae; genus Heliconius; species Heliconius melpomene. Next base: position 5,241,875 of record NC_140400.1, read on the forward strand.
ATATATATATATATATATATATATATCATGATTTTATAAATATAATTGAAGTTTGTCAGATACATTTCCACAGTGCCATCATTTCAAAATTGAGGTTTAATTTTAATTAAATTTAATGAAGGAGGAAAATTTTATGTTGTATTTTTATGATCGTGACCGCGTAGCAAATTAGACAGGAGGAAAGTAAAAAAGTGTACAAGTTGCACAGATTATATAAATTTTTGAGCAAGGCTGCCAACCTAGCCCTATGTGTAATTATGTTTTTAATTAATAAATAAACTAATTTTATGTACTGGATATATTGTGAAGCTAAAAAGAAGAAAAGGAATATGTACTATGTTAGCCTGTACTATGAAATATATGTTAAAAAAGCCTATTACACATATACTATTAGATAGATTACTAAGTATATGAGTATAGTGCGGACCCCAGATAAGGTTCCGTCCCTTAGTACAAAAAGGGCTCTCTACGTAATGAAATGAGGGTTTTAATACATAAAGTAGTATTACTTTATAATAACGTATGATTAAAACTAGATTATCTTGTGGGAATTATAGATTTAAATCTAGATTTTACTCAAGTATTTATGTTACTTAACTTCTCTTTATCACGGCGTTGAGTACCGCCACTCATGACAAAATATTTAAAAAAAATGGTGGTAAGTGGGTAATGGAATGTCTTAACACTAGCCTATCTTGTTATAAGCGAGATATAGCGTGAAGCTAAAAAAATAGTATAAATCAAATACTTTTACAATCCCTTGTTGACACTCTTCGTACTAATTAAATACAAGCTTTATTAAAAACAAAACAGTCGTTACAAACTCAACTGCAGGTGCTCAATTGTAAGAAGAGGACGAGTCATTCAACTATCTGAACTGCGAGGTGGAGTACGTATATAATTAATTTTGTTTGTCATTTCGTGATTTTAAGCTTGTATTTTGTAGTAAGGTAGCTTGTTTTTGTTTTTCTCTTTGTTTTTACTTTCACGCTTTATCCCTAGCGGGATAGTCGGAGTGAATGGCTACGATCAAATGCTACGATCTCTGCATACCTCTTTGTCTAGTCCATTTTCGTCAACCTCTTTACCATTATGCAATCGGGAGGTTCCACTTCCTATTTAGGTTAATGTCATCCATTATGTCATTAATTTATTTAAGAGCGGGGATATTCAATATATTTTTTATTAGCTTTATGCTGTACGCTGCATATATCAGGGCAAGCAGAGAGAACCAGGATACCTGGTATTAAGACACTTCGTTTTATTTAAGACACTTAAGTCTCCATTCTTTGATGAGTCCACCCCTTATGCCGCTGCGCCACGACGGTCTCGATTAAGATTTAGCACCCAGATTTGCTATTTCCAAATTGCATTTCCAAATTGTATTGAAGGTGAGGAATTGGTTTATTTAACGAACAAAACTTCTTGAGAGTTAGCAAACGTATTGAAACCTACTAACTAGTTGCAACTAGTTGAGTTTACCTAGGGCCATTTATAGTGAACTAACTGACCGACCATAGTCTAAATTTATAACTAATCTACGATATTTCTCATTATAAGACATAATAATAAGGGAACCTAATAATACATATGTTACCCAATTATCAATTATTTATCATTCTAAAATAAAATAACAGCTGTTTCTCATCAAAAACTTTATCCAGAACTGCTCCTGAACTGATGGTAGCTTTCTATAGGAATGACAATATCAAAGAAAAATATTTTTGAAAACATATCGCAAAGTTGGAAGTTGGAAATCGACTGGCAACAGTTGGCTGGGAAGAGCTGAAGAAGCTCACTTATGGCACACTGCCATTGAAGAAGTGCCTTCTTTCCTGCAATGGGTGAGGACAGGCCTATGGTGATGATGATGATGATAATAATGATAGTGATGATGATAATAAATATTACAAACAATATATTGATTTTGAATAGTGCCATCCAGTGGATAAACCCTTATTTGTCCATAATTTCGTAAATTTCACTTAAAATTATTTGACCCATGCTATTTGATTTAAGCGAAATTTGTTAAATAATGCATACATAAATGATAATTTGAGATTCATACATTATCTCATTTCAATATAATTTGAATTATATGGTAATATATTGAAATTGAACAAATTAAAGCGTATATCGTCCATGTGTATAACTATTTCAGAATTAATCTAGTGTATGATTTAGATATTTTAGAGTAGGCAAAAGGAACCTAATGTCGACATTCTGTTTTCCTTTTTCCTAATAAAGAATAGAATTCGACTCAAATCACAGCTATTTTAGACGTGTGGAGCACCATATATTTTTTGCAGCTTTACGCGTTTTTTTCTACTTTCTTTAGGCAGAGGGAACCTCGTTCGCCAATTTCGCCCAATATTTGGGGCATCGTGTGTTGAAAGGCGAAACTTAATACCGCACTTTGTCTTTGTATCAAAGCGAGGAAATATAAATAATACATTCTTTCAATTGAGAATCGAACCCACAACTGTCTCGTTTACAACCAGAAGTCTATATGCTCAATATATATTTTTTTTATTTTCTATTTGCATTAAGAAAGATGAGAAGTTCTTATTATTATAATAAGTTATTCCATTCTCCACTTTCTGCTTATGTAAAAAGCAAAAAGATCTTCCTTTAAAAATTATTAGAAAATATAATCTTAACACTCGGACATTATCCAATATACGGAATAAAAAAAATGTTTGTTTATTTTCCTACTATTAGATTCGAAATGGCCTCAGTGCGGTGCAGTTTTATTTGCAAAATTTTTAATATTCGAGAAACAGGTGTCGGTTGCATATAAGAGAGAAGAGTTTCCACATTGTGTGTTGCAATATCGACAATATGCTCAATTTTACACAAAACTAGGGAAAACTAATTAGGGAAAATTTCTGAAAAATTACTACTTTAGGTTTAAGGTGGCATTCTTCTGTCAGTTGACATAATTATTATATCAAAGCATCACCAACGATTATATTATTTTATAGCCTCGCGTGCTGCCCTGAATTTTTGCCCTTTGGTGTGATGAGTTTGAGACTCAAAGTCTTCAAGACGATCCCAGGTGGTACAATATTTCCAACCGTCTTCACTAAGAAATTTTCACAATATATTTTTAAAATATTTAAATTAAACGTAAAGTATGTCAATTAAAAGAAAAAGACACAACCTTAAATACAAGGACACAAAGTATTTTCTATTTGGTCAAAAAAAATAGTTTTTTCTAAATTTTTTATATTAAAAAAAAACAAAAAACAATCTATAAATAATCAACAAACCATCATTGTTTATTTATTAACACCTCAAAAACAACAGGATATCAAAACATGAACACATTCCACAATTTCCCACAAACACCAATGATTTCGAATATTTGGAGCGAATACAGAGCGAAGCGAATGCATCGTTGATTTATGCAAAACTTATAATGAAAGTAGGTACATACAAACTGTGAAACTCACGCCGGGATATTAAATATACCCTTGTATTCAGTTATTCTGATTTAAGCGATCCGTACTGTGCCACTATTCGTGCACATATGTGTGGCGGTCATTATTATAATTTAATATGAGTTTTTAGCTTTTTTTTTCAGTTTCACGCTGAATCCCGCACAGTTTTCCGCCGAAGTTTGGAGGCATTGCCTGTTGAGTGGCGGAACTCAACGCCGCGTTTTGCCTCAACACCAGAGCAAAGAAATGAAAATAATGAATATTTAATTTTCTCGAGTGGGAATCGAATCTACAACCTGTTGCGCTTACTGTCACCTGGCCTCTTAATTACCTATTTTTACTTTACTAGTTCACGAAAGTTACTGTGCCTTAGACCTAAGAAGAAGCGGTGTACGAAAATCAGCGACATTTTTTTTTCAAATCAATTTAAAAAACATATATTTTTTTAGTTTTACACTGTATTCCTCATGAGCTGGGTCAGCAGAAGAAACCTAGTGTAAAGACGTTCCGTTCCTTACTTATTATCCAATTTACGAGACATGAGTCAAATACATGGGGCATAATTACGGAAATCAACACCACGCTTTGTAAGAGCAAGGAAATTAATATAATTAACTTCAACGAGTGGGAATCGAATCTTCAACCACCGTATTTACTGCTCTCATATCTTTATTGAAATAAATAAAGTAAATTCAGAAATTACCATAAAATTTTAACATAACGTAGATTTAAAGAAAGAGTGATATATTTTTAAGCGCAAAAGCTTTTAGACACTTTAATATTTTATAACATTCTATTATGTAATGGTACATTTGACTTTTGCTTCAACATACAGTTTGTACGTATTTCACGTACATTTTAGAATTATTTATTTTTTTATCGTATTATGCATGGAAGATGCAGGGCTTTTTTTCTGAACTAGAACTACCTGTAGATGCTAGCTGCCAAATTTCTTAATTCCAGGTTAACCGGAAGCACTCTAATAATTTTGATTCCCTTTATAATGTCAAATATGCGCTTTTTGCTATTTAAGGCTATTATTTTTTAAGATTTACTCATAAATGTAATAGTTTTCATATTTTTTCCTGAACTAGTACTAATTGTAAATATTGGCTACCAAATTTCATAATTCTACATCAACCGGAAGTGCCCTATGAATTTTGATTCCCTTCATAGTGTCGAAATATGCGTTTTTGCGTTTTTTTTAGTAAATATAGAAATGTTTTATTCAGGAAATCATGCGGCCGTATATATGAGTATATGGTTTTAATTTCAACTCGATATCTCTAAGCAATCCTGAGATATCCCTGAGAGATGAAGGATCTTGAGAGACAGACGGTTCCTTTTTTCTAATTCTAACGGAACCCTAATGAGTAACAAAGTGTCTTACCACCTAGTTTCCTCTGTCTACCCTACTATATGCGAGAATAAAGTAAAATTGAAAAAAGAAGAACACTATTGTAAGACAATTGTAAGTATGAGGATATTTTACAGAAAATAAAATAATAATACCCACATAATTATTTATAAAAGAGGAAGGGAACGGCTGGCTATAAATAATTATGTGGGTATTATTATTTTATTTTCTGTAAAATACCCTCACACTGACAATTATCTTACACTATGTTAGTTATACACGAAACATGTTAAAGCCCCGTAGTACGCTCTGATTGTACAACACGTTGGGTCTGAAAGATTCATCACGCTATTCGAGATGTAATAAAACGGCGACGTGTTACAAGTCGAGAATGTATGAGATACGATATTATTGTACCCGCTGGCAAATGTTATCCACTTTCTTATGTGCAATATCTAGATCTAGGTTTTAAAATATACGAGTATATCTTGGGTGCTGATTGAATGAAATGGTTTGGGATTTGATTGGTTTTATTTCATCATCTGATAATAAGATAGCTGGCGGCGTTAAGTTCCGCTGTAGAGCATGCAATGACTTCTATTTGAAATTCGATTCGTTTTCTTTAGTCTGGTAAAATTGAATCTTTATCTGGTCTGATAAGATAGAACGCGGTGTTAAGTTTCATTATATAACGTGAAACGTTTCGAATTGGAGTGGAAAGTGGATAACGGAGAGCTCCATTTCCTATCTGTCTACCCTGCTAAACGTGATAAATCTTTAACAAAAAATTGAATAAGTTTAAAAAAAATCATATATTACAAGACAATTTTATTTTAACAATTGCAATCAAAATGATGCGTAAACTGTTTATGGGGTTGGGTTATGTTTTTCCTTTTGAGGCATGGAACCCTAAAAAGGGATATCTGACTGAACCTATTTGCCACCTAACAAGCAAGGAATATGAAAAAAAAAGAATTATTAAGAAATTCCGTTTTCCATTGTCCGCTTATCATTTCCGTTATTCATTCTCCTGAGTAGCAATTAAACCGCCACGTTATCAGTGGTCGGCTTTATAATATTTTGCTCGCTCAAAGCAGAGTAGACAGAGGGAACCTGGGAACCTAGTGTTAAGACACTTCCGTTCCTGTCTCTCTCCGCCTATTACCAGAAGCATAAAATTTAGTGAATACAATAAACGTACTAAGACAATGGAACAAAAATTTTATATCTGCGATTTAAAAAATAAAAACTCGTAATACAATACAGACGGTAGCTTTTAGCAAAGTGTGGGTTTGAAAGAAGCCTAAAACAATGCTCTGAACTATTATCTTTAAAGTGTATTTAAATGTATGAAAGTATTCAGCCTTCATACAAAAAAGTTATCATAGAAATTTATCGAAAATTTGAAGCCTAGCCATATTTGATTTTCATACTTAGACCGGTACCTAGTACTAAAACACTGGCCATTGAGTGGTAGAACTTAACCCTCCGTTTTGTTTTGTGTGTCTGTATATATCCATACCTATATTATAAATTCGAAAGTAACTCCGTCTGTCTGTCTGTCTGTCTGTCTGTCTTTTACGCAATCAGGGCCAAACCGCTAATTTAATTGTGATAAAATACTCATATAGAGATACTTGAGGGTCCCGGGATGAACATAGGATACTTTTTTTTCTCATATTTGTAATATTTTCGATATATACCAATAAATTAAAATAATTAATTTGACAAGCAATTTATTCCGCCATGTTAATAACAATCGTCGCTACGCGTTGCTAAGCAACGGCTTGCAAAGTTTGTTGTTTTAAGAAAACGTCACCCAAAGTGAGTTTGCTTAATGCATACATGGCGCGCGCTGATATAGATTTGTATACATTAACAAAAATTAGATGATTTCTATAATTTGGTATTCATCCTCATGAAAATAAATATAATAGTCACTTTTAGCATTTCATCTAGATGGAAATTATAGTTTACTGTATAACATTCTAATAAATAATTAATTTGTCACTGATTCCAAATGACCTAGCCTACGAGTGGTATTGTATGACCGACGCGAACGGGAAGATGACTTTGATGATTTTGTAAATTTTTATATATTTTCGAATTACTGTTAATTTTTATGTAATTATTTGCTGCTTATAATTAATTTATCTCAGTTCGGTTATCTATACCGATGTTATACACTTAAAATATCGTAATTATAATCATTTGAGATTTTATTTAATAATGTTCGCAAAAATTAATAATTATTTAATATAGAAAAATGTTTAGTACGCGCGCACGGCAAACTTTAGGTACTTTTTTTAATATTAAGAATTTCCTTTAGTTACTTTTATTTCTTTTGTTTGTTCATTTCGGTTACTCAGATATTTTTTCTAATAATAAATCTCCTCTTATTATTATTTTTTAACTTATTTTAATTATTTAGGCTTTTATTTTCGCGGACGTAGCCGCGTCCGGGCCCACTAGTATATATATATATATATATATATATATATATACGTATATACACACACAAATTCACTCGCGTTGTTTATACTCTCTAATTTCTAAGAGAAGAACATGGAATTCTGAATTGAAGAAAACTTTTCGACTACGGCTATACTCGTACTCGTATGTATGCGGTCGTCTAACTTTAGTTTGGGTAAGGTTTGCGGTTGATTAGGACAAGTTATAGGAAACCAGAGAAAACATTTAAACATTAAGTTAATTAATATAGCTTTATCATTTATTTTTACTGATTCTTGCTACAAATATGAGACCAATCGTGGTGGGTTGTGGGTTCGATCCCCACTACAAGAAATGCAATATTTATTTTAATTTATATTTCCATTTCTTCGCTCTGTTGTCAAGGCAAAGCGCGGCGTTAAGTTCCGAGAACAGCGTGAAGCTGATGTAATTTTAACGTGGAAGAAAGTTCTTATGAAACTGCACTGTAGTGGAATTCCACGTATCCAGATGGTATGAATGGTATTTGGAGACGCTCTACGTTCCTTATTTACACCATAAGATAGCTGCGAAGCGTACCGCACCATTTCATGCTCTGTTGAGACTTTAAGAGATGCCTTTGAAGTTTCACCTCCAAGAACATCTGGGATTTTTAAGCACACTGTAACAAATTTCACCTAAATCGCTAGCCCATGAGTCGAGTGTCCTTTTTACATTTCACGAAACTCAGGAATAAAAGGAATTAAATATATGTAATAGTAGGATAGAAATTATGTGAGACAAATTTATTCGGTGACATAAGAAATTTGCAAAATGAAGAAGTTGGTTTCGTTCTTTACACTACAGTGCAGGGCAGGCAGAAGAACCGGAACTTTAAGAAACTCTTTTTTGTTGTCTTAATAATATGTCACTCAGCTCAACAATTTTTACGGTACGATAGGAACCCCAAACCCATTGTATGTATTTTACAGCGTTGAGTTCGTCTACTCAACACAGAATGTCTCAAAAATTGGGTGAAAATTGGGGAACTGAGTGTCTTAACTCTAGGTTCCCTCTGCCTACATTTGTTAATGCGGGATTAAGCGAGAAGATATAAAAAAATTGTCGTAATGGCATTTGCACCTAGTTAAAATATAAGTGTACATAAGAAATAATGAAAATGTTTGTTTGTGCAAAATAAACATTTTTGTGAGAATATTTTTAAAAATTCCATTTTCACCGTTTTTATACTGGTTTTCTGCTTTTATTTCCTACTAAATAAATTCTGATAGATGTTGGGCATTAAAAAAATATCTTTTATATGAAAATATGTTTGTATATTGGATTTTAAAATTATTAGTTTTTCAGTTTTAAGCTGTATCCGAAATATAGTAGGGTAGGTAGATAGAGCCTATTGTTAAGACCCTCCGTGGTCCACTTTCTACCCTAATTTGAGATATTGGTTGTTCTGTGTTTTACATGTCTATAATATTTTATAATCTATTGTATAGACACTCCGTTCCCTACTTTCCGCCGAATTTTTCAAGGCATTGACTGGCGGAATTCAATGCCAGAGTAATGAAATGAAAATATCAAGAAATAATTATTCATTCCCTCGAATTCCAGTTCAGCATTCCAGTCACATCCTTGTGCTCCTGCGCCACGGTGGTCGCGTGTCTATAATAGTATTCCGCAATGTGTTTTAAGTTTGCCACTACAGAAATTAAAAGTAACTGATAAACGTTTATTAGAAAAGCTTATACTATCCAAGATTATTTTATTTAGCGGCACGGCGACTGGCTGTACTCGCAAAGGGCGTGGGTTCATTTTCTTGTTCTGGTACCTAGAGGCAGACAAAAGCGACTGTACGAATATATCTCACGTACTAAATTTCTATTTCTGAAATACAGTATGAAGCTAAGAAAAAAACTTATACTTTGAAACTAACTTATACTAGATATATATGGTCATATAACTTAGAGCAAAACTCATATGAACCGCCATAAAAATTCATTTTCATATCAGTAACATATTGTAGAGCTAGACAGATATTGTGCAAGATGGTATCTACGTGTGATTTGGAGGCGCGACGTGATCATCATTTTCAATTTATCTTATGAATTTCAATTTTTGGGTGTTATAAATTTTCGTATATTACTTACTAGCTTTATGTTCTTCATTTTTTTTGTTTCAGTCTGTATTCTGCACGTAGTAGGGTAAGCAGAGGGAACCTGGGAACTTATTATTAAGACGCTCCATTCCTCTCTTTCTGCGGAATTCTCGAGACAGGCTTGTTCTTCTGCGTCACGACGGCCTCAAAACTATCATTATTAATTTTACTATTTTCTATATGAAACTCTTGAACTGAATGATAGACAAACAAAGCATAGCCTTGCTTACCAGCGCGATGTAGCACGCTGAATTTTTTAGGTTCCTTGGGGATCAGCTACAGAAGATTTTTCAAAATTCCAACGGGAACGGAAAATACGGAATTTTATAAATTACGTCATACAGTCCATCCAAACGGAATCGTGTGAAATATGAACCATTATTTATTTATTTATTTATTTACACTTTATTGTGCACAATTATACATTAAGAAGAAAAAGAAGAATATAAAAACGACAAAAACATAACAATTGACACACAAAAGGCGGCCTTATCGCTAATCAGCGATTTCTACCAGACAACCTTTGGGTTAGGAAATCTGTGATAAAATAGAGCGGGTGGTGTAAATAAACTTACATGTCATATTAAATTCTAATACATAAACATAATACATATATATTTGAAAAAAATACATACCATTATAATATACTAATATATATAATAATACTATTTATAACAATGAGTTGTACATATTGATGTCATTTCAAGGTGAATCATCCTTCAAATAATAATATTTAACTAATTTTTTAAATATATTTAAAGATTTTGAACGTTTAATACTAAGCGGTAGATCATTCCACAACTTAGTTGCTTTCACAGCAAAGGAGTGCTCATAAAATCTAGAGGAATGTATCGGAGTTTTAAGAGCAAGATTCTCGGAGGATCTCAGTCTATTTGAATGCGCACCCAAAAATTCGAACATCTCCTTTAGGTAAGGAGGCGATTTTTGGTTGTGTAACACACAGTACAGAAGAGAAAGTGTATGTAGATTCCGGCGACTGCGTATTGGGAGCCACTTGAGCTTAGCACGACATTCAGATACGTGGTCATATTTACGCAAATTAAATATGAACCGAATAGCGAGATTTTGAAGTCGCTCAAGTTTATTCAGATAGTCCTCGGTTAAGTTGGGATAGCTTGCATCGGCATAATCGAGAATTGGTAGTAATAGAGAATTTGCTAACATAATTTTGGTTGGAATAGGTAACACAGTTCGTAGACGTCGGAGAGAGCCTATCGCATGAAATATTTTCCGACTTATATTATTAACATGTACGGTCCATGACATGTTCTGGTCTAAATGTACCCCAAGATCCTTAACTGACGTGCAATATGGTAAAAGCGTATCATTGTATACAACAGGCGGTAAATGTGTGTATTTAACCCTCGAAACCATACCTGGGCTCCCAATTATTATAACCTGAGATTTTATAGGATTAACCTTCAGACCAAAATAGTTACTCCAGTTTGATATAGCAAGGAGATTATTATTAATAGTTTGTATGGTATTTACCAAATTTTCTGGAGTTGAGTGGGCGTAAATTTGAACATCGTCTGCATACATGTGATAGGGACACGAAAGGTGGTTAGTGATAGAATTTATAAAAATTGAGAAGAGCAAAGGAGATAAAACACCGCCTTGAGGTACCCCAGCCTGGACAACACGCCACGAAGAGAAATTTTCCTCAATTCGTATGCGCTGTTTACGGCCATTAAGGTAACTTCGAAACCAGTCCACCACAGACGGAGATATGTTAATAGAACTTAACAAACTCAACAATACTTCATAATCTACGTTGCTAAAAGCGTTGCTAAAGTCAAGGAGTACAAGAATTGTGAGTTGTTTATTATCCATAGCTCTTCGAATGTCATCTGTGACTTTTATTAGCGCAGTTGTAGTACTATGACCAGAACGAAAGCCTGATTGGAAAGGACTCAGAATGGAGTGATTGTTAACGAAGGTAATAAGTTGTTTATGTATAAGCTTTTCAAGGACTTTTGAAAGGAACGGTAAAATAGAAATAGGGCGGAAATCAGCTAGATGTTGAGGATTGGGCTTTTTTGGAAAAGGGATAATTTGTGCATTCTTCCATGTTTCAGGAAATTTACCAACAGAAATAGAAAAATTGAGAATGTGGGTCAGGATAGGAGTTACAGTATCAAGGATAGGCGTGATCATTTTGCGACTAATGCAGTCAGTACCGACAGCGTTCGAAGAGATAGACAATATGCTCCTTTTAACATCACGTTCCATGAAAGGACTAAAAGAGAATGGTGGAAACTCGTGAGTTGGTAAAGACGAAAGAGCGTTTATTAATTCTTCTTTCTTGACGCAATCAAGAGCATCAGAGGATGAGAAATGCTTGTTGAGAAGCTCAATATCGATATTAAAAGAGTTATTGTTAGATGAACATCTACCAACTCCGAGTGATTCAAGAAATTTCCATGTTTTAGAGGAATTACCGTTTTCGATTGATTTGTAGATATGACGGCGGTTAGCATCCCTACAAGATGTATTACAGCGATTTCGTGCTTTATTGTACTTAATATGATTGGCGTCAGTTTGGTGTGTTTTAAATTTATATTTTGCTTTATTCTTCTTGTCAATCAATAACTTTATGTCTTCATTTAACCAAGGCGCTGGTAGATGCTTTAGTTTAACGGGCTTAATAGGAGCGTGAATGTCGTATAACTTAATCAGCATATCATTAAAAACATCCACTTTGCAATCGATTGACTTAGCATTAACGACAGGAGACCAGTCAATCAAACGTGCGTCGTCAAGCAAACGACTAGTGTCCATTCCACCAAAGTTACGCTGCAGAAGAATTCTCGATTTAAATTTAGGAGGACGGATTTTATACGAAAGGTAAAGTAGGTCGTGATAAGAAAATAAATCGGCAGGGTACTGGCCATGTTTTGAGACAAAATCGGGAGAAGAGACTATAATCAGATCCAGGAGAGAAGGGTTACAGCCAGGAAAATTGTGAGTAGCTGTTAGGGGTAGAATGTGCATGTTACAAGAATTTGTAACATTTAACAGATTGCGGCTACGATGGTCATCTTTTAGTAGACAGGTATTAAAATCACCCATAATAATAGAGTGATCGTAGTTAAGAACCAGGTTTTCGAGAATATTTTCAAAGCTGGGGAAATAATTAAGTAAAGGAGAAGGACTGTAGAAAACCCCCAACAGGATTTTGGTATGGGATAGAACAACCTCGATAATCAAATGCTCCGCAGTGTCTGCTAAAGGTGGTTGAGTTGATTTTAATCTATTTTGTCATATACCTAATGGTCCGTAATTAATTCACTTAAGCCTTCAAGTTTACAGTGAATGTAGTTCAAGACAACGTTTACAACAAGATGGCTTAGAATGATTTACTATGACAAGTCTGGGGCAATCAAATTGATGAAGCAATATAATCATGGATTTTTTCTATTATTTATATCATATTTTTTTTAGTATTACAATTTTGGGTAATTCGTTCTCTGTCAAAAATAAAAAAGTTTATATGAATAGCGGAGTTTAACGCTACGTAATAATTTGAATATAATTATTTCCCAAATTAAAGAGGGGATCTAACCCACAACCGTCCCGCATACAGTTAGATTGCTCTTCTTTTCTATACGCAATAAAGTTCGGGCGGAAAGTGAAGAACGGTTTATCCGTTTCATCCGTTATCCGTTTGCTTTATCCGTTTCATACAAAAATACTAGTACTAATTCTTTCTGCTTACCCTATAGTATAGGGGATCATTAAGAGAGGATTTCTCAAATGTCTTACAGAAACGGGAAAATCCCATCAAACAAATATACTCATATTAGAGTTATGTTTATTTCATCCTATTTCATCCGCATCTGTAAAGCTATATATTGAATAGTGATGAGTGGACATTGAACACGACGACGACGATGTTTGGTTAATTAGTAATAACATTTATTTGCGGTACACGTATTGCTTATTTTCACGTACATACATTTCAGTATATCATATTTATTGTTTATAGTGTATTATATATATTTGTTTTTTTCTGGTCAAATAATAGATAGACGGTAACGTTTTAGTCCTAATTCTAGGACCGCAAAATTAACTACAACTCTACTTTACAAGATTTCTCTAACATCTCCACCAGAATCTCTCTAATAAATATTATAGTAATTCTATAATCAAAATAATCCAGATTATTCCATAATAATCAAAGCCTGGTGGGATTGTTACATCAGCATTTTTGGGGACGGTTGGTCGTCCCCATATGTCGATGCATTTATCCGGATTACCGTCGACGTGCTATCAGACAAGCTTTGATAAAACTATCACACCCTTGGGTATAATTTGTATAGAAAGTTTAGAACTAGGTAATTCGTTACATTAATGTTGAAAAGTAATGGTAAAATGGTAAATAGCGGTCAGCGGGTTCAATTCCTATCTGGGGTGATGATTTTTTCTCATTTATCCGCTTTGGTTGATTTTCACCGCTCAATAACACGAACAATATCTTGAAAATGAAGTTGGAAATGGAGTAATGAGAGTCTAAACACTTCCGTATCCCCACTTTCCCTGCCGTACGTGGGATGCAGCGTGAAGCTAAAAAAATGTGAAAATATAGAAATTTTTGACAAGATTCAATGTTCTTCTTAAAATATAATATGCAAGTACTTAATACCCGAAGACAAAAAAATTTAAACTCTATTCTTCCCTCTAGTTATTTAGAGAAAATGGGTGTAGAGTGACCCCAATAGTAAGTAAGATTTATTAATATTGTAATTAACGACATCTGAATGCAGTTCAAAGTTCCGAACTAATTTCTTGTAAATATTTTGGCAACACACAATATAACACACAATATAACATACATATAGTATACTAGCGGCCCGCTCGCGGTTTCACCCGCGTGAACTATGTTATTATTAATTTCTGTCTCCATGGCTACGTCCTAGTGACGTCTATATTCCGACGACTCCTAGCATTCGTAGTAACGAAGTTTCATACAAACTTTCAACCCCAAAAACAACCCTTTATAAGTCGAATATTGCAAATTCCCGTCTTAGCGAGCACCTACGTCCTATAAATAACTCCTATGCAAAATTTTAGATTCCTAGCACATGTAATTTCCGAGATTTCGTGATGAGTGAGTGACCTTTCGATTTTATATATATAGATATAGATAATGGGAGTGTTAAGATACTCCGCTCCTACTTTCCGATGACTTATGATGGCATTGGGATAAGCGGCGAAATTCAACACCGTTCTGTCTTGTTACCAGAACTAGGATACGAAAATAATTTATTCCTCTGAGTGGAAATCGAACTCAGAACCGTCGTGACAATAGTCAGACGGGGTGCCGCTTTGCTACAACGGCCTAAAACATATAAATATAGATTTAGGAAAAAAGGTGGCACTTATTGAAATGTAATATGTCACTCTCGGGAGCTTTAGTAAGAAAAGGTTGACATATGATCATGAGGATAAGTTGAGACTGGATACTTCGCTTTTGAAGTCCATTGCTTATAATAACATTTATTAAATAGTACCTAGTGTTTAGACACTCTTTTCTCCATTACTGTTCTTAACATTTTATATTGAGTAGCGGAACTCTACGAGGTCAACGTCATTTTATTTACCAGAACGAGAAAGGGGCTTTTTTCCGAGTAGGAATCGAATCCAAAACCGTCGTGTTTATTATTTTATATTAAATATAAAACTACAGGAATTTAAAATTTACTGATGTATGCTAATTTTAAATCTTACAATGTTGCATTTGGCTGTTCTTTGAATACGTTCACTATTATTAGTTCGTAATGTAGGGGAAATTTATTGCGGATATAAATACCGTTACAACTAGGACAGTGCTGTTATAGAACTAAATGTGTATGAGGGATTTACTTGTTTATTCAAAAAATATATTAACATTACATTTATTTAAAATTTTATGTTAGTTTTATAGTTATTTATTACTAATAAAATACATAAAAATAATTCAATTTATTCTTTAGATAAATATGTAAATGCAAAACAAGTAAACTACAAAATAAAAGGAATTTCTGTAAGTATGTGTATAGTAAATATATTGTTTTTACATAAATAGTTGTAAACGTTTTAAAAATATTTAATATTAATTACAAATAATATGTTGATATGTATCAATAAAAAAAAAACAAATATAAAATAACCAAAAAATCCATAGAAAAATGACATTTCTATAGAAAATAACATGGGAACTGTGCCAATAAACACTCATTATGGTAAATTATAATTTGAATTCGACTGAAATACGCTTGTTAGCTTGTTATATGTAAATGTTATGGCATTACAATGTCGATCGTCGATGTCTTTGATAGCGAAATGAAATCACGAATCTATTTGAATTTCTATACAATAATAGTATTAGATAATTTTAAATATTTTATAGAAAAAAACAGCGTACTGCTTCTTCCTCCATGTCAGAGATAATATAGGGTAGACAGAGATAATATAGTGAGACTCTCCGTTGTCCACTTTCCTCCCAATTTTTATGATATTGTATGGTGAGTGGTTGAACTATGCTTTGTCTACCCGAGCGAGAAAATGAAAGTAATTTACATATTATAATAAGTTCTTGTGTGAGTATCGAACCCACAACCACCACGTTTACACCCAAGACGCCCCTAATCTAGCAGTGTAACAGTAGAATAATATTTATTTTTTTTGTTTCAAGCTGTATTCCGTACATACTAGGGCAGGCAGATACTTCTTCCCCATTTAGATATTTCCGTTCCCCACTTTCCGCCGAATTCTTGAAAAATTGCGTGTTGAGCGGGGAACTCATCTCCGCATATTGCCTCGTTGAGAAAATGAAAATATCAAATATTTCATTCCACTGAGTGGGGGTCGAACCCAAAATTGAAGCGGTTACAGTAACAACGGCCACATATTTTTTTACAAGTTAATTTAAACTAAAAATATTCTTTATCCACATAAACTATTGCAACTTTTAAATCTTTAAATGGCTGGAGCTAGCACCGGCTCAGCAGGCAGTTCTGCTGAGAACAGCCGGCAAGAAGCTCAACAGTTACACTTTTCAATATAAAATAATATTCCCACATTAAATGTTATCAAAATGTGTCAGTCGTTTATTCAGTGGGTGCAATTGGATCTCTTCCAAATCGCTCGCATCTAATTCTAGTTGATTCACTTGAGATTTTCACAGAGATAATAAAACTTTTTTAATGCAAATAACAATTAGTGTTACAACTATACTGCTTATTAAACATTTGTTATTATAAATAAAAAGACTTTTCTTTCAGCTTATTTTCTACTTTTTTCTGCCGGCGATCAGATCGTTAGTGGTGGTTTTGCTGGTGGGGGAGTCCAGCCAACAACTTGAACACCAATGCTTCGCACATTCGGAGTCGCACGCTTGCATTTTTTAGCCTTTTTCTTTAAACATTTATTAGAAGGTTCTATAACACAATAATACAGCGTTTCCACACTGGACTCGCAATCGCTTTTTCACACCCGTCTCGAATTGATTTATTGTTTCGTTCCAATATAAAGTGTATCGTTTCTTAAGCAATGCAATAAGAAAATTATATAGAGTTCGTGTCTAGAATTTTTCATTAGAATAACGATTTTTTTCTTAAAATAGTTTTAAATAAAAGTAATTACAAAAACTAGTTATTTTATAAACGTCGACTATAAGTGTTGAATGTATGGACTCTAATCCACACCTCTAGTATGGCTTTCAAGAGGCACAAGTTCGAGTCCCGCTACGTTAAAAATTTAAAACTTTTTCTAATAAAATTTATTTCATAAATTGAAGTAACATATCAAACACAAAGCTTTACTGTCTTAGAAATCCAATATACGACATTTGGAATGTTCTAGTTCTCTTAATTTCAACACTACTGAATTGTTCAGTCGAAAGTCGCTGAAACTTACGTTAGAGGACTTTATTCACAAATCTAGGTTCGACTTAAAAGGATCTCGTTCTAGAACTTGTAATTCTACAAAGAGATTTTTTTGTGCTTTGAATGGTGCAACCGTTCTTCTATGCTATTAATTTGAGTGGTTATATGGAAGCAAAGAAGGTATGATAGTAAACGAGACAGGTTCGATTCTCATTCGAGGAATAATGTCTCGAATATATACACCAATATTCGAGACATTGTATATCAAATGGTGGAACTGAAAATTAAGCTATGTAAGAAATAAATTCTAGAAAAAGACAATACAAATATCATACTTGTCTATGAAAAATGACAAAAAAAAACAGTCGAATTGATAACCTCCTTTTCTTACAGAAGTCGGTTAAAAACTCGAAGTAAATCGACTAGAATCTTTCAATATTAACCAAGTTATGATTCCAAATAATACAATTAACACAAGACTTCCAGTACGTCAACTAGTTCCCAATGGTCCCTGAAAGTCAATAGAGTTGGCGTACTAACTGCTAACTAAGTTGTATGTACATATGCAACCTCAATGTAAACGTAGAGCTGGTTGAACATTGTGACAGATGTACTGGACTCGATTTGGTATTTTATGTCACATGCCATATTTTATGACACATTACACAGTGTACTTTCTAATATACTATAACATTATTTTTTAAAAATCATCTTCACGCTGTATCCCGCACATAATAGGCAGGCAGAGGGAACCTAGTGTTAAGACACTCAGTTAGAAAATATAAACGTAATTTATGATCAATGAAATCCACATTCTCCAAACTTTTCTAAAGATTTTAAAACTAAAAAGCGACTCCTAAGCTCCAGGCAAGTTAGCTGCAGTGCAAACGACCAAGTGAACTCGGCTGGAAAGTCCATCCGTGCATACTCCTACATGATTCAGTCGGATCTAAATTTCGACCGACCGATTTTATCACGTTCTTTTTGTACTGTACACACAGTTCTAGTCTTTAAAAGTTTGAACTGTAGTTGTGTTTAAAAAAAAACTTTATCACACCAATCCCTTTAGACTGGAAATTCGAGATTTTAGTATGCATTTCAAATATCTTAATATAGTATTTATTTTTAACATCTGGCGTTGAGTTACGCCACTCAATACGCAATGCTTAGAAAAATTCGGCGAAGAGTGGAGAAGAGAGTGTTTTAATACTATATTCCGTCTGTTTACCCTGCTGCGTGAGGTATACAGCGTGATGCAGATTTTTTTTATTTATATTAAAGAAGAGAATAAGTTAAATGAAATTAAAATGGACTTTAAAGAAAGATAGAAATTGAATAAATGAATAAATTAGGATTATTAAGTTTGGAAAATTTTATTAATAATTTTGCTTGAAAATTATTCTTGTAATCATTTATAATAGAAAAGGCGCAGTGATAAAGCGTTTGATTGTTAACGTGATGGTCGTAGTTTTGTTTTCCATTTGGAAAAATGAATTAATTTTTATTTCTTCGTTCTGGCAACAAGATAAAAACAAAGAAATTTTACAGTTTTCTATTATAAGTATATATAGATATCAATTCTTCTTAAAGCCATAACAGAATGTAATAATAAAATGTGATATAAGATATCTGTAAAATAGACACTATCCTCTATAGAAATTCCAATCACCAAGAACATCCAATCTAGCGGGAGCCGCAGCAATTATCTTTCTCAATTAATATCTATGTAATTTTACTTTAGGAAAAATCAATATAGCTATTTACTTTTTATATGAAATACTGATATAAAGTAAATATTATAAGCAGTGGTTATTTTGTAGACAAAACACGGCGTTAAGTTCCGCCACTCCACACGCAATTAACACCAAGTCTTAACACTATATATTAATAGTATTTTTTTATGCTTTACTATGTATATCGCATATGTAGTGGGTAGGCAGATGGAAGCTAGTGTTATAAGACATTTCTTTCCCAACTTTACCAGAGCGAGGAAAATGAAAATATCATTTTATATTTTTTTAATTTACGCGAATGGGAATCGAACCCAAGCCCGTCGAGTCTACAGCCGCTTGCTTGTGTACCTGAGCCAGCGACCTCAACAACAATTGTAAACAATTGAATTATAATAAATTTAGCTCATAATTTATATATTAGCTGGTCGTTTTTGTTTTCCTTTCTTAATAAAAGGTAAAGGATTGTTAGATTAAGCCCTTGCCTCATTTATTTACATTATTATGACAATTAGAAAAGTTACACAAAAGGGTTTATTCAATTTGCTTATTCTATGAAAAATGCTATAAAAGAAAAATAAATATTTTATAATATGTATAATAGTACCTGCTATTTTATTTTTTCTTGTTTCCTTTAAATTTCGCTATGGTAATATTATTATTTTTTTAATTCTTTGCATTTTTCGTAGATAAGAATTTCAAATTATTATTCGCAATTTAAGCGTATTAGGAGGCAGTCGTGGTGCAGTAATACACAAGCATTTTACTGTAATACGACGGTTGTGATTTCGATTCCCAATCATATGAAAATACTATTGAATTATTTAATATTTACATTTTCTCGCTCTGGTAACACGACAGAGCGTGGGGCTAAACTCCACCATTCAACATAATTACAATATCTCGATTGTTAAGACATTCCTCCATTATATTTTTCTAATAATAAAATTTATGAACAACAGGTAGTTCTATACGAAATATAGAGCTAACCAGTTAAAACGCGTATATCCAGAAAAGTATATTTTCTGTCAAAAACACGCCGTATTTTTTCACCGTATCCAATCAACATGGTGCAAAGAAAATATACACATTTTTCATTTTCCCCATTCCTCATGCAAGTAGTACGTATGTATGTTACAGACTAGTTATTACAGAGTTTTTGCTGTATACTTTTTGGTTCTACTGTTGTGTAAATAACTTTTTTGCTTATCTATGTCATTTCAAATAGTACAGAATTATATACTTTCTTTACTTATTTTCCTTTCTTTACACCTAATACTTTTTTTTAGATTTGATTTAATTTCTCAGACATAGATGTCAAACTTTTTGATATTTCTTACAAAGTACACATGTAACTTTATATTCGGCTTGAACATTGTAAACCATTACTCTTAGTAAGGCATAGATCTACACCATGATTTCATAATTAATTATTATATAATATACCTAATAATATATAAAAATTAAATATGTATTCTCTATACTTATTTAATCTATACAAGTGTTTGTTTAGGTCGCGCGTCATACAGACGTGTAAAAACATCGTCCACTTGGATTTATGAGATTTTTCGTTGTTAGATTAGGACAGGGATGGCCAAAGAAAGGGCCGTATGATGTGACGGTCGTAATACTATTTTTGTATTGTTTTATTTAAGGATTTTTTTTTAATTAAAAAATGTAAATATGTACGCGTAAGGGTTTATCCATATATTCACCAAGTTATTTTTTTTATAGTTTCATGCAGCTCTAAAAGTTCTTCAGAATATTTTTGGGGAACCTCAGCAGAGCGTTGAAATGAAAATATTTCATTCCTCCGAGAGAGAATCGAACCCTCAACCGTTGCATTTACATTCAAAGTCAAAGTCAAAGTCAAAGTCAAAGTCAAAGTCAAAGTCAAAGTCAAAGTCAAAGTCAAAGTCAAAGTCAAAGTCAAAGTCAAAGGCAAGGAAAATGAAAAAAAAAAAAAAAATTAATTACTCCGAGTGAAAATCGAACCCACAACCTTCGCGTTTACATTCACACGCTTGTGTCTCTGCCCCAATTAAGTCAAATTCGTGAAATGAATGTTGCTTATATACTACTAGCGGACATGCGCAGCTTCGCTTACGTATTTAGGGGTGAATTCTAAGAAACCATGAAACATGTGTTCAATGAAATGTTTTTAAATTTCAAATTTTATAAAAATCGGTGGCGATTTAAGAATTTTTCCATACAAACTTTCAACCCCTTATTTGCACCCTTATGGAAAGAATTCTAGAAAATCATGAAACAAATGTTCAATTAAATACTTTTAAGAGTCTGAATTTCAAATTTTATAAGAATCGGTGCCGATTTAAAATTTTTTCCATACAAACTTTAAACCCCTATTTCACCCCTTTAGGGTTAAAATTTTTCAAAATCCCTTCTTAGTGGATGTCCAGATTACAAAAGTAAACATCTGTCCAAATTCCACGTTTCTACGCACAGCGGTTACGGCTGTGCGCGCGTCTTACCTCAGTCAGTGAGGACAAGTCCTTTTATATATATATAGATTACCTATACCTATATACTATTTAAATCTATCAGTTTTGGAGTGGGTGCCAACATGGGTAAATATATTTTTATTATTATGTTTTAACCTTTATTTATTTTAGTGTTTAGTACTGATCTCTTCTCTTATTTTTACAATTCATTTAAAATACTTGAAAAACTTTGAAACCATCCATTTTTCAGTAGAAGTGAAATCACAATTTGTCACACGAAGCACTTTAAGATGCCACTCAGTGGATTTATTTGAATTCTTAAGCGAATGCAAATTGCAGCCAACACCGTGTAATTTACTCCAAGATATTTATATACGAGTACATTGTATAATTTGTCAAAGACAGCATCTGACTGTAAACGTGATGTGTATTAGGTTCGATTCTCATTCAGGGGAATGAATCATTATTTTTTTTCTCGATCTGGTAACCAGACAGCGAATTTCAGCCAGTGAGTTCCACAACTAGCTCAACACTGAGCAATTGTGTGGGGAACAGAATGTCTTAATAGTAGGTTCCCTTAGTCTACCCTGCTATATGCGGGATTCGGTTTGAAGCTAAAAAAAGTTAATGTTACCCCAATAATAAATTATTTATCGTGCAATTTTGTTTGTTACGTGAAGGTCGCGAAGACGGTTTATTTTTGTATGTGATATTTTTTTAGATAGTTTTCAACTCTTTGAATAATAAGTGCAAGAAAATTTATACAAAATATATATTGGCGGAATTTAACGCCGCGTTTTATCGTTACCAAGCTAAAGTGAGCAATTATAAATAAATCACAGTCAAAAACGAAGCGTCTATACTCGTACACTACTTTCCTTCTGCCTATACAGTGTACAATGAAGCTAAATAAAAAAAATCTTTAAGTGGAATTGAACCTACAACCATCGAACACTATCAACCGTACCATTCCACCGCGAGGCCTTAAAAAGACACATTAAGCCGTAAAACACATAAAAATTGCAATATAAGTAGAACATATGAAGCAAAATGTCAATCACACGTGACGGTGTACTCGCGAATACATTAGAGCGAAGTACTAAAGTATTTTTATGTTCCACAAAAGATTTTACGCGCGTCTCGACGTTATAAATCTACGGAGATTATCATTGCTTTTCTTAAAAGAAAATATTTAGTGTTGTTTTTTTTTAATTATTTATATTATATTTATTTGAGGCCAGTAGTGGGCAAAGTGTGACTGTAAATCCGACTGGTTATGGGTTCCATCCCCACTCGATGAAATGAAATATTTAACTAAATATATATTTCCATTTCTTTGCTCTGATGTCCGGGCAAAGCGCGGCGTTGAATTCCGCCACTAAGCACGTAATGCCTCTAAAATTCGGTGGAAAGTGGAAACGGAGTGTCTTAACAGTAGGTTCCCTCTGCCTATCCTGCTGTGTGCGGTATACCGTGTGAACATTTTTGATGAATAGCTTTACGCTATTAATGTCGCGGTTTTTTTACTATAGCGTGAAAATGAAGATGATATATTCCTCCGAGTGGGAATCGAACCCATAACAATTGCGCTTGTTAGTCAGGCGCTGTGCAACTATATTAAAACAATATCAGAAAAATTTCAACAATATTTTTGAGAATATACAAGAAGATTGAATGAAAATATTAAAATGAAAATGATGGGAAAATATAGTTGAGAAAATATTGAAAAAAAAAAATAAACAGCCTCGAATTTTTTTTAACAATTACTCCGTTCAGGCTTTACTCTATACAATAAAATCTAGACTTTTATTTGTTTATAGCCCCATTATACATGGGTCAGGTATTCGTGTAATTGCCTGTATTACTTACGCTATACAGTTATTCGATTTTATATTGTGAGACTAGTCATGGCGCAGGGAGGGCGCACCAGACAGGTTGTGGGTTCGATTCCCACTCGGGTAAATGAAATATTATATATTTTCGTTTCTTCGCTCTGGTATCGAGGCGAAGCACGGCGTTGAGTTCCGCCGCTAAACATGCAATGTTTCCAGAATTCGGCGAAAAGTTGGGTGCGGAGTGTCTTATCACTATGCTCCCTCAGCCTACTCAAATGTAGGATACAGCAATAAGCATAAAAAGTTCTTAAGTTGTTAATAATAATATTTAAATTTGACTTCCTGAGTGGTTCCTTGAGTGGGGATCGAACCCACAAGCGTCACGTTACAGTCACACCCTTTTGCTGCTGCTCCACTACGGCCTCGATTAAATAAAAATCTCATAAAATATTATAGCTAGCTCATAGCAAAAATTCTATTAAAAGAAAGCTTTTAAAAAGCTAACTTAAGCTGTAAATTAAAAAGTTTTTTTTTGTTAAACATATACAGGAAATATGAAAAAGTATGGAAACGACGCTTTTATTTCAAAGTGTATAATATGAATTCATAAATAGACATCGCAAGTCATGAACAACTTTTCCTTCTAACGAATGTTATATTTTCTTGTTTGTTTTTTCCTTTCTATATATATCGCCGTGTAGTTAGGAAGTGTTTGTTATTGACGTGGTGGTCGCTGGTTCGATTTTTACTTGAGTAGTGTTTTTAAAGCAGCTTCACGATTTTTCCCGCGTAATAGGGTTGACAGAGGGGATCAAACACTTAACACTAGGACAGGACGTAGCTTCATGAGAACGTATGGCTTATTGGCCTAGAGCTCGTGCACAATTTCCAAAAGGCGCGGGTTGAAATTCCACAACATATTTTTTTATATTTTTTTAAATAAGTATTTTAGTTTCTTAATAAATGTGGAATAACACTTTAAAAATGTTCCAAATATTAAGGACACTCAGTTCCCCATTTTCCACTATCAACAAGGCACTCCGTTCTCCACTTTCCGTCATACATACACATACTGACATATAGATATAGGTATATATATTTCTACTTGGTTCAAAACAAAAATACTTTAAAATGAACGTAACTTTTAAAATACTTTACGACCAAACAAGAGGGGGACCAAAGTTTGCAACTTCACCAACGTTAGAAACATTGAATGATTTATTTCCTTCGCAAAATTGTGGAAAATTGTAAATTAGCGACTTAATAATGCTGGCACCATTGCGTACGACAAGTTATATATTAATTTTTTGACGCCATGAAGTGCAATTGCTACTAAGCGATGTGGTGGATTCAATTCTCACTTAAAATACAATTAGTCAATATTAATAATAAAATAATGTTTTTATTAATATGAGCTGAAACAAATATGTAATAAAATGTAAGAGCTTGGCAGTTATACATGGCTTAGATGACAATACAATAATATGGTATCTCTATTCTGATGACGGAGCCAGGATCTGAACAGTAGAACTCATCAGAGTTAATAAAAACTAGTTTTTTTATTTATTTAAAACCTGATATGTCTAAACAGATTTTAGCCTTACCTTTTTCCATATTATTTTTATTATCATTATATTTTTAACCATTTTTAAAATTTGCTTCCAGCAAATTCAGCATTCCTGCCTCTGCCTTTGCCTTATTCTTAATGCACTATAAAAACATGATTTTTAGTTATTTTTAAGAGTAATATAATACTATATAACTTTACATTTTCACATTTTCTTTATTTTCTTTGAGCTCTTGCAAATTTCATTGTGACATTAAACCTGGTCCTAGCAGTCAGTACATTTCATAGTAATTGTACTACGCAAGTATACTATAACGAGAATGTACGAAAAGAGGATCTTGTGACACACTGTCTCAGAAATGTAAAATATTATTATTTTTTATATTTAATGAATATCGAAGTTATAAGATTATGTCTTTGACAAATAAAGGTCTATTATTTGTTTGTAATAACATTTTCTTAAGGAAGATGTTTGTTAACTCCACGTCTTATTCATAGTGTGCTAGGCAGATAGAACGTTTTTGTTTCGGACATGGTGGTGGTGGGTGGCGGTCCCCAACGCCGCAATCATCGCCACTTAAGCACACCACCGGGGCCGAGTTCGTACTAGGGCGCGTCGACTCACGGAGACTATCATCGTGTGAATGCTTGTTACTCATGTCGGATAGAATATCATATGCCTAAATATGGCTGGCTGGACAATATCAAAAGAGAATTATAATAGAAATTACGAAAAATCCTGTCTTAGTGAACCCTTTTATCCTCTAACCTACCTATATCTCATATTTCAAATTTCTATGTCCAGTATTGCAAGTACACTGCAAATAAATAAAACTGTTCATTCTTAGTGGAATAAAAGGAAAAAAACAATACATCAAATTATCGTTTACGTCTGTGTGTCACTAGAAACGTAATAGGAACGTCGTGTTCTCCGAAGTACTGACTGTAACAAATTGCATCTATCATCGCCACCCTCCACTCCACGTGAAATGCTAGAGAAAACAATGTTTCTTCTTATAACAAGGATTTTAAACGAGCTCAGCTGGACTATCCAAGTCCAGCTGTCATTGCTATTGACACGTTCGGTATTGGATATTTATCGGACGGTCGTAGGTTCAGTTTTTTTTGTTTCAAAATAGCTAAACTGGCTTCAAAATTTGACTTTAGCTATAGTGGGTTACATAGATTTAATTCACGTGATATAATATAGCCCTTAGCTTTGCTTCGAAAATAATTTATCAATTCTAACTAGTAGTTCCTGAGATTAGAACGTCCAACCAAACAAAATCCTCAACTTTATAACATTAGTATATAAGTATGGATGTTAAGTCATATTCTAAGTTTATTTAATTTAGATTTTTTTACTCTAGTTTGTATTGACCAAATTACATAATTTCTATCGCGTGCCAGCATTCCTTTGGCGTTTAGAAAGGGCTCAATGATTGATGACCGCAAATATTGTAAAAGATTTTATTCGAGCCGCAACACCTTTTTACTACCCTAATATAAAGCTACACGCACGTCCATTCATTTTATTTTACGGATTTCTAAAAATAGATTTAGGTTGTAAAATATTATTATACTCGTACGAACAAGAGAACTATGATGTAACTATTTGAGATGAAAATTAGTTAAAAAACTATATTTTTTTACCAGACCAGATATATTTTTTAGGTACACTCTGTATCTCGCATATAGCAGAGTAGGCAGAGGTAACCTAGTTTTAAGGCACGCCGTACAACCGATCAGGAATCGAACCAGCAACCGTCACGTTTACTTAAAAATATAAGGAAGAATAATTGTCGTAATCAGGAATGAAATACCGTTACTTGTTACCTCTCTCTGGTAACAAGAGAGACATGTCCAAAAGGGCATAGGGCGGGCATAGGGCGGCAAGGGAGAAACTGAGTGTCTTAACACTAGATTCTTTCTACCTCCTGCTATGCGGGGAAAAACTTGTGTTGTTTCTCTTAGATTGAGATCGCAACTCACGACCTATATGCAATACAAAAAAACACTAACAGCTTGTGTCTATTATATAAAGTCTTTAAATTATAAAAATTCTATTAAGACAAAAGAATCGGTCTCTTGCAGAGCATATTTCAGTAACAACAAGAACTAAAATATGATTTAGCTTTAAACATTAAGCCCGGCATTATACTAAAATATTCAACCTAATATAATTCAACTGGCTCTGTTGTATAAAATTTACATGTTCTTTAGTTATTTTGTGAAAAACCTGGCATAAACTCAGTCAATAGGTGAATTTACATAACCCGACGCCATTAAATGAATATTTAGGCATATTGCTTCATTATATTCAAATATGTCGGATGGAACCTGCTTGTTACAATATTGAATTATTTATGTAAAATACTTAAATTTTGACTACAAATATTGTTATGTCTGTATAATAGATGAGAATACGCGGCGTTGGGCCCCGCCAATTAGTACGCAATTACATTGAATAGTGCCGAAAGTGGATGGTGGAACACGAAATGTCTCGAAAATTTGGCGGAATGTGGACAACAGAGTGTTGTAACATAAGGCTCTCTCTCCTTACCCTACTACATGCGGGATACAGCTAAAAAATTATTCAATTCAAATTATATTCAAAAGAAAACTAAAAGTTTCTCATTCTATTGCTCTATATCAGATTTTAGTTTTTAATACTTCGTATTGTTCTTTATTCATCTCAATAGCGACCTCTTCGTACAAACTTCTGGACAATTCCTTTACTTTTTATGAACTTCTTGAAAATCTATAGGAGAGTCTTTTATAAGTTTTTTCCACCTTATTTATTCATAATCGATGCTATAGTGCCTCAGTTGAGACACTGTAATAGTTGCGAAAATATAAATAGAGAGGTCGCCATGGTTCGGCTGTGAAGAACGGAAGGTCTTAAAACTAGGTTCCTAGGTAAAAAATATATTTAACTTCTTTATCTGATCAGATATCCTGCAGTCTTGCATGCCAAATTTCAAATTTCTTAGTCCAGTCTTATAAATATAATATGTCTCGGGGTACCTCCACGACCAAAGAACCAAGATGTATATTATTAACGCAGCTTTACGTATTGTACGGATAAAGGTCGATTTGTCTGGCACCGGTAGGTGGTAATAAAATGTTGTTTTATAGCCGTAACGCGTCGGTCACAAAAGGCAAAACGCTCGACCGATTTTACGATGTTTTTTCAAGTGTATTATGACTAGAAAAATCCTATAGAAAAGATATGGTCACAAGGTAAATCTGAATTTAATAGTTTTTGTGGAGGATCAAAGGTTTATTTATTTATTATATTATCAGTAAATTTATTTATTATATCAGAGTTTTTTTTTGCTTCACGCTATATACTACCAATAGCAGGGTAGGCAGAGGGAATCTAGGGTTAAGAAACCACGTTCTTCGTTTTTTTGTCTCCATTTGAAATACTGCATGTAGCGTTTCAGAATTCTACGCTGCACTTTATCACTACAGCGACTGTATAACACCAGGATTTTTTTTAGAAATTAAAAAAAAACATAAATGAGATGAGGTGAGAAAAAACAAAAAGTAATTCATCTGCCGATATCTAAAATACATTTGCCACGCAACAGCTTCCTTTACTTTGATGTCTTCAATAAATAGAACTTGGCATGGACTTGGCAAAGACAGTCACCTATTTTACAAAAATCTTATATGAAGATTATGGAGATATTTATTCTTCATGTTTTAACAAAAAAAAATTATTGATGGAAATTAAGAAGATGTGATGCAATGAAACATGGTCTGATGGCAAAACAATGATTGTATATGATGACGAATTATTTTCATTTCCCACTCAATACCTCAATGATTCAGCGGAAAATGGGGAACAGAAGTGTCTGAATGGGGACCAGAATTTCTTAACACTAAGTATCCAGGCTCCATCTGCCAGAATACAGTTTGAAGCTAAAAAAATACAGGTGTTCATACTACGTTTTGTCTGTCTTCTCTGTTATATACAAGATAAAGAGTGTAACTACACAAAAAATCTTACTATACGAAAATTCAAACTCAAAACCTAAATTGTTAAAAGCTATACGTTTAAGCTACCAAACCACAAGGATAATCCAATATATCATCATAATTAGGCAACAAAAAACAGTAAATTAGATCTCAGGGCGAACTTAAAATTTTTTCAGTTGAAAGCATCTGGGCTTTTATGGACAAATAACGCAACAATGCCCCGAGAAATTAGTATCATAATTTTTTGAGATTGACCACCTGTGAGCCATTAGGGTTCTCCTCGTTATACCCTCACCCTTTTCACACTCCATGTATTCCTTTTTAATTTTCAATGAAAATCTTTTTTATATTAGGAAAAAAGGTTTTTTCTAAATGTAGATAATATTATGTAAGTATACTTTTAGACGCTTTTATCTGCGTCTTTATTCACGAACAAATGGGAATAATTAATAGTTTTGTTTGTTACTTCCTCAATAAATGGACTATCCAAGTTTTAATTAAGTCTACCCGTGACCGCGTACTACTTACTACAAAGTGTTTGAAACAACAGGTTTCTAAAAATCTATTTAGATATAAGCGATTAATCTTTTTAAAGAGTTTCATTTAAATCAGGTGAGTGGCGCAATTCAACGCCGCTCTTTGCCTCATTACCAGAACGAGAAAAATAAAAATAATAAATATTTCATTTCCTCGAGTGCGAATCGAGGCCACAAATGTATAAAATTTATGAATATCAAAGATCTTATTATAGTCTCCAGATCCAACTCAAAGTTAATTATTTTCCAATTCGAACCAGTTGATGAGATTAAGGCCACCAAACAAGCTAATTTACTACTATCTTTAGTTCGACTCAAAAAACGAAGTGTTCCCTCTGCCTACCCTGTTTATACATATGTAGGATATACGTAAAGCTATTAAAAAAAATGAAAAACCAAATACAACAATATAAAACCTTTAAAATAACCACATCATTTACAAAAATTGGAAACATTTCAGTACTGAATGAAAAATAAACCATTTATTTCCACCATTTAGGTTCATAAAACCAAAGTTTTTGTATTATGTTTCAAAAGCTTTTCCCACACATCCATTAGTAGGAATTACACTGAAAACATAATAATTACTTCGAAAATTACAAAGTAATTTCGGAATATTATTTTTAACAATATGTTTATGTGGTAAGATATGCTCGTTATATTGTTAATTGTAGCTCCACGCTGTATCCTGCATATAGCAGGTTAGGCTGAGGGAACCTGGGAACCTACTGCTAAGAAGACACTTCAGTTTCCGACTTCCGCCGAATTCTGAAGGCATTGCTTGTTCAGTGGCGAAACTCAACGCCGATACCCTTGTTTTAATGGAATTGTTTTTCAGTGTCATGTTTTATTCCGCATAGCTTTAGTGCTTTGTTTTTACCAGTTTCACGCTATATCCCGCACCTAGTAGGGTAGGCAGGGGGAACCTGGGAACCTAGTATTAAAACACTTCCGTTCTCCAGCTTGATTGCGTGTCGAGTGGCCGAACTTAACGCTTTGCCTCGATACCAAAGCGAGGATATGAAAATATTAAATATAAATTATTTAAATGGGAATCGAAGCCACAACCGTAGCTGTGCAATCTACAAGAGGATAGAAAAACTAATTAAAAAAATCAAAAAAATATTCTATACAAAATGTATAAGTAAAAAAGTTAAAAATAAACTTAAACTACTTCATGAAGTAATAACAGCGCGTAAAAATACATAGACGGATGTTCCGTAAAAGGGTAAGGGATGGTGCTAGAATATTTAAGGCTCTTGCAAATATATTGTTCGGGCTGTATTAGAATTTTTAATAGCTTTTTTTCTTGTTATTTTCT
This sequence comes from Heliconius melpomene rosina, assembly GCF_056956725.1. Classification (NCBI taxonomy): domain Eukaryota; kingdom Metazoa; phylum Arthropoda; class Insecta; order Lepidoptera; family Nymphalidae; genus Heliconius; species Heliconius melpomene. The sequence goes on from NC_140400.1 coordinate 5,272,602, forward strand.
ATATTTACGGTACAAATTTTGTGTAAACGATTAACCTAATGTAATCTTCCCTAATGACGGGCAACAGAAAAATATTTATCAATTTCCGATAATTAGTTTCTGAGATTTGGTAAACTAAAAAAGCTAGATCTTTTTCGTAGCCCTTTTTTTAATTCACTCTCTGACTAATACGAATCATTCCCGATAGAACTAAACCTATTACAGCTTAAGATAGTTTCTAACAACGACTCATTCGGGTATATTTATTTTAATTATTTTTTCGTCATGTTTTACCAAGAGCTGTGTTGCACCATCCAAGGTGCAAAATATCTAAAATTATTAAAAAACAGGAATAGAAGTGTCTTAACACTAAATTGTTTCTGTTCATATCTAACTACTATCCATACCTATATTATAAATTCGAAAGTAACTCTGTCTGTCTGTCTTTTACGCAATCAGGGCCAAACCGCTAATTTAATGGTGATAAAATACTCATATAGACATACTTGAGGGTCTCGGGATGAACATAGGATACTTTTTTTCTCATATTTGTAATATTTTCTATATATACCAATATATTAAAATACTTATTAATTTGACATGCAATTTATTCCGCCATGTTAGTAACAACCGTCGTTGCTAAGCAACGATTTACAAAGTTTGTTGTTAGAAAATTTCACCCAAAATGAGCTTGCTTAACGCATCCTTCTATTGAAAACTGAAAATAATTTGATAAATATATTTAATAAATAATCGTATAGTTCAAGTGGGCGTAGCCGCGTCCGGGCCCACTAGTTTATATATAAATATATCACACGTACAAAAATATACATAAAACGTCCAATCTGATGGATATAAATCCTACATGGCTTTCATCTGTCCATTTAAAAAAATCTTTTTTAATAGAATTGACGTCACTGGTCACTGAAAATTAGTTTCGCTTGGTCGATCACAAAACGCCGATCTAAACTATATTTTAACAGTTGGATGATACGCTGTTATCGTTTTTAGTTATATTTCTTAAATATTTGATTTTTCATTAAATGCTACGAGCATATTCAACTCAGTTCATGTGGTAGAATACCACTTCAGTTCTGATGACAATGAAATTACATATAATCAATATTCTAGTTAGGCTAAAATGGTCGCTACAACAAAATGGTGGATAACCTATTTTTGCTCAACCCACCCAATATGGGGTCAAATGAAAAAAATTGTGCAAATTTTTTTACTAAACCTAAAAAACAATTACTGTGAGAAGCTACGTTTTCTCAAAACTAAGCTATTTACAATCTTTTAAGTAGATACAGCGTGTTTACCATTGAAATTACTGTCACTTCAATGCCACAGCGACACTTGGTTTAAATCTAATAATATTTTTATTAAAAACATCCTGTACATTTTATTAATGCTTCATTTACCGCAAATATATTTTTTTATTTTCCCTTTTTGCTATAATTTAAGCAGAGAATATCAAAGGATATACAATTTAAACCAACTTAGAGTTATTGTATGTAAGGTGGCGAAACACAACGCCGCGTTTTATCTTACCCAAATGGTAGATTAGATGGTTGATTATTACTATACCTTATATACTACAAAAAAGAAAAGAATATCGAAGATTACATATAAAAGGTCGTGAGTGGTGAACATACAAAAGATTTTTGCAACAATTTCCTTTTACTGTACATTTTGTTAGTATTTTTTCATAATTTTATATTGATTATATCATAATACTACAAATATGACTAACTCAAATTATATAAGTTTGTCTTTCTAAGGTTAAATGTTTAATTTACGCGTCCGGGGATCAAACCTAACTCATTTACTTGACAGAGAGAACTGCGCTGGGACGGTGTTGTCAAAGAAAATATTAAAAAGTTTCATTTTAATCTTGAAAATGAATTTCACAAGTATGCATTATGAAATAAGGTAAAGAAGCTCTTTACTTAAGTCACTGAGTTCAGTCAATTTACAACAAAAAATGCAAATTAAAAATTTTAATTTTGTCAGAGTGGTGCGCTACAGCGTCCCTTATAACACCCTTTCGTTCGTTAATATTTTATATATAAAATTATGAATAATACATATTTACTAAGCAGATGTTGTCAGAATTAAGAAACTTCTGAATATTTAGAAAAAGTTATTAGAGCTTCTTCTTTGTCTTGTATATAAAAGGGTGGGCAGAGGAAATCTAGTGAACCTGGCCGACTAGGAATAGAAATGTCTTAGAACACTATGTTCCCAATTTCCCTCTGTTTAACTTGTTATGTGCGAAGTTTAGTTAAAATAAATATAGAAAATGTAGAGGGTATGCAAAAAAACCATACATTGTATACATAAAATAACTTCAAAAGTTAAAAAAACATCGAACCTACACAACCGATAAATAAATCATTGCATACAAAAAGGTAGTGTAAAAGTTAAATCCGAGGCAACGGATATACGACATTCACTTCGACCGGAATGCAACACAATTTGTGGAAAGTTACCAATTGCTTAGACTTTGAGTTATCGTTCAGTGTCGATCGATCTTTGTAAGGAAATCCCAATAAGTTGGAAACTGCTAGGAGCTGAAGATTTAATTTGTTGTATGAAGACAAATCTCCTTTAGATGCTATCGTTTTGTCATTTTTTTTATCAATCACGGTTTAGGGTAGGAAGAGGGAACCTAATGTTAAGTAGTTCCGTTTCCTATGCGCCTTCCAATTATCAAGACATTGAAGTGTTGCACAGGACCGATCGTCGTGGAGATCCTTGGGGAAGACTTATGTTCAGCAGTGAGCAGGATGATATTGATGATGATGAGGATGATGATATATTGAATGATAAAGATCCCCACCGCACAAAACTAAGCATTTTGTAATTCACTGATACCAAATATATTTTTTTCGCTTCACGCTGTATCCCACACATATAGCAGGATAGTCAGAGGGAATCTGGGAAATTAAGTATTAAGATGCTCTGATTAAGGATTAGGTTGAGATACTTCCATTCCCACTTTCCGTCAAACTCCAGATTCATTACTTGTTGGGTGGTGGAACTTAACGCCACGGTTTGCTTCGTTACCAGAGCGAAGAAATGAAAATATTCAATATTTAATTTCCCCGAGTGGGAGTCGAACCTAGAACATGTTGCGTTTACAGTTGCACGCTTGCGCCCTTGCGCCACGACAGGCCTCCAAATCTTATTCAAACGATTTTTTTCTCGATATGTTTATAGTTTTTACGATTCTCTTCAATCAACTAGTTTTATTATTCGGCGTCTGAACTAAAATAGCTGGTATGGATGGGCCATAAAAATATTTATGGGTGTTCATGTCTCAAATTAAGCTGGCACCAAAAGAATTGAAGATGAGCATTTATGTGTATCTACTATATTATGATCGATTGAAAATAATTATAGGCGTCCAACATCTTATGGTTGTGGGTTCAATTCTCGCTCGAAGAAATGAATTATTTCCATTTTTTTGTTTTTTCTTGAGTTCCATCACTCAATTTTTTGAGTTTCATTTCTCAAATGCTTTTTATATTTGAATAATAAGAAAGGATATTATTATAATACTTTACTGTATTTAAATCTTATATTTTAAATATAGTTATTAAAAATACCTATTTAAGATACTTTATTCTTTCTCTTTTATAATGTAGCCAGAAAGTAATCTGTCATGGCCAAAGAAAGATCAAGCGCAGGAGCGGCGATGTTAAATATTCCCCAGACAACTTATAAGTTATAGCTTTAAAATGAAATTTCTTAACTTCATGTAATACGAGTATGCTGTACCACGAGATGGATATAAATAGAATCATAAGATATTTGATTTTTACATATTCGAAGTAGAATCGTTTTAATTGGATTAGTTACGTATGCATAAATAACAAGGGCCAAGTGCGAGTTGGACTCGGACACCAAGGTTTCCTTACCATTATCTATAGATTAGACAGAAAAAAAATTGTATGGGTGTTTTTTAGTATTTGGTGTTATAACGGCAACAGAAGTACATAGTCAATGAAAATTTCAACTGTCTAACTATCACGATTTATGAGATATAGAGACAGATGGACGAACGAATTTCAGAGTTTTAGAAATTTCCCTTTTAACCCTTTTGGTACAGAACTCAAAAAAAAACCAGACTAGATAAAGAGAATCCACTATGAAGACAAGCCATTTCCATTTGAATCGACTACCCCATAACACTACGACCCCACCAAAACGGTTGCAAAACAAAAATTTCAATCGTGCTTAAATATTAAAGTAGAGCTTTCCAAGAGTTACCCTAAAAAGTTAATTTACCTTCACTCAGCCAATATACTTCTCAACTTCTGAAGTTGACAGTTTGGTAAGACATTAACGCGTTTAAATATACACCGGGATCGTAATTTTAAACTTCTAAGCTTATTTCTTCTAGCTTTATTACCTTTATGTCTCTTATGAAAATTATAATTATATAAGGGGAAAGCGTCTATCAGTAGCCAGACGTTTTCGGGTTCGATTCCCACTTAAATGACTCGGGAATGAATTATTTTCATTTTCTCACTTCGAAAACATGACGGAAAGTGGAGAACGGAGTGCCTTAACACTAAGTTTCGTTTACTTTCCTGCTTTGCGGTAAAAGGCAGGAAAGTGTTAAATAACTTTAAGTTCTGGTATACAATCTTCAATTCATAATAGAGGATTGAGAATTTCAATAAAAAATAAAAATCTTAGCATCACAGGATGTTGCGGAAATATGCTACGCTGGCGAGCTTTCTTGAGAGAAAGCTCATTTTTAGTAAGTTTTGCTATTTAAATTGAGTGCCTTGTTCTATTCTTATACGAAAGATTTACATTTTATGGGTAGTTTACTATCGTATTTAAGGTTATAAATTTAAAAATACTATTATTACAATATGAAGTATGAAGGCCACTTGCAGCGCAAGGGCACATAGTGTGACTGTAAATGCGACAGGTTGTGGGTTCGGTTCCTCGCTCGAGGAAATTAAATATTAAATATTTCCATTTTTCTTCGCTCTGGCGGCGGTGAAAAAACAACAAAAAAATCAACAATATCAATTATTTATCCAAGACTTTAAATTTCAAAGAAACCAAATTTCAAACGCCAGTAGTTTTTAACATTTAAAGCTTTAAATAAAGAAACACTGCGGGTTTCCTACGTTTAAGTTTCACACTCTTAAAAGACCCGTTTGGATTACTATCGGCTGAGAAATATATCATTTTTTATTCAGGATTGAACTAACTACCAAAGAAGGATACAGCTATGTAGGGTTGTGAATAAATAAAGCGTTTCTCTTAACTTTCTTAAAGGATCCTATCCTCGTGACATTTTCTTACTTGAGATAAATAAGTAAAAAAAATATTTTATAACGTACATTTCGTTTTGTTTTTTATTTATTTTTTCTCTTTTTTATCACCTTAGAAACGTAAGTACAATCACTGTCCCATAGCACAATTATAGCCTAAATAGCGTCCTTTATATTTACTAAGGAACCTAGTGTTAAGACATGCCTCTTTTCCGGAAATTTTAGCGACATTATGTGTTGAACGGCGAAACTCAACGCCGCGTTTTATCTGAATTACAGCTTAGTAATGTGAATAATTTAAATATAACGAAACTACAACCAAAAAACAGTAAACAAGTTCATTATGAAAACAATAGTGTATTACAATATATAAGATTTACAAAGGGCTGTATTAACACTTTGAAATGGTAATCACAGTATTTGTGATGTCACAATGTACTTGAAACAGATATAGAGAATTATTAACAAGCAAAGATATAAAGGTGAAATATTAATAAACCTGTTATTCCATTCTCTTTTGTTTTTTCACTTGTCAAATAATAATATCTTTGAGTAATTTAAGATGACGAATAATGTTATGCTGTTTGGAATTTTTTTTTCAATGGTTGTTGAAAGAATGGCGGTTGAAGTCCTCGTGGCGCAGCGGCACAAAATTTGAGAGTAAACGCGACGGTTGCGGGTTCTGTTGAAGGAATGAAAAAAATAATGTCTTCGCTAACAAGACAAAAGGCGGTTTCGCAACTCATTCAAAATTTCAATATTTGGGCCGAAAGTAGAAGTGTCTTAGCACAAGATTCTGTCTGTTTACCCTGCTATATATATACGGGATACAGCGTGAAGTTATAAAAACAAATAAAAAAAATTCTTGAGCAAACTAAAGATATTGCAATAAAATAATACATTTTAAGCGTTTGAAGCTAACTTGAATAATGTTATTTTCCGGGGTCCCCTTCCCCTCGTTTTCTGCAAAGATATAAAGGTGAAATATTAATAAACCTGTTATTCCATTCTCTTTTGTTTTTTCACTTGTCAAATAATAATATCTTTGAGTAATTTAAGATGACGAATAATGTTATGCTGTTTGGAATTTTTTTTTCAATGGTTGTTGAAAGAATGGCGGTTGAAGTCCTCGTGGCGCAGCGGCACAAAATTTGAGAGTAAACGCGACGGTTGCGGGTTCTGTTGAAGGAATGAAAAAAATAATGTCTTCGCTAACAAGACAAAAGGCGGTTTCGCAACTCATTCAAAATTTCAATATTTGGGCCGAAAGTAGAAGTGTCTTAGCACAAGATTCTGTCTGTTTACCCTGCTATATATATACGGGATACAGCGTGAAGTTATAAAAACAAATAAAAAAAATTCTTGAGCAAACTAAAGATATTGCAATAAAATAATACATTTTAAGCGTTTGAAGCTAACTTGAATAATGTTATTTTCCGGGGTCCCCTTCCCCTCGTTTTCTGTAACTGGCGACTGTCTCTTTTGTTACGACATTATAATTCTTATTTTGTACGTAGTTGGAATATTTTTGTTTTTGTATTATAAATTGTGATTTTTATATCCAGATTTGTTTTTCGTTCAATATATTTATTCTATTTTCTCCCCATTCACATCTTCATGTACATCTAAGAAAAATAACTCTAGTGTATTTATTAAATTCTTTAAAAAAACTAACTTGTATGGAAACGGTATTTTTTTTTGATTATAGGGAACTCAACTTAAGAATTTGTCGTTATTACTTTCTTTTAGGCCACTTTTAGACTTGAGAGATTGCCTGTCAAGTAGGTGAAACTGAAGAAAAATAAATTAAAATTTAATTATAGCCAGATTCCACTGCATTACCAAACCAAGTAAGATTTGAACTAACAACCTTCACGTTCAATCACAGCAATTGCGTCACGACGGAGTCAGAGCTTATACGTGTATAAAAAATGTATAAAAGTAAAAAAGCACTTCCATACAATTTAAAACGATGAATTTTTTAGATTATTCATGGCTAAAACCACTTTCGGAATAATCTAAATGCAGTATTTCAACGTGCCAGTGAATGGGATTAAATGAAAAGTTTTATAAATAATATAAGCTTTCAGAGTTAAGTTCATTAAAATATACTGTTTCAGGTTCGTTGTACATACTAGAGCTTTAATAAAATTGTATAAATAGAGTTTTTCTTAGCATCACGCTCTATCTCGCATTCAGCAGGGTAGACAGAGCGAACCTAGTACTAAGACACTCCTTTCCCCATTTTTACGTCGTATTCCTCATTTTCTGTTTCTTTTGCGTGGCGGAACTCAACGCCGCTCTATGCCTCGACATTTCTTGGAAATTTAGTACGTACATAATATTTTTTTTATATAAATAATAAGTTTTTAACAATTAATATACAGTTACAGTAATAAATATTCTATACACACAATATTCAGATGGCGTGAACCAATGACACACACTATTGCGGTCCCACGTCGGGCGCCAAACTATGAACATTGAACATGTCAAACCGCAGCACTGGGAAATAATTGAATCGTAAATTTGTAACTCGCCTACAAAATAAATTTAAAATTATTATATGAAAATGAAACTTTTATAACTTAGATTTCTTAATAATGAAGTTGAATCCCCCACAGACTTGACTTGACTTGACTTTTACTTTTTTTTTTCAAACAGAATATGACTTTTAGTCGTGCCAGTGTCAGACTATCCTTAACTTTGCCAATGTCATATAGAATACTGTAAAGATTAATCAGTTAAATATAAAGAAAGTAACAAACGAAAAAAGTAAATTGGACTAGTATCTATAACAGTTATCTATAACAAAAAATGTTATTAAAATAAGACTTTTTTTCACAGATTTCAATTTGTTGGTGAAGAGAGTCATGTGTGACTTTTTTCACTGTTCTCTTCATTTCAATTTCTGAATTGTTTTTTTAGTTTCCCACTATATTCCTTGCAGGATAGTCAGATAAACCGCAGTGCCGAATTACATATACTGAATAAAATGAATATTTAATAGTAGAATTTCATCAAACCTCATCGCGGACGACCACATGTTAAATCACATAATACGAGTTGATTGTAGCGTAAATTACTCGATACAAATTTTATGTAAAATTATCAATGCAACGGAGATTTTCACGTCACCCAATAAATATATTTTGTACAAAGAATAGTTATTTTAATGAACATTAATTAATAAAATATATTATAATAAACACAATATAATGGTACTACTATAACCCACCCTCTGGCTATAGAATAAATGGAGTACCACAGTTAATGTATGTTAACACGCTGTATCCCGCATAAAGCCGGTAGCGGGCAAGTAGGCCGTGGGTACACTGCTATGCAGGAATGCAAGATATAGCGCGAAGTTAAAAAAATCTGTTTCAGCTTTATTCAGGACTTACCATAAAATTTTCGTACAATTGTAGTATCATGGGACATTCGCTCTCTTAAGAGTTGAACTTTCAAAGAACCTTTCTATCTTAGCAGATGCCTGGCACAAAAGATTTATGTACTAAACAATTAGAGAACTCTGAAGTTAGGCATGGATAGACAGTTCTTCTCTTTCTTATTAGTTGTTCCGTTTCTCCTATAATATTTTTTTAAGCCTCACGCGGTATCACAATATATGAATCTGGGAACCTAATGTTAACAAATAACATACAAGTTGTTTAAATTATGTTTTTTCTCAGCTACACATTTTATTTATCTCACCGAAGGGTGCGTAGAGAATCTATTATTAAGGCGGGTGTCTTAATAATAGATTTCTTTTTTCTCCGTTTTCCACTCAACCTTATATTTTAAGAGGCGGAAGTGAACGCTGTGCATTGCCCTTACTTAAACATATCAATATGCATAAACTACGAGAAATAATTAAAGGCAGAGCAGGATCTGAATCTCCGTTTCTTGGCCACCATCCAAGTGTTCTAGCCAATTAGGCAAAACGTTCATAAAAGTAATGAAAACTTCTATACATTTATTTCAACTTTTGTAATTAATGAGGCCGTGATGCCTCAGGGGCCCAAGCGTAAAAGTGTAAACGCGAGAGTTATGGGTTATGGGTTCGATTGCCTCGGGAGTATATAATATATTCTTTATATATATAATATATATTAATAATTAATATATTCATTTTCTCGCCTTGGTAAGGAAGCTTTGTGCAGCGTTGAGTCCCGCCACTCAACATACAATGCTTTAAGAATGCGGTGGAAAGTGGAGAATGGATGTGTCTTAATGAAAACGGAGTGTCGTAACACTAGATTCCCAAGTTTCCCTCTGCATACCGTACCATATACGGAATACACCTTGACGCTAAAAAAAAACTAAGCTATATAATTTAACCATCTAAGTGATTTTTACAGTTAGGCCATTCTAGTATTACGAAACGTAATTTACTGATGTTTTGTACTAACAAAGATAGTTTTGGATTACAAAAACCTTAAAAAAAAAATCCCACTTTTTTTAATTTCGAAAGAAAAAATAGAGCAATAAAAACATTTGCGGTTTTTCACTTTCGAGACTATAACCTAGGGACCATCGACGAGTATTTAGACAAACGTCACGGTGCTACTTAAAAGTTTCATTACGTAAAACTGAATTGATCCTCAACCGTACCGTCCATACCGACATGTTTTAACTTGTTCCAATTTATGCCCACTCAACGCGAGTGGACAGCAGTAATAAAATTACAAAGAGCAAAGTTGAAACCTATTAACTATTCATAAATTGTTTTCGAAAGCTAAATTCATCGAGCTTTTACTTTCAGTATCGCCACACTCTACATAGTTTGCCTGTATAATAGAATAACTGGTGGTTATAAATTTAACCTCTTAACGTATGTACATATATAAAAAAAATCTTTCTTTATTAACCGAGTAAACGATAGGCAGTGTACAGACGATTTAGAAGTATAAATTAAATATCTAGGTAAGAGGAAATATAGGGGGGCTAAGACAGAATTGGTCTGAATTCTTATGGACACAGAAATTCGTCTGCCTTTTCTCGAGGAAATCTTTTAAAGGTAAACAATTCTTCAATAGAATTGAATCTAAAATTTAGCATCTAATCGAACACTATCCAACTGTACTTCGGAGTAAAACTTAGAAGTAAGAAAGTCGTGCATTCTGTCGTACCTTTTTCTTTTATTGCAGTTGAGAACTAAGAACAAAGAATGAAGCACTTGGAGCCAACAGTGGCACAGGGGCACAAGCCAGTGACTACAAACGCGACAGGTTGTGGGTTCGATTCCCATTTGAGAAAATGAAATATTTAATGTTTTTATTTCTTTGCTCTGGTAACAAGGCAAAGCTCGGCGTTGAGTTCCACTACTCAACACGCAATGCCTCCAGAGCTCAACGGAAAGCGGGGAAAAGGATTGTCTTTAAAAAAAAGGTAAGAACTAAACCCATTACGCCTACTTTAAAATTATATAATGACTGGGGCTGTCTTCACAATGACAAATACAAACAATTATACACCCAATAATAACAGAATACATTCATTATTATATCAAAACAAATATTAGCTAAAGCTAAATAAATGATAGCAATAAATATAATAGTTTACGTGTCATTTATCAAGACGTTAAAATGTATATAAGCCAAGTATCGAGAGGCTGCCAAAGTAATTATTTATTTTATTCTTAATTTAATTGGTGGTCCCTTTACAAGTTTTTATAAAAAGCGTAATAGTTAAACCGCGGCGTTTAGTTCCGCTAATCAACACATTATATATCGAAAATTAGACGGCAGGTGGGGCAAGTTTCACCTCTATCTCACAAGCAAGTAGGTTTGAGAGTATTGGGTGATGAATCTCAAAAACTTGTAGCAAACTAAGCCCAAACTCTTAGCAAAGAGATTGTTTAATTTCCATAGTAACATTTCCTCGAGTAAGAATCGAACCCATAAACTGTCGCATTTGCAGTTACATGCTTGTACTCCTGCACCACGACTGGCCTCTGTTTGATTATGAATATATCCTCAACTATAATTGTAATTACCCATCGACTACCTGAACACATTTTAACTGGGCGACGACGACGTAACTACATACAATTATATGTATATATAATTATATATATATTAGGTATGTTATTGTAATCTTCATAATTTGAAATCCCTTTCAAGTACGCGCAGGTGTGTTTTACGACGACGGAGTACATTAGCCCTTTTGTATTAATTGTTAGGATACTGAATGGTGTCTCATTTCAAAAGGAATGATTGTCTTGAATCGGTGTATTAGGTGAGCTATTTGGTTCATTTGTCGTCGTTTTGACGCAGTTACGACTCAAATGAGTGTCAAAATGACGTCATATTATTCAAACTAAGCATAGCATTTTTTGTTTACTTCACGCTATATCCCGCAGTTCTTCAGAGGTAGGAGGAACGTGGGAATCTAGTGTTAGGACAGTCCGTTCCCTTTAAGATACTTCCATTCCCCACTTTCAACTTGCGTGTTGAGAGGCGGAATTCAATGCCACGCCTTGCTTCGATACCAGAGGAAGAATTAAAAATATTAAATATTTCATTACATCGAGTGGGAATCAACCCCACAACCATTGCCTGACTAATTTTAATGACGTCGACGTCAATCGATTCGTTATAACTTTAGCTAAAAATATTAAATATTTCATTACATCGAGTGGGAATCAACCCCACAACCATTGCCTGACTAATTTTAATGACGTCGACGTCAATCGATTCGTTATAACTTTAGCTCTAATCATAAAATAGAACTATAAGTTAGTAAAACACATTAAAAGTAAATAAAATAACAATATTATGTAATCGAAGCTTTTTTATTGCTATCTCTACATCAATACAAAGCTTTTTTTAATCTAGTTCATAAAAATCCAAAGCTACGAATTACCATAGCCAATCGTAATTTACGATTTTCAATCGGTCATTCTCAAGCCTCATTAGCGGTGACCTACAATCATAATGTCATTATGAACAATTGTACAAAATCTACAATTTTTCGTAGTAAAAAACCGGCCATGTGTGAATCGGAATCATCTATGAGGGGTTCCGTAGTAAGCTAAATTAGACTGATTAACACAAAGCTAAATAAAATAAATTTATATTTTTTTCATCAGCAAAAACTAATTGATTTTTCATAGTGTATAAAGAAATTACACAGTTTTATTTACGATTTAATAAAAATTATTTTAAAAATTACTGATTTTATCTTGAATAAGACAAAACAATATTTCATTAAGAACAAATATCTGCAGATTATTTTTTGACCTATTCACACTCTTACTTTTCACACTAGCACGTGTTTAGCATTCAAACAACAGACAGATAAGAAAGAATTAGACAAAGATGAATTTAAAAAAGTATATTTTTTTGCCATACCACTACGGATCCCTAAAAAGTATTTTGTATATGATATAAATCAGTGTACAGTGGAAGTGTAATTTCGTCGCCAACAACCGATAGAAACTTGTGCAAACCGACCTTATCTGATTTAATGTGGTGGAACTAAAAAATTACTGGGCCATTTCGAGTTAGGCGCTCTTTGTAAACGCGATCATCATAAAATATACGAGTATACAGAAGTTGGGAACGAATTGTTTTAATAAAAAAAGAACACTTTTCTCGAGATTTTTTATTTATTTCTTTTCTGTTTTTTTTTTCTTATTGTTATATTTTAGGTACTGTAATAAATTTACAGCTTATTTCTTTTTTTTCGCATAGCAGAATAGACAGAGAGAAAGTAGTGTTAAGACACTCCGTTCTCGAGTTTTCGTCAAATGTTAAAGATTTTGCGTATTGAGTTACAAATTATTCTGCTGTCCACTTTTTTGCAGTTAAACTCTGTCTTTCTTTTATCTTAACATAATTATGTTTGATACAAAATTTAATTTTGCTACCTTAATAATTCCTTGATTAAAATTAGGCTAAGCTAAGAATATTTGACATAAAATACATAAGTATATTTATTGATAAATTTGCGGCCTTCATGGCGCAGCGGTACAGCGGCTGTACTCGGCGGCGTAACTCTCGACACTCGGTTGAATAAACTATTTTCATTCTCTAACTCTGATAACGAGACAATACGCGGTTTTGAGATCCGTCACTCAACACACAATGTCTCAGAAACGGGTGGTGCGTTAGGAACGGTCTCTTGACACAAGTTCCTTCTGCATACCCTGCTATATACAGGAGTTCCAATAGACATTTTTTTACGTTCTAACAAAATGATAGTTATTTTTGATTGTTACTTTTAGTTTTCATCTAAAAGTATATTTCACGACTTTATTTCAGTTCACATTTCTACTTCATAGTTTCTGAAAATATCATTTTAACCGATTCCTGCTGTTTTTTTAGTGACACTATTGAAGGCGAGCAAATAATTTCACATGTTGAAATGGCTAACTTTGAAAATACACGTTTGTAGAGAGTACATGTACCGTAGCAAAATTTGTTCTAATAATAAGTATATCTTTGTGTGCTAGATTGACTATTTTTCTAAGAAAGTTTAATATTAATTTTATGTAAGCATTCATTAATTTCATATTGTTAAAATAAAAACACAAAAACATACCTGTTTTTATTTCTATTTTGAACTACCAAGAAGAATACTTTTTATGAGATTTAAAAAAAATTCAAAACACTCATTGTTTATGCGTTTTTTAAACGTATTATATAATCGACAACTACCCGTTCAAAATAGTAATAGAAGAAATTTGCAGTTTTTCACTTTCGAGACTTTACCTATAATATTTTAGTGCTTTTTACTATGACTTACCATTCTTATGCCCGTAGTATCCGGTGCCAGACGATGACCCGCTACCAGTGGAGCCCTGTTGAGGCCTACCCTCGTCTTCCTCCAAAGGCAATGACGGTTCCATTTTATAATTTTATAGAATTAGCACATCACTACACTGCACTTCACTGTTTAACTGTAACAAATAAAAAAGAATATTATAAAATAAGTTTTAAATTACACAAAAGAAAGAAGAATATAATCTTTTTAAAATATAATATTATCTAGCGGGATTTAAATTCACTCCTGGAATCTGTCCTCTGACCACTAAGTCATTATGTTCTTATCAAGCAACTGCGAACATAAGTAATTTGTACTTGGACTATTTTCGGCGCTGGTTCAAATTTTTACAATTTTTATAATAATTTATTAACTAAATTCATAAAAAAAAAAAATCAAGCACTATAACTTCCAAAATATAAGGCATTTTTTCTAAGTACCTATACACAATATTTATATGGCTAGTGACCGTGAAAGCTTTTAAGCTTATATTATTGCCTTAGGGCAACAACGATTTATTTCCATTACTTTAGTAAAATTACTTTTCATTATAGCACTTTTAATGGACTTTGGGCCAATATTTCTTATATAAATAGACATGACCTGTATGCGCACTTCCTTTGTAATCTAAGTTCGTGAAGTAAATAAAGATTTTCCCCATTTTCCTTTAATATCTTTTAACAGCTTTTTCCTACATAGAGGAAATCTAGTGTCAAAACTCTCCGTTCTCCTCTATCCGTACAATTTTCGAGATATTGTGAGTTGAGTGCGTAACTCAACCTCACCGTTTTGTATCATACCACGAAGCAAGGACCAAATAAAAGTAATTCATTTACCTTAGTCGGTATCGAACCACAACCGCCACGTTTACGCCAGGACGATTTTTTGTCTATTTTCTAACGCCAATGTTTAAATACTTACTGACTAGGAAAAACACCTTCGAAATTTAACTTAATTGAATCAAAAAATACATATTAATACCTCAAAAACAAATTCTACAACGCCTTATACTATAATATAACACTTTATAATATACCACTAAAAATAAACCACAAACGCAAAGCTATATCTGTCTCTAAATAAAAGATTGTCAATACTGAAACGTTTAAATTTGCAATCCAATATAAGCCGATGTTTTCGACGCCGTATGTAATAAACTGAGCACGATGTTAGTGTGCCACTATTTTTACAGATGTTCCGAAATAGTATAGGAGGTGACTGGGTTTTTGGTCTTATTTATTTTTTTATTTGGCCTAGTTTCGCGCGACACCAGATTAAATAATCAATTTGTAGATTATAGTAAGAGTAGTGTTAAGACAATCGGATATTTAGTTTCGAATATATTTTCGACTATATATATATTATAATATTATTAATATAAATAAATTACAATTTTGTAATAGATTTATTTATTTTTGTATGCGCAACTCAGTTTACATAACAATGCATAACCAACATTTAAATAAAACAAATCGGCTCCTAGACTATCTTTATTCTGGCAGACTTCCCACGACGGTTTTGACGTGTCAAGCAAAAAAAAGCTCTTTATTTCAATTTCAAAGTATTAATAATAAAGGAAAATTCACAGTTTTCAAATATTCTACGCATTTCGTTTTGTTTAAATAAATTTATGGCACCATTATTTAGAATAACATAGAAATAATAGAAAATTTGAAAAGAACTTCGTATAAATTAGTTTCATTTACAATTATTGTCTTTGTCAGAATTTAGGTTTGATATATTTGTATATGATTTTATTTATTACTTCTATTGGGCGTTAATAAACGTATATGCTTCAACAGTTTGTCATTTGTTTTCTCTGTATTTACTTATATTTATTGAGGATTTCTGCCATTCAACACACGGTGTCTCAAAATCGGTCGAAAAGCGGAGAACGAAGAGTGATAGATATAGTGGATATGTATAGCGAAGGAAAAATATATTAGGTCACTACGTTCTTTACTGGTCAAGTAAATAAAAAGAGTCCTATAAGTCAGACAAATCCGAGACAGAATATTACTAATAGAATAACTGAATTAACTCCTACCTCGTATCTAATTCGTAGAAGATTGGCGTGGGATGACTTACTACTGCGAAAATTAATTGTACATATACTACCTAAGTTTACAATTAAGAGAATTCCCATGTTATTATTACAGGTTTACTGCAAATTTAGCTTGTTAGAACTGTTCCGTTACTGAGTGACTGACAGACAACACACAGATGTAATGGAAAATTTGGCATGTAGGTAAGGAAGCCTTAAGAGCAATTTCTCAAACTTCATAAGGAAGTGGAAAAAACAGAGTTTTCCATTTTCCATTTTTATTGAAGTCCAGGTAAACAAAGTTGCGAGCGACAACTAGTCAGTCCTATATGAAACAAATAGCTTTTAGCCTAATATTAAAACTATTTATTTTTCCATCTCACTATCACAAACACTATCACATCATCAGAAACTAGAAAGCTACTGAAAAAATATATGACTCATACACTTTTATTACACACATACGAGTAGATAGACAGAGTTCCAAAACATCATAAAACAGTACTATTTCAAAGCTAACATTTAACAGTTAAGACCTTGTCAAAATTCAACATAAAACCAGCGCCGGTTGAAATAACAAACGCTACGGTTATAATAGTATATGAAATATTTACTCGTAATACATGCGTGTTTGTTTTTGTAAAGTTAAAGCTTAATGATGGAGTATCTCTCCATCTATTTATTGTAAAATAAACTCCGGGAGAGAAGGAAGGAAATTATTTAATGTATCAGGGTTCAGTATTTTATGTGTGTGTCAGTCTGTCAATCGGATTTTTTTGGCATGGCAAAGACCCAGAAGCCTTGTTAAGGAAAAATGTTAAGATAGTGTAGAGATACCAATCAATTTTAAATAGGTATTTGTCCTTGAGAAAAAATTACTTTAAAGTCTCCGCAATGAAAAAATACGAGCAGTCATCTTTGGTCAGCTTGGAATTTCCCGCGAAATCAAAATCTATATATATAAAAGAACTTGTCCTCACTGACTGAGGTAAAACGCACGCACAACCGTAACCGCTGTGCGTAGAAACGTGGAATTTGGACAGATGTTTACTTTTGTAATCTGGACATCCACTAAGAAGGAATTTTGAAAAATTTTAACCCTAAAGGGGTGATATAGGGGTTGAAAGTTTGTATGGAAAAAAATTTAAATCGGCACTGATTCTTATAAAATTTTAAATTTAGATTTTCAAAAGTGTTTAATTGAACACGTGTTTCATCGTTTTCTAGAATTCTCCTCCTAAGGGTGCAAATAAGGGGTTGAAAGTTTGTATAGATTTTTTTTTTTAAATCGGCACCAATTTTTATAAAATTTGAAATCCAGACTCTTAGAAGTATTTAATTGAACACGTGTTTCATGGTTTTCTAAAATTCTTCCCCTAAGGGTGCAAATAAGGGGTTGAAAGTTTGTATGGAAAAATCTTTAAAACGCCACCGATTATTATAAAATTTTTAATTTAGACTCTTAAAAATATTTAATTGAATATGTGTTTCATGGTTTTCTATAATTCACCCCCTAAGGGTGCAAATAAGGGGTTGAAAATTTGTATGGAATTTTTTTTAAATTGCCACCGATTTTTATAAAATTTGAAATTTAGACTCTTCAAAATTGAACACTTTTCATGGTTTATTAGAATTCACCCCTAATTACGGAAGCGAAGCTGCGCGCGTCCGCTAGTCTATTATATACTTCCCGTTGGCTTAGAATTATGAAATTTGCCGTTAATTCATACTTTTAGTAAAAATAGCTAAATGGAAAAATACGACTATTGAAAAATTGTTTTTGTATTAATTCAATTAAATTGTCTTTTCTTTAATTAAGCCAATTAATATCACCTGCTTTCGATAGGCAGAATTTTCGAGGCAGAGCTTAACGTTGCGCTCTGTCTCAGTAAAGCGAGGAAAAGAATTCACAACGATGATCTTTAGAGTATCGCGATATCAAACTATTTTCTTTGTAAATTAAAAAAAAAATTGAATAACGCAACCCTAATATGAATACTGTCTGCATCAGCATGATGTATTACATAAAATATTCAAGCATCGCTCGTTTATTTAACATTCGGCTTACTTCAAGATTTACCGAGTTTCGAGACACGGAGAGATTCGGAGAAATTTGTTTTCATATAAAATCATATTTAACATGCTATATTTTCGTTTAAATTGACTACAAATTTACCTTTCTAGAAACACATTTTATAAATCTTTATAAAAATATTTATTTACGAGTAGGTTGAGACTGTCGTATGTCTCAAAATAAATATTCGCATTTTTCTTGCTCCGGTAAGATAAGATGCAGCGGAGAGTTCTGTCACACTTGTGCCTATGTTATATGTATGTCAAAATACAATTTGAGGCCATCGTAGTGCAGCGGCACAGGCGTGCGATTCCCACTCGGAGCAATCGAGATTTCTATGTGCTTGGTACAGCATGCAGCTTAAAAAAGTAGAATTTGAGGTTTCAAACGGCGAATTTAATGTGTAAAAGCATTACAGAAAAAAATATAAAACACCTATACTATACAAACAAAAATAAGAAATTACCTACTATAATGTAATATAATATATAATTCATCATCACATTTATATATAATTCTTACATATAAAACTGATTAAAAATATTTTAAAGTTATTTTCATACTATAACGCAGACAATTCCCAAAGGTATCGCGTACATTATAAAAGCAAACAAGTTCAACAAAAAGCTATGCTTTCGGAGGAAGTTTTAATTTGGCCACGGAATAATGATGTAGATATTTGAAGCTTCTAGAAAAAAAATCTATAAGAAAATAATGTTTTTTTAAGGACGTTTCCAACAAATAGGCAGATGAAGGCAGAAAGAACAAAACAGAACTTGTTGAAGTCGTGGAACTTGAAGCCTTACAGCACATTTCACGGATCCAGAGGTCTGCGATCTGTCTGTGTCTGACTTTAAGCGATGGTTGGCGTTTGATCCCCCATCACTCTGAGGATGTATTTTTTTATTTCTCCGTTCTGGCTAAACAAGATGAAGCATTAATTACTCAGCACGATTGCGTGTCCTGAATTTGGTGGGACGCGGAGAACGTAGTGTCTATAAGTCACTCACTAATAAAAATCTTTTATTTGTCACTCACTATACATGTAAAACAAATGCCATTTTGTAGAACGCTTACCGGAAGTTATACCTTATTTTAGATAGATTTGAGTGTGTGCCAGATAACACGATGTTTCAGATATCATTCATTTTTTACAGAACATTTACAAAATATATTTTTATAATATATTATTTTAAAATATTATGTTGTTTATTTTATAATAAATGAAATATTTGAGGTAGTATTTCTGAAATTATAATTTATTATATTATGTACATTGTTCACTCTACAGTGTATATATATATCTAATAAGATAATACATATAATAAGAAATAATAATAAAAATGGCGCGTCGTACATTGAATATATTTACAAAAAATAATTGAGGAGGGTTCAGGAACAGTAATAGAGTTATATTTTATTTTAAAAATCTGGATACCCGATGTGGAACCTTAACAACCTGTCTAAACTATAAGAGATATAAATATACTGCCTTGGGGAAATTGAACAAGATGACAAATAATTTCTACCCACATAACAAAAATGAAGGTCTGGAGTACCTGACGTGGAACCCTAGCAGTTCATCTAATCTCTAAGAGATATACTAGAAAAAGTTGATCAACATAAACGGGCAAAACCGCGGGCGGGCCACTAGTATGAAATAACTAAAGTTATGTGAAAACATCATAGTGCAATCGGACAGTGCTTAATTGTGAACGTAATGGTTGTGGGTTCGATCTCCACTTAAGAGAATAGATTATGAGAAAAGTATAAATTTAGAAAGATATTAAGCATTGAGGCTATGAAGTCGGCAGAAAATAGGGATGTGAAATGTATTAATGGAAACAGAGTGTGTTAAGACTACGTCCAGGTTCCCTTTGCATAATCTGCTACATGTGCGAGATATAACGTGAAGATAAAATAATAAATAAAAAAAAATAATTAATTTTTAACAAAAAGGAAAACCGACTTCTAACAACGAACTAAAGAGTGAAAAATAATTTTACAAAGATTTTATAATTTTGAAGTCGGTGTCAAACTAATGCTACAACACCTTTACTACAATATCTAATTACTAAGCCTGTTTGTTTTACTTGGCACCGACTTCAAAATTATAAAATCTTTGTAAAATTATTTTTCACTTTTTAGTTCGTTGTTAGAAGTCGATTTTCCTTTTTGTTAAAAATCAATTTATTTTACGATTTTTAGTGATGATCTACCCATCACTTAAAATGATGCTTCTTGAACGAGTGGTGATGGTGGTGGTAGTGGTTCTCAACGAGTGGTTGTGATTGTCCTATGTAAAACTTCATTTAATTAGGTATTATTTTTGTGCAAAGTTACATTTTGGTATATTGACAAGAACATTCATAAAATGTATTCGGGCGAATTGGGAATCTATCTCCCTTCTTTGAAGTTGGTTGAAAATGAGAACATCCTCTTTTTTGGGGTTGGTTGAAAAGAAATGCAACCATCAGGAATCTCACTTCTGACATCAATTTAAAAAGTGTTTGCTTGTAACTATTACAGTATAATCAATTTTTTACCAAAAAAAACAAACTTTCTCAATTTTCTCCGGATTCCATTATCGAAACCTAACCAAACTCTCACCAAATTATCCTTGAAGTGTATCCTTTCAAATAAAAATCATCATCACATAAAAGAATCATCAAAATCGGTTGGGGCGACATTGATTTATTCGGCTATTAGTCGCACATGCCTAATGCAAATTTAAGACTTATGTGATTTTCTCATGGATACCATTGTCAGACATGGACCAAAAAAAACTGGGACCATTCGGGAAGCTATACCTTTCAAATAAAAATATCAAAAATATCATAATCGGTTCACCCAGTTAAAAGGTTTGAGGTAACAAATATAAAAAAAAAAAAAAAATTACAGTCGAATTGATAACCTCCTTTTCTTACAGAAGTCGGTTAAAAAAGGATTTGATTGCCCGCGCTTGGTGTATCAGAACAGTTAGCAGAACGAATCTATAAGCCAGGAATGGGTCTGAGAACCTAACGTCAAGATATTCCGTTCCCAATAAGATACTTCCTTTCCCTATTTTCCATTGAACCAAAGCCTCGTTACCAAAGCGTGGAAATTAAAATATTAAATATATCATTTTCTCGATTGGGAGTCGAACCTACAAGCAGTCGCGTTTACTGTCGCACGTTTAGGCCCTTGCGCTATTACAGTCTTCGTAAAATGTATAATAGAAACATATACCTCAACCACACGAAGACATTTAACAAATATAATGCAAATTTCTCAGAAAACTTCACCTCATGCCGCAATTTTACAATAACTTTCAACTAAAGGAGCTATAAATTTAAATATTTTCTATTAAATATAATTTCATATTTCGCTCAGTAACGTAATGCTCGAATGCTAGCAGAAATAACCTAAAATAAATTAACATAAAGCGATGCGGTGGTTTGAATACGGCAATTTACTAAGAAACATGGAATAAAAATAGTAAATTCTAGTTAGAATGAGGCCATGGTGGAGAACTTGAGGAATATCAGTACCTGCAATGGTTATAAGTTCAATTTGCAATCGGTAAATAATTATATATAAATACTGATGGTTCTCCCGGTCTAAATATGTAACCTAAAATAAATTAACTTTTTCAAAGCCAAGAAGAATTTAGTGTTAAGACACTGTGCTCTTCAAATTCAGCTTCAAGCAATAATCAAATTAGTTACCTACATTTTCCAAGTCTTACAACTTCACTGCTCAAGTGCTTTCTTGCGTATAATTTAACGAAAACACATGAGTTAAACTAAGCAGTGCGCTATTTTACTCAAATTATAGGGAAGTGAAATTTTGGCAAAACAACATGGGTTCCGTAGTATATTGAGGCCGTTATATTCAATGTTCGTGCAAGTTCTGCTATAACATTGTTATTTTACGAACTAACCCTATATTTAATATCGATTTTACTCATATTGTAATGAGAAAAAGCTATGGTAGCGCGATTCCCGCTTCATCATCATCATCATCATCATCAGCCTGTCCTCGTCCACTGCTGGACATAGGCCTCTCCAATGGCACGCCACTGAGCTTGATCTTCACTTTGCGATTCCCGCTTGGCAGTTTTTAATTTTGGAGATATTGTGTCTTGAGTATCGGAACTCAATGCTGTTCTATTTTACTATAGCGAGAAAATGAAAACAATTTAGGAAATTAATTCCCTAAGTTGAAATCGAACCCGTAACTATCACGTTTATTAAGGAACACTGTGCACTGAGCTACGCTGGCTTTATAATTAAGAATTATGTTAGTATAAATTCTATGGCATGTTTAAGGTTATTGTTTTTCAGATTCACGCTTTATCCCACAAATATTCCCGAAAACGAATATTCTCAGCGCCACCATGAAAATACCTCACTTATTGAAATCTCACTGATATCTCAGTCTCTCATTAGCTTATAGCAGGGTTGGTTTCCGTAAGTGGGAGTCAAATCTACAACTTTCGCATTTACATTCCCATGCTGTTCCACTGTACCATAATGACCTTACCAAAATAATATAATTGCTTAATAAAACAAATATAAATAGAATAATAAGCGATCTTCAAAGACGTTTGCGAATCGTAAAAACTGACTAATGACAGCAGATGTGACTCTCATATAATATGATATTAGACAAGTATTTGTAAGACATTACGCTGGATGGGTAGCTTTGGTGACAATATTTAGATGAAAATAATAAAGTTAATCTAAATTATATTAGGAATTTCATCTATTTTTAATTTGTTTTTATTAGGTCAACAATCGTCGGTGGAAATTCTAAGAAAATAAATTTATTTTAAACATGACAGCTATACGTAGTAGCTTAATACAATATCTTCGATATGGTCTGATGATGAAGCAAGGACCTGAATGGTGAAACTCTTCAGAGGTTATTAGGAAACAACTCGAGTTTAAGCTTATTTTAATTCATAACTTGATAAGTATGTAGGTTCGTGTTATAATGGAACCACGACCTAAATAGTGGAATTTTTCAGAGGATATCCGTCCAATTTTTGAGACATTGTCTATTGAATGGCGTAACTCTACGCCACGCTTTGCCTCGTTATCTTAACATGGAAATATAAATTGTACGAGTGGAAATCGAATCTACAATCGTCGATTTCCCAACGTTTTCCTACTCCATGACGGCTCCAGAATAATAAGTTCCAGTTGTTGAAATATTTAGAGCGCACTCTATAATTTCTATATGCCACAACACGTACGCATTTTGATTTATTACTCCTATGATAGACTAAACAAAGTTACTGCCAAGAGCGCTAAGGAAGGCAGAAGTTTGGTTACTATATTAATATTATATATTATACAGTATATTAATATTCTAAAGTATTTATATTTATCAAAGCGAGGTGAAAATTTGTGCGGTAAGCGGGGAACGGAGTGTCTTAACACTATGTTTCATCTACCTACTCCGGTATATGCGGGATAGAGCGAGAAGCTATAAAAAAAATCGAATTATTTATTTCTTCGAGTGTGGATCGGACTCACAACCATCACGTTACAAAATGACACTGTACCGCAACGATCTTAGATTTTATAAAAAAATTCCATATTTTTATCCTTTTCATTTTCCAAATTCCTAAAGCTCTTCCTTAAGTATATTTTTTAGTTCACACTTGACCTCCACATAACAGTGATAGGCAGAGGAATACTAGTGCTAAGATACTCCGTTCTCCGCTTTTTAACAATTTCCGAAACCTTAGGTATTTAGTGGTGAACTGAATCCTGTATTTTATCATATTACCAGAGCGAAAAAATGAAAATAATTAATTCATTCAAATGGAAATCTAACCTCAAACGATAGCCTAAAATTCATAAAGAACACAATTATATCCACTAATTATTCTTCCCAATCGTAGTGATTCATCACTACACCCACTAGATACGAGTACAGTACATAAAGATAAAACGAAGAGTCCCTAATTCAATATTAATTTGTGTAACGTCTGGAGTCATAGCGTGCACAGTGATGGATACGGAGACGGCGCGAGCGTCTCGGCGTTGGCCGTTGTCCAAAATATATTTTACATAATACCTGGGCGGCGTGCACAGTGGTTGATATCGGTGTTAATGTCATTTGTTGGAAGACTAGTGTTGTGCTTGTGGTTCTGTCCGTGTGGAATATTCGTTGTATCCTGCGTATAGCAGAGAGGCAGAGGGGAGCTAGTGTTAAGGTACTCCGTTCCCCAATCTTGGTCCAATTTTCAAGGTATTGTGTGTTGGCTCAGGAAAATCAATTCCGTGCTTCGCCTTGTTACCAAAACGATCATGAAAATAAAGTCAAAGTCAAAGTCAAAATATCTTTATTCCATAAAAATGCTTAACTTGGACATGTCATCCTATATCTTATAAAACAAAGTCGCTTTTCGTGTCTGTCTGAACTTTCTAACTCTTCTTCTTCTAAACCACCCAACGGATTTTTATGCGGTTTTCACCATTAGGTCGAGTATTTCTCAGGGAAGGTTTATATATAGTTTATTATTTGTACATTCTTATGTAAATTAACATAAATACGATAAATGTGTCTAAAGTCCTACCCGCTGAGACACTTTCGCGCATGCGCTGCTTTAATGGTAAGTACTACATGAAAATAGTGTACTGGAGTATTGTTCCTCTTAATAAGATCTACAAAAAAGTCCGCGACAGCATATTTTTATCTTTTAAGAATAACGTGTAGTGATCACATTTCTGTCTAAAAATAGTAATTTCAATATATTTTTTATTGTGAGGGATATTTTTCCATAATGGTATTAATCCTTATCCTTTAAAATACTTTATTAATTTTCTACGTTAAACGAAGATAAATTTGCTTTATACACTATTTCGAAATTGCGAATAGTATTAGAGAAAAACGCATTTAATTGTTGACACATCACGCCATTGACACATCAGCTGTGCCGACTCAAGTTTTACTTATCCCTTACTCTCAGCATATAAATAAGTATATTAGTTACGTTGGCCATTTAATGTAGATCAAAACTGTCTTTTACTGTTTTTTCATTTTAATAAGTACTTTAGAAGTTGATACAATATCAAAACATCCTTGCTGCGCAACGCGCCCCGCGACGTTTTGCTTATACAAGCGCGTCATGAGCAGTCATCGGTGGTTCAGTGAATGCTCGCCTGCCACGCGGGCCCGGGTTTGATTCCCGGCCAATGTATTCTATTTAATTTTCCTCACAGACAGCCACGTAGTGCTTGCTTTTCACCAGGGACAGAATACCCTCTTCAGCATTAACCACAAGCTCGAAAAAAAAAACCCGCCCGCTATAGAGGCATAGCAACGAAGATTTAGATGCGTTTGCACGTATTGGATAATTGGAGTTGAATGTATTATTTCAACGCGATATATTTGGTTTCATATTTTTTGTAGTAGTTATTAGTAGGTAGGCTTTTGTTTATAATTTCTTCCGTTTAAAAATAGTCATTTAACTATCTAAATATAGTCATTTAAAAATATTTTAATAAGTACTTGAAAAGATTAGTAGCACAGATTTAAAATTACGGTACCTACTAAAAAATCCTTGCTGTGTAAAACAATTGGAAAATCCTTATTGAAACTACGAAAATGCGGGTTGCATTAGAGTTTAATTAATTTTCACATTATCTTAAGTGCTTTGCAAACATACATTATATGAATAATCCAGTAGTAAAAGCGGGCGAAGCCGCAAGGGGGTCGCTAGTAAAAGATAAAAAAAAATGGAAAACAAAATAACCAAAAAAAATGTGCAATTTTGACTTGAAAAAAGCCCGTTCAAATGGTTGAGCTCATGAGAAGATACAGGCAAAGAAACTCATGGCCACTCTTTTTAAATGCCAACATTTGTTATAAATCACAATTAACAATTTTAACTTAGAAATAGAGCAACTCATTTCCAAACATCTTTATCGCGAACATAATCTTTAACAGAGTAATAAGCTTTTTGGCAGAGCCTGTGCTTTACCACTTTTTTAAATTTGTTCAGTGATAAATTAACCATGTCGTTTGGAAGTTTGTTATAAAAGTGTATACTTTGACCTACGAATGAGTGAGACACTTTATGGAGCCTAGAGAAGGGCACAGCAAGCTTATTTTTATTTTTATATTCTATTTCCTATTCCTATTTAATATTCTATTCTCCTAAAGCTGTTTCACGCCAATAGATTCTATAACCCATTAACAAGTAAAATTCTTACTATTGATAATTAATTTATTAATTATTAGATATTAATTAATAATTTATTTAATTATCAATACAATGTCATGTGTGAACATAACTGTATTAGCTCATTCAATGCTTCAAGCCTCACTAATGATGTCAGTTAAAATGAACTCGTCTATTCTTAATGTCCTACAAATATGAGGATTGAATTTTAGACTTTTGACATTAGGACAGCTCTATTATTATTATATTTTTTTTGATTTGCCTATACTAATATGACTCATAATGAAATTATTTTGTTGTGAATTTTACAATTATTTTTTAATACCAGCTTCTTCCTTTTGCCAGAGAAAACCTAGTGATAAAACTCTCCTTTTCCAAATATTTTTCCCAAATGGGAACATTGCGTTGTCATTGGTGGCGGAACTCAACGCTGCACTGTATCTTGTCAGAGCGGTGAAATGAAAATAATTTTAATCATTTCCCTGATCCGGATCAAACCCACGACCGTTGCGTATACAGATTAAGACTGCTCTTAAAGAATTACTATTTCCACATGTGAATTTTGCTGAAGAAACTGTCAGGGAAAATTATCATATATCTTTTTCCTGTCCCACAAAAATTTAGATAAAATCTTTTGACTTCTAAATCTGTCTCTGTGATGGATCTATTTAGATACGCGCCGGTAAAGTTTAAACGATCCCATTCAAATTATCTTTACATACATAGTTAAGGAGCAGTATTTTGGAGAAGATATATTTATATACAAATAATATTGTGAATTAAAATTGTACTGACTTTTTTAAGTAGATGGGTCCGGGTTCAAATTCATGTTTATAGGTAGGTAACGAATTAAGGCTACTTTTAGCACGACGTGGGTTTGATTCCTACTAGGAATTAATGAAATATTTAATATTTTCATTTCCTAACTCTGGTAACAGGCCAAAGCTCAGCGTTGAGTTCTGCCACTCAACACACAATGCCTTGGTTGGCAACAAGAATGTCTTAGTTTGGGATTAAAAATAATAAACTAATTGCCATTAAACTTATATAGGACCACCTCTAAAACAATCTACCTTACAAAATACAAATCATCAAAACCCATTCATAATTACCAGAGTAATCGTCTAACAGACATACAAAAACATATATCAAATTGTGAGTCCCCTCTTATTTTAAATCGGTTAAAACCATATTTATAATAATTACAGCATTATTTATAACAATTTACGACGTTAAACAATCCTTTCTGGACACTGACTCATAGGAGAACACTTGGATGTTTTCCAAATTATAAACCTAGCTTTAACCGTGGAAATTGGTGCTAGGGATGGAAAAACGATTGGAATCGCTTTCCAAATTTATTACTATTAGAAATTCTTAGAAATTGCAACGAAATGAAATTAAGTGAAGTTACGTTCTTATATCGCCATGTACTAAGTAACAACCAGTTCTTTTTATAATTTTCACGTAATTTTCATTTTTGAACAGGAAGGGGAGAAGGAGGTCAGTCGTAGGTGCAAAAGTGATTGTAAGTGCTAAAATCGAGGAGATAAAATCGATAGTTCCTATAAAGTACTGAAAGTGAAGCAATTTTTATCGCTGTTTTGAACTACTAAGAAATGTAGTTTTAATCATTTTTTTTATTTCAATAAAATAGGTATTTATAGGTTTTTAAACGTGTATATAATATAAAAAATCGACTGGCGCAGTTACACAAAGTGTGACCGGGTGTGATATGCAACTTACTCAACTCATATAATTTAAACTTGGTAATAATAATTACATCTATGGCAATTATTATAAAAAAACAGAACAAACAAAAAGTAATAGCTTTGTTGCTTACTAATTACAGAGCCTTATATGAAATCAAATTATTTTCTAAATATTTTTATTGTGGTAATTGAATCCAAAACTATCGCGCCTACAGTTAAATTATTATTTTTTTTTTAATAAAAAATTGAATATATGTTCATACATAAGTCCACCCCTAATTTAAAACTAAATTATTAAATCACCTCCTTCTAGTTCTCATTGACTTTAGTATAGTAAATTAATGTTTTCACGCCCTAATGGCATGTTGTTTGTTGAATTTATGTTATTGTGTCAACAATAACATGAATATAAAATAAAAGACATAGGTTAGATGATCTATTAAAATCGAATCAAATAAATCAGCATCAAGCTGTAGTCTACATACAGCAGGGTAGGCTGAGGGAACCTAGTGTTATACTCCGTTTCCTATTAAAACACTTTCGTTCCCCACTTTATATTTAGTTTAGTAAAATGATATAAAAAGCCTATACATCCAAAAAACTGCCACATAGCCAAACAGCCTATAGGCTTTTTATATAATTTGACTACTATATAATAGAAAGTTTAAGGAGCTTTAAGCTTTTGGGCCGATAGTAATATTATACAAGCTTGTTTGGGTGCAGGCAGGAACTATTATTTTGAAGTGATTTTTTTTTATTTAATAGGCGATTTATCGACGACATATTACATTTAGTTGAAAAATATAAAATTTCTTTAAAATCGGTTCAGTAATTTAGTTTAAAAGCACAGACATTTGTTTGCATTTAAAATATTAGGATAGATGAACACAGTACAACCATTATGACCACTCTACTAAATAAACTTACTGAAATTTCATGATGAATAAATCAATTTATAGAAAATAAATCTTATTACAATTATAGTAGGTACAAATTCGAATGACTCTTATGTAATTTGATATATGACACGTGAGCCTATATTTAAACTGGGGAGTAAAATTTGACGAAAGCACTTTGAAATGTTTTTTGTCAAATGTTGAAATAAGATCCATTGTAGCATAGTTGAAAAATGTCTCACTGAACGTAATAGTTGTGGGTTCGAATAGCGTTCGGGGGAAAGTGAATAAAAGCCCCACTGGGTTACTTACGCCGCCGGTTCTTTTCAGTAAGCTTTAAGTTTAATGAACCTTTGGTAAATTGTTCTAAAAATGAACCGTGACTTGTTATTTTGAACTTTAATGTATAGTACAAGAATGATGAAGAATATAATTTTAAGTCAGACACTAAAATGCAATACCACTATATCTAAGTGAAATTAAAGAAATTATTTCAATATTTGAACCTATTACCAACATAGAGACTATTCGATAGAAAAATTTAAAGTCTATGAGTACGAAATTTATTATTATTATTATTATAAACTAAAGAGTTTGTTTAGTTAAACATGTTAATCTAGAAAACTACTGGTTTCAATAAAAAAAAATATTTTTCTTGAATAATAATAAATTTCCATCGAGGAAGGCTAGGCTATACATTAGGCTAGGCTATATATATTACATCACGTTATTCCTTTCAATGTAATCCATAGTACCTAAGGCCATATGCTATACAAAACTTTTGGTTATTTCCAATTTCACATACGAAGTCACAGTTAAAATCAACTAAATATGTATTGTATATATATAATATATACAATACCAGTCAAATGTCTCTCCCTGAAACATTGTTACATGAAGTACGAGTGTACAAAGTTTCATAAACCTAAGTAAGTTAATAACATTCGCTTATCTAAATACCCACTTTTGAGCGTTTTCACCGGAAATGTGCTCCACATATGCATCTCAGAGTATCTACGTTATCTGATCGAGAAGTAGAGCAACGTCTTGCTGTGTTAAAGTTTTTTTTTTAAATTAAATATAAATACATGTTTTTGAGGATTTATCTATACATTTAAAATCGAAAGGTCACTCACTCTAAGGGGTTGTTTTTAGGGTTAAAAGTTTGTATGAAACTTCATTACTACAAATGCTAGGAGTCTCAAATTTTGCATGGACGTCCCTTATAGGACGTAGGTACTCATGGAGACAGAAATTAATAATAACGTAGTTCACACAGGCGAAGCCGCGGGCGGGCCGCTAGTATTCATATATTTTACATTTCCCTAATCAAAACCGTCATTGAGACCGTCGTGATGCAGTAGCATAACGTTTAATTGCAAAAGTAACGGTTATGCATTCGATTCTCTCTCGTGGTAACGAATTATTTTCATTCCCTCGCACTGATAACAAAGACAAAGCGCGTCGTTGAGTTCCGCTCCCCTTGCTCTGGTAACAAAATGCTGAGTTCCGTCCCCGACATCTAATGCCTCGAAAATCTAAGTTTTTCGATCGAAATATTTAAGTTTTTAATTCTTTACAGTTTTTATATTAGTCGTATATAAGCAGAAAAAGAAAAATTGGGTATTTTACCCGAAACTTAACATCCAAATTACTTTAATTTTGCGTATTTCTAGTAAGAATGTAAAGCTTAAAAAAAATAAAAAACAAATATATATTTTCCTATACATATTTTTTATACATACATACATATACGTAATTATTAATAGTTTTCAATGAAAAACGTCTCTAAACTATCCCAGCCCTAAAGCTTTTAAAGCTCAAATTGAATGCTTAAGCAAATTAAACACTTTAAAACCACCTCGTACGCGAGTTTTAGCTAAGAGGTTGAATATTCAAATTTACGAAAGCTTCTTTTGAGATTATATACCGTCGTAGTTATTATAACGAGATTTTGATAGAGCATATGTATTACATTATGTTAGAATCACGCCATAGCCCGCATATAGCAGGGTAGGAAGAGGGAAAGAAGTCTTTGACCCTCTGTTTCCTGATTTCAGTCCCTCTAAATAAAAGTTTCTCGCCTCATATCTCGGCCATATGCCTTAAATAATTGATATTTGAAACAAACATAAAATTGGCATTTCAATACACGAACGAACAACGCACTTCAGCTTAGCGCCATTTATTGTTTGTAAAACTTGAAAAGTTTCCAACGACCCTATTTATAGAAGTTCTTTAGAACACGTGACGCAAATTAGAATATAATTTTAAGTAACTTATTTTCAATTAATATTTTAAAGCTTATATAATCGTTATAAACATCTGTGCGAAATGGACATCGTGGCGCAAATTATATAGCACTCTAATTAAAATTACAAATATTTGCTTTACTTAGGTTCCCAGGTTCCCTCTGCCTACCATCCTATATGCGGGATACAGCGTGAAACTGAAGCAATGAAGAAAAAAAGGAAAAAAATAACAAATACTGCCTACAGTGTTAAAATATTCAAGTTATTTGGCAAAGTTAATTAGCAATTAAGCTCAAATTAGTAAACGTTGTTTTGATAATGATCTAGTCAGTAGATATATGGTTCCTTGTTTAGATTTTATAATATATTGTATAAATTAGTGTACTATTGAACTTCTAAATTTAACTAGAGTCGATAGCGTATTTTTTTTTTAAAGCATAAGAACACGCAAAAGAGCGAGAATCAAAAGATTGCTTTTTAAAAGATTTTCACGCTGTACCCGCATATAGCAGGATGGGCCTTTGGAACCTGACGTCAAGATTCTTCTACTCCATTTTTCGTACAATTTTCGAGACTTTTGAGTAGCGGAATTCTACGCCGCGCTGTCTTGTTAGAGATAGACTAGACAGAGATAAGTTACAATAATTAAAGTAGTTAACGTACTCGATAGCGAGTATCGAGTTAACACACGTTAGAGGCATATTCCACCGTATCAGATGACTTCAATCGAATTTCAATTTGAATTAATGCTCTAGAGCTTTGTAAGACTTACAGGATAATTCCAATTTATTTTGTTAACTTTATGTTAGAATTTTGACGATGAAAAATATACGTAATGATTTGTGTTGGAAAAAAATAAATGTTTTTAAATGATATAATAAAATTATAAATGTTTACTTTTTATTTTTTAGTCATTCTTTTTAGTAATTATTAAAAAAGCACAGTAATACGATTTCTTATGTTTAACAGGATAGACAGTACCTAATTTTATTTTTTTTACATTAAATTATTCGTTTCCACTTTCCACTCGCTTTCCACGCGTGCAATATTAAGTAACGAAACTCAACGCCGCGCTATGTCTCCCAGACCGGGAAAACGGGATTATTCTATGTAATTATCCATCCGAGTGATAATCGAACCCAAAACCATCACGTTCACAGTCAAACGCTGTCACTTCAACACGCTGTCACTCCAATATGCTCTTATATCATAGTGTGTTACATAAATCTAAATGAACATAAAAATTGTTTTGAAATTTAAATTTTTACAGTCTATTTTTAATCGACACTAAAAATCAGCTATATATAGTACAGGGCCGTTATTTTTTTATATCACTTTAAAACTCATGAAATAGCCCTCGCCATATTTATGATTGCTACAGGTTTCTACGGTAAGTTACTACGACGATAAAATAAACTTTTACTGCGTTGAATAAAGTAATTATTATAATAGCTTACGGCTGTGATTAAAATATGAAAATTAAGCTTGAATGAATTAGCCTAAATCACTTATATTTATAAGTTGTAAATTCATTATTTTACTACTATCAATTTTAGTAAAGCGGACACTGCGGCGTTGAGAACCGCCGCTTATTTGTAATGTCTCGATTTCCGATGTGATCTGATGAATGAAGTGTCTTAACACTAGGTTTTCGTTGAACCATTTTTTTTATTTTGATATAACTTTTTCATATATGAACAATCGTGGATTTAAATCAAACAAACACTAAATGTAAATAAAAAATCACCAAAATGCAATAGTAATGCAATTGAATGGCAGACCTCAAGACCACTATTTGTCGTTAGGCGTTCTACCAGGGTGAGGAAACGAAAATAATAAATTTCCCTGAGTTTTCATCGCAAGCCCCGTAAGTTATCCTTACATATTATAATATCTATACTAATATAATAAAGCGGAAGAGTTTGTTTGTTTGAACGCTAAGATCTCTGGATCTGCTCTTTTTAAAGTGTCATTCCACACTTGGAAACCATCGAAGAGACGCGGGTTCAAATCTCATTACGTACAATTTTTTATACGATTTCTTAATAAACAAGTATATTACTTGCTTATAAGGCCAGCAAGCTTAACTAATATGTCAGTAAATTATATTAATTAATGATAGTCTAACAATATCTTTCCTCCACTTACGGCTTTAGTGCTAATAGCCATTTGCAGATACCAAATCTGATTACGCCCTAATAAAGAATCCAGAAATTCGATAGAAACTAATTTGGCCCTCTATTATACTATAATTGCCTTCTTCTTGTAATTAGGGGATAAGAAAGAAGAAATGTTTCATATTTTTGTATAAGAATAAGTGAAAAAAATAACGTGATTTTTAATGAAAGTCATAAGAAAATTTACACCTCTTTTTAGGTAAAATGTAATTTTCACAGCAATAGAAACTTTTGTATAAAAAAAATAACGTTTAATTATTATTTTGTTATCATTGAAGCTTTTCTATACTTAGTGTTAGAAATGCTATAGAATGTTCACGTTTTACATTAAATGAGCCTAAACTGCAGTGTTTTTTTGCAGTGTTT
Organism: Heliconius melpomene rosina; assembly: GCF_056956725.1. Classification (NCBI taxonomy): domain Eukaryota; kingdom Metazoa; phylum Arthropoda; class Insecta; order Lepidoptera; family Nymphalidae; genus Heliconius; species Heliconius melpomene. The sequence continues at coordinate 5,306,353 of NC_140400.1, forward strand.
TACTTAATAGCCTCTAAAGAGTTAAGCTATTCAGATACTTCCTTCATCATCAGATCAGCTCGATAATACCATATTATTTTATTATCATCTAAGCTAGATAGTACTATTATAAGTGAGTTCTTTTCATTTTGTCGCTGTGGTAACTAGATTAAGCTACAAGAAGAGACTACAAGAAAAACTTTTTTTCTGATAATTTCAATAAATTTTTATCAATATTTTTTATTTTTATATTTAAAGTAAAGTAGTATTCAAAATTTAATGAGATAGTGAGAAGTCAGGGGACAAAAAGACACGCTGTTATAGAATAAAACACAGTTAATAGGACAGGGATAAAAGTAAAGGTAGTTCAAATTAAATTTTATAACGTTTTATATAATTTAGACTTAATTAAGCCTTCAACTAACCTTAGGAGGTCTTTCACAAGTGTGGGTAGCTGTGGGTTTGATTCTCATCTGGGGAATGAAATATTTAATATTTTCATTTCTTCGCTCTGATAAGGAGGCAAAGCGCCAATAAACTAGCAATGTCCTAAGAATTCAGCGAAATCATGGAGAACAGATGAATTTTATTCTGAAAGGATGTCTTAACACTAGGTTCCCAGGTCCCAGGAAAAAAAATTCTGACCATGTCTCTATGGAGTTGGAGCTGTAATACCTGTAATAAAAAAAGGAGTTTCTAATGGCTACCAAGAATGTGACAACTTAAGCTAGAGCTTCAACCACTGTAGGTTATCTATAAGGGGTAATAAAATGCGGGATTGAAAAGGGTAATAGATATATTACGTCAAACCTGAAACCATTAGTTTCTTTATAAAAAAAGGTACTTCTTTACAAATCTTTTATTATTATGCTTTTTGGTTATTTTTTCATGATTTTACATGAGATGTAAGATTGGGTAGAACATTTCCTCATAATTCAATTAGATCTACAATATTAATATATTTTCTTGATTTTCAACTCCTTATTTAATTATAAGAGGCCCCCACTTTCCACCTAACTCAACTGCGCGTTTTGCCTTGTTACATGAAAATACTAAATATTTTAATTCCTTAAGCATTAATCGAACCCACACCCTGTCGCCTTTACAGCCGCACTCTTCTGCAGTATCATATGTGAGTAATTAATAAATTATATAAAAAAATCTACAGCCCAAAACTTTCAGCGGGCAAGTTAAGTAATTACGTAGAGCGTCGTATCGAGTGGTAGGTATATGTATTGAATTTCGGAAAAACCATTTTGTAAAAAATGTTCAGAACTATGTACTTTTATATAAAATAGCGTTTCAAGTTTTTCTTTTTTACGTTAAATGAAGAATTAATCAAGGAATCGATAAGTTGTCGGTTCGATTTCCATTCGGGGGAATGTTTTATTGTCATTTCTTAGCTTTGTTAATAAGACAAAGGGTAGTGTTGAGTTCCGTCACTCAACATAAATCCTTTATTTAGATATAATGTAGTTTCTTGCCGGCTCCTCTCAGCAGAACTGCTTTCCGAACCGGTGGTAGCTTATTGTTTAAATATGTTCATTCCACGATTCAAAAGAGATGAAGTGTAGTCTATTTGAATAAAGAATATTTTGAATTTGAATTTAGAATTTGTATCATATATATGATATATATTATAGAATTTATGATATATTATTTCACCAAAACAAAATTTCTCCCCAAATTTACTTATATATCTAGTAGTAAACAACTAACAATAACAAGCGTTGCTACGTGACGGATCCAATGCCTACATTTAGTACAACCGGTCGTCCAAACATCTATATATTAAACATAAGCGTCCGTCTGTACAATTTATACTTGCCCCCATCACGTACAGACTGCAGTACATACTGTATAGTGTTAATCGGACACGTTCCAGCTGTTCTATAACGTCTAATTCTAGTTCATTAGACAATATAGATATACAAAGACAATTTAGTGGTAGGTACTACCGTTTTATAAAGAAAAAAGATTTTGATTGTTAACGTAACGGTTGTGGGTTTGATTCCCGCTTAGGACAATTAATTTTCATTTCTGCACTGTGGTAAGATGGTTAAGTTCATCATTGAGTTTCTCCACTCAACACGCTTTCGAAAGTTGGGTGAAGATTGGGAAATGTCTTAACAGTAGGTTCCATTTGCCTACCCTGCTAGGTATATGCAGCCTATAGCATGAAGGTGAAAAACAAAAAAAAAACTGATAATGGTAATAAGACTTTTATCCAAAGACTTGGCCTAACAACACACAATAATGAAAAAAGAAAAGAAAGAAAGAAAGAAAAAGAAAAGAAAGGTAGGGCAGAATTTTGGACAAAATGTCTATTTTTAATATGTAATTTCTATATTAGTTTGGAAACAGACTTTTACTATAAACATAACGTTACTTCCGTATTAAAAATGGGGAAAAATTAAGATATATTTTCAGATGAGTACCACACATTGTAAAGATGTCTAATGACGAACTGGAATGAAAAAAGAAGAATCAATTAATAATCACGAACTCTCCATTCCGTGGGCGATGCTTGTACTTGTACCTGCAGAGTAAACTAACGATCCTAACGAATACTTCAGATCATGAATGAGAACAAATGAGAGTCAGAAGGGTTATTGTGATTTTCTGCAACGATGCCCTAGATGCCACAGAATTAGAAATATGGTACTTTAAGTTACATTTTTCTTTACATTTTTTTAGTTTTATAGTGAATAGCAGGAAGCCCATATATAGTAGGATATGCAAAAGGAACCTAGACACTAATGGAAAGACACTCCGTTCCCGTTCTGTTCCGCCGCATCTTTCCTTTGTCAAGATATGGTTAAACAGATTAATAAACAAGACACTGTCACACAAAAAACTGCTTTTTTTAGGGTTCCGTACCCAAAGTTGAAAACGGGACCCGTCCGTCTGTATGTCAGTCTGACCGAGCATACTTTCTCATACAAAAAGATATAATTTTTTTGCCTTTTTTATAGATAATGGTACGGAACCTTCGAACGCGATCCGACTCGCACTTGACCACTTTTTCATGTTCTTAAGATTAATAGGCCTTCAATCTAAAAACAGCGCGAAAATGATAAAATCACAATGAAATATATCCAAAACTAACATCACAGGCAATTGTAGTGAACGCTTTGTTTGCCGGAATCAGTTAGCTGGTGATTGATTACGACCATTTCCTATTTTGACGACGAGGGAATGAGATTAGGCGACCGGCGGACGCTATGGCCTATTATTACAATCTTTTATATGCTAGGTAAGGAGTTTGAATCTTGCTTTGGGTAGTTTTTAAGGTTCCGTAACTGAAAAGGAAAAAATAACCTTTAAACGATTACTTTGCTGTACGCCTGTCTGCTATAATTTTGTTTGATCATCCATTTGGTTTTCTGCATCGAATTTAAAGCAGAAAAACAAATTTAATTTGACAAATCTTAGTTCTACCTTCATTTTGAGTTGGTCGTATGTGAATTGTGCTTAAAGTACTATATTTATTTTATGCGGCTTCGCTCGTGTAGTCTAATAACAATAATAGGTAAGGGTTAAATTTTACATGACACGTTCTGAGTCCCTCAGGAAACTATACAGACATTAACGTTATAAAAATATTTTTTTCAATTCGTTTCAGTAGTTCCTGAGATTAACGTGTTCTTCTGAACAAACTCTTCAGCTTTATAGTATTATTTTAATTAAGTTCAACTCAAATTCCTGAAATTGGTACCGTCTTGGTGTAGTGAACCATCACTATTATTTTTAATTATAAAAACATTAAAAAAGCCTATTAGTTTTTGCTAAGATAAATTTACAAAAAATGTAATAATTTTTTTTTTACAAACATAGTTTGTAATAACCGCTTGTCAGGTGAAGGCTTCCAACGCTTGCTATATGTACCTTTTACCAGGGCCCAATATTTTAATTATAAAATTTTCCTCTAAATATTCGAAATTACAAGATTTAGATTAAAAATGAAACGCTCTTTGAATTTCTTCTGTCAATTTCCTTTGATTGCCTACTTGTAATAATGAAGATGTCTGCCAATATTTTTATATTTGAATTTGTTTGTAACGGAGCTTGTAGCTATTGTTCTGTTTGTATACAATCCTTAGGGTGCAGTGGATGTTTTACAGCTATTTAGTCGAACAAAATATTTTATATTGATATAACTTTTTTTTAAAGATGAATTGATTGTAGTAAAATAAAAGCTGTTAAAATAATCTTTTCAAAATACAATAGAAAAAACTGTATTAAAATTGGTTACGCTGTTTCTGAGATTAGCATGAACAAACTCACAGACAATTTTTTTAAAAATAATAAATAAAAAACAAATTAAAAATAATAGTTTTTCTGATATACCTTTCTTCCAAGTATAGACACCGATCACTTTATTTTGACGGCTTGATTTTATTACCTCGAGTGGGAAATGAACCCACACCCTGTCACATTTACAGTCACACTTTGTGCCCCTGTGCTGCAATTGGCCTAAACTAAATTTCATATCAAAAATAAAGAAACATACAAACAAATATATGAAACCCATTATTTAGGCTGTAAAATGTCTATAATATCCAGATTTCACATTTCAAGCACAAATACGCAATCTCACACCGCGTTATGTCCCTAATTGAAACATGAGATTCCTTTGTGTTTCACAAATTTAAACAACATTTCATTGTTCCTCCCACTATAAAGGGAAATACTAATATACAGTACCTATATATTCACAGGCATAAACAAGTGGGTGAGTTTATAATATTATATTTACAAATTTTAAAATATTCTTACTTCATACACAGAGTCGAAGATGATAGATGATCGCGAGTGCGTCATACTCTCGTTATAATTCATAATATTATGTAAACTAATAGTTATCCAAGGTGATCTGTAAATTATCTATTATTTTTAAATTTATTTTCATCTCCTCGTTCTATTATGAAGACAAGTTGCTGCGTTGAATTCCACCACTCAACACACACATGCATTTCACGGAACGTAGATGAACGTAGATTTTTAATACTAGGTTCTCTCTAACTACCCTACTATACGCAAAAATATAAAAAAATATATATAACAAATAATAATTCGAATAGAAATATAGAACATACAGATGTATATTCAAGTAAATGTAACATTTTATTAAAGCAAATTACCTAAAATTGGTGAAATATATTAGATAAATTGATATAACAACGAAGATTATTTGACAATCTTACAATACCGTCGGTAACATTTTTATCCAATTGTTTTTTTCCTTTTGAAACTAGAGACATTAGAACCTACTGTGTCCTCCACACTCTTTTACTTCCAAGTCAAATTTAAATATTTATAAAATTATGATGGAAAAGTGAGCGGTAAGGGAGCTAGAAGCACAGTATCGAAGGTACTGGAGGAGAGTCACGTAAAAAGCATGAGGATCCCCCGTACGGCATGTGTGAAGAGGTTGATAATAGTGGACGAGGCGAAAGAGGTATGTAGAGATCATAGCGTTTGGCGCTCCGTTGTCTCTAACTACCCCGCACAATACAGCTTCACGCTTTATCCCTTAAAGCGTGAAGCTGTGTCGTGTTGTTGTTGTCAAGTTTAAATAATAGCGTGTTGAGTGTTAGAACCCAAAGGCACGTTTCACGTTATTACTAGAACGACGAATAAAAAAAAAAGATTCCCCCCGTTGGGAATCGAATCCACAACCAGCACTTACAGTTCAGATACTAAAACATCAAGCATACATATGCACAGTAAAACAAGATAAGATAACAGCCTACATTAGCATGATTGGCCCCATCTAACTGAAAGCTAAAATAAATTCGCATTTTGTTCACATCCCTATACTTTTCAATTTCGCGGACTGCCTTCACTGAATTAACACATTCTATGTCGACCTTCCGTTGAATACGAATAGGTTAATACTCGCCGGGTTCTGGAGATATTTAGGCATAATAATTTCAATATAAATATAAAACTTGTTCTGACATGTTTTCTTAATATTGTAGTATGTGCGTATTACATATAAAGTGCTTAATTAATTTAGATAATTTTTGTAAACAAAAAAATGATGATGATGTACAGTAGATGATGATGATGTAAAGACACTTCCGTACCCCACAATTCCGCAGAATTTTGGAGGCATTGGGTGTTAAGTAGCGGAACTCAATACCACGCATTACGTCTTCTCAACGAGGAAATGAAAATATTTAGTACTTCATTTCGATATAAAAACATAATCTAGAAAATTGGACCATTAGAAAATATAAATAACAACCAAAGCACCAATATGCAAGTATTATAACTAGAAATAAATACAATTTTCAAGTGAATTCGAGAACGTTACTTTCAATGAATACTTTATTATTATGGTTTTGATAGGGAAATTATATACTAATGGTCCTTCGAGACCTGGCACCAGTCCAGACGTCTTCGCAAATTACGAACTTATGTATATATGAAGAGGAATATGATCAAGAATCAAAATGTCAGCGAAAAAGTTAGTTTTTGTAAGAAATTCTGGTTTACGAGGATCGATTTGACACAATCCTGGTCATCCAACAAACAGAATGTATAAAATAAAAGAAGAAGAAGCTTGAATTGTAAGAGGCAGAGAAGCAGAAAAATACTTTGGTTAACTAACCTAGTGGTAATTGGTAAAAAGTACAAGGATTCCTTCAGAGAATATATTATGAACTTGTTTAGTTGTTACAAGCGTATAAGAATTTCGACGTAGCTTGATGAGAACGTATGGCTTAGTGATCAGAGCGCCTAGTCGGTTTCCAGGAGGTGCGGGTTCGAGTTTCGCTATGTTCAAATTTTATACGTTTTCTAAATAACTATTTTTCTTTCCTAAGTGTAGAATAACCATTTTAAAAATGTTAAAAATAGTAATCTAATGAGCTTAAACGATAATTTTAGCAAATACAGTATATTCGTTTAATATTTAAGCAATATTTGTTACTATATGTAAGTCAATTCCATTATTCCAAATCACCGATACAAACCCACATAAAGGAAAGTTAAAAATAAATAGGTTAAAAGCTAAACGATTCTAGTAAAAAAGCATTTTAAACTGAAACAAGAATGACTCTATAAACTTAGAAATCCGAAGAATCAGCTATTACGTACTGGAATGCAGGATAGTAATCCACTTGAAGAACTCATATTTTTTATCTTCACGCTGTATCCTTATGCAGCACTGTCAGCTCTTATGCAGCACGTAACGTAGTGTTAAAACACTTTGTTCTCCACTTTGCGTCCACTTTCGAGATATTGTACGTTGTGTGACAGAATTCAGCGCCAGAGCAAAAAAATGAAAAGCCGAGCCCCAAACTGTTCCATTTACAGTCAGACGCTTGTCCCTAAATTGACCTTCTTGGGAACTGAACTGGCTACGATTTCAGTATTCCTTGTGATAGATCATGGTTGTGATTGGTATTCCAATTCTGAGAAATGAATTATTTTGAATTCCCTCGCTCTGATAACAAACAAACGTGGCGTTAAGTTGCACAGTAGTGTTTCACATGTCGGTTATACGCAATATCTCGAAAATTTGGTGGAAAATAGCCAATGTAATGTTTCAACACTAGGTTCTCTCTATCTCTCCTGCTATATTCGAGATACTGGTGAAGATTAAAAACCAACAATTTAAGTTTTTAATTAACATCTTTATTATATACCTACCTATATATGCTAGTTCACATTAGAAATAATATTAATTCATTAATACGAATGTAAGGCATTCAAAGTTTCGCGTTATATCTCAAGATTTTGTTGTAGAAGTTTGTTTGTTTGTTCAATTATTAACTTTGTTTAGGAACAATTAATTAATTCATTATTACTTTTAGCACTTTCAACTATAGAATATTGTCTATCTCCACCTCAAAGGCCGGCAAGCCGTCACGGCCGCACCTGTAGCTCCTCTGGTGCTGCACGGGGTCGTGGGCGCCGGTGATCACCATCAGGTGATCCGAACGCTCGTTTGCAGTAATAAATTTTACAAACGCGACGGTCGTGGGTTTGATACCTGCTCGGCGAACTGCTTATGTATATTTATTTTCTTGTTGTGCGGCAAAGTAAAACGCACGCAATACCTCGAAAATTGGGCGGAAAGTAGAGACAGGAGTGTATTAACACTAGGTTCTCTGTACCTACACGCGGGTGTAGTGAAGCCAATTAAAACTTAACATATTATCGAAGCTTTAAGCTCAAACAAGCTGTATACGTCTGTAGCTTAGCTCAAAATGGTGGAACGCTACACTCATGTAAGTGCCGTGCTATCTACGTAATAGCTCGTTTAGTGCAGCCGAGGTTATGCGAGAAGGAAATAACATCACATATCAGTACTCCTAAGCTTCAGCCATTCCGAATGGAGTTAACTGACTTGGTTGTAATGTGTGTTGTGTTTAGCCAGTTTGAGAGCTCCATATGTGCTATGGGTTATTGAAAATAATTTTATTTTTTTAATAATTATATTCTGTAGTATATACTCGTATGTACCAAAATTAATGACTGACATGGCTAAATGATAGAGAAATAAGAGCAAAGAAATAAAATGCTATAAAATAATGTATCGTGCATATATCAGTGGAAGCAGAGTCTAATGCTTGTCCACTTTCGTCCACTTGCCAGAGCGTGGAAATGAAGGTAATTAAGTTCTAGAGTGGGAATCGAACCTGTAAACAACGTGAGAACAGAAGAGTGAGAGACTCTCGTTACTTGAAATATGAAAGGAACTAATAATCATCATTCTACTATTAGTGCCACACTGATTCACTAAGTTAGTTAGTCAATTTGCAGAATAGAAGTTGCCCCAAATGTCAGGGTGAAATTTAATTAAGCTTCCGTCTAAGCATAAAATACCTGTAGTACGAAACTATAGTGGGACAAGTAAACTCGACGCTAGTTAGCGAGTACGTAAACTACTGTTTTGTCAATTTCAAAAGTGCTTGTTGTTCTGCATTTTTAATGAAACATCGTGTTTTTTCTGTTATTTTTACGCATCTCTTATAAAAAATATAAGTTTTTAAATAAGTATAACTGGTCGTGTTCATTTTACCTAAGTAAATTTCCTAAGAGACGTAATTTTTAATCTAATATGACGGACCTACATAGATGGTGGATATATTGAGTAGAATATATAAAAATAATTCATCCCACAAATAGGATTTGGACCAAAAACTATAGCTATTACATTCAGACGCTGGCCGCTGCGCTGCAATGGCCTTAATAAAACGTAAATTTAAAGTCACGCTATATTCCGCACCTAGCAGACGAGGCATAAGGAACCTAGTGTTGGGACACTCCGTAGGCCATTTTCCGTTGAATGGCGTAACTCGACACCACACTTTGCTGAAACACCAAAGCGAAGCAATGAAAATAATGAATATTTTATTTCCTCAAGTTGGTTATCAAACCAGTATCAGCTTGACCCATTTGATCGCATACAACATAGAGCTGTTCGAATTATTAAGGACCCAGTAAGCTGTGAAAGGCTTGACACTTTGGCTCTGCGTAGAAACGTCTCCTCGCTGTGCGTTCTCTATCGCATTTTTCATGGTGAGTGTTCTGAAGAACTGTTCGACCTGTTACCTGCCGCCGAATTTTCCAACCGCACAGTACGTCACAAACTTAAATACCATCCACACCACCTGGATACGTGGCACTCCACTACTGTGCGGTTTCGTAGAAATTTCCTTCCACGCGCCACCGAACTGTGGAATGGCCTACCCGCGGCAGTGTTTCCAGGTCGGTACGATATGGGTACCTTCAAAAAGCGCGTCTATCTCCACCTTAAAGGCCGGCAACGCACCTGTAGCTCCTCCGGTGCTGCACGGGGTCGTGGGCGGCGGTGATCATCATCAGGTGACCCGAACGCTCGTTTGCCTTGTCCTTCTTCCATAAAAAAAAAAAAAAAAAAAAAAAAAAAAAAACCCACTACCTTCGCTCACAGGCAGACTTGCCACAATTGGCCTCAAAAAACATTGTTTTATATACCGAAAACTTTATTTTTCTGCCATCCCCTGCATATTTCAGGTTAGGTAGTGAGGCCTTTATTTATTAACAAATAGTTTTCCTAGGCGGGTAGCGAATAGGACTTTTCATAAAATTTCAGCACCCATTTGAGTCTTCCTGCGAGCGATTGCTCGGACGCCTATAGTGACCTACTTGCATGCCAAATTGCATTTCGATCCCTACTTTAGATGAAATAAATATATAATATATGTACCTATCTCCATAGAGTGTGGTACGTATAGGGGTACCTAGGGTAACACTAAGTTCCCTACTTTCTGTCTAATTTTAGAGATATTACGTTTTTAATGGCGGCACTCAGCACAGTGTTTTTCCCTGAGTGGAAATCGAACCCACAAATGTCGTGTTTAAAGTCAACTTTAACTCGGCGCCATCTGATTAAATAAAAATCAGCATATATGTAAATAAAGGTTTTACTCAAAATAGAATAATTTCATACAAAATTATATTCGCCTTTTATTATATCCGTTTGCGTGATGGCATCGATATACAACTTTGTTGTTCTGAATTTAGTAATGTTGCTTTCGAAAGTTTAGTGTAGTTTTATTAGAAGCTTCATTAGAAGAATTGGTTTAATTTACTTGTTATTATATAAATATTACCAGGTAGAGGCCAGCCGTGGAGCAGCGGCACCAGTGTGTGACTATAAACTCTCGAGGAGATTAAATATTTATTTAAATTTGTATTTCCTTTTCTTCGCTCTGGTGTCGAGGTAAAGCGCGGCGTTGAGTTCTGTCACTCAACATGCAAAGCCTCCAGAATTCAGCGAAAAGTGGGAAATTGAATGTCTTAACACTAGGTTCCCTCTGCCTACTCTGCTGAGTGCGGGATATAGCGAGAGAGCGAGCTGGCCTTAACGTTTAGTGTTTTTTTATTTTTTTATTTACGGTTAATAAATAAAAAAATATAATAAAGTATTTTATTCGACAAAATAATGATTTTATTCAATTAACTGAAATTTTCGTTTTCCACGAATGATAATTTTCTTCCCTTGAATATTTTTTTTAACTCTCCGCTTAATAGAAGTACGTTATGCATGTGCTTTTGTGAATGAGATGGCTAATAGTATATCTTTTAGCAAAAAAGAAAACTAAAGTTTTCTCAACTATCTGTCAAACTGTCCATTCTTCTAGCACAATTGTCGTCTGAGGCGCCGGAGCGTTAAGACGTGAATATGTTTTAAATGAACTGTCAAACGGCCGGACAGAGAGATTGACTTGTAATTTAAGTAGTGTTTAGTATTATAAACAAATTCTTATTTTAAATTTGATAAAATATATAATAAAAAAACCTTTTTTTTTTATTTTTCAATTCTTTTCGTTACCTTATTGTGATAAATATTAATAAGGATTAACTATAAAACTTGAAATGTTTGGTCTAATCGGCAATTGGTCGTTTTGGCAACCATAGAAAATAAGAATACTTATACTAGAAGACAATACAAAATTAAAACAATAGTAATGAATAAAAGGTTTTTTTTTAAATCATTGTTATTCCACATACAGGGTAGAAAAAAAGACCTTAGTGTCAAGAGACTCCGTTCTACACTTTCCGTTTGAATTCGAGATATTGGGAATTAAGTGCAAAGCAAATATTTAATATTTCCATTTCTTCGTTCTGGTGTCGAGGTAAAGCTTGGCGTTAAGTACCGCCACTAAACACGCAATGTTTCCAAAAGTCAGCGGAAAGTGGAGAGCGAAGTGTCCTACCACTAGGCTCTCTCTGCTCTGTTTCATGCGGGATACAGCGTGAAGCAAATATTAATAATAATAACATTACTACATGTGACGATAAAACCTATTTCATTTTCTTATTGCGCCACAGTACATATATATATATATATATATATATATATATAAGTTAATATTTTAGTTTGTTTATAAGAAAAGTTAGATCAAGATTACATTTGTGTAACATACTGAGATCGTAAATAGTCCAACAGAAAGCACTTACCAAACTTAAATTGGCTAGATCCCAGGTTAAATACTTTTTTGGCGTCGAAACGCTAACGACTTTTATTGTTCTTGTAAATTATTGCTGTGGCTTATTGATACTCAGCTTTGGGCACTCAGATACGCAGTTTTTTTTTTCAGTTTCACGAAGGCAAAGAGAGTTCTGGTTCTCTACTCTGGTGGCAAATAAAAGCAAGCCAGAGGCAGGGGACAGATCATAATTCCCCTTCGGAGGACTATGTTCCAGTTATTATTATTTTATTTATCCATACCTATATTATAAATTCGAAAGTAACTCTGTCTGTCTGTCTGTCTGTCCTTTACGCAATCAGGGCCAAACCGCTAATTTAATTGTGATAAAATACTCATATAGAGATACTTGAGGGTCCCGGGATGAACATAGGATACTTTTTTTTTCTCATATTTGTAATATTTTCGATATATACCAAAATATTAAAATAATTAATTTGACAAGCAATTTATTCCGCCATGTTAATAACAATCGTCGCTACGCGTTGCTAAGCAACGGCTTGCAAAGTTTGCTGTTTTAAGAAAACGTCACCCAAAGTGAGTTTGCTTAATGCATATATGACGCGCGCCGATATAGATTTGTATACATTAACAAAAATTAGATGATTTCTATAATTTGATATTCATCCTTATGAAAATAAATATAATAGTCACTTTTAACATTTCATCTTGATGGAAATTATAGTTTACTGTATAACATTCTAATAAATAATTAAGATGTCACTGATTCCAAATGACCTAGCCTACGAGTGGTATAGTATGACCGACGCGAACGGGCAGACTTTGATGATTTTGTAAATTTTTATATATTTTCGAATTACTATTATTTTTTATGTAATTATTTGCTGCTTATAATTAATTTATCTCAGTTCGGTTATCCATACCGATGTTATACACTTAAAATATCGTAATTTTAATCATTTGAGATTTTATTTAATATTGTTCGCAAAAATGAATAATTATTTAATATAGAAAAATGTTTACTACGCGCGCACGGCAAACTTTAGGTACTTTTTCTAATATTAAGAATTTCCTTTAGTTACTTTTACTTCTTTTGTTTGTTCATTTCGGTTACTCAGATATTTTTTCAGTAATAAATCTCCACTTATTATTTTTTTTTAACTTATTTAAATTATTTAGGCTTATATTTTCGCGGGCGTAGCCGCGTCCGGGCCCACTAGTATGTAATAAATTATTGAGTTATTTTTTTTGATTAGTCATAAAGAATCATTAAATCCATTGTGGTTATCATGACACTCATCACTCACATCACTCACTCATGCTTAGTGTTTTAACACTAGAGATTTGTCTACTATTACTACCATTTTTCTTTAAAAAAATCTAAGGCTTTTAGCACTTATTCAAGCCAACTTTTCCTATTTTTTAAATTTTATCCCATAGTTTTTAAAATATTTACTAAATTTAATTTAATAACTAATATAAAAGTAATACTATTTGCACTTGGTTAAGTAGCAAAGCTAAACTTTGACAAAATGGTACAACTTCTTTGTAATAATAAGTTTATTAATTTACGTTGGCTTTTAGTTTTATTAAATGTTTCTACACTGACGCTAATGGATTTTTCATTCGTAGAATAAACTCATTGAAGTCAGTCTCTTACTTGTTACAGAGAAATTTTTACTTAAACTTAGAAGAATATCTTTCTTACTGTAATCATGTTGTAGGTGGTGTTATTGGTTCGATTCCCCCTCGAGGCAATGAATTACTACTATGTTTCCTCGCTCTAGTAGAAAGACAAAGCGCGGCGTTGACATCCGCCATTTATAACCCGGTTTCCCCTGCATATCCTGCTTTATGCCGTATATAGCGTCATAAAGTCATAGAACAAATCTTACTTAGAAGAAAAAAGAAGAAAGAAGAAAATATAACATTGAAAACGCTCTTTTCTATTTCTTGAATGAAGAAAGACATTCCACCCAAATTTGTAACATGGTGAATAAAGTAGCGGAACTTAACGCAGCGCTTTATCATACCAGAGTGGGGAAATAAACCACCTATCAAATTTACTGTCATAGCTAAATCATATTTCAAAATAACTTAAAAGTAGTAAATTTTCACATAATATCATCCAATATTATAAATCTAAACTATATAATGAGGCCAATGACGTCACACACACGTCACATGTCAGTAAACGTACTAATTTGATATGATTTATTGGAATTGGAGATTGAACTGTGAATTATTTCAGCTGTCAGAACATTTTTTTTTTAAATCTGCTAATATATCAATGTCTATATATACGAATACTTTAAAGCTGTGTGTGTTTCACTTAACGCTCTAATCTCAGAAACTACTAGTATTTTTTTTTATTTCTCGCTGTATCCCGCATATAGCAGGGTAGACAGAGGCAACCTGAGAACTTAGTGTTAGGACACGAGTAATAAATAATATTATATATTTCTTATCAAATACACGCATAAATGCATGTTGTTCGCGGAATGTTAAGATGTTACCTCTCTCTCTCTAAATTTGTGTCAAATAGAGAACTGAGAGACTTAACATTAGATTCCCTATGACTAATTGAAAATGCAAAATATAGATAGGTTAATAGGTTCCCTCGGCCTTCCCAAAATAACAAAAAATCACAAGCTTTTAATTTTGTAAAAACACCACAAAAAAAATTCTCACAAAGTAAATTCTTGTCACCTCTCAACTCTAATCCTGGAAGTTGTAACAAACTTGACAAAGTTTCAAAGTTCTAAATTGCCTGAAACCTGGTCGGACGATAAAAAGTGATCCGCTAATAAAATTGCATTAACGGATGGTTCAACGCTGAACGGCAATATGATAGGCACGTCACGTCATCTATGTGGGTGTATGTTATAAGCCTATATTATATATTTTCTTTTTGCTTATAATAAATTATTCTTCTATACTAATATTATAAAGCTTGTTTGGTTGAGAACGGAAATCTCAGAAGTTACTCGTAAGAATTCAAAAATTTTTTTGAGGAACTGTTTGACCTGTTACCTGCCGCCGAAATTTCTAATCGCACAGCACGTCACAAACTTAAATCTCAATCATCCACACCACCTGGATACGTGGCACTCCACTACTGTTCGGTTTCGTAGAAATTTCCTTCCACGCGCCACCGAACTGTGGAATGGACTACCCGCGGCAGTGTTTCCAGGTCGGTAGGATATGGGTACCTTCAAAAAGCGCGTCTATGTCCACCTCAAAGGCTGGCAATGCACCTGTAGCCACCTCTGGTGTTTCCTCTGATGTTGCACAGGGTCGTGGGCGGCGGACCTCTAGCGAGGTACGCGGGATAAAAAAAGAAATAAATATATATTACAAATATATTATCTCTACAAACTTGTACCATACGCACAATATTCTACGCGCAACTTAGATCCAGTGTCACACTTTGTAACATTATAGATTCGAGTTATATGGAAGTTTTACAATTTTACTTTACTTTTATTTTCTTTTTAAGCTCTTCTTAATTCATCACCGGGATAGAACTGAGTTTCTTAATTAATTTTATAAATTAATTCAAGTTTGGAAACACCTGTCTCAAATTGTTAAGACGTAAGACGTTAAACTTTCAAAGATTTCTATATTTTACTTATAGAGTATATAGGTAGAGTTATATTTAAAATAAAAAGCTTTATCAAGAATTACAGCTATATACGACGGATGTGGGTTCGATTCCCACTAGTAGAAATAAAATATATGAAATATTTTTATTTTCTCGTTGTGGTAACAATTCAAAGCGCAAGCAAGGCAAAGCTTCAAGAATTCAGCAGAAATAGCTAAACGGAAGTATCTTAATACTAGGTTCTTTAGGTTCCCTCTGTCTACTTAGTTAGTTTTAGTTGTTAGTTTACAGTAAAAACACAGAAATAGTTTATGGAGTTTTTTTTACATAATAATTAATTTTCAGAATCAAATTCGAACCTATAGCCGTAGTGCAGAATTGATGATTAGTTAAATACCAACCATCAATTACTCAAAATGTACCACTAACTAGTAAACTAATTAGCACGCCTAATATTATGATACAGGGTGTCCGTCTGTCACTAATCCACTTCATAGCGTAGTGTGGCTGTATTCAATTATACTGGACGATGCGTTCGCATAATTTTCATATTAAATTCTATTTACACTGTCCTAGTTATTATACATATGAATATGGGTTTATTAATTAACTTCAATGATGGAATAAAAGGTAGTGTCTTAGCTCTAGGTTATCTCTGCCTATCATGCTTTGTAGGAAAAACGTAAATATTATTTTTTATATAATTAATAACTAGAAACTTTTAGCTTTCCACTCCTTTCAATTATGAATGGCGGATCTTAACTCCGCATATTTTACAACTAGAGAGAAATATCTATTATTAATATAAATAAAATATCCAAATTAAACCCACTACAATCGTTTATAGATGTATTAGTCATAACTTAACTTTAATGGAGTCACTTAAAACATATAATATTCTAATACACCTGTGACTAGTATTATATCAAACGATGCTCTAGATATTAGAGCAATTCGTCAAATGTAAGCATTATATTACATATTTCTTTGGAAAAAATGATAATATATTTGTTTTGTTTTTCACTGAAGAGAATTTGATGGAATCTATTATCAAATATAATATAAAGTGACTGCGGAGTGATGATGTGAAGGTTCACGCTATATATAGTAGGGTAGGTAGAAGAACCTAGTGTTAAAACACTCCGTCTCCCACCTATCGCTCGATATTTGAAAAATTGCATATTGAATGGCCCACGTTTTGTCTTTATAACCCCCGTGTGGGAATCGAACTCACAACTTTCAACTTAAGGGCTCAAATAAAACAAGAATTTTTTATTTATATGTCTGTAGAAAAATAATATACAGTAACATTTCAAATATTGTAGGCCATCTTCAATTTGTCCAATTATTCATATGTATGGTACATTCGAGCTGCATTTCAGTTTCAACCACTTGCCAGCTTAATTTAGATGTGAACTAAAAATTTATGCATGACTTACTAATATGCCTTATATTGTGAAATATTCATAAATATAATTCTCGTGGCTGAGAGGAATTGTCTGACTGTATAAGCGATGGTTGTGGGTTTGATTCTCATTCATTTCTTACAAAGAGCGGCGTTAAGATCCACCACTTAACGCCAATGTCTCAAAAACTTTCTGTGAAACTGTCTAGAGCTTTTTTATAATTTATTTACGCTACTTAAAGTGGAAGAATGATTATTATTTTAATTTACAATGCAAAAAAAAAATAAAAAAATTAAAACGAGAAACCTCTTAAAGCAATCAAAAATACTTGAATAAGTTGCAATTGCATTATCATTGTTTCTAGTGTCTCCATAATTATTCACTCAATGTTCTGAGAGCTTTCGCAGAAATTGTGATTTCTAACCGACAATGGTAGAAAAAATAAAATTATCTACTTTATCTGGATATTGAACGGAGTGTCTTAGCACTATGTTCTTTCTGTTAATTAATTAATGTTGAGATATAGGTATTTTAAGTGATGAAACTCAAGGCCTAAAACAATCGCTCTAACAATGAAACATCATCATCTTCATGTTGTATAACATAATTTTAACTTTTTTTAGAAAACAGTACTTATTTTAAACATCGTCGAAATAAATCGAACCATGGACCGTTTTTTCTGTAAAATTTAACAACTAAACCAATGGGTTCAAACCAATTCGTAAAATAAAAAAGTAAAAAAAAAATTTTAAGTTAAACGGTTTTATATTGCAGATAAATGTACTAAAAGCTAAAAAATAATTTCATAGAAATTATGATTACTAAAATTTAATCGTGGGGCACGTCCAATATCTACAATCGAAAGACATGGCATGAGACTTCACCCACCTAGTGGTAAGTAGCAAGTGTCCCCACGATTTTATTTTAGTAATCATAATTTCTATGAAATTATTTTTTAGCTTTTAGTACATTTATCTGCAATATAAAACCGTTTAACTTAAAATTTTTTTTTTACTTTTTTATTTTTAAGTTTTTAGTTTTTATTTCTCATGCTATTCAATTCGTTGAAATGAGGCTCGATGTCTCATTATTGCAAGGTTAATGGAGAATGTTACGAACGACCCCCCCAGAGGTCCAATAGAGGGACAAGGCTATGTACAACAAGATGTGCCTGAATCTTGAGGGGAAAACGCTAACGACATATCATTTTTATCCACCTAGTGCCATACAGTTCTCGGCGCGCTTTTACCTTTTACCTTGGGTGGTACCCCTAGCGACGTATCATTTTTAGGCACCCTATAGCCACACAGTCCTCGACAGGATACCAGATCTTGACTTAGGTGGGAGATTCATATTGTAATTGTGTATAGTATACTGTATTATACTTACCAAGCCCTTTATTTTGATACCCATATTGATGGGATTGAAAACTACATTATCCGCCATTTTGTAGCAGTGGCCATCTTTGATTTTGATTTTGTATAGTGCACTGAATTCTACTTGACAAGCCCTTTCATTTGATACCCATATTGATGGGATCGAAAAAACTAACTTGTCCGCCATCTTGTAGCGGCGGCCATCTTGGATTTTGATTTTGTATAGTCCACTGAATTCTGCTTGACAAGCCCTTTCATTTGATACCCGTATTGATAGGATTGAAAAAAACTAACTCGTCCGCTATCTTATAGTGGCGGCCATCTTGGATTTTGATTTTGTATAGTCCACTGAATTCTACTTGACAAGCCCTTTCATTTGATATCCATATTGATGGCATTGAAAAAAACTAAGTTGTCCGCCATCTTGTAGCGGCGGCCATCTTGGATTCACAATAATATTGAATATGGATAATTGTATTGTCACCAGAATCAAAGGCGTATACCAAATTTCAGATCAATCGGTTAACGGGAAGAGGGTTAAATTTCAATTACTAAATTTGACCCAAACAAACAAACAAACGGGGTGAGCTAAATAAAACCGTTTAAAAATACGCACTTTCTTTGACGTTAAGGCACTTCAACTTTGCGCTCGTATCTTCTTTCCATCTTAATGTAATTTTTATGAAAAGGCTCTTTGAAATGCTAAAGTCTGTTTCAATTTTTTATTAACAATTGTTATAATTAATGACAAAGTAGATCTGTCTGTTGTTTTTTTATATTAAATTGTTGAATTTGGATAGTGTCAATTTTTTTTAACTTCACGGTGTATCCAGCACATAGTAGGATAGGCAGAGGGAACCTTGGAACCTAGTAAGACACCGTTCTTATTACGCCAGAATTCTGCAGGATTCTGAAGGCATTGCGTGTTGAGTTGCGAGTGGGAATGGAACCCACAACCACATTTGCCATGTTTAAATAAAGTAGCACGCTTGTGTCCCTGCGCCACGACCAGCCTCACATAAATATGGTTTATATCTGAGCTTTATGCTCTTTCCTGCATAAAGATATAACTAAGCCAGAGCCAGCCTACCTAGGTAGCCAGAGATAACCTAGCCTTAATACACTCCGGTCTCCGTTTTTACCAAAAATTCAAGACACTAGGCGTTGCCGAACTCAATTCCACACTGTCTATCAGAGCATGAAAATGAATATAATTTAAATATAATCATTCTTCCCTAATAAGAATCGAACCCATAACCATTTACAGTCAGTTTCTGTCCCACTTGGTTATAATGGCAATTTGAATGTAAATCCAAAATATTACAGCCAAAAAGTAAATAGGATCATTAAAGTCGTTTGATTCAATTAAAATTCGACGTATATATTATTTGTTCGGAGCAAGTTTTAATGAAAGCCTTCATTCATTTACCCTTCTATTTATACTGTAGATTACAGGCACTGCCATTCGTTCATTATGATATCGATATATTCAATAAATATCATATTATATAGAGGAAAAGTTTAAATTCAATCAAATTGGTAATTAATAATTTTAAGTTGATTGACCTCTGAGTTTTAAAGAGAAAAGTTTTGTTATTTTTTATAGCTTCACGCTGTATCCCACACACAGCAGGATAGGCAGAGGGAACCTAGTGTTAAGACACTCCGTTCCCCGTTCATTTTCTGTCGAATTCTGGAGGCAGACACCAGAGCGAAGGAATGGAAATATAAAAGTAAATAAATTCTTCACTTCCTCGTGTGGGATTCGAACCCAGAACCGTCGTGTTACAATCACACCCTCGTGCTGCTTCGCCACGACGCGACGGCTTCAAAACAAATATAAATAATAAAACAAATTAATGTTTTTTTTTATAACAAGCTTTAAAGCTAAGATCAAAAACAATCTTAACCTCTCGAAATATTCAAATATTGGTACGAAATATGAAATATTGGATGGTACTCACAAAAATCTCTTATAACGATGTCCCCATTTTGTTGTAATTAATTATTTCCGGGAAGGGCTCGGCACTTCCGTTGTCGATTATAACAACTTACGGCGGAACCAGATTTAATTTCCAAATTTTCTTGGCTAATTTTCAAATCCTTTACTTAATGCGATCCGAGTGCTTTTTACAATGAGGCTTTTCAAACAATTTGCGCTTAAGTACTTTGCTGTGATAGACGCGAATAACTGTATAGCGTGTACAGATTAGTAGTCCACGAGGCGTAAGCTCAGCTTTGCATTAGTGTGAGTGTACACAGATAATGTAGGTGTGGTAAGGACGTCCCTTGCTTGGTTCAAGATGTAAGCGAGTAATAAAAGAAGAAAAAAATAATAATTTCACAACGCTGTTCTTGATGATATAACAAAGCTATTAATTATTAACACAACCAGACTAGACCAGACAAGGACGAAAGAGAAAATAAGGTTGCAAGTTCGTTGTAAAAGAATTGATACATTTTTCAGGCTGTCCCTTCGGTGATCACTCGCCGCCTCGCGGAGTACCATACTATATTTATTCTCATATCATCCTAACTTTTTAGCCTTACGCATTCCGCAGATAGCAGGGTAGGCAGAGGAAATCTAGTGTTAAGAAAATTTTAAAGACATTATAAATGTCGAGTAGTGGAGCTCAACGCTACCCCTTTGTCCCAAAAGGATTTTTTTTATAATTCACGCATTTTATATTAGCTTAATTCTAGCGGACGAAGCCGCGGCTAAGTCTTAAAAATAAATAGTATAGTAAGGAAGTTATAAATATTAATAGTTGCCAGAACTAATTAATGTGGCGCGCTGAAACATCTTGATTGGAGGACTAGTTGATTTATTTTAATGGTTTCAAAACATGTTATTGTTATGTTATTGTACAGTAACTGTTAACTAAAACTTTAGGATGATAATAAGATATTGCTTATTAGGTAAAGAAGATAGAGAGAGAGAGAGAGGAGAGGAGTTGCGTAACTCAACGCCAAATAACGTGCTTTGTCTAGTTACCAAAGCGAGGAAATACAAATAATACATTCCTCCGAGTTGGAATTAACTCACAACCGTTTCGTTATATTTTAATTCCAGGTACATGTATATTTTAATTAAAAATATATACGAAAAGATAATTGAAATTTAAATAACACAATTTTCAAAACTGGCAACACACAAATTATTAATAGAATTGTAACCTATGTCATTCCTCTGGGCATACTCGTACACTGATGAAATATTAAGATTTTATCATTTCTGGCAGTTTTAGACACACGTGCGTGAGATAAATTATGATTTGGATGCTGCGAGTGAAACGCTGCCAATCTGCAAGCTTATTCTGACATGACCTGTCCCTGTTAGATACGCATGGAACTGAGAAGGTATGGTATCTTTGTTATTATGACCTTAATAAAGCCTTTCTTAATAAATGGACTATACTATACTATAAATATTTTTTCAGTTCAAACTAGCAGTTCCTGACATTAACGCGTTCAACCAATCAAACCTTTTAGTTTTATAATAATAGTATAGATTGAATGAAATAAAGGTAAATAACATTAAGTACGAATATGTCATACGATAGTCTACGTGTCTACAAGAGCCAAGTAAGTGTCATACGGACCATTTACTAAAGAAAAGAGCAGTTAATACGGGTTATACTGGCTGATTTTCTGGTTTACATATTTTTGGTGGGTGTTTGTGTGGCAGACATGCTTGTAGCATGTACTAAAGGAAATTAAATATTTACTAATTTAATTTTTCTCGCTCTGGTTACGAGGCAAAGTAATGCGTTGAGTTCCGCCACTCAACACGCAATGCCTCCAGAATTTTTGCCTCCAGAATTTTTGCATTCTCGCTAGTGTTTTAAAGGGAACGAAATTTCCTAAAACTAGGTTCCCAGGCTTTTCTGCCTATCCTGCTAGATGTGGGTGGTTAAAACCGTAAATAAGACGTAACAAGCTAAGAATTTCGTGTTGAAAATAATGTACGGCTTAGTGGTCACATCGATTCGCTGTGTTTTAAGAGTTGCGAGTTTAAATAACGCAATAAAAGTTTCCTAAAAAAATATTTTACTTTTATTCTGGTGTTTAATTGTTATTATTTATTTAATGTTTTGTATAGTCAATAAAAAATCTTATTTACATATTTCTAACATAATAGTATTTGTAAAGTATCTAAATATATGTATGTATATTATACATATATTTTAAACCTCCATTACGCCCTTATGAATACAAACTACAATTTTCTCTGTATTGTAATATTTGCTTAATATGAGTTAGCTTTTATATTAAAGTGAATGCTAATATTTGAATACACATAACGTATACATTTTTCTTATTATATGAAAAATATGTTAAAATATAATATTTTGATAGATATTTATTTGTACTGTTTGGTAAAATATATTTTATCATAACTAAGGTAAAGGAAGTCATTGCTTCAAGTCAGTACTTAACTTATTAAGTACTGACTTGAAGCCATACATTAAAAATTACATAAAAGAATTGATACATTTTTTTGAGCCTTAGCTAAGCTATGTCTAGAAAATTTGCAAGAAAAAAAATTATACCTTTTGATACAGATTTAATTCCTCTTATATTTTAAGGATCGTGTGGGTTTGGCAAAGAAAATGTAGTGATAAATATTTCTGTCCTTCTCTTTAGCTTCTTCATTTCATACTTGTTGGGCCTAAGATCTATATTCCTATAATATAAATAACTTAGATATGATGCAAAATGTAACTACATACATATAATATACACAGTACCTACTAAACAGCTATAATTAACACTGACCATGGGAATTTTATTTGAATTACAAAAAGAAGCTTTTAAGGGGTTGTTTTCACAAAATTGGTCCTTCGAGCCAAATTCTGAAGCTCGTTTCAATTACAACAAAAAAGAAAGTAGCAAAAAGTACATTCATTACCGCTTTAAAAACTGGGAAAAGTAACGGAAAGTGTGACAGACGGCCAGATTTAAATTAATTATCTACAGAAGCTTCTTCCTTGGACTTGTTTTTCTGCTCTAGAAACACTTTCAAACTTTTGTGTAAACAAACATTGATTCGATGTGAAGTTAAATAATTTTATTTAATTAGCCTAACGTTGTGTCCCCCATATTATAGCGTAAGCTGAGGGAACCTAGTGTTATGATCTCACTTTCCGTTCAATTTTTTCTATTCATTATTTTGAAAAATAGCAAAATGTTTTTAATTCAATCGCTGTCCACTTAAAGGAGTTAGAAATAACAAATTAAATCAGCCTCCCCGATCGCTATCTGCCTACCGAAAACAAAAGGATAAAGCTATTCAGAGGACTTCTAATAAAATTATCTAAAATTTATTAGAATTTTACGTTTTGTCTGGAGATTGTGTTATAAAACGCCATTGTGGCACGGTTAAAAATACTCTGGTTTGGCGTAACGTTAGTGTATTTGATTTTTAATTATTGAATATTTTTATAATATTTTTAATGAAGAAGAACGTGCTAAGGTCATTTGAACATGTCTTGAGAATGAGTAACGGTAGACTAGCAAAAAAAGATTCACTATGCAGAAGTAAGTGGTAATAGAGAGGGAAATTTCTATTGACCTTCGAGAACACCATATCTATGATAGGTACGGTTGAAAAGTAACGGAAAAAGCATGAGGAGTGTATGTGGGGGTAGATGACAGTGGGCGAGGCGAAGACGTATGCAGGGATTGGTGTAAAATGGCTTCTGGTGTCACAAGGTATGGGAAATCAATAAAAAAGGATTTCTCGAAATATCTACCGGAACGAGATGAAATGGTTGATGAAATGGTTTTACGTGATGTTGAGGCTGTAGACGTAAAACCTATCAATGAACTTGCGAGCAATAATTCGTAAATAATGTCAAAGTCGTCAGTCGTCAAGGCTGATAGAACTGAAGAAAAGTCAAATTTCAAACTGATATATTTTTCTTCATATAGTTTGATTAATTTAAATTTACTGTAATATAATATAGCACTTATTTTTTAAATTAATATATAAGAAGTACGTTTCGTTCACAAATATACTTCGTGTTCAATTTATGTTAACAAATTTGGAAAGTGCGTATATATTTTTATATGTCACGCATAAAACGTAATCTATCAGGGAATTTGTACAAATATCTTTTATATGACGCCACAAAAAGTATATTATTATTATTTTGTCGTATAATATGTGTATTTTATTATTATTAAATATCAATAATACTCTTGCAAAGAGCGGCGTTGAGTTCCGCCACTCAACAGATAATGTCTCGAGAATTTGGCAGAAAATGGGGAACAGAAATGTTTTAATGGGAACAGAGTAGCTTAACACTAGGTTCCCAGTTTTTCTTAGTCTGAGTCGGCACAGCGTTTGTCTATAACCATTACGAGTAAAGAATTACTATTTGCTCGCTTTGGTAACAAGACATACCGCGTCGTTGAGTTACGCCACTCATGTGGAACGGATTGTCTTAATTACATTCCCACTACCTTCTCTACTATAGACGAAATACACCATGAAACTAAAAATAATTTTACACTAAAAAAAAAATACTTTAGGAAATGTATATAAAAAAATTGCATGTAACGGGCATCGAACCCAATATTCGAGAGGTGCAGAGAGCTTTTATGACTACGCGAGTGCCATAGGTTCAAATTCATATTTTAATAAAAAATATATATCACCAATCAATATAAAATGAAACAATTAACTAAAACATAATATAAGTTCCCCACTCAACCACTATCAATATCGGTATCCATTACTAAGAATATGACCTACTCAGTTTATTAGGGTATACACATTATAATATAAATAAAACGAAAAAGGTGAAAGCGGACAAAGCCAGAATTTCGGCCTAGTCACGGCGATCCAATTACTAAATAGTTTAGCCGCCTTTATAAAAGACCCCCTCAAATGTCGGTATCGCCGCGCCGTTGAATATTCTGGGCCAACGGAAATTGCCTATAATGTGTTGTTTTGTAAGGATTTCTGACTACTTTCATTTGATTTGAGTAAGTTTTTTATGTGATAGACAGACAGAAAAAACTTCACGCTGTACTCCTATATATATCATTGTAGGCAGAGGTAATATAAAGTCACTCCGCATTCTAGACATAACGAGTTGAGTGGTAAAACTCAACGCCGTGCATAATCAAGTTACCAGACTGAGAAAATGAAACTCCGAGTGGAAATGGAACCCACAACCCTCTGGCCTCATTTACTTTTCGTGAATCTCCATTACTAATAAACTATATTTCTTTAGCTTCTCGTCTATCTATGGGTACCTAGTATTAAGGCACCCCCTTTACATTGGGACACTTCCATTTCCCAATTTCCGCCGAATTCTCGCGGCATTGCGTGCTGAGTAGCCAGACTAAATGCCTCGCATGACGTCGTTACCAGAGCAAGGAAATAAAAATATTAAATATTTCATTCCCCCGAGTGGAAATCGAACCCAAAACCGTCACGTTTATAGTCGCACGCTTGTTCCCCTGTGCCAAAAAGGCCTCAACAATATTTCCTCTAGCAAAAATCAAACCCATGACTTCCTAAGATTTGGTGGTAGGTATTTCATAACATATTAATATAAATTCCCTAAGGGCACCCATTTGAACAGGCAAATCCCGCCCTTACACCTGTCGTAAAATAAAATAGCCCAGCTATTATGAAAATATTATCGTCCTCATAAGTATTTGGGATAACATATATAATTTTACTAGCTGTACCTGCGGCTTCGCTCGCTTGTTAAAATAGAAATATCTAAGCGTTGTGCATCCTGTTCCCGATAACTGAAATCCCGTTTTTAACACGCTTTTATTAAGAATAGCTGTAATTTTTTTTTTAAAGATGACAATATTATGGTACCATCGAGAAAAAAAATGTGAAAAGTCTATAATTTTCCTTGGCAGATTCGATTATCATACTATACGACAGTTTTTTTTTTATTTGTACCAGTAGTTACTGAGATTAAGTCGTTCAAGCAAACAACCTCTTTAACTTTATAAAATTAGTATAGATTTTCTTTAATTTTTCCCTTCCTCCCACTTATTTAATATTGGCGGAAAAACAATAGTAATGCATCACTCCGCTTTTTTTCAATAATATTTTAGAGACTATTATTATATTTTGTATGTTTTAATAAATAAAATATAGTAGTATAGATACCCAATAAGCCTATCTCCGGACAGCTGAAATTACTGGTCGAATCCAGCCGAAATTGATATGTAGATAACGGATGACGAAGGTAATTGAGAAAAGGTTAGGCCATTTAACTCTAGTTTATACTTTATAAGTCATCAAGGCGCAGTGGAACAGCGCCTGATAATACATGTGATGCGATGACTGTGAAAACAATTCACGCTCGGGGGAAATTATCTTTGTGGACGTAGAATTGGGGGATGGGTGGACCGTGCCCACACCAGAACAGAACAAAATTAAAGTTCCGGACTCAACTCATGTCAATTCTCTCTCAACTCTGTCTCAACATGTCTCTCTCTCCATTTGCTATATTTAAGAAATGTGTTAGGTTCTAGACAACTAAATTAAACGTTCTTATAACAAACACCACGTCAAATATTTTTAACATCTTTCGAAGTATGTTTCACGCTAAGGAATTGGATACCGTCCAAGAAGCACTGGTTCAAATCCCACGTTCAAGTTTTTGTACATTTTCTAGAATATTTTCCTTAGTGTTGTTTAAGTAATCTAACTTTTAAGGAAATGTTAAAACTTTCACATTTCTCAAGGATTTCATTACTACTATAGAAATGTGTATACCGCATATCGCAGGGAGTTAAGGAGCTCCTTTCAAGACAATATGTGTTGAGTGACGAAACTTAACGCCACGCATTGTCTTTTTACCAACGTAAGGTAACATTTTATCCCCCGAATGGGAATCGAACCTCTACCACTACATTTAGAACCAGTTTCTGCTGCTCCACCACGAGCAGTAATTTAAATTGAAATATGCATCCTAACATATTAGTTAATTTAGCAAGTTATTGAATCAATTATGTAAATAGATTAGTGCTCTGTAAATCAATTTAATGGTTTCTCATCACGAGTCAATTAATATAACTGCAATCGGAGAGCAAAACATTGATTTCAAACGCTCATAGCGAGGGGCTGGTCTGAAAAGAATGTAACTTACATAACGGATATTAATTAATATTTCCATACGAGGACCTGAACTAAAATTATAAAGCTGAAGATTATATTTGGTTAAAAATGTAATCTGATCTCAGGAACTACTCGTTTGAATTGTGTTAGCCTACTAGTTGTGGCGCAGAGGAACAAGACTGTGACTGTAAGCGCCACTGGTTGTGGGTTCTATCCCCACTCGAGAGAATGAAATATTTATTTATATTTATATTTTCAATTCTTTATTCGAGTTTTTAGGCAAAGCGCGGCGTTGAGTTCCTTCACTCAACACGTAATGCCTCCAGAATTCTGCGGAAAATTGGTAACGGAGTGTCGTAACACTAGGTTCCCTCTGCCACAACCGTCGCGTTTACAGTCACACGCTTGTGCCACTGAGTCACGATGGCCTCGTTAAGAATCATCTTAGATAGAATCTAGAAAAAGGCAAAAACATTATTTTTTACTTTCTACCAAACATGATATATTTTGTAGACGAGAGCAGTTTAGATATTGTGTTCTTTTTGTAAAGGCCCAAAAACCAGACTATTCAACCATATGGCAAACCAAAGAAAAGTCAAAATAGACAGAAAATTTCTTTTTTTTCTTCTTCCTATTAAATAGAGTTCCATAAATGAAATTGGTCAACAGGAAAACAATATTATATAAGCAATTTTACCCACAAAGACAGATAAATCAGCATCGAGGCGGAAAATTCGACCAACTGTTAAAATTCATTGGAACGTTAAATAAAACTAAATTCGAAACAAACGTTCGGATGTACCTGCCGTTTTCAGTGAACAAGTAAGTACGTATTTGAGCGGTTTTCATCATTTAAATTTATACTATGAAATATATTAAATTATGAAAGGAGAAGTCGATTGTGGGTTCGATTTCCATTCAGCGGAATAAAATATTTAATATTTTTATTTTCTCGCTCTGGCAATGAGCCCCGCCACTTAATACGCAATCCCTCGAAAATTCGGCAGAAAGTCGGGAACGGAGTCGGAACTAAATTATGAAATAGGAGAATAATAACACTACTTAACACAATTTAGGTCATCCATGCAAGTTGAGGCAGCGTCTGATAGTATTTAAATATAACGATTGTGGGTTCGATTCCCACTCGTGGATATGATTATATTATTTGTATTTAAATTATTTTCATTACCTCTCTCAGGTGAACAAAACGCGACACTTAATAAGGAATATCTCAAAAATGAAGTGGCGCAAGCGTGTAAATGAAATATTTAATATTTTAGCGTCGTTGAGGTCCGCTATTAGGTTCCCCCTGCCTACCATGCTATATGTAGGATACAATGTAAACCTATAAAAAAATATATAATAAAACTAAAAGAAAGCCTAAAGCCATCTAACAAAAGAGTTAGCATTTTTAATAGAATTCCAACCAGATGTACTAGAAATAACTTACAGTACGAAAAAGAAAGAAATTCTTTTAATAACATCGTATACGTTGATATAAGAAGAAATAGTTCTTTTGTGTTGTTATTTTATATTGTAAAGGAAAGGAGAAGAACAGTGCTGTCGTATTGCAATCGAAATGTCTAAAACATACTACATATTCTTTATATTTAAAAGAAATACCAGGACTTAAATACTTTTTTCTTTCGTAAGGTAACGGTTGTGTACCCACAACACAAAGCTCTGAGTTCCACCACTCAACACCCAATGTCTTAGCAAATGGGTGGAGCGTGGGCATCAAAGTAGGTATCTTAATACTAGGTTCACTCTGCCTTCTCTGGTATATGCGGTGCGTGCGTGAAACTAAGGTATTTCTCAATTATGCCACGATAGCTCATAGAAGTGGAAAACATAGAAGCATTAAAAAAAAGGTATAAAATTATTATTATTTTTAATTATTATAATTATTATTAAATTGCAGGCGAATATCGTGTAATACAATGTTTAATGTTTCAATTACAACCTATAATGTTTCAATCTTAAACTGTAATTGACAGAAGGGTTACTCATGATTGCATTATAGAAAAAAAAATGAAAAAAGAGTAATATTTGTAATCTTAGGACTTGAAAAATCATCACAGGGTGTCGGTTTTTCCGATATTTTTTTAAATCAATATAATATGAAAAATACATGACACAGATTTTTTTTTATTTTTCTCATAACTGTCACGACTTGGTCTATCACCTGTTTTCGTTTTATCATTGACTCCTGGGACACCCTGTATATCTACCTTAAATCTTAGCGTAGCCCATACCGCATATAGCTAGTGGGAATAGAACCGACAACCGGCAAAATTGAGACAACTTTTCTTTTTCATGCAAAGACTATTTACGATAGTTACCAAGAGGAACTAAAGATATATCTAACTAAGGTAGCCTATAATCAACTAATTACAATATAAACATAGCTCTGAGTTAGATATTCTTAATAATATACAGTAATATATTTTACACGTACATATATAATTTGGTTTTAGTGTAACAATAATTTAAAGCGGGCGAAGCCGCGTTTCAGTCTCTAGGAATCCACAAACATCACGTTTTATATGAGAAACATATATTTCATCTACGCAACGTCATGTTATAATTAAAGCGAAAATAACATTTTCTATAATACTATTTGTTAGTAAAATTTAAAATTTTATTGCACAATATGAGCTTATTCTTTTGCTCACCAACTAAAAGTTCAAGAGCTTTTCAGAAAGTTGAAACTAAAATGCAAAACTTCTTCTAGAACACAGCTTTACCATGTCAAAGACCTGTTAATTTCATATTAAATTAAAATCTGATTTAAAAATCGCACAAGGCCGTCGAGATGCAACACACTCTTACTGTAAGCACTACGATTGTGAGTTCGATTCCTATTTCGGGGAATGATTTATTTCCATTTCCTCGCTCGAGCTCGAGCCCAAGACCACAAAACGCGGCGCAGAGTTCCGCCTCTCAACAAGGGATTATTGTCCCAAAATTAGGCAGAAAGGGAACGGAGTGTTTTAACACCAGGTTCCCTCTACCTACCCTGCTATATGCGGAATATAGCCTGACGCTAGAAGAAAAAAACAAAAATAATATAAATTAAGTCTATTCGACCCACTTTATAATTATAAGGAAATTTTAAATCTTACCTTTCTTTTTAGTTGTTTTCAATGTTATATCTCACTTGCACTTTGACACTCGATCTTTTATATTTTCTTTTTGACACTCGGGTGGTCCGATCAAGCCGGCGTACGGACGGGTACTAACGCATCGCTGAAATTCAGGAGGAACTATTACCATTTGGCCAGAAACAGAAGAGCGCATGTCTATATATAAAATAACATATTTTAAACCATATTTAAATAAAAATAAGATTTAATTTTGTAATAACATTTTAGACTATAAGACGTTTTAATCCCAAAAATGTGAATGTACGTGGTGAAAATTTACCCCACGGCAATAATTGATAGGGTTATTAATTATTTATTTATAGTTTTAGGTTAATGGCATCATTTCCTTGTGGATTGATGTTGATCGATTATTGAAGGTGTTTAAAAGTGAAAAATCAGTTGGGAATCATTAGCTTCAGGCCTTCAAAGCTATAGATTTGAATTGAAAGTTTATTATATATGAGTATTTACTATTTATTTATGAAGCCAGTTGTGGCGCAGGGGTACAAGTATATGACTGTAAACACTACTGGTTTTGAGTTCGATCCCCACTCGAGAAAATAAATCTTTTAATTTATATTTTCGTTTCCTCTCTCTGGTGTCGGAGGCCTCTCTGGTCTGGCCCTCTCTGGTCTCACGATGCCACAACGCCTCCAGAATTTGGTGGAAAATGGAGAATGGAGTGTCTTCCCACTTCACTCTCTGCCTATCCCTACTGTATGCGGGATAAACTACTACTACTACTTAGTTTTACATGCGTATGCATAGAGAAGAATACTTCTCTATATTAAAGTTTTCTGAGTGAAAGATCAATAACTAGGGTTTCCTGTATAAATTTTAAATACATGCAAATAAAATTTGAACCTACAATCATTGCTTGAAAGCCAATTTAATTACTAATCATATTTGCTCATACATTATTCTGAATACTACTCGATCAATATTTGCATGTAGGATCGAATTACCAATATATTATAATAGATGTATTCAAAGCTTTCTTAATAATTTAAATGGTCAAAGGTAACGATTATACTACCCCATATATGGCATGTCTCTAAAGACCATAGCGGCGTAGAGAGGTAGTGGTAATAGGCGATCGTAGTGAGTTCAATCTCGTTATAATAACAAATTATGTAATTCTGTTCTAATGACTCTCCATTCTACACTACCGCAAAACGCTGGGAAAATTAGGCAGAGAATGGAGAAGGGAGTGTCTTGACACTAAAAATCTTGGTTTTCTCTGCCGTCCAAGCTCAGAAACAGAGTCGTGAAAGCCTACAAAAAAATGTACACTTTGAAACATGACTGACGCAATTAGTGCAAGTTTGGCCGTAAGCAAATATTTGGTTTTTATATATTTTTTTCATTTTTTATTAAGCTTCATGCTATATCACACATTTAATAGAGTAGGCAGAAGGGAACTTAATGTGAAGACGTTTCATTCTTCACTTTGTGTTGTGACGGAACTAAACGCTGCACTTTGTTTTATAACCAGATAAAGGAAGTAATAAGTAATTCGCTTCCCATTACGATTCCCACTTGAGGGTACCCAAGTGGGAATCGAACTCACAATTTTAATATTTACAGTCTTACGCTGTGCCACTACGCTATTTACATTTCATAATTTAAAATACCAAACGATTTTCAATACAAAACAATTACTGTTTGATTATTCGAAAACAGTTATTCGTTATTAAGCCTTGTTATGACAATGAAGTAATTGTTATTATTAATGTCAAAATTATAATTTTCATCATTATTTCTGCGAAAATTATCTGTAAATGAAAATATTGGGCTGTCAATTATTTTTATAGATTTTACCGTATATAAAATAGGATGCTCTGTTCTACACTCTCCATCCATTTCTCGAAAACACCGCGATTTATCTTGTTACCAGAACGAGAAAATAAAATTATTAATTTCTCAGAGTGGGAATCGAACCCAGAAACAACGCATTTACAGGCGCTATTGCACTATTCCTCATTTTAGACATCAAGCCCAACTTTTTAGCATTCTACGCAGAGAAAACCTAATGATATTTCTTTCCTCACTCTCAGACATTCACAAGATACAGCACTCCAACACATATTCAGGTTCATATAAATAATGAATATAATAACATGAGTACCTAAAGCTCCCATCTGTCTCCACCTTGTACACTTGGGCGGTGATTACTTACCATCGCAACCCATACGCTCATTTGTCTTCCCTTTTCTATGAAAAAAGACATAAAAATAGAAATACGAATTTTTAAGCGGTTTTTTATGCTTATTCGAAAGCATTGAAAACAGCGTTGCCTTCAATATTGGCTGTTAGTATAACGTTGACTTGTCAGCAATTTTAGTTCAACTTATGTTTATTTAAGTAACTGTTTCACCATTCCAATGTTTATTGTGAAATTAAAAAAAATGTTAGCTCTAAAGAAAGCTGAATTTCAAAATCTGCGAAATATTTTCACCGACAATTAAAAATGTTTGATTCAGAATAGCTTGCTTTTGCAGATCAACAAAATAAAGTTCGTGATTTTTTTTTGTTTATGTTTCTTTAGTTTTGTATTCTGTTCTGGTCGTACTAAAGATAAATTGTTGTTTTGTAGCTTAGGTACAAGGAATCCAGTCTCTCTGTTCTCTACGAATTTAACGCCACGCTCTATCTTGTTACAAAAGTGAGAATGAAATGAATGACAAATGAATGAAAAGCGCTCTAAGTGCTTTGCCTCTACGCCAGATCGAAATGAAATATTAAATATTTAATTTCCTCGAATGGGAATCGAACTCGCAACCTGTCACACTTACAGTCACATGCTTGTGCTCCTACGCCACGATTGGTCTCATCACACTTGTTAATTATATTCGAAAATTGTTTTCAATGCAACATAATTATTTGGATTGGTTGATAACAATTGGTTATTAAATTTATTTGTTATTACCATCAACTGAATGTGTAATTGTAGACGTCAAAATAGAATTATATGCAATTATTATTTTCATCAAATGTATGAACTGCGGTTTTTAATATTTATCTTTATTAAAATTACCAACAAATTAAAAGTCCCGCACGGAAAGTACCTACCAGCTTTCATATTAAAAATTATAATCAAAATCGGTTCACCCAGTCCGAATTTCTGAGGTAACAAACTCCTCCTTTTACAGAAGTCGGTTAATAAATAGAAATTGATAAAAATTGTACTATCTTATCAGTTTATTATCTCAGTACCTCGCATGAAATGGGAAATGATAAAATTTAACGCTTTAACGTTAACGAGCTTGACAATCTTTTAGTTAGATGCAATTTTTTTACTAAAGTAAAAATTTAAGAGAACAATGCACCCGCATTTTGTTCGCAAAGCTCCTATTTATTATGTTGGTAGAATTGTAAATGTGTGTATTTTTTTTATTTTAACTCTTAATTATATTCGTTCTAGGAACAATATTTATAGTTTTGAAAAATTATTAAAAACACAAGAAATTTTTATCTTTATTCATTTTCCGTGTCTTAGTAATAAGAGAGAGCCATAACTAAATATTTTTCTATTTTTTTTTCAGCTTCACGAATATTTCCCGCCTTTAGCAGGGTAGATAGAGCCTAGTGACAAAATACTCCGTTCCCCATTTTTCGCCAAAATCTTGAGACATTGCATGTTGAGTAGGGAACACCAGCTACGTTTTACCATGTTACCAGAGCAAGGGAATGAAAATATAAAATAATTCATCTCTCCGAGTGGGAATAAAACCCATAGGGTGGCACAGTGTTAAGTAGCAAGTTGGTACTACTACAGCCTCGAATAATAATAAAAAACTCAGTCGAGGAACTCGCAGTCGAATTCGCAATTACGGAACGTTGACGGTAAAAGTATAAGCGTGTAAAATAACACACGGTGCTGCTCGCCAGTTCTGTTTAAAAGAGCGCTTTCTAAATTATACTTAAGTTTTTCTCAGCTTTATGCAGATAGAACATAGTGTTAAGAGACTCTGTTCTTCACTTACCGCCGCATGTTCCTCATCTTATTACGTAACTGAATACTTTATCTACCTAGACAGAGTAAATATATAAATGCCAAACTTTTTAAAAAATAGAATAATAAAAAAATATTTATCTATAAGAACAATGCGGCGCATATATAAAAAAATACATCTTTTATTTATTGTATAAATCTATTTTTGTTAAAAAAACTAGGTTTTAATAGTATATAGTATTAAATACAGGGTCATGTGTCACAGGACAGCAAAAAAGCTCTGGCATTCCGTAAAAGCGAAACTACTGTAATTTAGATGTTAGTCCCTGGATGTCTTGTCCAGAGTACGTGACCGTTCAGAGAAAGGAAGGACTCAATAATTTTCACCGTTTCTAGAATAGTAAAGAATTTAGCAGTATTTATTTTAACTGACTGCACAAAAGAGGAGGTTATCAATCCGACTTTGTGTTTTTATGTATATATGTTTGTTACGCGATTTCTCCGCCAATAATAAATATATATTGATAGTGGACTCGAACGCGGCTACGCCCGCTTGAACTATACGAATATTTATGAAATTATTTTCAGTTTTCAATAGAGAGATGCGTTAAGCAAGCTCATTTTGGGTGACGATTTCTAACAACAAACTTTGCAAATCGTTGCTTAGCAACGCGACGGGAATAAATTGTATGTCAAATTAATAAGTATTTAATTATATTGGTATATATCGATAATATTACAAATATGAGAAAAAAAAGTATCCTATGTTCATCCCGAGACCCTCAAGTATCTCTATATGAGTATTTTATCACAATTAAATTAGCGTTTTGGGCCTGATTGCGTAAAAGACAGACAGACAGACAGACAGACAGAGTTACTTACGAATTTATAATATAGGTATGGATATCTTTTTTGTTGAATGCCTACTTTTTTTCGTTTATATTTATTATTGTAGGAATGATGGTGTGAAAATAGTGAAACATCTCTCCTTTTTTATTATTGTTTTGTTTTCGTATTTTCTAGATGGTGACAATTTACTGTAAATTGTTGATTTCTCTCATTTCTAAGGTATATGAAATATAAATGATATGAACGTTGCTTTAATACGAGAAAGTGAAATAGTTTAAGTAGTTGCAGTTTAATTTTAAATGTACCTTATGTTCATATATATATACTGTACTTCTTCTTGTTAATATCCTGGTAACGCTATTGTGTTTCAATAATAGAGTGGACGATACCATCACTGCAGTATCTGGTATTGGTGGTCAGTAAATTCTTTATATATTCCGGTTCAAGGTTTTTCCCGTATATAAGAGGTTAAGTAGATGGAAGCTAGTAGCAACACACTCCGTTCTCCCCTTTTATTTTTTAATAAAATACAAAATATCAGTATTTTGTTTCAGACCAGTATTAGTGCAGGGGCACAAGCGTGCATCTATAAACTGTAGAGGTGCGGAGTATTTTAACACTGGGCTCAATCTGTCTACCATAGTAAATGCGTGAAGTTGAAAAAAAAAGAAAAAATATAATTGCCTACCGTCCTCTGGCTTATACAAAGCTTATACAAACTTAATATCTAAACAAACGTATTATAAACAACAAACTTGTGATTTGTAAACAGGTTTAATTAAAACAGGCGGTGAAATTTAGCTTTTGATTTAATTTCCACGACTTTGACTACTCGAGTTTGAGATTGAGGCAACATTGGGTTATGAAATCTATATATCTTATTACCTAGTATATTGTTTGTATTTTGACTATGTCTAGTTTCATGGTTTTGCTTATTAATAAGTTTGAAAGAAACTTCTTCCCCCGAAATTTTTTTTGGGTATCGAATCAACAACCATCGTGAAATTGCACAATCATAGCCTGTGGGTGATGGGTTGTGGAGTTAAATACTGATTTGAAAGAATTAATATATTCATAATTTTAGGTTTTAAGTTTTTACAGTTTACGTTTATTTTGTTATCTGCACTTATGCTAAGTTGTGGGTTCGATTTCCAATAGGAAAAATAAATTATTTTAATTCTTAATTCATTCTCAAGACAAAATACTTTTATTTTTCAAATGAAGGTATAATAATGTTCATAAAATATCTTTTAATTTTATTGTATTCTCATAAAAGATTCTTAAAATCTAAATGAAAACGTATTTACTCTAATTTCATTTATAACATTGAAATAGAATTTGAAAGGTATATTTAAGTGAATTAAATTAAGTCAGTTACTAAGGGTTAAATCTTTTCTCGAATTTAAAAAAGCAATTACTTTTAAGAAAAAGTTTTTTTCTAACAAGAATTTAGTTAGTTATCGTGGAGGACTTGACATGTCTAACTTATATAGGGTATAGGAACTATTATTTGTTCAAAACCATTATATGGACCGTTTATTTTGAAAGTGGTGTAAGTCCATTTTTGAGAAAAATGAGCTATCACGTAATTCATGCTTAATTTAATGTAATTTTTTTATATATAACTAGTCCGTGTTTAACTTCTCAAAAAAAACCCATGTTTGAACAACTTAAAATCGGTCGGTAAATGAAATTGCATAATCATCGACATACTAACCTTTAATTTTCTCGAAAATGGACTTACACCACTCTCAAAATAAACGGTCCATATACAGAATTCCACACATACCGAGATATTGCGTCAGGGAAATAAATTAGGTAATTGAAAAACAATCACTACGTTAAAATCGAACCCACAATCTTTTATTTTTTTTTAACCAAAATCACCTTTATCCTGCTGCGCCATGATGGCCTCATAATAATAAAAATTAAAATTGTTATAATTCTAAAGTAACTACTTACTACTAGGGATCCGTATCCAAAAAAAAAATTATATATAAAAAAAATCGTATCTGTAAAACGGGACCTTATTACTAAAACTCCGCTGTCCGTCCGTTTGTCACCAGGCTGTATCTCATATACCATTATAGTTACAGACAATTGAAAACTTCGCAGATAATGCTAAAAAACACAGAATAAATAAATATTTTAAGGGACGCAGCACAAAAACAAAACATTAAAATAAATATTTATATGGGAATATAATAAACGTGACTTTTTTACTCGGTTTTATAGAAAATGGTACGGAACCCTTCCTGCGGGAGTCCTACTCTCACTTGACTGGTTTTTATTGTATCAAGAATATTTGCCTTTTTATTAGATTCTTATGGAAATAAGCTCCAGCTCTATATTAGCGTAGTTTTCAAATTCACTCGTTCTCATTTATATTAAAATTAGCACGTGAATGAACATTTTATTTTGTTAATTAATTAAAACTATAGTGGTGTAGTAGTGCAGTAAGTGTCTTACTGTAAGAGGGGTTGTTGATTCGATATTCACTTGTAGCCTGGAAAATCTAGAAATCTGGTGCTAAGACACTCCTCTCTCCCCTTTCCGCCAAATTTTTAAGGCAGAAAAGGCGTGTCTTATTTCTTAAGTCGGGTGGTGCAACTCAACCCCGCATATTGCCTCATTACCACGGCGAGGAAATTATATTTAATTTCCTGCATGCTTATGCCCCTACAACACAATTGGCCTCAAAGATATAAATTCTAAACTACCATTAGATACGGCTTGGAGCAACCAAGGTGCATCTCAGAGAAGGCAATTAATATTGCACCAATTAATCAAGAGTTAAGTTAGCAGTGACAGCCAAGTTTGTGTTGAGTCAGACTAACTTAATTTTGGTATTTCAAAGCTGTTGTTATTTAGATTGACTACAAAGGAGATATCGAATTCAATTTACGTTTATACATTATAGAACAACACTGTCTTATGTTAGGTTTTATATATATTTATTGACCGTAGTGGCGCAGGGGCTTAAAAGTGCGAATTCTATAGTCGCACTTTTATGCCCATACGCAACGGTTATGAGTTCGATTTCCAGTCGAAGAAATTAAATATTTCATTTTCCCGTTCGGCAACGAGGTAAAGCGCGGCGTTGAATTCCGCCACTCTACACGCAATGCCAACAGAATTCATCGGAAAGTGGGGACTAAGTTCCCAGGTACCCTTTGTTTTCCCTGCTGTGTGTGGTATGCAGCGTGATATTATAAAGCTAAATATTTTGTTTGGTTAAAGTTTTTATCCATGAGACGTCTTAATAGTACATAGCAGAGTATACAGAGATAAGTGTAAAATTTTAAGTTTCCTACTTTTCACAAAAAATTTAAAATATCGTATACCGTCGTAAACTCAACGCGGAACTCAACGCTGACTATTTTACCAGCGCGGGAAAATGAAAATAATTACATAATCGTTTTCCCGGGCGTCAAACCCATTACTATTATGTTTTACAATCACCTATATGAGTAAGCATATAATTTAAAGAAATAAAAATAAAATTTATAAACTAACAGGAAAAACGAATAATCTAACAAGCTATTTATCTATCTATCTATCTATAACTGTATGTTGTTCGGACGTAAGTACTCAACACGTGTGTTGCTGACGTTGACAAGGCACCACTCAGCGTGGATAGGGGACTGAACAAAGGTAATAATACTTAGTTATGGCCAATATTTTGATTATTTTTTTAGCTTCACGCTGTTTCCGCACATAGCAAGGTAGAGGGAACATGGGAACCAAATGTTACCACTCCGTTCCCATTAAACACTTCCGTTCCCCACATTCCGCCGTATTCCCGAGACATTCCGCGTTGAATTCAAGGCTTTTGTGATTTTAAATTTCATTTTTTTTCATTAGGATATCTTTAATAGATACTGAGATAGTAAGGGTAAGAGACAAAAAAAATATTGTGTCGTTTTCTGTGTCATTTCATAGAAAAAGCAATAAAAGAAGCCATTGCAGCTTTCCCATGCTTATTGAACTAGAGATCGCCCTAAATAGATGTTAACAACATTAATAAAATATAACAAAAATATAAGAATTTGGGCGTAGCTAGATGAGAAAATATGGCTTAGTGGCCAGAGCGCTTGGCCTACTTCCAATAGGTACGGGTTCAAATTCCGATACATAAAAAAATTGAGACTTTTTCTAAAAACGCATTCTCGTTCTCTCTTCTCTCTCCTTCGTTTCTTCCTTATTATAAAATAACTTATGAAATATTATAAATATCGATATCATTATTGTATATTTAGTACGTCTGGTATATATAGTAATGTGAACTATTTACCATATATATATTAAAGCCAGATTAACAGACGTATTAAGCTCTCAAAACCTAGCTTTTGTAGCTGATGCGTCGCGTTGATTTAGTAAAACTGGGTATTACCAGTAATAATTATGTATAGATTTTGATTGAAATTTGAAACTAATTTATTATGTAATTTAACTCGGTGGTACATATGTGTGACTGAAATCGAGAAAAGTTGTGGGTTCGATTCCCACTCGAGAAAATATAATATTTAATATTTGCATTTCCCGGCTCTGATAAAGAGGCACAGCGTGGCGTTGAGCTTCGCCACTCAACACTCAATGCCTTCACAATTCAGCAGCAAAAGAGGAACGGTAGTGTCTTAATGAGAATGAAGTTGCGGGCGATGACTAGTGCTGCTTTATAAATCAACTTACATACATACATAGAAAAGCTTTATTAATTTATATTTTTTCAGATTAACTCAACGCCGATCTTTATTTTTATCAGAGCCGAAAATAAAAATAATTGAAAAACGATTATTCTTCTTGTACTAGTAAATAATTGCGTGGAAAGCTGAGCAAGGAAATGAAAATATTTCATTCCCCGAATGGGTATCGAACCCACAATCACCGCGTTTAGATTCATATGTCAACACCCCTGAGCTACGATGGAGATAACTGTCGTTAAATTGAAATAAATAGATATTCGATAGGTTGAATATATTTTCAGTCTTTAAAACAATAGGTAAAATAAAAAAAATGGAAAATGAACGTGGATGTTAAAAAAATAACAAAAATATGTTCGAACGTTGAAAAAAAAAGATCATCCAAACCAAAACTTGAACTACTGCGCAAACATGAGGAATGTTTTTATTTTTCAGAGCTTTTTTTTAACAATATACTAAAGAATAATAGAAGATAAATTTATTATAATTCCTTTGGACACCTATTATAAAAAATAAGAAAACTTTGAGGCCACCGTGGGGCAAGAGAACAAGGACAAGTGTGACTGTAGCGCGATGATTGTGGATTCGATCCCCACTCGGGGGATTGAATTATTTATTAATATTTTATTTCTTCACTCTGGTACCAAGGCAAAAGCGCGGTGTTGAGTTCCGCCACTCAACACACAATACCTCGAAAAATTGACGGGAACCTAGTGTTAAGACACTGGACTCCTAACTTTCCGCCCAATTTTCTAGACGTCGCAGTTACGTGTTGAATAGCAGAACTCAAAGGCGCGCTTTGTCTACCAGATCGGGGTAATTAATATAACTTAAGTATAATCAATCCCCTTATTGGGAATCAAACTTACAACCCTCGCGTTTACAATCAGAAGCTGTGCCACTGCACCATCTCGGCCTCTCTTAATCTTCTCCCTTACAATATCAATTTAGACATAATGAAAGATGAAAAGTCGCTAACTACCTTCTAAATATTGGCCAAAATAGGCTGTTTTTATGCAAGGCATCGCTCCTACCCTCACTTTTACGTTTTTCGACGAAATTTACGGAATCGGTCAGGCGACCTTTTCAATATATTTTCAATGGAAATGAAAATAAAATGAATGCGAGTTTTCCAATTTTTCACGGTAGAGAGTGTTTTTACGGAAATTTTGGTTAAATGTACATTTATTTTTATTTTTTTTTAGTTAGTACGTATATGTAGTACTTAGGTGTAAATTCTTTTTATATTGTTTTGTTGAATTCTTGTTAGGCATTGTTTTAGTATACGAATTACTTCATTTATAGAGATTTTTTACTAATATTATTTATTTTTCAAATAAAAGCATTTAATTGCAAAAAAATTTTGTTAGTACTTAATTTTATAATAATTAATTACTCATTGTTATGCCACTCGAATTTTAACGGTCAACCCAGTACGTATCCCTTGTCTAATAAAACTGAAAATATAACTTTTAATAAAAATTGCTTTTAATATTTTTTCAGCTTCACGCTCTATCTCGCTTATAGGAGAGTTGGCAGAGGGAACCTAATGTAAAGACACTCGACTCCTTGCTTTCCACCGAAATTTCGAGGCGAGGAAATGAAAATATGGAGACGACTGGAAATCGAATCCAGACATATTTTTTTGGTTGTATTAAAATTAAAAACATTTGAAAACAAATCCTTTTTCTCTTTCATTATTTAAAACGACATTTCTAAATAAATCGAAACACGCTTCAAAAGTTAATACAAATTTCACCCTACTTACCTAATTTACGTTTAGGGATTGAATTTTAAGTATCCCTTTTTTAAGGAACCCATTAAATATAAAAATGACATTTCAAATTTCAATTTCCTAATATTTTTCAGACGCCATTACGGCAAAGGGGCGTGGCTGACTGTGCTCAATGGTTACGAGTTCAATTTAAAACGAGGGGAAATATTTACATAATATTATGTATATTAATATTTATCATAATAGGCCATCGTGGCGCAGTGAAAATGTCTGGCTGTAAAACAATATATTCTTGGGTCTAGTTAAAGTAACTACATAAAACAAAGATATCTAAAAGTTAGACAGAAAGAAGTGATGTTTCTTAGCACTAACTTTTCTCTTTCTATACTGCTGTATTTCGTTTTTATTTCATTTGCTATAAATTTGTGAAGTTTTTTTTTTTTTTAGTAGTAATAGAGGGAGAAGGAAGCTAGCTGTAAGCAGAGGGAATCTCTGGTCACTTCCGTTTCCTGCTTTCCACATGATTCTAGAGGCGTTGCGTATTTATTGACTGTTGCCAGAACGAGGAAATAAAAATATTAAATAACTCATTTTCCCGAATGAGAATCAAACCTGTACCTAACTGCCACTGCCCCACGAAGGCCACCAATACTTAAAAAATTGACTTACCTACTTTTATATTAAATTCTCATTTAGCTTAAAGGAATTCAAACTTGCTACCCCCATATTAGATGTATTTCTTAAGTCGCTGGTTTATATCAACATCAAATATGCAACGTGTATCGCCGAGAGCAATTTACTGCGTAGCCTGGCTTGCGCCTTCCATGCTAAATAGTTCTGATGGCCTGTTTATATACTGAAGGTATGGAAAAAAATATATTTTATTAAAACTAGGTACTTTATATTTATTACGCGAGGGTAAAGATAGAGATCTAATAAATCACTCTGCTCTTCATTTTTTTACTAGATAAAGAGGGAACCCTGTGTTCAGTCACTCTGTTCCCCATTTTTTTATTTATTTAGCTTCATGCAATATTCCGCAAATGGCAGAGTAGACTGACGGCACCATGTGGTTTTCGAAACATTGGATGTTGACAGGCGGAACTAAATGCTGCGCTTTGTCTTGTTACCAGAGCGAGGGAATGAAAACAGTTCATTCCCCCAAGTGGAAACCGACCCCACAACCTCCCAATGACCTCTAAATCGGTAATAATATACAACCTTTAAACTTTGAAAGGCAATAACACATCTTAAATAACATTTTTTTTCCTATAAATATATGTATAAAAAATATAAACAAATGCTATGTATATGCCAAAAAATAGTACCTGGGAACCTAGTGTAAAGAAAGTATTAAAAATGTAATTTCCTCTAGTGGGAATCGAACCCATAACCTA
Source organism: Heliconius melpomene rosina (assembly GCF_056956725.1). NCBI lineage: Eukaryota > Metazoa > Arthropoda > Insecta > Lepidoptera > Nymphalidae > Heliconius > Heliconius melpomene. Next base: position 5,349,557 of record NC_140400.1, read on the forward strand.
TCGCTTTTACGCCACACGCTTGTGTCCCTGCATCACGACTGGCTCCAAACAAACTCTTCAGCTTTATAATATTAGTGGAGGCAACGTATATTATAATATGTATGTATAAATTATAAGCTTCGTATGAAATAACAAAGGATTTAATGTTCCCTTGTAGTTGAGACGTGTCTGTAACGAGATCGATTGGTTGTGGCTTTAACTCTAGTATAATGGCATATTTGTTAACCGACTTGTAAAAAGGAGAAGTTCTCAATTCAACTCCGAAAATTAGGAATTTTTTATAGTAAATAGTAGGAACTATTTACTAAGCTCGCCATAACGATAAAAAAGCTTAAACGTTTGTAAATAAGTTTAGGTATTAAAGCGTAGGTTGCCGAGCGAAGCGAACACTGTTATATCCTTTTATATGTGTATTTAACTTTTATAAATATTACCTACCATCCTCACAAAAATATATTTTTATGAAACTTAAATCTGTACCGTAATTATTTCATTTATATACCTACAAAGTGTAGTGTGTTCTGCCATTCGACGCGCAACGGAGGAGTGGGGGACGGAGTGTATTATCACTACGCGCATGTTACCACTACAAGGTTTACTGGTTACAGCTAAAAAAAACAAAAAACCTGTCCCATTTTGTAAGACGTATCCATACCCAACTCATGTATTTAACGACTTTGTAAAGTAAACTTCAAAAGCTTTATATTTTCCAACATTTTTCCGATAGAATACCTACATATAGCACCTATGTATGTGCTATGAAATTGAATATGCGGTGTATCGTCGCCCCAGGCGTACACTGATTTAAGTTTGTGCTCCGCTTTAGAGAAATTTTCTCTTTACTTATTGCAAAGATGATAAAATTTTAAAATAAGTAGATGAAGTTGTATAAGGATATGTAAATAACAACCTGTTATTTACATATCCTGCATTCTAATCCTCATTCTAATCCTAATCTATATATATAAAATCGAAAGGTCACTCACTCATCAGGAAATCTCAAAAATTACATGTGCTAGGAATCTCAAATTTTGCATAGGAGTTATTTATAGGACGTAGGTGCTCGCAAAGACGGGAATTTGCAATATTCGACTTCTAGGGGGTTGTTTTTGGGGTTGAAAGTTTGTATGAAACTTCGTTACTACAAATGCTAGGAGTCTCAAATTTTGCATGGACGTCACTTATAGGACGTAGGTACTCATGGAGACAGAAATTAATAATAACGTAGTTCACGCAGGCGAAGCCGCGGGCGGGCCGCTAGTAATATTATAAATGTCAAAGTTTGTGAGAATGGATGTGTGTTCCACGTTCACGTTAAAGTATTAACATTTTAAGCTTAATTGGGTAGCGCCACTCAATATCAGACTTGAGATACTTAAATGAATAAAATAGACATTCTGTCTTAAAAAAATAAAATAAATAAAAAACCTTTAATTATAAATAATACAATATTTTTTAAAATATTTAATATTGAGGTCGTCGTGACGCAACGAGACAGCGTCCAATTGTAAACGTGACGGTTGTGTGTTCGATTCCTAGTCGGGGTGATAAATTATTTTAATTTAATCGCTCTAGTTCCATACAAAGCGCGGCGTTGACTGAGTTCAGCTACTCAACACGCAAAATCTCAAAAATGGACGGAAAATGGGGGATGGAGTGTCTCAACAATAGGTTTCCTTTGCCTACCCTGCTATACTGAAAATACAGCGTGAAGGTGATTTTTTATTATCCAATTAAATTTAAAATACCCTTGAAACTCGACTCAAGTGTTTAAACGACTTTTATAGAAACTAAATTAAGTAATCAAATGGCTGAAAATTGAAAGGTCCACGCTCGATATTTCACGTTCACTAAATCGTATCTGCTAACGTCAAGGAAAGAGTGATGCCGCGATCCGTTTCATTTTACCTATATAGACAATACAGTTGTATATTACGTCAAACATATTTTAGATATTTCAAATTTGTACAATATTTTGTACCTATATTAATTTTCAATGTATCTTGAAACGGTGACAAGAACTAGGGTAGAAAAACTTCCAGGTAAATTGGTATAGTTTCAATTTCCAATAGTATTTTTAAGCAGAAAACACCTCCATTTTCCACCTAATTTTCGTGGCATTGTGTGGAGTTCAACGTCTGATTTTTTTTTTCATTTTAGCGTTCCACCCGATTGAATGTAATAATTATGGAATTAAATTTCAAAATATTTAAAATTAGCATATAGCATCAGCAGAAACAAACTCTATGAAGCTCTTTAGCTTTCTCTGCAAATTTACAAGCACCACATAGAATATTTCATAACATAATAATATTTCGAATATCCAGAGAGAACCTAGAGTTAAGACATTCCCTTCCCTACGTACCGCCTTACTTTGCCCGAGACATAGCGTGCTGAGTTACGGAACACAACGCCGCGCTTTGTCTCCTTACCAAAGCGAGGAAATAATTTCCCCCAGGTGGGAATCGAAGCCACCTCGTTTATAGCCAAATTGATATTTCTTACTACATAATTAAAAAGTCCGGCCGAATAACAAACCGTGTATACTCATCCCTATTAAAAAGAAATCTTAAACTTAACGTACGTTTTCAGTCCATTTAATGATTTCTAAAGCCACCATTAGCCTACCTGTTCACGATTTATGTCGCCCTGGTGCTGGCGGCTCGTTACTTTAGATGTAAGATGGAAATAATAATCATATCAAATTGATTGGCCCATTTTCTTATTTTTAAAGTGCATTCTAATTGATGTAGATTTAAAAAAATATTTTAGCTTCATTTATCTTACGTAGGTATATAGCAGAGTAGGGGGTAGAGGGAACCTAGTGTTAGGCACTCCTTTTTTCACCAGCCTTGATTTGTTTTAATAAAGCGATTCGCTTTAAGCTGATTTACGCTTTTTCTTGCATAACAGGTAATTTTCATAACTTTAGGCCAACCGGAAGTATTAATAGTATTATTTTGATGGAAGGATGGAGGATGGAAGAATGGGGAAGGAATAATAGTATTATTTTGATTCTCTTTATAGTGTCGAAATACGCATTTTTTTTTCTTTATAAGCGGCCATATATATTTTTTAAGTAAATACAGAAATATGATTTTTTTTGAAAATCATGGGAGCGTAGCTGAGTCATATAGTCAGATCTATGTGTGGTGTGTGTGGGCACACAGACGGACAAAGTGATCTTGTAAGGGTTCCTTTTTTCCTTAAAAGGTTCGGAACCCTAAAAATAACTTAGATTTATGTATGACAAATTCTAAATGCGGGAAGTATACATAATCGTATATACGATAAATGATCGAAGTGGATAATAAAAATATACTATCAAATCGAACCATTAGTTCCTGAGATTAACCCGTTCAACCAAACAAATACTTCAGCTTTACCCATATTATTATAGTATTTAAAATATTATAGATAGACTAAAAGAATTAAACTTTCTTAACAAGATTTATTTCTATAAATGATTAATGATATTAACTTTTACGTAAATTGTAAAAGTAACCGTTTAAAAGTCTCAAAGTAAATAGGTCGCTCAAGAGTCAAGATACGGAGACGGACGGACAGGCCGACTTAATAATTCAAAATGGCAGAGAGCAATGTACGGTAGAGCTTGTAAATTTAATATATAAAATATATTTTTTTAGGTTAATATAATTATTCTACATTAAAATTATTTAATTTAAAACAGTCGGCTCAGCGTCCGATTCTAAATACGACAATTGTGGATTCGATTCTCATTTGCGGGAATAAAATATTTTTATTGTCTCTCTCTAAAAATTGGGTGAAATGTGGGGAAAGGAGCGTCTTAGTATTAGAGTCATTTCCTTTATTCATGTAGTTTTATATAGTCTATGGGTAAATAAAATAAAATATATTTTTAAATTATCAAAACTATTATTATCGTTTATTTTCACGTGGTACTTTTTGTAAAACAATCCGAAAGACCCTTTAGATTATTTATTTCATCGATTACTGAACCTATTACCTAACTATACAGTCAAACACTTCCCATAAATTAATGTCAAGATTTCCTTATATAGATCCTGTAAAGTAAAATTATTTAATCTCAGTTTAAACAATAATTTTGCTAAAAGCTCTGATAACAGCCACTCTATACAAAAACTCGCTAATGAGTATAGTTAATGAACAGACAGACGACAACTGCTTACTAATAAATTCGATGCATAATTCATCGATTTTGTCCAAACGATCAAAAATAATTGCCTCACTTCTATTTAATTGGAGAAAACACTAAAAACCTCTTAAAGGTGACCATTTTAATAGTAATAAATCTATTTTTCATTTAGAGAAAAAGACAAAATATGTATTATTTATAATTTCACGCTTACATGCAGCAGGGTAGGTAAAGGCAGAACCTAGTGTTAACACACTCCTACATATTTCTTTTTCTGGAGTAGGAATCGAACTCACAACCCATCGAGTTTACAGTTGCACGTTTGTGCGCCTACGCCTCCTATGATATCAGTTTTAATGGATACTAAAACTTTTGGGTCCGAATGTGTAAAGAGTTAAGATATGGATATTATAGATTCTTCCAAACCCTACCGTTCCTGTACTTCATCAGTCCCTACAGAGCTAAGACACTCAGAATATGTTTATTTAGTACATATTAGATTGTACGTTTTCAAAAGTCACACAAACTCAAGGTAAACTTTAGTATACCGTCTCAGGGGCATTATCGGTACAACCCTATAATACAGGCCTCAAATCGATATATTTTGGGCGGAGTGTCTCGCCACTAGGTTTCATCCGCCTATCCTCGACATACGGGATACAGATACCAAAAACCCTTAAAAATATAATCATTTATCACGAAAGCTGTTTTAAGCCAGACAATATATTTTCAAAGACGATAGTTAATTTCATTTCAAATAACATACATACAAATATAATAAATTTTTTGGTCCAAATAGCATTAAAAATAGTCTTGATGCAGGATCTACAGCGAGCCCGGGGGAAATTACAACGCCCAATGAAGTAACTGTTTCACTGGTAACGTCGTAAATATGTCATTTGGATTATACTTTAGTCTAGTTTAAATATAAAAATATAAATACACGATTCCCTAACTTGAACGGGAGATGCATAAGAATATGGAATTTCTTCATTTTAATCAGGTTGTCTGAAAGCACCAGTGTTAAACCACTCCGTTCTTCACTCACGGCTATCTTACTCACATTATGGAATCTAACAGAACGAATATAATTAGCAACTTAGCAGACCAGAGATTTTTTTCATCTTCATTCATATAACACTGTTGGTGGAGAGAACCTAGTGTCAGGACCCTCCAATCTCTACTTTCCGTCCGAATTAAGGTGTTCAGTGGTGGAATTCAATGCAAAGAAATAAAAAAAATACGCCCCAGGAAATCTTGAATCCACAACCCATGGTTGAATCCTCCACCATAGCATTTGTCCACGATGGTACTTTACTTAATAAAAAAAACATAATATATTATAGCAGTAGAGCATACGTAGCGTTAAAACAATCTGTTTCCCACCTTCAGTCTAAATTTCGAGACATTGAATATCTCAATACCGCACTTTGTCTACCAAAATGAGCAAATAAAAATAAATATAAACATTACTTTCGGAATCGAACCCGCAACCATCGCTTTAACTACTGCTGTTCCACTACGCCACTATGGCTATTTACTTAATGAAATTAAATTTAAATCAGGTTCAATAAAAATCGCTTCAAATTTTAACCCCTATTTGACTTATCGAAGGGAGGTTAATAAAATAGCCCTTTCTGGAAGTCGCCTTAAAAAGAAAACTTTTAATTTCAATATCAGAGAATAGCTATTAAATGGCGATTATTTTAGAAGCCAGCACCCTCGTTAAGTGAAAAAAATTACAATAGGATGTTAAAAAATGGAAGCGGTTAACGTTTTTAAAATAAACACTATAAAATTACATACCGTCTATATGTTTCCAACGTACTCGGACAGAGGTTCCACGTAATTACAATAAGTGACATGTATCACTCAATAACAACACTACACACTAGATACCTTCCAATCAGGGCTTCCACCTACAAGCAACTGTTCCCGTTTGACGTTTTTCGATTGAGCAGTATGCTGTTGGCCATATCGGCCTCTACAGCGTCACCGGACTTGGGGAGGCCGAGCTAGACGAGCTCTGACCTTGGCATGGCTACCGTGGAAGGTACCAACAAAAGAGAACACAGTGGCGCAAGGGCGTCTCCTTTGAGACTCGGACCGCGACTTGCGAACACCGTTCGTAGTGGGGGGCTTTGCTTCGATCGGTTCGACCAAAGCCTACTGGGGAGGGCTCTTGATGCCCTATTGGATTAATGAGTGCGGGCTCCTCTCGCGCCGAGGCGCGATTGGGCCACAGTAAAGCTGGGACCTCGTCTCCACCGGCGGGGACGGTGTGCGTAGCGTGTATGTGTGCGATTGTGTGTGGCCCTACCTACAAATTTAGGGTCGTTCGCTTTAGTGATGGCGTCAGCATCCTCGGTTAGGATATCCCGGGGTCGACGGCGATCCCACGGGCGACGTTTGGCGTAATTACACGAGTTTACCACCAGCGGATTCGGATGCGATTCGGCTTTAGTGAAATAACTACTAGAGAGCTTCCGACAGTGCTCTTTTACTGAGTCTAATTTGACGTCTCTATGGAGATCGGTATTACGCATGTACCACGGGGCACCGGTAGTATTACGCAAGAAACGGTTTTGGATTACTTGTAATCGGCTAAGGTCTGTCTGTGCGAACACAACACAGGCGTAGGCGAAAATGGGTCTGACGCATGCTTTATAGAGTCGGATTTTATTTCTAAGTGAGAGTTTACTTTTAGCACAAATGAGTGGATACAAACAACTTAGGACGTAGGCCGCTTTGCGGCGAATCCCGTTTGACACAATTCCACTGCTTTTATTGTCTTTTTCACCTAAATCCTACTACCCACATTTACACGAGTTCTCTAACAACGAAATATCACTATTACATTAAAATGCATAAAGCACGTAACGAAAAGTAAGAAAAAAAAAACATAAATAATGTACATTTTCTATCAACTACCCTCAATTCTTTTTAACATTAACTTCAACAAATGTGGAAATTAAACGAATTATATTCACAATACTCTAAACTCTATCTCTTTTACAATAAGTACTCAAATCGCTTACATTTAGTGCTTCATCACCAAATATTTTCCAAAAAAGATCATGCAATTTGAACTCTATTGCTTTACAAATAAGAGCCAAGCTATTTGGTAAATACCTAATGAATAAGCAAGTGCCAGTGGGAGAAGAATTAAAGGTATTAATTCAGTCGATAAATCTTGTTGCCTCTCGAGTGAAATACGAAAGAGTTTGGTAACGTACGATATTCGCACCTTAAAATATAAACAATAATCCATGGCGGAGCACTGTACATGCGGTTGGTTGTGGGTTCAATCCTAAATTGGGGAAATTATTATATTTAAACAGCGTTGTATACTGCCTCTCGGTGTAATGATTGGAAAGTTTGACAGAGAGTGGTGAATATAGTGTCATACCACTAGATTCCCTCTGGCTACCCTGAATATATGTGTGATGAATTTCACTACAACAAAATTACAAATTTATATTCTCAGCTATTATTATAATAATATTCTCAGCTTTATTCTATTATAATGTTTGTCTATGTATTATACCTAGATTCGTATGTGCATGAAGCCTGCATGGATCTAGCTTCAAGTGATAAATCGCATTCCAAACAATTGTATGGCTTGAAAGATTTAATCTTTCATCGGTGGCAAGTTACTGTGCTAAATACATACTATGTAAAAAAGGTGAAATGGTCTACTATTTAATTTTTTTAGCTTCTCACTCTGTATCCTGCGTCAAGTAGTATAGGCAGAGAGAACCTAATATTAAGATACTCCGTTCCTAATAAGACACTTCCGTTCTCCACTTTTCCGCCGATTTATCTTTATTTAAACATTACATTATATTTTAAACATTAAAAGGCGGAAGTTGTTCACAACAAATCACAGCGTCGAGTTACGCCTCTCAACACAATGACCCAAAAATTGTGGCGACGAGTGAGGAAAGGAGCGTCTTAGCACTACGTTCCGTTTGCCTTAGCTAATTAAAGCAAGTATTTTGGATAATGCCCGGGCATTATAAATAATACCTTTGTTAATCACTTCTTCCACTGCATTAACACATAAAAACACATACGGAAACACAAAGTGCATACACAAGCATACCTACCACACACAATGACCGAAACAAAGCTACATTAAATAAAACGTTAGCATACAAGAACTACTGTAATTCAAAGTAAATCACATTTTTAAAAATTCAATACACGAACAACATAAAACATGTGGGGGGATCGTTAGAACTTAATTTGTTTTCACATAAAAGGAATCTCGCGAAGGTGTAAAAGTGTTCGTGCATCCAATTATATTGAAGCGACGCTTTGTGGAATTAGCGCTTTGGAAATATAATCAGTATGGTACAGTGGAATAGTGATAATATGACTGTAGACGCGTATGTTGGGGGTTCAATTACAGCTTCAGTAATTTTTTTTTAGCAGGCAAGGCAGCAGTGTTAAGTAGCGAAACCCGCGTTTTATAATATTACCAACGCTAGGAAATGTAAATAATTATTTCCCCGGGTGGGAATAGAACCCCCAACTGGTTTTTTAAAAAATAAATATAACATAATATTTCATTATAATCGCATGACATCAAAATAACCCAATTTGACAGCTCCGGCGCGCGATAATTAATAACATTACGTAAATTCTGTCAAACACGTTCCGATTTAAATTTTACGAGTAGGTAATTTTACTTTCTACGAAAATTGCTTATGATTTCTTTTTGGTGTTCTTTTTCACGCACCTTCCGCGTTCCGTCACATTAAAAGAGCTTCATTTTCTAGTTTGATATCTTCCAAAACCGAGACATTAATTTCTCAAAATTTCAGGGGGAACGAGGAAAATCGAGATTTTCCATTTTAAGCCAAAAAGTCCAAGCAAATAAAAATGATGTCGATGACTACTTAGAAAGCAATTAAAAACGCCAAAAAATATATATAATTATTATTTCATAAAACTATATCTATAATAATGTAAATTTTCAATATGACCGTTTTCTTGAAAGACGTTTCGATCTCTTCTTAGTGTTGGTAGTGCTGGGCTTCATTGGTATGGTCTGAAAATAAAATATATAAAATAAATAAACAAAACAGCTTCACGCTGTATCCCGCCTACAGCAGGCAGAGGGGACATAGTGTTAGGACACTGCGTTCTCAAAATTCTCCGTTCCTTAATCTATATATATAAAATCGAAAGGTCACTCACTCATCACGAAATATCAGAAACTACAAGTGCTAGGAATCTCAAATTTTGCATACGAGTTATTTATATGACGTAAGTGCTCGCTAAGATGGGAATTTGCAATATTCCACTTCTAAGGGGTTGTTTTTGGGGTGGAAAGTTTGTATGAAACTTCGTTACTACAAATTCTAGGAGTCTCTAATTTTGCATGGACGTCACTTATAGGACGTAGGTACTCATGGAGACAGAAATTAATAATAACGTAGTTCACGCAGGCGAAGCCGCGGGCGGGCCGCTAGTAAATTATATTAATTAAACACTACAACGCACATAGTATCAACGACATGTTGAAGTAACTTAATTCCCACGTCCAGTATGGAGATACGATACAAGTACCCTACTCGCTATAGTGTTAGCCGCGCCATTAGCATAACCGTTTGCACTAACTGACGTCACTTAGGGGACGATGTGGCTAGATAGAACTATCTTAATTTCGTAAATAATAAATAAAAGAAGTAAAAAATATTTAGTTTAATTTTTTGTTTTTCTTTTCTAAATAAATAGGTACTTAGTTTGTTATTGAATCCAGTCGTGGGGCAGAGGGGTGGGTGACTGTAAACATAAATCGTCCGGAAATCGGCGGAACATTGGGACTCTTAATGGGAACGGAATAACTTAACACTACGACTAGGGAACCTCTCCCAGGTTCCCTCTGCCTACCCCGCTATGTACGGAACACAACGTGAAGCTAAAAAAATATATTATGTAAGTGAGTCCGACATCAATTTTTATATAGGTTTATCAAAAATCATCGAATTAAGATGAAGAAAAAATTGTTCACGACAAGATTAATACATAAGGAAGCTACTGATAAGACACTTGCTTTTCCACGCACCGCCTAATTCTAAAACATTACGTCTTAAATAACCGGACTCAACGCCGTGCTATATCTAAGGTGAAAATCAAACAGACAACTACCGTTTTTACCCTCAAATGTACCCCTTTTAAATATACATATATATATATGTACCTAGATATTATATATAACATAGATTAGGAAAGTGTTAGTGATATCAGCATAACAGTTTGGACTAAGTGACGTCACAACGACGCCGCGGCTGATTAGACCTATCTAAATTTGAATAATAATCACATCTCGTCCGAACATTTCGTTGAGATTACGATCGTTATTTCCTTTTACGATTAAGCTGAGAAAAAAGCTTGCGAAATAGCCCTTTAGAAGCTCAGACCTATAATATGATAGAATATATTATGATAGAACGTCGAAACGCGGCGTTAAGTTCCACCAATCAACACGCAACGCCTATAGAATTCGGCGGAAAGAACAAAATGATGAGCAGATTTTGATTTAGGTTTGACGATTTTACAATTATTCGTGAACTTTCAGAGGTCAAAAGGAAAGTCTCGTTTTGTCATTTTTCCGTTCCACAAGCATACATTTTTCGAGACGAGTGTGTTGAGTAACTCTATATCGTGCTTTGTCTTGTTACTATAACAAGGAAACCGCACGGGAATCGAACCTACAACTGTCATGTTGACAGTTTTCATACATTTACTGTCATGTTGTCGTGTTTACCCTTTGCCCTTTGCCGCTGTATTAAAACGGCTTTAATAAACTATATATAAACAATAAATATAAATTCTAAAAATGTAAATCTAACTAATCTGTCAATAATTGAAACCCACTAACTAACTAAACTAATTGAATCAATATTTGCAGAGAGCTACTCGTTAGCAAATATCGGTATTTCTGAAATTCACACTGGAAAATGGTAGGTAAACTATGAATTGAATAGAATTGTATTTTCATTTTCCTGCTCTTATGAAACACGGTGTGTGTCTTGTGAACACGGCGGCGTTGAGTTCCGCCACTCAACACCCAGTGTTTATGCTTTTTTTTTGTATTTGTCGCTATATATGGACCGTTTATTTTGAAAGTGGTGTAAGTCCATTTTTGAGAAAAATGAGCTATCACGTAATTCATGCTTAATTTAATGTAATTTTTTTATATATAACTAGTCCGTGTTTAATTTCTCAAAAAAAACCCATATTTTGAACAACTTAAAATCGGTCGGTAAATGAAATTGCATAATCATCGACATACTAACCTTTAATTTTCTCGAAACAAAAGAAAATGGACTTACACCACTTTCAAAATAAACGGTCCATATTATAGTAGGCTATATTATATCTCAATAACAATTTCGTTGTAACCTACACACTCAGATGTCATACATAACTCTTACCCTTATTACTATTTTACAATAGGGACGAAGTCGCAGTTAAAAGCTAATAATAAAATAAATCGTATAAGCTTTTCCCAACGTTACTTCCAACACCTTATCAGAACACAAAAGTATCTGAAAAGTATTTACACAAAATTAATATATAAACCACTCGGGAATCGAACTCGAAACCATCGTATATCAAACGGCTTTAAATCGAAATCTACCGGGAGACATCGGGTGTGAAAAATGTAGCGAATGGAAATCAAGCTGTCCCACAGCACAAAAATTCTGGGACCATCAACGTATAAAAATAGTGGAGCAGTTACATTTTAATATATTTTTAAAGAGTCATTCGGCGTAGAGTTCTGCCACTCAATATGCAATGTCTCGGAAACTGGAGAGAAAGTGATGAGTGTTTGTACGGAATATGCGAAATTCAACGTGAGGCTAAAATAAAATTATTTGCAGATTAAGATTTTAAAACAAATATACGTAAATTTTATATTACGGAGATTTCCCCAATATGGTAACACGACAAATCAGTTGAGTTCTGCCACTAAGCGCATAATATTACGATACAAAAGCGGTGCGTGGGCAACAAAGTGTCTTAACTCTAGGTTCCCTCTGCGTACCTGTAAATGTATCGAACAAGTAGTTCCTAAGATTAGCGCGCCCAACCAAACAAACGCTTCAGTTGTTGATGAATAAAAAAATAAACCTATCCACAAATTCACAATTCTTGTTCATCGCGGCTAAAAGCTCCCATCGGTCGCGTTATCACGCTCGCTTTCAATGTTCAAACCCTATTTCACGTGCATCCTAGAATTTATACTACAACGTATCAGATGGCCAAAGTTAAAATGGCGTAAACTTCTAATTTTACGTTATATCAAAATTAATATTGAAATTTGTTAATAATAAAAAGAACACATGTACATGAGTTTGTAAAACAAAAAATAAAAAAATGCATCACTTCTTTTCACACACACACAATTCTTTTTCAGACAGCAATTCAGCATCTCCCTAAACAGTTTTTTGGTTAGATGAAAACATTGTGAGATGGATGAGGAGAACCTATCCTGCGCGGCAGGGGAGACCTAATTTTAAGTCAATCCTTTCCTTACATTCCGTAAAATCTTCGTGACATACGTATTAAGTTTAAATTCAACGCCGTATCACCTCTCTAGAGATGAAAATGCAATCCACTTGTTGCGCCAATCTTGTTGTTTTTTGACTTACGTCCACCTTCTCTTTTATTCACATACAGTCTATTGATTGAGAGACAGAGAGAAATTATTAACTTCAAACAATCATAATAGGATAGGTTTCTTTTAAAGACTAACGTCGCATCAAATAATAAAATATCTTAAATTCTGAGTTATGCTTCTTTATTCCATCCAAATAGATACCAGCGTAAATAGGATATTAGAGAAAAATACTCTTTATAATGTGGTAATAGCGATAAAAATCGTGTAAACCACACTTTTGATATCTTCGTGCTATTGACTGGAAGCTCAACGTATTTTATGCTACATTTTTGTACTTATTAAAATTATACTATAGTGGATTAGTTCTACTTTCTAAAATGAATTCATAGGTAGAAAGAAAAAACGTAGGTAATTCGATTTACAGGAATATAAGTAATTTATGCTTCGATTATTTTAGGCTTCGAATGAAAATATTAAATACTAGCGGGCCGCCCTCGGCTTCGCCTACGTGAACTACGTTATTACTAATTTCTGCCTCCATGAGTACCTACGTCCTATAAGTGACGTCCATGCAAAATTTGAGACTTCTAGCATTTGTAGTAACGAAGTTTCATACAAACTTTCAACCTCAAAAACAACCCCTTAGAAGTCGAATATTGCAAATTCCCGTATTAGCACGAGCACCTACGTCCTATAAATAACTCCTATGCAAAATTTGAAATTCCTAGCACTTGTAGTTTATGAGATTTCGTGATGAGTGAGTGAGTGACCTTTCAATCCATACCTATATTATAAATTCGAAAGTAACTCTGTCTGTCTGTCTGTCTGTCTGTCTGTCTGTCTGTCTGTCTGTCTGTCCTTTACGCAATCAGGGCCAAACCGTTAATTTAAATGTGATAAAATACTCATATAGAGATACTTGAGGATCCCGGGATGAACATAGGATACTTTTTTTTTCTCATATTTGTAATATTTTTGATATATACCAATATATTAAAATAATTAATTTGACAAGCAATTTATTCCGCCATGTTAATAACAATCGTCGCTACGCGTTGCTAAGCAACGGCTTGCAAAGTTTGTTGTTTTAAGAAAACGTCACCCAAAGTGAGTTTGCTTCACGCGTACATGGCGCGCGCCGATATAGATTTGTATACATTAACAAAAATTAGATGATTTCTATAATTTGATATTCATCCTTATGAAAATAAATATAATAGTCACTTTTAGCATTTCATCTAGATTGAAATTATGGTTTACTGTATAACATTCTAATAAATAATTAAGATGTCACTGGTTCCAAATGACCTAGCCTACGAGTGGTATAGTATGACCGACGCAAACGGGCAGATGACTTTGATGGATTAGTAAATTTTTATATATTTTCGAATTACTGTTAATTTTTATTTAATTATTTGCTGCTTATAATTAATTCATCTCAGTTCTGTTGTCTATACCGATGTTATGCACTTAAAATATCGTAATTTTAATCGTTTGGGATTTTATTTAATATTGTTCGCAAAAACTAATAATTATTTAATATAGAAAAATGTTTAGGACGCGCGCACGGCAAACTTTAGGTACTTTTACTTCTTTTGTTTGTTCATTTCGGTTACTCAGATATTTTTTCTAATAATGAATCTCCACTTATTATTATTTTTTAACTTATTTTAGTTATTTAGGCTTATATTTTCGCGGGCGTAGCCGCGTCCGGGCCCACTAGTTTTATATATATAGATTTAATTTACCACGAGTGGGAATCAAACCTACAACCGGTCACGTTCACAGTTGCACGCAGCTGAGGAATAGAAGTTAACTACATCAATTATAGGAATTAAGAAAAACAGTCGGGGACTGTTTAAATTATTTTCTTTTCCCTGCTCTGGCAGACAAGGCGCGGCGTGGAGCTCCACCGCTAAATATGCAATGTCTCAAAAATTTGTAGGAAAATGGGGCACGGAGTGTCTTAACACTAGATTTCCATATTTCTAGATTCACTAGATTTCTACCCTATAACAAAAAAGACCATATAACAAAAAGTCTTAAATTTTTAAAAGCAAATCAAATAATAATCTTAGAAATTGAATCGATAAAGTAAATTTATCAAAGTTTAATTCACTCGAGTTCCATTCTATTGTATAGTAATGGAAGTATTTTTCTGGTAGTGTTTTTCTTGTAACTTCTAGTAATGTTAAGTTAGTTTTATACAACTTTGTACTAGAGCAAGCGAAAGCGGGCTTCTGATATTTATTATTGCTTTACAAACACTAACTTAAAATCAACTTTAATAAAGTTATAAATAATAAATATAATTTCTGTTTAAATTTCTTTTTTTCTGTTTAAATTTCTTTTTTCATTGAAAATTTTAGTTTTCCTATACACACAATGTAGGGGAAGAGGGAACGTATTGTTAAGACACTTCATTTTCACTCTCCGCCCAATCTTCCAAACATTCTGCATTAGCGCCTGGCCTCATTAACATTAATATTGTCTTATTTTGTTTTTACATATATATCGTTTTATAATATAATACTCCTCTATTGAATCTACAATCATTGCATATAAATAATTAAATATTTTTCCGAATTGGACTTCTATACATCCGTAAAAAAAATCTTCAAATCCTTTTCTGTCTTAGCTTTGCAAGCATTACCTTTTTTATGCTTTACACTGTACCCCGCACATAGCAGGGTAGGCAGAAGAAATCTGAGAACCTGAGTTATAAGACACTCCGATCCCATTAAAACATCCATCCCCACTTTCTGTCGAATCTTGGAGGCATTGCCTGTTCAGTGGCCGAACTGAATGCCGCGATGCACCTCGTTACCGGAACCAGAATCAGAACCAGAACCAAGAAAATGAAAATAATAAATATTTCATTTCAAATGAGGATCGAACCCACCACCAGCCGCGATTCTATTATTTAAACTATATATATTTGAAATTGAACTTTCAATATAGTCCAAATAATAGATACCCTCAAAAACTATACGCCACTCGACACACATGCACTACGAGCACACCGGCGTAGCTCGTAGGTGCGCTCCACATCGATTGGTATTACAAAACAGATTCAAGTGTTGACGAGAACACGAATGAAATTAATGCATACTATTTCTATGCAAAATAAACTATTTACATATGTATGTACGTATTCGTATATGTTACCGGTCGGATGTGGTTTTAGGACAAATTTTATAGTAGGCAAAAATAAAGCCCTAAAAATTTTTATGTGTATTTCGCTAAAAAATAGTAGTATAATAGTAGTTTATCTAAAATAGATTTTCGAGATATATAATATACAGTTAATTAAGTTAAGTTAGTACATAAGCCACATCAAGATCTTCATTTTTAATTGAAATCAAATGTTTTCATCTTAGGGACCAATCCTAGTCCTAGTCTCATCAAAATCGATATAGCATTTTTTGAGATATGAGATAACATCCTATCCGCAGAGGCACAAAGTGTGACTGCAAACGCGACTAGTTGTTCTTACTGTTGTTGTTGTCATGGGTTTGATCTCCACTTAAATTAAAAAAATAATATTTATTTAAATATATATTGCCATTTCTTCGATCTGTGCCGAGGCAAAGCGCGGCGTTGAATTCCGCCATTCAACACGCAATGCCTCCAGGACTCCTCCCTCTGCCTACTCTGCTATGTGCGGGATACAGCTTGAAGCTGACTTTTTTTTACTAAGTAGGTAATCACTGGATATTGAAGTCGGTTTTACTTTTTTTAACCTAACCATCAAAATTATTGTATTCTCTTATACAAAACTAATTTTGTCTAAAATCAGACTTGACCTATAACATACATATAAACGTAAATGGAAAGTCTGTTTGCAACCGCAACTCTCCGAAAGGTCATCATTGATTGAGTTAAAATTTCGATACAAATATGTATGTAAGTGAAGAACAAAAATATGTCGAGATTTTATGTTGTTCGTTTTGCTGTAGAGTGCACTTAATGTATTTAAATATATAATTTATAAGTTTGCTAACTAATACATAAATAATTTCTTTTTTTAGTAAACGTATTAAAATATAAATAATAATACTAAACAGAATGAACGAATCCCAATTTTCATCACACTAACCGAGCACCTTGCCTTATCTAAATGTGGCACGTCATGGCTCGTGGCGCAGCGGTATAGCGCTTGGCAACTGTTCTGGCTCAGATTCCCGAACGATTTTACATTTCCTCCCCCGACTTCCCGTGACAAAGAACAGACGGAAAGTGACGATCGAATTTACCGAACACTAGGTTCCCTCTGCCTATCTGGTACAACGTGAACAAATAAGTCAAACTCACACTGCCATGTTTTCTCACGATAATGGCTACTCCGCCTCCTCTACCGGGCTTCGCCCCCGCAGGCCGTGGCACACGACCCACGAAGCAACGGTCTTGCGAACGAAAAGTGTGGGTCGGTTCGCTGTCTTCATCATCTTCAGACGCTGGATAGCAGACCGAGAATCGTAATTATATTTTTTATAAACTAATAATGTTATTAAATATTAAATAAAAAATATATAAAAGAATAAAATTCAAATTCGATTAAAAAACTAAAAACATACTTTACTTCGTTGTCATAATTACATATACATACATAAGCTAACGTCAATAATTTTTGAATTGTTATTTTATTTAGTTTTTTCTACGAAATTATGGGATCGTTTAAAAGCGTAATAAAATAATTAACGGTCGAATTGAGGAATTATTAGCAACAATGTTGAAATATAGATCAATTTCAATTTTATCGATATATCTATTGAACTGAAATGTAACTAAAAAATTCATTCATTTCCAATTGTTAGGCACATATAACGTCCATTAAGCTTTAAGCACAAAAGCAATAGAGGTCCCTTTATATTTCCAATTCTGATAAACTGTTGCACAAGAACAGGACAAGGCTAACTTAATTACAGTACAAACGATGTGTCATGGCTGCCTTGAAGTCAACGCCTTTCTGCACGTTTGCGTATGGCTCACGCGACAAGAAAATAATTAAAAGTAAGAAAATTACCTAAAATCAAATCTGTGCCGCCACTCGAAGACCATACTGTAATAGCTACGATGGCCTAATTGGATTGTCTCTAAGATTAAATGTCAGTTGCTTAATATCCAACTATTCCGGACTAAATTTAGAATGTCTTTGTCAAATAAATATTGGAAAATAAAATTTAAGAAAAAGAATATAAAAAAATAAATTAATAAATTGGCGTCTTTACTCTGTTGACTGACGCGGCGAATGTGGATTCCATTCCCACTCATTTCCTGAAGACAACACATAGCATTGGTATCCGCCACTTAACAAGCAATGTCTGGATTCTCACAAGGAAGGGAAGTGTTATAACACTAAGTTCCCTTTGTCTGCCCTAGTGTATACGAGATAAAGTAGTCTATAGAAGATAGATAGCGTTTTTTGTCACTGCTTTGTGGGCTATGGCACATTTAGAAGGGTATAGAAAGAACCAAGTATTAAAACAATCCGTTACCCGTTTCCCGCCCAAATTAAAGACATTGGGTGTACAGTGATAAAACTCTACGCGGCACTCTGTCTAACCACAGCATAATTGCATTTAATAATAATTATTGCCTTTAATTTTCGATATTCAACCACTACGGATACAAATATGAAATAAGTTTATCAATCAATTTCCGAAACAAATTGTTAGTTTAGTTGAATTTCAAAACAATTATTGGAAAGTTATATTAAATTAACTTTAATTTAACGTTCACGTTCGCATATTTATTAACCGTGTCAAATTAGACGGCGGTAATTGAAGCTGTCGTGGCGTAGTTGGGATGTGACTGAACACTATATATTTTTTTTTCAGCTTCTCGTTGTATCCAGCATATACTTAGTAGGATAAACAGAGGGAACTCAGTGTTAAGACACTCCGTTATTCACTTTTCGCTCAATTTTCTAGACATTGCGCGTAAAGTGGCAAAACTCAACGCCGCGTTTTATTTTATTATCAAAGCAAGAGAATAAAAAAAAATCCCTGACTCATTAAAAATTTTAATTAACGATTTAAGTTCATATAGCCTTACAGCCCGCAAATATAACAATTTAGCATCATAAATGTAAGCCAATTACGTCAATCTATCTGTCGTTTTTAACAAATCGCAGAGACATTTAAAAGAAGATGAGAAGTAGAGGAGAAGAAATATATTTGAAGTTTCTCTACTTCATTTAAATTATCCTTATATTTCCAGTGTTTTTCCAGGTTTACGCTTTATTTATATATCAAAAGAGTTCTCTGATGATTATCCCAATTTAACTCATTCTCTAAACTCAATTCTCTTTAAACTTCTATAGAAGGTGACCTGATGGTACTTTTACAATCTGGCGCTGGCCCATTGCGTCACTACAGCCTCAGGATTTTTTCAGTTATCAATTTTCATTATCAATTGAGTTTTTTGTACATTTATAGTATTAAAGTGATATAAAGAAATTGTTTCGCAATATATCAAGCATATAACAAAATAGATAGAGGTATTTAGTGTTAAGACATTACTTTCTCAAACTTCCCCCTAATTTTCACACTTTGAATAAATATCAATAATATAAAGATGTACTGAAAAGGGTCCATTAAATTTCGTATAGGTACACATGATTAATGTAATTATAAAACTTTCATTAGGCAATTAACGAAGTTACAGCGACAACAATTTAACTTTTCACATATCTCAAGTAAATCTCATTTTCAGGAATAAGATATCAAGAGATAATCATCTACGCAGCATCACTTGTATTAGTTTATATATGGACCGTATTTTGGGTACTATACTTACAGAAAAATTAAAAGTCATGGCGAAGAGGTTGTGGGTTGGATTCCCATTTGAGGGAACGAATTATTTTCTTTTCCTCGTTCTGGGAACACGATAAAGTGAGGCGTTGAGTTCCACCACTTAACACGCTGTGTTAAGTGGTGGAACTCAACAATTAGGCAGTATATGAGGAACGGAGTAGCCTAACACTAGGTTCCTATCCTGCTATATTCGGGATACTACGTGAAGCAGAAAAAAATGAAATTATATTATCGTTTTCATTGCATTCTTATAGTTCATACTTGTGTTGGTAGAGGATAGAAACATAAAAATATAAAATAAAAATGTCTATCTGCATATATGTCTATGTATGACAAAATGATGCGGCACACAACCCTTGCACCCCAATTTCCAAGGTTTAATATTATATCGACGTTGAAAATTGGCGTCTCGTGTAATTACTTTGGTAAAGTAATTTGCTCGGTGGAATATTTTAGGCAGACCAGTCTAGAGACTAAGTACACTATTTTTTTAATATATTTTCTAAATATTCTCAATTACTTATGGAGGTTTGTCCCAATATAATATAGTACTAACGGCCCCCGAGCGGCTTCGCCCGTTTCAATTATATGAATTAAATATTATATACAAATTCAAAATATTCTTTATTAAAATTCTTTAATAAGCACTATTGAATTGTCGAATGAACATAAATCTACCTCCGGCTTGGAAGGCAATTCTACTCAGAAGAGCCGGCAAGAAACTCAACAATTGCACTTTTCAATATAAGGATTAAAATTTCATTTTTAATACAATAATACTATGGTAGCTACCCTGCATGAAATTCAAAAGATCTAATTCCATACATCTTTCACATTTATATGTTTTTGGATAGAGTAATAAACTTTCCTAATAACGTTCTTTTTACAGTTACTTTACAAAAACAATCAGCTTCACACTGCCACTGATCTTACAGGGTAATTTAGTGTTAAGACACTCCGTCCTCCACTTTCTGCCGAATTCTGGAGGCATTGCGTATTGAGTGATGGAACTCAACGTCAACTTTTACTTAATGAAAATATTAAATATTTAATTTCCTCCTTTGGGAATCGAATTCACAACCTGTAACGTTGAATCACACGCTATTGCAGTGGTATCCTCAGATATATATACTAGCATTAAATAAATATAAAAATATCCTTACATTCTGGTTCCCTATGTTTCAATATGCCTCTCAACTTTTGTATCGACATACGCTGGCTGGAGTGGCTACTTCTATAGTCGAACTCGTCCGGCTCCGACTTACTGTGCACTTTGCATTTCTTCTTCTTTACATTGCCTTTGCCGTATTTAAGTATACTAAAATAATATATTATTATATAATCTAAAACGTGGAGTTTTTGCAAGGAATATTGTTTTTTCAGCATTACGCTGTACCCCCACAGCCAGGTAGGCAAAGGAACCTAGTGTTTAGAATCTATGCCCATCAAATACTTCCGTTTCCCACAAATCCGAACGGCGGAACTCCACACCGAGCCTATTAAATCTTCTTTTCTTCTATGACCTCTTTTTAAATATTTAGGTGTATTTATAATTCATTATAAAAAAAAGTTTAAATTCATCATTAAGGAGCCGTCGTGGTGGGCCAAATTTCCCCCACTCGTCGTAAAATGTCTCAATACTATCTATCTGCCGTGCTATAATATGTAGGTCATTGTACCCGAAAGCTAAAAAATATATTTTATTATTAGTTAATAAAATATTGTATAATTATTATACTAACGACAATCTCTTCTTCTTTTTAACGCTTTCAACAGAACTGGACGTATCATCAGCTTCATCGGAGTCGGTATATAAATATGACAATTTACCCATTTTATTAAAGCGAAACAATTTGAAATATATATTATATTAAATTTTTAAATAAGTCACATATTTTCTTAATTAACGAGGATTTTAATATAGTTTTAGTTTTTAATTTTACACATTTTTTTTTAGTGTAATAATTTTACAAAACAATCATTTTGATAATTCAGTCAATGTCAGCTGTCATTAATATGAAAAAAAAAGAACATACTTATGTCAGTTATATTCTTTCTGTGTTCTGCATTCCATGAATTACGAAAATTAAAAAAAGCTAAATCGCGCTTACTTAGGGGTAGCTAGTGTTGTTATGTAATTTTTTGTAATATTTTTTATTTTGTAATATTTTTTAAAAATTCTAAGCCCCCTTGCTTTTTTCAATGTAATGAGTTTTTTATTTAAGGAAGCATTATTTTTGTTTTCAATATTTTTACTAATTTTTGTAGGTTAATTTTTTCAATATTTTTAAGTTGGAGAACGGCATCAGGGCGTAAACCCTCTGCCTGCCCTAGAGCAGGTATGGGGGGTGGGATGCGGGAGGAGGGAAAAATGAGCATATGCCACCTGGGTGGTCAGCTCAGCCAGATGAAATCTCACCTGGGTGATGTGACCACCCAGGGGAAACCGAGGACGGTTCCCCAAGAGAGGCTTAGGCCTAGGACTAGTCAGAATACAGTGTTGGCATAGCAAGTTACTACTATCGCAGACACTTATTATTATCGGCAAATATAAAAAGTTAACATAATTAAACGAAAAATAAATAAATTTTCTTAAAGATTGACATTTAAAACGTAACATCAAATATTTCATTATGTACCAACGTTATAAGATCAACGTAAAATCAAATTTACAATGTGATACAGGAAGACATATTTATTTCCAAGCACACGTCGTCGGGTTAAATCGAATTTGTTAACGTTTGTTGAAGACGTTATACGTACGCTTTTATAAGGAAAATATTTGATACTTACTCTATATGTTCTATCTGAGAGGTATTGTAGTTTTGTTTTTCAGTGGGATAAGCAGAGAGAAAACAGTGTCATAACACTCCGTTTACGTTATTGTACTGTCTTGTTATAGTTCCTGATTTATTACCTTAGGTCTAGTCAGGAAACATGCAATGTCTTTAAAATTATCTCAATAACAGCCTATTATGCTTATATAATATTAATTGCAATTATCTTATTATACTAGGCAGAGCTGAGTTAAAATTAAGCTATTTGCATAATTATTATATGCCCACAAGCATGTTAGGTTTCTATGTACCTAATGATATAGGTAATACAGATTTAATTGAATATGCTATAACAGAGCAATACAACTATTTAAAATATTATTAAATATTCTTTATTCTTTTAACTTTCTACAGTTAACTTTCATCACGTAGTAAGTAACAGAATAAAAAAAGTTTTTGAAACAATTTTATAATGAATGCAGCCTAATCAAAAGAATCAGCGTTTCCCTCCAAATACAAATTCGAAATTCGAATACGAAGATTCCGAATTCAAATCAGACGCAGTCAACTGACTTTCACACCAACTTAAGAATTTTTATTACGCATTTTTCGCACAGATTCACATTGGCAGGAGAAATTTATTGTTAAAGATCTTATAGGTTGATTGACGGAACCCAACACCGCACTTAGTATAATTACACCTGGGAAATTATAATATTTGTTGAATATAAATATTTGAAGTCAGTATTGGCGCATGCGCGTGACGTGCGACTGTAAACGTGACAGGTTGTGGGTCCATGCCCACTCGAGAAAATAAAATATTTAATATTTTGATTTCCTGCCTCTGATATTTTTTTATTTTTTCTGTATTCTGCTTTTGCAACTCTTCTTTTGGAATATATTCTTGATAATCTATGTTTTAAAATATCTTGAATCAATATAGCAAAATAAATAAATAAATTAGTGAACAATATCTGTTATATAGCAAATAGCAATATAATATCTATGTAAAATGAGTACATAGTTTTCTTACAAGATTCCAAAATATAAGGTAGTATTTGTATAATAACGATGAAATCTACAATAAAATTTTATTTTATCATAAGTTAAAATATAATTTTAAAAATTATGGATATACATATAAATAAAAAAAAATGTATATACACAAAAAAATTTCAAGCGCTACTGTAATAGCAGTCGTAAATGGCCGCAATTCATTTCGCCGGTGCGTTAATACATTTTGTTGGAATTGAATTATTTTTTTCCATCTGTAGACGTGTGAGGTAAATACCAAGTTATATTTATAATTTAGGAGGGATGTTTTTACGTCGTTGGTATTTTTTATCCTTTTTTTTCGATATTTTCCGTATTTTACCTAGGGCAGCTTCCTTAATTTTTAAGATTCAATTAAAATATATAGAACTAAAATAAGATCTTTTACCTTAGATTTTCGGGATCATTTCGCAGACAGTCTACCCACCACGGCCTACTACAAGATATTTGAAAAGCCACGTGTCCAAAAATGTTTCTTAATATATGTGATGAAATATAATTGATGCTGACTGACACACGAAATACAGCCGAAGCCGCGCGGCGTAGAACCCTGAAATTTGGTATACGTAGGTTCTTGTTTCTGTAGTAGGTATCGTATTTCTTTTTAGCTATAAACCTGTTTTCAGCGTCACGCTTTACAGCGTCGGCTTACCCTGCACACAGCAGGGTAAGCCGAGGGAACCTAGTGTTAGGGTACTCCGATCCCTATTTTGGGAATTTCCACACATTCTTGCCCGTTCGCCGCGACTGGCCTCTCAAAGTAACGACTAGTTCTCATAATATAAGAATCGTCATATCCATTGACCTTAATTGACAACGTTACAATATTAACTTTAAAATAAACATAAATAATAAATCAGCTTCACGCTGTATCCCGCACACAGGGTAGGGAGAGGGAACTTAGTGTTAAGACACTCCATTCCCCACTTTCTAACGAATTCTGGAGGCATTGCGTGTTGAGTGGCAGAGCTTAACGCCGTGCTTTTGCCTCGACACTAAAGCGAAGAAATGCAAATATAAACGTAAGTAATGTATAAACATATGAACAAATCATATAATTAATGACAACGATTAAGCTGTAATATTTATACAAATAGCACTTCAAAACAAGTTATATCTAAATTCTCATAACAAAGTCTGTCTAGATTAAGTTTTACCGACTCCACCTAGTTCACCTCGAGGTCTAGAAATTATTTACGATCAACTCCAGTTGATGTAATTAGTCACTCGCATGGGACAAATAAAGTTTGATGGTATAGCTTATACTTAGCTGGTACTTGCTGGGATGATAATATGTTTTGACACTGGATGATATAATATATTTTTATATCTTCATAGCTTGCCCAGGACTCGAACCCACGTCTCTTGGATACAGCCCAAACGCTCTAGCCAATAAAAACGTACTATCTTATTGAGCTTTATTGAAATATTTATAAGCTTGTTAATTATTGTATTATTATTCTGTTATGAATAAGGGGAGAGACGCGTAGAGTTGAATACACCGACGTAGAGCTGTATTGTCTATTATCTGTAGTATATAACTCTTGAAATATTATTTTTATATTATCAGTGATTGCAATATGTTTTTAAATTATAGAAATATGTACATAAAATATTTACAATTTTTTAAATTATTTTTTAATCCAAAGTAAACTAAAGTAAATTGAATAGGAAATTCAAATAATACACCATAATTTTGTTTAATTTTCATAATATTATTATTATACAAAATATCTACTTTTAGTGGACGATCAGATTAAATTTGATGCTCAAACAAAGCGGCAGTTCATGAAGTTTCACCGAGCAAATAATGAAAGGGTCGGCTTAACTCACGTCTTAGTTATTACGCCAGTGTTCTAGGACAATTATTAAGTTAAATAACATTTTAAAATGTCGTTTACCTTTAAAAATGTGTGCAACGAGAAACTAAAAAAAGGAATATATTCAGAAAGTAGAGTCCAAACTATAATGTACTCGTATTCATGAGGGAGATCCATCCACGTCCCCTAGGCTGTAACCACAGTATCTAGATTCAATTCAGGTGAGCACAGACTAATGTGATTATAGATAGTTTTTGTGCTACTTAAAATGGATTATATTTAGACGAGATGGTTGTAGATTCAATCTCCACTCCAGGCAATTTTTATTATTGAAAAATTTTTTGATTCAGATAATCGAATCTAGGCCGTGTGTGGGCAACGAAGTGTCCTAACACTAGACTTACTTTTGTCTACCCTGCTTTGCCTGAAAAAGCAATGTTCCTTTTTTATTTTGCTGTGTCCTCGTGCTTTTTACGTGACCTTCCTCCAGTATCTTTGATACTTTGTTTTCGAAGGTCAATCGAGGTCTTCCCCTCTCTTTACACTTCTCACTTTTCTATCATAGATCAATGATTCTACTTGTCCATGAAATATATAAAATTAAAAACTACACCATACATCATTTAATAGATAAATTCTACCCCCCACTTACTCTACACGGTAACACTGGCACAGTTAGCTGAGCAACACATCTGCATCAGTTGTACATAGATCACGGACGAACAGCTACTGCTGGTACTGCTGTTACCTGAAAAACATTTTAGTATCGAACTTTGTTTTTGTATTATGTATTGAAGCATGAAGTTTTGATGTACGCTTTGAAAGTTTAATTGTATCTACTTCTACATATATGATATAAGTAAAATAGTTCTTTAGTTACTCGCGTGGATAAATGGAAATAACTAAGGGTTGTGACACAAGACACATTCTACTTTTCAATACAGGTATAATGCATTACATCCAAATAATCATTTAAATTAATATAACTGGACCAAATGTATTAACCCAATTAGTACAATCAATTTCTACATTCACCCTTGCATAAATTCCAAGGAATCTTAAAACTTTCATAGACGTTAGGAACAATATTGTAATAAATGAAGGTCCACTGAGGTCCCCCATGACTCACCACACACTCTTGCTTCTTAATTTTATTGCCCCATTCTTTCACACTCATTCTCTAGAAATCCCAAACCACCAGAGCACGTTCTTATTTATTCTCACCAAACATCCTCGCTATGTCAAACACAAAAA
Source organism: Heliconius melpomene rosina (assembly GCF_056956725.1). Taxonomy (NCBI): domain Eukaryota; kingdom Metazoa; phylum Arthropoda; class Insecta; order Lepidoptera; family Nymphalidae; genus Heliconius; species Heliconius melpomene. Next base: position 5,376,055 of record NC_140400.1, read on the forward strand.
TCTTTACAGAATAAAAAGCGCGGGAAAACGAGTCGACATTTTTTTTTATCTGGCACTACTCGAAGAGTGTATGTTTCACAATGTCAAAAATGACAAAAATATTGAAGTTAAAATATTAACATACAAAAATATATTATAGTACATTTATTATATAATACAAGACAATGGTTTCAACCCGTTATTTTATTATTCATCAAGGACTGTATGGATCAAATGAAATTACATTACATTCCAACCCTCCCAAGGTAAATGTTTGCGTCCGACTCCGACCTGCCACTCAATTCGAACGTTCATAATAACCGTCTAATATACCATTCTGTGCTGTTCCTCGTATTTTCGCTGTCAATTTTAGTAAAAATCTCAGAGTTTACTCTTCAAAATCTGTAAAAATCTCAGATTTTAACCAAAAAAATGTTTTTAGAAATGTATGTATCTTCAGTTACTGTACATTTTTGGTACTACAGTAAAACATACACTTCAATTTCAATGATAAAAAAATATATTTTTATATGTAGTGACCGTCGTGGCACAACCTTTGGCTGTAAACGCAATGGTTGTGAGTACGATTCCGACTAGAAGAATATTTCATTTTTCTCGCTCTGGAAGCAAGGCAACAATGCATGGCGTCAACTTAGGGCATGGAACACATATTCTCTCAACAATTGGATAGAAGTGGCGAACGAAATATCTTAAAATTAGGTTCTCTATGCGTAACCTACTGTATGCTGGATACGGTGTCAAACTAAAAAAAGTTTTATATATTTTTGATAATATTTATGTAAAGCAGTCACAGTTTATTACTTAATTTTAATTAACTGCAATTTTTTATAAATGTAATATTATTATAAGTATACATTCTAAAAAAAATTTTGCTTTCACGAAAGTATTCTTAAAGTTTTTCCAAGGTGTGTTGAGTCAAAACAGTTAAGTACATTCCAACTTTGCCACGATGACAATGTATGAAAGACTGTTAATCAAATAAAATAACTGAAGGTATTTTTTATTTTTTTATTACTCCATCAAATCCCCAAATCTGAAAAATAAAAGAATCAGAAAAATCCAATAAATCTCTCAAAAAAGAATCATTTTAACACTTAATACAGAGGTAACGAGTATATAAATTGGTGTAGCCGCGGGAAAGGGGGGGCGCGACCGCAATACGTCTGCCCCAGACCCTCAGAGGTCACAAATCACGTTCCGTACGTGATACTTGAAAACGTTGAATTTGTACCCATTTGCACCTGAAACATTTGAAAGCTATATTAAATTAATAGGTTGATATATTATATATTAAAATATACTAAAGTAAGCAAAACTTGAATAATAAATGTCATTTAGTAGGATATATAGATGATTTTAGGGGATCGGTATATAGATAGGTGGGCAGAAAGAACTTGGTATTAAAACACTCCGTTCTCCGTTCGTTCTCCGTCGAGACAATGCGTGTTCCATGGCCGAACTCAATGCCATGCTTAAATAAAAATATACAATTTTACCTTCCAGTAGGAGTCGAACCCAGGACCATCGTATTTTGCACTGAACAAAGTGATATTAAAATTTGAAATATAACAAGTACCTATTTGAAACATCTAGAATGCAAGTACCTACTTATATTTTATAGTCAAACCATACTTCATCTAAGATAACGGCAATACGATATTGGAATCGTTCATTTTATTCCGTTTTCTAAAATATTTCCTATAAAACCGTCCTAATAAATATACAGTACGGTCGACGTAGTTCACTCGGAAAGAAAATAATAAAAAAGCCAAAATAATAAAAAAAACTAATACCAAATTTGCGCCATCTACAGCTAACTTCAAGTTGACCACGATTCGTTGCCCGTACTATATTAACATGACATACACTCGTATATCTTTCCCCCTATCTCTTATCTGCAAGAGATCATTTATGGGACCTCGTGGATCTAAGTGCCCTTCTGAGTGACTTTTATACGGGCACTCAGGTACTCGGGTACTGCCGTTTAACTAAGCTTTTATCTATAGTTTCTGTTTCTTTCTTTCTTTTTTCTTTTGAGAGAACCTATGTTATAGAGAGCGTGCGACTACTGTGCGTTCGATTTCCAATGAAATATTTCATATTTCCGCGGAGTTCTGCCAATCACACAATGCCACCAGAATTCGGCAGAAACTTAGGGATTGTCTTAATAGTAGCGGAGTGTCTCAACACTAGTGCCCCTTGGTTCACTCTGCCTGACTAATAAATAGATGTCCTCGTGTCTCCATTTTCCACCGAATTCTGGAAGCTGGGGCTCATCAGCAAATCGAGAGTACTTCACGCCAATTTTTTGGGCCCTATCTGTATTGGGCCCAGGTTTGGTTCAAGTAGTTGCTTAGTAAGTGTCGAAAGTTAACGCTGCACCTCCCTGTTTTATATAATTATTTTTTTTAATAAAGACTAAATCTAAATAGTTACCTTTAGCCACATATACCAATACTCCATAGATATGATACACAAAGATCAAGTCGGCTTATTTCCACTTGACTACTGAACATGTAGGTAATCGTCTTTTATTACGTTTGACATCCAAAGTCTCTATTGACAGCGCGCGAAAATATCAAAAGATATATACATAGGTAAGATTTTTGACGTTCTTGATATAGGAAAAAGTTGAAAGCCATTCGAAGAAGAAATATAATTTAGTTCTATTTCCGGTCGTATTAGATTTTGGCTATGGATTCCAAAATTAGTAAAAGTAGAGAATAGCAAGTGAGCAAGCCGTTTTAGCGCTAAGGCGCAAACAAGAGTCTTTAAACGTGTCAGTTGTGGCTTCGATTTCCACATGGGGAAATGAAATATTTAATATTTTTATATCCTCGCACTGGCAATGAGTTAAGTTTAGCCATTCCATATGCATCACCTCAAAAATTTGCCGAAAATTGAGGAAAGCAACGGGTTCCCTCTGCATGCGGATTGCGCCGCGTTGAAGAGGACCTCAACGTCGAAATTTATCTTATAAAGGTAAAACGTAAAATACTTTGTTTCCCAACGAAAAACAATAAAAACGAGTAATTCCACCAAAAATGACTAGTATATATTATAATAACATAATGATCCACACAACACATGGCCGACACAAAGGACTATAAACACCAATTGTTATCTGAGGACGTATTAAAACATTGTATGGGACGTGCTCCGACGGCCAGGCCTAAGCAAACACTAAGCAGTTACCAATTTGCGACAAAATTATACATTTAATATGTTTTTTTAGGGAATATATAAATTTTAATGTCTAATTTTAATGACTATATATTCATTTGCATTTCATTTACCTACTTAAAATCATTACAATATTTCCAATAAATACTTACTTGAAACATTATTTTATACAAGCTATTTCTTTATCTATTTTCTCTACTTTCCTTTATAGACACCGAGTTGGGCAGCGTAACTTAACGCCGCGTTTTGCTTAATCAGGTTAAAGAATCGATATTATTTTTCTTTATAAAAGTCCCCCGACTAGGCATCGAACTCACCACCACCAATCAGAATTCTGTCAATATGCAACTATGCTACAATGGCGATAAAATAATAAAGGGTAGTTGCAAGTTTGTCATTTACGTAAGTGGTACAGGTAGTGGGTAGGCGTGTACATCAAGTGGGTAGGCGTGAATAAAGTGAACAGCTGATTTTTAGTGCTCTTTATTTATTTATAGTTTTTATATATTTACAAGTATTTTTTAAGTCTTATATGTGCTTGTAATACCAATTAACCTACCGCTAGTGATATCCTTATTAATATACACGGAACGACACTCTTAGTTTTTCACTATAACTACGTGTACACCATGGATGCTCTAAAAGAGTCCATTACGGCTATGGCAGAGATGTTCAATGTGAGAATGAACGAGTTTCAGCAGGACCTAAGAAAAACAGCATCACCGGCAACAGTATCAACTTTAGCTGCAGATTTCACTTCCTTCAAGGCTTTTATTCACACTGCACTGAGTTCTTTGCAAAAACAGGTGGAACTTCTCAATCGGGACATCGATCGCATGGAGATGTCCAGAAGGCGAAAAACACTTTTAATCCATGGTTTAGCCGAGAATAAATCAGAAGATGTTGGCACTTTGGTTGTAAATTTCGTGGCAAATAATCTCGATATGGCTAATTTCTCCACTTCAAATATTAGAACAGCGTATCGGTTGGGCCGCTCGCACGATGATAAGCCTCGACCCGTCGTGGTAAAATTCTCGGATGCCCAGGTACGGCGCAGCATTTGGTTTGCTAAAACTAAGCTTAAGGGGTCAGGCATCACTATATCGGAATTTCTCACGAAAACTCGCCACGAAGTGTTTATGCTTGCTCGACGACGTTATGGTGTGGGGAAGTGCTGGAGTGGTGATGGGATCATTAACGTCATAGCACCGAATGGTTCGCGTTTTCGAGTGGAGTGCATGGCCGATCTCCAGATTATACCCGTTGCTCCAGAAAAGTCTCCGCCGGCGGTGCAGGAGAGTGTGGCTTCAAAGAACACTGTCAATAAAGTTGTAGTGCAACGGTGTAAGCGAGTAGTTAAAAAATATTAATTAACCACTTAAATACTTATTAATATTATTATCAGTATTAGGTTATTTACGTTCTTTTTTATTTTTGATCGCTATTAGTTTTCTATTTATAAATTAACTTTATCCTTAGTTCTTCTTTTGTACGTAACGATTATTAATTTTACTTCTTTGCCTTTCTACTTGCTATTTACATATTACAATGTGATCTGTCATGAAGTAACGCGCAACTGACATTATATGATATTATGTTAGTCAATATAGTATATTACAGGTTATTACTTGCATTAGACAGATGGCTTTTGTCTGATACTATTAACATGTTATTCAAATATTATTCTTATAATTTATTTATTTTCTTATTGAGTTACTGTGCGCAATCTATTTTGGTTTCATTGTTATTATTATTATTTTTTTTTTTTTTTCCTAATGTATTTACTTAATGTTTCTTTTATGCAAATGGAAGGACTATTCTTTTCTCATGTTTTGTAAGTAAGTTATAAGTTTTATTTTAGCTATTTACTTGTTAATTCTTTGTTATTTAATTATTATTATTATTCTTTTTTTTCTCTCTTTTTTCATTCTTAAGATTGTCAGTTTATACAACCGTGTATTTATTTATATTATTTAATTATTTCTCCTTGCAACTGGCGGGTGGTTGGTGATCAGTACCTAAGAAAAGGTATATATCTATATATGTATTTTTGTGCTTTTTATATATAATTAATTGTTCTTTTTCTATTTATTTATTTTTATTATTATATATTTTTTTTTTTTATTATTATTATTATTATTATTTATTTTATATATATATATACATATAATTTTATATATTTATTATATTATTATTTTATATAGTTATTATACTATTATTATATACACTTTTTTGCTTTGTTTATATTATAACTTTTTTTAATTAGTACATACACTTAGGTTCATACAACTAAATGCTTGATGATTCTTTTAACTCTTTCTCTACTACTTCTGAAGGATTGAGCAGTAATGACAGCTTTCTTAGTATCCCGTCACTTAGTGAAACTTTAGATTCAAACTTCTCGTACGAGTCGAAAACTTTTAATATCATTCATTTGAACGCACAGAGTATTCCTGCACACTTCCCTGATTTTTTAGCTACTTTTAATAACAAAAATATACACGCAATTTTAATATCAGAGACATGGTTAAAATCGTGTTTATCTTCGGCTTCTTATTCTCTTCCGGGTTTTCATCTGATCCGTAACGATCGTAAAGGCCGAGTTGGGGGTGGCGTTGCCATCTATTTACGCTCGCATATTCCTTTTAACTTAGTAGACACATCCGAACATCAACCTAACTCGGGCCCAGAACATCTCTTCATTGAGGTGTTTTTTACACATACTAAATTACTCCTGGGGGTCTACTATAACCCTTGCCTTACGATTGATTATTTCTCATCATTTGAAACCCTATTAGAAGAGAACAAGCCGTTATATGACCATACTATTATTATGGGAGACTTTAATACATGTATATTAAAAAACAATCTCCGTTCTTTCCGCTTAAAATCCTTAGTTAATAGTGCCAATTTGCATATTCTTCCCCTATCTGCTACTCACAATTTCCCTAATTGCGTTCCCTCATTGCTTGATTTAGTTATGGTTTCTTCTGTTGACCACGTTGAAAAACATGGTCAATATCCAGCTTTGGCATTCTCTTATCACGATCTCATTTACTTAGCGTATAAAATTAAACCCCCAAAAGCTAAATCAAGAATCCTTCTGCAGCGTAATTTTGGTGGTACAGATTTTAATTGCTTACGTGAAGATACAGTTGCTATTGACTGGTCCAACGCTCTAAGTCATGCTTCAGTTGATGATCAGTTGTCTGCGTTCAACTCCCTCGTCATCAAACTGTACGATCACCATGCTCCTATCCGTCCTGTACGAATGAAACATCTTCCTGCTCCCTGGTTAACAGACGACATTAAAAAACTGCAACATAAAAAAAACACTGCCAAATTGAAATTTAAAAGTAATCCCAGTGCTAAAAACGAAAATAATTACAAGAAAGCACGTAATCGCTGCAATACGATGTGTAGAGATAATCAACGACGCCACATACACAAATCTGTGATTGAAGAAAAAGATTCTTACAGAGTATGGAACTTTCTTAAATCCATAGGAGTAGGTAAAGCGCAACAACACATTAATCCTCATAACATCAATTTCAACGAACTTAATAAGCACTTCTCATCTTCTAGTGTTATTGATGACACATCGAAATTAAATACAATCAACAATCTCAATGCTCTATCCTCTCCTAGGCATCCAAGTTTTTTCTTTAGTCAATTTGCAGAAAGTGATGTTAAGAAGACCATTCTAGCCATTAATTCTGATGCAGTGGGTGCTGACTGCATTAGTCGTAAAATGATCATTCCCACCTCGACATCATTTGCCCTATAATTACTTCCATATTTAATTATTCCATTATGTCCAATCAATTTCCTTCTGCCTGGAAAGAAGCTCAAATCGTCCCAATACCCAAAAAAAATAATCCTATTGATTACTCTGATTTTCGTCCAATCTCAATCCTTCCTTTTCTGTCCAAAGCCCTTGAGCGTCTTGTTCAATCTCAACTCACACAGTTCCTCTATTGTCATAACCTTCTGAATCCTTTGCAATCTGGTTTCCGTCCCGGTCATAGTACGACAACTGCGTTAGTAAAAGTAACCGATGATATTCGAAAAGGCATGGACACACAGCAGGTTACACTCCTCGTCTTGCTTGACTTCAGTAATGCCTTTGGTTCTGTAGATTTCGATATCATGCTCGCTACTCTCAGGTCACTTAACATATCTCCTAACGCAATTGACTGGTTTCATAGTTACCTGTCTGGGCGTCGGCAACGCATACGAATTCAGGATTCACACTCTGACTGGTGTCCTGTAGTAGCCGGCGTTCCGCAGGGTGGCGTGTTATCTCCCTTGTTATTTTCTGTATTTATTAATACTATTTCTCAGCACGTTTCTTCTCTCTACCATTTGTATGCAGATGATCTCCAAATCTACCATCAAGCCAAACTGCCGGATTTACCTTTTGCTATAAAAGCAATAAATGAAAGCTTGGAGAACATATGCGCTTGGAGTAAGTCATTTGGTTTGCGACTGAATCCGATAAAAACGCAGCTCATTATAGTTGGTAGTGGAAAACTTATATCCAAAATTAACTTATTGAATTTACCACCTGTATTTCTTGACGGTGTCAGTATACCTTACAGTAAATCTGTGAAAGATCTGGGCATCATCTTGGATCAAAACATGTCTTGGGACTCACAGCTATGTGAGGTGAGCAGAAAGATGTTTGCGTCACTGGGATCTCTTAAACGGTTACGCAATTTTCTCCCTATACCTACCAAGATTGCGTTAGCAAATACTCTCCTTTTACCGATTCTCGATTATGCTGATCTTTGTTATCTTGATCTAAGAGAGGAGCAATTAAATAAGCTTGAGCGTCTTCAAAATGTGTGTATACGATTCATATTTGGTCTACGTAAATATGATCACATTTCCGACTTCCGAAAAAAGCTCAAGTGGCTCCCTATCCGGCTTCGTAGGAATACTCACATACTTCATCTTCTTTACTGTATTCTGTTCAATCCAACTTCCCCTCCGTACCTAAAGGAACGATTTGAATTTTTGGGCCGCTCACATCCTCGACGTCTGCGATCCGACTATAGTCTGGCGCTAAAAATTCCACAACATTCCTCGTCATTTTATAGTGATTCATTTACAATTGCTGCGTGTCACTTATGGAACGCCCTGCCCTTGATTGTTAGGAATTCAAAAACGTTCCTTACCTTTAAAAAACGCCTAAAAAGACACTTTCTAGCCCTTTAAATCTTTTTAACCGTACTTACTTAAGATAAGTGTATTTTTTTTTTTTTTTTTCTTTTTTTCCTTGTTTCTATACTATTAGTATGTATCCATATGTTAACATAATTTATAAAGTGTGTGTATGTATGAATGTATGTAACTATGTATTTATATATATGTATGTATGTATTTATGTATATATGTATCTATCTTTGTGTAGGTTTATTTATTTATTTTATTTTATTTATTTATTTTTATATAGTTAGTACTATTCACACCCTACTCACTATTTATTTGTTTTTTGCGATTTCCAATGCCTCAAGGTTGCCTGGAAGAAATCGCTATTTCAGCGATAAGGTCGCCTATTGTACCATTTTGTTTTATTTGTATTTTTCTATTTCTTTTTTGGGTGTACAATAAAGAGTTTTTATTATTATTATTACAGGTGTCTAAGTTGTCAAGGCTTAAGTAAATTAATTGTTGTTGACTATAGTCACTGTAGTTAAAGTTAGAAATGGCGGGTATTTGTAATTTCGTCGATTTATATGTATTTGCAACTTAATTTTACATTGTTAATGATTCTCTTTCTTGTTGATTTTCGTAGTCTTTAAAATAAAATAAAAATAAAAATACTATAAAAGGATTCACGCTGGGTACACGGTAGGCAGAGAGAACCTATTGTTAAAACACTCCAATCCCCACACACATTTGTTTTGGTTGCGAGAAAATGTAAACAATCCATTCATCCATCGATTCTGGACATCATAGTCATCATGCTTACGACAAGATGCTCGCGCTGTGCACCAAAGCACCACCACATCACCACCACACCTCATAGGACTCAAATTTACGATTTTTTATGTTATTCAGTACTTGTATGGTCCCTCCACATAGTTGTACGGGAATAAAGAGATAATTAGCTAAGTTTACAGACTTTTACGATGATTAAAATCTAAATTTTCTTTATCAACATAAAAAATTGTATTGTCAGTTCAGTAAACTACTACCAGCTCGAGAGACAAGGTAAGGGTATAAATAGTTGTTCTTTTTATAATATCATTAAAATATAATATACTTGTACATATGATATTTTAAGAAATTTATAGTATTTGTAGTGCCTTTAAAACTCTCTAAGTCTCTCTATTCTCTCTAAGTATATCTGACCATCAAGTGCAAACAGATTTTTCTGAACCCTCACACCGAAGCGAGTTAATTTTGAACCTACTAGCTATCGCGTTAATGAAACTACTCCCACGAAACTAAATCAGAAATGGTTCAGAAATCAATCAATAAATAACTAAATTTCAAATCCATAGCACTTTATTTTAAATCAGAAACTAGGTATTCGTAATTGTACTAGGAATCTGAAATCGGAATACATTAGATAGTCCATTGGTTAAATATGAATCGACGAACTCTCTCCATTAGCCAATTAACTAGGTATGTTCAACAATTAAACTGTTACGTATCAAATTAATGTACCTACATTTATATTAGATATTTATAAATATATTTGTTATGTAAGTATGTATAATTGCAAATTTTTTTTCAATGTTTTTAGTTTCACTGGATTTGTATTGAATCCTGCATGTAGTAGGCAGAGAGAAACTGCGGCGAAACTAAACGCTGCGCTCCTTCTATCAGAGCGGGGAAAATGATATAATTCAAATATACTCTTTCACTCCAATAAGTGGGGGGATAACGAAGCCATCGAGAACATCGTATTGTTAATTAGACGTTGACCAATTATAGCAAGGTGTAAAAGCAAAAATTAAATATTAACAAACCTCAAAACTTACGTAAAACTTGTATTCTCTTTCCAAAATCATATTTAAATAACTTTAAAGTAAAGAAAATAATATTATAATAAATGCTACCTTATACCTATTATACTGTTATTATTATTATACCTTATTTACTGTTTAAAATCTATTAGGTATATTTAGAATCAGTGCCAACTTTTGTTCGATGTACTTATCTTCGGTTCGATTGATCTTATTATAATTTTGAAGACAATCTACTATCAGATCCTTACTTGGCGTCTATGTCACAAACAGGAAAGTACGCTCTTGCAAAATAAAAAAAAAACTTTTAAAATTGGTTGAAATGACGGAGAAATCACAATGACACAAAAAATATACTATAAGTAGTTGTCGAATATAGAATATCCTCTTTTTTAGAAATAAGTTAAATGAAATGCAACGCAACTATACGAAATCAGAAATTCCACAAATGTAAAGGCCCGTAATAAGCGAAGCGACGGTATTTCATAAAGTCGCGTGCCAGCGTATTGCGGCTTGTCGAAATGTCTGTGATATTGTTTCGGGAAATGGCGACTGTCATATTAATTTAAAGTACGTACAGACCTACATATCTACCTGTGAAATCATGTATTTGTTTATCTTTGTTATATTTTGTATTATATTATAGATATAGAAAATAAAGCAGAGAGAAAATTGTGTTACGGCACTCGGTTTGTTATGTTATATAATATATATTATATAAATTGCCATGGGCCTATCTAGAAAGATTTTCTTGAGCGGCCCTGGACTTTTTTTGACATGTTCGTGTAAGCGTTTTTTGTTTTTTTTTTTATTTTCAGAGTTAATTTTTTGTTAGCAGAAATTCTAGAAATTGGGCAAAAGAGTATTGTGGATACTAACTGGATTAAATAAAGTTTTATAAATTATACGTAATTTATCGTCCGAAGGTAATAAAACACATATGCGTACAATGATAATGCTTTATTTAAATTGAAAATTATTATTACTATTGAACTATAGTTACCTACAAATTACGCAACAAAAACTATTTATATAACTACGAATAAAAACAATAACAATAACTGAAATGTAATAATGAAAATATTATTTACATTATTCTAATTTAAATAAATACAGCAAAAATAAATAAACATATATACAGCATGTTACGAATTAAAAAATATACATCCAATGAAGAAATACAGCGACCTATCTACTTATTAGTAAAAATAAACAAAACTTGAAATGTTCTTATATCGTATAATAATCACATCGTCACAACTAAATAAATAAATATTTTTATATAATATTATTCCATTAAATATGAACAGATGGTACATACATTTTGTTAGCAAAGACGTCTGTTTATAATTATTACTATAGGGTTCCGTATTTATAAGCAAAAACCCGTTAAGTGCGAGTCATACTCTCCCACCGACGGGAACTTCAACGGGAAGTACATCTTATAAAAGTTTATAAGGAGATAAATGGTCTTGACAGATGGACAGACGGACAACAAAGTGATCCTATAAGTGTTTAATTTTTACCTTTTGAGGTTTGGAACCCTTAACGGAACGGAGCCCTTGTTTGTTAGTATGTTTGTATATCAGTCTGTCAAAATCCTTTTGCTTTAATTATTATTACGTTGACTTATATTATAAAATAGTTATAGTTTCTCTATTACTATCACGGGTTAACCCACTACGTGACAACACGTAACGAATTTAAACCACAAAACAACAAACTTAAACATAATGATACCTATCTTATAAACTATATACATATTTTACAACATAGCAATTACTCTTTCACATCGTAAACACTTATCACTATTATCCACAGCATTATATTTCCTACATCTTAAACACTGCTGCTTTTTACTTTGCACTAACGTAATACCCACATTTCCGCCATTTTCATTTTCAATCAAACTGACATTTGACACTTCTAAAATCTCACACAAATCGCTATCACCTTGACCATTATTCTTATTCAATTTATTAAACTCGGAAAATAAATGCTTATTGACATTTAAGATTAAATCAAACTTCTTTAAATTCTCATTCTTCGCGATAAAACACATATCTCTTTTTACATTCAAAATGGCGTCCATTAAACTGTCAATGTCACCTTCATTAGAAAAAGGCGGTAAAATCAAAAAGTCTTGCGTGAAATAAAACGGTTTTTCATATAACGGATGGTGTTGCCATGACTCTTCTACTAAATGGGGTAAAATGGGCGCTAGGGATTTCAATAAAGTAATTAATATAGTATTTATAGATAGTTGAGCAGAAATACGTTCATTTGATAATTGTGACGAGCAATATAATCTATCTTTAACACAGTGACAATACAAAGCTGATATTTTATTACTTATAAAATGTAAAATATTTTGAGATACGTGATTATATCTAAAATTATTATAATGATCATTTATTTGATTCAAAAATGTATGACTTTCGTTGACTATAAATTGATCGAAGCAGTTTAAGTCGGGTTTTAGTGTGAAATTGTCTTTTTTCAAATCATTGACGACGCCTAATAAATATTTGATGATATTTCTTATTCTTATAACTTCGCTTTGGCAGTCTTCGAGAAGTTTCTTGCTTATAACTATTTGTGAATGTTGTGTGGCGTGGCTGGCGGTCCACCATCTGAGAAAAAATAATTATAATAAAAATAAAAATAAAAATAAATTATACAATTATTTTTAACAAATCTTCTTATGTCGATCTAAACACCAAAATATACTTACTTCCTTAAAGTAAAAATATTTTAAAAAACATAAATTGTTGTCGTTTAAAACCTTCCAAAAGGCGCGAGTTCGGGTCCTGCTATGTACACATTTTTATACGTTTTCTCAAATTATTTCTTTAACCATTATGTAGAATTACAAATAAAATATCTAAATTACCTTAAAGTATCAATCCCAAAAGCCGGTAGTTTCTTATCCCCGTGTATAATAGTGGCTGGATCTATCACGTTGCCTATTGATTTGGACATTTTACGTTTTTTCTCGTCTACTACAAAACCGTGGACAAATATTGATCTAAAAATATATTAAATCATTAATTAGAGACTCCTTTGATGATATTGAAATTAATTCTAATTGCATAATGTGTGACTGCCACATTCAATAGCGTCTCCTAAACAGCATCAAAGCACTAACTTATTATTATGTATGGAGAAGTAATTTCATCAAAACAACATGAAAATTATCGATTTATCGATTTTACATACATAGAACTATTTGTAAATTGATCTCTGTACCAGTTAAGACAGTTCCATTTCTCCCTTTCCGACGACCTTTTCTCGAAGCATTGCGTGTTCAGTAGCGGAACTCAACACCGCGCTTTGAATCAACCAGAGCGAAGAAATATAAATAAATATTTAATTTCCTCGAGTGGCAATCGAACCCACAACCTGTCGCGTGTACAGTCATACACTTGTTCCCCTGCGCCACGAATGGCCTCTAATAATATTTGTTCTAGTAAAATTTCTTACTCATAAGGCGCTTCCCCCTTCAAAGCCAACGAAGTTAGCAAAGATGCTTGAAACCACCCCGTCAATTGATCAACACCTTCTGAATAAAGGTTAGCTTTTCTACCCTCCAGAGTTTGCCATGAAAGTCCCGAATCCAGCCAAATATCCATTATATCCTGTTAATTATTAATATATGTACAGTACGATACCAAGTCGTGACGAACTTGTGCATGAGGACAATGCCATAGGTAAAAAAAGGCACATAGTGACAATTTTTAAGTATTAAATAATTTAATCTTGGGAACTAATCGTTCTATTTTTATAGCTTCATCCATTTTTTGCATGTTCAATGACGAAACTAAACGCCGCACTTTGCGTCGTTATCGTTAACTTAAATTCAACTTTCGAAACTTTGACAGAACTTTTAAAACTTATTATCATAAATTTTATTCACCTCTATGGAAAAAAATACTTTTTTTCCCAAACTTTAACAAATAAACCGTATTATTACACTCAAACACACAAAAAAACCATATAAATATGAACATTATACATACATTTCCTTTCATAATATCATTTGGTCCGTATTTGCTTGACATTTCTTCTGGTATCAATTCTTTTACATCGCAGGTCCACCATATATCAGTGCCGTGGTTTTGTATCAGTGTACATAATCTTTCTATAATGTCCCTAAAATAAGAAAAAAAACTTATATTACGCTGTAAACACGACGGTTGTGGGTTCAATTCAAACTCGTGGGAATATTCTATTCATAATAAAACTATATTCTTTTACTTACTCATGCACTATGACGTCACCGTGCCTGTAAAGTACCGGTATGGGAACACCCCATGCCCTCTGCCTCGAAATACACCAATACGGACGTTTCTCCAATTGATTGTGAAAGCCTTGACGTGATTGTTCTGATGTGGAATTAGGTAGAATTGATATTTTGTTTAGGGCTGCCTGAAATAAAAAGGTTTCGAAATTAAATATAAGGCAGAAATTATAACTAAATTAAATCTGAATTTATAAGTATGAAATGATTAATATAATAAACTTTTACTATTTAATAACTTACATAACTTTTTACTATTTTTTTTATATTATTATTTTTTTACTCCACAGGATACAGATCCCGCACATAGTAGCTTAGGCAGAGGGAATATGGGAACCTAGTTAGCTAGCTAGTTGAGACACTCCATTCACATTCAAACATTTCCGTTATCCACTTTCCGCCAAATCGTGGAGACATTGCAAGTAGATTGGCGGAACACAACGCTGCGCTTTGCCTCATTACCAGTTCTCGTTATTTTAGAAAGGTACCAAAACGACCTACCAATGCTTTTTCCTTCAAAGCCGACGTATCAATGAACCATTGATGGCTTGCTCTTATAATAACAGGTTTCTTAGTCCTCCAATCCAATGGATACGAATGTACATATATTCCTTGATGTAGTATGGAATTTCCGAGTTTTTGGATAATAAGGTCTTGGCCTTCGGTTAATACTGGGAGACCGTCAAATTCTGGGCTTATATTTGTGTAATTGCCGTTCTCGTCTACGTTACATTCCTGTAATAATTAATGAATCAATAATTAATAAATATATTTAAGATTTTCATCATTACTTTATTGAGAACAATTCAGTTACAGAGAAATTCAGTTATACATAAAACTACATATCTTTAATTTTTATTCACTTAATAAACACCGGTTACCATATAAAATTGAAAAAATACGTCAAATAAACACAACTTACCACATCAATCCCATTTTTCAAGGAAACTAAAAAATCTTCCGGTCCATGCGCAGGTGCAGTATGAACCAAACCAGTTCCTTTGCCTTTGGTCACATGTTCCGCAAAAAGGAACGGGGAAATTTTATGTGTTAAGTTGTTTTTGTATGTACAACCTTGTAGATTTTTCCCTAGAACAGAATAATAAATTATAATTAATTTGTATATTGTCATTTTTACGTAAATGTAGATTTTTTACCTTTTGAAAGATCAATCTAATAAATATATAAGCTAAATCTTTTTGATGCTAAGTAATTGGTGGATGGAATCAAATGTTCAATACATTTTTTACACAATATTTAAAAAGACACATACCATCAAATTCAACCACCATCTGTATTTCACTTTCAAGGACTTTCTTGACTTCTTCAATTTGATCCTTGGCTATTAAAAACATTTCATCTGGCCATTTATTTATTTTTACTAAGGAATATATCATATTTGTACTGAATGCTATTGCTGTATTCGCTATCAGAGTCCATGGTGTAGTGGTCCATATTATGGCTGATATTTCTTTTCTTAAATAAAGTTCATTTAAAATATAAAAATGAGATTCAATGTAAAAAAATAAACACAAAGGCATTATTTGTTTACTACATTAAAATAAGAGTTAGCAGATTAAAACCAACCAAACATATTTTGGATTCTATAAAGAATTTCATACCTATAAATAATTGTCTCAGTGTGTATAATAAGGAAAATGCTTAAAAATAACAATTTAAAACAAAAAATGAATAAATTTTTAATAATGTTTTATTTACTTACCCTCCAGCAATATATTTTGCTGCCTCCGGCAAATTCACCATAGGAAACTTTACATACACTTCTTTACTTTTAAATTGAGAATCATATTCCAACTCAGCTTCTGCTAAAGCTGTTCTATGAATGTAATAATATGTTTAAATAAATAAATAAATCAGCTTCAAAGCAGGGTAGAACTTAATTTTGTAAATGCTCTATCTTTAAAGTCTTTATTGATAGACATGATTTTTTAAATGTATTTTATTTACTAATTGACTTTTAGTGCCATAAATAAATGATGAAATATAAATATTAATTGTCAAAAGAGAGAAGTTTATGTATTGCTCTGTATTTTTTACACTCACTCATTTCTATTAAATTCATACTATTTGACCCATATAAAGATAAGATAGGAAGTAGAACCTAATGTTATGACACTCCATTCTAAACAGAAAAATTGCATGGTGATTGGCAGAACTCAAAATGGCACTTTGTTTCACCATAGCAGAGAATTGAAAATAATTCATCCCCCTGAGAACCCACAACTAATGTATTATGTACAGTCAGATGCTCTCCATTTGCCTGACCATCAAGTAACAAATATTATACTAGTGTGAATATATTGTAAAATCTTTACTAAAAAAAACTTACTTTGAAGATGGCGACCAATAAACAGGCTTCAAAGCTCTATAAATCAATCCAGATTTATACATCTTATAGAATTGCCTCAATTGATTTTGTACATACTCCTTTCTTAATGTCAAATAGCATTGATTATCCCAATCTGCCATAATACCCCAACTTTGAAATGCCTCTTTTTGTCTTTTAACTGTACCTAAAGCAAAAGTCCTAGCAATTTGTCTTATATTAACAGGATTTGAACCTGTTTCTTTTGTCTTTTTAGTATTTAAGGCTTTGAATTCTATGGGTAAACCATGGCAATCCCAACCTGGAATGTAGTGGACTTTATTGCCTTGGAGTACTTGGCTTCTGTTGTTTATGTCCTTTATAATCTGTAGAAATAAAGATTGATTATAAATATTAACTGTTTTATAAGTAAGTAGTGTTTTATTAAAGTTGTGTTTTATTTTATTTTATTTACCTTATTAACAGCATGGCCCATATGTAAATCACCATTTGCATAAGGAGGCCCATCATGTAAAACAAATTCTGGCCCTTGTAAGTGTTCTCTTTGCCACTTATATAATTCAGAGAATTGTGCTTTCTACAATAAAGATAACTTTAAAAATA
Organism: Heliconius melpomene rosina; assembly: GCF_056956725.1. Classification (NCBI taxonomy): domain Eukaryota; kingdom Metazoa; phylum Arthropoda; class Insecta; order Lepidoptera; family Nymphalidae; genus Heliconius; species Heliconius melpomene. Next base: position 5,393,468 of record NC_140400.1, read on the forward strand.
TTTAATATTTAAAACATTTTTAGTGTTCATTATGTCACTGTAGGTTTAAAAATATGTATATTAATGTGAATAAATTCAATTCACGTTAAAGAGAATGTTTTTATTTAAAATGTGGTTTATAATTAAAAGAAACTATTTATAAAGTTATGGAGTATAAAAATTCACAAATACTTTTTGAATTTCTTCTTTATTGATATTAGATCTAGCCGGAAAATTGGTTTTGGGAAATAATACTGTATGAGAGTATGTTTTTGTTTTTGGTTCCGCTGAACTTTTGGTCCTTGTGCATGTTATGCAAGTCCATTTTGTAGTTAGTTTTTTGTAATTGGCACAAAATATCTTAAAATTATTAGATAAAATCATTTTGTAGGTTATGTTGTTATGAAATCTGTCCGCTGTCAAAAGTGAAACGTCAAACTTCAAAACAAGGAACATATATACTAGTTTCAAAATGTCATACATTTAGAAGTTTAGAACATTAAAAATCCATAACGGTATCGTATTGTTATTTACATGTAAACAAATTATCAATATTAATTAAAGATTTTTAAATAAAAATCTTTTGAAAAATATAGACTGTAAAATTCAATTTACAAATAGTAGTATATTATAATGCGCAGAACGGAACACTTACCACTTTAAATGTCACACATGCCAAACTCGAAAATTCTTTTTTAATCTGTGATGACAAAAATAACACATGTTTTTGCGCTGAAATATTTATATTTTAGAAATTTTACATAAAAATCGTTCAAAATGGTATAAATTAACTTTTACACAATACATTATCCTTAATATATAATCATGTGTATAAATAAAAGTGTTTAATTTCAGCCGAAAGCTAAAAAGAAGTTTATAGATCGAAAGAAAGCAGTCACGTTCAATCTTGTACACAGATCGCAAAGAGATCCCTTAGCTGCTGACGAAAGTGCCCCACAACGTGTTCTTGTGCCTGTTAACGCTAACATTCCCTCTAAAAAAGAAAAAGATCCTGTAAGAATCTAATCAATTCATATCAAAATATTAAGGAGTACACAAGCGACCACTTCCTGACTTCACCCGCCTAAACTATGCCATTATTTATTTACTAATTTTAATCATTTTTGTGTTCTAATAACATTATAATTTTAAATACAATATTAAAGATTTATAAAACTAAATTTATTTTACAATAATGCTATTCAAGTAACTGTAATTGATATTAACTTTTTTATTTATGAACCAAATGATATAATACAAATATTTATTATGTTAAGAGATTTGTACCAAAATACAACATTGAACACTGAATTTGAATTGCTTACACCTTTTAAGACATTAGTATACACAAAAAAAATTAAAGTATTTTGGTATTACATTAATAAATGCCCCTAATAATGGGTTTTCTCATCTTTCTTCCAAACAGATTTACTTTTTTAATATATATTCACTATTCATTCATTCACTATTCGTTTTTTCATAAAGTTTCTTTATTTTCTCTAATACTTATATTATTTAAGGAGTTAACCTTAGAACAGAGAAGAGAGGAACAACATAAATATGGAATCTATTTTGATGATGACTACAATTATTTACAACATCTTAAGGACACTCGAGAAGTTACTATGGTTTTACAACCTGTAAGTAATTTTTTTTCAATGTAGCTTTTATTCTATTATTGTTGAATTTTATCTTTAATGTTACTGTAATTTGAATAAAGTATTACTTCTACGATACTTATATATTTGCAAAAAAATGCCTTAGTGGATCAGTGGGGCTGCGCTTGACTATAAAATCATTAGTTATGGCCTTAATCACCTGTTGGCCACTAGGCATAGTAGATTAATAAATTATTTTCATTTTGCTGCTTTTGTTAAGGCAATATACAGAATGGAATTCCCCACTCAAAATGCTTTATACCGCATCTTTTTCACAGAAGAAAAATGGAAAAGAGATTGTCTTGACCAAAAATTAAATAGTTCTTTTTATTTATTAATCTTGGTTGTGGAACTATGACTGTAACAGAGTATGACTGTAAAATGTGATTGTTGTTTAGGTTTACATCCCATTCAGGTATATGTATTATTTAAATTAATGGGTCTGTTACCTAGACAAAGTGAGGCCATTGATTCTGTTGCCAAAAATTGGATGTGTGGGGAACAGTGCCCTAGGAGGGATAACCTAGTAACCTAGGTTATAGGACACTGCTATATTTTTTTTAAATATTTATATAACTTTATAGAAATCAACCCACAAAAGGAAAGAGAAACCTCTCATTCAAAGCCAAGAAGAAGATGTTGATACAGATAAAGAAATAACTGACAACATAAAGCTACCCAGCTCGGTGTTTGCTTCGGAAGTAGAAGAAGATGTGGGATTATTGAATAAGGCAGCTTCACAAGGTATGTTTTTGCTTAGCATGTCAGACTCTGAGTATACTTATATTAACAGGACTGGACGCTCATTTGCCTTGGTTTTCATAAAATATACAGCATAAAGTTCAGAAAAAGTATATTTTTTATTTCTTGCTATATTATTTCACCCCTTTCCATGGGTTAACTGGAAGAAATTTCTTATACAGTTAAGTCTAGTCTAACAAGGCTAACATTGTATGAATTTATAAATAAAATTATTTAAAATATATATTTAAAAAAAATTAAATTATAAAATTGTATATTTTTTTAGGTTTATGCCTAGATTTAGATCCAGAAATAGTTGCAGCATTAGATGAGGACTTTGACTTTGAAGATCCCGACAATCAATTAGAAGATAACTTCATAGATTTGGCCATGGGGGATGGAGGTATGGTAATTTATTTTAGCTTAACACTATCCCTAGTGGCCAATAGCCAGATAGAATGGTGCACCAAATGTATCTCTTTTGCCTCATACTTTACACTGTTCAATTTCTTAATTCATTAGTACTTTTTGTTTATTTGTATTATATTTTTTAAAGGTGATGAAGAAGAATATGAAGGAGAAGAAGATGATGATGATGATAGTATGTACGATGATGATGACTCGGAGAAAGCATTTGCATCTGATTTGGACTCAGATGATGATAGTGGAAGATCACAGGTATTAGCATTTTCTATTTTATTGTTTCATCATGTATAAAATAATATTAATTGTCAAAGATTGTTGTACTAGAAGGTAATTATTATTGGTTTGTTATAAAATAAACTAAATTAAAATAGGCAAGTTGACGTTACGTCGTTATATTACGTTACATATGACAAGTTCACACTAGTCCATATAATACATATTGTGAATTCAGTATTTCATTCATCTTTAATATATAGTATGGTTGACGACTCATGGCCACTCTGAAGTTAGGCTTTTTGGACGTTTGTACATTTTTCACTCAGGAAGAAAATAATGAACATTTTAAAATTCTAAAATTAGCACATCTATCTACAGGGAACTGTAGAGTGACCGCGACTCGTTGACACTATACTGTTTAGTAATAGACGCCATCATTGTCCTTTGGGACAAAGTATAATTGTAAATTGATGGTTGAGATTTCGAGTTGCATTAAGAGGATTAATCCTGTAAATCTGGACGAAACTGAATGACTGTGGGTCCAATTCCCAATCAAAGGAATAGAAAATATCCACGTTATTTTTTTTTTCAGGAGAGAAGACCGAAAATGCCATCATGGGACAAGGATGATACGAAATCCCGTTTCTCCCAATATTCAATGTCATCGAGTGTTATGAGACGTAATGAGGGATTGTCGTTACTTGATAATAGATTTGAAAAGGTATTATTTTTGTTTAAAATCATGATTAGAATTCGTTGTTTATGAGAAAAGAATAATTTGTAGGGAGTGTGGTTCGAATTCTATTGTATTTTAATTTGAATTTTTATCCGACTACGACAAAGCCCAAAAGTAGGATTATGTTACTAGCGCATATATATTTCCATTCCTTCGTTCCGACTTCGATTTGGATTTGTCTCGATGACGCGAATACCACTGGATACGTTATCAAATATTAAAAATCCTCCAAATGCGACTTAATCTCATAAGAATGTTTCTTGTGAAGTATTCTTAAGTCGCAGGTGTATACCATTAAGCCATAAAGCACAGCAGTCTTCCACACAAAAACACTCATGCCATCAGCCAAATTCAACTTGATTTATGCCAGTCATGGAAAATCGGACCGAAATGTCTAATGCGTTCCATTGAAATAAACTATTATGGACGTTTGAACGATTTTATTTTCCACATATATCAATCAATCTTTCAAAAGTATAAATAATTACATAACTTACTATTTTAACAACATAATAAAGAACTAAATCTTTTTTTCAATTTACTATATTATTTTTTTACTGATATGATTTTCTTTCCACTAACAACAGATGTTCGCAGAATACGATGATACAGAACTAGGCGCCTTAGACCTGGACGAGATAGAGGGGTTCATGCCGGAGAGCCACGACATGCTACTGAGAGCCGCCGAGGAGTTCGAGGAGTCCAAGAGAAGGTACCAACTGGAAAAGGAGAACGAAGTTGCCCGGTGAGTGACAGAAATTTTAGTGGTACGCGACCAACCTGACAACTATTAAATAATGCTAAGTTAGGATTCCCGGTTTTATGAACATGTAGGCAATCAATCGTATTTTGTAGCCTGAAGCTAAAAAAAAATATATTAATAGATATTTTTATAAAAAAAATCAATACAATTCCAGAATACAACGTTTACAAGAAATAGAAGAGGAATCAGAAGACGATTTAGTTGAAATGAAAGTAGAAGAAAAAGAAAAATGGGATTGTGAAAGTATACTATCAACTTACTCCAATTTGTATAATCACCCTAAAGTTATTGAGGAACCTAAGGTATGTTTAAAATTGTTTTATTTTATATTTTAACAAGGCATTAGAAATTGCATAGGGCAAAAAAAATTTACTAGCTGATTTACACTTAATTTGTTGCAAAATCTCAGTACCACACTCAACTCTTTGAGTTTAACTTATAATAAAATCGAAAGAGGGTCGATGTCAGTACTTGGAATTTAAAAAAATATATTATTGGGAACCTTTATTAAAGTAATAGAACCCAAAATAATGATTTTTAAAATTTTTGTCTGTTTGTCTGTGCGTTTGTTTTCGCTAATCTCACTAACTGATTCAGATACCGTTTTCACTATCGTATTCTGGCAAACTCCAGGGTTCATTTTATTACAATTGGTTCCTAAATAAAAAGTTATGTTAATTTAAAGTACTTAGTTAGGTCGGTTTTTCTTAAATACACTTAAATAAACATTTGTATAATTCAAGCGGGGCACGCATGGGGCACTAGTGCATAATAGAATTTGTACTAATAAAGCCTCAGAAAAATATAATTGTCCTAATATCAAACTTTTTTTGTTTTTAGAAACCCAAGAAGATCAAAATAAATACTAAAACAGGCCTCCCAGAAGAAACGCTCGGCAAACATAATAAGCTTACGTTAAAATCCTTAGCAAAGTTCAATGAAATCAATCAAGATATGGAGGACAGCTCAGATGAAGATGGACAGACGAACGCTGAAACTGTATTGTCTACATTAAGTGTATTGTCTATAAGGTAAGTAAGACATTGTCTCATTATAAAAGATATATCATGGACTTAAATGTAATTATTTTCTTTTCCTCGTTTTGATAGACAAAGGCGTTGAGTTTGGTCACTCTACTTGTCAATGTTTCAATGAAAGTGAAGACCGGAGCATCTTAACACTAAGTTTTCTCTACTACCCTGTAATATGCGTTATATAGCGTGAAGCTATATAAAATGAATGATGTAATATTTTCTTAATTAATATGGTCTTCAAAACACAAGCCATAAATGTTAATTATTCATTTATTTTTTAACCTAAAATGATTAATTCTTCCGAAAGAGGACTTAATACTGCGTTTTGCCTTGGTCCCGGAGTGAGAAAACAAAAATGATACATAATTTATTCCCTTGAGTAAATCAAATCCACAACCGTTGATGTGTGATCCACAGTCACACAATTATGTTTATATTGTCTTGGCCTTTAATAGTCATAATGTCTCTAAGTAAAACATATTAATCCTTATAGGCCAAAAGATGAAAGTCAAGAAGAAAAGAAAGAAAGGAAACGTCTCTTAAAAGAATATAGAAAAGAACGTAGAGTAGAGAAGAAGGCAAACAAAGAAGCGTTCAAAGAAGAGAAGAAACGGCAAGAGAAAATCATGATGAACAACAGAAACAACGTTCAGGGGAACAGAATATTGTAATTTACATAAAAATATATTAATACATAAACAAATCGTGGTTTTTTTTATTTGTATTTTATTTCCCAGTAGTTTTATGAATTTTCTGTGTGTTTGTAGAGTGCCTAGTGTTAAGACACTGTTTTAAACATTAGACTAACTATAAAATAAAACAGTAAATAAATTCAACCAATTTCATATATTGCTTCATAATATACAGTTTTAATATACCTAAATTCTAAGCTTACCTCTAATAACTAAAACATAGTACAAATAAAATTAAAAAAATGAGAAATACATGTCATAAAGTCAGTATTTTCAGATACTGTAAAGTAAATCTATTAAGGACAACCAGTTCTTCATACTCTCAAGATCTGGAAACTATCTGCATTATTGACAATGGAATTGCTCAGAGAATATTATTAGTGCTTTAAATTAATCGATGTTACCTAATTAGGATTCTTGTAATTTATAAAGAGTCCTAAATTTCAAGAAAAAAGCTATATCCAAATTGTACTGTTTTTTTAATATTACCGTACTTGATATTTTTATATATGCAGGAGAATCTCATTAATCCGGCACCATTATATGACCAGGAGATGGCAGATTGTGTAGCATGTAAAGCATTTCATAAAAAGAAATTAATGATTCATTCTTTTACTGGGTTTTATAATTGTAGCATAAGAAATATGTCATTTTAAATATCTAAAACACATAGTTATAAATACCCCTCAATTATCGCTCTGCAAATTGTAGTCCTTGTTTAAAAACTTTACTTGTAATCCAAAAAAAATTATAAATGCTGCTTTGTTAATAACTATATTTTCATTTTTCAATGTTTTAAAGTATTTATTGGATGCCGGATTATTGGACTTTTCGTTCTATCGAAGTTCCGAATTGAAATAGTAAGTATAATTTAGGATAAGACCAGTCCTTCATAACCTAAGCCCTCAGGGTCGGGACACTCCATTCTGTTTTTGATGTGTTGCAATGTGTTATGGAAATGCTTGGTTATTTGTTCTACGTCCTCTGATTGGTCTAGGTTGCCAAGCTCTTCACGGATTTTTTGGATTATCTGTGAAAAAATATAATTATTGTATAATATTAAAGAAGAAAGATTATAAATTAAGACAAACTTTGTAAAATTAGGGGGGAATCTTGGAATTTCTGACGGGCGATCTCGTGATTGTATGTGTTTGTTAGATTTCAAAATCGAAAATACAAATTTTTTGTAGGCTTAATTTCTAGAACGAGAAATACTTTGTATAATTTATTATTAGATACTATATTATTTTCCCGAGTCATAGGCCTGTGATCGTATCGTACCGTGGTGTAGGGGCACAAGTGCTACTGTAAACAAAAAGTGGGAAATGGAAATGTAAGACACTTGAGAATGGAATACTATTTGCAGAATACAGCCTAGTTTATATAACAAGTTCTATTTAACAAGTCTCGTTAAGTTAAGCCAGACTGTTACCACTATAATTATTTTATTATATTAAAATTTTTCATAATAACCACAACAACAGATATACAATTGTTATTAGGCTATCAGAATAACCAAATTCAATAAAAACAAAGTATTATAAAGTGCACAATTCCACCGACCGCCTCGATGAGGTGGTGCGTGAGCGCCGTGTTGCCGCGCTCGCGCAGCAGCGCGTAGCGGCCCAACAACTCGGCCAGCAGCTGCACCTGCACGCCGCCATCCATGCACTGCTGCGCCACGCGCGCCGCCTTGCGCAAGCAGTCCAGCGCTCGCGACGATGAGTTCAGCGGCCACTGCGGATATATGGACGGAGGAACCGGATGAACAAATGGAAACATTCAAAATCCCAGAAAATCTTAAAAATTATATTTCCACACATGTAATCCTGTCATTCACACATGTGGAATGTCACCCACACAAGAAGTTTCACATTTATACGGTGATCTCACATCCACACATAGAGTTCCCCCGATGACGACACTCCGCATGTACGGAACATTCTGATGAAACTCCGGAAACATCAACAAAGCAACATGATATTTTTCAAAGTAAAACATTATTCATTGTGGTTGATAAATACATTTTTATTCCAATAAATAAAAGTAAATGATTTCCAAACAAATTCTTTTTTTTTTTTTTTATAGTTAAATATAATTCTATTTATAATCTAAGTTTCTTGATTTAGAAACTAACTTAGTTTGATTATGCAAAAAAACTAATTTGATAATTTATTTACAACAAATAGTATACAGGAAGTATACACATACCTCCTTCCCGTCTTTATTTCCTTTCCAGAATAAATGGGCACATAGCGCCACAGCACGACTTTGATCGGGTTTCTTCAACAACTTGCTGGCAGCTAGAGCGCATTGTGTACGCATTGGTTCAGCGTTTTCTGCGCCTGAAAAAATATTTTATATTAAGCTTCACGCTTCCAATCATATAGCATAGAAAACTTAGTGTCAAGACACTCGACGACGCTCTTAACCTTGTTACCAAAGCGATTAAATGAAAATTAATATTTTCCTCAAACTTTACCAATTATTTTAAAAGTAAGTAAAATTTTTACAAAGACAATTTTTTTTATGGAAAAAGACAATTATAACTTCTAAGCATCAAGGCATAGTTTCCACTTAACTAAGTTGAATAAATTTTGACAAAAATCTTAAAAATTGTGCTTCATTAGAGCACTGTACCCACCATCCATGAATGATGCCCTCATAATTTTGTCGTAGACTATTTGTATGTACATAATGCATCCTACTTCATTTTAAGTCAGTTAACAATGAAAAAAATGCTCACCAAAACAATTGATCTGTTCAAACGTAGCTATTATCAATGTAATGGCGGCCCATTGAGCTTTACTGTCAGATATTTCGTCTTCATATAAACAAAATGCCTGCGACAGATACTCGTATGCTATGGTTTCGTGATTGGCGAAACCTATTTCACTTATAGCGAGAGCTCCTTGTAAGTATAATCTGTGAAAATAACAAAATATCTTAAATTTTCTTAAAATGTCTTTTAGGTACTTATTTTCCTAAATGTGAAATAACACTTTAAAAATGTAAAAAATATTTCCGAATTCCGAAATATACGCAATTGATTCGGTTAAATAGTATCATGTAAAATTAATTATTTTAAATACGGACATTCCACTGGATGAGACTCAAACACACAACCACTGATAAAAAGTTGCGTCATAAAAATGTATACATTTTACCATTCTAAATCAGTGCTATAAAAAACTCTAATAACAAACAGAAAAATTGTTTTTTTTAGGTAATACATACTATACCAATATATAATGATAATATAAGAACAAGCCATACATATGTTTAAATTGTAGAAAAAAGGATGTCTTTTATTAAATTTTATTAAATTTATATTCCACATAACAGTGTGTTGAGTGATGAAACTCAACTAACACAGTTTCAGAAGAGCTAGACAATAAAAATTATTATTTATCTCTCGACCGGGAATCGAACCCATAACCATTATGTTTACGATCATACGATTTTCCACTGTGCTACAATAGTCTCAATTACATCATTTCAAAGTAAAATTCTAAAACAAAAAGAATACCTCAAAGGCAATTCAGCAAGTTCACCTTTCACCAACAGGCTGATGGTCTGATGGCAGAATGTGAAGATCTTTTGACATTTCTTCTCCCACATTTCATCCTGAAATAATAAATAAAATAAAAAGCTAGTTATGATGGCTCAAGATATGAGAATGGTACAAGTAAAGTACGGTCGATGAGTTGTGGCCGCCTTGAAATTATGGTACAAACAGATCGTAATCTGTTCGTACCATAATTTCGTACTTCCTTCTGCCTCTTCCACTATATAGACCTACAAGTTTTTAATTTAATCTAGCTAAATAAAAAAAAATCTATATAACATTTTAATTTAACGTACCTGATCTTTCAATTCCTTATAAGTAAATGCCAATCTATACGCATGAAATATAATAGGTGGGAACGTATGTTGTATTCTCTTAGCGCCTCCCCCTTGTAAGGCTTTGCGGGCCGCTGACAGTATTAAATATTGTTGGTCCGCGGAATCCGATTTGAAATGGTGGATTAATCTGGAATTTTTTTTTTTGGAAAATATGAAAGACTAGTAATTTGGCGTCACGTTATATCCTGCATAGCAGGCTATGCAGAAGGAACCTAGGAATCCACAGTTAAGACATTCGGTTCCCATTAAGACACTTCCGTTCCTTACTTTCCGCCTAAAAACCTGTTAAATTTGTCAAGTATTTTTATACTTTGAAATGTATCCAATCCTTTACTATGAAATAATGCAATACTTTTGTATGAAAATAGAAAAAAATTAACTGCCCAAGTACAGTACGGTCGACTAGTAGGCGCTCTGAACTTTTTTTTTTACTTTTGACTATTTTCTTCCTGAGTGTACAATGCGCAAAAGTTCAGAGACTAATTTCATTTCGGCCACTACTCATCGACCATACTTACTGTATTAGGTGTCCAATATCAAAATATAATACTACTCTTTTTCCAACTACAAGGAATAACTAAAAAAATCAAGCATAACTATAAATCCCGCCAATTAGCAAGAAAAAATATTAGGCACAGTTTCAAACCCAGCTGCAAAACTATGAAAATGTCATAAAGCTTAACAATTTCTTTGGTTGAATTTTTGGCAGTTATTTGAAATTGACTAAGCAGGCAAAAACGCGGGTTAAAGCTAGTTACAAATAAATTAGCATACCTAGCAAGTAATGCTTGTTCTTCCAACATATCATCATCAGTGTAATCGTTTGCTTCAGATTCACTGTTGTCTTGCTCAGATTGATCCCGCACCAACACGTCTAGCATTGATAACACGGCTTCCACCTGAGATTAGAAAAATATTCTTTACTAACGAACAGAAAAAAATACAGGAAATATTTTTGCTATAGAATAGATTTGCTTAAGTATTTGAACAATACAACGTATGTAAATTATATTATTACTGATGGTCCTGGTTATGTGTATATATACCCATGGTATATACCCATTTATGTGTGTATCCCTTAGTCTAATTTTAGTATATTTTTATGTAATTTTTATACGCGCTTATTTATTAGCAACCCTATGTTTATATAAATTACCATTTCACAATTGTTCACAACCTCTTTATATTGCATGCAGTGTTTATCTTTAAGTGGCAGTACATTAATTGTTGAAATGTAATAATGTATGAGCCGTTGGTAAATTTAATAAAATAAATAAATAAAACTCGTTCTAATAGCAACAGACGTTTTATATTAAAGAAATGTATTTTTTTTCTAAAAGAAAATATGTATATAAATAATTATAAAAATCTGTTATCATCAATCGTACAAAGTATTATCATGCGATAATCCATAAGTCCAATTAAAAAATCGGTCAAGTGTGAGTGAGTCAAGTCCAACATGGGTAACCAATTTCACGATTGTAGGTCAAAAGTACAAATTATAAAAATTGACAAACTTAAGTTTGCGTGTGTATGCAATCATTTTTTATGAAATGAACTACAATTAGTTTAATTATACGCCGCGCCGTTTTGGTTTTAATGAATTCAGACACAACTGTAAACTGTACTTACAGCCAGACATGGTCTCAATGAGTTATTAGAACTGAAACAAATCCAATACAAACATTGTCATTTTGTTTTCTGAAAAATCATCATCCTGCCAGCTCAGTTGAGGTGCATGATCACCGGACCGTTGTTTTGTATCTTTGTTACCTCTCCACTTTCGAAACCCTCTCATCCTACCTAAATAATACTATTTTTACATAGTCAAACAGAATGTTTTTGAAAACTCCAGTCACACATACAATTCATTCATTCTGCTCTACTACAAATATTATTTTTTTATTCTTTTTCCTCCTGGCTTGGCCGTACACCGTTATTTCAGGAAAGGCGGAAGGAACCTATAACAAAAGACTAATAAAAAAAAACAAACAACTAACATCGTCAGGCGTGGACACGGTGGTGTCACTCTCCAGCACATCGGTCACCAGGTGCACCGCTATCATCATCTTTCCAGGTTGATTGAGGTGCTTGATCAACGGACCGTAGTTCTGGAGCTTTATTAGGGTCAGTATGTTTTTGTAATGGTCCGCTGGTAGTTTGAGGATTTTCATGAGTTCTTTGAATACTGGTGTGTTGTGTTCTAGATATGATTTGCCACTGTAAAAAAGAGCAATATTTTTATAAATGCTGCAACTCTAGCTACTGCTTTCAAATTGGCTTTTACAGCATTTTTTATGGCAATATGATTAAATTCCGCCACTTAACAGAAGAAGAGAACTCGGCGGAAAGTGGTAAACCGAAGTGCTTAACACAGGATCCAAGGTTACCTCCGACTTACTTCGCGCCTATGCGTGCGGTAGACATTGTTAAGCTAAAAAATATGTTTTTAATTGCCCAATGAAACACAACAAACCATTATCTTTGGTGTTTATTGCCCAACAAGACATAAGAAATCATAGTTAATCAAAACTAACCTGCTCTGGTGTATATCGTTGCATATCCTGTCAGTGTGAGACAGTACTCTGTCCACATAGGACAGTTTATCTGGATGACACCGCTGAGCCAACTTGAGCAGAGCCAGCTGCAAAGCTAACATGTCCTCTGGTGGCATGTCTGTGCGACTCTATGGGACAATTTAATTTTTTTATTCATTTACTTAAAAAAAAGACATGGCCGTTTATATCACAAAAAACTCGAATTCCGACACTATAACGGGAAAGCTCAACTTTTTATACGGAATATTCGGTGGGCGAGCCCGACTCTCGCTTGTCCGGTTTATATGATTATAATGTTATTAGAACATTAAACTTATTTAGATAGAGTAAATAAATAATTGTATACTTCACGCGAACGGATCGCTACTTTCAAAAATAAACATTGCAAAACCATTGGATTAAAATATTATAAGTACCTGAGTAATAGCTGCCACTTGATCTGAAAAAACTTCAAACAATTGCACTTCTTGTTCTTTACCATCTTCTAGAACGACACTTAAATTCACATTACCTTCGTTCCTCTGGAAAAATACAAATAATCATTTAAAAACCTAAAGAGGTTTTTCTGTCAGGGATTTTTTTTATTAATTTATTTTATTTATAGGAGACAAATTAGATTAGCAACATCCTAAGGAAAATAGAGGAAATTGTTTCCAACACTTTTATGATGCGATGTTTTAAATTAAATTGTTGTGTATATTTACGATATAAAAGAAAAGTAGGCGAAAAGTAGCGTGGCGTTAAGTTTCGCCACTCAACACGCAATGCCTCCAGAATTCGGCAAAAGTAGGGAACGTAAGTGTCTTAATAGAAACACTAAGAACCCACAATCCTTCTGACTACCCCACTATGTTCCGGATACAGTGTGAAATAAAAAAAGTCTTACCTGACTAAAAGCTGCCAATCTTTCTATTAAGGCAATTATAATATTCTTTATATTGACGCCGGGTTGTAACTCCGCACATGACTTCAAAAATGGCTGGAGATTTGCCAAGTGGAACTCATCAGGGAACACCTGAAAAACATATTTTTTTAAGGAAGAAGGTTTAATTTTTCATTTAGATACATCTCAGGAAAATCAAATTCTCACCCATCCACTTGATTGCACCCCCTAACTTTCAGTTACGTCGAAAAGACAGACATAATTTGGTATTAGTGCTTTTTTTAATAGTTATATATTTTCTATGTTTGGAAAGGAAACTGAGAATATATTTTATTTTAATCATCATTTTTTAGCCTAATAATTATTGAACAAATTAATACTCCTGGGCTATTACACCTCACAGTTGACCACTTGTTCAAGTAACCTGGACAGGACTAAACTATTTAGTCCTGAAGACTTTAACCCCCTACAGACTCTTAACTAGATGTAATTTACCTCACCCTAAAATTAAATCCCCACTTACCTGTATAATACATTCCATGAGATACTCCTGGGCTATCGCGTCTCTACAGCTGACTACTTGTTCCAGTATGCCGGGAAGCACCAGTCTCCTATAGTCCTGTTCTCCTACAGACTCCAATTGAGACAGACGGACTAAATTAGTCCCGACCAGAATACGTAATTCTGAACGTTCGCGTTCTCTCCTTTCTTTGTCCCTAGGTAAAAAATGGACAATTATTCTTTTATTTTTCGTTATTTTTTTCAGCATGCTGCTATATCCTGAATGTTACTCCGTCCCCATTTTCCACATTGGGTGGCGGAACTTAACGCTGCGCTTCGTCTGAATACAAGAACCAGAAAATGAAAATACACGAGAAAATGCACGAATATAATACAATAGACTTGTAATTGAAAAAAAAATGATAGCAAGGAAAAAGTGGCAAGCCATATAATCTAGATAAAAACTATTTTAGGATTGGAAATGTGTGTATTAACAGAACAGAGAAATGGGATAAATTTTCAACATAAGCATCATCCCAATTTTCCATTCATTTTAGATAGATAGATTGATAGGGTATCTTCTGTAATACTATAGATTTTTTACTATAATTTTCTAGCAGCTTACCTAGAATGCCCCTGGTGTTGCATTCTAACCCACAGTTTGTTCATTTCAGCAAAATTCATGAGAACAAAATCAATTGCGTCGCGAACCTGTTATATAATATAAATGTTAAATTCATATAACTAAGAGAAAAAAAAATTAACAACTAAGAGAAAAAAAAAATACAACTTACAGTGCCTTCATTTTCATTTTGCGCTTCAATTGTATCTGGCAACACATTTCTTGTACATTGCAGCAAATAGTTTCTCAAGAAAAGACCTCTTAAAGGATGTTGTACTCCACGACACATTTCAACCAAATCCTGTATAATTCAAAAAATGAAAGTATATGTTAATAATAAAAAGTAAAATTACAAAAACCTACCTACCCTGCTGTGTTTGCGGGATACAGTAGAAAGCTGATTTTGAAAAAAAGACAAGATTCTGACTGGTTTGACTGGTTGTGACTTCAATGGATAAATGAAACAAGTTATTGTTACAAAATGACAAAGCCTAAAGTTAAAACCTTAGCATCTCACACACTTTTTCTCTAAAAATATTAGGAAGCAGGAAAAAAATTGGGTTAATACTGCTTTATGTCCATCCATATTCCACACCTATAGTATAAGCAGGGACTTATGAAAATAAAATGCACAAAGTAAATTATTAATAGCTAAATTTAAAAAATATTGTATATATAAATGCTAAATCATTACCAACAGTAAAATAATATACAAATTAATGCATTATAATTACTTAAAATGTCACAATTATAAAGATAAAACAATCATTTTATATGGACATTAACTTTTAATAAATAATATAATAATAATGAGATAAATATCAATAACTTGAGCTAAAGTTAATGTACAAGTAAATGGATGAACATTTTATTTCTTCTGGTGAAAAAATATTTTCATTTCCTTAATTTATTTAGCTTGACAGTATGTTTCACATCAAAGAAACATTTTCTCTAAATAATCAGAATGTAAAAGGATAAATAACTTAACACTAGTCTTTGTCTACCCAACATGACACAAGACTCAAACTCGCACCTCTTGTCATCCAAGTTCTCTAGCACTAGCTAGATATAAGCTATGTTGAAATTCTTTTAACAATTGTAACAAATTATTTGATGTTTTCTAAGAACATCTCTCTCTTAAATCCTAAAGATAAAAGAAATGAACTTACTTTCAATAAATCCCTACGCAAATTAGAATTAGTTTTTATATAAACCAAGCCCACTGTTATCAACAGGTACAGCCTTGGTACAATGTTACCAGCATATTGTACCAGTTCATATAGATCTGCCACTTTACGTCCCTTTTGGAATTCTTCTAGGAGATAGAGCTCTAAGTGACGGAGCTCATCTGTTATTGCCATATCTGGATTGGTTTATTGAGGATAATTAAAGATAAATGAGATGTTGAACGATAATGGCAATAAGACTAGTATAAATCAATGAAGGAAGAAAAAATTTCATATTATGGTTTTTTAATTCATTTAAATTACTTTGATAATATCTATCAGCATCAATCATGGATTGTAAGTTTTGGTTAAAAACACTTATTGTACTTACATCAATGTACAATAATAAGCTTTAATAAATATATACACAAAAGCAGTACTATTTTTCTTATCATCCCACATTTTTTAGATTATTTTTAAAATCCAAGAAAAAAGACAATTTTATTAATATTAAAAAGCTAGACTTTGTTTGGTTGAATGCACTAATCTCCTAATAGTTCAAATTAAAAAAATGTTTTTTTTTGTTGGAAGTGTATCTGCTGTCAAAGTTGCATCCCACATTTAAAATCTCATACTTTTTAATTATTTCTATTTGACTGTACTACATAATTACATTTACTGTGATAAGATTTTTTTAGGATTGATCTTGTACTTCAAGAAGTGTCTGGGTAACTTTAACTGTATTTTCCATTTAACTAGACAAGCCAGAAAATAAAAAAAAAAGAATTATTTGGTAAAGGATACACAGCTCATAGTAACTCTTAGGTGAGAGAAGAGAAGTCCTTAGTTCTCCAAGCATAGTTGAAGCATGCTTTAAAGCATCCATTAGTTTTGATTTGTCCAGGCATCTTTTCATTTGAAATGCCTATAAAGTACATGTTATTATAATATTATAAAAATTAAGTTTAATTACATTATTTCAAAACACAAATTTCGATTTTAGCAACAAATTAATATACCAATAAGAATGATAGTAAATTAAATTTGCATAATTGTCCTAACATGTAATATATACCTGAACTTTGACAACATTTAACGCTTCATCAAGAAGCTTCTCCTGTTCTTCGACAGGGGATGTCTGGTTCGTCATCTGTGCCTATAAACATTCAATAGATAAATTCAATAAAAAAATATGAAAAAAATAAGTTCATATAAGTTGAAATTAAAATTTCGCCCACTAACATTCGACCAAATATACAAAAACGGATGATCTAAACGCTCCATGTGTGCACTTAAATACGTACCGGCGACGAGTGTGCTGCTGCTGTGCAAATAGCAGGTATCGTAAGAAATCGCTGATAAAGATATTTTTAACTAAAATGTCCTAATGAGGGGAGGTGCGAGTTGTTGATCTTAATTCTGGAGTTTTTTTTTATTATTTGACATTGACACTTCAGAGTTACTACACGTAAGTTTTTTAATCATTACATGATTGCCGAAGACTTTTGAGAATAACGTGACAAATCTATTAATAAATCATTTTCATCATTCAAAGTATTAAACATATATCATAATAATCAATCGATACGTATCTCTTACCCTTTCATATTATAACTAATATTTTTTTTGTAATATTGGACGAGTATTACAAAAAAAAAGTTTCGAATTAAAATTATTATTATTATACGAAAATACATTAGCAAATAAAAATTATTCCGTATTTTCTAGTACCGTACTAAAAAATACAGTATAGTTGTATATTGTAATGAGTTTTAAAAAATCTAAACTTTTCCAAAAAATCAATAATATGAATTATTTCTTAAATGGCAGCATTATTGACATACGATGTCACATATTACTTATCAGTATTTTTGACAGTTGAAATTTTATCAATATTCCCTGATGTAAATATTGGCTGTATTATGGACAATAAACCCAGTTTAAGCCAATACTTTGGCGGAAATGAAGTGCCGCCTGCATCCCAATTTTTCGATGAAATAGGAACATCGCCATCTGAAATGATTCAAAGTGTATACTTAGGAGATACGACTGACTGTAATAAAAACTAAACTACACTTCACTTATAGTAAATAATATGGTAATCATTATAAAAATATATACAATATACTATCTCTTACAGCACGCCCTTCGGCTACAGGGACAAATATATTTCCACAAGATATGACGACTTCGTTTACTCAGCATATGTCACAAGAAATGAATTTTACCAATGTTTTGCCTACTGTAAGTGGCTCCACAGCGATACCTGCAGCCAATCTTCCAGATCCTTCCACGTTTTTTGATACTATAGGCCCTGAACCACAAATAGGACCAAGTAAAAGTAGCATTATGTCTACATCTGTTATAACTGATGCTATGGATGGGTTAAGTATTAAGGTAAGTTGCAGATTTTATTTATATTTTAATGTTAAAAGTAAGCTTATTTTTTGCTTTTTTATCAGTTTTTTCTTCAATTCTTAGAATCAACCCATTGATAAAGAAGCTGATAGAAGAAGAGATGCATGGATACCAAATGAAGATGCTAAAAAAACACTGTTAAAGGTAGATTTCTATCTGCTATTTCATAATACTTAACTGCAAAATTTTAATAATTTAAAATATTTACAAAAATAGTTGGTTACAAGAAAAGATTTTATAATTAGTCTTTTTTCAAACCTTAATGAAATTTTTAATGTCTTTATTATAATTTTAGGCACAATCATCACCTAAAGGATCTTTTTTCCCAGAAAGAGAAGTTTTAACTATGCCAGGATTAGTTTTAGAAGAAGAACTAGTAAGTTTAAATATGTCTTTATATGTATAAGAAACAGAACAATATGATAAAGTAATAGTGAATGAAAAATAAAATACTTAAAACTGCTGTCTCTTTAAAATTTATTTTGCCAAGTGGAATTGAACCTACAACTGTCTCATTTTCAGTTCCTTATTTTCTTTATTTAATCGCATCCACAGGCAGATGCATTACAAGAGGTAGCAGTTAAATACTTAGGTGTAAGCTCAGCAGGCAGTCGAGGAGTGGTAAGAGCTGAACATGTAAGTCGAGATGAGGCTGGCCTGAGGGAGCTATTGAGAACTGGTTACTTGAGGGCTGCGGTCAATTTGACTGCTACTTTGATTAGTGCTGCTGGTCAGGGTGAGTAGTAGAATTTACTTAATATTTGGTTTTTAAAATAACAGTACTAACTAGCACTAACAGCTAGCACAATGTTGAATTCCATCACTCATAGTGCAATGTCTGAAATACAAGCAGAAAGTGTCGCTTCGTTGTGCCGCTGCGCCATGACAGCCTCAAAATTACAATAAATAAAAAGTTATACCATGATTTTTTTAAAATAAATAAACACTGCTTTCTATATACAAAATGATATTCTTACCATTTTATTTAAATAACTATTTCGGACATTTTACAAGAGAATATAATTATATAAAATTAAAAATTAAAATTAATTAAAATTAAACAGTTAAAAATAGATCAAACATACAAATATTTAGGAATAAACGAATCGGGAAAAATAAACCACGGCAATATTAGAGATCAATTAACAAAAGATTACTTTAGGAGAGTTAAAAGCATTACAAATTCTTATTTAAACGCAAGAAATTTGATAGGGGGGATTAATACGTATGCTGTTCCAGTTTTAATGTATTCATTCGGAGTGATTAATTATAAAAATAGTGATTTAAAACGAATAGATGTCAAAACACGAAAATTATTAGCAATGAAAAAGGTCCATCGGCAAAAAGCAGATTTAGAGAGACTATATTTACCCGCAACGAATGGCGGTAGAGGTTTAATTAATACAGAAAATTTATATAAAGCTCATATTTTGAAGTACAAATTATATTTAGACCAGAAAAGTGATTATTTAATAGAAGCAATAGTGACACACGACCAGAAGAGAGAAAAATATTCAATATACAAAGATTCACTAGAAATAGAAACAGAATTAAGATTAACGTCCGGTAATAATCACACTAAATCTGAAATTAAAAATTGTATAATAAAAAAACAAAACGAAGCTTGGAGAAATAAGAGTTTACATGGACAATTCCCTAAAAAAGTTCTTGATCTTGCCAATATTGATAGGGAACTCTCGTTTAAATGGCTGAAGAAACAATCTATTACACCTGCACTGGAATCGTCAATATTTGCTATACAAGATCAGGCAGTAATAACGCGCCAACATGAGCGAGATATATTGAAGCGGAATGTTGATGGCAAATGCCGCTTGTGCGTAAGTAGGGACGAGACAGTTCAACATCTTCTTGCAGGTTGTGAGAAACTTGCCGGTACTTATTTTGTAAAACGACATAATAACTTAGTTCAGTATATATTCTGGTGCTTGGCTAGGAAAAGCAAAATGGAGGTTAATAAATTGTGGTGGAAGGAGGAATTAAAACAACCAACTGTAAGAGAAAATAGTGTTGCGAAGTTAATGTGGGAATTACCGGTACAAACAGATGTTACAATAGTACACAACAGACCTGACCTGATATATATAGATAAAACAAACAACCATACTTACCTTATTGACATCTCAGTACCGTCTGACTATAATATTGGAGCTAAGGAATTAGAAAAAATTAGCAAATATCATCCGCTTAAAGTTGAACTCTCCAGATTATGGAACACCACAGTCACAACTATTCCGATAATTGTAGGAGCTACGGGAGTGGTATCAAAAAGCCTTCAGCGATACTGTGATAAATTAGATACATACATAAATATTCACATCCTTCAGAAACAGGCAGCATTACACTCCTCCACCATAATTAATAAAGTTCTTGGAGATACCGTTTTCGTAACGCAACCAGAGCAATCATCAATAGCGGACACGTAGTCATCATCCACACACACACAAATTCACATACTTCTGAAATTAAACTCACAACTGACACTAATTTAACAGTATTTTATTTAAATATATGTATTAATTTGATTTATTTATTTACTATTTTAACAAGGGGCAGGGGGAGGGGGTAGTATTAACAAGAATATAGTGAATGCCTTTTTTCCTGAGGGTCTCGGGACGGGGCATTTATTAAAACCGACTAAATCGTGAAAAAGTTGAGAAACCTAATGTAGGATATAAAATTATATATTACTGTTTAATATAAATAATAGTTAAATTCGACGATATTTGATGATATTTCGAGATATCTAAGTTCTAAATATTAGGTATCCTCTGCCTACATAGGTACTTGTTCTGTAATCTATATTTAAAACAAAAAAATTAAACTTATTGACAGATTGTGATTTAACGTGCTTCCCAAGCTGCCAAGCATTTTCATATTTATTTATATATTTATATAGGCTACAATTTGTCGACCAATTGCAGCCCTTACAAGATAAATATTTTTTCAATATACTCAGTGTAACCATCATACTTAAAATTTTCTATGTTTTTTTATTTATGCAATAAACATTAACGAAACGATAGCGCGATTCAGAATATGCGTAGTGACATCTATTTTTGTAAATTTAAAATACATTTATTATTTATTTATTAATATTATATTGATATTGTGGGTAGATAAAAAATGTTAGTAACTGACATTTGTTGTTAGTAATACGACCATTGATTTTGTTTCATAACTGAACTGAACTGATTTTTTTTTATTGTGCCTAAATAATTTAAAATTATAAGAATTTCTTTTCTTTTTTATAAAGCACAGTTTTTTTAGGATTTTTAAATTACAAATAAATGAAAATAATTCATTCTCTGAGTGCGAATCGATTGACGACGACAACCGTCATGTTTACAGTGAGGAGCTGTGCCACTACAACCTTATATTTATTTATATTTTTTTGTCCCAGGTGCAGGCAGAATGCACAGGCCGACAAAACACACGCCGAGATCATTACAGCTTTGGTTGACACGTTTCGCTGTAATGTGTCGAATTAAATTGTACGATCCTCTCCTAAAGGAGGCGGAGGCTTTTGGTGATTTTAGTAAACCTGATATGTTTTATCAGGTAAATGATTATTTATATTGTTTATTTTATATTTAAAAGTGTTTTTAATATACTAAATGACACTACACTATTAGAAACATATTTAGAGTATCGTATAGTGGATGTACTAATATGTAAAAGTTTTCACGCAACTTTTGATATCATAATTTATTTAGCCACATTATAAAAATATCTATATTCCCTATTATAACTATTATTTGAAAAAAATTAAAATCCCTTATAAACATATGGATATATACATAATTGTTTTAAAAACTAGTTGAACTATGTTCCAAATAAGAAAATCTCATCTTTTATTATACAGTACACATAGCTTATTTTTTCAGTTTTATCCCGATTCGTATGAGAATCGAACTGGTACTCTCGTGCCTTTCTCCTTAAGACTGCTAATAGCTGAACTTCCAATGCACGTGGGGAAACCGGAGGACGCAATGGACAGATTGTACGCTATGTTAGATGTTATACAACAGGTCCGTTCTAACATTATTTCCACAGTCCAGTGGTTTAGAAGATGTTCTTATATAAACAAAATGACAATCGGTTAATACACAATGTTGAGTTCTGTAATCAACACACTTATTAGCAACATTTGAAACTGTTTCTTAAATATTTCAGCCCATTGTATTCAAATTCCTTATTTGGCTACTATAATTTCTGTTGATAGCATATTTTTATAAAATAATCTACCTAATCTAATCTCTCTCTCTCTTTATTCTATAAAATTCAGGCAATTGTGTTAGATACAATTAAAGAAAATTATTTATTTTGTTTTTCTTTGTTATTAGATGC
Organism: Heliconius melpomene rosina; assembly: GCF_056956725.1. Taxonomy (NCBI): domain Eukaryota; kingdom Metazoa; phylum Arthropoda; class Insecta; order Lepidoptera; family Nymphalidae; genus Heliconius; species Heliconius melpomene. The sequence goes on from NC_140400.1 coordinate 5,416,135, forward strand.
TAGAAAATTTGAATAATGGTAAAAGTGAAGATGGATCTATAACTGTATCGATAGATGATAAAAATGAATCGTTGCGATTATGGAGTGGAAGACGTACTAGAGTGTTACATTCAATAGTCAATTGTGCTATAGCTTTGAAAGTGAGTCATTTTATTATTACTGTCTTTTTTCCGTTTAGCTTCACGCTGTATCCCGCGCATAGTAGGGTAGGCAGAGGGAACCTGGGCAGAGTCATTCTGTTCCCCGTTTCAGATACTTCCGTTCCCCACTTTCCGCAGAATTCTTTCTCTTTTGTTGGCGGTATTTAACGCCGTGCTTTCTGCCTGAAACATTGCGTGTTTGTTGGAAGGTCTTAGCGTAGCATTGGCTACGCTACTCCACTTTCGAATTTGGAATGTTCTGTGGTGGGCTCCATATACAATGATTTATTGTCATTTCTCCACTCTGACAAAATAAAGCTCTGCTGAGATCCGGGCGAATTCAAGCGGAGAAGGGCTTAGGTATGCTGCTATTTAAGGGATACGGCGCCTAACGATAAATTGCCTCACAGTCTTTGTTTCCCTCTACAGGATTACCGTATAGCAACAACAATATTGAACACGCTGACACAACAGTCGAGCGCGCCGCAACAACAGCGGGCGCTATCGAGTGCGCTGTGTCGCGTGGCACTGCTGGCGGGGCACGTGAGGGCTGCCATCGCATATTGTAACAACGCTAAGGAGTTCAGGAATCATATGTGAGTGTGGGGGCGGCGTTGAGTTACGTTATTCCATATACCACAATATTTTAACATTATATTATATAGTAGGTACCTACTCTCTGCCTATTCTGCTATGATTTCAATAGGAAACTTATAGCGGTTTTTGTTATAGCGTTAATTCGCAATTTTTATAATTATTATTTTTTTATTTGAGAATAAAATTATTGTTAAAGTTATTGTAATCATTACACTATTTTCCACAATAAGAGCATTTCACAGTTAATTAAACGTTAAAATATTAGCACAAGTTAAAACTGTAGCCATATTTATTTCATAGATATTTAGCTCATAAAATCATCTTCTATACATACATATATATCCAGAGAGACAGGAAACTGGTATTTATAATTGACAAAAACAACGCGATGAAGGCTTCCGTTTAAAAACACCGCACTCAAATCAGTTCATTAAATTACGAGCTACGGTGCTACAGATAGACACGAAAACTTATAGCTACGCCCCCTACGCAAAAAGAGGGATCTCTTTAAGGGCAGGGCAGAGGAAGAAAAATAAAAATATTTAATATACTTAAACTATTTAGTTTAAACTTTAAACTATTTTTTCATATTTTTTATATATTGTTCCCAGATGTCCCACACCGGATGTAAGGGAATACGTAGACCTCGGTCTTATAGACATCGCCCATGGGAAGTATCAAGACGCATATAACAACTTCGCGAGAGCTGCTGATCAAGAACCAACTAATATTATGGTGATTATAACTTTCGTTAGCTTATTATATTTCATTTTCCCGAGTGTGAATCAATCAAATCAATCACCCCAGAACTTTTAGCATAAGAAAATATCTTTTCTATAGCCACGAGCGGTTTATATAGCGGCTATAATAATATGTTCTTTAATTTATTACAGGTAGCGAATAACTTATCAGTATGTCTCCTTTACATGGGCCGTCTAAAGGAAGCAACAGCGGTCCTACAAAAGGCGATACAGTCTGACCCAGAAAGAGGTCTAAACGAGAGCCTTCTTATAAATCTGTGCACTCTATATGAGTTAGAATCCTCAAAAACGAATGAAAAGAAATTAAATTTGCTAAGGATGCTGTGTAAACATAAAAGTGATACGATACCTAATGTGTTGGAATGTTTAAAGTTGACCTAATTTTTTTGTAGAGATAATTATAATTATTATTTTTTATTACTTTCACGTTGTATACTGCATATACCAAGTAGACAGAAAGAGCAGTAGTGAGCTTAATTCGCGTTCGGGGTAAAATACTTTTTCAGCGACCCCCCCCCCCCCCATACGAACCCATATAATTTCATATGTAAAATATATTCCGGAATTAATAAATTAATAAAGTCTCGGCTAAGCTTAGCTTTAAATGAATGGTCCTTACATAATTAAATCAAATATGTATTATATATTTGATTAGATACATATATTTTAATAGTTTTGCAGACCATTTGCAACCCCTTTGGAGGTAGCACACCACAAATTTCGTAAAATATTATCTTAGCAATTTTATAAATTGAAAATAAAATTATATATTTTATTAGTATTTAAAACAGTGTTATGATAGGTTCCCTTTGCTTACCATACTATGTGTCGGATACAGCGAGAAGCCTTACACAATTATTTTAATAGAAAAGTAAATGTCCTTTTAAATATTATCAGCTAATAATAGGATCGGAGATACAGAGAGGGGAGTGTCTTAACACTAGTTTCTCTCAGTCTACCCTGCTATTTGCGGGATACAGTGTGAAGCTAAAAAAAACTAGAATATCATTTTTGTTAAAAAAAAAATTGGAATCTATAATTTTTTATTTAATTAGGAACTGTCATAACTTCCGTTATAATTATCCTGCAAGGTGGGTTGTGAATTCACTACTATCTTTTAGCTAATACTATAAGTATTTCAATTTGTATATTCAAAATAAATATATAAATTTAATATTCATTATTTAATTTTTCTATACCTTATAAAAAGTAAAAAGGAATAAAAAAATACACAATTAAACAAGACTAGACGGCTATTTGGCAGGTCTATCATGGAAAACCATTAGTCTGCCAATTGTGGTAGATCGGGAAACTGTGCTTAATAATCTTTTTTTATTATACTTTCAATTCTAATAAGGCCTTACATAGGCCTAGTTTTGTAAATTATTATTTCAGTAATATTATAATTTAAAAATAAATATTTTATTGGTACTTAAAACAGTGTTATCTACATATTTGTAATGATTTTACTTGTTTGTGTCCATTCCATCTTAGCCTTAAGATGATAATTTAGTAGCAAATCTTAAGTTAAAGAATAAGAATAAGTGGAAAATAAATATTATTAAAAAAAATTGCAATCTACATTTTTTTATTTAATTAGAAACTGTCATAATTTATGTAATTATTCTGCAAGGTGGGTTGTGAACCTACTACCATAGATGGTAAAAATAAAACTCAAATAAAAAAGACTAGACTTGTGACAAAAATTTGTTTATTCATTAGAATTCCAAACATATTGCTTATCCAATTACTTTCAATTATCAATGATTGTTTCTAAGTGCCAAACAAAGTTTCACAGCTATTTGGCAGGTCTGTCATGGAATACCGTCCGTCTGCCAATTGAGGTAGATCAGGAAACTATACTTAATAACCTTTCTTTTTATTACACTCATCATGCGAATAAGGCCTTGTGTAGGCCTAGAATATGACACATTTATTGTGATTATCAAAGTTTTTAATTAGTTTCCTTATTAATAGTATTTTTAGTAATGTCGCTAGTGTTCATAACGAGTTAGTATAAGATATACTACTTACAATATGTGCTGTTGAATTGTTAAAAGACATTTTTTTAACTTAATGCTCATATAATACTCTTGATATTTAAATTTTAACAAAATATGTACTTTTATACTGATTTAAGAGTACTGAAATTTTTATTTTATTTATATTATCAGTGGCAATTCCCAATTTTTTTAGATTTTCTTCAAAATGAATATCACATTTTTCAATAGTAAAGTGCAACATAATTGTGATCGTTTCATATTTACCACTTCAAGACTAATATAATTTGTATGAAATGGTTCCATTTCAGTCAAAGCATAGCATCCTACATCCTACTTTAATATTTACATAAAGAAAATTGCATATCTAACAATACACTGACACAATACAAGTGTGCATTCTTTAAAACTAATAAATTGTTAAGATCTCAGTTCGTGATAACTGAAATTTAATTAATTGGCTTTAAAAAACACAGACTTGAGTATAAAATAAAATAAAATTATATTCGTCCATCGATAGTCCTATTTCTGATTGGCAGACAGAAATCTTTTGTAACAACCCTCCGAGGCTATCTTATCTGACATATATATATATATGTAAGTATAGATACAAAATCACTGGTGTTTTATTGATTTGCTTAAGTTCAATACATTTCTAATAATGATAAATGAGTATTAAGTAAGCATTATCATTATTAGCTTATTTACTAGGTGTACTTGAACTTGTAATTACTTATACTAGCTATCGAGCTGCCGAAGCTCTCGCGGTACAACATCATGTGTACGGGACATATTTACAAAATAAAAGTCAAATTCAAAATCGCTGCGTCCAAATAATACTCAGCGCCATAAAAACTGAAAACACCAAACAGTGATAGGTAAATGTTCCTTTAATTACAATTTAAGCCCTTAGAACAAGTGGTTTTGTAAAAAATATAATAAATCAATATACCAATTAAATATACAAATAATTAATTAATACAATACAAAAAATTATGAAAATACATCAACAATTTCAATGTCATTTATCAATTATGTGAAATATAAAGTACAAAACTATAATAATAGTACAGTTTTGAAATTTGGATGGGTAATAAAGAGTCAATTGAACCACCTTTTGTAATGGCCACCTAAGTTATAGTTCAAAAACTACCCTTGCGAGAATATTACTGTGTTCATTTACACCTAACCGAGGCAACCCTCATCTAGTTAAACATTCTGACGGCAGTCACTGTGATGTTTCTATAATAAATAAGTCCTCTTACACACTATAAAGTTTGAACGGAAGATTGTTCACAACCGATTACGACGGTTCCTTATAGCCCTAAGGCGCGCTCGGCGCGACTTTGCGGATTATATATCCCCATTCTGACTTATTCCAATCCTCTTAATGAACTCCTCCTGCAGCATCACTGTTTTAAGCATGTTTGGATGAGCACCATATGCTATGGTCTGGTCAGGAGTCGAGCAATATTGCTGGGTACCATCAGTCAGGATGACTCCCTGACCGTTGCTTAATGAGCCCCCGGACTCAATAGAGTTCCAGTATGATTCACTGGGCGAATTTGTGTTGACTCCTGGAGGGGGTGCCGCCGGTGCTCCTGTATACCTGAAGTAGGGATTCTTTAAGTCTAATGTATTAGAGGAAGAAATATTTGTTCCCTCCAAATTAATGTCCATTGTGACATCATAACTCTGTCTCTTATTAGCTAAAAGTAGCACACGGCCAGTTAGTGCTTGACCTTGTTTAGCAAAAATTGGTGTTTCCAAGAGGCATCTCACTTGGTACCAATGTGTTAGGGGTTCGGTGGGCGCTGTGGACAACCATATATGCTGTGTGCTGCCTGCAAATAACACATCAAACCAGAATGCTAGGCCATGACATGTGCCAGACTGTGTCAGCTCAAATCTGAATGGAACTTCAATACGGTGGAGATCGGTTTCATTAGCATTTAAGAAATCTACCACATGCCTGACCGATCTTGCCATGCAGATGCGAACATCAAAAGTATCTACTATAGGTTGTCTAAAATACTCCTTCATTGCAGCAGTTCTTAATGCACTTAGATCCACTCCATGGAAACAAGCCTGATACCAAAAGTTTGCTTTGTTATATTGCTCCATAAACAATGCATCATCCGTAAACGGTGCTATGTGCAAGTCGCCGCGAGTAGGATACATGTTACCATTAGGTTTGAGCCATTTCTTGGCGTGTAAGTAAGTTTCTAACATACGTTCGTTGTAAAGCATGTAGCCCATGGGCTCAGAAATAATAACATCCACACTCTCTGGCAGTTCAATTTCTTCTATTTTCCCAGCGACGACCGTAATGCGGTCTTGCAGGCTGTTAGCGCGGACGAGTGCTTGAGCGTGGTGCGCCATGTTACTCGCTTCCACCGCGTACACCTTGCGGGCTCCAGCTTGCGCCGCGAAAAACGACAAAATACCAGACCCAGCCCCGACATCTAAAATAACTTTGTTCTTGAAATCATTAATGTTAGATAAAATAGCACGCTGGTACGTGCTCGTCCTCACGTAATCCTGCATCATGTTCTGCTGCTGGCTCAGGTAACCATAGAACTGAAAATATTGCATCGCCGACGAGTCCTCCGTGCGCACCGTGAACACCGACGACGACCGGCCCGCCTTAATCTTGCTGACCAGTAAATGGAAACTCTGACAGTCAACATCAGAGGCGAACTTAAAAAACAATGTCTCATTATCTATCGTAAAAATGTAAGATTGTCCGGCGACGCGCGAACACTCGCTCTGGCTGTGGACGGGGAATTCTAACACCTCTTGGGCTAGCACGGGGTCAGCACGTATCACTTTAACACTTAGACCTTGCGGGTCGTAATCCACGTTTACGTTCGTAGGGAAGTTGAAGCGCGGTGTAAGAGCACCGTCATTGTTGACGGCGGACACCGTCACACCGCGAAACGTGTTCGCCATTTTTATAGCACTGCACGAACTCGATGCGTTTGTTTGGATATAATGCACGCGCACGGCAAACAAAGAGAAATGCCGTTGAGAAGTTTTGTAGAGGCCGGTGTAAAATCGATCACTCACAAACTTCCTCCCCCCTTGTGTCTATGGTTGCAGCGGCAGCGTGCTATTTACTTTTTTTTTAACACGCGCCTCTAGCAAAGGATATTCAGTAAACAGGGAATTTAAAAAAATGTTAATAATTTATAATGGAGAATTATTTACATTAAATATATTATTTACTTAATTAAATTTTAAATAATTTAAAAGTTGTACTGTAAAACTAGAATAATTCGCTACCTACCGTACACTAAGAGTAATATTTTACTTTAGTTGATGTGTATTTACTTGTGTTATACAACAATCACCGATCGAACTTACTAAAGTACTATTTATTTAATTTATTTTTAGGTGTTCTGAAGTACTTCTCATAAAAAATCCTAAGATAATATGTATCCCTACCAATTATTTTTTTTGTTAAAATGAAGAAATACAAAAGAACGCTGTCTATGGATTTCATTCTTAATGCATCGACGCTCAACATAAAATACGAGCTGTAAAGTGATTTTTAGTTTTAATCTGTTAGTACACATTTACGATTTACGTTAAATAAATTTAAATTATCTGTGAAAATTCTGTCATTTTACTGGTTAAAACGACAATATAACGTCTGTAATCTGTAGCTGTCAAAATCACATTTATTCGAATATATTGAATTTGCCGAAGTTAGGTTACTGTAGTAAACAATGTCGAAGAAAATTAAATCTTTAAAATGGCAATCAGTCGCTTTAGAGGGAGTTCCGCCGTCTATGTTCGATAATTTACAAGGTTTTGTCGGCTTAGAAGAATGTACAGACTATGGAATGGACAAAAATAATAAACGTAAAAAGAAGGTAGGTAGGTTATGTTTTCATTAATAAAATCATTGTTTTCAATAGAAATATAGTGTAAATTCAAAAAAGTTTGTATAAAATATATGTCATGTATACTAAAATACCAAAATCTCTTAAAAAGTTTTTTAAGGAAAGAACGTAACAGAATTTATTTCACATTTTAATGAAGGTAGTACTAACATTTTTAATAACATTTAATAATTTCTCAATGCATTGGTTGCAGTTTAAAATGTATTTTTTTTATTATGTCCATAAATGGTAATGTTTTTTTTTACTCCTATATTATTTATATTTATTTAACTATAATTTTATTTTATATTTAAGAATGCCGCCGAACCTAAAAAGCGGAAACTTGAGAAAAGTCGTACACTAAATCTAAACTCGGAAATACCACAGAAAAAAAAAAAACTAAGCAATGGATTTGTAGTTGAATCATGTTCTAATATAACACCTTCAACAACTAACCAATTAGACAAACTAAGCAATAAGAAACGAGAAAATAATAAAAAGAAAAGTAATGTAATCACAGATCCTGACATAAAATTAATAGTTATAGATAAAAAAGTAAAAAAACCTAAATTAGGTGAAAATGTATCAGATTTGAAATCCAATTTGACTCCAGAAGATATGTTGTCTTGGGCTGAATTCAAATTACCTGAGGAATTAATAAAGGCATTAATGGAATTAGGATTTAAGAATCCAATGAAAATTCAGCAGTTATCATTGCCAGCGGCTATTCATGGTAATTAGGAAATTTGTAAATATATATTAAAGGAGGTTCAAGCTTACTTTCCACTTATGAGAGTAATCAGAAAGAATGTAGTGCTTATACATCCTATTTGCTACACATTGCACAAATCTTAGATATTGCTTGTTGAGTGGTTCAATAAAATAAATAATGTCTTTCAGTCGGTTAATTGGGTATAACCCACAAACATATTGTCAAACTACTAGTGCCTTGAGATGGTGGTAAAATGTTATGAATGACATGTAATAATATCTAATAATAAATTCATCCATTTTAAAATGATTAGGTTCATATTTTTTTATATTTTTATGCATTTGTGTCTTATCTACACATTATTTTCTCTGTTATAGGTAGAAGAGATATTTTGGGTGCAGCAGAAACTGGAAGCGGCAAAACATTAGCATTCGGCCTCCCTATTTTATCCGGTATTATGAAACTAAAAGAAAAAGCTTCTTTGAAAGGTTTAGATGTCTATGATATACCTTATAAAAAGAGTTCAGTAAAAAAGAAAGAAGTTAATGAGGTAAAAGATAAAAAAGAAAAGAAAAATAAGAAACAAAAGAAAAGAAAAGAAGTATGTAAAGTAGAATCATGTGAAGATGGTTACAGTAGTGGTGAAGAAAATGATAGTAAAAGAAATAAAAATGATGATAATGGTTTTGTAGACGAATATGATGTTCCGATGAGAAAAAGAGATGAATCGACCGATGCAGGCAATGATAGTGATGATGATAATAACTATTTACATTTATCAGATATGTTAGATTCGGATGATATGGAGACAGGTGATGATGAAGAAGAATTAGATAGTGAAAATAATGAAAATGGATCTGATGAACTTGATCAAAATGATTCTGATTATGAACTTCAACATAATGATTCCAGTGATGAACTTGAACCAAAGGAATTTGTTCATGAACATGAACAAAATGAATTTGATCATGAATATGAACAAAATGAATTTGATGATGAAGTTAACGAAGGAAATGAAACTGATGGTGTTGATGAAGTTGATGAAAGTAATGAAGGTATAATTTTATTTCTTTATGTTAAAGAGCAGGAATGAAATGAGTGATAGACTTTATGAATATCGAGTGTACATAATTTAACTTAAAACTTAACAATATAGCATTTGTCCGTAAATGTCATGGTTGTAGTTTTGATTTTAACTTGGGGGAATATGTTATTTTTCAGACAAATCGTGACATGTTTCGCCACACGCAATTGCAGTGTGGACAGAGTATCTTAACACTAGGCCTGCCTAATATGTTGGCAATTATATTAAAACGACTAACGCGAGGGTTATGAGTTCGATCCCCACTCGAGGAAGTGAAATATTTATTTACGTTTATATTTCTATTTCTTTGCTCTGGTGTAGAGGCAAAGCGCGGCGTTGATTTCTGCCACTCAACACGCAATGCCTCCAGAATTCGGCAGAAAGTGGGGAACGGAGTGTCTTAATACTTTTCCTTCTCCCTACCTTGCTGTGAGCGGTATACAGCGTGAAGCTGATCAAGGCTCAATCATAAACCACTCAACACCCAATGCCTCGAAAAATTCGGCCGAAAATGGGGAACATTTTTGCCTTCGTTCCCCAGGTTCCCTATGCCTACTTTGCTATGGGAGGCAGCATGAAGCTAAAAAAAAGGAACAAAAAAAAGGATTGTATGGAGTGCCTTATCTAAAGGTTCTCTCTGTCTACTCTGCTATGCAGGATAAAGCGTTAAAATTAAAATATAGAATATAATACTTTTTTAAACAATTTCATTAATTTTCTTTTATTTTTCTAGGTGTAGGTTGTGTGAAAGTAATAGATAACATAGAAATACCAGGTCAGGTTATGGTCAAGACTGGGAAACCATTATACGCCTTAATATTAACACCAACGCGGGAATTGGCCATACAAATAAGTAGGCATTTGATCGCCGCTGCTAAGTATACAGGTTAGTTTTTTATTAGCATCTCGCTATGCTATGTGCGGAATATATTCTGCACATAGCATGGTACGCAGAGGTTTAATTACGCGTGTGGAAATCTAACCGACCTATGAGAAAAAAAATGCATAAAAATAATTCCAATTGCTTGCATAAAAATATTTATTGAACTTTTCTTTATTATAATTTATTCCAGGTATAAAAATAGCAACAATAGTAGGCGGGATGGCGGCAGTAAAACAGGAAAGAGTATTGAAATCCGGTCCAGAAATTGTGGTAGCTACTCCTGGAAGGTTATGGGAACTGCTGAGCCAAGGACAACCACATTTACAACAATTGCCTTTGGTAAAGTAAGTCTTTTTTTTCTTTTTTTTCTTTAGTAAGACAATCGGCGGCGTCACAATGTCACTCAAGCATTAGGTGAAGTGTTTTCAAATGAGTAGATAGGGATGAATGATTGATTTTTTTTTAAAAGAATTAGCAGGATTCAAAACGTTGTTTGCTAAGCATTAGTGGTCAAAGTTTGAAGTTCTTTCCTCAGTGTAATATCTTAGAAATAATAGAAATAAATAAATGCTTTAGAATAACTTTAGAAATAATAATTACATAGTAAAGCGGCCTAGAGTTACCCCAATCGCTGGGATTTGGCGGAAAGTATAGAACGGAAATGGCCTAATGAGAAAACAGTGTTTTAACAGTAAAATTCCCTTTGCCTACCCAGCTTTGTGCTGGATACAGATATGCGTAAAGCTAAAAAAATACACTAACCATTTTTTTTCCTTTTTCATAGATTTCTAGCCATAGACGAAACAGACAGGATGATAGAAAGAGGTCACTTTGAGGAATTACAGCCATTATTGGAAAGACTTAATTCAGATGAAACACACAAAAATGCTCGACAGAACTTTGTGTTTTCAGCTACTTTGACTTTGGTGCATGATTTACCTGGACATATGAGAGGGAAGAAGGTAATTGTAATAATATATTAGTAGTCTAAAGCCGTGGTCGTGCAGGGGCGCATGCGTGTAAACGCGACGGCACTCAACACGCAATGTTTCAAGAATTAAGCGGAAAGTGGGATATGAATTGCTTTTAGACTAGCCCGCTGCCTAACCTGATGTGCGGAACACAGTGCGAAACTAAAATATAAATATTATATATAAGTAAAAGAAAGATAATAATGTTATTATTATTATTTACGTTTTGCTAACAGGTAACGAAAAGAGGCAAAATATTAAATCGTAAAATAGAGAAAATGACACCTCAGCAGAAAGTGAAGAGATTGGTCACCATGATCGGCATGACGGATCCTAAAGTTGTGGATATTACTACGCAAAATCTAGGTAAATTATATTTAAGTTTAATTTTTAATGACACGTTTCCTCGAAAAAAGAATGTGACGACCCAGGAGCTTATTTTATTTCAGAAAATTCTGGATAATAAAAAAATAAGGTTGAAAACCACAAACTCGCGAAAGTTTTTTATTCTTTCACAATTCTTAACCTAAAGCCTTTTCTTAACCCAAGCGAGAATAGAGCCTATAATCATCACGAATACAGTTACTTAAATTTAATAGTTTTAAATATGTTTCTTTTATTATTTTTTCTTACTTCAGGTACAGCAGAAACATTAACGGAATGTAGAATTACTTGTTCCTTGGATCAAAAAGATGGTTATTTATATTATATATTGAAAAGACATCCGGGAAGAACTATTGTGTTCTGCAATTCCATTAGTAGTGTTAGAAGGTATAAATCAAATTTGATATTATGTTAAATAATATAGAACGATTGTGGGTCTCATTCCAATTTGGATTACAATGAATTATTTTAAGTGCCTCGCTCACGTAAAAAGACCTGTTGGGTTACTTGGGTTCCGCCGATCAACACGCAGTGTCATAAATTCGGATGAAGGTAGAGAACAGCGTGTCTTGACACTTTCTTCCACTACCCTGCTCACAAAACAGAACGCTGCCTTAAACACCGCAACCCAACTAACAATGTCCTCATATGGCTACCTGTAACACTGATATCTTTAAATACTTAATGGGGAATATGTTTTTAAGAGATTTCTTTTTATCTCAACAGATTAGCTCAATTACTTACACTATTGAAGTGTAACCCGCTACCGTTACACGCGAGTATGCCTCAACGACAAAGACTTAAGAATTTAGAAAGGTAATCTATTTATTATTTACTAGGCCAGCTCGCGGCTTCGCCCGCTTGAATTATACACTTATCTACCAATCTGAGTTACTTTTGTGTTCTAATAGCATTATTACTTGAAAAGAGAATAATTCAATGTCTTTACATTGAATTATTCTCTTAATTAAGGAATATTAAAAATGAAAGTTTCAAAGTACAAACAGATATTGTATTTTTTTATGAAACGATTGAAATCGTAGAAACACTTAATGTTAAGGGAAGTTTGCCAAATTACAATAGTTGAAATTGAATTTGAATTGGTTAAGCCGTTCCTGAGATAAGCGTGCACAAACGCACATACTAACAGACATACAATAGAACGTTGATAAATTCCCCCAATAATAGTGTTTGTTCCAAATTTTCATCAAAACCAATTTATACAAAGAAACAAACAGCTAAAAATGTTGGTTATTAATTTTTAAATTAATTTAAAATTAATATCGTAATTATCATATTTATTTATTTATTCATCTTTTATTTGCTGACTTAGTTTTTACTTCAATTGTAATTGCTTTTTTGTATATATATTTGAATGTATACTTTTTGTTTATTTGTTTACGCGATAACTCGGGCAATTATAAATGGACTTTGATTTTTTTTTGTTTGCATGGTAGCTCATATACAGGTAGTCCTATTTAAATTTAATAGCATTTTTAGATAACTTATACTACATAAAAAAAAATATATATTTGTATTTAAGTCCATTTGTCCCTTGCTGTAACTAACAGTGTAGATATGATTTTAGATTTTTTTTTACTTTTGATTATTTTCTTCCCGAAAGAACATTGAGTAAAAGTTCAGAAAATCTAACTTCAAGTCTCTTCAAGTATCTTAATTTTATATCTTCTATTTACAACATTTTCCTTCAGGTCACTCCTGAAGGAAACTTCAGGAGTGAGTGGTATATATTTTTTTATAATATTTCTACCGCAGTTTACCTTCATTTATAACAACTTTTTATCTATTTTTCGTCAGATTTAGAGATGATCCTCACGGTGTATTAGTGGCCACGGACGTAGCGGCCCGAGGTTTGGACATACCTGATGTAGACCATGTCATACATTATCAAGTGCCTAAGACTGCTGAGGTTAGTTACTAGTTTAATTAATTAGTAGTTTAGGGAACCTTTTCTGTTAGAATATTTTAGTAATAGAACAATGAAGTGAAAAATATTTTCTAGCGTACCAAATATTCGGGGTATTGCATTGCATTGGCAATGTTGAGTAGCGAAACTGAACGCCGTGATTTGTCTCGTTACCACAGTGAAGAAATGAAAATAAGAAAAAGTCAATGGCAATCGAACTCACAACCGTCGCGTTATTCTGTAATGTAATTTCTTCTTAGATAACTATAATTCTAGCTGAAAATTTTAGTATATTTAAGGTATTTTATATATTATTCCAGAATTATGTACATCGTAGCGGTAGAACGGCCCGCGCTAACAAAGAGGGCTTAACAATATTGATGATGGAGCCGGCCGAAGCTTATTCCTATGCGAAATTATGTAGGACTTTAAATAAAAGTAAGTTTAATTATTTTAAGTTATTATTATCATATTTTTAGATTGTTCCCGCTGTAATTCGCATTTAGCAGGGTAGGAAGAGGGACCTGGTGTTAAGACACTCCATTCCCCACTTTCCGTCGAATTTTCAATGCATTGCTTGTTGATTGGTGGAATTCAACGCCGCGCTTTGCCTTGTTATCAGAGGAAAAAAATGAAAATATTAATACTATAAGATTCCATTTCCCCGAGTGGGAATCGAACCCACAACCCTCATAGTCACAAGCTGGTGCCTGCAATCATTATAAAAATGATCGCAGGTATTGCTAGACTATGTGATTAATGAGATGAGAGACATTCATGAGATTGCAAAGGATGATGTGATAGAATACTTTACTCTTTCCATTCTTCAAATTCTTAGTTTATTTTTTTATAAGTTTTCTTAAAAAAATTATTATATGAAGTTTGTTTTTACTTACAAATATTTACTGTAAATATTTCAGCATCCGAACTAGCAACGTTCCCAGTATGCGCCTCCTCACTGTCACCTATAAAGGAAATAATAAAAATTGCAAGAGATCTCGATTCCTTACTACTAAAAAAGAAACGAGCGACGCAAGCTCAAGGATGGCGGGACAAAGTGGCGAAAGACATGGATATGATAATAGATGACGACGATGTGTATCCTTTTTGGCTTTTTTAGACAGAAAACCTAGTATTAATTATATGTTTTCCTTTTTTTTATCTTTACCATATATAGGGTAGGCAGAGGGAAACTAGTGTTGAGACACTGTGCTTCACGCACCGCCCAAATTTCAAGACATTACGTGTTGTCTTGTTATCGGAACCAGGAAATTAAAATATTTAAAATTCACTGCCCCGTGAGGGAATCGAACCTTGTGCCGTCACATTTGCAGTCACACACTGTGCCACTGTGCATATACACACATACAAATTAAATTATCCTTAACCAAAAAAAATACAGTCCTACAGCAAAATTCGATCCCACCATAGACAAAGCGGCAAAAACTAAGAAACGTCAACTAGAACTAATGATGTCCAGACCACTGTTCCCGAAAGGTTTCTCATTTAAATATCCAACTTTAAATCAACCTGATGCGTTAGTTCAGACTACTGAAGACGCTTTGCAGGTAAGAAAATGAAATTAAAATAACTTTCTTTATAAAATTATGTTATATTTCTTGAAGTTTTGACTATGTCACGGATAGTTTTGTAAAGTCGCCCTTAAAAGTTGTTTTTGTTATTACGATATATTTTGTTCCCCGTCCGCTTTATTATAATAATAGCTTGTAATATGTTAGGAGAAAGCCATGGACGGTGTAATTTGTCACTAGGTTCTTTCCCATTAAGCCACTTCTGTTTCTCACTAAATAAAAGGAATATTTTTTAAGATAAATATATATTTTTTTTCAACTAATTTCCAGGTAATGAAAAAGGCGTTAGAAACGGGACAATTGAAAAAAGAAAAACGTAAAAGTAAAAATGAACCATTACTTAAGTTACAGAAGATTTTTAAACAAGAAAGAAAATCTAAATAAATATTTTTTTTTATTTATATTGCTATCCTTTTTTACTTTAATATTTTATTAAATAATAGTTAAAATATAATAAAAGAACTTTATTATTTATCATCTCACATATAGAAGAGTAGACAAAGGGAAAAGATAAAACACTCTGTTCCCTAATTTCTTTCCCTTCCTAATACTTGTTCATAGGCGGAGTTCAATGCTGCGTTTGGTATTGCTACCAAATTGGAGAAAATGTAAATAAAATATAAAAAAGAATACACCATGTGACAATGTGAACAGCGTCTGTTTGTAAACGCGATGGTTGTGGGTTCGATTCCTACTTGACTGATTTCTATTAATTTACTCGCGAATCTTAAAATTAACGCGAATTTTAAGTAATAATGACGAAATTCACACAAGTGATACATGAATACATTCTTTACAATTTACAATTATTTACGGACATTTATAACTTGTTAATCTGTTATTTTTCTATAGAAATCTATAATAAACAACAATTGATAATCAATTTTACAGTCCGATATTAAAATTATTATATAAAACTAAGATGTGACATTAAATATTTATAATTCTATTTATGTTACTATATATTTATATTATAAAAGTATTTAAAGATTAACAAATAACTATAAATATCTAAAACTACGACAGTTGTGTAACATCTCGACGCTCAACTAACAACTTACAACTTGACTGTACGACGGTCGTATGGTCCGCGAGCGGTGATTGGTCAACATCGCTATAGTCTGGCAAATATGTTATTGATAATGGGAAGCACGCGCGGCAAATTGCGCAAAAAGCGTATTTTGATGTCTGCACATAGACACCCGCTCACGCCGGACCGATTCCCCGTAAGGGCTCGCGGGGAATCGGTGCGGGGCGCGACCGGGCTACGGTACAGTCGAGCGCAACGCTATCAGTTCATTACTATGAAATATGAATAAAATATCATATAATAGCATCATATATACGGAATGGCGTAGTAGAGCATATTTATCTAGTAATATTATAATAATTAGTAAAAAACACCAAAGCAACATACAAAATGAAGATATGGATAAGCAAATTGAAAAATTAAATAAAAAAACTGAATTAAATTATTATAATGAGGCCACATACAAATCTTCTCAATTCAATAAAAAAAAGTTAAATTTAATATATAAAACATGCAAACAAATACAAGATTTTGGCGTTAGGCAACATGCAAAATCAACTTATGGGTAAGTTTTTATTTTTTTTTATTAATGGAAATATAGGTCTTAACAAATAAATTATGTTAATAAATAATATCTCCAATTCAATCAAAACTTTATTACCGTTTTATTTAAAACGTTAATTAATGCATGCATGAAAGTAAAAAATAAAAATTGACAAATAATAAAGCAAATAATTAAAACGGTAAAAGGCATTTTTGTTTACAATTAATTATATTCTTGTTTGAACAATATAGTGTAAGCTCGATTGTACCTATAAAGATGTGTGGGTGCGAATTTCCTGTAAGGACGTAGCGCTCACACTGACGCAAATAGCAAACTATGGCAAAGGGATACCGCACTGTCATTTTTTGTACCTCAAAATTTATTGAAATAATTTACCCAATATTATAATTTTTTATATAATATTTAAGATGTTTAAATATTGCCAGATATTTCTATATTCATATTGCATAGTATATAAGCTTGTATTATGCATACTGAATGTTTATGTTGTACATAAGTGTGTATATAGTATATACACATATACGTAAATGTTATGTGCCATTAGTTATATAAGCAGAAGCTTAGAATTGATTAATTATTTATTGACTCAAAAATATTATACTTTTCGGGCTAGTCTTGATTTTATTTTATTCGATTTTTTATGAGACAACAATGTATGGAACAATGTATGGAACATTTAGATATCCTCATAAAATTTTCGTTTTGTATAATTTACTACAACATAAACATGATCAGATATTTTAATTATCGTATAGGTAAATGTGATTTGCTAAGCGTGGGGTAAAACAACATAACAGGGTAACACTGATCGAACGTTCTCTGCGCATACGTATACTGCGCAATTTGCCGCGCGTGCTTCCCATTATCAATAACATATTTGCCAGACTATACCTCGCGAACATTAGTATGGAAATGTAAATGTGTTCGAAGTTTGAGAATAAAACGTTTTGGTTTTGCGTTGCACATGTTTTTACATGTCAACTAATTAATAAATAATTACCAAAAATTAAGAGAATAATTTATTTAATTAATAATGTTCGATTTTTAATAAAAGTCAAAGGGTTATATAAGTAGGTAGTTATGTAACGTAATAATAGTTATGTAAAAAAATAATCTGACCAATAGTTCCAGAGATCTTAGCGTTTAAGCAAACAAACAAACTCTTCCGCTTTATTATATTAGTATAGATTAAAGAGATTTATTTGCAATTCTTTTGTGATAACCTCTAAATTGCATTGACTGAGAAACCATCGCCCCAGTGCACCACAATGACCTCAACTGCAACAAAGTATCACCTCTTCTAATATCAACTATAAACAATGGTTATTAGTCCCATTTCATAAGCAGTTGTTTTAATTTTAAACTTTTCCTTTATATTCCTGCTGCTACTCAAATTATAAATCCGAAAAATTGTGAGGATGAATGTTTGTTACACTTTCACACAAAAACAACTGAACAGTTCTAGTAGACTCTATAGTATCTGTATTAGTACCTATAAACTGAATTCAAATTAAAAAATCATAATATTCTTTATTCAGATAGACTATTACAAGCACTTTTGAATCGTCGAATGAACATTATAAACAAAAAGCTACCACCGGTTCGGAAGGCAGTTCTGCTGAGAAGAGCCGGCAAGAGACTCAACAGTTGCTCTTTTCAATGTCAATGGTACAATCACAATCTATTACATTAGCTGGCAGCTATCCTGCCTGACATTCAACAGACATTAACTGAATACATCTTTATCCTGTAAATATTTAAGTGAAATAGTATTTTTGAAAGGTCTGCTATACAACAGATATAACTTTTTTAACGTTTTTAAAACCCCTTGTAGCGGTTTTTCTACTGGAGCAAAGCAATCATTCTTTTCACCGAGTGAAAATCAAACCCACATCCCGGCGGCGCACCTGTAACAATTCCTTTGGTTTTACAAAAGATATCACGTCGTACGCTCGTCTACCTTTTCTAGTTTAACTGTTTTTACCGACTGCTAAGGGAGGGTTATTTTATAAAACTACTTGTGTCTTTTCTATAAATAAAAATATAAGCCTGTTAAACGCTTGTGCCGCTACACCACTGCCTTTATTCCATACAGTAGTATATAATACATTTTTCATTATTAGATTTTGATATAGATAAAAAATATATTGAATAAGTAAATATTTCTGTTGGTGGATTTAAATCAATTTTCACATCAGTCATAGTCATGTGTTCAAGCGCAGCAGTCGTTATATTGTAAGTTAATTTACATTTTCACGTCTATTGTATAATTTATCAGTTTTTGTTTTAATATTAGTTCTATTCGTCTCAGGGACTCGTTTCATACTATAAAACTAAAATGGCGACTGTAGCTTATATTGTCTAAAAGCTAAAAGTTTTGAAATATATTTTTTCAGTTTTACTAAACAAAAGATCAGTGAATAAAATAAGAATTTTTAATATATCACTCAAAATCTAATCTTATGACGACGTATTGTTTGTTAGTATCGATCAACGAAGTGCCCTAACAGAATACAACGAAAAACTAAACATAACATGGTTTTTTCATACGTCTGACCCTTTATCTCAGGAATGCTTGGAGATATGGGGTTAAAATTCAAACCGTAGACTCAAATCTACGGCCCTATAATTTCCTGATAAAAAACATATTTGCATATTTATTTAGAAAAAAGATAGGGCTGAATGAAAAAATTATAAGGCACTTCCGGTTGACCTAGATTTAAAAAACGCGTATTTCGACCACTGTAAACGGAATCAAAATGAATAGGATGTGAATGAATAGCATTATCTACAGATAGTACTAATTCAGGGAAAAATCCGAAAACTATTTTTTAGGATATAACGACAAATGTATATTTCTCGTTATATCCTAAAAAATAAAAGCGTTAAATAGTAAAAAAACGCGTATTCCGACACTATAAAGTAAATCAAAAGTTTTATTGACGTTATATTTACGCTGTGACGTGCTCCAGTGTTATTTTAATACGCTTTTATTACGAGCTTTAACTAATTAACTATGTAATAAAATCTAACAATCTGAATTACTAATCCTACACATTTTATATTTCTTTATACAACAGCTTAGCCTCTTAAAGTGTTGGTTAAGGCTTTTCGCTATTAAATCATTAAGTGAATGTCACAAATGAAACTGAAAAAAAAATCTGTCTTCACTAGATTGTCATCATGTGGGGGATATTGTCAACAATCGGTCGGTGCACCACTCGGTCTACCAGTACTATATCAGGTCTATTATATTATTAAGAATAGACCTCCAATTCCACAAAGCTATATTGAAGAACAAGTTGCTGATGATAATTTTGGCTACTTGATTGTGTCTATGTCTGAGGGCCTTTCCAGATCGATGACGATAGCACGCTCGACGGTGCTATCTTTCGTTATTATGTCTCTGATAGTTCCTTGTCTTGATGATTTCATCCATAATTGCACACACAAAACTTTCAGTTTTCCCTAAAAGATGCTCGAAGTATCACCAAGATAAGGGGGAAACAGTGTCCACGTATGAGCCCATTAGAGATCCACACACAAAAACTTTTAAATCTCATCTTCAAATCACACCAAAGGGCCAGACACACTCAGCTAATACTGCTAGAATTTAGGCAAGGCAGTACGCAAGGCAATTAAGAAACCGTTGCCGGTAGTTGGGTTGGTGATAAAATAATTATTTCAACTACTGTAAAATGTTCGAAACGTCGGTATCCAAAAATCTCATCACATCATCACACACACTCACATTTTCATGGCTCTTCTTTTGGTGATCACTTTCCAGGGCCCTGTACGTACTGTAAATACTATATTGTAAATTAATTTAATATTTAATAACTATTTACACACGTGTCTATATATACATTTCAGATCAATCACAATTTTTCATGGCAGTTACAGTGTTGATTTGGATTTTCCACCAAACTTCAAGTTCGGTGCATCGACATCGTCCTACCAAATAGAAGGAGGTTGGAATGCAGATGGTAATTATTTCTCTTAGCACGAACTTTGCAAACATTTTTAAATATTTTTTTAATAGTTTAATTTTCCTATTATATTATACTTTATGTATGTATTATTTTAGTAGTATTAAAGTTTAAGCTTTCATAAAAAATAATAATATTATTTTATTATTCTTTCCTCAGGTAAAGGTCAACATATGTGGGACAAATTAGTACACGAACATCGAGAGAGGATCAAAAACAATGCCACTGGTGATGTCGCTGCCGATTCTTATCATCAATGGAAGGAAGATGTAAGGATCGCCACAGAACTAGGCCTTCAATTTTATAGGTGAAGTTTTGGTATCTTCACTTTCTAACAGGCTTTTACTTCACTCTTACCTAGCAATATAAGAAAATCATAAATATCATTTTGGGATTCTTTTAATTGTGGGATACAGCGCCTATATCTGCTGTCGAAGCAAAAAGCGCGGCGTTAAGCTCCGCCACTCAACGCGCAATGCTTCCAGATTTCGGCGGAAAGTGGGGAACGGAGTGTCTTAATATTAGGTTCCCTCTGCCTATCCTGCTATGTGTGGAAAGTCTCTATATAATTTTTCTTTTAGATTTTCCATTAGCTGGCCGAGAATACTGCCGACGGGTTTTCCAAATAAGATAAACACTGCTGGAGTCAAATATTACAGTAACTTGATAGATGCCTTACTCGCTAATGGTATAGAACCTGTCGTTACATTGTATCATTGGGAATTGCCTGTTAGGATACGTGATCTTGGTAAGTGTTGCTAAATCCAAAAAACACCTATGTAAATATAATGATGGATCTTGGGTCAGATTATGGGGGTGGAGAATGGGAAAAACGGAGTGCTTGACTCTAGTTTTCTCTACCGCACTTTCAATAATTGCAGGTGCCTGGACAAATCCTTACATAGTGAATTGGTTCGGAGATTACGCGAGGGTAGTTTTTTCACTTTACGCTGACCGAGTCAAGACATGGATAACTATGAACGAAGCCATATCCATATGCGATTATTCATATATCGCTGGGCTCTTTGCTCCAGGAATAAAGGAACCGGAATTTGCACCTTATCTGTGTAATAAGCATATTTTACTTGCACATGCTACGGCGTACAGGATTTATGAAAGGGAGTTCAAGCCGCTGTACGAGGGTTAGTAAAGCATATAATGGTATACCATATTACCCAGGAAAAACTTTCCTTTATTAAGTCATCAAAAAACAAAGTGTCCACACACTCGTGGTGGATCAACGGAGATGTATTTTTTTATATTCTCATAAAAAAATGTTAAAAGTTATTGACATTATGTTTATAACGATGTATGTCAAAAATATTGCTATTATTATTTTAAAAGGCGTCTTGGTCTAATTTAATTAATTTTGTTTTGTTATTGTAATTAACTCTAATTCAAAAATCTTTCTAATTCGAAAGTAATTTTCAGCAAGAATTTCATTTGCTAATTACGAATTGTGGATTGAACCTGCTACACCCGCTGATGAGGAATTGGCAGAACTTGGAAGAGAACATTCGGTAATAATTTTGTGTGTAAGCGTATGACCAACTATTATTAAAAGAGTCAAATAAATAAAACTTATCATATAGTTGTAATTGTAGATAGGTAGATATTCGAATCCTATATATTCTAAAAATGGTGGATGGCCGCCGTCAGTTGAAAAGTTGATGTTGGAATATAGCCTGAAACAAGGATATAATAGGTCAAGACTACCCGCGTTTACTCAAAACGAAATTGAATTTATTAAAGGTAAGTAATTCTATCTATATATATAAATATTGTATTGCACATACACATTTTAAGTGCCCAAGTCTCTAGCTGCAGGATGTACCATCATATTTATCATATTATATGGATTATTAAGCACAAAAATATTTTTTAATATTCTAATAGTACCTCCTGAGATTAACACGTTCAGCTAAACCAAATCTTTAGCTTTACAATATTACAATACTATACATATGTGAAAAGGTATAAAAAAATTATAATCCATGTATTTGAACGTGTACCTTCTTTCCTGTATCCCGCATATAGCAGGGTAGGCAAAGGGAGCCTAGTGTTAATACCCCCCTACTTTCCGCCCAATTCTTGAAGCATTTAGTTTAATTTAATTTAGTTTAATTGTTAAGATAATGAAAATTTCCACGGCACGATAAGAATTTAATACCTAATCGACCCTAGTCATTAATTTGGATGGATTTCAAGAAAAATAATAGAAAATAACACCGAATTCAATTCCAATGACGTGAAAATATTTATACCATTAAACGGTGTTGGGTAGAAAATTCAAAGCCATGCTTTGCTTCGTTACTAGGGCGAGGAAATGAAAATATTAAATATTTCATTTCCTCGAGTGGCAATCGAACCGGTTATATAGTAAATACAATTTTAGGCACGTCAGATTTCTACAGTGTCAACCATTATTCGACAAGTTTGATTCGACCAGCAAAGCCAGGTGAGGATGCCGGAATATGGGTTGTCACCGGATCTCCTGAACTGAACGCTGTGCTGATGGCACCTCCAGATAGTGAGGGTTATGGTCCATTTCCTCTGTTAGTGGTAAGTAGTTATTTCAATATTGTTATTAAGCTAATAAAAATAATATTATATAGTTGTCATATGTATAGGGGCAAAGATGACGAGAAATTATTTTTGTTACGTGTTCCTTTTCATGCATTTTTAACGTAGTTGATAGTGCGTCCGAATCATTAAACTGAAAAATCAAAGCTCCATTTCTTATAAAAGGTTTATTTTTTTAAAAGCTTTTATTTAACTTGCAATGTATGTATGTGGGTTCGGGTGAAATCTTAGAGCTCAATTTTGAAGTAGATATCGTCAACCGATTGAGCTGAAATTTTGTATACACGTTTACTTTGGATGACAATGCACGATAAAATATGTGACGTCACTCTAAATGTAATATGGCGAACCAGGCAAGATGGCGGAATTGTTATTTTTAATGTACTTCTACAATATGGGTATCAAATGAAAGAGCTCGTTGAGAGCAACTTGAAAAATAATGTGATGTCATTCTAAATCCCATAAGGAGGATATTGAAGATAGCCGAGTATCTATTTGGTCTACTTCTACAATATAGATATTAAATGAAATGGGTCGTTGACCGTAACTCTAAAAATAATGTGACGTTATACTAAATCCAATATGGCGGAACATCTAAGATGGCGGAATAGTTATTATTTATGCACTTCTGCAATATGGGTATCAAATGGAAGATCTTGCCGAGAACTATTAGAAAAATAATGTGACATCACTTGAAATCCAATAGAATCGTGCTGATTCAAGTTTTTTGTGCTTTCATATAATGAAAGGTATGTTCGTACGATTGAGCTGAAATTTTGTATACACGATTGGTTTGGATGACAATGCACGATAAGGTTTGTGACTTCATTCTAAATACAATATGGCGGACCATCCAGGATGGCGGAATAGTTATATTTCATGAACTTCTATAATATGGGTATCAAATGAAAGGGCTTGTTGAGAGTAACTGGAAAAATAGTGTAACGTCATTCTGAATCCAATATGGCGAACCATCCAAAGTAACAGAATAGTTATTTTTGATGCACTTGTATATTACGGGTATCAAATGAAAGGGCTTCTTGAGAGCAACTTAAAAAATGATGTGACGTCATTCTAAATCTAATAAAGCGGACCATCCAAGATGGCGGAATAGTTATATTTAATGCACTTCTATAATATGGGTATCAAATGAAAGGGCTTCTTGAGAGCAACTTGGGAAATAATGTGACGTCATTCTAAATCCAATATGGGGGACCATCCAAGATGTACGAATAGTTATTATTTTTGCAATTCTGCAATATGGATATCAAATGAAAGGGCTCATTGAGAGCAACTCGAAAAATAATCTAACGTCATTCTAAATCCAATATGGCGGACCATCCAAGATGGCGGAATAGTTATATTTAATGCACTTCTATAATATGGGTATCAAATGAAAGGGCTTCTTGAGAGCAACTTGGGAAATAATGTGACGTCATTCTAAATCCAATATGGGGGACCATCCAAGATGTACGAATAGTTATTATTTTTGCAATTCTGCAATATGGATATCAAATGAAAGGGCTCATGGAGAGCAACTCGAAAAATAATCTAACGTCATTCTAAATCCAATATAGCGGACCATCCAAGATAGCCAAATAGGAAATTTTAGTCTACTTGTACAATATGAATATCTATTGAAAGGGCTCGTTGAGAGTAACTCGAAAAATGTGACATTTTTCTAAATCCAATATGGCGGAACATCTAAGATGGCGGAATAGTTATTATTTATGCACATCTGCAATACGGGTATCAAATGAAAGAGCTTGCCGAGAATAATTAGAAAAATAATATGACATCTAGTGTGAGAAACCAGAAGGTTGAAGGTTGAAATGCCAGGAGGAAGAATCCTCTTGGCATTAATCCCGGCTATTGCCAGGGTCTGCCTTCCTACTCAACCTACTCCACTTTGCGCGGTCTTTAGCGTCCTCAGTGGTTAGACCATTGGCTCTCATATCCGGCATCACGACATCCAACCAGCGCTTCCTTGGGCGTCCAGGAGGTCTCACTCCAGGAACTGATATAGCAAGGCACTTGCATCCGACTTAGTTCTTAGACCGGCGCGTAACGTGGCCATATCATCTCAGGCGGCGCTCTTGGAGCTTATCTGCTACGTCACGGACCCCAAGACTACCTCGAACGAATGTGTTGCGTATGCGGTCAGACCGCGTTACGCCGCACATCCACCTCAGCATCTTCATTTCCGTGACGTGAAGCTCCTGAGTGTGCCGAGATAGTGTTGGCCAACATTCGCTGCCGTATAAAAGAACCGGTCGTATGATGCTCTTGTATATCAGTCCCTTGAGCTTGGCGGTTTTCTTCGGTCACAGACCACACCAGTGACCTTCCGCCATTTGGCCCAGGCAGCATTATCCGGCCATGGACATCGTGATCGATGCCTCCAGACTCGTGCATAACGGATCCAAGGTACCTGAACTTTTCTGACTTAACGGCTGGCTCAGGACCTATAAGGATCGTGCTCGAGTCCGGGCTCCCGCAGGCCATGTACTCGGTCTTCGACACATTTAGTTTAAAACCGCGGTTCTCAAGCGTACCCTTCCAGAGGTTCACTTTACGCTCCAGCGTCAGTCGGTTCTCGTCAATGAGTGCTATGTCGTCAGCATACATCATCAGCCATGGAGGCTGCACTACATTGAATAAGAACGGACTAAGAGTCGAGCCCTGGTGAACCCCCACTGTAATCAGGAAGGGTCTAGTGTCGCCAACAGCATTCCTAACCATAGAAGAGGAATCGTGGTATATGTCTCTAGTATGAGAAACCTAGCCAGTGGTAACTAAAAAGTAAAAAATAAATTATAAGCAAAAAATCATTTTTAGAAAAAGCTTTTATTTAAACGCTTTAAAAAGGAGAAAATAATTTTTTTCTTTTAAATTTTAACTATCAACTCATAACCTCATTGTACACAATTTATATGATCATAAAAGCTTGTCGCGTTAATCAATATTTAATTAAATTGAAACTTTAAAAATTGAAACTTAGCAGATTTTACATAATTAAATTAGCACTAGTTTAGTTACACAAGGAAATCACGCGACAAGCTTTTATGATCATATAAATTGTGTACAATGAGGTTATGAGTTGATAGTTAAAATTTAAAAGAAAAAAATTATTTTCTCCTTTTTAAAGCGTTTAAATAAAAGCTTTTTCTAAAAATGATTTTTTGCTTATAATTTATTTTTATACTTAAAATGACTGACTGTATTACTGAAATTAATTTAAAAAGAACCAAAATATTTTTCATGCATGGTATTAAAATGCGAATAAAAAACTTAATTATTACCATATTTAAAATTTTACGATTTGTTTAGCTTTCCATTGTATCCCTTTTATAACACGGAAGAGGGAACCTTGTATTATTATAAATAAACATTTTTTGCTGTACCGATTTTTATGGGACTACCACTGACAAATAAAATAAATTATGGAGTAACGTATAGGCTACGCACTTTTATCCCGAAAGTCCCGGGGAAAAGCCGTGTTTTCGTGCTTGCGACTTATATCTAAATATGAAATTAAATTATTTTTCTTACATTCGTTAATTATTCTTTAATAATGTTTTAGGTTTATCCTAAAGGAATTCGTAGCCTATTGTCATGGATAAGGCAGAAGTATGGTGAAATGGATATTATGGTATCGGAAAATGGGTACTCTACTAACAGAGCAGGTCTGGTCGACGAAGGCAGACTTAATTATATAAAAAAGTATCTAGAACAGGTAACTTTATATTTATTACTAGCGGTCGCCAACAGCTTCGCCTGCTTATTTGCACCCTTAGGGGTGAATTCTAATAAACCATAAAACACGTGTTTAATGAAATATTTTTAAGAGTTTAAATTTTAAATTTCATAAAAATCGGTAGCGAGGGTGGTAACACATAATGGCGGACTTGTCCATCGAGGCTTCCGTATCAATTTCAAGATTGTAGGTCAACGGGAAGTATAATTTAAGTTTCCAGACATGTGCACTCATTTTATATGAAAGAAAAACAAATATAAGTTGTAATGATTTTTTCCTTTATTTGTAATAAAACTTTCTCACGTCCTAAAATCCTAATTTTGAGTCCATGGAAAGTATCGGTATCCTATATATAGGTTTTGATTACGCGGCGAATTTCATACAAAATGCAACAAATTTGATGCATAATTGCTTGTATTTTTTGACTGCGTTGACTTAGAAGGTTTTGTCTACGCTTCAAGGGACCATAGATCTAAATAATTGATATTATTTTAGATTGATATATCTATGAGATCTCGAGATAAATGGTCTTGATAAAAGGAGAACAAGGGGATTCTATAATGGTTCCGTTTTTACCTTTTACCTTTTGGTACCCGAAAATAAAAATAAGAAAAATTCCAGGTCTTGCTCTCGATTAAAGAAGACAAGGTGAACGTAATAGGATACTCAGTGTGGTCCCTTATAGACAATTTCGAATGGTTGGATGGTTTTACGTAAGTTCTTTTATTTAATTATATTAATATTAATAGTTTATTAATGTTATACCTAATAATAATACTTTTTAAATAATAAGAAATACGTAATTTTATTTATTTCTTTATTTGTACACCACTTATATAAGAATAATGTTTATTAAATGTAAATTAAATAAAATAAAAAGCTTATATAAAAAATCTACGACGGAACGTGATTGATGTACCTTGCTCACAGGAAATGTAAAAAACTTTTACGAGAATAATTTTTATTTTAATCAATTTCGTGAAATAAAAACAAAAATATAATGATTATTCATTTATTTCAAAATTGAAAAGTAACAGATTAAAATTATTATTATTTTAGAACAAAATTTGGCCTCTACGAAGTGGACTTCGAACACCCGAACCGTACGAGAACTCCAAGGATGTCTGCCTACTATTACGCATGTGTTATAAAGAACAAATCTTTAAATATAAGTAATGAATGCTTTAATGAAGAATATATTAGAAAGGACTTCCAAATTACACCACAAAATGGTGGTAGAAGCTTGAAAAGTGGAGGAATTTTAGTTTTAATATGTATATTATTATACATACACATTTCAATAAAAGTTGTAAATTTTTAAATTTAAATATTTCGCTTTTCCATGAGTTCCAATGAGTTCATTTCTTTAGATATTCTTATACAATTGTTACGTCTTCTAATGTTAGCACTTCCGTAGATGTCATCGTGACGCATCAGACCACTATCTGAATGTAAACACGAAGGTCTCAGGTAATGGGAACGGAGTGTCTGAACACTTGGTTTCCAGGTTTTCACTGCTTAACCTGCTATGTATGGGATATAGCGTTAAGATAAAAACTTTTTTTTTACGTGAACCCAAATAAAACACGAAGTAAATATTATTCGCATCTCATTTACGTCATAGTGTCGTGCTATTATGAAGCTAAGATTGTTTTTAAAAGTATTCTAATAATAACAAATATTATGCTTATGAATTGTTATCTGTTTTTTTTTGTTATTTATGAAGCTATTTATAGTTTAATATAAAAATATATTTTATTTTAAGAGTTTCTTTTTTTTTTCCTTATTTTTATAGAATTCGTCAAAATTATTATACCTACGTTATTCAGTAATATACATATATATATCTATACTAGCGGCCCGCCAGCGGCTTCGCCCGCGTGGACTACGTTATTATTAATTTCTATCTCCATGAGTACCTACGTCCTATAAGAAATTTGAGACTCCTAGCATTTGTAGTAACGAAGTTTTATACAAACTTTCAACCCCAAAAACAAACCCTTATAAGTCTAATATTGCAAATTCCCGTCTTAGCGAGCACCTACCTCCTATCAATAACTCCTATGCAAAATTTGAGATTCCTAGCACATGTAGTTTCTGAGATTTCGTGATGAGTGAGTGACCTTTCGATTTTATATATATAGATAAAAACAATGGAAAGCTTTGTCATGGTATTGGATCTTCTGTACCACAGTGCTTAAAGACAAAAGTTTAGTATCAGTGTGTCCTACTTGTTATGACCTAAGGAGCTCATCGTACGACTGGTCCACAAATACGCGCTATGCTCGGCATTTCTCTGGCTGAGAAAACTGCATTTGCGCAATGAAGTAATTCGCTAGGAACCAGTCACCAACTTTCCGCGTACAATCAGCAGTGAAGAACTGAAAATTTAAGACAGACACAAATTTCACAAATTTCATATATTATTATCAATTACATTTTGCCGCTCTGGCAGAGTGCTCTTAACACAACGTAAGGAACGTACGTATGTAACTACTTCTTGCAATGTATGAATGGGAAAACTATAAAGCTGTGTTATTTTATCAACTTCACAACTTACCGTGGTTAATTAATATTAGATATAAATAATAATTTCAGTTGGCATTTCATATATTTTATCTTAAAATATTGTTGTTTATTTGTTAATAAACATACATTGTAATAAGATAAAACTATTCGCGGGAGACAAATTAGATAAGTGCTAGTTTGAATAACCCCATTTAAGTATCATGCTCACCGTTTACAAGTACTAAAAGCAATTGATTTTGAGTTAAATTCATTAATGAAGGGCTGTCTTAAGCAGGGCCCAATCTTTTCTTGAAGGATTCAAGGACTACTTTTATAAAATTCTTGTTAGCAGAGACCACTATGTACCTATGTAGGTATAACAAAAATAAACTGTAATAATCATACTGAAATTTTATTGGAAAAAGTCAATAGAAACTTGCATATAAACAAAGTAGAATAATTTAAGAAAAAAACTTCTGTAATTTTGGATAATTGTCAGTGTGAATTTTTAAGTAAATATTAAAAAATCTATGAATGAACTTTGATATTTTAAAGTATTTCAGTAAATTGAAATGTCAAAATAATTTATGTTTGATAGAGGAAACAACCCAAATATAGGCAGTTTATAAGCGAATGCAGTACCAATTTGCGTGGACAAAAAAATACTTTCAACTAGTCCAGTTTTTATTTGATTACCAAAAAGATTTTAACATAGTGTTCCCGCAATATTTTAGATATTCGAAAAATTTATCAATATTTCATTACTGTCATCACTATTTTACCTATTATAAAAAATCTAAAACCAGCTTTACGCTGTATCCCGCACACAGCAGGGTAGGCAGAGGGAACCTAATTTTAAGACAGTCCTTTCCCCATTTTCTGCAGGCATTGCGTGTTGAGTGGCAGAACTCAATGCCGCGCTTTGAATCGACACCACAGCGAAGAAATGAAAATATAAACGTAAATAAATATTTCATTTCCTCGAGTGGGGATCGAACACACAACCGCCGCGTTACAGTTACAGCCTTGTGCCGCTGCGCCATGACTCCTCCTTTACTTATTTACTATTTACGTAGAAATGAGTTTTAAGCCATGCTTAAGAAGAAACAAGAAAACAAGAAACACTCCTCTTCTTGGATTTTAACATATAAGCAGGCACCATGAATGCCAGCCAACATTTACTAATAAAGAGTCACTATTTTGGCACAGCACTTTGGAGTCACTATCTCGATACGCCTCAACGCAAGTCACTATCTCGATACACCTCAACGCAAGTCACTATCTTAAATTAAAAAAAAATATTTAAAAAATCAAAACCCCGACTGCATAAATCTAAATAATAAATAAACAAGCTCAATAGTTTATTAGGATTAACAGTCGGGACCTCTTTAATTGATGCGAGGTTCCTGGTAAAGATTTTATTGATTGAAGAATTACTTTTAAGTCCAAACCAATAGCAAATACACATAAAGAAAACATTATTTTTGATAATAATGAAAGTATGTGTAACGCAATATGGTAAAAACCCTGCTAAAGGAGATTGCTCATATGCCATGAGTAGTCCTTTAATAAAATAGGGTTTTTTTTATAGAATCACACTGTATCCCGTAAATAGCAGAGAAAGCATAGAGATCCTGGGAACCTAGTGTTAAGTCACTCCGCTTGAACTTAAGAACTTCTGTTCTTAACTTTCCGCCGAATTATCAAGACATTGCGTGATGAGTGGATTTAACGTCGCGCTTTGACTAGTTCATAGAGTGAAGAAATTAAAATATTAAATATATACAAATAATAATAATAATACAAATAATAATAATACAAATAAAACAAATAATACAAATAATAATAATAATACAAATAATTCAACCGTCGCTTTTACAGTCGCGCACTTGGGTGCCTGCGCCCCGACGGCCATTAAATTGAATATAAAAAAAAAATACGCAACCACTTAAGGAAGGATGTCTCATATGACCCTGAAACATTTATCTCGCAGATCAAATTGTAATTTATAAAAATGCATCGAAATACAAGAAAAAATATCTCAATCTGTTTTATTTAAAATATATATTATATTTAAATAAAATACAATGTCTTATTAAAGCTAGTTCTTAACTATAAGAGCCCTGGTAGAGAAATGACTTTTTCGATTGGATTCTATTGCTGATGACCTGGACTGGTCTTGACAGCGTCACCGGGTGGGGAAAGGCGAGGGTAACTTATTCCACAGGTAGGTCATTGGCATCCCCTACTCCTGTACCTGCCCACGAAGCTGTAATATTTTACACAAACAGTAATTGTCCGCTGTATGGGCTTATTGCTTGGCATAATATATTCTTTCTGCGATGTCCATGGAGCTCTTATAACAAATTTCTTCGAATCCTCATGCCTCTTGATATCAGGCACTTAGTTTATATTACCTTTAAAAACAAGTCGCCGATTGTGTTAGAGTGGGTTCACTCACAGATAAAATATAAGAGTTTTATATTCCTATGAATAAAAAAGTATTTCATTAAATTTAATTTATGAAAAAATATAAAATATATCAAATGAATTGTTTTTTTTTTTAAACGACTAACCTATATGCTAAATATCAGCGTTCTACGCCGCGTAGTTTTGTTTGTTATGTCTGTCAGTCACTCGGTAACGGTTATATAAAATTTTTTTTTTTAGCTTCACGCTGTACCCCCACACAGCAGGGCAGGCAGAGGGAACCTGGAAACAAAGTGTTAAGACACTCCGTTCCCATTAACACACTTCCGTTCCCAACTTTCCGCCGAATTTTGGAGGCATCTCGTGTTGAGTGGTGGAAATCAGCGCCGCTCTTTGCCTCGTTACCAGAGCGAGGGAATGATGTTTCATATTAAAAATTTCATATCCTCGAGTGGGAATCGAACCCACAACCTGTCGCGTTTACAATCGCACGATTGCCCCCTGTGCAGACTTGCCTTTTTCCTTGCCATCCTTGTTGTGTTGTAATTGTAGTGATAACGTGATAAGAATTTTGGTGCTTATATATGTATGGAATTAAACGCTATCTTCAGTATTCCTTCAGTTATTCGAGTGCACGTACGTTCATATCTTTTATGGTGTTAAAATGTGGGGGACGATTGTTTTATGGTTAGTATCTACATGTGTTTTATGTGTCAATAGAATTACTTATTTGTATAGAATTTTTTTTTTATCATTTATGAAAATATTGTTGAAGTTATTTGTATAGAAAAATTGAAATTATGAAAATTTTGTTGATTATTAATTAAGCTAAGTTTTTTAGTAATTTTTCACGGTTTTCACTTTCTGCCAACTTTTAGAGACAATGCGAAATCATTCCCTCCAAGTAGGAATCGTTTACAGTCGAGAAGTTTTTTTTATATAGAGTGAAGTAAAATGTTATGAGGCCGTCTTGGCGCAGCGGCACAGGGTGTGACTGTAACGCGACGGTTGTGTGTTCGATCCTCACTTGAGGAAGTGAAATATTTATTTACGTTTATATTTCCATTTCTTCGCTCTTGTGGCGAGGCAAAGCGCGGCATTGAGTTCTGGAACGGAAATGTGAACGGAGTGTCTTAACACTAGGTTCCCTCTGCCTACCCTGCTGTGTGTGGGATACAGCGTGAAGCTGATTTATTTATTTATTTTTAAAATTTAAAATATTGAAAAAAGTTGAGCCGGTAATGCAACCATTATGTGCGGTTCTTCGGTCACATGACGTCCCATGACATTTACCAGCCAGCTTGAGCTTTTTTTTTGTTATAATTGCTAATCAGCTCATCGAAGTTACCAAAAACGTTTTTGCAAGTATTGTATTATACCGAAGGGCAAAAACACTATTAGAAATGCTTACACCTGATAAAGGCTTTTTCATATGCCAATCGAAAGTACAATAACAATTGTGTAAAATGATTAGATAATAAAATAATAATTTTAAACATGAAGTTTATATTCTATTCTATTCTATATTATTACTTACTGAAGTACTTGTTTAAAAGCCTTACGATTAACAGAATATATGGCAGTGCCGATAGTACTCTATGAAATAAATATGAAAATGTAAAAAAAATATTAATCGTGATTATAAAAATAGTAATAGTAAGAAAATAAAAAATGTTAATTAATTGACGTTTATGTCATACTAGTGGCCCGCTCGCGGTGTCACCCGCGTGAACTATGTTATTATTAATTTCTGTCTCCATGGCTACGTCCTAGTGACGTCTATGCAAAATTTGACACTCCTAGCATTTGTAGTAACGAAGTTTCATACAAACTTTCGACCCCAAAAACAACCCCTTAGAAGTCGAATATTGCAAATTCCCGTCTTAGCGAGCACCTACGTCCTATAAGTAACTCCTATGCAAAATTTGAGATTTCTAGCACTTGTAGTTTCTGAGATTTCGTGATGAGTGAGTGACCTTTCGATTTTATATATATAGATAGATAAATAATTTAAAGTTTACTGAAACTTCACTTGGCCTAGCCAAATGCTAAATCACCCTAATATAAGTTTCTAGTCAAAATTTAAAAGAAACCAATACTTATCTATATTTATACTTATAATAAAATCGTTAGAGTGTGTCTGTACTTGGAAGATATTCAAAAAAAAATTGTTATTGGGACCTTTATTAACCTAATAGAACTCAAAACGATAATTTTGAAAATTCTTGTCTGTTTGTCTGTGCTTTTGTTATCGCTAATCTCAGAATCGACTTAACCGATTTAGATGCAGTTTTCACTATTGGATTCTGGCAAGCTTCCGAAAATATATAGGGTTTATTTTGTTACAATCGATTCGTAAATAAAAAAATTATGTCAATTTAAAGTATTTAATTCGAAAATTTGCTAATTTACTGAATTCACTGAATCTTTAGTTATCAATTTCTTTATTAATATTTCTATTACAAGCGGGCGTAGCCCCGCACGGGCCCACTAGTCTATTCATATGTCTGAAAGAAATTATTTATGCAAATCGGAATGTCAATTTATATAATATACTTACTTCAAACCATTACAAATTTATGCAAAATTTATGAAAAGTAAATAATTTATCACGCCTGAGTGAACCTGACTACCTACACTTTAATGATAAGTGATTATATATGTATTATACGTTTCGGTATAGGTACTATAAACTGCAGTGATAAAATCTTCGAGTATGCTGTAGGCCAAAGTATTCATGCTAAATCCCGCACACAGCAGGGTAGGCAAAGGGAACCTAATGTTATGACACTCCGTTCCCTATTTTTCACAGACTCCTAGAGGCATTTCATCTTGTATGGAATTCAACGCCGCGTTGCCTCGACACCAGAGCAAATATTTGAAAATACATACGTTTTTGTATTTATAAAGTGACATACACGTTGCTATGGCAACGCGTATTTTACACGTCAAACAGTCTTCTAGTCATCATAGATGCATCAATTTTGGTAGACTATTCAATTTTACTTTGAAAGAACCAGTTTCTGTCTTCATTTTAAAATCACTATATATCCTACATTCTTAAAAGAAAAGACTCACAAGACTTAGAAAATTATACAGGATTTGAACTATTTTTCTCGCAAACATCTTAACACAGTATGCGCATCGTCGCCGATAAATCCAATTTACATAGTGTCATTTGACGTCACATTTTGTTTCTACCACTCGCTACGCGAGTTTGAATTTCCTTTCATTATTTTTCACTTTATTTTCTGTCATATAAAAAAGTCATGTACTTTCTTTAATGTGCGCTTAGTGATATTAGCAGGCATTGAAAGTGCTATGATAAGAAATTAATTAATTTTAAATAGTTTTTTTTATCATTAATAATAATATATGTATGTCCAAATTTATTCTATAAAATTTAGTTTTTTAACAAAATTATTTCTTTGTAATAGCTTAGCCTGCGCGGGCGCAGTTTACAGTAGCAAGTTCCCTCCACATTTCAAATTCGGCGCAGCGACGGCTGCTTATCAAATAGAAGGCAGTTGGAATGCTAGCGGTAAGAATTATTAACTAACTAAAACTACTACTAAAACTAACTAACTAAATGTAAATAAGTAAAAAGAGCCAAGTTCTATTGAATGGTGTTTTATGTATTCTACTTTTATTATAGGTAGGCCCACAAGGTGTGACTGTAACGCGACGATAGTGGGTTCGATCCCTACTTGAGGAAGTGAAATATTTATTTATATTTATATTTCCATTTCTTCGCTCTGGTGCGGAGGCAAAGCGCGGCGTTGAGTTCTGCCACTCAACACGCAGTACAAAACCGCGTTTGGATCGCTAGTATAATATGAAATATGTATTTGATAAGATCTTAATAAGATGTTAATAACAACTACATTTCTTTAATTGAATATTATTTTTCGATTGAGGAAATACATACATATTTACGTTGATATTTTGATTGACTTTGAATTCCCGATTTGATTATTATCTTTTAAATATTTTATCATTATGTTTAGGATTTAGATAGTTGGATGCGTTATTAATTTATATGTGTATGCTAAAATAGTTTAGAACATTAAGCAACTTGACACGCTTTCCCGTAATGCGAGGTTGCGGGCAACCTAATGTTGAGACAAAGTCCGTCCTTTACTTTCTGTATCTAATGTAAATATGACGGTTGTGGGTTCGATTCTCACTCAAAGAAATTAATTATTTTTATTTTTTCGCCGTGATTATAAGACAACACGCAGCGTTAAGTTCCGCTACTCAACTTAGAGACCTAAAATTGGATGAAGTGTCCCAACATTAGGTCCCCTTTACCCTGCTATATGCGGGATACAGCATGAAGCTAAGAAAAATCAAGAATTGATATGTTGTTAACAGATAAATCCCCTAGCATCTGGGATCATTATGTCCACACAAAGCCTGAAGGTATCGTGGACCTGTCATCTGGAGATATAGCGTGTGACAGTTACAACCAGTGGCAGAAGGATGTTGAGATTGCTTCAGATATGGGATTACATTTTTATAGGTAAATATTTTTTTTACTATTTTATACAATCTAAATATATTAAACTAATTGCCTGTGATTATAAATGCTATAAATGTGGGTTCGATTTCCACTCGAGGTAATGAAATATATATTTCTTTAATTTCCTTGAGTGGAAATCTCACCGAATTGCTCTAGTAACGTGGTATAGCTCGGTGTTGAATATTGCTACTCAACACGCAATGCCTCAGATATCAGTGGAAAATGAGAATCCGAAGTTTATAGGAACGAAGTTTCTTTACACTCCAGGTTCCTTCTGCCTAACCTGCTATAAAATATAATATGCTTATTGCCTATTTTTTTTGGTAGCTAAATTTGTTTATAAAAAAAATATGTAAAAATTATGGGTAAAAACCCTTATTTGTCATCATAGCTAATATCTAAATCAGAATTTCAATTATATTTATACTTAGACGTAGTTATTAATGAATAAATACAATTTCTAATCTTATCTTCACGTGCAATATTATGCTAATAGGGGAATAACAATGATACGAGAACTAATATACTGTTTTTGTTTTATTATTCATACGAATATGAACAAATTCATTGATGAAAAGACGGGCGGTGTGGCGAAGGGTAACAAGCTTGTGACATTAAACGCGATGGTTGTGGGTTCGATTCTCAGTCGGGGGAAATAAATATTTAATGGTTTCATTTCTTAACTCTGCTCTAATATAGAGGTGTCACTGGCGGAGCAGCTTGTTCGACAAAAAAGATTTTTACAGTTTAAACCATTAGTTCCTGAGATTAACGTGTTAAAACAAACAGACACCTCAGCTTTATAATTTTAGCATAGATTTCAGTAGTTTGTGATCTTATATATTACAAAGTGATTACTTTGTAATGTAATAAAATATCTCATTTATAAATACATGAGTAGGTACCTATAGAGGTACACATGTATTTATAAATGAGATCTTTATCTATACCTATATTATAAATTCGAAAGTAACTCTGTCTGTCTGTCTGTCTGTCTGTTTTACGCGATCAGGGCCAAAGACCCGATAATTTAATTGTGATAAAATAGATAAATAGATACTCATATGGAGATACTTGAAGGTCTCGGTATGAACATTTGGATACTTTTTTTCTCATATTTGTAATATTTTCGATATATAACAATATATTAAAATACTTATTAATTTGACATGCAATTTATTCCGCCATGTTAATAACAACCGTCGCTATGCGACCGTTGCTAAGCAACGATTTGCAAAGTTTGTTGTTAGAAAACGTCACCCAAAATGAGCTTGCTTAACGCATCTCTCTATTGAAAACTGAAAATAATTTCATAAATATTCGTATAGATCAAGCGGGCGTAGCCGCGTTCGGGTCCACTAGTTACTAGATATTATAATTAATATCAATACATTTTATATCTATAATGAGTAATGACCCTTACAATTTATCTTCACGTATAATAAATCGTACATGATCGATGTCTGTACATGGAAGATATATCAGAAAACTGTAGTTGAAGGAATTTATCAATATAAAGTGGTTTTTAATTTTTTTTTGGTTGTCTGTGCGTTAGGTCACGCTAATCTCAGAAACGGCGAAACCGATTTATATGCAGTTTTCATTATTTGATTTTGGCAAGCTTTTTTAAATATTTAGTGTTTGTTTTATTACAATTACGCCGGGCTGCTATTGAAATCGATTCAAGAGCATTTGTATGAAACGTCTTTTTTCTATGAAATACCCATAAACTTTAATTTTTCGGATTTTTTCCTTTATTTGTATTGTAATTTTGAATTCGTCTCAATTTTCATAACTGTAAGTGCACGGGAAGTACCCTTGTAGATTTTGATTATTTAGAAGCTTGATTTTGACTTGATACCTCTACGTAATCTCAAAATAAATGGTTTTAGCACATGGACAGACGGACAATCATTACTTTGTGAGATAATGGTTCCTTTTTTACCTTTTGGAGTACGGAACAAGAAATTGTTAAAAAAAACCGTATAAGCGCAACGCGGACTCGATAGTCCACATCAGTTTAATTAAGGACTGTAAGTCAACGGGAAGTACAATTTCAACAAAAACAAGAGAATTAATAAAAACATGCTCGAACTAAAAATATCTAACAAATATTTGTGTTAGTGTTAGATATAAATCGAATCTACAACATTTTCTTATCACTAAACAAATTAATCAAAATAATATATATTTCCTGTTTACTCTACTAGAGCTAAATATATAGAAGACTAGATATTTCTTCCAGCTCTACGTTACGGATTCTACAGTAGATTACATCGAAACGACTAATGTGATATTATATAAGCCTATAGTTTTCCTCGATAAATATTTTTTGCTCATACAGGTTGTCATATTTGAGTGTGAAAGTAAACACTGTATTATGGAACGATAAAATATCTACATATGTCAGTACGTTCGCTACGATTTACTTGAGGGTAATGGCAGCGGGCCGGTATTTTTTTCGAACTTGAGTTTAATGCTGTTAGTACTGTTAGAATTTACAGCGACATAGGGTATGTAAGGAAGAAGGGAGGAAAAATTGCAAGCACTACGCGTGGCTGCTAGAGAATATACCAACGGCGGTATGGGCGTCCCCTGAGAGACTCAAACCTAGGCTTGGGGATTTCGATCTGTCCGGGAAATTCCCTATTCTAAGCTAAGTGCAGATGAGATTGGGGACAAACTAGACGAATCTAAGGGAACCAACGGTCCCTAACTTTTAACTAACCTACATTTTTTATCCGTTATCTCCGTTGCCTTACAATCCTGAAATTGGTCCGTTGACTTATAATCCTGAAACTGTTAGTGGGCGAGTCCGCTTCGCGCTCGTACGGCTTTTTTTATTTAATATTCTGAACGTAATCCTAATGACGTACCTAATTAGTCTTTTCCGTTTGATAACTATATTAATGATGGGTTCGGCCCAATTGGTCTTAACATTGCCTTGTAATAATCAGATTATTATTAGTTATTAGTCATAATATATTGTATATAGATAATAATTAGAAAGATATTAAACCTTTAATCTAAAGATGACTGGACGATTTTTATAATCCTTACAGATTTTCAATAATTCAATTCACACTGTATCCCGCATACAGTAGGGTAGACA
This sequence comes from Heliconius melpomene rosina, assembly GCF_056956725.1. Classification (NCBI taxonomy): domain Eukaryota; kingdom Metazoa; phylum Arthropoda; class Insecta; order Lepidoptera; family Nymphalidae; genus Heliconius; species Heliconius melpomene. Next base: position 5,455,569 of record NC_140400.1, read on the forward strand.
GAGGGAACCTAGTGTTACGACACTCGGTCCTCCATTTTCCGTCAAATTTTGCAGGCATTGCGTGTTGAGTGGCGAAATTCAGCGCCGCATTTCTTGGCTCTTTCGATTCTTCCACTCTATACCTATTCACACATACCCCGCGGGTCGTCTCTTGAGAGAGATTTTATACTTAAAAAAATACATATATGTATAAATAAAATTAATTTCAGAATGTCTATAGCCTGGACCAGGATACTGCCAACGGGATTTCCAGATCATATAAGTGAAGATGGCAAGAACTACTACAACAATATAATTAACGCTTTACTCGAGAAAGGCATCGAACCCGTTGTAACGTTGTATCATTGGGATCTGCCACAGTCTTTGCAAGATTTGGGTAAAATTCATTATTTTTATTTACTTATTATGAAAGTCGGGCACGGAATAGTTATGAATCCTCCATTAAGCAACATTTTAAAAGTTTATTCGGTAAAACATGCTAATAACAGTTGAAAGTACTACATACACTGTGTGTTTTTGTCAGCTTTACTTTAAATGAAATCACAATTTTAACTACTCTATAAAAGTCTGATACAATTATCCCAAAAATGAAAAAAAAAAAATCATACTAAATAAATATAAGAAAATAAATGTAGGGAGCGGAGTATCTTAGCTCTAGGCGCTCTCTGCCTACCCTGCTTTGTGTAAAAATATTTTCTTTTGATTATATTTATTATATTTAAGATTTTAAGACATTTATAAGAATAATTAGTTTTTAAACTTTCTCCCTGTGGTCATATGAAAATAGTTATGAGACTTGTATATGACACTTAACAAATTCTCGATAAGTGTATAATCCAACACAAAACAGCTGAAACAACTTTAAAATAACATTTGAATATACTACATTCTATTAATTTCTAGGTGGATGGACAAATCCAATGATATCAGACTGGTTTGCAGACTACGCCCGTGTTGTTTTTTCCTTATATGGCGACCGAGTTAAGACATGGATAACTCTAAATGAGCCGGTAGTTTTCTGTGATGTTGTCTACCACACAGGAGTGCATGCACCAGGCATTGTTAGTCCTTGGATCGGCAGCTATATGTGCAATAAGAATGCCATGCTAGCCCATGCTAAGGCATGGAGGATTTATGACAAGGACTTCAGGCCGAAACATCACGGTAAGATTCTGTAGATTATCATAAATTTTGGTTAAATAAAACTATAGAAAGCTTTATCAGGATAGGCAGAGAGAGTGCCTAGAGTAGCGTTGTATGTTTTCCACCGAAATCCAGATCCTGCGCGATGAGAGTTATAACTCAACGCCGTACTTAGTCATTATAGAAAATAATACATTTACCAGAGTTAGAATTTATGGCGCAACCATGTCGTTTGCAGTGACACCTTATGGCACTGCGTAACTAAAGCCTTACATAAACATATAACCTCCTAGGAAAATGTCTTGGCAAATTATTTTTAAAATTGCTATATGCTATTTACTTTTTAGTACTATATAAAATTAATTTCATCACATATTTTATGAATTGTCATTATCAATGTAATTTAGTAATGATAAAGTAAAATACAAAGGTCTCATATGTAAGATATTATCGTATTACGTTTTTCTTGTTAATTTATCAATATTTTTTATCATTGCAGGAAAAGTGTCTCTAACGAATCAATTGCTGTGGATAGAGGCGAAATCTCCTAGTGATGAAGAAGAGGCAAAACTTGCAAGACAACTTATGGTTATTAACCTTTTATGGCTTTTTCATGTTCTTCCTAAAATGAAAAACGCTTTTGAATTTTAGCGTTTGGATGGGCTAGCTCAAAGGCATATCTAAAATAAATATGTGTATTTTATTATAATTGTTATTTTGAAAATTATAGTAAAGAACATTCCCTAAAGATATACTTGTAACATATAATGGTTTCAGGTTGGGATGTATTCACATCCAGTGTACTCTAAGGAAGGAGGGTGGCCACCAGTAGTCGAAGAAATGTTAGCAAAGAAATCTAAGAAGGAAGGTTTTCATCGGTCCAGACTACCCGCGTTTACGGAAGAAGAAAAACAATTGATTAAAGGTATGTTAAATTTTGGCAGGCAGATAGAATAGAGCCAAGGTGATCTGTCCTTTAAGGACATTCAGTAGTACTGTAAACAAAAAGGCGTAAGTTAGTGCGAAGTAAGAACATATTCGATTTTTTCGTAAAAATTATTTATTATTTCATTTATATTTAATAATGCATATATTAAATATATAAGCGTCAGATAATGTGTACACAGTTGTTACGCGTTCAATTCAATTTGGATAGTAACGAATGTAGTAAAAATTATGAATATATTATTTACAAAGTGGCTGGCAATGTCTGGAACCAACTGAGAATCGAGATCATTAGAGAGGCCTATGTCCAGTGACAAGGATATGCTGTTGTTGATGCTGATGATGATGCTAATGCTGATGCTGATTATAATGTTGATGCTGATGATGATGTAATATAAATACTGTTTTAGGAACCTACGATTTTTACGGGATGAATTATTACACATCACGGACTGCTCACAAAGCGAAGGAAGGTGAATTAGTTGGTCTCTGGCCTCTGTATGGAAATATTGAGTTTGGAATTGCTTTAACTACACGCCCAGAATGGAAACAGGCAGCTACTAGTTGGTTTTTTGTAAGTAAATAGTAAATTTGACAACAGGCTCACGCTTGTTCCTTCATAGCAAGGTAGATACGAAACCCAATGTTAAGATAACTCTTTACCCACTATACCTTTTGCTACGGTCTTGCTCCTGTGGTCAAATGGAATAACCAACAATTGTACATTCTAAGTGCCCAAGGTAATACTGACCGCAGGCACAATGAGATACATTAAAATATTTAATATTTTGCCTTATAGCCTGTTTCGATAAATGGTCTATCCAATATATAAGGATTTTTTCAATCGGAACCAGTAGTTCCTCAGGTTACCTCATTAAATTAAACAAACTATTCAGTCTTATAATATTAGTAACATTAATTCACATATAATTATAATTTCCAGACAAACCCACCAGGTCTCCGCAATCAACTGCGCTGGTTGAAGAAACATTATGGAAACGTTGAAATATTAATTACTGAAAATGGATTTGCTGGATATGACTTTGGTTTGGAAGATTATGATCGTGTTCAGTATTATAAGGACCATATAGAACAGGTACAATTAAATGTGATAGATTAGAATAGATTTGAAAACTTGTGGTATAATAACTGAATTACTTTTACTATTAAACTGATTTATGTTTTATAATTGTAATAACATCTTAATTTAAACAGGTTCTACTGGCGATCAAAGAAGACGGTGTTAACGTAACAGGCTATACAGCGTGGACCCTATTAGACAATTTTGAGTGGAATGATGGATACAAGTAATAATTTGTATAATTGTTTAATACGATATATCAAGTTTCTTTTCTTTTTTGTGGTATTCTGATGTTTTTTTTTATTATAGTCTTATTAACAAAATTCCTTAAATCACAGTTTATTTGCTGTAAAATGGTCCATTTCACTCGTTCGTTATCTATGCAAATTTTATATTATTTATTTATTTTTTGCCTATCCAGTGTGTAAAGAGCGGTAAATTATATTTTCCAGGTCCAAATTCGGGCTTTACCAAGTAGACTTCGAGGACCCAAAACGTTCTCGACGTCCTCGTGCCTCCGCTGAGTACTACAAGCGAGTTATAAAACATCACTCTTATGATATAGATGGTGATAATAAAATTGTAGACGAACTCTATGGCATGTTTCATTTTATTAAGATTTGTTTGTCATTATGTTTTATTTTATCATTGTGTACTATTTTTTATATATACGGACGTCAGAAATATAGTTTCCTCGGTTGACTTTGAGTTGACCAGTGTCAGTGGACGAGGCGATAGAGGCATGAAGAGACCGTAGCGTTCCCCAGTTAATCCAGCTAGGGATAAAGCGTTACTTAGGAGCCCTGTCCAGGGACCTCGACATATGGGGGTCCAGGGCCTGCAACCATTTGAAATATTATCTATTACTGATATAATATTAGTTATATAATATTAGTTCGACGTTCGATTCAAAAGTGCTTGTAATTAGTCTATTTGAATAAAGAATATTTTGAATTTGAATTTATAATGTGTGTTGTTTCAAGTAGATCCCAAATTCGTTTAGCAAAGGTTCCGATATGTCCTAAATCGGCATGATCCTCAAAAAAAGATTTAAAAAACCTTATTTATAGGCTTAGGGGACTTGATGTCCCTTTCCTTTGGATGAGTTCTAAAAAAAAAACAAAGCGATCGTCGACGTTGATGCCCCTTTCCTTTTGATGCCCGGTGTGGCTTAGGGGACTTGATGCCCTTTAAAATAATCTAAGGTGTAAAAACAAAGAAAAAACAAAGTGATCGTCGACTTTGATACCCCTTTTCCTTTTGATGCCCGGTGCGACCGCACCGCTCGCACCCCCCTAGCTACGCCACTGTTATGTAAAGTTTGGTGTTTTTTATTTCCAAACACCTTTCAGGTATTGCATAAAAAAGTAAAGCTAAAAAACTAACGTGATATATTAATTATAGGTTTATCGATAATTGTACGATTTTGTATAAAAATATATTTTTTTATTTTGAGCCAGTAGTTTTTGAGAGAAGCACGTTAAACCCACCAAATTCTTCAGTTTTATAATATTTATATAGATAAAGCATATTAAAATATTTTTACTTTTAAATCTTTTCACTAACTTACTTAACTTAGCTTCCCGCTGTATCCCTAGCGGGATAGAGAGGGATAGAGAACGGAGCGCCAAACGCTACGGGTCTCTACATACCTCTAAATCTAATCTTTTGATTACATATAAATATTATAGCATTATCAAAGTAATAAAGAACAAAATTTTCCCATAATACATTTATTTGATAACGCTATCGCAGATTTGTATATCTGAGTTAATCAGAATTTATTTTACATTTCCTATCATATTCTCATCGCAATCCCTATCTTATTATTGTTATGCAAGATTAAAAATATTACTAGACATTTATTACTTAATTATTAATTATTAATGTACATATCTACATATTATTAACTATGCGGTAGTGTACCTTATTTAGGGACAAAGACTTTTTTCGTTCGTTCTGGTGTCGAGGCAAAGCGTTGAGTTACGCCATTCAACACGCGGTGCCTCTAGGATTTGGCGGAAAATAGGGAACTGAAGTGTCTTAACATTAAGTTCCCCGGTTTCTCTACCTACTCTGCTATGTGTGGGATATATATACTCGTAGTAAAGGTTGTGATATTATTAGAATCTTTTTTGCCTGTAATAAGCCATCAGGAGACCTTACAAATGGCTTATAAATTAGTTGTTCAAAAATTGCTATTTTCTTATAATAGGCGTCAAGGAAATTCAAGTGCTCAACTTAATTAATACAGTCTTTATTAAAAATAAATGTGGATATAAATTTTAAAATATATCGTTTAATTATAATAATGAACAATCAGTAGATAATAATTAACTCTTAAATATAATTTTTAACAAAACAGCTGACTTCTTCTATTTCAACCGGATGCCGTACAAACCCAATTAAACTTCAACAAACTATCCTTGACCCTATAATCTTATCAAAAAAAAAAAAGATTTTCCATTTGTCGCACACATATTTACTGCAAATTTGCGACTTATGTATGTGATTTCCTCATAGATACCATTGTCAGAAATGGACGAAATTAAAATGGGAACACATGGGAAGCACTTGTATGTATGTCCCCCCAAGTTATCTAACCACTTCTTTTACAACTCTTAATCTACTCTTAAAAGTTAAATACTCTTTGGATATAATGGGATATCGCCTTTCTATTGAAACCAGGTCAAAATAACGTAACATTGCTATGCAGGTATTAAAAGTTACTGTTACAGTGTGTCCTTGGTCATTTTCAAAGAATTGGGTCCAACTATTCCTTCAGCTGATATCACCTCCCAAACTATATATATAATTTTAAGCAAATCCAAAGGCTATTAATATTCTAGCTTGGGATTATTTTTGAAAGATTAAAAGTGGTTTAACAATCTTTCAGCAAAAACAAAGCGTAGGTGGTGGTCACTCTGCTTCAATTCTTGCATAATTTAAAATTTGTAAATCGAAGAGATGTCGAAAATTCGTCTTTAAAATTCGTACGCTTTTCTCATCCGGTTATAAATAAATAGTAAATATTCGTATATATAGTTCTAGCGGGCGAAGCCAAGGTGCCGTTTGTTAATAATAATAATCGATTTTTATTATATATAAATATAATAAAAAGCGACTTTTATTTTATTATATGTAAGTAATATTTTCAACGGCTCGACAAGGATATGGCGAGTATAAGTAGAAGGTTCTTACAAGTGTATTCCCATTATTTTTAGAATTATGAAGGCGGCAGCTATACTTATTTGGTAGTGTATAATATGTTATTTTTATAATAATTCTGTAAAAAAATTAAAATAAAAGCCAAAATTATAACAATTACAAGAGTTTTCATTCAATAAGTGTTTAATTAGAAGTGATTTGAAGTGAAGTGATTTTTTTCTTGTATTCGTGAATTGGTGAAGTAAATGTTTGTTGTTTGTTCTTAAATAATATAACTTCTGGTCGTAATATATTTCTTAAGTTTCAAACATGATATTTAGTATTAATATAGAAAAAAATATTTTTAATTTGTCTTCTAGATAATTTTATTGTCCAAGTTGCTACTCGCTATATTTTGTTGTTTTATTCATTTTAAAACCGCCGCAATTTTTTTTTCACTCGCTCAATTTAAATGCATTTTTCATCATTAATTTAATATGAAATGGTAAATTATTTGTTTCTCTGTGGACTTCAGGTAAGGGCATCATTTTTATATAACTTATTGCTTTACAAGGCTTTACAATGCTGTATCTCGCATATGATAATATATGCAGGGTATGCAGGGGAACCTGTTCACCAACTAAGATATTCTGTTCTCCGCTTTACGGCCCTGATTATAAATATGTATTATATATAATGGGGGGATATCCATATTTTCACTCGTTAAGGTCCAAAGTTTCGTGACATCGCGTTTCAAGATATTGTATTTAAGTGTTAAAAAACGAAATTTATGAAAGCAAAAATGATTTCAGAACTTCTGTTTTAATTTAATAATTAAGTTTATTTATATATGCAAAATGTAAATAAACTTAATTATTAAATAAACGTCACACGACGGTGAAAAATCATAAGATTATTCATATGAATATTAATTTATGGATTATTTTTTAAGTTGTATATATATTACCTATGGTTAAATATATTTCTTAAAAAAAATACAGTCGAATTGATAACCTTTTCTTACAGAAGTCGGTTAAAAAATTAAAAAATTAAATAAATTGTGACTGTAAAATCGACTGGTGGTGTGTTCGATCCCCACTAGAAGGATTGCAATATTTATTTTAATTTATTCGCTCTGGTATCGAGGCAGAGAGCGGCGTTGATTTCCGGCATTAAACACGCAATGCCTCAAGAATTCAGCGGAGAGTGGGGAACGGTAGGGCCCTGATAGAGAACGGAGTGTCTTACCACTAAGTTCCCAACAAGTGACAAACATATTTATTTTTATAAATTTATTTTTTGCATTTCTACCGCTTTTTTTTACATTTCATTATATAATTAATCTATAACATGTTATTCAAATAAAATTGTTTATATAAAATAATTATAATATTAATAAAAGACAATTAATCGTTAGTTTTTCTTATTTATTGACGTTGTCGTGACGCACATGGGAAAGTATAGAATGGTCGTAGTTTTGATACCTATTATTTATTATAGTAATATCCATACGATCGGTTGTGGGTTCCATTCCCACTCGAAAAAATGAAATATTTAATATTTTCATTTTCTCGCTCTTTTAACTGGGCAAAGCGCGGTGCTTAGTTCCGCCATTCAACACTCATTGCCTTCAGAATTCGGCGAAAAGTGGGGAACGGGTGTTAACACTAGGTGGTCAGGTACTACGGCACGACTTTCCTCCTCTCTCAGCGACAAACAAACTCATCAGCTTTGTAATACTCTTTAATAATCTATAAACTTGTTAACCCCTTTTTATAGTGTTGTGCTATGTGGAGTTTGGGGAAAAAATGAATTGAAATTTCCTTCACATTTTAAGTTCGGAGCTGCGTCTTCTGCTTACCAAGTAGAAGGCGGATGGAACGCTGATGGTAAGAATTTTATTTGTATTAAATTCTGAGGAAGCACTGTCGTAAATGCTAAATACAAAAAACTGGACAAGGGCGAGTCAGTCTCGCCCATCGAGGGTTCCTTAAAAAAATGGAGGTTCCGAGCTTCTTCTCATATTCAAGTTTAGCCAGACCCTCATCAGGTCAGGTTCATCTAATACCTCACATGAACTAGCGGATTTAATACTTCATAGTGCTTGATTATACAACTGATTTTAAGTTTTTATATTTAGTCTAAGTTTTTATATTTATTGATATTTTTATTTGTTTATTTTATTTTATGATAATAGTTATATAAAATTATGTAATCATATAATACCATACTATTTATTTATTTATTACACTATTAATAATTTATTACACCAATATAATAATGAAACAAATAAAAGAAAAAGAAAGGAACAACGATAACGATTACCGTCCAATTTCCATACTTCCTTTCTTATCCAAAGTCCTAGAACGCATGGTGCAAAGCCAACTCACTTATTTCCTTTCTAAAAATAACCTTCTAAATCCTTTGCAATCCGGTTTCCGTCCTGGTCATAGCACGATAACAGCACTTGTCAAAATAACCGATGATATCCGAATGGGTATGGACAGTCAAGAGGTCACGGTATTAGTGTTGCTGGATTTTAGTAATGCTTTTGGCACCGTAGATTTTGACATAATGCTTGCCACTTTAGGTTCTCTTAACATATCTCCTAATGTAATCGACTGGTTTCATAATTACCTGCATGGACGCCGTCAACGTATACGAATTTGTGATTCTTATTCGGACTGGTCCTCAGTCAATGCTGGCGTCCCGCAGGGTGGCGTGTTGTCTCCTCTGCTGTTTTCACTTTTTATTAATAATATTTCCCAACATATCACTTCTCTCTACCACCTATACGCAGATGATCTCCAAATTTATTGTAAGTCTAAAACCTCTGAGCTACCAGCGGCTATCAATACGATAAACAATAATTTAACGAAAATATCCGCATGGAGTAGGTGCTTTGGAGTACAATTGAATCCTAGCAAGTCTCAAGCCATTGTTGTTGGTAGTCCAAAGCTCATATCTAAAATTAGCATACCCGCCTTACCTGATATAATTTTAAATGGCCAAATTATACCGTATAGTAAATCAGTTAAAAATCTTGGTATCATCATCGATCACAATATGTCCTGGAATCCGCAGGTGAGTGAGGTGAGCAGAAAGATGTTTGCATCAGTAGGATATCTTTTCAGGCTACGTAATTTCCTTCCTATTCCGACAAAAATTGTGTTAGCACAGTCTCTACTTTTACCAATTCTTGATTATGCTGACTCTTGTTATCTTGATTTGAAAGAGGAGCAGTTAAACAAACTTGAGCGATTACAAAATCTTGCTATTCGGTTTATTTTTGGATTAAAAAAGTACGACCATGTCTCTGACTTCCGCAAAAAGCTCAAGTGGCTCCCAATCCGTCTTCGCAGGAATACTCATATTCTCCGTCTTCTTTACTGTGTACTATTTGATCCACTAACACCACCATATCTTAAAGAGCGTTTCGAGTTTTTGGGGCACTCTCATTCCCGACATCTTCGCTCTGAACAAAATTTAATTCTAAAAATACCTTCACACTCCTTTCCTCAGCAATTCTTTTACTGTCACATCCTCCCGACTTTGGAATGCCTTACCTCTGAATATCAGACGGGCAAAATCTTTAAAAACATTTAAGCGACTCCTAAAACTACACTACCATGCCCTCTAAACTGCCTTTTTGTATTGCCACCTATACTTATAAAATATGAAAGTGTATGTAGGTATGTATGTATGTATGTTTGTATGTATGTAAGTATGTATATATTTATGTATGTAAGTATATATGTGTAATGTGTACGTTTAATTAGGTATTTATATTTGTATATATTTAATATATGTATGCTGTTTGCTTTATAAATTTATTATAATTATTGTTTGCACCTCAACCCTTTTCCTCCCTTTTTTATCCTATGCCTTAAGGTTGCCTGGAAGAGATCGCTGTTTTAGCGATAAGGTCGCCTCTTGTACATTTCCGTCTTTTTTTTTTTTTGTTGTTGTCTATTTTATTGTTATTTTCCTTATGGGTGTACAATAAAGAGTATTATTATTATTATTATTAATATAGTGTAAACGTGGCTTTATTACCACAAGTGATCTCTTCCAGACTACCCTTATAATCAAAAATATGTAAAAAAATAACATAGATACTGTTTGGTGTACAAATGTGTTATGTTAATATAATAAACTTATTTAAAAATGTACATGCTATAAATTACATGCTTATATAAAAACCTACCGTTTTATTGGGAAGGAGACTTTTTCAACGTCTTGAACAACAAAATACAAATCACAGCAACGAACTTTCTCCTCAGATATAAGAGGTAGCCAAGAAAAGAAGCAGTGAGAACAAAATTTTTAATAGAGTTATAAAACTCTAATTTGTTAGAGTTTATATAAATTACATGTATTTCTGAATTTGTATGAATATAGCTTTGTACTAAATTATATTTTTATTCTAAGCCGCTATAAATTTAGTTAGTATATAGTAATAGATAGCCTGGTAGGAAATATCGTCTGACTGTAAGCATCATGGTTTTGGGTTTTGTTATTCACTTGAATAGGGGAATAGTTTATTTTGTTCTCTGGCAAGCTCCGAATGCCATAATAAAAAGACTGAACTGAACTGACTGAACTGCTGTATTGAATGTGATGTGAAGTGAAATATGGCTTAAATACAATTAAAATGATGTTAAATATGAAAATATTATGTTTATTATTACAGATAAAACTCCAAATATATGGGATGTCTACGTTCACACCTATCCAAATGCTATAGACGATGGCGATAATGGAGACGTGGCTTGCGACTCGTATCACCGATGGCAGGACGACATTAAAATAGCTTCAGATTTAGGATTAGATTTTTATAGGTTTCTTTTATCTCATCTTTTTTTCTTTATATGTATGTAATAGTTTGTGAAGTTAGAAGTAAGCAAAAAGAGTATAGCGTGACGACACGGTTTAGCTTCATCCTATATCCTGCAGGGTAGGCAGAGGAAACCAGAGAACCTAATGTTAAGACACTCCCTTCCCATCAATAAGTCAGTTCCCTTTCCGCTTAATTCTGGAGGTATTGCGTGTTGAGTGGTGGACTTTTGAAATAATACTATGAAATATTTATTTTTCTCTAGACGGACTAGTAGAACGTTTGTACCTCTGTGCCACTGGTCTCCAATGGCCTTCGTTTCCAATGCTTGCCTATTTTAGCAGAGCTCATGGCGTCGGCGAACGGGGTTAAAAGGTGAAAACCCACTCAGATAGGACTTAGTAAACAGGCCTATACCTATTGAAATTTGAAATGATCCTATTAATATCACTTTTACAATATATTCTAGAAAATTATTCTTTTTATTTCCAGATTTTCAATATCATGGTCAAGAATATTACCTAGAGGTACACCAGAATATGTGAGCCAAGCTGGTTATAAATATTATAATAATCTAATTAACGGCTTATTGGAAAAAGGAATTGAACCTGTAGTCACTATGTACCATTTTGATTTACCACAAAGATTTCAGGATTTAGGTAAGCTACTGAAACCAAAGTTTTAAATCAGTGCCTCTATTATGTCTATATTATACAAATATTGAATTACAGTTAATATATATTTTTTCACCTTAAAAGGATATAAGTTATATTAATTTAATAGTTCTGATGTAACCTATGTGTAGGATAGAGAGAGAGAGGATAGAGGATTATTATAAAACTATTTTCTATAACATTTATAAACTGTGACTCTACACTAAAGAAAGATATACTTTTTATATAGCGGCTCATGGATCCCCATTCGAGGAAGTTAAATATTTATTTACGTTTATATTTCCATTTCTTCGATCTATTGTCGAGGTGTGAGGAACGGCGTCAGAAAGTGAGGAACGGAGTGTCTTAACACTACGTTCCCTCTGCCTACCCTCCTGCGTGTGGGATACAGCGTGAAGCTGATTTATTTACAAAACTGTAACAATGTTACACATGGTGCTAAACAATTGCCTATAATATTTTATAGGGGGCATTGTTTGGCATGCACTGTTAAAATTACACATATAACGAGAAATTATGTGTACAAACACAGTGATACATAGTAAAATGTGTTTTATGGCTCATAACTTCCAGAAAGTCGAAGAAAAGTAGATACGATCCTTTGTGGATGTTACGAAAACGTATTTACAAGTCGATTTCGACTATTGGAATATTCCAAATATTTTTTGTTCTTGGTATAAATTGACATTTTAGACTACAATCTATGCAAGACACGCCATAATGCTCTATATTCTCCTATTTATTACTTTCTGTACTGTAAATTGCTATACGAAACCTGTGAAAACTAAAGTAATTGTTTATATGGCAGATAAGGCTATTAACATCTTCCACTGATGAGACCTTTTTGGCTTTATTAGCTTTGGTTTAGATTTCACTAGATTCTGCTAACCATCAACACACAAGATCTACTTTTGGTAGGTGCGGTGTTATACCAAACTGATTTCTTTGTCTAATAAAACTATTTTATTGCTTTAGGTGGATGGGCAAACCCACTTGTCACCGATTGGTTAGGAGACTACGCCAGGATTCTGTTCCATTTATTTGGGGATAGAGTAAAAACTTGGATAACTATTAACGAACCTTTCATCATGTGTAATATAGCTTACACTTTAGATATAGGTCCGGGTGTAATAGATTATGATATTGGCTATTTTTTATGTATAAAAAATACAATGGTAGCTCATGGGAAAGTTGCGAAGGTATATAAGGATGAATTTAAACATATTTATAATGGTAAGTAAATAGAGATGATGTTTATATAGCAGGAAAAACACTACGTTGATTTAGATGAAATAGATTTTTGTACTGGAAAAAAAATAATTTATAGAGTTAAATACTTTTAGTTCTCATGGACTGGGCTCTGATAGCCATTTTTAAAAATGAATAGAAATTATAAAAGGATTCATGCAATGGGTAATAATGTAGAATATACATGTAAATGAAAAAATATATACAATAATATTAGGTATCGTAATCGTAATCGGAAGCGGTTAACGTTTTTTTTTTAAAACGTTAAAAATATATATCGTCTATGGGTCATAATCAGAAAAAGTGTACATTTTGTGTCTTTTCTTGTCCCGCTACTTTGAATGCGTTTTAAAAATACAATTTTAAAGATAATTTAAATATTTTGCCATTTACGATAAATTTACTTATTAACTTAAAGATTTTTGTAATATTTTAAATGTATTATGGCTATTAATAGTATTTTTTGTTAGTTGCAAAAAACTTTTCAAAATGCTTCCATACAATTTTTCGTGTCCCATTCACTACTTTACTTTTTAAAAATTGATTTGTTACGAATGTTTATGGTTTTATTTGATTTCAGATATGTTTATATTACTTTACTTTATGCAAAATATTAAACAAAAGTACTTTTATTGATATATTATTTAATAAATAATATATATGAATTAAGTAAATTTGTCCCAAAATATTGTCTTTTTTGTTACTCAGGGCTAGTAACGTACAATTAAATTATGAATGCAATTATTTTGGATGGTGTTTAATATTAGTTTTTATTGTGACACCATAATTCTAAAAGTCAATGCTGTCGTAGCTACAACAAGTAGTGTTCTCGCAGCAGTTGAGGGGTTCAAATGTTTTAGAGGGAATATGTAAAATTACATCTCAGGGTTATAAACGGCTTTTATTTTGGTAAGTATTCTATAATTTCGTTTTCTTGTTTATGTTATTTGCTTCTTTTTACAAAATCTCAAAAAAGAACTTCAGTGCTTACACATGCAACACGTGGCTTATGAGCAAATATTTAAAAAGGTTAGAATTTCTCAGACTTTATTCTCAATTGCGTTATATTTCGTTACGTAACGAAACTGAGAAAATATGAAGCCTAGTTCATAATTACGTTACCATCGGAAGATATGTATATAAAAAAAAATTGCTGGCATATGGAAAAAATAATTGGTGACTTTTGATAACGTAAAGTAACCAAAAATAATGATTTTTAAGTTTTTTGCCTGTTTGCTTGTTTGTCTAATGTGTTTGTGCACGCTTATCTCAGAAACGGCTTAACCGATTTAGTTAAAAACATTTTTTTATTCTTCCTGAAATTAGTTGTGATTTTGTAATTACTATTTTTTTCTCTGGAGACAGTGAATTAATAAATATGTAGTTCAAGTGGGTGAAGCTTTTATTTAAAAACAAATACGTTCTGTACTAGCGTTGTTAAAGATCTAAACAATAAACATAATAATTATTAAATATCTATTGATAAATATTTTTTTATTTTCAGTAAGCGTCATGGCTCCTATGTCAAATGCTGAAACACATAAAAGATATAGAGAACGTCTTAAAAAGACCAATCCTATTAAATATGAAGATATGCGGAATAAACACTTACAAAGAATTAAACTTAATTCCCGTGATAAAGACTCAAATTTTGATATATTTTAAAGTGGATTTAATTTTATCATTAACTTTGTGATCTCTAACTAGAAATAGAAGTTTATTACGTTACGAACTAGCATTATTATATTGTTAATATTGTCACTTTGTTATGTTTTCTTACATTTATAATCTGTTAATTCAACGATTGAATCTTTAAAAATTTAATTTGTGTCTCATTAAATAAAAACAACAGTAGTTTTATTCGTTTAATCCTTACTTTGTTGTGTATAATGCCTTATATCATCAGTTTCGTAACAAACATTATCAGTGTTGTTACTTATCAGTTACGTTACGAATTCGAAAATGTCCACTTTTCTGATTATGACCCCTATATGTTTCTAACTTATTAGGAAAGAGATTCCACGTAGTTGTAATAAGTGATATGTATCATTCAATAACAATACTTCACACTAGTTTCCCTCCAATCAGGGCCGTTGCCTACAAGCAACTACCGTTTGACACAATTCTACTGGTTTTATAATCTTTTCCACTTACTTCATTTGTAATAATAATGCGATAATATGGTTTCATCAACAGGTCGTATTGGAATTGTAAACCAGCAATTTAATTTTTTACCAGAAACGAAGGATGATGAGGATCTTGTAGAATTGGCAGATGAAATATATGTATGTTTAGTTATTGTTTAGTTGTTAAATAAAAAAAATAGGCAATGTTTTTTTTCAATTAATTTAGATTATAGGCACCAAATGACTAATTTAATAAAACGACCGAGAAGGGATAAGAAGACGTTTAAGTGAAGGCAATAATAGTAGGTTCTGATCCACCTCTAGTAAATTTTTTTACACATTCTGATTATTTCACTCAACATACAAAGTTCATAACGAACGATAAACAGCATCAAATGGAGAAAATTATCTGCAATAGTTAACAGTATTAATGAAAATACCGATACTTCAAGACAAAAGTAAGCTTATGGATGTGAGAAAATAAAACGATACATTTTAATTATTATATCTAGTCAGGATTGTCCTCATATCCTATATACTCGGAAACTGGTGGGTGGCCACCAGCTATAGAAAAAATAATAGCAGAAAACAGTATTAAGAAAGGCTATAGAAGATCCAAATTACCTGATTTTACTGACGAAGAGAAGGAGCTCGTTAGAGGTATTTTATGTTGGAATATTTGATCAAACTTCGATGATCTAATGAACTTGATGCTAGTTCAATTCCTGTTCGAGAAATTAATTAATTAATATTTTCATTTCCAATCTGGGAACGAAGCAAAAGACAGCGTTTAGTCCTTTTTAACATGCCATGCAAATTAAAAAATTTTTACAGGTTCCGCAGATTTCTTCGGCCTCAACTACTATACAAGTAGACTTGTGAAAAAAGCGAAAGAAAGCAACGTAACTAGGGATCCTTTTAACTTTATAACTGAATTGGATGTCGATTTGGATGTTGATCCGTCTTGGAAACAAAGTAGCACATTTTGGTTCTACGTAAGTAGTATATTATGTATGAAAAATATTTTTATTAGACTTATTATTATTAGGACTTATTTAAAATACATACTTTCATATAAATTTAATAAATAATATGTTATTCAAATATTCATTTGCAAATATTCAAATGCTTCATTCTTATCCTTGAATTGCTAAGATAGAATAAGGTATTGCAGAAGAAGAATGAAAGTAAGATGAATGCTATGGAGATGCGATCTCTTCATGGGATATGCAGAGTCTATTTTGTTGACCGAATCCGCAATGACGAGATGTACAGAATGATAGGTACAGTGAGAAAAAAGTGTTAAGTTATTTTGGCCACATGAATGAGCGAAGAAAGAATGGTAAAAACAGATTTATGAAACGTGTGTGAGTTGCAAGAAACGCCCCTTGACTATTGAGAGTAGGTACAATATAGTTAATTTTGGAGATAGGTAACGAGGACCCTCAGGAGGGTATGTATGAAGAAGTTGATGGCAGTGGACGCAAAGGAGCAGATATGTAGAGTTCGTAGCTTTTGGTGCTAGGTACTAAGTAGAGGTTTTCTAGATGCGATGGTAAAAAAATTATAAAAACAATACAGGTATATCCAGAAGGATTACGAAACCAGCTATCTTGGGTGAAAAAACATTTTGGGGATATAGAAATCGTTATATACGAGAACGGATACACATCGTCCGAAAATAATTTGCACGATCCCGATAGAATTCAATATTACAAGGATCATATGGAACAGGTAATATATAATTTATGATAGATTTTTATGATTTTTTTTCCAATTTGTAAAAAAAATTAATATGATTCCGAAATAAGTATTATTTTATTCAGTTTTCGAATAGAACAAAAGCGTCTTAGTGGGAATAGATTGTTAAGACTAAATTACTAGGTTCTCTCTGCTAAACAAAATAATTAATCCAAATGATAGTTATTTCTTCTAGTCTAATCTAGTTTTAAAGTTTAATTCCCTTCTTTGGTAGTTAACATGTGGCGATGAGTTCTGCTATTTCACCAGTAGTATTTAACATCGGCTTCTGCTTCGGCTTCGTCTTCTATACTAAAGCGAAAAATATACATAGTCTAAATAGACGAAAATAATACATTTAAGTTCTTCCAGTCAAGTCATGTTAGTTGTAATGTACAAATAATTATTTTTCATATTCTATATAAATATATTTGTTTTCAGGTTCTGCTTGCAATTCATGAGGATAAAGTAAACGTGACGGGATATACAGCGTGGTCTATGATGGATAATTTTGAATGGATGTCAGGATTTTCGTAAGTGGTTTATATTATGTAACCATGTCTGCGCTAAGATGGTCTCAATTTTATGCATTTACATATATTTACCCTTCCTTTTGAATCACTATTTGTGAAAATCGCGTTAAAATCTGCACTGCAGTTTCAAATATATCAACGTAAGTCAACAGGAAATGACTTTATTTTATATTTGTTACGTAGTTATTTTGTTACGCTCTTTGAACTAAGGCTATGTTTTCTTTTCTAATTTTGTTGTATTTGTAAGTGTTTTTCTTGATATTTTAATTGATTTACGATTCAGAAAATTTTGTTTATATGGTACCTTTTTAACATCTACAAGAAAGGTGGTTGTCTATAAAGTTGATTTACGAATGTGATAGCGTGATAAGAAAACATAGATGAAAAATTGCACACTTTGATGAATTGAATCATTATCTCAAATTTAAATATTTAAAAATAAATTATTATATTAAAAAAATATAATATCTTCACGCTGTATCCCGCATATAGCAAAGTTGGCAAAGGAAACCTGTGTTAAGATACTTCGTTCCCTATTTAAAATACTATAATTTTACATTATATATTTCTATTTCAGATGCAAATTTGGACTCTACGAAGTGGATTTCAATTCGCCGGAACGCACAAGAACGCCACGTGACTCTGCTCGTTACTATACTAACGTGATACGTACCAGAAGTACAGAATTATCTAATAATGATTATATAAATAATGAACTATAACTAGTGTTTGATTTATTAATGAACAATTGCCCGCTACTTATTTTACATACTACGAAACTTTTAACAACAAAATTCCTTGTTGCTTAGCAACGGTTGTTGCCACGGTTGTTATTAACATGGCAGAATAAATTGCATGTCAAATTGAAAGGTTTTTAATATATTAGTAGGTACCTATATATCGAGAATATTACAAATAATAAAAAGTAATCTTTGTCCACCCTAAGACCCTCAAGTATCTCTATATAAAATTTTATAATGATATATGTTAGCGTTGTGAATTTATTATAATGTAAAGTTATTTTTATTAGTATTTTGTTGTTAAACTTTATTAGAATTATGGTATAATAATTCTAATAAAGTTGTTATTTTCTTTGGCTTAAATTTTTAAATAATATTTTGTGAAGTCAAATGACACAATTTTGTTATAATTGTATTTGTCAAGATAGTTGTTGATTTGACTAATAATATAAAAGGCATGGAATTAGTAGTCGGGATTCATTCCTTGCCTGAGCCTCGGCAAATACACTTACTTTACGGCACAGTGGTATCTATCAATAAAGTGTTGGAACCGAATGGTTGTTTCTATTATTAACCTGAAGAAGCTTTTATATATTTCAAGTCAACTTGTGCTTGTGCATTGTAACTTAAAGTGACACAATTGGACGGAACTTTCCGGTAGCCCTATTAAATTTTCGATATTGTACGTGGTTTCTTTAGAAAAATAATGAGAACTATATTTATATATTATTTTATTTATTATATCTTGTGGTATAATTTTATACCACAAGAAATAAATGAATAAAATAACCATGCATCTACTTTTTATGTTAAAGCAATATGACAGTGAGATGTTTAGGCCATCTTTGTTATCAGCATTGGAATACAATATAAATTCCCCACTACGAGTAATCAGTGATAAGTATAAGGAAAAATACTGTGAAAAAAGTATATTTTTTTTTCTATAAATAAAATATGACAAGTATTGTCACAGTAAGTACAGTACGGTCGATGAGTTATGGCAACCCTGTAGTTACATTTTAAGAACTTTTGAGCATTGTTTAATTGGGAAGAAAATTCTATTGAATAATAATAATAATCTCATAAAAGTATTAAACAAATATTTCTATAGTTCAAGCAGGCGAAGCCGCACACGTAAGCTAGTATATCTGATCCCATCTTCAGATCCTAACTTGGTGGTAATCGGTAAGTACGCTCTTAGTAAATAGGGAAAATAGCTGAGTATATTTTACTACTTTACGACTGATTACGCATTAATAATTTCTCAATGAATGGCTACATCATAATGTTTCATAATATAGTTTCCGCATATATTAATCAATTACTTCCTATTACGTATAACATTTAATTAATTAAAATGTAAAAGTAATTCGATGGCGTTCATGGCCTTCAAATAACAAAAAAGACAAGTATTTTTTTTTCGTTATTTAAGGCTAACTAAGACAAAAGCTTCCACACAAAAAAGAAAAAAAGTAGTTCCAGAGATCTTAGCGTTTAAACAAACAGATAAACAAACTCTTCCAATTTATTATATAAAATAAAACAAAAAATGTAGATTACTTTTACTATTGTAGATAGATAAACGATGAAAATAATAACATAATTTAATGAAAATAAATATTTATTATACACAGTATAAAAGCACAAATACAAATATTATTTAAAACTTTTTAAAGTTGTTATACGCGATTAGATCTAGAGAGATGACTGTGTCGGTGTCGATGTCTGTGGTTAGACCTGGAATGTTGCCTGATAACTCGCTTGTAGAACTCAGCGGAAGCGCGAGGACGGCGGGTGCGTTTCGGGTCTTCGAAATCCACATGTTAAAGACCGAACTTAAGCCTGGAAAAACAACGAAAATATTTAGAGATGTAATTATAGAATACTTTAAGCTTGTTCCGTTGAAAATGAAATGTTGAAAATGACCTAAATGAACAAATGAAAAATGTTTATAGTCAATTTTTTTTTAAGACTTTTTAGGAACATATTTTTTTTATTTAACTATTACTACTTAGTACAGAGACTGGTGGCTTTGAAATAGAAAATTAACTGAATATTACTTGTATCCGAAGGCCCATTCAAAATTATCCATCAGCGTCCAGGCGGTGTAACTCATCACGTTTACATCGTCTTCATTGATCGATAGAAGAACCTGTAATTCATACAAAAAACTAAAAGTTAGTCCAAATTCCAAGAAGTTAAAGTTGTAGAATACATATAAAAAAATCCTCACAAAAAACATGAAATATATTAAATCAAACAATAAATTAATATCAATCGATATTCCCGTACCTGTTCTAGATGGTCCTTGTAATACAAAACGCGATTTATGTCTCGCATGGCTGGGTTAGTGTCTGCGTAACCGTTTTCTGTGATGAAAAATTCGAGATCTCCAAACTTAGTTTTCAACCAGCGCAGCATATATCGTAGGCCTTCTGGATATATCTGTAATATATGTAATATTTTAAAATACTGAAACTGCGTATGTTTTAGTAATTTCAATACATACTTTAAAAGACTTCCTTAATTTAGTTATAGTTCTTAGTTGTAATTGTACCAATAACATACTACATTATATTATTTAATGAGCAAGAAAGGAAACAATTAACTTACATAAAACCAGGTAGCACCTATTTTCCATTCTGGTCGGACAGAAAATATAATATCGAAATCGTAATTCCCCTCCATAGGCCATATACCAACTGCTTCACCAGGCTTTGCTTTACGTACAGTGCGACTTGTGTAATAGTTGAAGCCGAAGTAGTCATATGTTCCTAAACACATTGACATAAATGTTATTATATTTAGAAAAAAAAATAGTTTTAGACAGAATTGAACAATCTATTAACTGTGTTAATAGACTGTTGTGTATAATAGATTAAGGCGTTTTTTACTTTGCCAAAAAAACATGATTCAGTTGCAAAATCTATATATATATAAAATCGAAAGGTCACTCATTCATCACGAAATCTCAGAAACTACATGTGCTAGGAATCTCAAATTTTGCATAGGAGTTACTTATAGGACGTAGGTGCTCGCTAAGACGGGAATTTGCCATATTCGACTTCTAAGGGGTTTTTGGGGTTGAAAGTTTGTATGAAACTTCGTTACTAATGACATTTGTCTTTGTCATTCGTTACTAAATGCTAGGAGTCTCAAATTTTGCATAGACGTCACTAGGACGTAGCCATGGAGACAGAAATTAATAATAATATAGTTCACGCGGATGCAACAGCGAGCGGGCCGCTAGTATATCTATAAAAAATTGATCACAAAAAATATTCAAATAAGTTACCCGTATAAAATCGCGTGGGTACTCCGAAAATTTTAAGAAAAACTGTTGAATTCAAAATTCATTTTATATACTTTACACACCTCTAACAAAATCTTTTTCTTCCTGAGTGAATTCGGGCAATCTGGATTTTCGCCAACCCTCGACCTTACTTTTCTCCCTTATGTGCTTCTCTACCAGTGGGGGCCAACCGCCTTCCTTAGAGAATATGGGATATGTGTACATTCCCAGCTGCAATAGAGTATTTGATTTTATAAACTGTTGCAATAGAGTATTTAATTTTAAACCTTATCAAATATTAGTCCAGTATTATAAAATGAAGATTTGAAAAAATAACTACCACAAGTTCTGTTGCAAACTCAGCAGTCTCTTCTTCCTCTTCATTCTCAGCTTCCATCCAGGTAAGGACATTTGCAATGGACACTTTTCCTGTAAAATTTTTTTTCAAATTATCGTAAAAATCAAAGCTCTTAATATTTCTTGTAACTACGATGTATTTAGATCTGACATAAGAGAATTCTTTATAGTGTTTATATACTTACTAAGTAGTATTTCCTATCATCTTCTGTTTTGAAAGTTCTGAAACAGCCTATTATGTATAATTTTGGAAATAGAAAATTACCGTGATATTTTGGTCTAAACTCCTTATCATATATCCTCCAGGCTTTGGCATGAGCCATCAAGATATTCTTATTGCAGATGTAACTGCCAATTCCTGGGATGACTACTCCTGGCGCGTGGATGCCACTGTTAAAGGAGAAATCACAAAAGGCAACTGGTTCGTTGAATGTAATCCAGGTGTTGACGCGGTCAGCGAATAGAGAGAAAACTGCTTGGGCGTAGTCACTAAACCATTCTATTGATTGTGGATTGGCCCATCCTCCTGCAAGCAACAATACATAAAGTTACTTAGAAGTATTTACTTATTCTATCAAAATATGTATGACAAAATGTTTATATCTTTCACAATAACAGTAATTAGTTTACATTACTCACCTAAGTCCTGCAGTGACTGTGGAAGGTCCCAATGGTACATAGTTACCACGGGTTGGATGTTCTTAGCATGCAAAGCATTTATTAAATTATTATAATAATCTTTCCCATCTTTGCTAATTTTGTGTGGATAACCTAAAGGCATTAACCTGGTCCATGATATGGAGAACCTAAAAAAGTACTCAATTATTATTTGTGTAATTGACATTGTGAGTGACATGACACATGCCAAGATTGTTTCAATATTTAATTAAATGTATCACTTAAATAATTTCCTTACCTATAGAAATGAAGGCCTAACTCTTCGGCCATTTCCACATCCCTCTGCCAGTTATTGTAACTATCACACGCGATGTCTGCAGATGACAAGTCTTGGATTCTCTCCGGCTTCGAGTGGATGAAGTGATCCCAAACACTTGGGGATTTATCTGTTGACATTGCAAGAGTTTATAAATACAATCTATACTAATATAATAAAGCGGAAGAGTTTGTTTGTTTGTTTGTTTGTTTGTTTGTTTGTTTGTTTGTTTGAACGCTAAGATCTCTGGATCTACTGGTCCGATTTTCATTGTTTTTGTTTTGTATGAAAGCTGCATTCTTCAGAAGTGCTATAGGCTATATAACATTACATTACACATATATACTAATATATTTTAAAGTACTTTCTAATTTGACATGCAATTTATTCTGCCATGTTAATAACAACCGTCGCGTCGCTATGCAACCGTTAGCGCGACATTTTGATATTCATCCTTATATCCTTATGAAAATAAATATAATACTCACTATTAACATTTTATCTAGATTGAAATTATAGTTTACTATATAACATTCTAATAAATAATTAAGGAGATGTCACTGATTCGAAATGACCTAGCCTTCGGGCGGCACAGCATGACCGACGCGAACGGGCAGATGACGTTGACGGTTTTATAAATTTTCATACATTTTCGAACTTAAATTGCTGTTTTTAATTAATTTAAAATACACTTTGGTTCTCTTCTTATTTTATTTGATATTGCCCGCTAAAATTATCCTGTTTAATAGAGAGAAATGTTTAGTTATTTCGTAGAGTCGATATCTATGTACGCACGCACGGAAAACTTTAGGTACTTTTTCTAATATTAAGAATATCTATCCTTTAGTTACTTTTAATCCTTTTGTTGGTTAATTTCAATAACTCAGATATTTTTTTCTAATAATGTGTATCTACTTATTATTCTTTTTGATTATTAAACTTATATTTTCTTACTAATTCTATTGAAAATTGAAAATAATTTAATGAATATATTTAATAAATATTCTTATAGTTGAAGCAGGCGTAGCCGCGTCCGGGTCCACTAGTAAATAATAAAATATTTTATTGTGTAAGCACAATTTTTTCAAAGTTAAGAACTTTGAATTAATTAGCCATGATAAGTTTTAGGTCTTACTCACCGCTAGCGTTCCAGCTCCCTTCTATTTGGTAAGCCGACGTTGCGGCACCAAACTTAAAGCCGGGAGGAAACTTGTAGCTCTGAACAGCGACGACGCTGATTAAAAAGCTGTAATATCAAGGAGTTTTATTATTTTCATTCTGTTAGGAATTCTATTATATGTAAATATGATTTAAATTTAATAACATATATGAGTTAATATAACTACCACTTAAACAATTATATACTAACCATACTACTAGCGTCTTCGTCCACATTTTAAAGCCTTTTTTAGTTAGTGCTGGTAAAGTACACAGACACGTCGTGGACACTACTGATTTATAACTCAAATGTTCCCTATTTATATGTCTTGTCGAATTTATCCTCATGAGGTAAATACGTATACGCTACGTAAGATCTAAAATTCCCATGATTTTCCTGGCAAATTTAGAACAGCCGTTGAAATCTATATTATTTGGAATGAAAAATATAAGTGTCGTCTTAATTTAAATAATAATAAAAATACCTGAAACTTATGGCGTAGGCACCGTCTGACTGTAAACATGATGATAGTGTGTACGATGTCCACTTAGGAAAATTAATTATTTTCACTTCTACGTTCTGGTAGACAGAGCGCAGGCGCTCAGAAATTGGGTAGAAAGTAGAGAATGTAGTCCTCTACCATTAGGTTCCCTTTCTTGTCGTAGTATGCGTTATTAAAACTATTCAATTGATTGACAAACTTATTTTGTGATCAACTGGCACGCTCGGAACGCCATAATAAAAAGAACAGAAAATTTTAAATTTTATAAAAATCGGTGGCGATTTAAAGATTTTTCCATACAAACTTTCAACCCTTTATTTGCACCCTTAGGTGGTGAATTCTAGAAAACCATGAAACATGTGTTTAATTATATACGTTTAAGAGTCTGAATTTCAAATTTTATAAAAATTGGTGACGTTTTAAAAAAAACCTATACAAACTTTCAACCCCTTATTTGCATCTTTAGGGGGAGAATTCTAGAAAACGATGAAACACGTGTTCAATTAAATACTTTTAAAACACTAAATTTCAAATTTTATAAAAATCGGTGCCGATTTAAATTTTTTTCCATACAAACTTTGAACCCCTATTTCACCCCTTTAGGGTTGAAATTTTTCAAAATCCCTTCTTAGTGGATGTCCAGGTTACGAAAGTAAACTTTTGTCCAAATTTAACGTTTCTCCGCACAGGGGTTACGGCTGTGCGTGCGTCTTACCTCAGTCAGTGAGGACAAGTCCTTTTATATATATACTAGCGGACGCGCGCAGCTTCGCTTGCGTATTTAAGGGTGAATTCTAATAACCCATGAAGCATGTGTTCAATGAAATATTTTTAAGAGTCTAAATTTCAAATTTTATAAAAATCGGTGGCGATTTAAAGATTTTTCCATACAAACTTTCAACCCCTTATTTGCACCCTTAGGGGGTGAATTCTAGAAAACTATGAAAGATATGTTCAATTAAATATTTTTAAGAGTCTAAATATCAAATTTTTTATAAATCGGTGGCGATTTAAGAATTTTCCCATACAAACTTTCAACCCCTTATTTGCACCCTTAGGGGGTGAATTCTAGGAAACCATGAAACATGTGTTTAATTATATACGTTTAAGAGTCTGAATTTCAAATTTTATAAACATTGATGACGATTTAAATAAAACCTATACAAACTTTCAACCCCTTATTTGCACCCTTAGGGAGAGAATTCTAGAAAACGATGAAACACGTATTCAATTAAATACTTTTAAAAATCTAAATTTCAAATTTTATAAAAATCGGTGCCGATTTAATTTTTTTTCCATACAAACTTTGAACCCCTTTTTCACCCCTTTAGAGTTAAAATTTTTCAAAATCCCTTCTTAGTGGATGTCCAGATTACGAAAGTAAACTTTTGTCCAAATTTAACGTTTCTACCATCAGCGGTTAAGGCTGTGCGTGCGTCTTACCTCAGTCAGTGAGGACAAGTCCTTTTATATATATAGACTAGCGGACGCGCGCAGCTTCGCTTGCGTATTTAAGGGTGAATTCTAATAATCCATGAAACATGTGTACAATGAAATATTTTTAAGAGTCTAAATTTCAAATTTTATAAAAATCGGTGGCGATTTAAAGATTTTTCCATACAAACTTTCAACCCCTTTTTTGCACCCCTAGGGGGTGAATTCTAGAAAACGATGAAACACATGTTTAATTAAATACTTTTAAAAATCTAAATTTCAAATTTTATAAAAATCGGTGGCGATTTAAAGATTTTTCCATACAAACTTTCAACCCCTTATTTGCACCCCTTGGGGGTGAATTCTAGAAAACGATGAAACACGTATTCAATTAAATACTTTTAAAAATCAAAATTTCAAATTTTATAAAAATCGGTGCCGATTTAATTTTTTTCCATACAAACCTTGAACCCCTATTTCACCTCTTTAGAGTAATCATTTTTCAAAATCCCTTCTTAGTGGATGTCCAGATTACGAATGTAAACATCTGTCCAAATTCCACGTCTCTACGCACAGTGGTTACGGTTGTGCGTGCGTCTTACCTCAGTCAGTGAGGACAAGTCCTTTTATATTATAATACTAGCGACCCTCTTGCGGCTTCGCCCGCTTTTACTATTATTGATTATTCATATAATGTATGTTTGCTTGATAATGTGAAAATTAATTAAACCCTAATGCAACCCGCATTTTCGTAGTTTCAATAAGGATTTTCCAATTGTTTTACACAGCAAGGATTTTTTAGTAGGTACCGTAATTTTAAATCTGTGCTACTAATCTTTTCAAGTACTTATTAAAATAAATATATAAAAGGACTTGTCCTCACTGACTGAGGTAAGACGCACGCACAGCCGTAACCGCTGATGGTAGAAACGTTAAATTTGGACAAAAGTTTACTTTCGTAATCTAGACATCAACTAAGAAGGGATTTTGAAAAATTTTAACCCTAAAGGGGTGAAATAGGGGTTCAAAGTTTGTATAGAAAAAAAATTAAATCTGCACCGATTTTTATAAAATTTGAAATTTAGATTTTTAAAAGCATTTAATTGAACACGTGTTTCGTCGTTTTCTAGAATTCTCCCTCTAAGGGTGCAAATAAGGGGTTGAAAGTTTGTATAGGTTTTTTTTAAATCGTCACCAATTTTTATAAAATTTGAAATTCAGACTCTTAAACGTATATAATTAAACACATGTTTCATGGTTTTCTAGAATTCACCCCCTAAGGGTGCAAATAAGGGATTGAAAGTTTGTATGGGAAAATTCTTAAATCGCCACCGATTTTTATAAAATTTGATATTTAGACTCTTAAAAATATTTTATTGAACATATGTTTCATGGTTTTCTAGAATTCACCCCCTAAGGGTGCAAATAAGGGGTTAAAAGTTTGTATGGAAAAATCTTTAAATCGCCACCGATTTTTATAAAATTTGAAATTTAGACTCTTAAAAATATTTCATTGAACACATGTTTCATGGGTTATTAGAATTCACCCTTAAATACGCATGCGAAGCTGCGCGCGTCCGCTAGTTAAAATATATTTAAATGACTATTTTTAGATAGTTAAATGACCATTTTTAAACGGAAGAAATTATAAACAAAAACCTACCTACTAATAACTACTACAAAAAATATGAAACCAAATATATCGCGCTGAAATAATACATTCAACTCCAATTATTCAATACGTGCAAACGCATCTAAATCTTCGTTACTATAAAGGCAGGCGGGTTTTTTTTTCGAGCTTGTGGTTAATGCTGAAGAGGGTATTCTGTCCATGATGAAAAGCAAGCATTACGTAGCTGCCTGTGAGGAAAATTCAATAGAATGATCGGCCGGGAATCGAACCCGGGCCGCCCGCGTGGCAGGCGAGCATTCTACCACTGAACCACCGATGCGTGTAAGGTAGGCGGGCGCGGCGGGCGCGCTTATATTGCATGGCGAGTGGCGAACCGTTTCGCAGCAGGGATTTTTTGATATTGTAACAACTTCTAAAGTACTTATTAAAATTAAAAACAGTAAAAGACAGGTTTGATCTACATTAAATGGCCAACTTAACTAATATACTTATTTATATGCTGAGAGTAAGGGATAAGTGAAACTTGAGTAACATACAGCTGATGTGTCAACGGCGGGATGTGTCAACAATTAAATGCGTTTTTCTCTAAAACTATTCGCAATTTCGAAATAGTGTAAATAGAAAATTTTATCTTCGTTTAACGTAGAAAATTAATAAAGTATTTTAAAGGATAAGGATTAATACCATCATGGAAAAATATCCCTCACAATAAAAAATATATTGAAATTACTATTTTTAGACAGAAATATGATCACTACACGTTATTCTTAAAAGATACGAATATGCCGTCGCGAACTTTTTTGTAGATCTTATTAAGAGGAACAATACTCCAGTACATTATTTTTATGTAGTACTTACCATTAAAGCAGCGCATGCGCGAAAGTGTCTGAACGGGTAGGACTTTATACACATTTATCGTATTTATGTTAATTTACATAAGAATGTACAAATAATAAACTATATATAAACCTTCCCTGAGAAATACTCGACCTAATGGTGAAAACCGCATAAAAATCCGTTGGGTGGTTTAGAAGAAGAAGAGTTAGAAAGTTCAGACAGACACGAAAAGCGACTTTGTTTTATAAGATATAGGATATATGTAGAAGCATCAGAAGGGGCCTCATAGCGGTCTTGGCTGTCTCTATTCATTTGTGGGCGTTGTAGCAACAGAGATGTTTAAATAAAAGTCACACTTATATTCTAAGATGTCTTATTACTCGTTTACATAACAGTTTTACAATAAATCTCACAAGATTAACAAAATTACAATAGATTAGGAGCCAATAGGTTAATTGGTGAACATCTCACGCCATAGCTGTCAACCAATGACATCTGCTATTCCTCGTGGCTACACCTACTGTAGAGTTCGTAGCTTTTGATGTTAGGTACTAAGTAGAGGTTTTCTAGATGCGATGCTAAAAAATAAACAAAAACAATACAGGTATATCCAGAAGGATTACGAAACCAGCTATCTTGGGTGAAAAAACATTTTGGGGATATAGAAATCGTTATATACGAGAACGGATACACATCGTCTGAAAATAATTTGCACGATCAGGATAGTATTCAATATTACAAGGATCATTTGGAACAGGTAATATATGTATAATTTATGATATACAGTGGGTAAAAAAAGTATTTGCACATCCTAATTTTTTGATGTTACATCCACAAAAAAACAGAATGCTTTTAGTTAATTATTGTATTTAATAGCTTAATCTATATATATTTCGAATTGGTTAATAAAATTTCTCAGAAAATAGAAATTAGAGAATGAGACGGTAAAAACACATATTTTAAAGTCAAATAAGTATTTGCACACCAACCGGCTTGTACGTATTTTGTAAAAAAAAATCAATAATAAATGAAAGAAAAGACACTTAATATTTTGTGTGCATTCTATTAGCATCAATGATGGCTTGCAATCTCCTTGGCATCGATTCCAATAATTTGAATGTTGTTTAAATCGAGATTTGAGCCCATTTCTCCACCAAAGCACCCTTTAAATCATTTTTATTTAAAAATTTCATTTTCCTCAAATTTTAATCCAGCAGATGCCATGAACTTTCAATTGGGTGGATGTCTGGCGTTTATGGCGGAGTTTTCAGCATTCTATGGACATTGTATATCACCTATTCCTTAGGTTTTCATAGCTGTATGCTTAGGATCATTGACCTACTGAAAGTAGTATGTCTCACTTACGCCTAACTTCGATGCGCTGCAAGATAAAATATCGCGGAACACTTTATCGTAATCTACTGCTTTTATTATTCCCTCGATAAAAGCCAAGTTTCTCACACCATTTGCTGTCATGCAGCCTCAAACCATCACATGGCCACCGCCGTGTTTGACTGTACTATGCATATGTTTCGCCTGAAGTTCAGTATTTGGCTTGCGCCACACAAATGTTTGTCTGTCCGTTCCAAAAAGATAAAATTTGCTTTCGTCAGAAAAAAAAAAAATTGTACCAAAATTCTAAAGGGGTATTTAAGTATAAGTGAACAGCTGTTTTGAAACGCTCTTTATTTTATTTGATATTTAATTATATTTATTAGTGTTTTAAAGATACATATGTGCTTGTGATATTAAGTACCTACCGCTAGTGTTTTCCTTTATTGAATTCCTACAATTAATAATATATTTAACAATATATTCAACCATGGATACTATCAAGGAGTCCATCACTGCTATGGCGGACATGTTCAACACCAGGATGAATGAATTTCAAGAAGACTTGAACAAAACATCACCGTCGACTACAGTGACAACATTAGCTACTGATTTTAAATTATTTAAAAATTTTATTCACGTTGCACTAAGTTCGTTGCAAAAACAAGTCGAACTGCTGACACTGGAAGTCGACCGAATGGAGATGTCTAGAAGACGTAAAATCCTGCTCTTTCATGGTGTACGTGAGAACAAGTCGGAAGATATTGGTGCTCTGGTAACAAGTATTGTGACCGATGACCTTGGCCTTACAAATTTTTCGAGCTCATGTATCACTTCGGTGTATCGACTTGGTCGTTTGCATGAAGAGAAGCCGCGGCCAATCGTCGTAAAGTTTACAACTCCTCAGGTGCGTCACAATATATGGGTTTCCAAATCGAAACTAAAAGGTTCGGGTGTTACATTGTCTGAATTTTTGACAAAAACCCGTCATGATGTATTCATGGCCGCTAGGCAGCGTTTTGGTGTGGGGAAGTGCTGGACACGGGACGGCTCCATTAACATAATTGCTCCAAACGGCTTGCGTTACCGAGTGCAGTGTATGTCAGATCTTCAGGGTGTGCCCGTTGCTCCAACTAAGTCACCGCCGGTGGTGCATGAGACTGTAGCTGCTCCTAAGAACTCCGTAAACAATGATAAGGTAGTTATTCAGAGGTGCAAGCGGATAACTAAAAAGTAACTTGTTAATATTTATAAATTTCTTCTTCTGATTAACTTTTTATAAATAAAAACAACTTGATTAGATATATATATATTTTGTATATGCATTTTTTTTTTTTTTTATCTCTGTACAATCAATATGTTTCTAATTGTATATCTGTTTTTTTTTTTATGCTTTGTTTTTATGAATATTATCTTTATTTTGTTTTACTTTATGAACTGTCAAAAATAATCCTATTATGTTCTCCAACACTTACTGAAGCGTTGACACATATTTTTTTTTGTATAGCTTTCATTGCATTAGTTAGGTGGTTAGCCTTTTGAATTGTTTTATTACATCACTTTTATTTATTTTATTAGATCAGTCTCTGTATTTAGTCATGTGTTAAACATTTCACATGTTTTTGTTTACTTTTTTTTTTTTGACTATTTTATTATTATTATTATTATTTTATTTTATTATTTTTTTAAATTTTTCATATTACTACACATATTATAATTGTGATGTGATTAAAATTTTCGCTTCATTTAATCAAGCAGTTACTTATTTATATTAATGAAGGTGTAATTTCTTTTTTTTGTTGTTTTGCATATATTCTGTAATTTTATCATTATTATTCCTATGTAATTAAGTAACTATAATTTATTTTATTTATTTTTTTCTCTTTTTTGGTTTGACAGAATCATTGTAATATTCACTTTTATTGCTATGCTTCTATATGTATATATTCATTTTTTTTTTCTTTTGATGTTTTGCTTTGCTTGTCCTTATATTATTATCTATTATTATTATTATTATTATTATTTGTAGTTTTAAGCCAGATTTTATACATTAATTAATTCATTTGGTTTTTCTTTTTGTATTTCTCTTCAGTGTACATATGTATAATCTCTCCTTGCAACTGGCGGGTACTAAGTTATTTAAGTAATTTAATTTATTTAATTTATTATTATTATTATTTATTTATTTCTACACATATTTATTTTATATTTATATATTTATTTATAAAACATAAATAGTATTTATTCATTATGGCAAATAGTAATGATGACTATGATTCATTCCTGTCCTTCTCTTCCTTTTCTAATGGGGCAAGTAGTACAGACAGTTCTCTCAGTATTCCCACATTAGGCGAAATCATTGACGTCAACTTCTCAGACACTCTGAAAAATTTCAATGTTATTCATATCAACGCGCAAAGTGTTCCTGCACATTATTCAGATCTTCTTGCTTCCTTCGATAGTAAAAATATTCATGCAATATTGGTGTCAGAAACTTGGCTAAAGCCATGTCTGCCATCGACTTCTTACTCGCTTCCAGGGTTTCATCTGATTCGTAATGATCGTATTGGCCGCTCTGGGGGTGGTGTTGCTATATATCTACGTTCGCATATTGCTTTTAGTATAGTGGACCAATCGCAGTACCAAACAGATGGTGGCCCCGAACACCTGTTTATTGAAGTAGTTCTTTCACATACAAGGGTCTTACTGGGAGTTTATTACAGTCCGAACCTTACGATCGACTACTTTTCATCTTTTGAAACCCTGTTGGAGCGACTGAAGCCCTTATACCCTCATACAATTTTAATGGGTGATTTTAACACATGTCTGTTAAAAGATGACCATCGTGCCTCTCGCCTGAGGTCCTTGGTTACTGGTGCTAATTTGCATGTTCTTCCTCTCACTGCAACGCATAACTTTCCAAATTGTTTACCCTCACTTCTGGACTTAGCTCTTGTCTCTTCTGTTGATCACGTTGAAAAACACGGTCAATACCCTGCTCTGGCCTTTTCTTATCATGACCTTATTTATTTATCATATAAAATTAAACCCCCAAAAGCTAAATCAAGAATTCTTCTGCGACGCAATTTTGGTGGAATAGACTGGAATCAACTGCGGGAAGACGCAGCTGCAACAAACTGGCACGAAATTTCAAATTATGCAACAATTAACGAGCAAGTTGCTGCCTTCAACTCCTTAATATTGCAACTTTATGATCGTCACGCTCCATTGCGTCCTATTCGGGTGAGACATCTTCCTGCTCCCTGGCTAACTGAGGATATAAAAATGCTGCAAAGAAAGAAAAATATGGCAAAAGTACGTTATATTTTAAAGCCTAGTGACAAAAATAAACTTAAATACAACAAAGCTCGGAATCATTGCAATAGAGTGTGTAGAGACCATCAACGACGCCATATCCATAAATCTATACTTGAAGAAGATGATTCTTCTAGAGTATGGAAATTTCTTGAATCCATAGGAGTAGGTAAAGCACGTCAAAACCTTAATCCTCAGAATATAAATCTAAACAAGCTAAATAAGCATTTCTCTTCTTCGAGTAACATTAATGATACTACCAAACAGAATACACTTAATCAAATCGCCGCTTTCGCCTCTCCTAATATTCCAAATTTTTTCTTTAGTCGATTTACGGAAAGTGATGTTAAGAAAAATATTATGGCTATTAGCTCCGATGCTGTTGGTGCTGACTGCGTCAGCCGTAAAATGATCATCCCCATACTTGATATCATCTGTCCCATCCTAACTTCCATGCTTAATTTTTCCATTGATTCCTGTGATTTTCCTTCAGCATGGAAGGAAGCACAAATCATTCCCTTACCTAAAAAGAACAATCCCACTTGTGATAACGATTACCGTCCAATTTCCATACTTCCTTTCTTATCCAAAGTCCTAGAACGCATGGTGCAAAGCCAACTCACATATTTCCTTTCTAAAAATAACCTTCTAAATCCTTTGCAATCCGGTTTCCGTCCTGGTCATAGCACGATAACAGCACTTGTCAAAATAACCGATGATATCCGAATGGGTATGGACAGTCAAGAGGTCACGGTATTAGTGTTGCTGGATTTTAGTAATG
Source organism: Heliconius melpomene rosina (assembly GCF_056956725.1). Lineage (NCBI taxonomy): Eukaryota > Metazoa > Arthropoda > Insecta > Lepidoptera > Nymphalidae > Heliconius > Heliconius melpomene. The sequence continues at coordinate 5,489,359 of NC_140400.1, forward strand.
CTTTTGGCACCGTAGATTTTGACATAATGCTTGCCACTTTAGGTTCTCTTAACATATCTCCTAATGTAATCGACTGGTTTCATAATTACCTGCATGGACGCCGTCAACGTATACGAATTTGTGATTCTTATTCGGACTGGTCCTCAGTCAATGCTGGCGTCCCGCAGGGTGGCGTGTTGTCTCCTCTGCTGTTTTCACTTTTTATTAATAATATTTCCCAACATATCACTTCTCTCTACCACCTATACGCAGATGATCTCCAAATTTATTGTAAGTCTAAAACTTCTGAGCTACCAGCGGCTATCAATACGATAAACAATAATTTAACGAAAATATCCGCATGGAGTAGGTGCTTTGGAGTGCAATTGAATCCTAGCAAGTCTCAAGCCATTGTTGTTGGTAGTCCAAAGCTCATATCTAAAATTAGCATACCCGCCTTACCTGATATAATTTTAAATGGCCAAATTATACCGTATAGTAAATCAGTTAAAAATCTTGGCATCATCATCGATCACAATATGTCCTGGAATCCGCAGGTGAGTGAGGTGAGCAGAAAGATGTTTGCATCAGTAGGATATCTTTTCAGGCTACGTAATTTCCTTCCTATTCCGACAAAAATTGTGTTAGCACAGTCTCTACTTTTACCAATTCTTGATTATGCTGACTCTTGTTATCTTGATTTGAAAGAGGAGCAGTTAAACAAACTTGAGCGATTACAAAATCTTGCTATTCGGTTTATTTTTGGATTAAAAAAGTACGACCATGTCTCTGACTTCCGCAAAAAGCTCAAGTGGCTCCCAATCCGTCTTCGCAGGAATACTCATATTCTCCGTCTTCTTTACTGTGTACTATTTGATCCACTAACACCACCATATCTTAAAGAGCGTTTCGAGTTTTTGGGGCACTCTCATTCCCGACATCTTCGCTCTGAACAAAATTTAATTCTAAGAATTCCTTCACACTCCTCTTCCTTCCTCAGCAATTCGTTTACTGTCACATCCTCCCGACTTTGGAATGCCTTACCTCTGAATATCAGACGGGCAAAATCTTTAAAAACATTTAAGCGACTCCTAAAACTACACTACCATGACCTCTAAACTGCCTTTTTGTATTGCCACCTATACTTATAAAATATGAAAATGTATGTAGGTATGTATGTATGTATGTTTATTTGTATTTGTTTGTATGTATGTATGTATGTATGTATGTATGTATATTTGTATGTATGTAAGTGTATATGTGTAATGTGTACGTTTAATTAGGTATTTATATTTGTATATATTTAATATATGTATGCTGTTTGCTTTATAAATTTATTATAATTATTGTTTACACCTCAACCCTTTTCCTCCCTTTTTTTTTTTATCCTATGCCTTAAGGTTGCCTGGAAGAGATCGCTGTTTAGCGATAAGGTCGCCTCTTGTACATTTCCGTTTTTTTTTTTTGTTGTTGTTGTCTATTTTTATTGTTATTTTCCTTATGGGTGTACAATAAAGAGTATTATTATTATTATTATTAAGTATTCTTTCGCGAAAGTTAGTCTTTTTGCTATATTGGCATCACTTATGAAAGAATTTTTCCTCGATGCTCTGCTACGAAGACCACCATTATCCAGTACGTTTCTTACAGTTTGGCCACAGACAACCTTACCTGAACTTGACGCGATATCATTTGCTAAGCTTTGAGCGCTTGTAAATGGGTTATTTTGTACCGATTTTAAAATTTGTCGCTTTTCTCTCGTACTGAGCCTCTTCGGAAGAACGGACCTTTCCTTATTTTCAACACTACCCATTTCTTCTCGGTTTTTTATAATTTACTACACAGTCGAGTAATTTAACTTTAAATTTGACCCGATTTGGCGATAACTTCAACCTTCATTACGGAGTAAAATAATTTCTTCACGCGTCGATAACGACAGTTCAAATTCTTTCGGCATATTGGCTTCAAGATTTTTCTGAACACTAAACAAATGTCTCGTTATTAGAATACGTTTCCCAATGTTCACATGTATACATACAATGTTCACATTTTACCTAAAGTGACAAAATGTCGCGGGAATAACATTGTATCTAGGGAATGGTTGGTGTGCAAATACTTATTTGACTTTAAAAAAGGTGTTTTTACCATTTAATTTTTTTATTTCTGTTTTCTCAGAATTTTTAATAATCAATTCTAAATATATATAGAATAAGCTATTAATTACAATAATTAACTGAAATCATTCTGTGTTTTTCTAGGTGTAACTTCAAAAAAATTAGGTGTGCAAATACTTTTTTTACCCACTGTACATAGGTGATAGATTTTTATGGAAACTTTTCCAATTTTTAAATTTTTTATATGATTCCTAAATAAGTATTATTGCATTCAGTTTTCGGAACGGAACAAAAGTGTTTGTGTTTATAAATGTTTTTCTTGATATTTTAATTGTTTTACGATTCAGAAAATTTTGTTTATTATGGAACTTTTTTAACATGTATAAGAAAAGTGGTTGGCTATAAAATTGATTTACGGATGTGATAACGTGATAAGAAAACATTGATGAAAAATTGCACGCTTTGATAAATTGAATTATTATCTCAAGTTTCAATATTTAAAATTAAATTATTATATTAAAAAAATATAATATCTTCACGCTGTATTCCGCATATAGCAAAGTGTGCAAAGGAAACCTAGTGTTAACATACTTCGTTCCCTATTTAAAATACTATAATCTTATATTATATTTCTATTTCAGATGAAAATTTGGACTCTACGAAGTGGATTTCAATTCGCCAGAACGCACAAGAACGCCGCGCGACTCTGCTCGTTATTATACTAACGTGATACGTACCAAAAGTACAGAATTATCTAATAATGATTATATAAATAATGAACTATAACTAGTGTTTGATTTATTAATGAACAGTCGCCCACTACTTATTTTACATACTATGAAACTTTTAACAACAAAATTCCTTGTTGCTTAGCAACGGTTGTTATTAACATGGCAGAATAAATTGCATGTCAAATTGAAAGGTTTTTTAATATACTAGTACATATGTATCGAGAATATTACAAATAATAAAAAGTAATCTATGTTCACCCTACCCTACCGACCCTCAAGTATCTCTATATAAAATTTTATAATGAAATATTTCAAGTCAACTTGTGCTTGTGCATTGTAACTTGAAGTGACACAATAAAACGGAACTTTCCAGTAGCCTCATTAAATTTTCGTTACCGTACTTGATATCTTTAGAAACATATTGAAAATTATATACTGTATATATATTATTTTATTTATTTTATTTTTTAGATATAAAGAAAACAACCATGCCCCTACTTTTTATGTTAAAGCAATATGACAATGAGATGTTTAGGCTATCTTTGTTATCAGCATTGGAAAATAATATAAATTCCCCACGACGAGTACCTAATCAGTGATAAGTATAAGGAAAAATATTGCGAAAAAATAGTAATATTTTTTTCATTAATTTCTGTAATTACATTTTGAGAACTTTTGAGCATTGTTTAATTGGGAAGAAAATTCTATTGAATAATAACAATAATTTCATAAATGTATTAAACAAATATTTCTATAGTTCAAGCAGGCGAAGCCGCACACGTAAGCTGATCCCATCTTCAGATCCTAACTTGGTGGTAATCGGTAAGGACGCTCTTAGTAAATAGGGAAAATAGCTGAGTATATTTTACTACTTTACGACTGATTACGCATAAATAATTTCTCAATGAATGGCTACATCATAATGTTTCATAATGTAGTTTCCGCATATATTAATCAATTACTTTTGTTTTCCTATTACGTATAACATTTAATTAATTAAAATGTAAAAGTAATTCGATGGCGTTCATGGCCTTCAAATAACAAAAAAGACAAGTATTTTTTTCGTTATTTAAGGCTAACTAAGACAAAAGCTTCCACACAAAAAAGATAGATAAACGATGAAAATAATAACATAATTTAATAAAAATAAATATTTATTATACACAGTATAAAAGCACAAATACAAATATTAATTAAAACTTTTTAAAGCTGTTATACGCGATTAGATCTAGAGAGATGACTGTGTCGGTGTCGATATCTGTGGTTAGACCTGGAATGTTGCTTGATAACTCGCTTGTAGAACTCAGCGGAAGCGCGAGGACGGCGGGTGCGTTTCGGGTCTTCGAAATCCACATGGTAAAGACCGAACTTAAGCCTGGAAAAACAACGAAAATATTTAGAGATATAATTATAGAATACTTTAAGCTTGTTCCGTTTGAAAATGACCTAAATGAACAAATGAAAAAAGTTTATAGTCAGTTTTTTTTAAGACTTTTTAAGAACATATTTTTTTTTATTTAGCTATTACTACTTAGTACAGAGACTGGTGGCTTTGAAATAGAAAATTAACTCAATATTACTTGTATCCGAAGGCCCATTCAAAATTATCCATCAGCGTCCAAGCGGTGTAACTCATCACGTTTACATCGTCTTCATTGATCGATAGAAGAACCTGTAATTCATACAAAAAACTAAAAGTTAGTCCAAATTCCAAGAAGTTAAAGTTGTAGAATACATATAAAAAATTCCTCACAAGAAACATGAAATATATTAAATCAAACAATAAATTAATATCAATCGATATTCCCGTACCTGTTCTAGATGGTCCTTGTAATACAAAACGCGATTTATATCTCGCATGGCTGGGTTAGTGTCTGCGTAACCGTTTTCTGTTATGAAAAATTCGAGATCTCCAAACTTATTTTTCAACCAGCGCAGCATATATCGTAGGCCTTCTGGATATATCTGTAATATATATAATATTTTAAAATACTGAAACTGCGTATGTTTTAGTAATTTCAATACATACTTTAAAAGACTTCCTTAATTTAATTATAGTTCTTAGTTTTAATTGTACCAATAACATACTACATTATATTATTTAATGAGCAAAAAAGGAAACAATTAACTTACATAAAACCAGGTGGCACCTATTTTCCATTCTGGTCTGACAGAAAATATAATATCGAAATCGTAATTCCCCTCCATAGGCCATATACCAACTGCTTCACCAGGCTTTGCTTTACGTACAGTGCGACTTGTGTAATAGTTGAAGCCGAAGTAGTCATATGTTCCTAAACACATTGACATAAATGTTATTATATTTAGAAACAAAAAATAGTTTTAGACACAGAATTGAACAATCTATTAACTACAGTGTTTTTTACTTTGCCAAAAAAATATGATTCAGTTCCAAAATATATCTATAAAAATTGATCACAAAGAATATTCAAATAAGTTTCCCGTATAAAATCGCGTGGGTACTCCGAAAATTTTAAGAAAAACTATTGAATTCAAAATTCATTTTATATACTTTACACACCTCTAACAAAATCTTTTTCTTCCTGAGTGAATTCGGGCAATCTGGATTTTGGCCAACCCTCGACCTTACTTTTCTCCCTTATGTGCTTCTCTACCAGTGGGGGCCAACCGCCTTCCTTAGAGAATATGGGATATGTGTACATTCCCAGCTGCAATAGAGTATTTGATTTTATGAACTGTTGCATAGGGTATTTAATTTTAAACCTTATCAAATATTAGTCCAGTATTATAAAATGAAGATTTGAAAAAATAACTACCACAAGTTCTCTTGCAAACTCAGCAGTCTCTTCTTCCTCTCCGTTCTCAGCTTCCATCCAGGTAAGGAAATTTGCAATGGACACTTTTCCTGTAAAATATTTTTTCAAATTATCGTAAAAATCAAACCTCTTAATATATTCAAAGCTCTTAATAATCTTGTAACTACGATGTATTTAGATCTGACGTAGGAGAATTCTTTATAGTGTTTATTAAGTAGTATTTCCTATCATCTTCTGTTTTGAAAGTGCTGAAACAGCCTATTATGTATAATTTTGGAAATAGAAAATTACCGTGATATTTTGGTCTAAACTCCTTATCATATATCCTCCAGGCTTTGGCATGAGCCATCAAGATATTCTTATTGCAGATGTAGCTGCCAATTCCTGGGATGACTACTCCTGGCGCGTGGATGCCACTGTTAAAGGAGAAATCACAAAAGGCAACTGGTTCGTTGAATGTAATCCAGGTGTTGACGCGGTCAGCGAACAAAGAGAAAACTGCTTGGGCGTAGTCACTAAACCATTCTATTGATTGTGGATTGGCCCATCCTCCTGCAAGCAAAAATACATAAAGTTACTTAGAAGTATTTACTTATTCTATCAAAATATGTATGACAAAATGTTTATATCTTTCACAATAACAGTAATTAGTTTACATTACTTACCTAAGTCCTGCAGTGACTGTGGCAGGTCCCAATGGTACATAGTTACCACGGGCTGGATGTTCTTAGCAAGCAATGCATTTATTAAATTATTATAATAATCTTTCCCATCTTTGCTAATTTTGTGTGGATAACCTAAGGGCATTAACCTGGTCCATGATATGGAGAACCTAAAAAAAGTACTCAATTATTATTTGTGTAATTGACATTGTGAGTGACTTGACACATGCCAAGATTGTTTCAATATTTAATTAAATTCATCACTCTAATATTTTCTTTACCTATAGAAATGAAGGCCTAACTCTTCGGCCATTTCCACATCCCTCTGCCAGTTATTGTAACTATCACACGCGATGTCTGCAGATGACAAGTCTTGGATTCTCTCCGGCTTCGAGTGGATGAAGTGATCCCAAACACTTGGGGATTTATCTGTTGACATTGCAAGAGTTTATAAATACAATAAATACTAAAATATTTTATTGTGTAAGCACAATTTTTTCAAAGTTAAGAACTTTGAATTAATTAGCCATGATAAGTTTTAGGTCTTACTCACCGCTAGCGTTCCAGCTCCCTTCTATTTGGTAAGCCGACGTTGCGGCACCAAACTTAAAGCCGGGAGGAAACTTGTAGCTCTGAGCAGCGACGACGCTGATTAAAAAGCTGTAATATCAAGGAGTTTTATTATTTTCATCCTGTTAGGAATTCTATTATATGTAAATATGATTTAAAGTTAATAACAAATATGAGTTAATATAACTACCACTTAAACAATTATATACTAACCATACTACTAGCGTCTTCGTCCACATTTTAAAGCCTTTTTTAGTTAGTGCTGGTAAAGTACACAGACACCTCGTGGACACTACTGATTTATAACTCAAATGTTCCTTATTTATATGTCTTTTCGAATTTATCCTCATGAGGTAAATACGTATACGCTACGTAAGATCTAAAATTCCCATGATTTTCCTGTCAAATTTAGAACAGCCGTTGAAATCTATATTATTTGGAATGAAAAATATAAGTGTCGTCTTAATTTAAATAATAATAAAAATACCTGAAACTTATGGCGTAGGCACCGTCTGACTGTAAACATGATGATAGTGTGTACGATGTCCACTTAGGAAAATTAATTATTTTCACTTCTACGTTCTGGTAGACAGAGCGCAGGCGCTCGGAAATTGGGTAGAAAGTAGAGAATGTAGTCCTCTACCATTAGGTTCCCTTTCTTGTCGTAGTATGCGTTATTAAAACTATTCAATTGATTGACAAACTTATCCATTCAACGTGACACTGGCGAAGAGATTTTGTGATCAACTGGCACGCTCGGAACGCCATAATAAAAAGAACAGAACAGAACAGACAAATTTAAGCAAATAATGTATGTATCCGTCAAAAGTATCGTTTGTTTATCTGATTAACCAATCACAACCAAGGGCAGAGGCACTTACCCAATATTCTTTTTTTTTCCTTTTTTTAGCTTTACGCTTTCGCAGAGAGAACGTCATGCCAATTGTACCGATGTGCGCTACTTAATTCTGCATACTTCTTTCTCTTCGTCCATTGTCATCAACCTCTTCATACATATCATCGGGGGGCTACTTAATCAAAAATTGATATACTCGTTCTGCGCAACGACGACCACAATACAATGTCAAATATCCCTTCGAGCTTCCAAATCAACGCAATTAAAAGATACGAGCAATCATAATACGCATAGTTTTTATTGCTTTTTTTACGTACGTATATGAAATTTGCCATTTGCGTAATGAAAAAATATAGGAAAAGTTCCTAGACGTAGGAACTAGAACTAGAACGTGTAATGAAATTTGAAAAGAAGTGAGAACTTACAATACAAATAAAGAAATATGTCTGAAATATGGAAATTTGCATTTAACTTACAGATAAAAACCATTATAAACTTATATTTTTAGTTCATTTCATAACCAATTATTAGTGCGTACAGGCAAACTTAAGTTTGTCAACTTATATACATAACTTATGTAGGTTACGTTCACCTACAATCCTGAAATTCATAAAGAACTCTCGGTGGGCGAGAACGACTCGTGCTTGATGTGTGTTATATGATAAGATATTGCTTTTCCAAACGTTTTTGAGATTTTAGTGAAGAAAAAAAAAATTTTTTTAACGTATTAAAAATTTTGCATTTGGCGGCTCGCGTCGCGCCGTTTTGGGTTCGTGTGTTTGTCTCTTGGACGATTTCCATCAATATGTTGATTTGAGGAAATGAATTTATATACATATTAAAAAAAAATCGAAAAATATTATAAATAATCATTTTCACGTAATATACGTAATAAATATAAATTAATCATAAAACTATTTTTAACAATGACAAAAATTACATAAAGTAAACAAAAGGAAAATAATAATATTATATAAAGCTGATGATTCCATTATTGGAATAACCAAAATTTATATTTAATTGCCTGTAGTGTAAGAGTGTTATAATAAGCATTTATGACGTAAACTTCCGTTGCTTATTGCGTATTTTGTTGGAGCACGAGTAAAACGACAACGATTAAACTTTATTTAACACCAATTTCCAATTACAGTTTATTAAATACGAGTTACCTTAACATAGGCTAGCTATATGCACTGTTGCCTTACTAGGAGACCTGTATTACAGCATAAAGTACCAACTCGTTCAATGATTAAAGATAATGATTAATTAGGCGCAGGAATCGAACCCACGAGCACACCGTTTGTGGTTAGCGTCCTCCCACTGCACTACGATAGCGTCATTGTGTATTGATTGCATATACCATATTATTATATGCAATCAATATTAACAAGTTTTGTTAATAATAAACAATATTTTTTTATTATAAACGGGAATAACCTATGTTTTCGTCATGTAATATTTTATGACGTATACTTCCGTAGTTTATGACATAACTGCTACGAGGTAAATTCTATTTTCCTATTATGGGAGTATACGTGATATTTATACCATAGAATATTTCATTGAATAACTGAGACTTTTAGCACAACATAGGAAAGCACACGGCAAGGGGGCGCGTGGGGGTCGACGAAATATGTTATTTTAATTTTAATTTCACACATATCAGGTTAGGCAGAACGAAGCTAGTGTTAAGAGACTATTCTCCGTCCAAATTAGACAGCATGTTGAATGACGCTACCTCCTTGCACAATGGCCTTCAATTATAAATAGACTTAAACACATAACAGGAAAACTTGATCCATTCTGGTATGCAAACGGGAAACTACAATTGGGAGTTCAAATTGATTTACGTGCTATATAACTATTACGACGTAATCATTCATTGAGAAAATATTTGTATGCGTAATCAATCCTAAATATGGAGTAAAATACGTTAGAGGATTTTTTCCCATTGGATAAAACTATGAGGCCGTCGTAACACATGGGCACAAGCGTGCGACGGTTGCCGGTTTAATTCCCATTCAGGGGTTAAACTATTTTATATTTTTATTTCCTCTCTCTGCATGTTGAGAGCCGGAATTAAACGCCGCGCTTTGCCTGGACACCAGAGCGAAGAAATGGAAATATAAATTTAAATAAATATTTAATATTCTGTAGTGGGGATAGAACCCACAACCAGTCTTGTTTACAGTTACACTTTGTGCCCCAGCGCCAAGACTGGTCTTATAAAAATCATAATATCAAATCTATTCTCAGTTCTCCAGGCCTCGTATAGGAATTACCTTTCGTAGAAAAGGGTAGGCAGTTTTGTCACGTAACCTATTTTGAAGATGAAGAAGAAGATGTCCGTTCTCAAATAAAATTAAAACAACAGTACTAGAAAACAAGAGCTGTAAATTCGATTTCCATCCGGGGGAATTAATTTTTTTCATTTCCTCACAAACAAAACAAACCGCAGGGTGTTGAGGTCAATAATACAATTATAACCTCAATATGGAAAAGAGAAACTATTCGAGTTACTTGTCGGCTCTTCTCAGCAGAACTACCTTCCAAGCCGGTGATAGCTTTATATTCAACGATTCAAAAGTAGTTGTTATAATTTATTTGAATAAACAATATTTAGAATCTTAATTTTGAGCTGAATTTTAAACTTAACTTAACATTAGGTTCTCTCTGCCCAGACTGCTTCAGTCGCGTGAACTTAAAAACGATTGCAAATCGTTTGTCTTTTCTTATTCCTTCATATATTATGATATAAATTGTTTATTCCTTTAACGAAAGGAAACAACAATGACGTATTCGTCACAAAATAGTAATATTAAAGAAATTTTACCTCAATTCCAATTTTAGGTTATTCCAATTACGTACTCATAACTCTTGTATTCGATAATAATTATTCTCGTTTAAGAAATAATTTTATTTGACTTATGTCATAAATTTCATTTAAGGTTCATTGGCACAACCCTATGACTGTAAGCGCGACGGTTGTGGGTTCAATAGCCTCTCGGGGTAATATAATATTTAAAATTTTCGTTTTCTCGCTCTGGCAACAAGGTAAAGCGAAGCGAAGCGAACACTAGGTTCCCTCTGCCTACCCTTGCTATATGCGAGATAACCTAAAAATTAAAATAATGAATAATTTTGTGACTAAGCACTATTTTGCGTAAGATCGTCTATGTCTGATTCCTGTAAAGAATATGTAAGTGTAAATAAAACTTAGTTGATCTTAGAACTTAGTTGATAGTAACATAGGCGGGTATAGTGAGATATCTTAATTTTTTTAAGGAACAGGCGAACGAAAATATGAAAGGTAAAATTTATTTTTGTTAGGTGTTAATCATTAAAAATTGATAAGGACTTCAAATAGATGTATAGCATACCGTACATGCAATCATCACCGCCTGTTCTGACCTGGGAGGAAAATGATGGGAATCCCATATTTTCACATGCAGCCAATTTGCCTCATGAGGATAATTTCAAATATATATATAAATAGGGAAGGCTACATTAGTAAATCAGTTGTATTCGAGAGGTCGGAGTGTACTCTACCATCACTCACCAAAAATTAGCTTCATAATGTGGTCGAAGACGTTAGTAGTATGGTTAGTTTATAATTATTTAGGTGGTTGTTAAATTAATTCCAATTTATTTTTAATAAAAATAATAAAACAGCAAAAATAATAAAACTCCTTGATATTACAGCTTTTTAATCAGCGTCGTCGCTGTTCAGAGCTACAAGTTTCCTCCCGGCTTTAAGTTTGGTGCCGCAACGTCGGCTTACCAAATAGAAGGGAGCTGGAACGCTAGCGGTGAGTAAAACCTAAAACTTATCATGACTGATTAATTCAAAGTTAAGCATGATAAAATATTTTAGTATTTATTGTATCTATAAACTCTTGCAATGTCAACAGATAAATCCCCAAGTGTTTGGGATCACTTCATCCACTCGAAGCCGGAGAGAATCCAAGACTTGTCATCTGCAGACATCGCGTGTGATAGTTACAATAACTGGCAGAGGGATGTGGAAATGGCCGAAGAGTTAGGCCTTCATTTCTATAGGTAAAGAAAATATTTAAGTGATGAATTTAATTAAATATTGAAACAATCTTGGCATGTGTCATGTCACTCACGATGTCAATTACACAAATAATAATTGAGTACTTTTTTTAGGTTCTCCATATCATGGACCAGGTTAATGCCTTTAGGTTATCCACATAAAATTAGCAAAGATGGGAGAGATTATTATAATAATTTAATAAATGCATTGCTTGCTAAGAACATCCAACCCGTGGTAACTATGTACCATTGGGACCTGCCACAGTCACTGCAGGACTTAGGTGAGTAATGTAAACTAATTACTGTTATTATGAAACATATAAACATTTTGTCATACATATGTAATTTGATAGAATATAATAAATACTTCTTAGTAACTTTATGTATTTTTGCTTGCAGGAGGATGGGCCAATCCACAATCAATAGAATGGTTTAATGAGTACGCCCGAGCAGTGTTCTCTCTGTTCGCTGACCGCGTTAAGACCTGGATAACTTTCAACGAACCAGTTGCCTTTTGTGACTTCTCCTTCAATAGCGGCATCCATGCACCAGGAGTTGTCATCCCGGGAATTGGCAGCTACATATGCAATAAGAATATCTTGATGGCTCATGCTAAAGCCTGGAGACTATATGATAAAGAATTTAGACATAAATATCAAGGTGAGTTAAATTAATAAATAGTATAATCTGATCATTTTACTCTATCACAACATAACATTTTGGAGGGAAACACGATTGAGAACGCTCTTTTCTCAGATAGAACAAATAATGTTGTTAGATTTCAGTAAAAATCATTTTTCACCAGCGTTATATAATTTTTTTTACAGGAAAAGTATCTATCGCAAATTTCCTCACATGGATGGAAGCTGAAAACGAACAAGAGGAAGAAACTGCAGAGTTTGCAAGAGAACTTGTGGTACTTATATATTTTTTTCAAATCTTAGTCTAGTAATATATGTTTAATATTACGATTTTAAAAAAGCATTAAAGATAATTCATAGTTAATAAAATACATTTCTTTACTTCCAGCTGGGAATGTACACATATCCTATTTTCTCTAAGGAAGGCGGTTGGCCACCTCTGGTAGAGAAGCATATGAGGGAGAGAAGTAAAATCGAGGGTTGGAAGAGATCCAGATTGCCTGATTTTACCCAAGAAGAAAAAGATTTTGTGAAAGGTATAGCTATGCTCCTGTGTATTGATACGTTTAACTTTAAATAGCTGAATTAGTGATTTAAAATTGAACATTTTCAATAAAGTTTCTGTATTTTAGGAACATATGACTACTTCGGCTTCAACTATTACACAAGTCGCACTGTACGTAAAGCAAAGCCTGGTGAAGCAGTTGGTATATGGCCTATGGAGGGGAACTACGATTTCGATATTATATTTTCTGTCCGACCAGAATGGAAAATAGGTGCCACCTGGTTTTATGTAAGTTAATTGTTTCCTTTCTTGCTCATTAAATAATATAATGTAGTACGTTATTGGTACAATTAAAACTAAGAACTATAACTAAATTAAGGAAGTCTTTTAAAATATGTATTGAAATTACTAAAACATACGCAGTTTCAGTATTTTAAAATATTACATATATTACAGATATATCCGGAAGGTCTACGATATATGCTGCGCTGGTTGAAAAATAAGTTTGGAGATCTCGAATTTTTCATCACAGAAAACGGTTACGCAGACACTAATCCAGCCATGCGAGATATAAATCGCGTTTTGTATTACAAAGACCATCTAGAACAGGTACGAGAATGTCGATTGATATTATTTATTCCATGTAATTTGTAATAAATTTAAAATTCTAATATATATAAATATATAAAAAATGTTGATAATTGTCCTAATACTATTTTCTATGAATTACAGGTTCTACTGTCGATCAATGAAGACGACGTGAATGTCACGAGCTATACCGCTTGGACGCTTATGGATAACTTCGAATGGGCCTTCGGATACAAGTAATATTCAGTTGTTTTTCTTCAATATAAAATAGAAAACCAAATTTCCAGAAATTTTCAACTTGCTTAAAAAGATTCAATAAATATATAAGTTAATAAATTTAACCTTCTTTGTCTTTCCAGACTCAAATTCGGTCTTTACCATGTGGATTTCGAAGATCCGAAGCGCACTCGTCGTCCTCGTGCCTCCGCTGAATTCTACAAGCGAGTTATCAAGCAACACTCCAGGTCTAACTACAGACATCGACACAATCATCTCTCTATATCTAATCTTGTGTAACATGGAGGCAGCTTTAAAATTTCGTTTATTTTTTTGTATAATAATTTTTTTAATATTTTACATAATAAATGTTGATTATTAAAAAAATATACTAGTGCTTATTTACCTTTCCTTATTTAAACTTATTTTTCAATATAAAACCTTTACCTTTTTTTAACAATAGCAGTTAACTTTACTTTTATCGATCGAAATAAAAGAAGCTTTAAATAATACGGAAAGATTTCTAAAATGTAATAGTGAAAAGTGCACTGAAAATGGTTAAACCGTTTCTAAAATTAGCGTGCACAAACGCACAGACAACAAATATTAAAATTTAAAAATATTGTTTTGGGGTCTATTACTTAATATTAAATGCCCTCAAAAACATTTTCCTTATATATATTCCATGTATAGACACCGATCAGACACAGTTATATTAGTCCTTATATGGATATTTATAGATATTTAATTTTCGACTTAGATGGCACTTTATTTTTCGATTTTTTTAACGAAGAAGCGTGAGGCAACAAGTATATTAAATTATAAAAATAGTATTTAAATTAGATTTATATAACTTTTTACTATATTATTCTAATCTTAAGGAAAAAAGTTACAATTAATTAATTTATTGTTAGCGTACTCGTGTAAAAGTGGGTAGATTTAGGTGAAAAAAAGACAATAAAAGCAGTGGAATTGTGTCAAACGGGTACAGTTGCTTGTAGGCAGAAGCCCTGATTGGAAGGTGTCAGTGTGTAGTGTTGTTATTGAGTGATACATGTCACTTATTATAATTACGTGGAACCTCTGTCCGAGTACGTTAAAAACATATAGACGGTATGTAATTTTAACGTGTTTATTTTAAAACCGTTAACCACTTCCGTTTTCTAACATTATTGTTATTTTAAAGAATAAATTAAATTATCATTATTTAAATAAGTTCTTATAAATCATAAAAATTATTAAATTATTTTTAACCACGTACCGTTCTTGTATTTATCTTCCTAGCATATCGTAGATGCTTTTAGCTATTGCGTAGGTATTATCTGGCATTAGGTTTTTTGTTTTTATTTTATATCCATGTAATAAAGTAGTAAGCGCATAAATGAATTGGATAAAATCTAGGCTGTAATAACATGAGAACGTAGTGTTAAGACACTGTTCCTCACTGTGGTTTTCCACTTTCCGCTGAATTCTTGAGGCATTCCGATTTTTGTTTCACATGTACCTATATTAAAACTTACGAGTAAACCTTATTTTTTCATCAAAGCGACATTTAATGAAGATAATATTTGGCTTTTATAGCATATAATTTGGACGTATGCTTTCGAGAAAATGTAAAATTAAAATACATAATTCAATGCACTGTTTACGACTGCAAGGCGCGGCTCTAGGCTCGAATCACACGGGGGGCGCCCTTGTCGCTGATGACGTCCTATCATATAGCCGTGTAAATACCTAAGGATAAAAAAATTAGATATGATCTTCCCCATTACCTGTATTAGTTTGTTCTGTTCTTTCTAATATGGCGTTCCGAGCGTGCCAGTTGAGCACAAAATCACTTCGCCAGTGTCACGTTGAATGGAGAACTCACGAAAGAGGTTGTACGGTAAAAAAAGAGAAATAATTAGTTTGTCTAAAAATCAGTCAGTGACAGACAGACAACGTACAGACGGAACTTAGAGAGGATTTGTCGAAATTCCACACAAGTAATGCTACGGGCGACGGCTAGTTTCAAAGCTTTAACGTAGGTTGGTATCACTTTTAGTGTGTGCCTCTGTTCTGTATACTTTTCATACTTAAAGATTTATAGTACGGGTTTTTTTGCATCACGTGTATTTTAAACATGAGATGTTATATTCACTTTGATAAATTTCTTCAAAAACTCTATTGTTAATGTAAATTTATTACAAAGATCTTTGTTAATTGATAAAGACAATAATAACTATATTTATATTGAATGAGCAAGAAATAAAGACATTAAAATTTTATTGAGTAAATAAATATGTTTACAACATTTAATAATATACTTAACGTTTAAATTAAAAATCAATAGATTATAAAGCTGTTATAAGCGATGAGATCTATGAAGATGACTGTGTCGATGTCGATGTCTGTGGTTAGACCTCGAGTGTTGCCTGATAACTCGCTTATAGAACTCGGCGGAGGCGCGAGGACGGCGGGTGCGTTTCGGGTCTTCGAAATCCACATGGTAAAGTCCAAACTTCAGCCTGGGGAAGCATTCGAATATTTAAAATTTTGTAGAGTTTGTATGTTCAGCCAATATTACCACAGTATTGCTAGCACAGCAATTACCATAGTAATTATAGAAGTTAAAGTTGTTATTCTTAATTACTTATATCTTTTTAGAAATTTAATAACAATATAAAAAACCACATATCTCGTATCTTATAGAAGCTTACATGCTTGTTACTTGCACTGCTATGAGGCCAATATGAAATAGTTTTCTTATAGCAAAGAAAGAATAAAACAAAATATTACTTGTATCCGAAAGCCCATTCAAAGTTATCCATTAGAGTCCATGCGGTATAACTCATCACATTAATATTATCTTCATTGATCGACAACAGAACCTGTAATTCATAAACTATAAAGGTCAATATAACAGCTAGAATAATGTACTTTGAATTTTTAGTAAAAAAAAGAACACGTTACAGCAAAAATTAAAAGAATAGAGTTAAATGTGAATAAAAATAAGTTAAGAAAATATTTGTGACACGGCAAAAGAAAAATCATCTATACAACTATATTATCGTACCTGTTCCAAATGGTCCTTATAATATAAAACGCGATTTATATCTGACAAATCAGGATCAATATCTGCATAACCATTTTCTGTGATGAAAAATTCAAGATTTCCAAATTTTTCCTTCAACCACCTAAGCATGTAACGCAGGCCTTGTGGGTAAATCTGAAAAAAACATTTTTTTTTCATATAAATAATTTAGGTGCTTACATTTTTTTTGCCAGCCAACTATAGACAAATAATGTTTGTAGAGTACGATTATTTTGATATCGTAAAGCTTTTCTAGCACAGACCATGAAATAGGTACCTAATACATATAAAAAATCTCTAATCTCGCTTTCAAATGGGAAAGATAGTTTATTGCAAGACTACTCCGACCGTAGTGTATAACTGAGAAGAAGAAAAAAGATAATTTAAATCGTGTGTTGACTTACATAAAACCAGGTAGCACCTATTTTCCATTCCGGGCGAACAGAAAATACAATATCAAAGTCATAGTTCCCCTCCATAGGCCATATACCAACTGCTTCACCAGGTTTGGATTTGCGAACCGTGCGACTTGTATAATAGTTGAAGCCGAAAAAGTCATATGTTCCTAAAATATTGATAAATATAAGAATTAATTTATATTTAATAAAAAAACGCTTTCTGTTGTACCCTATTTTAGGCTCAACAGTCGAGACATTGAGTGTTGAGTGGCAGATCTCAACTCCCCCTAGAGGGCTTTGTAATTTGATAGGCTTTGTAATAATATAAGATTTTTTAAAGGGTATTTGAAACAAAAAAAAAAGAAAATTACCAGTTCTTATAATAGTGTAACTAACCTTTAACAAACTCTTTTTCTTCTTGAGTGAAATCAGGCAATCTGGATTTTGGCCATCCTTCCATCTTACTTTTTTCCCTCACGTGGTTCTCTACTAGCGGAGGCCAACCGCCTTCTTTAGAGAATATTGGATATGTGTACATTCCTAGCTGCAAAATAAAACAATTTATTTTCAATAAATCGTGAAAATTAATGTTGAATATTGTAACGAAATAAGTTATGATAAGTACCACAAGCTCTCTTGCAAACTCTGCAGTTTCTTCGTCCTGCTCTTTCTCAGCTTCCATCCAGGTTAGAAAGTTCGCAATGGATATTTTTCCTAAAAAAAAAAAATATAGTGTTTATGTTATTGTGCAATCCTATGTATACAACTTATACAACAAACTTTTGACAATTCTATCAAATATTATACATTTTAATATAATGAATAAATAATAAAATATCATAATTTAAAAAATAAAAAAAAACTTTGAGTCACCTTGATATTTAGGTCTGAACTCTTTATCATACATTCTCCATGTTTTAGCATGAGCCATCAAGACATTCTTATTGCATACGTAGCTGCCAATTCCCGGGATGACAACTCCTGGCGCGTGGATGCCGCTATTGAAAGAAAAATCACAAAAGGCAACTGGTTCGTTAAAAGTTATCCAGGTCTTAACGCGGTCAGCGAACAGAGAGAAGACTGCTCGAGCGTAGTCATTAAACCATTCTATTGATTGTGGATTTGCCCATCCTCCTGCAAAATATTTAATTATTGTTTTTTTCTCTGAATAATTATTTACAAGAAATTATGTAAACCACTGTAGCATATTTTATGGCAAAAATGAGTATACTCTGACTAACCAATTGACTAAATTACGTCATCAGAACATCGTGTTAGCTCGTTTAAGAATTTAGTTGCAACTTTCAAATTTTCTTTATTTACTTTATTTTTTTTTCTAATTCTTGCAATTACACTGGTCTACTGACTATTGCGTCATTCACATGTAACTTACCCAAATTCTGTAGGGACTGTGGTAGATCCCAATGGTACATTGTTATCACAGGTTCGATTTTCTTCGCAAGTAATGCATTTATAAGATTATTGTAGTAATCTTTTCCAGCTTTGCTAATTTTGTGAGGATACCCTAACGGCATTAGTCTGGTCCAAGATAAAGAAAATCTAAAAATTATAAAAATGTAATTATATTTCTTACTAATTCTTACCAAGATGTTTTATTAATTAATCAAGATTTGAATTCAAGTGCTCTCCTTTTTTACCTATAGAAATGAAGTCCCAATTCTTCGGCCATTTCCACATCCCTGTGCCAATTATTGTAACTATCACATGCGATATCTGCAGATGAAAAGTCTTGGATTCTCTCCGGCTTCGAGTGGATGAAGTGATCCCAAACACTTGGGGATTTATCTGTTAACATTATAATTAAGTTAACTCAATTTTCTAGGAGTGCTAAGTAGGTATATGATACTAATTAAAATAAAGTATATGAATTATGTTTGATACTTTAAGAGAACGATTACGTCATTGGACTTACCGCTAACATTCCAACTGCCTTCTATTTGGTAAGCCGATGTTGCAGCACCAAATTTAAAGCCTGGAGGAAACTTGTAGCTCTTTACAGCGATGACGCTGATTGAAACACTGTAACGAAAATTTATTACAATAAGCTACTGCAACTATGCATGTACGGTTAAATGAAACATAAATATTATAGATAAATATAATTATAATTTTATTTCAATTTATTTTACTAACTACAATATTAGCGTCTTCGGCCACATTACGAAGCTTTTTCTCATCTGACTCTGGCGAAGCGCACCCAAACGCGTCTTAAACATGACAAGGGTTTTAACTGAATAGTTCCTTATTTATAATGCATTTGACTTTATCCTCATGAGGTAAGTTCACCTCATTTCGAAAAATCTGAATTTCCCACCATTTTCCTGTCAATAAGTGCTGAGAATTTTCGTGATCGTCTTAGATCTACAAAAAGTTATGTCCAATTTATATTTAATAGGTTTTATTTTTTTGTAGATTGATGGCTAGGTGTGACTTATATACAAGGATATTGCAATGGTATTTCAAGATTTTTTTGTAACTAAGAAAAACTCACATTTAGGAATGTAAAGTATGTTTTAAAAATATACTTTATATTCGTACCTTGGACATAAATGTATTATTGTCAATATCGGGAATTAGACATCCATTTTCGAAATAATATGTGAACAATAAAAAAATCTAAATAAACATTATTGCGTTATTAAAGAGACCAGCCATAGCACAGGAAGCTTTACCTTTTTTTAGCAATTCCGATCGTAACATTCAATTGCTTCTATCATAACGGTAACATTTTTGAAGTATTCTTTTTTTATATATTTCAAGTAATATGTATATTATGTGTAGCTGAAAAGAAAGTTACTTTTGCAGCTAAGTAGCCTTGGCAATAGGTTCTTTCTGTTCTTAAAGAAGGCAGGATAAAGCATGAAGCTTATACCGTCATTCAGTACGAGCTATCGAAAAATATATTTATCAATCAATAAAAGGAAAATGAGAAACATTAATAAATATATTTTAATTGCACAATTCAAATAACAAATTGATTATGTGAGACTATACACGTAAGCGTATGAATTTTGAGGTAAAATCTTCAAAATGTAGCCTTATGACGCAATTAAATGCTTGTTGTTTTGATAATTTTCTATGGTTTAAGTGCAGATGTTAGATTGTTTAACGTCATCCAATTATTTTGGAATAGGTACCGATCATTTCTAATAATACAACTTGAAAAAAGTAAAAGATACTAAATTTTTGGGTTTGATTTTTCTAATTTTAGAAGTACAAACTTAAATACCTATTGAATACTATAGTCAATTAATTAGGTGCGTTGCTCACGTTCCATACAGAAAAACGTGGATATCCATCTCTTTAAAATTCTCAACCTATATTCACATATTTCTGGAGTGGACAGACATGTAGACATATTTATACTTCCACAAATATTTCATTACAGAAATGTCAAATCAAAATAAGTTAAATGACATAGCAGAGTAGGCAGAGGGAAACTAGTAATAACACACTCCGCTCCCCACTTTCCGACAAATTCGACACCAGAGTGAAGAAATAAAAAAATATAAATTTAATTACATATTTCAGTTCCTCGAGTGGGGTCGAACATTCAACCAGTCGCGTTTATAGTCACACATTGTGCTCCTGGCCTTTGTGCTTGACTGGCCTCATTACAGAAATGTCGAAATAATTTAAGTAGAAATTGGTGTCTTAAGGTCAATAGGTCAACATTACGCACCTGTAGGTATAAGAGTAAACACTAAAGTCAAATTTAGTTTTAACCATTCCACCAAAACAACTTCGTTTTTTACCGTATAGTAGGATAGTCAAAGGGAACCTGGCATTAAGACAGATCGTTACCCGAATTCTGTCCAATTTTCCGAGACGATTGCATGATAACTGTGGGAACACATCGGCGCGTTCGCCAGAGCGGGATAATATTTTCATTACTATAAAATAATAATTTTCTCAAGTAGGAATCGAATCCACAATCATTGTATTTACAGTAACATTCTATTCCACTGAGAAATGATGACCTCAAATTTACCGGATTACTTAGTAAAGCAGAAGCAAATGCTAAATTATAATAAAAAAAACATTTCAAAAGCTAAAGATCAAAGATGAATCATTAGAGTTGTTTGTTTACAAACCATTTATAAATGATACAAATGTATGTACTTAGGTACATTCACCGTCGCGTCGTCGTCTCAACAAAGAGAGAAAAACCCAACCAAGCAATAATAATTGATGAAGTTCAACAACAAGTTCCTTAATTGCGAGAAATATAAATGTTATGGGATTTATATTATATTATAATATATATATATATATATATATATATATATATATATATATATGTTGGTATGTATGTATATGTTGCAGTAATTACGATATTTTTCCTTTAAGGTCCCTGCGGTTTTTAACGGTTAATTCTTAAAGATCAAAGTTCAGTTTGCTTTGCTATACTGATAATGTGCCATGGTTTTGCGTGATCCTTGTTTTATTTTTGTAGCTTCACGCTGTATCCCGTTGGTATAGAGCAAGTTCTGTACTTTTCAGTAGCGTAACTCTACGCCGAATATTAGGGATGTCTTTTTAATTACATCACCAAAACGTAATTTAAGTAAATTTGTGCAGCAATTGTACCATGTTAAATAAACGATTTCTTCTCGAAAAAATATTTTAAAGTAAACAGTAGCTCCCTGACATTGCATGATGAGTGGCTAAAATCAACTTCGCGCTCTGTCTTGTTATCAGAGTAAGTATATGAAAATAATTCATTTGTCCGAGAAGGAATCAAACACACGACCGTCGTGTCTGTAATAGTTACTAAAAATATATGGTACCCACATACGAAAACAACAAAAGGAAATTATATGAGAATAATAATTATATGAGAATTCAAAGTACACGAGGAAATAATAATAATTAAATAGCAAAATGTGTAACACTATATCATAATACAAATAAGATATGTTATTTCATCAACTTCATTTTAAATTAGCGTTTATTTATTAGGTCTGTAATATAGTGGTATATACATTAAAATTTATGTAAAGATAAATCTATTCTTCTAATTCTGTTCATTTCCTCGCGGCGGGTAAGGGAGAAGTGGCATGAAGGAGCCAGGTTTTGAAAGAGCCACTTGCAATATTATAGTAGTTTAGGAACGGATACGTTAGAATATTTTATTTTTAAATGGCAATATTGATTTCCCGCCACCCACAAAAATTTTACAGTTCATCGGAACCAACGGACGCCGATACGTCGAGTTTAAGTTTTTGGCATTACAAAGTAAGTATTTTAACTCCTTTGAGTTGTTTTTTAGTATTTCATTGTAAACAAATACGGGTAATTGGAATATAGATTGAGTTTATGTATATGTTTGGCCTTGTAACTGCATTAAAATTGAGTTTGAAAAGTTTTGATATCGTTGTCATTTTGGAGGTTACATTTTT
This sequence comes from Heliconius melpomene rosina, assembly GCF_056956725.1. Lineage (NCBI taxonomy): Eukaryota > Metazoa > Arthropoda > Insecta > Lepidoptera > Nymphalidae > Heliconius > Heliconius melpomene. The sequence continues at coordinate 5,511,969 of NC_140400.1, forward strand.
TTATAGAATAAGTTATGAAAGAGCCGGGTGGACGGGCCTTGAAAGAGCCGAAAGAAAAAACGAAAAAGGCCCGAGAAATCAGTAATTGAAAAATTAAATTGGCCATGGCCAATGGCTTCTGCCTAGATAAGTGGAAAGAAATTGAAAATGCAAGTGATGATTGGCTCAAAGGATTCATATAATGTGATTGGTCTGAATAATGTAAGATTAAAAAGTTTGTTAGAATTATCTACTTAAAATGACTGATAGAATTAAAAAACCATTACTTTTTAATAAGAATTATTAAATCGTTTTTATTTAATATTGTTTACCATAATTTTCACTGTTATACCTCATAATATAAGACTGGCTCTTTCATAACTTTTAATGGCTCTTTCAATACCGAAATGTTATGAAAGAGCCAAATGACATATTTTTTTAAAATTAATATTTTATTGATTAATTATTGTACTTAAGGGTTATTTCGTACGAAATTACCTAGTTTAATAAATAAATAATAATTTGAGGAAAAAAAATCTTAATTTCTTTAATTAAAAGTATATTTTTTTGCTTCATTCAGTAAACTGGCTCTTTCATGCCACTTCTCCCTTATATATAATATGAACGGAGTGTCTTAACACTAGTTTCTCAGGCTCTCTCTGTCTACCCTGCGATGCGGTACAATATATATGTAGGTAGAGAACACGATTTCATCCCCAGGCAGGTTAAAATATCAAAAACTGTAGTATATATATTTATTTTTCATCCCCTTTGATTTATATTTTTTTTTGCCATTAAAACTGTACTATGTACTTTCACTATCTGTGGACCAAATTTCATTAAAATTGGTTCAGTAGCTTGAGCATGAAAATGTAACAAACACACAGACAGAGTTACTTTCACATTTAGGTACCTTATAATATTTATATGGATTATTGAAAAATATAATTTATTCGCGTGCGCTCGTTTATTCGCGTGCGTGGGTTTTGTAAGTATTGTAAATAACGTGAGTACCGTTTAAAAAAATGCAGAATAAAAGTGATTATCATATATCATCATATAAAAATAAATATAAAATAAATCGGATTTACGCTGTATCCCGCACACAGCAGAGTAGACAAAGGGAACCTAGTGTTAAGTACACTTCGTTCTCCACTTTCTGCTGAGTTCTGAAGGCTTTGCGTGTTGAGTGGCAGTACTCAACGCCTATATAACTCAACTATAAACTAAATAATCTTTTTGAAGAACGAGCATGTTGCCAATATATCATGTAATCCTCGAAAATCCTCGAAAATCGAAAACAAAGCTACTACAATTACTATATAATTTTGTATAGAATACGAAGTATCTAAGTACTAAATTGTGTCCTGTCAAATACAAGAAAGAGTATCATAATATAACTCGGGCAGACAGCGGAGAGCGTAGTGTCCTAACACTAGGGTCTCTCTTTCTAGATGATGTTAATAATACATAAGAATAAATCTATAATATTTATAAACATGGCACAACTTGTTTTGCAATACTGAAGTTTACCATATTGGTTTTAATAAGAATTTTCCATTCACATAAAGGCAGACGTGAAACGAAAACAAGACTGACTAGACAGGGAAACGCCTTCATTTTAAATATAAATATAAATATTACCCGTGGGTTTTATAACTATCAACGTGCGGTCAGACACGCCCAGCCGCGTCACGCCAGCGCGACAACGTGACGTACGTCATATGTAAATAAGGAAAAGTATGCACACGTGCCAGGGCATGCGTACAGGAATAAGGGCAGGTTCACAATAATGTTGATTCGTCAAAAATATATATATTTCTATAAATTATATATATATATATATTTCTATATATTTGTTTTGATTAATGGAGAGACCACAATTTTTTATTTGGATTTAACCAAGATAAATTATACTCATTAATTTTCAGATAGAAGGCTCATTACTCATCGAGCTATTTTAGTTATGTAAATTAAGAATTTGATTTTTTTCATGTTCACGTTTAAGCCTCGACGGGTGGTATTGCGTTTGATTCGTACTTAAGATTAAATAATATTAAGTATGGCAAAAAATATTTATTATTATCGAGGTGGGGCAGCGGTAGCATTTAACTAAATACGACAGCCCTAGGTTCGATTTTTGCTCGATACATGAATATTTTTATTGCCTGGCTTTAGAAACAAGATAAAACGCGGCATTGGTTCGCCAATCGACTCGCAATCTCTCAAAATAAAACATGGAAGGAGGAACAGAAGGAACTAGGAACAGACTGTCTTAACACTAGGCTCCTTCTGCCTACCCTACTATGCTGGAAAAAAAGAAATGCTATACATATATTTTTTATTAAATTTTTAAGTCTTAAATATTATTATATACATGTCGTTACTTTTTTTTCAAAACTAATAAACAATTATATATAGTAGACAGATTTTGTTTAAGGCAAAATATTATTATAACATTATGAAATAGCGTCATTTATTTCATTGTAATACAACTTCAATGAATATAATATCTTTTAGTCGGTTCTTTTGAAGAACATTAACAATTGTAACAGTTCAGTGCTGTATGAGAAGTATTTAGGTATTATAATAGAAAAGGGAAAATCCCCTCGACATATTTAGCAGGAAGTCCCTAAAGGGAATCCAGCTGGTTAAGACATTTTGGAGCATTGGGACAGCTTCTAACTGTGAACGCGATGGCTGTAGTTTCGATTTTATTTTCGATAATGAATTACGCTTGTTATTCTGCTCTGGTAAGATAAGCGCGGTTGAAACACCTTGATATTAGGTTCACCCTGCCTACCCTGTTTGGGGTAAATTTCTGTAGGTATGTGCTATTTTTTAGGCTTCCGTGCCTCGAAAGGAAAAAGCGGAACCTTTATAGGATCACCTTGGCGTCCGGCCGTCTGTCAAGACCCTTTTTCCCCTTGACCCTTTTTCTCAAGAACGCATGGAGCTATCAAGCTGAAATTTATATCAAATACTTAAGTCTATTGATCCTTGAAGCTATGAACAATCACATTTGTAAACCAACGCAATTAAGAGATACAGCCGTTTATACTGCAAATTTTCGAAAACAAAAGCTTTAAACGTATAGAAATCGGAAGTCAGAGCTTGTTGGTGTTGGGACCGCAGAACTAGGCTGATATAGGGTTTTCTCAAATACCCATTCGAGAGAGAACATAAAGGAGAGTTCATACATACACAACAAATTTGTATAATTCGTGCAAAATTGTATGGAAAAGTGTAGTTCAATGACTTGAATCCGATATTTGACACTACAAACATATAAACTCGATTTTTTAAACTCGTAGATTTTGAACAGTGGTTGTAAGCTTGATACTCCATTTTCATCTCAAATATATACATTTAATAAAGTATATAAAAATAAATAAATGAGCTACACGCTGTATATGAATCTTATAGGCCTATTAAAACTTATTTTTATTGCCAGCATATCAGTAGGGAGATTTTTACAAATTTCTAAAGATAATTGCTTAGAATTATCATTTGGCGAAAGAGAAGGCTATTTTTTTAAATATTTTTCGTGTTTTTTAAAGTTGTTATTCCATACTTAGGATAGAAAAATACTTTTTAGAAAACATAAAAATTTGAACGTAACCTGATGAGAACGTGTGGTTTAGTTGGTCATAGCGCTTGGACGGTTTCCAATAGGCGCGGGTTCAAATCCCGCTACGTTCAAATTTGTATGTGTTTTGTAAAAAGTATAAAAAATACGTATAATTTATACACGTTGACAAACTTAAGACCGTCCTTTCCGACTTATGAAATGAATAACGTAAACGTAATATTTTTTAACTTTTTAGATTTCTCCCTCTATTTGTAAAGCAATGTCTCCCTCTCTTGCCAAATTTTATAATTGTAGCTCGGGAATGGGAATTACCCTATAGGTTTTGTTTACGCGGCGAATAGAATTGACAAACTTATGCACTCACTTTATATGAACTTATTTTCTATGAAATATTTAGAATATTTTTCCTTTATTAGTATTGTAAGTCTTCACAATACAAATTTCATAACTATAGGATTTCTCGGCAAAGAAAAAAAAAGCATTTTTTTTATGGAAAAAGGACAAGGCAAACGAGCGTTCGGGTTCCTGATGGTGATCACCGCCGCCCACGACCTCGTGCAACTCCAGAGGAGCTACAGGTGCCTTGCCGGCCTTTGAGGTAGAGACAGACGCACTTTTTGAAGGTACCCATATCGTACCGACCTGGAAACACTGCCGCGGGTAGGCCATTCCACAGTTCGGTGGCGCATGGAAGGATATTCGGAATTCGCATATAAATGGAAATTTCTTTTTATATTACAAACTTATAGATGTAGTTAATTTCGTACAAAATAAACAAGAACATCCGCAAATTTAACTTGTCAACTTTAAAAAGGTGTACTGACAATCCTTCACTTGATCGACACCCTAGGTGAGCGAGTCCGAATCGCACTTAACTGGTTTTTTCATTGTTTTAGACCATTCTTCCACATTTAATAGAATCGACATAAGGAGCAAGAAAATAAAAATAATTCGTTCGAGAATCGAACCTACAATCATCGTTTAAAGTAGATTCTTTGTCGCTCTGCCGATCTGTTTTAACTGATCTGTCTCCACTATTACACTGTAGTCCGTTAAAGTAACTACTTAACGCTAACTGATGACACTTCTGGTACTCCTCGTTCTTAGTATGAATATAATTAGGCACAATGTTTTATTAATGGTACCATAAAATTTTGATTATTTTAAATTTAACTTTTGGAGTGGAAGGAGCTATTTTCTAAAGTATATGCAAAAGGACTTCAAATGCTTTGGATATTATTTGTGTGGTATGTCCTTATATTATTTACTATTTATTTATCTTTATATTTAAGTGGTAATAATTAAGTGTTTAAATATCTTTTTTTTTATTATAGAAAAAGATATGAATAATAATCGTTATTGGAAAGAAGCTAATGATATAATGTTACTTTGCATCTATTATATGTGTCCAATATTGCTTAGCTAATGAAATCTAATGTAGTATACATAGCAGAAAATATCTTATTTTAAAATATTTATATTTTTCAAAATATGACTCAATTTCGATATGAGTTTTAGTTTTTGAGAAATTTTGTGGACAAAAATAAAAACATACATATATCTACGAATTTTAAGACAAGTGCATGGAATAGATGATGACTGAAATAATGTCTAATTCCAAATATAATATTATATTTAAAAGTCAAACTACAACCTCCTTTTTTTGAAATCGGTTAGCAATAATTACAATAATCTTCGTTGGGGCTGCATGAGTGAGAGTCACGTCACTCATGTCTTCTTTTGTTTATAATCTTAACAATACACTAACGTGTGTAGTGTAATTAGCATTTTGGATTGTTTAATTAACATGTATTGTAAACAAATATTAGAGAAAAATTATTAGAGAAAGATAAATATTGGTAAAAGTGCTTATTAAATATAATAGTTTTCACACTTTTTTAAAGCGTTGGTTTTCCTATGACTGAAAAATATTTATTTGGAAATATAATTTACATGAATAAAAAGATCAATTTGAGGAAAGACGTGACGCATCAGCACAAGCATGTGGCTGTAAGCATGACAGGATGTGGCTTCGATTTCTAGTCGAGGAATTGAAATATTTAATATTTTTTCGCTCTGGTAACGAGGCAAAATGTGGTTATGAATTCTGCCACTTAACAGATGATGCTACCAGGATTCCCAGGTTCCCAGGTTACCTCTGCCTACCCTACTATGTGGGATACAGTGCAAAGCTAAAAAAAATTGACAGACTGATATGATTTTAATAGGGAATTCACTCCAACCGGTGTTTATGCAAAATAATTTTACTTTTACATATAATGTAAATCAGTTCCAAATTTTTAAATTTCTAACTTTAACGTTATTTTCAACTTTATAATCTGAACTATGATTTCTATATTTTTTGTTAACCTAGTGTTAAAACACTTCGGCACCCTCTTGCTCCTCAATTGCGAATTGAGTTTCAGAAACGTGTTGCGTCTGAGTTTTCTCGCTGTATCCTTAAGGGGATATTCAGAGAGATTTTAACTATGATTATATTTTTTGTATTTTACTCAGTTATTAGATAATATTTAAAAATTTTAACATTTTCTTTTAATTTCAGTTCCATATGGACGGGCTGTGGTTGTCTAAATTTAAAATTTCCTCCGCATTTTAAATTTGGTGCAGCCACGTCAGCATACCAAATAGAAGGGGGTTGGAATGTAAGCGGTAAGTTTATACCCTTAATAAATCGTTATTTAAATCTTTTTGGTTTTTATTTAATTTTGTTAGGAAAATTTGTTACATTCCATAGAACATTATTTGGTTAGTACACATCTATCACTCGCTTAGTGTTGCTTGTTGTCTGTCCATACTTTCGTGGCCATTCTCCTTTGTGAAAATCCGCTGATATATCTCTGTGAATTAAGAATTTACTTTATTAGCTTTAAAAACGTATATAAGACGCATTATAATAAACACACAGTATTCAAATAAAAACATTTAACAAAAAACTGTTTCATATTTCCTTTTTTTGCGGCGTGAAGTTTAAGTGGGAATTTACAATATAGTGCCAGCCACGGTTCGTTTTCGTTCCAATGTCAGCCTTCTAAATATATATAAGAACTAGCAGCCCACCCGCGGCTTCGCCCGCGTGAACTACTTTATTAATAATTTCTGTCTCCATGAGTACCTACCTCCTATAAGCAAATTTGAGACTCCTAGCATTTGTAGTAACGAGGTTTCATACAAACTTTCAACCCCAAAAACAACCCCTTAGAAGTGGAATATTGCAAATTCCCGTCTTAGCGAGCACCCTACGTCTACTATTAAAATTTGAGATTCCTAGCACATGTAGTTTCTGAGATTTCGTAATGAGTGAGTGACCTTTCGATTTTATATAATATATAGATATATAAATCAATATAAATCAATTTATTTTGTATTTTAGACAAGGGTGTCAGTGTATGGGACACGGCGATACATAAGGATTTAAGTGTAATAGTAGATGGTACCAGCGGAGATGTCGCCTGCAACTCTTACTACCTTTGGAAAGAAGACGTTAGAATGGTGGAAGAGCTGGGCTTACATTTTTACAGGTAAATATTTTGATTTATTTATTTGTATTGTAAGTTCTCATTTTTTAATATTCTTAATAATTGTAAGTAGACGATAAAGTCGAGAAGGAGAAGGAGAAGGATGACACTATATATAGGTTTTAATTACGCGGCAAATTTCATACAAAATGCAGCAAAAAAAAATGATACCTAAATGCTCATATACTTCGATTGTGATGATTTAGAAGCTTCATTTTTTTATGCTTCAAGGGATATTTGATATTAATTAAATAATTTTGACACATGGACAGACATATAAACATATATATAACATGGTTCCATTTTCTTTCTTTCTTTTAAGATTCGGAAACTTAAAAAAGTTACCATTTTTGATTTTAACTAATGTCAAATTTGACAAATATTTTCAGGTTCTCCATATCTTGGACTAGAATAATGCCATCGGGATTCCCCGACAGAATAAGCAAGGACGGCATCAGCTATTACAATAAACTCATCAATAGATTATTAAATAAAGGAATTGAACCAATGATAACGCTTTACCATTTCGATCTTCCACAGAGTATACAGAATCTTGGTAAGACTTTAGACATTAAGACATTAATCCTTTTAATTAAGCTTTATAGCTTAACAAAAATGCCCACCCGAAAATTTTGTAAATTAGACATTTTTCGCAAATTTCAGGTGGATGGACCAATCCCTTGATAGCTGACTGGTTCGCGGATTACGCTAGAGTCATATATTCGTCTTTTGCTGATAGAGTCCGAACTTTCATTACTATTAACGAACCACTTATCATATGTGACTACGTGTATAGCGGGGACTTCTTGCCGGCGGTCCCAGAACAATTTTTTGGACCATTTTTGTGTAATAAAAACGTTCTATTGGCCCATGCTAAAGCTTGGAGGATATATGATGAAGACTTTAAAGAAAAATATCATGGTATTTTTATTGGTTTTTAATTTGCTGAAATTTTATTGAACAAAATTTAATACAAATAAAAATACAATAGGCGGGCGTGACGCTAAAAAGCATTTTCTAATCTAAGCCATGTTGTAGAATAAAATGTAAAATGTTAATATTTATAGAACTCTATAGTTTAGACTTTTGTAACTAAAGAAATAGAAAACTCTATGGCATTTTACTGTTACAAAACTCACTTTATTAATACTGAAACTTATTTTTTTTAATTATTACCCTAAAATATCTATATATAAGGGTTCTCCGAGTTAGTCTATTTAATTTTTTGGACACAAGGTTTTAAAAATTTACCAAAAAAATTATTTACAGGAAAAGTGTCTATAGCAAATAACCCAGTATGGCTTGAAGCTGGACCCGGTGTTGATAATGACCTCTTAGAACTAGCACGAGAATTTGGAGTATGTATTTCAATTATTTCATATTTGAGGAGGCAGTGACAACGTAGGTGCGATGGTTGTAGATTCTATTCCTACTCGGGTAATTAAATAATTAATATTTTCATTTCCTCGCTCTGGAGACAAGACAAAGTGCGGCGTAGAGTCTTGCCACTCTACGCGATGCCTTGAGAACTCCTTAAAAAATTGGGAACGCAGTCTCTTAACACTAAGTATTCATACATTTACATATCTAACCTTCTAAATGCAATACGTGCATGAAGCTAACAAACAATTTTTTTTAAATCTCATAAAAAAAAACTCATGAAGCAATGTAAAATCAAGATTATCGTATATGAGAAATCAATGTATGTACATAAAATTTTGCAGTTGCAATAAAAAATCATAATGAAAACCGTATAACCATGAAAAAACGAGATTTTAAGATTCGAAGATTAATTTTTAAATTATTTTTAGGTTGGACGTTACTCGCACCCCATCTACTCTAAGGAGGGAGGCTGGCCTCCATCTGTGGAAAAATTTATGGCAGAATATAGTAAAAACCAAGGCTTCCCCTATTCAAGACTGCCATCTTTTACCGAAGAGGAAAGAAAAATGATTCTAGGCTAGTTTTTTATATGATTTACTAATATTAATTTATAATTTATATTATCAAGAAATGCAAGGGGAAACTTGTCTCGAAACTTTTCGTCGTTTTTTAAATTCCTTAACTATTCTTCGTATACTTTGCAGGTACATACGATTTCTACAGTCTAAATCACTACACTAGCAGAGTGGTTCGAAAGCCACGAGACGGGGAAGTCCCTGGGCCGTGGTTTTTCGAAGGTTCCAAAGAACTGAATGTTGTATTGGACACTCATCCATCATGGCAAAAAACTGACTTCAATCTTATTACTGTAAGTTGATTTTTGTTATATTTATTGTACACATTTATAATATTTATGTGTATAATATATATTAGAATCTCCTAAATGATCATCTACGATTATATTTAAAGAAATATATAAAGAAACAGTTGCTTATGAAATGAAAATGAGTTCAAATTAAACATTTGATTGGATTGGATATTATATCATTTAAAAACATTTATATTTTAATTACTTCATTTTCTGGAAGAAAAGTACTTTCGAAATTCTACTTGAATACACAATATTTAAGTTTAAATTCGTATATATGTTTACATTTCAGATCAATCCAGAAGGCATTCGTCGTCAAATTGCTTGGATTGTGAAAAGATACGGCAATGTGTCCATATTGATATCAGAAAACGGCCTCCCCTCAAAAAATGTAGAAAAGTATGATACTTTACGCATATCATTTCTTCATGATTACTTGAAACAGGTACGTAAATATTAATTAATTAATTAATTAATTTAATTTTATTATGGAAGTTATATAAAAACCATGAATGCGTGAATCATGAATTAGTGGAACAGCATTTGACTGTAAACGCAACGATGGTGTTATGATCCTCACTCGGGCTTGGGGTATGATATTTTTTTTAAGCTTCACGCTGTATTCCGAATAGCATGGTAGGCAGAGGGGACCTAGTGTTAGGACACTCCGTTCAATATTAAGACACTTCAATTTATAATATTTAAATTATTCTCTCTCTATATCCATTCTCTGGTAATACAAAGTAAGGTAATTTGGTTCTACCACTCTTTCCTTGCCACATTGCTAAGTACATGATGAAATGTGAAACTACAGGAAAAAATACTTTATTTAATCTATATATATAAAATCGAAAGGTCACTTACTCATCACGAAATCTCAGATACTACAAATGCTAGGAATCTGAAATTTTGCATAGGAGTTACTTATAGGACGTAGGTGCTCGCTAAGACGGGAATTTGCAATATTCGACATCTAAGGGGTTGTTTTTGGGGTCGAAAGTTTGTCTGAAACTTCGTTACTACAAATGCTAGGAGTCTCAAATTTTGCATAGACGTCACTAGGACGTAGCCATGGAGACACAAATTAATAATAACATAGTTCACGCGGGTGTAACCGCTAGCGGGCCGCTAGTATTATAATAAACTTGTAGGTATAACATAAGTTAATTTGAATGTTTCAGATTCTCCTCTCAATACAAGAAGATGGTGCTAACATAATGGGATATACTGCTTGGTCGTTAATGGACAACTACGAGTGGACTTCAGGACACACGTAAGAGATGTTTAAAAATAAAAAAAATAAACAAAATGATATAAAATGATTTGCCTCTTACACCCAAAGCCCTGAGTTCAGGTGAAGGTGAGAACGGAGTGTCTTTTCACTGATTTCTGTCTGCCCACCCTGATATATATAGAATAAAGCGAGAAAATGAATAATAAGATAATGCCCTTAAATAATTATCGTAGTGGCACGTACAACTTCCTTAAATTCTAAACATTAGGCGTTAAATGCGGAAATTGAATTTCTCCATTTAATCTACAACTCTGCATTGCTCAAAGCGGGAATTTTTTGTCTTATTCCGTCTGTCTGTGTTTGACTGGGGGCAAGTACCTCTCGTTAATGTGAATGTAACGTTTACTGACTTTTCCTCGTTTATGTATTTGTTTAATAATAATTTCAGGATAAAATTCGGACTTTTCCACGTGGACTTCAACGATCCTCTCCGAAAACGCACGCCCCGAGCTTCAGCGTACTACTATGCTAATGTCATTAAACACCATTCTTTAGATACATCAAGACACATTCCTCGCACAGCAAAATTGTTGGCGAACAACACTAATAGGTTAAAAACTTCATCATTTGTTACTATTTTAAGTTATATTATTGTGAAATTATGTATAATTAAGTTATTTTCATTTTAATTACATTAAATTTTAGCTACGAAATTATTATTTGTTTCTTTTTTATTTAACTTTTCCTGTCTGTTTTTGTTAAGTTAATTTTAGCTTGCGTAGTTTGAACTTTCGAATTCTGGGGGCATTGTACGTTGAGTGGCAGAACTCAACGCCGCGCTTTACCTCGACACCAGGGCGAAGAAATGGAAATATTAACGTAAATATTATAAACATACAAAAAATATTTTAATGATTATTTTAATTAGATTTTTTTCAAAGGTAAGGGTCCGTGGATAATTAAGACATGCTTAGTTTTTATTCTGATTGAAGGTACCTATTTGTTTACAACATAGAAAAAAAATACTCAACACAGAAACAAGTATGTAAATTTCGTTTGTAAAAGTGTGCAATAGTCGCTGCCCACAGACGGCCTCTATGTTATAAATAAAAAAATTGTATTCATATGTTTATCATATAATAAACGTACATCCCGAGTTACTGACGTTGACTTTGAACGCAACGGTTGTTCTCAAGCGGAAATGATTTATTTTCATTTTCTCGTCTAGTAACGAGGAAAAAAGCAATTCCCAGCTACTCAACTCGCAATGTCTCAAAAATTAGACGGAACGAGGATAAAGGACAGTCTTCCCATTAAGTCCTCTCTGCCTTCCTGCCATGTGGAGGATACAACGCAAAGCTTAAAAAAGGAATATATTTTTTTAATATAAAGTTTATACAATTTTAACGAAACGAGCATAGTATAGCATGTAAGCATGTAGTTACTTTGAGAATAAGCGCGTCAGATTAAGGTAGAGTAAGCATTCTACCTTGATCCTTTATCCTAGACGTGCAGCCATATATATGGGCTCATATTTGGTGGAAGTACGTAACCGAGTACAAGGAAATATATTAATATGCCACGCTCGAGTAAATCCCGAAAGTCCCCTTTTCGGCTGCCGTACTAAAATAATAATATTAGGTATATTTATATTAATAACTGTTTTGTGAGGTAAGGAAATGTATGGGACCATTGAGTTTAAGATTAAGATTATAATATAATTCAGATTAAAATTAATTCCTACTAGTAGAACGGGTTAAAATAAATATAATTGCAACAAAAAACCGGATCCGACATAAAAAAAATATTTAAACTTGACTTATTATAGCAATTATAGCAACAAAAAACCTTTACGCAACCAAAATTAATTATTCAATTGTTCTAGAACTATACTTGGTTAAGTAATATTATATAAATTTTTCTTCTAGAATAAATATTTTTTTCATAAGTTTAAATTATATGCAAGGATTCATATAGTTTCAAAGCGTGACTTTAATATCCGCCACTCAACACGCAATGCCCCCAGAATTCGGAGACGGACGTGGCCTGCAAATATGCAGCAGCTGAAGATCAAAAAAAATATTAATCTTTCCAAAAACTATTATCTTACTCTATTAAAAGCCTAAAACCTCCTCATCATCAATTCTTTATGGCCGCGACATATTTCTACTTGCAACGACGATAAAAATATGTACTCGAAAAACATACAAAAATAAAAGCATAAGCTTACTTTATTTATAACGTCACCAAAATAATTAAATAAATAACTTTTTTTGTGTTTATTATGAATATTTCACCCCGTGAATGTACTATAAATGTACATTTAATATAGGGTAAAACCGGGATAGATGCCGCAGCGGGATAGATGCCCCATATTCAAAATACCTAACTTCCCGAACTCACGACAAAAAAATAATTGTACAAGCAGGAGCCACAGTCTTCCCGCACCAAAGTTATTCACGGACATTCGTGCAATGAGGACGCGTTTAGCACATTTGAGTAAATATCTCCGCGGCGAAAGTCGTGAACGCGTCAAAGATTTAAAGGTTAATATTTTGCGTTGTATAACTTTATAATTTGTAATCAATTACGCTATATTTTTTATTACGTCAATGAACTGACGGTTAATTAAGACTATATCTAGGTGCTTATAGATTCTATTTTGTTTATAATTTACTAAAAAAATTCCTTGGCATCTATCCCTCTCACAAAGGATAGTTGCCCTGATTTTTCGAGGTATAGGTGCCCTAAGGGGCATCTATCCCTTTATACTCAGTATATGAAGTTAGGTATATAATTTTTAAAAATATTTTTTTTAGTATTTATTAAATTAGCATTTTTTAAACACAAGAAATATATGGCTGAGAGAAAGCAAAAACAATTGAAAGCTAAGTTAGACTGTTTCATTATAATCTTTAGAATGTTTCGAAAACTATAAAAATACGAAGTCGCAATCCGACTGGTTTCAATGTGTAATGTGTCAGAACTGGCTACATGAAACCTGTACACTTTTCAGAAATTATTGCGCAAGATGTGAAAAAATAAAAACCCTATCTGACTAAATTTTAATTAAATTGGAATAACGAATAATTATGATTTGACATAATTAGAGAATTAGAATAGATGATTAGAAGAGATAACTAAAAATTATATTTTGTTCTTTTTAATATAAAAATGTATAATTGTGCAATGTGGATGTTAGTATTTATGATATTATAATATTTTAATTTATAATATTAGTGTTTTACAACAAAAAAATATTAAGAATTGTAATTTTGTTGTAAAGTTTAACTTAAAAAATATGAAATGGATGTTGAAACTTAAGAATTTATATTTTAGTTAAACAAATATTTTAAAATTTTAATAATGGTTACCCATTTTTGTGATATTACAATTTAATAGCAATTAAAAAATAAGATTTTAAAAAACACTATATACTTTTCATTATTATGATTATGTTTGTTGGAAACAAAATTGCTGTTTTAAAATTAGAATTATTTAACAATTGGTTTGGTTTTTTCATTTAATCGGTATAAAGTGCACCTACCATACTCTGCAGGCATCTATCCTCCCCAGCATTTTCATAGCGGGGCAACTATCCATATAGGTAGGCATCTATCCTCAAAATTAATGTTTCGCGAAAAGCTATTTTTTGCAAAATCTATATTTGTTAAAAAACAACAAAAGTAATTCATCACAAAGGATTGAGCTAGCTAAATAAATAAAAATTATTCCTATAAAAAAATATTTTATCTAATTAGGTGGATATTTCAAAAAGTGGGCCATCTATCCCGGTTTTATCCTATACGAGTATATTAGGCAGATATCTATGCTTTAAATTACAAAAAAAAAAGTAAGTAGCAGAACTCTTAAAAAAAACCATGAGCGAGTACCTGGACGCGCACAAACCTTACATGGAAATCTATGGGATATCAATTTTCAATAAATTACAATAAATATGTTATTAATTCTTTGTAGTTTATTTTATACGAAATGTTTAGAAACGTCCGCAAATTTAAGTGTATAAATTGTGCATTCCATTAGCCTACAATCCTCAAATTCTTATTTGTAGACGAGTCCGATTAGCACTTAACCGGTATTCTTTTATTTTTGTAACACGAGAAAGCGCTGCGTTTAGTTCCGCCACTCGATACGCGATATCTTTAAAATCGGGCGGAAAATAATGAATGGAGTGTCTTAACTAGGTTTCTTGTTTGAATTCTGCTACATGTGAGTAAAGCGTAAAGTTGAAAACGAAAAGTATAAAGATATGGCCTTTCCCTCTTTTTATTTATACTAACCGATAAACTGTGGTTGTGAATATAAAAAAAATATATTACGGCTATAAATATAAAAGAAATACAATAATTTTGCTATCGTGACTAAAATGTAATAATGCGAGCGAGTATATAGTTGTAGTCACTAATTTTATTTTTTTATTATTAGGAAGATTTATTTGACTTCATTAATAATTTTAATAGAAAATATTTAATAACAAAAAAAACCATTTCAAATATTAAACAATAAAGTAAAAAATAAATGTACTTAACAAAAAGAATTTTGATTTAGATATATAAAAAACATTACAAAAGTATTTTATAATTTTGAAGTAGGTGCCAAGTAAAACAGACAGCCTTAGTAATTTGATATTTTAGTAAGGTTATTGCAGTATTAGCTGGAAGTTATAAGTTAAAAAAACTTATGTAATATTTTTGTTTTAATTATAAAATAGTTACATCATATTTTTTGTTTAACAAAATTAAAATAGGTATTACTCTAGGTTAAATACATTTATTACTTACTATTTAATTTAATGTTAAAATATTGTTTTCGTTCAAAAATATATTATTTTACAATTTTAAATGATATCTTAAAGAATACTTCTCGAATGTATAGGTAGAGGTTGTTCTACGCAAAACTGTTATCGTTATTAACCCTTTGGGACTGACGGGGCTAAATTTAAAAAGAAAACGTCTATAAGGTTTTGGCTATTCGTTATAAGCAAAAATAGAAATTTATTTTGTTTTTATTACTAGTATAAATATATATAATTTATGTTAATAAAATCCAATTCTAAAATAACACAAATTAATTACCTAAAATAAAGACAAAATATAACCATTTTACTGAAGTGGTAGTCTAGTAGACAGTTACCTAAACGCTGCCGTGGTAGTCTCGTGGACGCTATATGGGGTACTTGCGACCACGTGTTACACACTGTCCGACGTAAGCTCATTGCAGTAAGGTACTGAACGCGACGGTGCTTAAAATTGAAAATGATAATAAACCGAATTTTCTATTTCGTGATATCTATGGGACCACCACGTCAGTCGCAGAGGGTTAAGTATTCTTTTTGTAATAGCTAAACGTTTTAGCATTGGTATGTAAATGTAAATTATAGTTTTTATTCTTATTTTTGGTTCTGCACATATTTTTTATATTCCTATATGAACCTTCATACATAGTAAGATCTTTGATTTTCACGATTATTACATATACTCGTAACATTTATACATTTTTTTTATCAATTTCAAATTCACATCGTTTATTCTTTTCGTTAATTCACAAAGGTTTTATCGCATTAATCATTCAATTTTGCTGATTTTTGCTATTTTCATATTTTTTTTACATATTGGGAGAAATAGAGAATGATAATAATAATATTATGCAGTCACGATGAATCAAAATTGAAAACTTTGACTTCAATATTAAGGCAAATTTTTATTAAAGTAATATAATCTACATATATAAAATCGAAAGGTCACTCACTCATCACGAAATCTCAGAAACTACATGTGCTAGGAATCTCAAATTTTGCATAGGAGTTACTTATAGGACGTAGGTGCTCGCTAAGACGGGAATTTGCAATATTCGACTTCTAAGGGGTTGTTTTTGGGGTCGAAAGTTTGTATGAAACTTCGTTACTACAAATGCTAGGAGTCTCAAATTTTGCATGGACGTCACTTATAGGACGTAGGTACTAATGGAGATAGAAATTAATAATAACGTAGTTTACTAAGGCGAAGCCGCGGGCGGACCGCTAGTATTTATATATTTGGCATATTTTTTATTACCTTTTATATTTTAATCCGTATATATTACATTTTTATTTATAATATATTATTGTTAACGATTTTACGTATTATGCTTAAGAAATTAATTTTTTGCCTGTTTTTTTTTTTACATTTCTATGTTTAAATTTATTCTACAGTTTTATTTTATAGCTAAAGTAATTTATTTTCGTAGAAATTAACATATTTACGTATTTCTTGGTATATTTTTAGGTGATCGTAGAATAAAATTAAAATAAATAATCAAAACGTCCATGAAGCAATGTTAAAAAAATATTTTAAAAAGATTAGAAATATTGAAACTAGAAAGTTTCAATTTTACTTTTTATTTTTTCACGTTTTATGTACATTTCAATTTTATTTACGTGTTTGGTTTTTATTTTTAAGTATTTTTTTTTTCAGTCTTAACTATACTTTAGTTTTTTGCTTTATATTTTCCAAATTAATCTTAAAGCTTAACTCTACACTATAATAACAATAGAATTTGTCACCTACACTACTATCTTTTAAATGGAATGTCTGATTTAAATAGTTCAAAAAGTAATTAGCAGATATTAAAACATTATTGAATATAAAAGTATTTATTTAAACAAAAAAATAATAATAATTGAGGCTAGTTATTACTCGGGAGCACAAGTGTGTTACATTAAATGCGATAGATTGTGGGTTCGATGCCAATTTGAAGAAATAAAATACTTTTTATGTTCACTTTCCTGCTCTGGTACCGAAGCAAGGTATGGCATTGAGGTCCGCCACTCAACACGTATGATATGATGAGAGACATTTTATGCCCACGTTTTTTACTCCTTGGGTTACATTATTGAAATTTTGGTAAGGATCTCTAAATTCTTCTAGTAATAAATATATAATAATAAATATAGCCTATGTTACAGAATGATAAAGTAGTATTCTTTTGGAGAAAGAATTACGGACATACAAGTCTTTCCTCCTTATAATGCAAGGTTAGATATAGATTATAATTGAATATATATAAAAGGACTTGTCCTCACTGACTGAGGTAAGACGCACGCACAGCCGTAACCACTGTGCGTAGAAACGTGAAATTTAGACAGATGTTTACTTCTGTAATCTGGACATCCACTAAGAAGGGATTTTGAAAAATTTTAACCCTAAAGGGGTGAAATAGGGGTTGAAAGTTTGTATGTAAATTTTTTTCAAACCGATTTTTAAAAAATTTGAAATTTAGATTTTTGAAAGTATTGAATTGAACAAGTGTTTCGTCGTTTTTAGGAATTTTCCCCCTAAGGGTGCAAATAAGGGGTTGAAAGTTTGTATGGAAAAATCTTTAAATTGCCACCGATTTTTATAAAATTTGAAATTTAGACTTAATAATATTGAACACGTGTTTTATGGTTTATTATAATTCACTCCTAAGGGTACAAATAAGCAGGCGAAACTGCGAGCGTCCGCTAGTTGATAATATAATTCGAGCGGAAACCGTAGAACGACTGTTGTCTTGACACAAAAAATGTAGAAATATATTCTTATCAGATTTTTATAGATTAGCATTTTTAAAGTAACAATGCACTTATAAAACGAACGAGACAGTGTCTCAGTAGTAACAATGTGTTCGTTCAAAGCAGTCGTCCTTTGGTAAGTGTGTTCAAGAGAATTTACGAAATATTTGTTTTTAGTATATTTTTGTATATTATTTGAAAGTCAAGTGCTATCTATATATTCGTATTTTTTCTAAGTGTAGGTTTTCTATTACTTTTAAATATATGTAATGTATTTTTATTATTTTTAAATATGGCAAATTATACATCTGGTTAATGACTTTGTGTGTTTAAGACTAAACAGAATTTAAAAAATAATTATCTGTTGGGGATAGAGGCTGACCAATCGCAAGCCTCTTTTCTTCACATGCAGATTTCATAAATATCTGGAAAGTTAAGTCAATTGCAACAAACATTTTATATTTAGTCACATATTGTTAATAGTGATCGCTATTAACCTTAATTATAAATGTATTCTTAATATTATAAAACTAGGGTTCATTTGGAACGCACCAATCTGAGAAACTATTGGTTAAGATTGAAAATACATTTTTGTACTGGACTCTCAAGGAAATATACAGATACTCGTAGGTTGTATTTACTATATCACGTCAATTGATTTAATAAAAACCACTGTTCCTGAGAGAGAGTTATCTGGGGCACTTAAAATGTGTCATGACTCATATGTCATATACATCTCTTGGTATTTATCCATTTGACCATGTGTTGAGGATAATCATAAAGAAATAAAACCATATTCCTTGACACACTTGATAAGTTTAAAATCAACGACCTTTCTTATAACCGTTGTTATTCCCATCGTCGAGATTAGTTTAGGTTTTCAATTTTGCGGATTTATATATACAAATTAAATATAATTTTGCATATTCATATTTTTTTTTGCTCTCACATGTCTCTCTGAGAGATTTTAAAGCTTCCATTTTTGCTTCCATGATTTTAAAGTTATTAAAATATAAAGACGAAAACTACAATGTTTTCGATAAATTAACCAATTAAGCCACATAAATATTCTTATTCACCTATGGTGACCTATGGTTTTCACCATATGAACATGGGGCTTAATTTGTTAGAGCACTTGGGCGGTTCCCAGGAGGTTGATGTTAAATTTTTCTAAATATATGTATTACATATTTAGTATTTTAAGTATTATGTGTTTTTTTCAGTTCGCTAATACCAATCTTATTGAGTGATGCCTCTCAAAACCCTGCATCTGAACTAAAATTTCCGCCACATTTTAAATTTGGGGCCGCGACATCCGCATATCAGATAGAAGGAGGCTGGAACGCAGACGGTAAGGCAAATTTAGAAAAGTATTTCTGTTTATAAACGTATTTTATTTTTAAATTCACTCTCCGCCCGAACTCCTAGATATAGAGTCCGGATATTGGGTGTTGGGTGGCGCAACCGAACGCTACATTCATTGTGGACAAAGAACTAATTAATTTCTCCAAGCTAACACTGCTCACTGACCAAAAATATTATTAATAACGTAAATGATATGGATATCAACTTGCTTGCTTAGACAAAGCACGGCGTTGGGTCCCGCCACTTAACACAGAATTTCATTCAAAACAGTGTCTTAATAGGAACGAAGTGTCTTGACACTAGTCCTATTTCGCTCTGCCTACCTTATTTTAAAGTTAAAAGAAAAAATGATAGTTATGGTTTTTTTGTTTTGTAAGCTATAAATTACATTTAAACCTACTTTCTTGTTAATGCTGTATTTTATTATTCATCCAATACAGTTAATGTATATTATTCAATTTAAAAGAATAATAAAAACAAAACCTAACTGTAAATACTCGTAGCTGACAAAAATGGCTTTTTAGTATATATTTTTGTTGATGTAGGTATATTAAATATGAATACAATTAAAGTTATAAATACAACATATACGAGTAAATAGCTAAATAATTTCATAAAAACATTACCCATATTAAATCTTATAATCTATATATATAAAATCGAAAGGTCACTCACTCATCACGAAATCTCAAAAATTACCAGAGCTAGAAGTTTCAAATTTTGCACGGAGGTTATTTATAGGACGTAGGTGCTCGCTAATACGGGAATTTGCAATATTCGACTTTTAAGAGGTTGTTTTTGGGGTTGAAAGTTTGTATGAAACAAATGCGAGGAGTCTCAAATGTTGCATGGCCGTAACATATAGGACGTAGGTACACATGGAGACAGAAAATAACGTAGTTCACGCAGGCGAAGCTGCGGGCGGGCCGCTAGTATAATATAAAACTGCATTTCGCAGTGTAGGCAGTGGCAACATCCGTTTTGTCCGCCCATTTTTAGAGCCAAGCCAAGTTTTGTTTTTAATAGAGCAAAGGAAATGAAAATCATTTGTCCAAGTGAGAATCGAACCCTGGTCCACTAGGTCCCCTGATATTACTAAATTATACAGAGTTATCAAGAAACATATTAAATAATTTGATGGTTTTATTTCGATCGTAAAACTTAAGGTTAAGTTAATTTATCTTTTTATTTTAGTAATAAAATCATTATAATTCTTATTTAATACAAGCGGACGCGCGCAGCTTCACCTGCTTATTTGGATCTTTAGGGGTGAATTCTAATAAACCATGAAACAGGTGTTCAATTAAATATTTTTAAGAGTCTAAATTTCAAATTCCTCGAGTGGGGACCGAACCCACAACCGACGCGTTACAGTCACAGCCTTGTGTCACTGCTCCACGACGGCCACAACATCATCATGTAATATATTTCTGAAAAAGGGGCAGCAGCAGAGTAAGAGAGTAATCGCGATGTAGTGTGTGCGACAATTAAAATCATGAAGGCGTATTTTACAGGCAAAGGTGAAAATATTTGGGATAGATTTGTCCATGAACATCCAGATAAAATAAAAGGCGGAGCTACTGGACACGTAGCAGCCGATTCATATCACCGATGGCAAGATGACATAGATGCAGCTGTCGAGATGGGACTTCATTTCTACAGGTCAGAATACTCTTTTTTAAATTTTGCAGGGATCACCTTCTGGGATATAGAGAAATAGGACTGCTCTCTTTCTTTTCCAATTATACTTAAGTCTGCTTTTTAGATACACTGTCTACCACAGTGAGGACATGGTAATAAGTCTATACCTTCTAATTAGGATATTTATCTAATAAGGAATTTTTTAGCTTCACACAATACAGATAACAGAGTTTTAGCACTAGGCTTTCTTCGTATACCCTGCTATGTGCGAAATATAGAGCGAAGCTACAAGAAAAAATGTAATTCAATAAACCATCTAAATGTTAATTATTCAGGACAAGGCTAGTGTAGAAAGATAAAAATAAAAATATTATGACGATTATAGTGTCGATTCTCATTAAGCAAATATCTCATATCTAAATCTTAAAATCCATGTTAATTTATTAAGTTTTATGTAACTAGTAACTTCCACGCCTGTCGTAGCGCAGTGACGAGAAGTGTGCAACAGTAAACGCGACAGATTATGGGTTCTATTATACTATATCTCTTCCTTCTAATTTCTATTGCGATAAATTAAGTAGTGTAATTTTTGCTATTCCAGATTCTCAATAAATTGGGCAAGAATTCTTCCTGATGGCTTTTCAAATAAAATCAACAAAGCTGGTGTAGAATACTATAACAAGTTGATAAACGGCTTACTTGCTAAAGGCATCGAGCCTATTGTGACTCTCTACCATTGGGAACTACCAGTGGCGATACAGAATATGGGTAAAATATACTTTTGCATAATAAATTTTAAAAAGTAAAGCAATCGTGGTACAAATACAGTATCTGACTGTACTGAACTTGACTCCTGAGAAAGATTTGCGCGGCCGGAGTAAACTGCTTCGACTGTGTCAGTAATTTGCAAAAGCAACAGCGTAGGAGACACACAACATACATTCTTGGGGGACACCAGCGTTCATGGGCTTACGCAGCCTAGCAGCAGGTTAGATAAACCAGAAGAGTACCGGTTGAGCGAACATGGTGGAAGCCATATTAACGGACATTGATCAACCTGTGATCCTCCAAATGAACCAAGAACTGGCTATATATGGTGCTCTTTATGACTTTCAGGTTTTAAAGGGGGAAACAATTGTTAATGTTTAACCAACTCGATAGGGTTCCCTCGTGAACTTAAAAAAAAGACTTCTTATATTTTCAGGTGGCTGGACAAACCCACACATAGTCGAATGGTTTGGAGACTACGCTAACATTGTATTCTCTTTTTACGCTGATAGAGTAAAAACATGGCTAACTATCAACGAAGCCATATCAGTGTGCGATTTTATGTACAACAGTGGGACCTTTGCTCCGGAGATATTAGAGCCGATACATGCACCGTATCTATGCAACAAGTACATCTTACTGGCACACGCTAGAGCATATAGAATCTATCATAAGAAATATTCATTTGGGAAAGGTAAATTCAGTTAAGTCGTACGTAATTAGACTGGCAGATAAAGACACGCAGGCGACTCAATATAATATATTCTGTAAGTTAACGTTTAAGCGAAGATCCTAATCCCGGTTTCAGGTATGATTTCACTAGCGAACAATATTTTGTGGGTGGAACCGGCTTCTCCAGAATATGAAGAGTTGGCAGAATTAGGACGCCAACATTCGGTATTTATTCATTTTCTTATAACTCTACTTTAAGTTACGCCATTCAATTTGCAACATCCCAAAGTCTGGCGGAAAGGTGATTTACATCCAGCAGGGTAGGCAGAGAGAATCTATTGTTAAGACACTCCATTCGACATTTCGAATTCGACAGAAATATTAGAAAATGAATTACAAAGCCAATAATATTTTCCATATTGACAGGCTGGCAGATATTGTCATCCTGTAATGACTAAACAAGGAGGATGGCCCAAATCTATTGAGGATCATATGCGCAAAATAAGCCTTGAAGCTGGATATTCCAGATCCAGGTTACCAGAATTTACCCACGCAGAAATTGAATATATGAAAGGTATTTATTAAAAGTAATACATTATTTTATAAATGAGGTCCAACGCAGTAGTCCTGAACTTGATTGCGAACGATACAGGTTAAGCGTTATAGGTTCAATTCCCACTAAAATATTTTCATGTTGCTAATCTGATAGACAAAGTGTAGCGTTGAGGGAAAGACTAGATTTTCTCTGAATATTCTGGTATGTATACGCAATGCCTCCAGAATTCGGCAGAATGTGGGGAACGGTGTGAAATACTAGGTTCCCTCTGCCTGCCCTATGTGCGGGATACAGTGTAAAGCTGATTTATTTAATATTGTTATATCTTTAGGTACAGCAGATTTCCTTGGCTTAAACTACTATACGACAAATTTAATAAGAACTGCTAAACCTGGAGAAAAAATTGGCTTCTGGTTCATGAACGGCTCACCAGAACTGAACGCTGTGTTAGAAAGACCACCGGGATCCTATTTTGGTTCTTCACCTATGTTGCCTGTAAGCATCTCTTGATGTAATCATATTTTTTATTATATATATATACTAGCGGTCCGCCCGCGGCTTCGCCTGCGTCAACTACGTTATTATTAATTTCTGTCTCCATGAGTACCTACGTCCTATAAGTGACATCCATGCAAAATTTGAGACTGCTAGCATTTGTAGTAACAAAGTTTCATACAAACTTTCAACCCCAAAAACAACCCCTTAGGAGTCGAATATTGCAAATTCCCGTCTTAGTGTGCACCTACGTCCTATAAATAGCTCGTATGCAAAATTTGAGATTCCTAGCACATGTAATTTCTGAGATTTCGTGATGAGTGAGTGACCTTTCGATTTTATATATATAGATATATATATATATATATATATATATATATGTGTGTGTGTGTATGTATTGCAGTCATTACGCAGTGATTCTTACTCCAATACGAATATATTAACTTCCTGGTACAGTGGCTATGAGTGTATTGCTGTTTATCCGAAATAGCGATTCATGTTTTTTTTGACTCTAAACCTTATAGTGATCGAATTCATAGTATGCTTGTGCCCCTATGCCAAAACAGTATCTACTAAGACAATTTACAATTATTAATAATTTCCAATTCAGCTGGAAAGTGGAGAATGGAATCCTCTCTGTCTATCCCGTTATACGGAAAAGGCGTGAAGCTGCTTTCGCTTGTCAACATTTTTAAATACTTTGTCAGGTTTTCGCGGAAGGTCTACGCGCTCAGCTGAAATGGCTGCAGAATGAATATAATTTACCTATTTTGATCACCGAAAATGGTTTTTCTTCTACCGGCTACGAACTCAATGACCGTGAGCGGGTCAAATTTTTGCGGGAACATCTGGAACAGGTATCTTATTCTTACTGTATTCGTATCGTACTTTTAATAGTTATCAAGCAATATAATGGGAACCTAGTATTAACATACCCGCTTTTTTCTTGAGACATTGCATATTGAAAGGCATCAACGCCATACTCAAATGCATAAATAAAGAAGACATTTATTTTACAGATAGCTCTCTCAATGCGATATGATGGTGTTAACGTAATAGGCTACACAGTATGGACGCTAATAGACAACTTTGAATGGATAGATGGTTACAAGTAAGAATAGTTTTTATTATATTGTTACATGTATAATTAGATTAAGTTTTAAGGGAATAAAATGTCTAGGAATAAATTATTTTTAATGTCTAAATAATGGAAAATCTCAAGAAAAAATAATAATATTTTGAAATTTAATATACCTATATATGAAAATTGATGGATGGGCCCAAGTCAACACAACAGGGAGACCTCAGCCACTATACACATAATCTATATGTAACGATTATTAATAGTACATGACCACAATTGAGGTTAGACAAATCAGATTCTATACAAAGATAAGCTGTCCATATTAGATTGTCCAATGTGCTGAAGGCTCTAATACCTGAACAGTATCACCGGTCGTGGGAAGGCCAAGTTAAAAGAGCCTTGGCTTAAGATAAGCCTGTATTATAAAATTTGGATGTAAAGAACGAATAAAAATGTGTATTTTGATTTATTAATTTTAGGACAAAATTCGGCCTGTACGAGATAGATTTCGAGCATCCCAGGAAACTGAGGACGCCCAGAGCATCTGCCCAATATTACGGTTGCGTAGTCAAGAACAGGACATTACTAGGTGCAGAGGATTGTATCCATAAGGGACATAATAGAAGACAGAAGAGAATGAGAAAGGATAATGGTGGCCATAAATTAGGAAACGGTGGACTTTATTTAGTTATACTTTTATTGAAGTATCTTTTAAGTTGATGATAAATGAACTAATTGTATATTTTTACAATTTATCGTACTAAATAAAATGCTTGTGACATTTTATTTTTTCGATATACATATTATTATGTTCTGTTTTTCACTATTCTCTTATAGAGCCCTAAAAAGAAATCTTTATAGCTATTTCTTTAAATGATAAAACAAGTGATGTATAAAAATTTATCATTTTAGATCAACAATTACATAAAAAATATTTTAACAGTACCTTTTAGAGTAATTTATTTTAGACTTTATTTATTTACAATTAAGTTAATTCTAGTCTAATAGTTAATAAATAAAAATAATTGGCAGAACCCAGTGTTCAGCCGTTCACTCCGTTCGTCATTTTCTGCCGCATTCCCGAGTCACTGCACGAATGATGACATACCAGAGCGAGGAAATGTAAATGACCCACCCCACACGGTGGGAATCGACTTACAAATGTCACATCAACACTTCCAACATATGTACGTATATACGTATTTCATAGAATAAATAAGATTTATAATAATATGAAACCTTAAGACGTTTGTGTTGTAATGTTTTTATAATTATAAAATTGTCGTAATATTCTTTCACTGTTGTGTATCAAACGAAAATAAAAGAGCTATTGTTGTTGTCTGAATATATAGTGTTGTTTTATTTCATAGTCTTAGTCTAGTGTGGTCTTGTATCGCCCAAGCTTGGGAGGCTGATATACAAGAGAGTCACCACACACCACACCACACCACATGATGAGTCATAATGAAAACGTGAATAACTGACCTGGTAACAAAAGGCGGGACCAATAGAAGAAGAAGAAGACTGCCATTAAAAGTCAATACACACCCCAATTTCCCGAATTCTGGAAGCATTGCGTTGAGTACATCGCAATTCGGAAGAGATTGCAAGGTAACACATGGAAAATTGGGGCTGCACGTTGTTTTGTTACCAGATTGAGGAAATGAAAATCTAAAAAAAAACTATTACTGAGAACATTTATTGTAATACAATAGATACAACAATGATTCTTAATTTTTTTGTTTGTTTGTGTGTTTATATGTTTTATAAACACACAAACAAACAAAATGTGTTTATATGTTTTACTGATTAAATTGCAGTTTCAAGTTCAAACGAAACAGCGAGAATTCGAGATTTTGGATCGGGATAGGAAAAACTGCGTTTTCATTGCGCGCATAGGTACGCGTATCGCCAACCTAGATAGATGTAAAATAACTAAATAATTTTCTATTAAACGCGACTATTTTTACGATTTAGTTCAAGCGGGCGAAGCCGCGCAGGGGCCGCTAGTGTTAAATACTTAGTCATATACGGGCACAAGGATGTCATGACCTTCGCCATGACAGGCCTTTCTTTAATACTCATTCATTTTTTTTTCATCCTCGTTCTGTATCCCGCATATAGCGGGTGGTAGAGTAATGTAATAAGTAAAAACTAATGTATTCCGAATTTTTGAGATATGTATATTTTTTTTATTCTAACGTTTGCCCCTCTATATCTTTAGGTATATAAATTATAATTCATAATCGTACTAGTAAATATAAAATAAATAATACCCTTAATGCTCAAACTAATTACGCGTACATAATTAATTAATTACATAGGTATTAAAAATATATATTAATAATATTTATTAAGATATTATAAATACTGGTAATATATATTTAATTATTATGTTTTTATTCTCTTTATTTTCACGCGTGTTCTGCATATAACAGGGTGCATACCCTAGAGGGAACCTAGAATAAAAACACTATACCTACCCCATATTCCGACCAACTTTTAAAAAATATATATTTATTAATTAGCAAAAGCTAAAATTACTAGGAGTACGGTGGTTAGTCAACATAAATCAACGTAATCAAAAGATACGAACATATACACATCGTTTTTCTGCATTTTGTATGAGATCGCCGCGTAATACTATAAGAAGCCTATAACGCGGGGTTGAGTTCTGCCACTCAACACAGCCTACAGAACTCGGCGGAATGCGGAGAATGGAAGCGTTTTAATACGAGGTTCATAGGTTCCTTTTGTCCATGTAAACTGCTATGTGCAATTATAAGATAAATTTTACAACTTTTATAATTCATACTTTCCGTTGACCTACAATACTGAAATTCATACGGAACCATCGATGCGTGAGTTCGACTCGCATTTGACCATTTTGTTAATAAGTTATTTATTTATTGGTGAGATTATTGTTTACAGATGAGGTTAATAACTTCATTAGCACTGGAATGATTGTTAATAATGATGTTTATAACTAAAGTTGTTTTAGTATCGTGTAGACGTAGTAGTTTATCATTTTTCATGAGAATTTTTTTACTTGACGCATAAAAGTACTCAGTACCTACAATTGAGTGAAAAGATTTCGTGAAAATTTGTTTCTCATTTATATAAAGATCGTGATATAGTGTCGTAATATCAAGGACTTTTTTAAGTAACATTTTTATTGTTTAAATAATTAGCAATT
Organism: Heliconius melpomene rosina; assembly: GCF_056956725.1. Classification (NCBI taxonomy): domain Eukaryota; kingdom Metazoa; phylum Arthropoda; class Insecta; order Lepidoptera; family Nymphalidae; genus Heliconius; species Heliconius melpomene. The sequence continues at coordinate 5,539,887 of NC_140400.1, forward strand.
ATTATTTTTAATAAAATAAAAAGCCTTTTATTATTTTAATTTTATATTATAAATCGTTATTAAATATATAATTTTAAACCTTGAACAATAATAGTAAATTAAATTAATTAGATCTACGTATAAACTTCGTTGTACTGGGTATTTTATCAGCCATCTCACTAGCTCCAGGCCATTCTGTTTCTAAAAATTGTGTTATTCACACGACTCTGACGTTACTTATTTTGCTGTTTTTTTTTACAACAAAAAAAAATAACTTCCAAGGCAACAAATGATTACTTGTATATGCACAGTTTAAGTTAAAAATTTCGGAATGCTGAGATACATTTTGAGGTAAGTCTTTTATATCATTATATTTTATTAATTTTTTGAGATCAATTTCTCTATTCTTATTTTTAAATTATAGTATTGGCAAGTTAAAAAGACTTCTTGACTAAAAAGACTCTTGCTTAAGGCCAAAATAGTTCTCATCTTATTCATCATCATCATCTTGAATTGTTTGTTCATTGAATATCTGAGTTATTACGTTATTTTATAATTGAATTTAAACTTTAACCCCCAACGAAAACAGAAGAGTGTTATAATTTTGACGTATCTGTGTAAATATGATTCTAGAACGTTAATTATAGCCGAGCTAGTTGCATATCTAGATTATTCTAATTTAGAATGATACATTACCCATTTTTTAAATGCTGTTATTTTTTATTAAAATACTAGGGGGCCCGTGTGGGGCTACGCCCGCTTGAAATAGAAATATTAATGAAGATATTGAAAACTAAAGATTCTGTCAATTCAGTGAAACAAATTTGTCAACAGTTAGCAAATTTGTCGAACAAAGTACTTTAAATTGATATAACTTTTTTATTTATGAACCGATTGTAATAAAATAAAACCTATATGTTTTCGGAAGCTTGCCAAAATCCAATAGTGAAAATTGCATCTATTCTATCATGCATCTATCTATTAGTTAAGCCGATTCTGAGATTAGCGATTACAAACGCACAGACAAACAGACAAAAAATTAAAAATCATTGTTTTGGGTTCTATTACATTAATAAAGGATTCCAATAACATTTTTTTTTTAAATATCTTCCAAGAAGAGATATCAAATATTTGCATATATTTTCTTTTCTTTCGTATATTTTGTATTGGTATAAACATCAACTTAGACTGAGGAGGAATATTTAGTGTTAAATCAGTACTCATAAAAAGTACGACGGGCGCCAGCTCATCATACTCGTATAAAGTTTTAGAGCACGCCTACTCGAAGCTTAATTATATTTAATTGAAGCTTCGATTGAAACTGATTTGGAGTATCGTATACTTATTAAGAAAATAAGTTTATTAACCTCCAAATTCTTGAGAACATAAAATTATTATAAGAAAACGAAATAAGTTGCTTATACTGCCTGTAATTGGTGTCTTATCTACATTTTAGTTCTTTTCATGTAAAATAATATTATTTTATAAAATATTTTACGTTCTTTCTATCTAACCTGCTATATATGGGGCTAAGAGTGAAGCTAAGAAAAATAGTTTAATTTATTGACTTGTCGTGATTTTAACGACAAAGTCTTATGTTATGGTGTGAAAATAAAAATTTTGTTATTAATAATAATATTTTATGTTCATTTTAAATACGTTTATCTTCTTTTTTTCAACGCTATGTGAATTGACTTTGGAATAACAGATTTTTACAAACAATAGTACAATGAGCACATTTTGCAAATAAATATATATTTTTTTGAACATGAGGTTAATGCTGTTTTTTATTACAAATTTTCCTTACACTATAACACTCTCGGATAACTCTGTTAGTCGCTTTGTAGCTTTACAGCGATATCCTCCCCATTCGAGAAACTCTGAGAAATCATAATCACTCTCTTTTTCTCTGAGAAACCATAATCACTATGTGGCTGCTTCAGAGGATGTCACGTGTCGTCGGCGGCAAGGGCGTCCTCTGCGGGACTCGGCCTAGACTGGCGCCCGTCGATCGGGCTAGGATTTTTTTTTTCAGTTAATAACTAATTTAATCACAAACAAAGCACAACTGAACGCTTTCTATGTTAAGGCCACACTATGTTTATTATTAAAATCTGATATATAACATACTGACCTGACGTCAAGCTTTTTTCAGCCCTTTATAACTTGTAAGCCGATTAGTTTACGTGCATGAAATTTGATAAAACCCCCTACCTAGCATATTCATTCATTTATTTCATCATGTCATTCAGTTCAAGAATATAACATTTCAACAATTTAAATCAAATGGTTATTGATATATTTACGTTTAAAAACCATCATTTTGTGACTGATTCACTTACTAGAATCCTTTAACCGGTAAGTACCGGTAAGTATTCGTTTCGGCAGTACAACATATGTATACTTAAATTGGAACGAGAAGATTAGCATGGCCCCTGCGCAAAGATGAGTCACTAGTAGCCACTAGGCACCAAGCCAAATACCAACCTAATAGTCCAGTGCAAGCTGAAAGTACACTAAGTTGTAAATGTTATATCAATTAAAGCCTGTACAGAACTCGGCAATCATGTAAATGTCCCATTCTTTTGTCAGTGACGTGCAGAACGACGTATTATTAAACATTTAAATTGGAAATTAAAGATTCTTTGTAATTATACTAAAAATTGGCCTTTGGCACTGTGGAATGGCCTACCCGCGGCAGTGTTTCCAGGTCGGTACGATATGGGTACCTTCAAAAAGCGCGTCTATCTCCACCTCAAAGGCTGGCAACGGACCTGTAGCTCCTCTGGTGTTGCACGGGGTCGTGGGCGACGGTGATCACCATCAGGTGACCCGAACGCTCGTTTGCCTTGTCCTTTTTCCATAAAAAATAAAAAAAAAAATTGTTTATTTTTTTGGTCTTGTAATGAGTTTGTGTAAAGCGCTTTGAGTTCCGCTAGCGCTGCTGTGCGAAATTTATTTATCTTGTGAATCTAAAAAAATATATGAGATATATTTTTAAATTCAATTAAATAATTATAATGTATTATTTTAAATTGTGAAGTTCCCAGAAATATTAAGTAATGTAATATTCTACCACCTTTTTCTTTGTTTTTATTACATTTTTTGTTATAATTGCGTAGTTTAAGTTTAATTCAGATTTGTACTCTCAAGTAGGTATTACCTGTAGTGTGTTAGTAATTTAGTTTTTAGCTTCACGCTGTGTTTCCACACATAGCCTGCTATGTGTAGGTAGAGGAAACAGAGGAACAGAAGTGTTAAGACATTTCCGTTTCCCATTTTCCGCTGAATTTTGGAGACATTGCGTGTTCCATGGTGGAACCCAACGCCGCTCTATTCCTCGTCGCCAGAGCGAGGAACTGCAGCATATTAAATATTTCACTCCCCCGAGTGGGAATGGAACCATCAACCAACGCATTTACGGTCACATTCTTGTGGTTCTGCGCCACTACAAAACTTTAATGTTTCTAAATAAACGATAAGCGGAGAACGGAGTGACTTATTTTCTACTATTACTATACTTTTTCTTTTTTTTTCTACTACTTATATTCTATTTTTAAGGTGTCATTCCCACTAAGAAAAATAATAATTTAAAAAAATCATAATATTTTATTTAGTCTCTTATATGTTTGTAAAATCCAATATATTTATTTCAGTTTCAATTTGCTGTTAACAATTATCGAATGTACAGACCTGCAGTTTCCTCCAGGATTTATGTTTGGTGCCGCTACATCTGCTTATCAAGTTGAAGGTGCTTGGAATGTTAGCGGTGAGTCGAGATATATTAGCTTCACGTTGCAGGGTAGGCAGAGGGAACCTAGAGTTAAGACACTTCGTTCTCATTAATTCACTTCCGTTCCTCATTTTTCACCAACTTCTGGAGACATTGAGTGTTGTATGGCGAAACTCAACGCCGCGTTTTGCCCAACTGGTATCGACAAGGAAAATGAAAATATTTAAATAACTTTTAATAATAAGTTGTTTTTGCAGATAAAGGAAAAAACATATGGGATCACATGATACACAAGGACCCAACTATCATAGCAGATCATAAAAACGGTGACACAGCTTGTAATTCTTATTATCTTTGGAAAGAGGATATCCATATAGCTCAGGAATTGGGTTTACATTTCTACAGGTAAATTAAGCTTTATAAACTTTTAAAAAAACCCCTTGGACGCAAAAGCTTATTGTAGCGGAATGGGTTCAACTTTCGAACATAGTAACACTACTGTAACTACTCTACTGACTGACTGACTGATTCTGTCACTCTACTGTAACCATTATCTTTTTTTTAGATTGACACTGTATCCCCTATATAGCAAGGTAGGCAGAGGGTAACCTAGTGTTAAGACACTCCATTCCCATTAAGACATTTCCTTTTCCCACTTTAAGACATTTCCTTTACACACACATTAAGACATTTCCTTTTCCACTTTTTGACGATTTCTGGAGGCGTTGCCTGTTGATAGCCAAGCCTATATTTACAACTCTATATTATGACACGTATAATTACGACAACAATTCTCTACAAGAAATCGTGTTAAGATTAATTTACTTATAAAAACTATGATCAAGTTCGTAATACTGCATTATTGGGTTGCTTTGTTATTATCTTAACAAACAACTGGCCAATTACATATATTATTTATATATATAGAATATGATACTTATTTGTTTCAGCATATACTAGAGTAAACCAAAAAATAGTGTTGATATTCCGTTTTTCAATTTCCTTTGTGGGTTCGATTCTCACAATATAAATGGGGTCTTAAGCTACGACTGGTTTTGGGTTCTATCCCCACTCGAAGAGATGAAATACTTATTTAAGAAAGTGGGGGTCTTAACACTAGGTTCCCTCTGCCTACCCTACTGTGTGCGATGATGATGTAGATTTTTTTGATTTGGCTACTTCTTCATTTGTTATCTACTAGTATTCGTTTTATTTGAGCATCCTTTCAGATAAAACATACCAGAGGTTTTCAGGAGTGTCAATTGGTTTGATTTTTGATAAAGGAAAGATACATACCCTTTATCAATAATCGAACAAATCGACAAGGACAAGCAATACGGCACTGGCTTCTGATCAATTGCTTTTGTCATCATTGTGTTGTTTTTCATTTAAAATAGCCACAACCATTTTTTGTCTCTAAATTTGATTCCTCGGTATCTGTTAATGATATCTTTATGAAATATACACTAAACTTGAAATTATATATGTTTTTCAATGCATGTTGCAAGGAAAAAGATTATTTTAGAGGCCACGTATATATATGTGAATTGGAACTTACCGGTATTTATTAATTACCCATCTATTCTATATGTTATAAATAAAATAAGTAGTAGAACATGCCTTAAAATAATAAAAATTTTTAGAAATGCATGTCACCTTTTATACGTTCTTATAACATTTGTTCTTATAACTTGATGTGGCACAGATAAAAATGTGTAAAAATATTAAAAATGTTCACTTCATAAGAATATTTTCAATGAATACTGAGAATTTTTTTTTACGTTAAGAGTTGTAGCCCCCATAACTCCCTTACTTTAGGGGTAAGAATAAAAAATGTCGCAATTTTAAAAACTATTCATTGGGTGCCAGAGCAGTTTTGCCATGCTTATATTGCTAGCCTCTTTAGGTTTCGATTTTCGTCAGGTTTAGATCTCGTATATAATAAACTTACTTAAAAGTTACATGCTATAAGTATATTACATAACAATTTGCTTATATAAATATATAATAAATACATAAATAAAATAAAATAAATAAATAATAAAAATATTAACCTACAAAAACAATAATTACATACATACAAGTAAATATTATAGCGAAAATAACAAATTAAATATTAAAATTGTTTAAGCAAGGGCCCTTAGTTTGACCATCCGTTCCTTATTTTCCGTCCAATTTTCGAGAAGTTTTGCATGTTGAGTGGCGGAACTCAACGCCGCGTCTTGTCTTATTATCAGAGTGCGGAAATAAAAATAGTTCATACACTCAAAGGGGAATTGAACCTACAACCAGCATAGTATCGAGTTTTAGACAAGTATAAATGGACAGTGCTATCGTAGCGTTAAAGTATTAATCTTATCCAATAATATATAAAAAAAATTAAAGTAAGGTATTTTTTTTTAGCACATGGCAGGTTAGGCAAAGGGAACCTGGGAACCTTGTGTTAACCTTTTATTGTATGAATTAACAAAACGTTGAAGAAAAAATGTTTCACAATAGCTTTATTTAATTATTAATAAGAATTTATTATAAGAAAAATAATAAAAAAGTTATTTATTTTAATTTTTTTTTGCGGAACCATGTATGGGCTCGTATGCACTGAGACAATAACCATTACAGACATATATGGTATTTTACGCAGCGCAACGAAGAATAACAACAAAATTATTAAATATTATAGAAAAAAAAAATAATATCTATTATGCGTGAAATTGAAATAAACAGTTTCTTTTTTATTGTAGCTTAGTAAAACTTTACACTTGGAACGTTTAGTGTAGATATTTACAGAACGTATTCCCACATTTTATTTATATAAGTAGGATTTTTAGAAAGTGGACTATCCCATAGGGTATACATAAAGTTTTTTATTAAATGATTAATTTGATCGTATATATTTTTAATTCTTATTATTTTTATTAAAAGTTTAAAAAAAATAAATAAAAAATATATAGGGATTTATTCACACTTTATCGGGAGATCAGAAGAAACGGAATGCCAAACGTTAATGTTATAGCACACATATAATTTTCAGGGAGCTTTTTACTCGATCTTCTTTCAACATCATCAATATAAAGTTCCTATCAATATCTCTTAATCATACCAATTTGTTTTAAATATTGATATTTGGCAAGAACAAAGCAGCTCACGCTCACGCTCTTTCCTCCGTTGCAGAGGAAGGAGGCAGAGCGAACCTAGCGACATTGAGTATTGAATTGCAGAACTCAACACCGCGGTTTGCCTGCCCTAGCAAGGAAATTAAACATAATAATAATTATTACCCTGAATAACATCGAATCCATGACCATTGGTCATACGCTATCCTTCTGAGCCACTATGACATCCAAATCTAATAAATATTTGAAAAACACTTAAAAAAACTGATCAAAACAAACTATAAACGTTTGTCGTAGTTATCATAATTTTTCTAGACATTGTAGGTTAATGTTAAATTTACTGTTTTCAAAACAAATAAATAAACATGTTCTTACCTTATCTGCTATCTCTAAGTACTAAATATTTATAGTTATTTATTGCTCTTACATATATATTTTTTTCACTTTTCAAACTTGAGATGAACGCTGTTAGCCCTACTGGTCTTTACAGCTGTACTGGTTGGGTAGGGAAGAGGGTACTCTGTCCCTAAGAATCGCCTATATGTACTTATTGGGTATCTTTATATTAAACATTATACAGTCTACTTCTTTCATTTACTAGAGTAGCTAGGACTAGGGTAGCTAGGGTTCAGTGTTCCCTATTGAAGAGACATAAGGCACTGTCCTCAATGACATACCTACATGTTGCTATTGTGACACCACAAGCTATAAAAGGCGGTACAAAAAGTAATAATATGTATATTTTTTTAGATTTTCCGTATCGTGGACCAGAATATTACCAACAGGATTTCCGAATAAAATAAGCAAAGATGGCATCTACTATTACAACAAACTCATAGATGGATTACTTAAGAAAGGAATCGAACCTGTTATAACCTTATATCATTTTGACCTACCACAGAGCTTACAGAATTTAGGTAAGGCTTTTTGTTTTGTTTTTTTACGGTTAAAGCCGTCGTGTCGTAGCGGCATAACGTCTGACTGTAGAAGCGACGGGTGTGAGTTTGACGGTTCAACATGCAATATCTCCTAAAACGAACGGAAAATGGAGATTAGAGAAATAATGGACTTAATTAACACTAAGTTCCCTTAGCCTACTCTGCTATGTTAGAAAAAGCGAGAAACTGACTTTTGCTTTTATAAATCCTATACAAAAATATAGTAAAGTCTTTTATTACAATTGTTTTCAGGTGGCTGGGCAAATCCGCTTATAGCAGACTGGTTTTCGGACTATGCCAGAGTCGTCTTCAGCCATTTCGCTGATAGAGTCAAAATCTGGTTAACTATTAACGAACCTCTATTTGTCTGTGATTACGTATACAATGGGGAACACCTCGTACCAATGGTTGAGGAGAAGGAGATAGGTCCATATGTATGTAATAAGAATGTTTTATTGGCTCATGCGAAGGCTTGGAGGATATATGATGAGGAGTTTAAGCCCGAATATCATGGTATATTTATATTTTTAGCTTGTGTTGTTTTTACTTTAAGTAAGTTACTTTACTCTAATATTGATCATTTATGCATAATTGATAAATATAAATAATAAAACCGCCTACACTGCCTAAAAAAAATATTTTGATTTGTCATTTACAATTTTTTCCCTTGTCTTAAAAGCTAAAATTGTCTGAAAGAACAATCGAATAAAATCGGTCCAATTCTTAAGGTGCTGCGCTTCTTTCACTTAGAATGAGTACGTAATATAACTTTCTTTACTACAGGAATGGTATCAATAGCAAATAATCCTATCTGGCTTGAAGCTAAATCTTACAAGGATGAAGATTTGGCGGAACTTGCACGAGAATTTGGAGTAAGAAATTAAAATATTAGTATTGTGCCAAATTTCATACTTTTCTAAATTTCATAATTTTCATAAAAAGGGAGGGGTACAAAGGTTTGCTTCACGTATTAATATATATATAGATTTATATTTTATTTGAACTTTTTGCTCTTTTGTCCATCTACAAGAAAGGAAGGTGCTAAGCTGGTTTGGACACGTCGAACGAACGAGTGATAAACTCACTCATTCGTTCGTTCGACGACTAGACCAGCTGAGCTTAAAAATAGTTACGCTAATATTTTGTATATTTAGATGGGCCGATATTCTCATGCAATATACACAAAAGAAGGCGGTTGGCCACCAAGAATTGAAAAGTTAATGGCAGAATATAGTAAAAAACATGGACATTCACGTTCCAGGCTTCCGCCTTTTAGTGAAGAGGAAAGAAAACTTGTTCAAGGTATATAAGTAGAACCACTTTTAATAAAAAATATTATTTTATTAGTACTGCTTGAATTATAATTAATATTTATATTAGAAAAGAGAGATTGCCTTTTATTTTGATATTATAAAATAAATTTTATAAATATTAATTTGACTCCGTCAAAGAATCTTAAGGATAATTATTTTGGAAAACACCCAGCTTGTCCATTTTTATTATATAAATTGATGACTGATGAGTGGCAGATCCGAAATAATCAGATCAAAAATACCTCAGATAAAACTAAAAACATAATTAGAGTTACACAAATCCAAATATTAGGTGGATTCTAAGCGGTGCGGCGGTGGCGTAGGACAAAATCCTGCTGATATAGTCTACATTTTACTTTTAATTTTAGTTAATATTCAAAAGCCCGATAGACAAATATTGAGGAAAAAGTAAAAAATGGAGTATCTCTGCTTTTTATATACACTTACTAATATTATAAAATTAAAATATTTTACAGGTACATACGATTTCTACGGCTTGAATCACTACACAACTCGTCTGGTTCGCCCAGCGAGGATAAATGAAGTACCTGGACCTTGGTTCCTGCAAGGGTCGAAGGAACTCAACATAGTATTAGAAGAAGATCCAAAATGGCAGTATAGTGATTTTAAAACGATCGCAGTATGTATGGTTAACTAACGCTATAATCTTTGTATCTTTTCTTATCTTTGTTTATAATTATTAGTTATAAATATATATATATATATATATATATATATATATATACATATTAGCTTCTCCTGTATCATACACATAGCAGGGTAGGTGGGAAACCTGGGAACCTAGTGTAAAGACACTCTGTTCTAATTAAGACACCCCTGTTTCCCATTACTTACCGCCGAATTCTTCAGGCATTGTGTGTTGATTGGCGTAACTCAAGTGGCGTTCTTTTCTAAGAACTTTTATTTGTATAATGTTTATTACAATAGTCCACATATTCATCAAAATCGGTTCAGTGATTATTGGGCTTATTCATGCACTGTAACTGACAACTAATTGAAATAAACTATTTTTTTTATTACAATTATTTAATTTTGAATTAAAATATTTTATTATAGATAACTCCGGAAGGTGTTCGCAGACAAATGGTGTGGATACAAAAGAAATATAACAACGTTAGTATACTCATCACAGAAAATGGCATCGGCAGTTTTGACCTCGGAGACTATGATTCGGTTAGAATTGGATACATACAAAGTTATTTGAGACAGGTACGTTCACTGCGACTTATAATCTTAATCTATATATATAAAATCGAAAAGTCACTCACTCATCACGAAATCTCAGAAACTACTTGTGCTAGGAATCTCAAATTTTGCATAGGAGTTATTTATAGGACGTAGGTGCTCGCTAAGACGGGAATTTGCAATATTCGACTTCTAAGGGGTTGTTTTTGGGGTCAAAAGTTTGTATGAAACTTCGTTACTATAAATGCTAGGAGTCTCAAATTTTGCATAGATGTCACTATGACGTAGTCATGGAGACAGAAATTAATAATAACATAGTTCACGCGGGTGAAACCGCGAGCGGGCCGCTAGTCTATATATATAAAATCGAAAGGTCACTCACACATCACGAAATCTCAGAAACTACATGTGCTAGGAATTTAAAATTTTGCATAGGAGTTACTTATTGGACGTAGGTGCTCGCTAAGACGGGAATTTGCAATATTCGACTTCTAAGGGGTTGTTTTTGGAGTCGAAAGTTTGTATGAAACTCCGTTACTACAAATGCTAGGAGTCTCAAATTTTGCATAGATGTCACTATGACGTAGTCATGGAGACAGAAATTAATAATAACATAGTTCACGCGGGCGTAACCACGAGCGGGCCGCTAGTACTTTATATATATATTTCGTCGTGGCGCAGCGGCACAAGGGTGTGACTATAAAGCGACGGTTGTGGGTTCGATCCCCACTCGAGGAAGTAAAATATTTATTTACGTTTATATTTCCATTTCTATGCTCTGGTGTCGAGGCAAAGCGCGGCGTTGAGTACTGCCACTTAAAACGCAATGCCTCCATAATTCGGCAGAAAATGGGGAACGGAGTGTCTTAACACTAGGTTCCCTCTATCTACCCTGTTGTGTGCGGGATACAGCGTGAAGCTGATTTAATTTTTTTTTATATATATATTTTACCTACATTTTCGCTTTCGTGGGCAAATAAATAGAAATAGCTAAGAGTTTTTTAAAACACATGAATTTTATCATCGTTATAATTTTTAAATGCCCAAGCTAACTTTGATCGCAGGCGCAGTTGGTTGTATCGAAACAATTAATGTGACTTAATTTAGGTTATAGACTTCATCGTCGTATAAACTAATTAACACTATATAAATTTTCCATTAAACCTTCACCTTTTAGTTCCTTCAGCTTTACGTTATTAATATAAATAGATAAGTTACGGTATATTTTATCTTTCTTCATAAGAAAAGAAGACAGAGATCCTGGAGATTTTATTTTCGTAGCTCTTTTAGAGATAAAAAATAAATGTGAAAGTAATTTTAAATTTATTTGAACTTATAACACTATTAGATATTAAAAAAAATCAAATTTATTTACAGATTCTTCTTGCTATCAAAGAAGATGGTGTGAACGTTATGGGTTACACTGTTTGGTCACTTATGGATAATTTTGAATGGATGTTTGGATATACGTAAGTACTTTAAAGTCATTAAAAGTAATTTTTTATAAATACATTTCTATCATTTATCAAGATTCAACGGAATGTAGTGGCTGAGTTCATCTTTTTGATAAAAAAAATGCTTACACGCATACCTTTTTGTTCTATTATAATACATTTCATCAATTTCGTTGGGGAATCAAGAATAAGTTAGCATTCTCCATTTTTACCAACGAAAAAACCAAAGGAGGATCTCAATTTAAAATTTAAATTTCAATATCTTAGCGAGTATTTCGAAAAACCCGTCATTGAGGAGGGTATAAGGGGTATCTTAAATCATAGGGTTAAGGGAAGGTCAGGGAAAATATCATCCCTTTTAAAATTACATTCAAATCCTTGTGATTATCCCATATTTATTTTATCTTAAAGGCCTCCTACTTTTTTTAATAATAATAACCATTTTTTTTATATTTTTCAGAATGAAATTCGGCCTCTACCATGTGAATTTCAGTGATCCTCTGCGAAAACGTAAACCTCGAGCTTCAGCATACTACTATTCTAGTGTAATTAAGCATCATTCGTTAGATGTACCACATCACTCTCATTATCATAGAAAGCAATTAAAAATACTAGCAAATGAGGCAAAAAATGATCAGTATTCGTTGTTTTTGATCGTTTTAAGTTATTTTATTGTTAAATTAAACGTTAAAAAATTCTGAATGTTTCTTTTATTTCTATTGTTGCGCTGATACTTTTATTTTTCTCATATAATTTTACTAGGCCAAGTTATAAAAAAACTCGTCAGTCTCGTACTCGTCAGAAGTTGTTAGTATATATTTGTATTTCGTATAAAGGCGTGTCTTTTTATTAGTTAGTTTAAAGGGTTTCCAAAAATTGAATCTTTAAGTTAATAAAGATAATATTTTTGGAATGTTAAGGTGCTATAATATGGCGTCTTAACCCTTTGGGAGTGATGTGGCAATTTCACAATTATATTGACCCGGTCTCCTTCCTTCCTCCTGGCATTATTCCCGGCTATTGCCAAGGTCTGCCTTCTTTCTCAATCTACTCCACTTTGCACGGTCTATTATATAGGTAGGTATATTGGACCCGGTCTATAAAATATAAATTATCTTCGCGCATTTATTAAAATCTCCGACTACGTCTTGGCCTTTGGTTCTACTCATATGTCAACCTCGTACCTACCTACCAACAACATAAGCAAGCCTCGATTGAGCGTACATTGCCCGAGCGGCCTTTGAACGAGTTGACAACTACGTTGACAAATAAATTGTAGGGTAGAATGTAAAAGAAGCGATGACTCGCCTAAAGTGGCGTGATCGAAGGTCACAAATAGAAAACTATTAAGTTAATATTTACAGTATTTTATTCACTGTAATTTTATTTCTAAATTCAAAATAATATTTAAAAACATAATTAAATATTTCTTACTTAATGAAAAAAAAAATGGCATAAAATAGTAAAATACAAAGTAACATTCCAATGAAATCATGTTAGTAAAAGCAATTGAAATATACTTATTTGATATACTTCGATATACTTATCGACAACATTATTATATATCCACAATAAGGATTGCGGCGACATCTATTGTTATTAGATCACGAGTATATAATTTATGTAAATTTTATTTTATATAATGAAAACACGTTGTTTTCAAAACTAAAAAGAGAAGCCACTGACGAGTTTTACAGCTGTACCAACTAATATAATATTGCTTATCTACCTTGTTCACTTCACCTTTTGTGTGATTATAGTCTGCAATTACAACGAGGTTTCCTGCATCATTTTCCGATTTTCTAATATGTAAATAGACTTTATAAGGGTTTGAATATAGCTTACAAGCAAATATTTCTAAATTTATTTTATTTTTAATATACAGGGTGTCCCAGGAGTCAACGATAAAACGAAACCAGGTGATAGACCAAGTCGTGACAGTTATGAGAAAAATATAAAAAAAAAACTTTGTCTTGTATTTTTCATATTATATTGATTTTAAAAAATATCGCAAAAACCGACACCCTGTGATGGTTTTTCAAATCCCAGGACTACAAATATTACTCTTTCTTCATTTTTTTTTCTGTAATGTAATCATGAGTAATCCTTCTGTGAATAACAGTTTAAGATTTATACATACCTGCATCAGTTTTCAATAAAATGTGGTGTTTTTGCCAAACTTTAAATTCAAAATATTTACTACACGCAACTTTAACCGACTGTACTATAAAAAAAATGTACTACACTGTTTTTGCAAGTAACTTTAAAAGTTGGCGCATTTAATCTGGATTCCGAAATAGTACGACACTTGCTGGATTACTTCTTTGTTGAAGAGAGAAAAATCGAAATACACGATAATCGGGATGACGTTCAGCGTTTTGGTATCTTTTCCGATACATTCTAGCTGCAGCATTTGCATTACATAACCATTCTCCATGAATGAAATGCATATTGGCAATGTGTCAAAGACCGAGTATATGGCCTGCGAGAGCCCGGACTCGCGCACTATCCTTATAAGTCCTGGGTCAGCCCCTAAGTTGGAAAAGTTCAGGTACCTTGGATCCGTCATGCACGAGTCTGGAGGCATCGATCACGATCTCCATGGCCGGATAAGAGTTAAGACGGTATCCTGCGATCACAGACCACACCAGTGACCTCCCGCCACTTAGCCCAGGCAACGCTTATCCGACTTAGGGGCTGGCCCAGGACTTATAAGGACATTGCTCGAGATTTCAATAAATTCGATCGATTTTCAATAAAGATTTTTTTTTATATTTTTCTCATAACTGTCACGACTTGGTCTATCACCTGGTTTCGTTTTATCGTTGACTCCTGGGACACCCTGTGTATATATATAAAATCGAAAGGTCACTCACTCATCACGAAATCTCAGAAACTACATGTGCTAGGAATCTCAAATTTTGCATAGGAGTTATTTATAGGACGTAGGTGCTCGCTAAGACGGGAATTTGCAATATTCGACTTCTAAGGGGTTGTTTTTGGGGTTGAAATTTTGTATGAAACTTCGTTACTACAAATGCTAGGAGTCTCAAATTTTGCATAGACGTCACTAGGACGTAGCCATGGAGACAGAAATTAATAATAACATAGTTCACGCGGGTGAAACCGCGAGCGGGCCCCTGGTACTAGTATAAATATATATTCTTTATGTTAATAAAATACAATTCTAAAACAACGCAAAATAATACAAAAACGCACATTATCTAGAATAGAGATAGTATGAAATTATAACCATTCTACTAAGGTGGTAGTCCAGTAGACACTTACCTTACTGCTGACATGGTAATCTCTTGGACGTGGACTCTTTCTTTCTTGCATGCACCCGTGGGCTACCTGAGACCACCTGTTATACTCGTATATTATCCGATCCGTAAACTCATCACAGTAAGGTACTGGAAGCGGCGATGCTTAAATTTAAAAACCAGTGGTATATGATAAACCGAAATTTGTATATCGCGGGGTCCATTAGACTACCACGTGAATCGCAGAGGGTTAATAATATAAATACAGACAGCATTGACTGCTAATAGTCAATTAAGCAAATTCTCAGAAGGGACAATCGAAAAAGAGGTTTTTTAATTTTAAATTGATTTGTATTCTCTACTATTATTATATTGTTGATTTTTGTCACCATCTTCAGTAATACGTAATGAAAAATTGTAAAAATTGGTTTATAAAGTTTATTGTTGACACAGTTTCTTTGAGCAAGCCAAATACTGTGGTACCATAAATTTTTATTAAGTCCGATGTGTTTTTGAAAGAATATTTTTACAACGCCATATTAATGTTTCGTGCTTAATAACGATTCTTGTTTTACCTTCACCCATTTTCTTTATTTTGTTGAGAGGGTGCTAATAAAATCAATATCTCGTTGAGTTTCTAGGTTCACTGTTCACCTTTATGTGGAATACGATGTGAAAATAAATAAAAAAAATAAGGAAACATAAAATACAGTATTATACCTAACCACCAATATGTCACTTGTTGCATTTGACCAGCGTAGACAAAAAATGTCATAGACGCGACGAAGCAGGGTAGGCAGAGGGAACCTAGTGTTAAGACAATCCATTCCCCACTTTTTAATTTTTATACGTTAAAATTTTTATACATTTTTCCTTAATAAATAGTAAAATTAATGTTGTGCATTCACATATTAAGTGTTTTACGTATTTTGTACATTTTTAGGTAAACGCAGAATAAAAATAAATAATCACAGTCACTTAACAATATGATAAGTAGGTAATCAAAACGTCCATGAATCAATATTAATATAAGAATTTATAATAAAAAGACAATTTACACTAATTTTCTTTGTAGTTGAAACAAAGTTTTATTTATAACTTTTATTGCTTTATGTTTATTTTAAGGTGTTTAATTTTGAATACTTGTTTTTTTACATTCCTTTATTAATTATATTATCTATATTAATTTTTTTTAACATTTTTTAAACTTTTATTTAACGTTTTTTTTAACTTACCTTCAAGCTTAACTGTAGGTACACTATACAACAAAACATAAGGTCCTACTCGAGAAATATTTTGTTCAAATTAACATTCTTAAATTCGTAAAATATTATGAATGGAATGTCCTATTTAAATAATTCAAAAAGTAAACTTGTATTGTTAGTATTGAAATAGTTTTGAATATTAATTTATTTATCCTATATCTTATAAAACAAAATCGCTTTTCGTGTCTGTATGTTGTTTCTAACTCTTCTTCTTCTAAATCACACAACGGATTTTGATGCGGGTTTCACCATTAGGTCGAGTATTTTTCATAGAAGGTTTATATATAGTTTATTATTTGTACATTCTTATGTAAATTTACATAAATACGATACATGTGTATAAAGTCCTACCCGTTGAGACACTTTCGCGCATGCGCTGCTTTAATGGTAAGTACTACATGAAAAAAATGTAGTGGAGTATTGTTCCTCTTAATAAAATCTACAAAAAAGTCCGCGACGGCATATTCGTATCTTTTAAGAATAACGCGTAGTGATCATTTTTCTGTCTAAAAATAATAATTTCAATATATTTTTTATTGCGAGTCATATTTTTCCATAATGGTATTAATCCTTATCCTTTAAAATACTTTATTAATTTTCTACGTTAAACGAAGATAAAATTTGCTTTTACACTATTTCGAAATTGCGAATTGTTTTAGAGAAAAACGCATTTAATTGTTGACACATCACTTCGTTGACACCTCAGCTGTATGTTACTCAAGTTCCACTTATCCCTTACTCTCAGCATATAAATAAGTACATTAGTTACGTTGGCCATTTAATGTAGATCAAAACTGTCTTTTACTGTTTTTCATTTTAACAAGTACTAAGTTGTTACAATATCAAAAAATCCTTGCTGCGAAACGGCTCGCCACTCGCCATGCGTCCCTCCGCGCCCCGCGACGTTTTACTTATACAAGCGCGTCCGCCGCGCCCGCCTGCCTTACACGCATCGGTGGTTCAGTGCTAGAATGCTCGCCTGCCACGCAGGCGGCCCGGGTTCGATTCCCGGCCGATGCATTCTATTTAATTTTCCTCACAGACAGCCACGTAGTGCTTGCTTTTCATCAGGGACAGAATACCCTCTTCAGCATTAACCACAAGCTCGAAAAAAAACCTGCCTGCCTTTATAGCAACGAAGATTTAGATGCGTTTGCACATATAGGATAATTCGAGTTGAATGTATTATTTCAGCGCGATATATTCTGTTTCATATTTTTTGTAGTAGTTATTAGTAGGTAGGTTTTTGTTTATAATTTCTTCCGTTTAAAAATAGTCATTAACTATCTAAAAAAAGTCATTTAAATATATTTTAATAAGTACTTGAAAAGATTAGTAGCACAGATTTAAAATTACGGTACCTACTAAAAAATCCTTGCTGTGTAAAACAATTGGAAAATCCTTATTGAAACTACGAAAATGCGGGTTGCATTAGGGTTTAATTAATTTTCATATTATCTTAAGTGCTTTGCAAACATACATTATATGATTAATCCAGCAGCTAAAGCGGGCGAAGCCGCAAGAGGGTCGCTAGTTTAGATATAATTTGATTATCAATTTGAGGATTTCTATTTGAGGAAATGAAATATTTATCTACACAGCTAGGGCAAAGCGCGGCGTTGAGTTTCGACACCCAACACACAATGCCGCCAGGATACCGCGGAAAGTGGGGAACGGAGTGTCTTAACACTACGTTCTTTCTGCTTACCCTGCTTTCGGCGGGATACAGAGAATTTGAAAGATAAAGATTACTTTAAAGGTATAAATAACATGGTTTGATTATGGTCAGCATTTCGGTAAAAAAGTAATTGTATTGTCAAAACTACTGTAGTACATACGGTATCAAACATTTTTTTTTGGATATATGGATATGTCTTTTAATTTTGTAGAATATTTTTTGCTCTATCTTCAATAATTTCTGCAGCGCATTCAATGAAAGACATTTTATGGTAATTCCTTTTACTCCTTAGTTTACATTATTGAATTATTAGTTGGGATCGCTAATATATATACTCTATGTATGTATGTATGCATGTATGTGTAATGAGTGATGGAGAGCATACTAATGCAGAAAGAATTTTTGAAATGGTTACAATAGTTAATGAGTTTATTCCTTCCAAACATACATACAAGCATTTCTTCTTTACAATATTAGTTCAGATATAGATTATAATTCATAATATAATTCGAACGGAAATCGGAGAACAAAGTGTCCTGACACTAAGGAAAAATATTGAAGCTTTAGCTGCGAATATTCGCACTAGACGTTATATCGCTTAGCATATTTAAGATTTTAGCTGCAACACAACCGTTAGAGCAACTAGGGATGTACTTATAAAACGAACGACCACAGTGTCTCAGTAGTAACAATGTGTTCGTTCAAAGCAGTCAGTCTTTGGTAAGTGTGTTCAAGTTAATTATAAAAGAATCGTCTCCTTTTTTTATATATTATTCATATATTACTTGTTAATTAATTACTATTAATTTTTATTTTGTTGAGTTTGTGTAGTATTTAAATTATATTATTCTACATATTTTTTTAAATAACATAAGTTAGACAAATTCCATGCCAAATGAATTTATCTTTTTAATATTAAACAGAAATAAATAAGTTACAAATCAATAGACTCTTGTCTTAAATTTGTGCTATGCAATATATATTTTTTCATTTTTTTGTGATTGTGGCTGTAAAACAATAATTCATTTAAAACTAATTCACAAGAAATCGACAAGCTCAAAAGAAAACTCGCTCAGAGATTGTTCCGTACAAAAATCAACTTCACGCTTTATCCCGCACACAGCAGGGTAGGCAGAGGGAACCTAGTGTTAAGACACTCCATTCCCCTCTTTCTGCCGAGTTCTGGAGGCATTGCATGTTGAGTGGCAGAACTCAACGCCGCGTTTTGCCTCGACACCAGAGCGAAGAAATGGAAATATAAATTTAAATAAATATTTCATTTCTCGAGTGGGGATCGAACCCACAACCAGTCCGTTACAGTCACACTTTGTGACCCTACGCCACGACTGGCCTCAGATACCGACTTTACTGAGATACCGATTTTTATAAAACCAATTGCTTAATTAAGAAAACAACTAACACTCATTACAGCTTAACTCCTATTAGTTTTTAAGGCCGTCGTGGCACAGATTCAACTATAATCGTCGGTCTGGAGTTCCATTTCATTTCCATTAATTTCTCTCGCTTTGATAGCAAGACAAAACACGACGCCTCTCAACACGTACTGTCTTGAAAATTGGATGGTGCGTGGGTGGTACCATGGAGGGAACAGAGTGTCGTAACACTAGTTTTTATATAATTACTCTACTATGCGGTAAAAAACGTCAAGCTACCATAACTCGTACTCTGGCTCCCCCTTTAAAAAAACATTACGTTATATTATTTGTTATTCTTTTTTAATCTAAATTGTCATTAACAAATTTATATAGAGGCAGAATTATGCCTAAGCTGTTTAATCTTGTTAATAAAATTTGTCTTTAATATATTAAAGTGTATGCTTAAGAGGATATTGTAGATAATCAAATGTCGTTGAGGTGAAAATGTCGTACATAAGCGGCCGTCCTGATTAAACAGAACAGCGCGATGATTGTGGATTTGATTCCCGGTCGGGAGAATGAAATTTAAGTTCCCTCGTTCTGGTACCTAAATAAAATACCGAATGTTTCATATATTTTTGCAAATCAGGCACTGCCCTCTTACGCTGCGATATACGACACGTGTTTGGAAGCCTAGATAAGAGGGGCTTGGAATATTATCATACTCAAATATTATACAGTAACAATAATACTTGTCATTCCTTTTTTTAAAAATCATTCAAAAAAGCCTTTAATATTAACAAAAAATTAAAAACATAAAAGAACATCAAAAAAACAAAAGTAAGTAAAAAAATAGTAGTAATGATTTACGTTCTATAAAGATTTATAATAGTAATTATAAAAGCAAATATATTTATGACGCTTGCAAGATATACCTGGAAAAAAGTTGACAGATACAATAAGAAAAAACACGAATTATATTATTGGTTTAGGACTTTAGGGTCCGTTTTTATAAATCGCTCTCAAGTCTGAGATCGATCTTGAGGTGCCGTTTTCATTCATAAATTACATATCTATGAACGAAAACGGCATCTTAAGATCGATCACAGATTTGAGAGCTATTTATAAAAAAGAGCCTAAGTTCATACTTTTTTAGGACAGTCGTGGCGTAGGGATACAAGCGTACCACTATAAATGCGGTAGGTCAAGTTTCGAATCCCACTCGAGGGAACCTATAAAATTATTTTAAGCTTAGCTCAAACTCAAGCTTTTAGATCCAAGCTTTTGTAACTACCATACCATAACCAATAATAATATTCATAAGAACCCATTACACAAAAGACCGTGCAAACTGGAGTAGGTTGAGTAGGAAGGCAGACCCTGGCAATAGCCGGGATTAATGCCATAAGAACCTATTACTGGACAAAAAACACTATTAATAAACGAAGTTAAACCATATTAGAAGGTCACAGTTTCGTCAAATCTCATGTTGTATTAAATGAATCGTTACAATTGTTATTAACGGCCGTGTAAGTGATTGAAAACATCAAGATTGAAAATGCGAATTTAGGAATTACCTGGAGCACTCATTTGGAGCATAAACTGTATATTTATCAATGAGAACGGCCTCTCAAGAACGATCTCTATTTATAAATACGGGTCTAGAATGTGTCATGACATGACATGTGTCATATACAACACTTGGGTTTTTTTTCCATTTTACCAAGTTTTAAGGATAATCATAAAAAAATAAGCACTTATTCCTTGACTCACTTCGTTAATATAAAGATATCGTTCATATTGTGATTAATATCAACGACCTTTCTATAACGGTTGTTTATTCCTATAATAATCGAGTATTGTCTATAATTTTGTGGATTTATACACAAATTAATGTATTTTTTTATTTATTAATTAATTTATTTTTTTATACTTAGATATTGTTGGTATACTTAGTTACGTAACGGAACCTAAGGCCGTTGTTTGTGGAGGGAAATCTGAAAATGAATGATTATTGGTTAAATAAACATCGTCACTAATATAAAAATCCACGAGATAATACTCGTATGTATTTATGCTACAGCAAATGTTTTTTTTTCCATCTTTACGCCCTACCCCGTATAATGCACGGTAGGCAGAGGAAGCCTCGAGTCTTTCTAAAGCTCGAGCAGGCTCGAGTCTTTCTAAATAAATCTATTAAATATTTATTGTACGTATTACGATTGTTCTCAGCTTGGTAATACCAGTTTTATTGAGTGAAGCTATTGCACAAAGCCCTGCTTCGAAACTACAATTTCCGCCGAGTTTTAAATTTGGGGCAGCGACATCGTCGTACCAGGTAGAAGGAGCCTGGAATGAAGACGGTAAGGCAAAGTTAAAAAGTAATTTATTTTTTATTTTCACTCTGTATCCTTTTATAGTTCACGACAAGCTTACATGAGATTACTAATGTCAAAATACTGCTTTCTTCAGTATCTGCCCGATATTGGTTGTAGGGCGGTGCAATCCAACTTTTCACATCATCTAGAAGAGTTTGTTCAACACAAAGAAATAATTCATATGGTAGATGGTGAAGCCGTCGTGACAGATTATAGTAGCTATGGTTATGGATTCGATTTCCAGCCGAAGAAATTTATATGAAACTAGTGACCCCCTGTGCGACTTCGCCCGCTTTTACTACTGAATTATTCATATAATGTATGTTTGCAAAGCACTTAAGATAATGTGAAAATTAATTAAACTCTAATACAACCCGCATTTTCGTAGTTTCAATAAGGATTTTCCAATTGTTTTACACAGCAAGGATTTTTTAGTAGGTACCGTAATTTTAAATCTGTGCTACTAATCTTTTCAAGTACTTATTAAAATATTTTTAAATGACTTTAGATAGTTAAATGACCATTTTTAAACGGAAGAAATTATAAACAAAAACCTACTAATAACTACTATAAAAAATATGAAACCAAATATATCGCGCTGATCCAATACGTGCAAACGCATCTAAATCTTCGTTGCAATGCCTATATAGCGGGCGGGTTTTTTTTCGAGCTTGTGGTTAATGCTGAAGAGGGTATTCTGTCCCTGATGAAAAGCAAGCACTATTTGGCTGCCTGTGAGGAAAATTAAAGAGAATGCATTGGCCGGGAATCGAACCCGGACCGCCCGCGTGGCAGGCGAGCATTCTACCACTGAACCACCGATGACTGCTCATGACGCGCTTGTATAAGCAAAACGTCGCGGGGCGCGTTTCGCAGCAAGGATGTTTTGATATTGTAACAACTTCTAAAGTACTTATTAAAATGAAAAAAAAAAACAGTAAAAGACAGTTTTGATCTACATTAAATGGCCAACATAATTAATATAATTATTTATATGCTGAGAGTAAGGGATAAGTGAAACATAGCTGATGTGTCAACGGCGGGATGTGTCAACAATTAAATGCGCTTTTCTCTAAAACTATTCGCATTTTCGAAATAGTGTAAAAAGCAAATTTTGTCTTTTAACGTAGAAAATTCATAAAGTATTTTAAAGCATAAGGATTAATACCATTATGGAAAAATATCCCTCACAATTAAAAATATATTGAAATTATTATTTTTAGACAGAAATATGATCACTACACGTTATTCTTAAAAGATAAAAGTATGCTGTCGCGGACTTTTTTGTAGATCTCATTAAGAGGAACAATACTTCAGTACATTATTTTCATATAGTACTTACCATTAAAGCAGCGCATGCGCGAAAGTGTCTCAACGGGTAGAACTTTATACACATTTATCGTATTTATGTTAATTTACATAAGAATGTACAAATAATAAACTATATATAAACCTTCTCTGAGAAATACTCGACTTAATGGTGAAAACCGCATAAAAATCCGTTGGGTGGTTAAGAAGAAGAAGAGTTAGAAAGTTCAGACAGACACGAAAAGCGACTTTGTTTTATAAGATATAGGATTTGAAATCAAAAAAATTGGAATTTTTTAGTTCTTCTCTGGTGGAAGACAAAGCTTGATGTCGATTTTCACTATTCAATATGAAGGGGGAACAGAGTGTCTTAACATTAAGTTTCCTCTGCCTACCTTATTTTGTCCGGGGACGGTGTAGCCATACAAAATAATGATGCTTTATAGGTACATATAAAATGCAAGGATAGACAGAGTGCAATGTAGTTTTGGACATACCGTAATCCATTTTCCATACATTGAATAGATATTGGCTGGTGGAAACCAATATTCTACATCTACATCAGACGCTGTTCCATTGCGTCGCGACGTCCCCAAATATTAAAATGTAACTAAAATTATTTTGCAATTTTAATCATAAAGGTGTATTTTTATAGGTAAAGGTGAAAATATTTGGGATAGATTTGTCCATGAACATCCAGATAAGATAAAAGGCGGAGCTACTGGGGACGTAGCAGCGGATTCGTATCACCGATGGCAAGATGACATAGATGCAGCTGTCGACATGGGACTTCAGTTTTACAGGTTAGACGCCATTTTTTTATTAATTTCCTCGGAAGGGATGACATTGAGGAATTTAGAAAGATAATAATAATAATCTAATAATATATAATATACTTGGAATCTACTATTTAGGTACCCTGTTTACCACAGTGAGAAAATTCAATTAATTCTATTCCCCTGAATTCTGATTAAAGTCAAAACCAGTTTTGCAGTCAACCGCTCTCCCAGTACGCCATAATAATCTTCATAGCTTCAATTCTTCATGCTGTATCCCGCTCATAGTGATATAGGCAGAGGAAACATTAAGAACCTAGGAACCTAGTGTCAAGGCACTCCGTTCTCCATTGAGACACTTCCGTTCCGCGCTTTCCACTGCATTTTTGTGGCATTGCGTGTAAAGTATTAATAACATAAATAGATATAATTAAATTAACCATCTAAATGTAAATTATTTAGGACAAGGCTCGTGCGGAAAAATACTTCCTACGTCATAATAATAGAATTATTGTGATGATTATAGTGTGGCTTTATATTAAACAAATATTTCATATTTAAGTCGTGAAATCCACTGAATTTATTAAAATTTACCTTACTTATAACTTGAGGCCAGTCGTGGCTAAACGTGACTCGTAAACATGATGGTGACGGCTTCGATTCTCACTCGAGGAAATAAAACATTTAATATTTTTATTTTCTCGCTCTGGTAACAGCAAACGTGAGTGTCTTAATGAGAACGGAGTGTTTTAACACTAGATTCCCTCTGCTTACCTTGTTATGTGCGGGATACAATATGAAGCTAAAATAAGAAATGTCAAACCTACAATATATAAGAAGAAAAAGAAGATATAAAAAACCAAACTAGTAATCACCCGCAACTTTGCTTGCGTGGATTTTAAAATGTAAAATGATCCCGCTCGTTTGAGCTTATATTTGTTATTATAAAAAGTTTCATTTAAGAAATCAGAGATCTAAGCTTCCACGCCCATATGATAGTCAGAGAAAACTTAAGTCAAGACGCTTTGTCCTTCGTCCTAGCTATCGAGTGGCAAAAAAACATCAAAATAGAATAGATATATTGCACACACAAAACAAAGAAATATATAACATGAAAAATATAAATAAAAAAGAAGAACACGTATGCAAAGGCGGCCTTATTGCTTTAAGCATCTACCAGACAATCCTAGAAACATTACGGATTAATTGTAATGAGAACAGAACAGAACTATCATCGTATTTACAGTCTGATACTGCCACATTTTTTGGGGTATTACCAGACTGGGGCATCATTTTCTGTCAAAGATCTCGAAGGAGAATAAAATGTATAATGTAATTTCCTTTTGTTTCAGATTCTCAATAAATTGGGCAAGAATTCTTCCTAATGGCTTTTCAAATAAAATCAACAAAGCTGGTGTAGAATACTATAACAAGTTGATAAACGGCTTACTTGCTAAAGGCATCGAGCCTATTGTGACTCTCTACCATTGGGAACTACCGGTGGCGATACAGGATATGGGTAAAATATATTTTTGCATGATGAATTTCAATAAATTTGCCTGACTGTAAACGCGTCTGTAGTGGGTGCAATTCCCACTCAGTGGAATCAATTGTTTTCGTTACCTCATTCTGGTAACAAAACAAAGATTCGCCAGCTCACTCGAAAATTGGGCGGTGTGAGGAGAATAGAGTATCTTAGCACTAGGTTTTCTCTTCCTTCACTGGTTTATGCGGTTACAGCATGTTCATTAACATATTATATTCTTTAGAGTAAAGGTATTGAACACTATGGTCACCATAAATAAAAGTTGAACTTTCTAATCGTACTTATTTAATCTTTGCTATCTATATCGTTAGTTAGTTAGTTTGGTTGAACGCACTAGTCTCACAAAGTACAAACTGCTGGTTCAAATCGAGAACTATTTTTGTGTGACATAAGGAACGTGGAACGGAAGTGTCTTAGTGGAAACGGAATATATTAACACTAGGTCCCCAGGTTACCTATTCTATATGTGGGATACAGCGTGGAGCTAAAAAAAGGCTTACTTACAAAGATTAAGACTTATTATATTTCCAGGTGGCTGGACGAACCCAAACATAGTCGATTGGTTTGGAGACTACGCTGACATTGTATTCTCTCTTTACGCTGATAGAGTAAAAACATGGCTAACTATCAACGAAGCCATATCAGTGTGCGATTTTATATACAACAGTGGGAAGTTTGCTCCGGGGATATTAGAGCCGATATTTGCACCGTATCTATGCAACAAGTACATTTTATTGGCACACGCTAGAGCATATAAGATCTATTACAATAAATATTCATTTAATAAAGGTATGTTAATATACGTTTATATACATCATTAATAAGTATAACATAGATAGAGATAGAGAGATAGAGGGGGAGTCTAAACCAGACCTTCCTTACTTTATAAAATCTGAAAGTTCCAGATAGCTTTAAACCATAGTAAATTACAGACACCTACAAACATATTATAGCAAAACTACAATAAGAACCATTTAGTGATAAATTTTTTGTAACTTATGTTAACAAAGCCGGTGATTGCTTCTAATAGGTTCGAAGGCGCTTATATCTTTTAAGTTACCCAGACACACCATGCCAAATTCTGGAGGCATTGCGTGTTGAGGGGCAGAACTCAACGCCGTTCTTCTTGCCTCGTCACCAGAGCGAAGAAATGGAAATATAAACGTAAATAAATATTTCACATCCTCGAGTGGGAATCGAACCCACCGACCGAACCGACGCATTACAGTCACACCCTTGTGCACTACGACGGCTTACAAACTTATATTTATAGTTAATTTCCTACAAAAGAATCCTACATTTTCTCTGGTAACGAGGCAAAACGCGGTGTTGAATTAATATAAGATTAATAAATGTAAATAATTTAAAAATATTTTATATGAAATAAGCTCATGTTATGGTAAGTGAATATTTAAATATGTAAACGTTATAAAAAAAAATATATATTAACAATGTATGTACAGTGTTAGCCGATTTTAAATTAGAAAAACAAAACGTTTGAACGAAGATTGTAATTCGTATTCTAGGTATGGTCTCACTAGCGAACAATATTTTGTGGGTTGAACCGGCTTCTCCAAAATATAAAGAGTTGGCAGAATTAGGACGCCAACATTCGGTATTTATTCATTTTCTTATAACTCTACTTTAAGTTACGCCATTCAATTTGCAACATCCCAAAGTCTGGCGGAAAGGTGATTTACATCCAGCAGGGTAGGCAGAGAGAATCTATTGTTAAGACACTCCATTCGACATTTCGAATTCGACAGAAATATTAGAAAATGAATTACAAAACCAATAATATATTCCATATTGACAGGCTGGCAGATATTGTCATCCTGTAATGACTAAACAAGGAGGATGGCCCAAATCTATTGAGGATCATATGCGCAAAATAAGCTTTGAAGCTGGATATAACAGATCCAGGCTACCAGAATTTACCCAAGATGAAATTGAATATATGAGAGGTATTTATTAAAAGTAATAACATTATTTTATGAATAAGACCATTATAGTAGAATTCCCATTTAAATTCATTTAATTTTCCCGTTTTGGGTTCGATAAAGCGTAAAACAGAAATAAAAATTGCTAAGGTAACAAGTATTAATCCCTTGACATATTGCTTTATTTATTTTATTAAGGTACAGCAGACTTCCTAGGCTTAAACTACTATACGACAAATATGATAAGGCCTGCTAAGCCTGGAGAAAATATTGGGTACTGGTTTATAAGCGGCTCACCAGAACTGAATGCTGTTTTGGAAAAACCGCCAGGATCTTATTTTGGTTCTTCACCTGTGTTGCCTGTAAGTATGTCTTGATATATTCATATTTTATTTATTTATATGCACTACAAATTAAAATAATATTGATTCTACAGATATAAGGTCAACTTGCATTGGAATCGTCGATAGAATCTTGATATTTTTTATCATCATTCACTCTCATTTTTTTCTATGATTATACAAATAATAATCTTTCAAGCAATATAAAACAACAAAACTAAAGATTTAGCGAATTCCATTGAATTGGCTAAATCTTAAACGGTTTCATTAAGCCTTCTTATAAAATAACTCAAGTAGCAATTTTGCCTTTAATTATATATTTCATCAGATTTAATTATTATATTTCTACAGATTTTCGCGAAAGGTCTACGTACTCAGTTGAAATGGCTGCATAAAGAATACAACTTGCCTATTCTGATTACCGAAAATGGTTATTCTTCTGTCGGCTACGAACTCAATGACCGTGGACGGGTTAAATTTCTGCGAGAACATCTGGAACAGGTATCTTATTCTTTTCTATTTAATAGTTTTTAAATGAGTAATGTTATGAGTAAATATTTTATTCCTTTTTTTTCAGCTTTACACTGTATCACACATGTAGTAGGGTAGGTTTAAATAACCTAATGTTAATTAATATACGCTCTTGTTTCCCGAGATTTTGCATATAAAGTGGTGGAAATCAAGGCCGCGCTGAGTAGAACGAGGAAGCCTAGGTCTTCTATGGATGATCCTTTTCATTTTTAAAACCTGACGCATCTAAAGAGATGAGCTCCAAAGTGCACCCACTTTTCATATTTTTTGCCCAATTTCAAGATATTGCGTGTATAGAGATGAAAATCTAGACATACGTTCTATGTAATGTACACTCATCTAATACCCTCATCTGCCTCGATGGCCTCATTTTAAAAGACTAATTAGAATATCTAATATGCTAAACAGAATATATGCTTTTACAGATAGCTCTCTCGATAAGATATGATGGTGTTAACGTAATCGGTTACACAGTATGGACGCTAATAGACAACTTTGAATGGTCAGATGGTTACAAGTAAGAAAATGTTATACTATATTGGTACTCATAATTGGAATAAGTAGATGATGGAACAAAATGTCTTGGGGAGGCAGAGTTAGAACAACTCTGACCCTGGCTTGGCTTAAGATAAGCTGTATTTTCCAATTTTCTTTAAAGAATCAAATTTAAAAAAATATATACTCGTACGTATATCTATATACCCAATTAGATTTATTCATAATGTATTCGTTCAGGTGCAATTATTTTCTTAGAGAAAGTCCTGGCTGCGACTATAAATAATTATGATTTTTCTATACAATTTTATTTATTTTATTTGATGAGCCTACTATTTAAACGGAGAATGGAATTTTAATCTGACTTAATAATTTTAGAACAAAATTTGGCTTGTACGAGATAGATTTTGAAGATCCCAGGAAAATGAGGATACCCAGAGCATCTGCCCAATTCTATGGATGTGTAGTCAAAAACAGAACACTACGAGGTGCAGAGGATTGTATCCATAAGGGGCTTAATAAAAGACAGAAGAGAATGAGAAAGGATAATGGTGGCCATAAATTAGGAAATGGGGGGCTTTATTTAGTTATACTTTTTATTAAGTATCTTTTAAGTTCATGATAAATGATCTTATTGTCAATTCTTACAAAAATGATTTTTGATGTAATTGTTTGCTTGATTAATGATATATGTATTTATGACTTATTGGAGTCTTTTTTTTTGTTTATTTTCTTTATAATAAAATAAATTATATCATATCACTACAAATAATTATGAATTTTCGAATATAATTAAAACGTTGCAGTTTTGATTAGTAAGTAAAATGCTTGTGACATTTTAGTTTTTCGGGCGACAGTCATACATGATGCATCTATTAGAGTTCTATTTTTCACTATTCTCTTATGAAGCCCTAAAAAAGAAATACTTATAGCTATTTCTTTAAAATATATTTTAAATAAAATATTTCATTTTAGGACTACAGTTATATAAATGATATTTTTTATTTTTATTTTACAGTCTATTTATTTACAACCAAGTTAATTCTAGTCCTATAAAGCTTAAGGTGTTGGTGTCGTAATGTTGTTTAACTATAGAATTGTCGTAATATTCTTTCACTGTTGTGTATTAAAGGAAAATAAACGAGCTATTGTTGTTGTCTGAACAAATATTGTTGTTTTATTTCTTACCAGTCAAAGTCAAATTAATTTTGAAGCCGGTTTACCTTTATGACATTTCTGCCCTTTATTATTATAGCATAATTTTTTACAATATAATTTTTACCATTTTTGTCGATATTTTTCGTCAGCGCAATATTTGTTGTATTAAAACAGACACAAATTATTGATAATTTTAATAAACAATATTAACCTTATGGGACCTTGTCTTATTTATATAAGCACGACGCTAAGTTCCACCACTGATTAGACAATGTCTTTGGCGGAATTGAAAAAACAGACTTGAGACAGATAGATTATCTTAAAAGTAGATTCCCTAATGGCCATCATATTATGAAGGAAAAAAGGTGAAGCTTCTAACTTGTTTCGCGGAAATGACAACCAGAACTTCTGAGCTTCCTCAGGCAAAAGATTTTTGGCTTGTTGTCCTCTGCCTGGCACTTTACAAACCGAGTTGCCAGGCTTAGATTAGAACAATTAGTACTATTAGTGAAAGATTGGATCTTTTATATATTTTTTATAAAGGCAAGTAATAACAACCTATGGTACGCACTATGAAATTTAGTATGTAAGTAGGTTAGTTTGTGTAGAGCACTGAGACACAGCACAGCACAGTAGGTACAGGGAACCTAGTGTAAAAAGTGTAGTGTGTGTAAACGGCGCGCCCGTTCCTAGAGAAAATAGGTTTTCTACCGAATTCTGGAAGCATTGCTTGTTGAGTGGCGGAACTCAACGCCGCGCTTTGCCACGATACCAGAGCGAATAAATGAAAATATAAGTATTAAATAAAAATATTTCATTTCATCGAGTGGGGATGGAAGTAGGTGCCAAATAAAACAAACTTGAAATTCTAGTACATTAGCATATTAGGGTATTAGCTTGACACCGACTTCAAAATTATATATGCATATCTTTTTTATTTAAATAAATCAAAATTATTGCTTTATATTATTATAACAAAAAGACGACAATATAAACTAATTTTATTCGTAGTCAAAACAATTTTTTATTAATATTCATTTCCTTTTTGTAACATTTTGTTTTTAAGACGTTAAATTTTAGTTTACTTATTTATTTTTTACATTTGGTTTATTCAATATGTTATTTATATAATATTTGTTTTATATTTTTATTTTAAGGCTTTATTTAACTATACATGAGATTTTTATTTTTTTATTTTCCTTTATCTTAAAGTTTTATTGTACCTTACGAACAGCGGTATTTGTCACCTACACATAATTACTCGTACCTTAGGTATTTCAATCTTATGTTCTAAAAAATCAGCTTCACGCTGTATAAGGGTGTGTGTGTACCTAGTGCTGAGACACTCCGGTCCCCACTTTCTGTCGAAGTGTTGAGGCATTGTGTGTTGAATGGCAGAATTCAACGCCGCGCTTTGCCTCAACACCAGAGCGAAGAAAAGGAAATATAAATTTAAATAAATATTTCGTCTCCTCGAGTGGAAATCGAACCTACAACCAGCCAGTGTTTTACAGTCATGCTTTGTGCCCCTGAGCCACGACTGGCCTTAATATAATAATGGCCTCAATGGATATATTCTTAATTTTTTGCGAATATTCTTTTATTGTATCTCAAACAATTTCTGCAGCTCATGTGATGAAAAACATTTTATGGCAATATTTTACACTTCTTGGGTTACATTATTGAAGTTTTAGTAGGGATCCCTAAATTTTTCTAGTAAGAAATAAATACAGCCTATGATACTCAGTGCTAATGTAGCATTCTGTATGAAAGAGAATTTCGAAATGGATCCAGTAGTTTTTCATTTTATTCATTACAAACTTACACACATACATACATACAACTCTTTTCTTTTTCTTATGTAAGTATAGATAGATATAGATTCTGTGTAAGTACCTTAATTATATAAATTAATAATATAATTCGAGCGGAAACTGTAGTACGAAATGGCTTGACACTAACATGGAAACATTCTTACCAGACGTTTTATCGATTAGCATATTTAAGATTTTAGCAGTGACACAACTGTTAAAGTAACAATGCACTTATAAAACGAACGAGACAGTGTCTCAATAGTAACAATGTATTCGTTCAAAGCAGTCGTTTTTGGGTAAGTGTGTTCAACAGTTTAAATTTAATTAAATCTTTTAAAATAAATAGTAAATTTACTGCTTTTAAAATCACAGTCAACCTATCTGCTTTTAGGGTATGTGAAAAATATGTTTTTTTTATATAAGAAAGCTAAATATCAGGGTTTTAGTTGCAACCTCATTACTTTTGCCATGGTTACTCTGGTCTTGAAAGCCCTGAATTTAATTGAGTTGACGATAATAATATAAATATTTTTTTATGGATATTTTATTATATGACAAAATACGAATGTTGTTCTGATCACTATGATTTTGAGGTATTTTTTTAAAGCAGAAAGTATATGTCCATTTATTCCAGGTTTTAAGGGCACTCTATTCAGCAGTTTATTCAGACTACTTTGGCGTGGTAGTGCAAACATTCCTTTTAAAAGTCTATGACATGCTGGTGGCCGTTTATAAATAGCCAAAACCATAATAGAGTAATAACCAAAAGAATATCTCCTCTTCTGTCAGTTTGCACACAACTTCTGCACATTTTCTTCTTCTGCTTAATAACATTTGTTATTTTCTTTTTTTATTGTTATTTACTTCTTTTGTTCTCTTTTGGCACACATTATAATATAATTTGAACTCCCTAGGGCTCATATTACTAATTTTGTTCACTTTCAAGGAACTGAGCATTTCTTTAACTTTTTTAAAAGAGTGTGCCAGTAAATGTGCTTCCTTCGATTTTGGATTTACGACAACATTTAAACTGCATTCTGAAATACAAATAGTTTTGTATAAGATTACAAAAATAAATAAATATTTTTATCTGTATAAATTATTGACACAAATTTTGAATAAATAATATGTCTTATATTTAAGTTTGTGTAACATAATAATATACATCTTCTTTTGTTGTTAGTTTAGGTGTGACTTTAATTTTTGCGAGTTGTTGAACAAAATAATAGTCACCATTGCACACTTTTATTTTTATTAAATAATATTATTAATAAAATATTATTATTGTTGGTTATATAATATAATATATCAATTAAGGTTTGGAGTCTGAAATGGCCGCTCGCATCATAGTATTCAATAATTTTCTTAATTATCGACAGAGACAACCGTGCTGGTTGCTCGCATCGATTTACTTTTGATGATTTCAAAATTACTTATTGTTATAATATATGTATAATAATAATATAATCCCGTTGTACCGTCATGTACAAACATGACGGTACTGATGACAACATCAGAATTTAGCAATATAATTCAACTAATTCCTATATATATGTATATATTTATATTAACATACATAATATTCTTTTCAATTTAAAAAGTCAATTTGTCCCAATGTTTACTTTTTGTTACATAATAGTTGAAACAATTAAAAACTGATTTGCATACTTTACAATTGATAAAACACACAACGGTATATAACTAAATAAGAACATATGGCTTAATTGGCTTGCACTTGGACGGTTACAATTTTTCTAAATTAATCTATTAAATATTTAGAATTTATTATACCTAGATATTATGGTTTCTTTCAGTTTGCTAATACCAATTTTATTAAGTGATGCCTCTCAAAACCCTGCATCTGAGGTACAATTTCCGCCACATTTCAAATTTGGGGCCGCGACATCCGCATATCAGATAGAAGGAGGCTGGAACGCAGATGGTAAGGCAAAATTAAATGAGTAAATTTAGTTTTGGTTTACATGCTGTGTCCTTAATTAACTATCCGCCCGAACTTCAAGACTTAGAGTCTAGGCATTGAGTGTTGGGTGTCGTAACCGAACGCCACACATTAGCTCTAGCAGAGCATGAAGAAAAAAATATAATTAATTTCACCAAATCAACGCTATCCTACTCCTCCACGATGACCAAAAATATTGATAATGACTTACATGTGGTGGTTGTGGTGAGCCGTCGGGCCCAGGATCACAAGCGTTCAGCAGTGAACCCGACGGTCGTGGGAACGATTGCTACTCGGAGGAATGAAATATTTAATATCTTCATTTCGTCGCTATGGCAACGAGACGAAGCGCGGTGATGGCCGGAATGCCAATCGAAACGAAGTGTCTTATTGGGAACGAAATTTGTTCCAGTGTGAAACGAACCCACAACCCTCACAGTCAGACGTTGTGCTATTATACCGCGACAGAATTAAATGCTGAAATGGTATAAAAATGATTTTGCAATTAAAATCACTAAGGCGTATTTTTACAGGCAAAGGTGAAAACATTTGGGATAGATTTGTCCATGAATATCCAGATAAAATAAAAGACAGAGCTACTGGGGATGTAGCAGCGGATTCGTATCACCGATGGCAAGATGACATAGATGCAGCTGTCGACATGGGGCTTCATTTCTACAGGTCCGAATATATTTTTTTATACTTTTTACAGAAATTGCCTTCTGAGATTTAGTGAGATAGAACCTTCGAATTCGGATGTGACTCTGTCGAGGTCAAACCAACGTTTCTGTGGGAATTTTCTCCCTACCGAACAATATTAACTTTAAATGTCGAGTAACTTAGTCTTGATTTCCAGTCATAACGCAAAGATTAACTCCATTAGTAAACCCAGTACCATTGCATTTACATTTTGCCACTGTCGTGTAGAGTCACGATAGAAGGATGTCGAAAAATGGTTAAAATTAATAGTATAATTTATCCTATTCTAGATTCTCAATAAATTGGGCGAGAATTCTTCCTGGTGGGTTTTCAAATACAATCAACAAAGCTGGTGTAGAATACTATAACAAGTTGATAAACGGCTTACTTGCTAAAGGCATCGAGCCTATTGTGACTCTCTACCATTGGGAACTACCGGTGGCGATACAGGATATGGGTAAAATTTATTTTTACATGATAAATTTTGGGGCCAGTCGTGACGCAGGGACACAAAGTGTGTTTGTAAACGCAGCAGTTTGTGGATTCGATTTCTTGAGACTTGAGGAAATAAAATATTTAATATTTTCATTTTCTTCGCTTTTGTGACGAGGCAAAGAACGGCGTTGAGTTCCACCACTCAACATGAAGTGCCTTCGGAATTCGGCGGAAACTGGGGAACGGCGTCTTAACAATAAGTTCCCTCTGTGTGTATCCCTCACATCGTGATGTTAAAAAAATTTAAACTTTAATAAAGCAATCGTGGTTCATGCAAAGCGTCTGAATGTAAACCAGTCGGTTGAGGGATGGATTCCCACACAGAGGAATGAATTATTCCTTGCTTGGTAAGAAAACAAAGTTGTCCCATTCCATTCACTTCTTGAGATGGGAATTTAAAGTTAGTTCTTATTCTTAATCATGAGAGGTTCACACGGTACTCTGCACAGGGTATAAAAAGACCCTTTATATTTTCAGGTGGCTGGACAAACCCACACATAGTCGATTGGTTTGGAGACTACGCTAACATTGTATTCTCTTTTTACGCTGATAGAGTAAAAACATGGCTAACTATCAACGAAGCTATAACAGTATGTGATTTTACTTATAACAATGGGACCTTTGCCCCGGGGATATTAGAGCCGATACATGCACCGTTTCTTTGCAACAAGTACATTTTACTGGCACACGCTAGAGCATATAAGATCTATCACAATAAATATTCATTTGGGAAAGGTAAGTTAGAATACGTCTATCTTTGTGTATAATTAGTAAGTATATAAGACTAAAATAATTATGTAAAAAGACTAGCAGACAAAACACAAGCGAAACTCTCACACCTTATATAACTAGAACTGTAATTAAGATGCTTCTGTGTAAAATTAATTGTAATTAAAAAGTAAAAATTCTAGACTTAAGTCACTTTAACTTTTTTCATTACGTTTTAATTAAAATATATATTTTTCCCGACTGCTAAGGAAGGGTTATGTGAATTTTAAAATGTAGTAAAGTAAAATAATAATAAGATGAAAAAATAGCACAGACTACATAATTATGTAGAATGTAAGGAGATTTTAAATAAGAAAAGGCGTTTGAACAAAGATTCTAATTCCAATTTCAGGTATGATCTCACTAGCGAACAATATGTTTTGGGTGGAACCAGCTTCTCCAGAATATGAAGAGTTAGCAGAATTAGCACGCCAACATTCGGTATTAAATATATTTTTTAAATTCTTAATTCTAATTCTATTGCACATAATTTTATACATAAAAAATGTATAATAAAGGAGCTTAACGCTAAAAAATCTATTGTAACTTTGATTGTCACACTAGCAGTATCTCGAAGATCACAAATACATCACCGTTGCACCAAATGAGCAATATATGAGCAATAGGTTAAGATAACAATTTAAGAATAATAAAAAATTTTTTTTTCAACTTTCTGACCAAATTAGAGACGTTGCTAATTAAGTGACGTAACTCAATTCCTCTTACTAGGACTGGGTTATGAAAAAATAAAGGAATGATTTTTGAAAACAATAATATTTTCCATATTTACAGGCTGGTAGATTTTGTCATCCTATAATGTCTAAACAAGGAGGATGGCCCAAATCTATTGAGGATCTTATGCGCAAAATAAGCCTTGAAGCTGGATATAACAGATCCAGGCTACCAGAATTTACCCAAGATGAAATAGAATATATGAAAGGTATTTATTTAAAGCATAATAATACATTATTTTATGAATAAAGTCATTGAGAGGCAGTAGAACTGAATGTGATTGCAAACGCAATCTATAGATTCAATTAAATAAATTTCATTTTCCCGCTCTGACAGACATGGTGTGGCGTTGAATTTTACTAGTCAACACGCAGTGTCTTAAAATTTAGCCGGAAAGTAGAAAAATGAGTATCTTAAGACCTCCTCTTTCGTCCTCTGCCTACCCTGATGTATGTGCGATAATGCTTGAAGCTGAAATAAAAATTTATAAGGTAACAAATAATAATCCTTATATATTATATTGTTAGGCACAGCAGATTTCCTAGGCCTCAACTACTATACGACAAATTTAATAAGGGCTGCTAAGGTTGGAGAAAAAATTGGCGTCTGGTTCCTAAACGGTTCACAAGAACTGAACGCTGTGTTAGAACGTCCTCCAGGATCTTATTTTGGTTCTTCAACAGTGTTGCCTGTAAGTATGTATGTCTTCATATATTCATATTCCATCAAAAACATAAATGTAAAATGAAAGCCAAGTTCAGTAATAAAACATATGCCTTCAACGATAAAAGACGGTGCTCATTGATTTCCACTCAGGCTTTAATATTTTAACTTGCTGACAAACATTGAAGAACAAGGTGTCAACAAAGAGTTTAGCCGGATAACCACTTTTTTTCGTTTCTTATCTTTATAGTAAAGGACCAACTTATTTATAAAATTGGATTTGACTCCTTGAGTATATAAAAATACTACCACTATTAGAGTGAAAAATGGCATCTGCAGATTGCGGTACCTGCAGATGCTTCGTCAATTTCAATCGACATCATAGTATTTAATGGGTTATATAATTGATGATTTTCCTATTTATTTATATTTTACGTTATAATTATAATATTTTGATAACACTACGATGATAGATTTCTTAGAAGTCTGTTGCCTGTCGTTTGTTCCCATAATACCCAGCAAATATAAATATATATTTTTTACAATTAACAATTTTTTAATAATTCTGAAAAAAAAAACAGTTAAAAGAATGAGTTTATGAATAGCCAAGTTGAATTCAAATTTTATAAAAATATCTTCAATAGACATTAGACTACCAAGAAAATAAACTTTAACATTAAGAGTTGTTACTTCCATAATCCCTTTATTGTAAGGGATTACAGACAGAAAATTAGTATATGCCATCAGTTTTAGTTATTGTTTTGAGGAGTATAAATACCAAATATAATGAATGAGTTGAATATAAAGTCTCGTCTCCTTAGCATCCTCGCGATGCATCCACAAACCCACAACCTTCGCTTTTACCTATGCCAAAAGGACCTCTATTAAGACATATTGAACGTAATTCAAATATATTCATTCCATTCATTCAGTCAGACGTTTACCCCATAGAGCAATTTTACCCCAGGTTATATCTATCTAACCAGTTATGTAGGAAAATGCGTGAAGCTGCTTTTGCTTTTATTATACTGGTTAAAGTATATCAATCTTTTTTTTTATTATGTCAGGTTTTCGCAGAAGGTCTACGTCCTCTGTTGAAATGGCTACAGAATGAGTACAATTTGCCTATTCTGATCACCGAAAATGGTTTTTCTACTGCCGGCTCCGAACTCAACGACTGTGGGCGGGTTAAATTTTTGCGAGAACACTTGGAACAGGTTTGTCTTTAATAAATTTTGAAGGTAGCAATTTAACGAGTCAATTTTTACTTTATTATTATTTTTAGCTTTACGGCTGTATCATGCGTGTAGCAAGAGAGGCTTAAAGAACCCAATGTTCATATATTCGCTTGTTCTCCGAGACGTTGCATATTGAGTGGCGTAAATTAACCCCGTGCTGAGCAGAATGAGAAAATCTAAATAATTTACTACAGCCGTCACGTTTACAGTCAAACGCTTTGCAAATGAACCACGATACCGTCTTTTTAGTACTAATCTTTCGATGAATATCTTTTAATTAATATCGACTTATATTTTTTTATGTTTATATATTTCCTGAATTTTGAGTGTAGAGCAAATAGGGTTTTTACCTAGACTTAGTACGACCAGAAGTTTTTACTGCGCCGTTAAGGAATTTTTTACCTCTAAAAGCCTAACGCATCTCTTGGAACTTGATCAATAAAAAAATATTAATTCATTTTTAAAAATGTATTAATATTTATTCATTATTTTTTTTTATTTTCCAAGTATCTATCGAACCCACAACTATCTCATTTACATTCATCCAATAACCTTATATGTGGCCTCATTTTAAAAGATTAATTAGAATATCTAATATGCTAATAAGAAGACATTTATTTTACAGATAGCTCTCTCAATAGTAAATGATGGTGTTAACGTAATAGGCTACACAGTATGGACGCTCATAGACAACTTTGAATGGATAGATGGTTACGAGTAAGAATATTTTATATTATATTTGTAGATGCATAATTAGAATAAGTAGTTAATGGAATAAAATGTCTAGTAATAATAGTTTATTACTAGTTTAGTAGTCTAAATGACTAATTAAGTATATTTCTGTCTGGTTTTCGACCTGGGTGCAATACTACCACTGCTTTGCTTAAGCTATGTGTTGAAATTCGCCTTGGAATAGGTAACAAGAAGGTCTTAGTTGTGCTTGATTTCTCCTATGCATACAATATTTTTATGGAGCAAATCGTGCAGCTTAAACTTGAACGCAAGTAATACTCAATATACTATAATTGGTTGTCAAATACATATTGCTGAACTAAATTTTCCACTGTACTACTAAATACTCATATTTCTTAAAGTAATTCCATTAAAAACTACGTATGATGATAGATAACACTTTTTCTTGGGATCATCAAATCTCATATTAGCCGTAAAATATTTGCCACGATAGGATCTCTCAAGTAAAAGAATAATTTCCTTGTAATTAAAATAAAAATATTATCATCCACTTCCCTCCTTTTCCAAGTACGAATGGGATTTTATTCTGATTTAATAATTTTAGGACAAAATATGGCTTGTACGAGATTGATTTCGAAGATCCTAGTAAACTGAGGACGCCCAGAGCATCTGCCCAATACTACGGATGTGTAGTTAAAAACAGAACACTACTAGGTGCAGAAGATTGTATCCATAAGGAACATAATAAAAGGCAGAAGAGAATGAGAAAGAATAATAGTGGCCATAAATTAGGAAATGGGGGGCTTTATTTAGTTATACTTTTATTGACGTATCTTTTAAGTTGATGATAAATTATGTAAATCAATTCTTCAAAAATGCTTATTAGTGTCCTTCTCCATTTTTTTTCTTTATAATAAAATATATTTACAGCATATTACATAAGCAACTATGATTTTTTCAAATATTAATAAAATGTTCCAGTTTTATTCATTAAATAAAATACCTGTGACATTTTATCTTTTTGGGTGTACAGACATACATATGAAAAATGTATTAGAGTTCTGTTTTTCACCATTCTCTTACGGAGCCCTAAAAAATACATACTTTTAGCTATTTAGTATAATATTTAGTAACAATAATTATTTAGTAACTATAATTTATTTTACAGTCTATTTATTTACAACTAAGTTAATTCTAGTCTAATTATGAATAAATAAATAAATCGTAATATTCTTTCACTGTTGTGTATCAAATAAAAATAAAAAAGCTATTGTTTTTGTCTGAATATATAGTGTTGTTTTATTTCATACATACGAAGCCAAGTTAATTTTCGGCACCGGTTTACCTCAATAATATTCTACCCTTTATTTTTCGACATTTCAAAAAGCTTCAATGAGAAATCTATTCCATTACTTTATTTATTTATTTGTTACTCATTAATATTGGATAATGAGATTTGAACGAGTGCATGTCAATCACTCGCGACTTCGAGCCCCCATAACTCCTAAACTAAACCATATACTATCAAAATATTATGCAATTCTGTAGAGGACCCAAATAGGTCTAAAATAATTAAAAATAACCATAATGAGCCCTTTAAATTAAATTAATCGCCAACCTGACCCTATAATAATTGCGATTACAGTTAGGTACATTTCCACCACGACGGCCTTGATGGATTTGTTTTGAAGGAAAAAACAACCACGGAAAGGAATCCTGTATTATATATTAATTAATGTTTGTTAAATTGCAAAACTAATTTTTGGTTCTCTTCCTGTTTCCTGTCTCTCAATATACCAAGTACAATACAGTTCTGTTACATAATCAAATAATTTTAAGCTTGACAATATAAACATAATATAAACGCTAATCTCAGGACTTACTGGCTCTAATTTTGTATTTTATAAATTTAAAACCAAGTTCTTTTATAATCAGAAAACTGGCGAGCAGCACCGTGTGTTATTTTACACGAACCATTTGAAGCCACTTTTTACCGTTTCGTAATGTATTTACAATAGAATCTGAATAGAATAGAATAGAATTTGAATACATTCATTAATATCGATGTAAATTAATTTGAAAACTAGACAAGTCAGATATTACACATAAATAAAGTCTCCAAGTTGTAAGAAGAATGGGCATTTTCAGTTGTTATAAAATATTTTATATTGTTAAAAATAAATTTCAGGACTGACCATTGAACTTGGCATACATTTACATCTCACTTCTTTTATCGCGGAAAGCATATGTTTTATTACTGAACTTGGCTTTCATTTTACATTTATGTTTTTGATGGGATTATATAATATACTATAGACCGTCGTGGTGCAGCGGCACAAGGGCGTGATTGTAACGCGACGGTCGTGGATTAATTTAAATATTATTTGAATTTGGAGAGTTCTTCATTTCACTTCGTGACCAGAATGAGAAAA
The DNA here is from genome assembly GCF_056956725.1 of Heliconius melpomene rosina. Lineage (NCBI taxonomy): Eukaryota > Metazoa > Arthropoda > Insecta > Lepidoptera > Nymphalidae > Heliconius > Heliconius melpomene. Next base: position 5,581,172 of record NC_140400.1, read on the forward strand.
TGAAAATATGAAATATTTCATTCCCCGAGTGGGAATCGAACCCTCAACCGTCGCGTATACAGTCGTACGCTTGTACCAATGTGCCACGACGGCTTTGGTGATTACACTTACATCATTATTTTCATGATTTACCTTAAACATGATAATTAAGCGACTAATTAGTTTGTTAATGATGTAACATAATAATATGATGAATAATAAATAAATTTAATCATTATAATTTATATATTACTAAACTAAAATTTGGGTCATTTTATGCACATGAATGTGCATATTCAATGTGCATGTATTGAATGAATTAGTATGTGCATTATTATACCTACTGGTTAACTGTTACATAACAATCAAAACGTATTATTTATATTTTAGTGTAAATATTAACAAGCTATATCTCGAATTCAGATAGAAAGCGAACGAAGTGAGGCTCTACCTACGCTGTATGCCCATGTCATGGCCATTTTCATAACAAAATGCCTATTTTTGTCCCTAGAGAAAAACAAGTAAGTTTGTCAAAAGGTCTTAGGTTGCAAAGTAAACGTGAAAGTGGGCATTGTTTACATTACCTTCCAGAAGTCAGTCCGAGAGGCGTCAGGCCTTCATGGCTTACTATACGAGTATGAGGTAAAAATAGTTGAACCTCCTCTATCTCTATATTAGTTTGTCTATCTATCTACCAATATACCGTTATATGGAAAACATACTTAGGAGGCTCTGTCATTTTGAGATACAGAGACCTAGCAGTCCGCGAGACATAAGGTGAGCTTTGCATTTGAGAGTGATCAACAAAAGTAGAACAGCAGTAAGTACACTAACAAAAGTTCGTTAAATTGAAACCGTCAAGAGATTTATGGTATCGTATATATAATAAAACAGCAAAAATATTTTGTCTGTACATTCAGTATTTTGAGTGAAATGGATAGAGAGACACTTGAAAAGAATAATAAAAAGCAAAAATATTTAAATATATTAGGTGTCATTCTGTAATGACAGTTGTCAGTCAATTCTGTTTTTGAGTGGGACTAAACGGAGTGTCTTCTTAGTTCAAGCGGGCGAAGCCGCTGGCGGGCCGCTAGTAAACAATAACTTTATCCTGAAATTCATAATAATATTCTCGTTTACATGCTGTTCATTGGATGTAAAATAATATAGGAACATGATTGTTCTGTTTCATATAATTAACAATAATTAGTAATAAGATAGGAGCATATTAATTAAATCATAAACAAGTAGAAGTTATCTTCGATTTTCCCTATAGCCCAACGGATTGGCGGATGTTCCCCAATTATGTAAGAGGAAAACGACCAATTATATTAGATGTGAATTCGAATTTGATATATAGAAATACAAAGATTATATTACTATCACCATCATTATTATCATCAGCTTATCCTAGTTCTCTGCCTTTCCAATGGAATGTCACTGAGTCCGATCTTCGGCTCTTTGCATCTAACCCATGCCACCCAATTAATTTATTTTTAACGTTTTAGTTCATTTTATTAAGAAATAATAAAAGCTTGTTCTTAAAAAAGGTTTTTTTTTCTTTAATTTTATTTTAAAAGTGGAAGTGGAGACAGGGCAAATTGCTAGTTTCACATATATTATTATATATGTCAACAGGAATAATGGAATAAAGTTAAGGAAAAGATGATAAAATATATTAGGGTATAAATATACAGGAAGGTAGTATTCTACCTTCAGTTGGGAAGGAGGAGTATTACCGCTTCTGGAGTCCAACTGAAGAGAACAAAAGAATAACCCGTGATGTGGTGGAAAACGGTGATTGTAAGGTAAGATAGTCAGAGTATTTTAATAATTTTTTTTTCTATAATTTTTAAAAATCAAGTAATGTCTGTATGTTATAGGATTAAGGGGTTTTTAACACGGCTTTATAAAGTCAATGTAATAAAACTAAGAAACTGAATTAGGCCTATTTGTAATAATGATTCACACCAATGTTTTTTTTATAAAAAAAATCTGTTTCTATTTTTTTTACTATCTTCAAAAATAACTGATATATAAGCATTAAAGTACGGGGTCCGCGGCAAAATCTGGCTAAGTGACGTCAGGGTGCATCTTGCCACAATTTTATACTTTGGTTCGTTTAGCTCTCGCTGTTTTGCTATGAATTCAATTGTTTTTTATAGTAAATAAATAAAATGGTTAAAAAAATACTCTGTATCACCCATAATCGCACATAACAGTCGCCGCAGGAGGACGGAAAGAGAAGGCAGAGAACGTATGGCTCAGTTTGTCAGAGCGCTTCCAAGAGTCGTGGATTTAAATACGTTCAAATTCTTTTATACATATTTTTCTTTCCTAAGTGTGGAATGGAACACTTTCAAAAATATTAAAAATATATAAAAAATAAAATTTGTAAAAATGTCCCTAAAAAGATTCTAACAATAGTAATAAATAGTAACAAACGTAGCGTAGCTTGATGAGAAAGGCTTACGGTTTACGCCTTACGGTAGTTGTTGACACAACCGAGATTGGACGGTTTCCAAGAGGCACGGGTTCAAATCCTACTACGTTCAAATTTTTATACGTTTTCTTAATAAGTAGTATTTTAAAATTTTAAACAATCCGTATCCATTTAACCAAATAATATTTCTTCAGAAATAAATCTAAATTGTTAGTTTAGAAATTCACTAAGAAAAAGAGGTTTTTGTAGGAAATATTAAAAAACACGAAAAAATCAGCTGTATGCAGCTGGCATGCAGCAAGAGTCTAGAAAGTGGGAAACAAAGTGTTAAAAACATTTTATTTCCCACATTCCACTGAATTTTTTAGGCATTGCGTGTCGAGTGATGGAACTCTTTGCCTTGGCGCCACAGCGAAGAAATGAAAATATTAAGAAACAATAATTCATTCCCTCGAGTGGGGTTCGAACCCACAACCGTCCCGTTACACCGTTCGGTCCTTGCGTCACTCTTACCCAGGAAACATTTTTTTTATTATTTAATATTTTTTTTGTTGTATTACTAGTGTTACTTTCATAATTGTATGTTTTCAGCACCTTTATAGGGGCCTACGTGGTTCAAAGTGCCAAATTTCCACCTGGTTTCCGATTTGGAGCAGCAACATCTTCCTACCAAATAGAAGGAGGCTGGAACGCAAGCGGTAAGGTTTCCTACACTTATGTGTGGGTCCTAATATGAAGCTTTTTTACATTTAAACGCAAGCTTGTTATTTGTAAAGAAAAGTAGCACCTTTGTTATAATGTTACAAACCAAAACTAATAAACTGATTGTTTGTATAGCCAACCAGAAAACATAGATGAAAATTTGGATTCTTTTATTAATTGAATGGAATGGAATTATTATCATTGAATTATCATACAATGGAGTTAATTGTTTTTTTTTTTAGATTTTAATTAATATTTATTTACACACCTTAATTATAATATTTTTCACTTAACAATGTGCTATTTAATTACAAATAACAATAAATGGAGAGATGCTTCACAAGCCGAACGCTCAGACCTCTCTATCGTTTATTCCGCTCTCTGGCTCTCGTCAAGCCGGCATTTATCAGTTTATAAGGTGTTATCACGTCAAAACTTAAATTAGATAATTATATATATTAAATTAATTTAAAACATTCTAATTTAATATTATTTTATGTTTACAGACAAGTCAGGAAATGTATGGGATCATTTCATTCACTCAAAGCCTGATAGAATTTTAGATTTGTCGAATGGAGATATTGCGTGTGACACCTACAACAATTGGAAGAGAGATATAGAAATGGCTGAAGAATTGGGCCTTCATTTTTATAGGTAACAAAATTTAACTTTTTTAGGCATGCTTGGAAAGACATAGCTTAAATGATGCCCTTTGCTTTTTTTTATTGGGCAAAGACCAACAGCCTAAGATCCATAATACAAATTTTATTTTCACTTCTATAAACACTTCCTATGACTGTGATGTTTTTATTTCACTTTTAGATTTTCTCTTTCCTGGACACGGATATTGCCAACTGGATATCCATATAAGATAAGTGAAGATGGAAAGGAATTCTATAATAATCTAATAAATGGCTTACTTGCGAAGAACATAGAGCCTATAATAACTCTGTATCATTGGGATCTACCACAAAACTTACAGGATTTGGGTAATTACTTTACTGAATAATTTTTATTGGAAAATATTTTATGACTTAGCGGAACAAATTTGTATTGTGCAAATAGAAAGAAACATAGCAAAATAAATAGGAGCAACGTAAAAGGAGGATGTTGAAAAGAAATAAATGATGGAATTATTTTTATTATTTTAATTTTTTTTTGTAGGAGGATGGGCCAACCCTTTAGTAGTAGATTGGTTTGCCGACTACGCGCGTGTTGTATACAATCTGTATGCTGACCGTGTGAAGATCTTTTTGACGCTTAATGAACCTACGGCATTCTGTGACTTTTCTTTTAATATGGGTCTTCATGCACCTGGTGTGGTTAGCACTGGAATTGGGAGTTACTTATGTAACAAGCACGTTCTGTTAGCTCATGCGAAGGCATGGAGGATATATGATAAAGAATTTAGACCAAAATATAATGGTAAGAAACAATATTAATTACTTTACAATGCTATTTATATTTAAATAATAAATAATAAAATTACATTTTGTGTGATTTAAATTTAAGGTAAAATTGGTATAACCAATGCTCTCTTATGGTTGGAGGCAGAAAATAAAGATGAGGAAGAAGCAGCAGTTCTTGCTAGGGAAGTTATGGTTCGTGAATATTGTAGTTTTGTTTATACTTAAACGCCAAACTTTCTCAAATTAAATTTACGTTTCATAATATTTTTTAGCTTGGAATGTATACATATCCAATATATTCTAAAGAAGGTGGTTGGCCACCTCTGATAGAGAAGCATATGAAGGATAGATGTGAGAGCCAAGGCTGGAAAATATCGAGATTACCCAAATTAAGTAAAGAGGAAATTGATCTTATTAAAGGTAAATAATATTCGTATTTTAAAAACAAATAAAAATTATAAAAAATAATTTTAATTAAAAGTTAATTATAACATTGTCTATGTTTGCTCTAGGAACCTACGATTTTGTAGCTTTCAACTACTACACAGCTCGTACAGTACGCAAAGCAAAGGATGGTGAGCAGGTTGGGCAGTGGCCTATGGAGGGAAATTTTGATTTCGATGTTATATTCTCCGTTCGACCAGAATGGAAAAATGGAGCTGATTGGTTCTATGTACGTATATAATTATAACTAGATGCCAGCTCGCGGCTTTGCCCGCATACCACCTAAAATTCTGTTATTATACTGCATTTGCCAACAGATTGTTTACATAATTTATACATTCAATAATTTTTCATAATTCTGAGAAAGTGCAAGTACTACGTTGCTGCTTGAGAAGATGTCATTAGCGGCAAGGGCGCCCCCCGTTTGTCAGGGGTTTGTCAGGCTCGCCTACCGAGGGTTTCGAGCTTTTTCTGAAATTCAGGCTTTAATACCAAATTTCGCACCCCTTTTATTTTTATTTTATAATTGTTTAGAATTTAACCTCAAATGAATAGTTTCCGGAATTTTCCTAAATAAGTACTACCTGTAGACGCCAGCTGCCAATTTTTATGATTCTAGGTTAACCCGAAGTACCCTACTAATTTTGATTCTCTTTATAGTGTCGAAATATTTTGTTTGAATTTCAACTCAATATCTCCAAGCGTTCTTGAGAAAAAGGCTCTTAACAGACAGACATGTATTACAAAGTACTTACATATATTTAGCTATTTCTGCAGCAACTATGGTGCACAGACTTATGAAAAAATCTTGTAGATTTACCTTCATAAGCATATCGTCGTGGCGCAGCGGTACAGTGCGGCGTTGATGTCCGCCACTCAACACAACATGTAACGTCTCGAAAATTTCACGGTGAAAAAATTTAAAATACTATTTAATTACAGATATATCCACCAGGTCTTCGCAATCTCATCAGGTGGATGAATGACAAGTTTGGAAAACTACCAATTTATATAACGGAAAATGGTTACGCTGATACCGATCCTACATTGGAAGATGTCAACCGCGTACAATATTATAAAGATCACTTAGAACAGGTAAATGAAACTATTTTTTACAGACTGGTTAAAGTTCGGTCAATAACTATTATATGTATATTTTTTGAGAGAGTTTATTGTTGAATTTACTCTTATATTATTGAGAGAGAGAATTATATTCTTCAATTTTAAGGGAAAAAATTGGTATGGGTTCGATGCCCACTCGGAGGAATGAATTATTTTCATTTCGTTGCTCTAGTAACAAGACAAAGCGCAGTGTTGAGTTACGGCACTAAATAACTAATTGGACGAAAATTAAAAAGTAGTGTCTTAACACTGACTTACCTCAGCCTACCCTGCTATATGCAGGATACAGCGCGGAGAAAACGAAACGATACTATTTATTTACATATACATAAAATTAATTTATACATTTTAATATCAGATTCTTCTATCCATAAACGAAGACGGAGCGGACATCAAGTGCTACACGGCGTGGACAATGATGGATAACTTTGAATGGGCCTTTGGATACAAGTAATATTTTATATTTAATAACATATTTTTTCAGCCACATGCTATATCCTGCATTTTCCGACGAATTCTAGAAGTATTGGGTCCTGAGTGGCGGAACTCAACGCCGCAGTTTTCCTCATTACCAGAACGAGGACATGAAAATATTACAAATTTCATTTTTCGAGTGAGAATCCAATCCACAACTTGTGGCGTTTTCAGTCGTACTCTTCTGCCCCTGTGCCAGGATTAATTGAGGCTTTGAGGAGGAAGTTAGGATTATATTTTCATGTTGATTTATGTTTTCAGACTTAAATTCGGCCTTTACCAAGTGGATTTTGAAGATCCGAAACGCACTCGTCGTCCTCGGGCATCCGCTAAGTACTACAAGGAAGTCATCAAGCAACATCGTCTTGATGTAGATAGCGACAATAAAATAAGTGATGAACTTTAACATCTCTTTAATAAAATTTTCTGACCAAAATCACTTTTTTTTTCTTTAATGTAAGGGCCACGTTAGTGGTTTCTTTAACATGAGCCTAGCAAAATCCTCGGGGTTGGTAGGATCTACCTTTTTTCGAAACGTTTCAGTGTTTCTTTGAAGCCCCATTAATTGAATTTAAATTATATCGGCATTAAAATCCACAGTGTCTCTAGTAGATTTATTGCATACTAGCGACCCGTTCGAGGCTTCGCCCGCTTAAACTAATGAATTGGTTATTTGATACACTGTAAACCTTCGCGTTTTAAGGTATAATGTATATTTGGAATTCACATAAGATCTCTAGAGTAGAGTAGGGAAATTTATCAAAATCAGAGTTGGAAAAAAAATAACCTATCTAGATTTATAACTAAATCGTTATTAGACATTACTAATAGTAAGAAAAAAACTTTTATTGATTATAAAATATAATTTATTCTTAGTTACAATTATAGAATATCTTTATTAGAATTTTGGTTATGCCCATAATTAGTGCAAAATAAATAAGCGAAAGAAGAGCCTGCCTGCCGCTACCGAATGATAAGAAAGACCAGACAGGCTGGCGCCGTTATGGATTACGTAACGACGCGGTATACATGAGTGTAACCTCATTTTTAAGGGTCCTCCTCTTCCTTAAGGTTTTTTGATAGCTTCATCCACGTCCTGCATATGAAGCGCACCGTGGCCACCGTTTTATTTGGCTTTAGGACATAATACAGTATAGTAATTTCTTTTATAAAACCGAAAAAACAATGACAAGATAGTAGAAATAGATAATAAAATTTCTTGTTTCAAGGTTTTAAATTTTCTTGAGGTTGGTGAAAAAGAGAGTGCATTTTTCTGAAAATAATCCTCACATTATAGTTAGGGAGGCGAAGCAGCAAACTGTGGAGTCACTCGAGCGTCATTGAGACCTATTGGGTTGCGAAGCTTAGATGATAACAAGAAATAAATGTCATATAAAAAATTTCGTTTGACCGGTGGGTTGAGGGGTTATAGATTTTCAAAAATGTAAAAAAATACTGTTTCATGGATATACTCGAGCGCGTCAGATATTGATATCATCAATTGCCTACGTCTTCTCAAGCATGAAAATATGTTAATCTGACAGTTTCCATGGTGGAGGTGGTCGTACGTAAGAGTTAAAAATGGCAAAAAAAAAATATTGTTGAGCGCGTCAGATTTTCTAAGGGGGTGTTAAGTGAACCTAAAAAAAAGCTCTGATGTAATAATCTGACGATTTGGTTGTGACGCAGGCTCGTAGGGGAGAGCGGGGCCAAAAGTTCCGATTTTTTTTTAACCTCAAATATTGCTATGAATACTTGATTTCAGTATTTATACAATATAATCAAATTCAACTTACATATCTAGACTTGCAATTAAAACAGTAATTTGGGGTATTCTTTGTAAGACTTTTTTATTATGAATTTTTTTATGACTGAAGTCGGAAAGTAACAACTTACCCCGACTTGGGGCAAGTTGTTAAGAAACCGGGGTAAATTGTTACCATATTTTTAAAGCTATTATTTGCAAAATAACAAACAATAAATAATCGAACAAAGCCTGTTTATTTAAGGAATAATCAACAGTATCATTAATAATCACCAGGCGCAAAATCAAATCTTTTTTAACCGACTTCTGTAAGAAAAGGAGATTATCAATTCGACTGTTTTTTTGTAATGTATGTTACTTCATAACTTTTGATTAGGTGAACCGATTTTGATGTTTTTTTTTTATTTAAAAGGTAGTGCTTCCCATGTGGGAACCAAGTTTTTTTTTGGTTTATTTTGGACAATGGTATCTATGAGAAAATCATATAAGTCTTAAATTTATATTGGTACGTGTGCGACAAAATGACGAATAATTCAATATCACGCCAACCAATTCCAATGTTTCTTTTCTTATTTGAAAGGATACACTTCAAGGATAGTTTGATGAAAGTTTGGTTAGGTTCCGATTATAAAATCCGGTCAAAATTGAGAAAATTTATTTTTGTTTGGTAAATTTCTCTTATACTGGAATAGTTACAAGGGAAAATTTTGTTAAAATTATTGTCAGACGTAAGATTCCCCATCGTCGCATTTCTTTTCAACCAACCTCAAAAAGATGTTTTCATTTTCCACCGACTTCAAAAAAGGGAAAGGTTCCCAATTCGCCCAAATATTTTTTATGTGTTTTCTTGTCAATATACCAAAATGTTAGTTTCCACAAAAATAACACCTAATTGAATCAAGTTTTACATATCACAACAGATGCCACTCGTTAACAACCACTACCACCACAACCAACACTCGTTTAAGAAGTATCCTTTTAAGGTTACTTATCACTTAAAATCGTAAAAAGAATTAATTTTGAACAAAAAAAAAACCGAACCGAAAAACAACGAACTAAAAAGTAAAAGATAATTTTACATAAAATAAAACTATTTTCATTTTGTTAAACCAAAATAATAAACAAAGATTTTATAGCTTTAGCTTTTTCCGCTCAATATGTATATATAATTCTTTGGTAACAGTTTTTATCTTATTCCTACAATCTTTGAAAACTACAGCCGCTGCTTTTTGCATCAACTCATATGACACATAACCTCGAGTTGATTTTCGAGCATAAGTCCGCATGTTACTAAATTACAATATTATTTAGTATTAAAAATTACAATATTTACATCCCATTATTGGTACAAATGAGTTGACGAAAGTTTTTCCGAGGTCACAACATGCCCCAAAAAAAGGAAACATCTAGCCCCAAAAACACGTGTTGAAAAAAATTTAATATAAACAAGATTAGGAAACATAAATAATTTACAAATAGTGTCCCGAAATAGTAGATAATATATGTAAAAAAAACACTAACATACTCGAGGTTAATCGTTAAAATTTGTGAGACAGACCAAAAATATCAAATGCGAAAATATTTACAAACAGGCACCAACGACACCCGTGTGCTATTCCATTGGTTTCGGGTGCCAGTGGATTGTTCAATATGCTAGCCATGGGTGCGCTATCACATTGCATTTCACTATATGTTTACTAAATATTCCTATCACTTTTCTCCGCGAAATTATTTCCACCGGAACAACTTACCTCGGTAACTTTTAGCCCCGCTCTCCCCTAATCGTTGTTTGAAAAGGCAAAAAAAATCGTCATTTTGAAATAATCGTTTGCCTCGACACCAGAGCGAAGAAATGAAAATATGAATTTAAATAAATATTTCATCTCCTGGAATGGAGATTGAACCCACAACCAGTAGGTTTTACAGTCACACTTTGTGCCACTGCGCCACGACTGGCCTCAATTTTTTTATTCATTGAACGTAATCAATAGAAAAACTCAAAAAATGGAATGTTACTAAAAGCATGTATGTTTGAAATAGAATACTTGTATTTATAAAAAAAACTACAAAAAAAATTTTTTTTTTCAAGTATTTTTTCAAATTATCATCTTCATTGATGAGTTAGGGACTAATAAAAAAAAGAAAGAGGGAGATAGGAATAGAAATACGTTGAGAGGAATATATGTAATTCTTAGGTACATCAAACTTTATCGATCAATTTCTATTACTTCGGCTTGCGGAATTTGTCAGATTATATATTTTTCGTAATCCTTGAATGATTCCCTCCAAAATAAAAAAAAATAAGCCGCGCTCGAGAATGTCCAGATAACGTTTTTTTTACAACTTTGGAGCCCTCTCCCTCCTTTGCGTCACTCTCAAATTGTCAGATTAGTGGAATATACACGATTTAGCATTTATCTAACTTACCCTGCCTTAATCTGACGCGCTCGAGAATGTCCAATGATCAATTTTTTTTTACTAATCTGATCCTTTATCCTAGACGCGCGGCTATACATATGAAGCTCATATTTGGTGGAAGTACGTAACCGAGTACAAGGAATCCCCAGTATCTTAATCTGATGCGCTCGAATGACTCCACAAGTCCCCTCTTCGCCGCCCCTACTATTAGTAAAAAAATGCATTACAGTTCATCAGTAATTTTATTATTATCTACATCAAAAGAGTGATATTTTATAACACGCTTGTAGTACTCCGCGGAGGCACGAGGACGACGGGTGCGTTTTGGATCTTCAAAATCGACTTGGTATAATCCAAATTTTGATCTGGAAACATAGAATGAATAAAAAGAAACTATGAATAGGGTAGTTGAAATATTTTTATTCCAGTTTTTTAAGGCTTACGCTTCTTGCAGAGCAGTATGAAGAATAAAGTGGTAATCTAAACCCCCTTTAACTATCACATTTTAGTCACACATTGTTCTTCTACGATACAATAGACTCTTTGGTCTTTTACCATCGTTGTTTGATTACAAACTTGCAAATGGCGTAAAAAAATATAAATATCTGTATACCTGTATCCATCAATCCATTCAAAGTTGTCTAACATAGTCCACGCTGTGTAACCCGTTACATTTACTTTATCTTTTTCAATTGCTAGTAACACCTAAAAGACAAATAAAAAATATATACTTTTAAATTTTTATGTTAATATTCTCAGCATAGCTTATGCCGAAGCAAAATTAATTGATTAATTAATTTTTGGACCATGACAGAATAGAAAGCACTTCTTAATTTTATTTTTCATTAAGTATTTACACAAATATATACCTGCTTCAAATGTTCCTTGTAATATTCAACACGATCGTCGTCCTGTAAAGCAGGATCGTAAGAAGCGAAGCCGTTTTCCATAATTACAATTTCTATATCTCCATATTCTTGTTTCAACCACCGTAATTGCTTACGTAGACCCTCTGGGTAGATCTGCAATATATATTATTAGAATATAAAGAAATATTTAGTTGATAAATAAAAATTTGCTATTAAAAAAATAAGTTCTCGATAATTGATAAATTTGAATGGTAGCTGCTAATTTAAAATAATTTACTTAATATAATATAAGAAAATCATGTAATAAATAATTGTTTTCATTTTCCCAAATTATAAGCGATTTATTAGTTTATTAGTTATTTTTTATACGCTTTTTATTCGCTTTATATTCTTTACTATCAACGTTAGAGCAAAAATACTAAGAAAATCGGCTAATTTACATACATAAAACCATTTAGTTCCAGCATTTCGCCAATCGGGGCGTACAGAGAGGATCACATCAAAGTCAACGTGTCCATGTGTAGGCCAAATGCCAATAGGCTCACCCTCCTTCGCCATACGCGCGGTACGAGCTGTATAGTAATTCAAACCGTAGAAATCGTATGTTCCTGAAAAATAAAAGCAGGCAAATAAGTTACCAGTCTTATAAAATGGTAATAGAATTTAATATTCTAAAATATAAAGTGTAGCGTTTTATATGATATTAAGTTACTTTAAAATCAGCTTCACGCTGTATCCCGCACGCAGCAGGGTAGGCAGATGGAACCTAGTGTCTTAACACAGTGTCTTAATTCTGAAGGCATTACGTGTTGAGTGGCAGAACTCAACGCCGCGGTTTTGATTCGACACCAGAGCGAAAAAGGAAATATAAGTACAGAACGAATGTGTCGTTCTCATTGTCTATCCTGTTATATGCGTAACTAGCGGACGCGCGCAGCTTCGCTTGCGTATTTAAGGGTGAATTCTAATAACCCATGAAACATGTGTTCAATGAAATATTTTTAAGTCTAAATTTCAAATTTTATAAAAATCGGTGGCAATTTAAAGATTTTTCCATACAAACTTTCAACCCTTTATTTGCACCCTTAGGGGGTGAATTCTAGAAAACCATGAAACATATGTTCAATTAAATATTTTTAAGAGTCTAAATATCACATTTTATAAAAATCGGTGGCGATTTAAGAATTTTCCCATACAAACTTTCAACCCCTTATTTGCACCCTTAGGGGGTGAATTCTAGAAAACCATGAAACATGCGTTTAATTATATACGTTTAAGAGGCTGAATTTTAAATTTTATAAAAATTGGTGACGATTTAAAAAAACCTATACAAACTTTCAACCCCTTATTTGCACCCTTAGGAGAAGAATTCTAGAAAATGATGAAACACGTGTTCAATTAAATACTTTTAAAAATCAAAATTTCAAATTTTATAAAAATCGGTGCCAATTTAAAAATTTTTCCATACAAACTTTGAACCCCTATTTCACACCTTTAGGGTTAAAACTTTTCAAAATCCCTTCTTAGTGGATGTCCAGATTACGAAAGTAAACTTTTGTCCAAATTTCACGTTTCTACGCACAGCGGTTACGGCTGTGCGTGCGTCTTACCTCAGTCAGTGAGGACAAGTCCTTTTATATATATATAGATATTAGAAATAAAATATGACTATAAAATACAATATAATAAAAAAATGCAATACGTTTAATAAAAGTACCTTTAACTAATTCTATCTCTTCTTTTGTAAATTCTGGTAGAAATTCTTTCGTTTTCTTCTTTAAAGTCTCTTGTAATAATGGTGGCCATCCTCCTTCTTTAGAGTAAATGGGATGTGAAAACATTCCTGCCTTTAAAGTTATAATGTAATTACATATCAAAAAATAACAAAACGAAACAAAGATAATAAAAATTTAAAATATAAAAATCTACTATAGAAATTATGCATATAAAAAAAATCTAAAAACAACCTTCAACACGAAAAACATAATGAATAAATAAACGCACGTATTTTTTTTTAAGATGTTGACTTAGAAGCCTAATTTTTCTTTGCTCCAAAAGACGGTAAATCTAGATATTTGATATTAATTTCAGTTTGATACCTTCACGCTATATTCAATAAATAACCTTGGCAGACGGACAAACGGATAACTAAAGTTTCATTTTTTTTGACAAAAATACAAATTGCCAAAAATAAGATATAGAGGATAAAAATATAATTTACCATGAGCTGCAAAGTTAATTTTGCGGCCAATTCCTCATTTTCGTTCTCTTTTTCAATCCACAATAATTGATTCGTCAGCGACACTTTTCCTGAAATTTTGTAAACAATATTATATATACTTATATACTAGCGGCCCGCTCGCGGTTTCACCCGCGTGAACTATGTTATTATTAATTTCTGTCTCCATGACTACGTCCTAGTGACGTCTATGCAAAATTTGAGACTCTTAGCATTTGTAGTAACGAAGTTTCATACAAACTTTCGACCCCAAAAACAACCCCTTAGAAGTCGAATATTGCAAATTCCCGTCTTAGCGAGCACCTACGTCTTATAAGTAACTCCTAGGCAAAATTTGAGATTCCTAGCACATGAAGTTTCTGAGATTTCGTGATGAGTGAGTGACCTTTCGATTTTATATATATAGATAGTCTTATAATATGGTAATAAACTGAAATATCATAAGTAGTACATTGGTAATTGTAACGAGCATCACGCTATATCCCGCATATAGCACGGTAGGCAGGGTCCCTCTGCCTAGTGTTAAGACACTCCGGTTTCACTTTCCTCCGACTTTTTGAGGCACTGGGAACTCAACGCCAGACTTTTATCCTGCTGGCACAGCAAAGAAGTCAAAATATAAATAAAGAAAAATTGCGAATTTATTTTATTGCTTGTGGGAAAAAGCATGAAGCTGATATAACTATTAGCCCAAGAGACGCCATTTAAATCCTATATTAAATTTAATATTAATTATTTCTTAAAACCAATTACCATGATATTTATGTCGAAATTCAACATCATATATCCTCCAAGCTTTCGCGTGAGCCAACATAGCATTCTTTATGCACATATAGCTTCCTATACTTGGACTATATACTCCTGGTGCATGCAACCCAGTGTGGTAAGCAACATCACAGAAGACGATTGGCTCATTCAAAGTTACCCAGGTCTTCACGCGGTCCCCGAACAGAGTGAAAGCTATACGAGCGTAGCTCGCAAACCAATCTGCTATTAGTGGATTTGTCCATCCTCCTGTTGTAAAAACATAGATTTTTTTCACTGTATATAATTGCCATATTAATCTCAATATTAAAATTAATAATATATCAAAAATGTAATGTTTTTCTACAGCAAATAGCAAAAGAAGTAACTGAATTTCCTAACTTTTTCTATGTATTTCTTATTTAATATCTTCAAAATAAAGCCTAAATTCTATCCAGGTCTACAACAATACAAGGATACATATGTTCGATATAAACTGGTAATTTTTTCGTGAATATGTTTAATGCAGAGGCACACTTTGATATATTAAATTCTTTGTTGCAAAATGCTAAATCGACTGCCTGTGGGTTTGATCACCACTCGAGGAAGTGAAAATGATCTACGTTTACATTTCCATTTCTTCGTTTCCATTTAACATCATCACAAATCTTTGATGATTTATACTATAAATTGTCAAATGGTAAAAAAATTAAAATGATAATTTTATAAACATAATTAAGTATAAGTCCTTACCTAAATCTTGCAGCGATTGCGGTAGATCCCAATGGTATAAGGTAATAACAGGTTGAATGCCTTTGTTTATTAAAGCATTAATTAGTTTATTGTAATATTCTTTTCCATCTTGACTCACGTAGCCAGCGAAACCTCGTGGCAATAACCTCGTCCAACTTATAGAAAATCTGAAGAGAATTTTGATAAAACTTAAGCATATTTGGGATGGACACATAAAGTAGATGGCGTGATGGGGCGATATTCGCAAAGTGGCGGGCATGAGCTCAGTGGTGTGCCATTGGAGAGGCCTATGTCCAGCAGTGGACGAGGATAGGCTGATGATGATGATGATAACTTTTTAATCTCTTCCAATTCATCCGCAGTGTAACTGCAACCTGACTCTCTCACTGCCATATAGTCAAAGACCTTACAACAATACCCTTATGATTCATACCAAGAATAGAACAGCTACCCACATTTTAATTTTATTTGAAGGTAAGTAGACATTTTACTGCTGCGCCATGACGGCCTTTAGTAAAGCAAATTTTTATTAGCTTCACGCTGTATCCCGCACATAGCAAAGTAGACAGAGGCAACCTAGTGTTACGACACTGCGTTGCCACTTCCTTTTCTCACTTTCCGTAGAATTCTGGAGGCATCACGTGTTGAGCAACGGAATCCATGCTATGCCTTGTTACAAGAGCGAGGAAATAAAAAATATAAGAAAATATCTAATCTATAATCTAGGAAAATATATATTCAGACTTAATTTAGAAGCGATTAATGTAGGAGCAAGCTAATCTATATATATATAAAAGGACTTGTCCTCACTGACTGAGGTAAGACTCACGCACAGCATTAACCGCTGATGGTAGAAACGTTAAATTTGGACAAAAGTTTACTTTCGTAATCTAAGAAGGGACATCCACTAAGAAGGGATTTTGAAAAATTTTAACCCTAAAGAGGTGAAATAGCGGTTCAAAGTTTTTATGGAAAAAATTTTAAATCGGCACCGATTTTTATAAAAGTTGAAATTTAGATTTTTAAAGGTATTTAATTTAACACGTATTTCATCGTTTTCTAGAATTCTCCCCTCTTATTATTCCCCCCCTAGAGAGAACCCTTAGGGGTGCAAATATTCATAAATTTTCATAAAATTTGAAATTTAGACTCTTAAACGTATATAATTAAACATATGTTGTATGGTTTTCTAGAATTCACCCCCTAAGGGTGCAAATAAGGGGTTGTAAGTTTATATGGAAAAATATTTAAAACGCCACCGATTATTATAAAATTTGAAATTTAGACTTAAAAATATTTCATTGAACACATGTTTCATGGGTTATTAGAATTCACCCTTAAATAGGCAAGCGAAGCTGCGCGCGTCCGCTAGTATATGATAATCAGTTATTATTTTATGCATAATAAAATTATAACAATTTCTAACTGTGTGTTTCCTTACCGCAACTATAGATATAGATATTGGGTCATAATCAGAAAAGTGGACATTTTCGAATTCGTAACGTAACTGATAAGTAACAATACTGATAATGTTTGTTACGAAACTGATGTTATAAGGCATTATACACAACAAAATAAGAATATTATATGAATAAAACTATTGGTTTTTTTATTTAATGAGACACAAATTAAAATTTTAAAGATTCAATCGTTGAATTAATAGATTATAAATGTAAGAAAACATAACAAAGTGACAATATTAACTATATAATAACGCTAGTTCGTAACGTAATAAACTTATATTTCTAGTTAGAAATCACAAAGTTAATGATAAAATTAAACCCACTTTAAAATATATCAAAATTTGAGTCGTTATCACGGGAATTAAGTTGAATTCTTTGTAAGTGTTTATTTCGCATATCTTCATTAATAGGATTGGTCTGTTTAAGACGTTCTCTATATCTTTTTTGTCTATCAGCATTTGACATAGGAGCCATGACGCTTACTGAAAATAAAAAATAGTTATCAATAGGTATTTAATAATATTTCATGTATATTGTCTAGTACAGAACCTATTTGTTTTTAAATAAAAGCCTCACCCGCTTGAGCTACATATTTATTAATGCACTATCTCCAGAGAAAAAAAAAAATTACAAAATCACAACTAATTTCAGGAAGAATAAAAAAATGTTTTTAACTAAATCGGTTAAGCCGTTCTGAGATAAGCGTGCACAAACACATTAAACAAACAAGCAAACAGACAAAAAACTTAAAAATCATTATTTTTGGTTACTTCACGTTATCAAAAGTCACTAATTATTTTTTTCATATGCCAGCATTTTTTTTTATATACATAATCTTCCTATGGTAACGTAATTATGAACTAGGCTTCATATTTTCTCAGTTCCGTTACGTAACGAAATATAACAAAATTGAGAATAAAATCTGAGAAATTCTAACCTTTTTAAATATTTGCTCATAAGCCACGTGTTGCATGTGCAAGCACTGAAGTTCTTTTTTGAGATTTTGTAAAAAGACGCAAATAACATAAACAAGAAAACGAAATTATAGAATACTTACCAAAATAAAAGCCGTTTATAACCCTGAGATGTAATTTCACGCATTCCCTCTAAAACATTTGAACCCCTCAACTGCTGCGAGAACACTACTGGTTGTAGTTACGACAGCATTGACTTCAAGAATTATGGTGCCACAATAAAAAATAATATTAAATATCATTCAAAATAATTGCGTTCATAATTTAATTGTACGTTACTAGTCCTGAGTAACAAAAAGACAATATTTTGGGACAAATTTACTTAACTAATATATACTATTTACTAAATAATATATCAATAAAAGTAGTTCTATTTAATATTATGCATAATGTAAAGTAATATAAACACATCTGAAATCAAATAAAACCATAAATATTCGTAACAAATCTATTTTTAAAAAGTAAAGTGGTGAATGGGACACGAAAAATTGTATGGAAGCATTTTGAAAGGATTTTTGCAACTAACAAAAAATACTATTATTAGCCATAATACATTTAAAATATTACAAAAATCTTTAAGTTAATAAGTAAATTTATCTTAAATGGCAAAATATTTAAGCTATCTTTAAAATTGTATTTTTAAAACGCATTCAAAGTAGCGGGACAAGAAAAGACACAAAATGGTCACTTTTTCTGATTATGACCCTATTACATAACTATGATCTACTCTTGTGTCACTTTTATCATTATTTATCAATTATTATTGCTTATATTTAATTGGTTGTATTAAATAAAATAAATATTAATTATTATTAACAAGCTTATCAAATTATAAATCATAAAAAATGACGAGTGAGGCCAGTCGTGGCAAAGGGCTGCCGGGACTGCCGGCAGCCCTTTGCCACGCATCCGGCCGGCATCTGTATTTCCTGTGACATACAATGTGGGGGTTTTCAAAGAAAGGGTGAATAGGTATCTTCTAGGCAAGCGTGCACCACCGTAGACCGCATCAACGCTCACCAGACTTGATGCGGTCAAACGCAAGCCTATTCCATATAAAAAAAAAAAAAAGGGCCAAGCGTGCGATTGTAAGAACTTCTCACTTGTGGATATGTGCGATTCAAAACACGGTACTTGGGGGTTCAATTCTCACTCAAGGAAATATTTTTCTTCAGGTTCACGTTGTCGTTCTTTAAGCTAATTGTGTTAGAAAGCGTTTGGGTAATAAATTTTAATATAAAAAAATATATATTTTGGCGTTTAATTTTGATGATTACCTATAGAAATGAAGACCCAACTCTTCACTTATTTCAACATCTCTCTGCCACTGGTTGTAACTGTCGCACGCTATATCGCCGGTAGAAAAGTCTTCTACTCTCTCCGGCCTAGTATGCACGTAATGATCCCAGATATTAACAGATTTGTCTAAAAAAATATTTAAAAAAGCATAATAACATGATGTAGTGACTAATGTGGCGCAGGACGGTTCTGGGTTCGATTCCCACTCGGGGAAATGATATATTTAATATTTTCATTTTTTCACTCTGGCACCAAAACAAAGTGCGGCGTTAAGTTTTACCACTGAACTCAAAATGTCTCGAGAATTCTGCGGAAAATAGAAAGCCTAGTGTCTTAACACAATGCTCCCTCTGCGTACATGAGGAATACAAAGAGACGCTGAAAAAATGAAAGAAAATATCATTATTACCTTTTATAATTACTAACGCTTAAAAATAACATAATATAGTTCATATATGTATTTATTTACGATTCCCATAGTATTTTTAGCACTATCATTTTATGTATACTGTTTCTTATACAAACAGACGAACATGTAGTGTTTGAAAACTCCGAGATGACGTTAGACTTGGAGCGGAAAGAGATGTCCTTCAGAAAAAAATATTATTGTAATAGAATTTAAAATTTACAATAAACAATACCAATAATCTTGTTAACTTATTTGAATAAAATTAATATAAATTCAGTAAAAACCTCGAGATGTTTTCGTTGATATCGTTACAATTAATATTAATTTACATTAACACATACACATCCTTACAATGTACCATCATAATTATATACAACTAATTACAATTGAATACATTATTCAAACAATAACAGAAGTTTAATTATCTTATTTAAATAATAAAAAACCGATCAAGTGCGAGTCGGGCTTTCATCGAGGGTACCGTACTAATTAAATTTTTTTATGCCTACATAAAGTCACAATTTTAAATTTGTAATAATTTTCATCTATGATATACACATCTATAAATTAATATTTTTTGATTATTTTCTTTAATTTTTACAACTCAATTTCTTAACAAATTTCATAACTCTATAGGTCCAATTCAAGGATTATTTGGTTTAAATAACGTGGCCAGATGCTACAATCTATCTCTTGTACGCTACAAGGGACCGTAATCTACAATTTACGATATTTATTTTAGATTAACGCAACAACATCTACGCAATCTCGAGACAATGCTCTTGACAAACGGACAGTAGGATAACACAGTGAATCTAAAAGGGTTCCGTTTTTTCGTTTTAAAATACGGAACCCCAATAATAATTAAAATATAAAGAATAAGGTTACTTATTATTGACTATATAAAAATCCTTTCTTGAAGATAAACAAAAATTCTCTACCGCTTATCCGAATGGGATTCGAACCTGCTACCTTTGCAAATATGTAAAGAAAATAATCTTACCGCTAACGTTCCAAGCGCCTTCTACTTGATAAGCAGCAGTGGCAGCACCGAATTTGAAGTGAGGTGGGAATTTCTTGCCCAAAGCTGAGCTTGCGCATACTAAAACGCTAAAATTTATTATTTTAAAATTTATTAATTAATTAAAAAAGTCAGCAAGAAAAATCCCTCTTTATACTTCACGCATCGCTTCACAACTAGTTAAATATGTCAGGGCCTGTGGTTGCACATTATCGTATATGTGATTGTCTATGGGTTTGACTCCCACTCGCGGAAATGAAATATTTAATATTTTCATTTCTTCACACTGGAAAGTTTTGGCGTTAAGTTTCGCGATTCAAGATGAGTGAAGAGAAATGGCAATACTGGCTCTAGAATTCGGCGGAATGCGTAGAATGGAAGTGTCTTAGTGGGAACGGAATGTCTTAACACTTGGTTCCCATGTATTTTCTACCTATCCTGCTTTGTGTGGGATACAGCGTGAAGCTAAAAGAAAACGTCAATGTATGCGGAGAGACTATTCATAAATTTTATATGCGTCTCTTACATTAACGAAACCACTAACTAGACTTAGAAAAAGAAATTAGATTTAAAATTTTCAATTTAATTTATTATATTTTACAATTTACGTCATAATATTTAAGCAAAAAAAAATTGTGGTCGGGATCTTATATTATAGCTGCATTATACAATCTTCACATAAATATAATGTATGTATTATTCTAATACTCGTATTTATGTAAAATGTTATCTTAATTAGTTCTCCGCAATAACTAATACATAGTTGTTCCGTGATACTGGAACAGATATCTATCCGCACAAATTTTCACATTTATAATATTAATAGGGTAGGATAGCTTGTCCGTCCGTGCTGTCCGTCGGGGCGCAGCGGCACAAGGGTGTGACTGTAACGCGACGGTTGTGGGTTCGATCCCCACTAGAGGAAGTGAAATATTTATTTACGTTTATATTTCCATTTCTTCGCTCTGGTGTCAATGCAAAGCGCGGCGTTGACTTCTGCCACTCAACACGCAATGCCTCCAGAATTCGGCAGAAAGTGGGGAACGGAGTGTCTTAGCATTAGGTTCCCTTTATCTGTCCTGCTGTGTGCGGGATACAGCGTGAAGCAGATTTGATTTATTTAGCTCTTTCCTCATAATGGAATAAAAAACTGAATTTAATGATCAATAAAAATATTATATTATAAATATTTCAATACAATTAAGCAATTTTATTTACATAATATTTATTTACTAACCATAAAACAATCGTCCTCCACATTTTAACACCTTACAAGGGAAACGTGCGATTCCTCCAATAGCTTAAGGAAAACTGAAGATAGCGTTTACATCTTATATATATATATATATATATAAGATGTAAACGCTATTAGTTTATATATATATATATATATATATATATATATATATATATATATATATATATATACACATATATATTTAGCGCATATATATGCGCTAAAATACTTCTCACGCTATCAATACATAAATAATTATGGTGCTTATAAACATTGATAACAGTTTAAAATTATTTATATATTTTATATACTTTTATTAAAAAAAACAATAAATTTTACATTTTTAAATATAAATTATTATATAAAATACATTTAAAAATATAATAATATATTTTTATTATTATTCTTATATAAAGAGAGTCGAGATCCTACAGACAAACTGATTAAACAATTTTGTAGGACATAGCATAATCTACTTTGTCGTTATGTTTTTTTTGTAATAATGAATTAATTAATAATTTACTTTCGTAAGGACGTTAGTAGGATATATAAATTTTAATCGAAATAAATAATGGCCGTAAGAATAAGAGGACCTCTCTGACCAAAAACGCGTCTCTTGTGGATGTAATTTCCACTTGCAGGAATTAATTATTATTTATTAATATATTCATTTCTTCGCTCTGGTAAATATCGAAAATTTCCCGCTATCCATCTATGCTGCATACAGCGTGAAGAAAAAAAATATTATTATAAAATGTTCCTTCTTTAGTACAATTAATAATAAGCAGGTAATTGTAATAAAATAAATAATTATTATTTTTCTTTTGAAACGTTCTTTTTTCTGTCTGTCTGCCCTTTTTATGCAGTTGAATTAATAACTTGACTATTTAAATAGGTTACGTTAAAAAGAACAGTAATTAAAAGATTTTTCCTTTTATTTAATATTAATGTCAGGATGAATTAATATTTTCAAGTTGATAGCTCAGTAGCAGACTAAAAACTAAGTGGTTTAAGGGTTCTGTTTTTCCATTTAAGGTACAGAAGCCTTAAAAATATGTAAATTTTTACTTTATTAGACTGGAAGTGCAAGTTAAAGGTCTTCCGCTTAAATTATATTTATTATTTATTCAATTGCAATTTGCCTACAAGGAGTAGGTAGCACGGTTCTTTGCACACCGACATTTATTTACATAATTATAAAATAGTGATATTAATTAATTTAATACCTTATCACTCTTAGGGATCTCTTAAATAAATATTCAAGAGCATAATTTATCTAGGCAGTGTGTTAACGTACATTGTAAAGAAAACAAATAAAATATTAAGAATTATTTTGACATATTATACGTGAAATATGTTTATTACGTATGTAAATTATGTTAGATATATAAAAAAAAACACGTAATAAATCAATAATTAAATTACATATTATACATAAAACTCTCTACAATCCCTAAAAAAACCCCTAAGACCCCTAAAAATCTCTATATAAATATAAAATGGAAAGGTCACTCATACATTCAAGGTTACTCATCATGAAATCTCCGAAACTACAAGTGCTAGATGTTTCAAATATTGCATGGGCCTTTATAGGAGGAGATAGGTGCCATTCTTGCTTGAAGAAAAGAAATATTTATTTGTTTCATTTTCTTGTTCTGGTAACGAGGCAAAAGCGCGGCGTAGAATTCTGCCACTTATAAACCAATGCCTCCGTAATTTGGCGGGAACGAAATTGTCTTAATGGGAACGGAGTTTCTTAACACTAAATTCCCTGGTTCCCTCTATTTACACTGCTGTGTGCGATAGACAGCTACTGCTACTGCTATTGCTGGTCCGAAATAAATTAGTTGTGGTGAAGTAGGAATGGTGATACCTTAGAGGTTCTCTAGATAAACGAAGAACTGGCTCTTCATCACAGTGTAGTGATGGAAAGCATAATAAAGTCCATATTAAATCATTTTACAAACTGACGCTTATAATAGTGAAAAGATTTCTAAAACCTATCGTATTGCAAATAAGTATCTTTAATTTGTTGTCGCTTTTGTTAGCGAAGGTTGAGATGAAGCGTACTAGCGAAGCGTAATCAGTGTCAAGGAAAGTGAAGACTGTAATAAACACGAGAATATTTTAAAATATATTATATTTTCGCCTTAAACATATTATGTGGACAATGATGGATAACTTTGAATGGGCCTTTATTTGGATACAAGTAATATCTTAAATTTATTAACATATTTTTTTTTTCTTAATTTATTATTCTGTCTTAAAAGCACTTTTTATTGAAATTAATGTGATTTTTGGTAGTAATATGTAATTGTAATTTATTATCATTAAATTGAACTTAGGATTTTTTTATAAAAAGACAAGGGAAACGAGCGTACGGTTCATTTGTTGGTAAGTTATTACCGCCGCCCACGACCAAGATGTTACAGGTGGAGATAGACGCGCTTTTTGAAGGTATCAAGGTCAGATCGACCTGAAAACACTGCCGCAGACGGGCCATTCCACAGTTGCGTGGCGCATGGAAAGAAGTTCCTATTAAATCGCACAGTACTACTAGAACTGGTGAAGTGGTGTCATCGTTCAGCATAATATTGAAATAATAATTAAATAGCAATGAAATGCGATTCTGACGTCACGCTGAATCTCCAGATAATTTTCTAGACGTTCCATATGCAGTCTGGTGAGCTGTTCAGATATCCTCTTCATAAACTTGAACCTGGCCTTGGCCTGCGATACGACCAGAGGCATAGTTGGAGCATTTTTTCTTGATAGCTTCATCCACATCTTGCATATGATGCGTATTCCGCACCGTGATTACTGCTTTATTTGACTTTGGGACGCATATGTAAGTTGATATAGTAATATTGTTGTATCAACGATCTACTCGGAACCTTAAAAATTCATGGGTTATTTCTTTTTGCTTTTTTCTTAACATTTCTACAACGGTCAACTGCTTGTTTTTCGTTGCATCTAAAAGATTAATAGAAGAATATCAATTATCAGTCGTAATATTTCGTTTTTATTGGAGAAATAAATCACAGATAAAGAACATTGAAAGCTTTTTCAATCGCTGATGTTCAGTTATTAAATTCAGTCCATCAGCGTCGTCTTCTAGCACGAATGAGGAATTTAAGAATTTGTAAAATATGGAAATTTTACCTTTCTTCTGAAAATGATCCTTAATATAAAAAAATGGACTACAGTTCATCAGTAATTTTATTACTATCTACATCAAAAGAATGATGTCTTATGACACGCTTGTAGTACTCCGCGGAAGCGCGAGGACGACGGGTCCGTTTCGGATCTTCAAAATCAACTTGGTACAGTCCAAATTTTGATCTGCAAAAACAAAATATGTAAAATGAAAATATACAAGAATAGGCCAGTTGGAATTGTTTTTATTTTGTCTCAGTTTTTTAAGGCTGACACATTTAACAGAGCACCATGCAGCAATGCTCGAACCCAAGACTATGGGGTTTAGACTCAAACGTTGTCCTTCTATGGTACGATAGCATCTTTGGTCTACTCCCATCAGAAATCAAACTCGCACATGGTGGAAAATACTGTAATTGTATGTATACCTGTATCCATCATGCCATTCAAAGTTGTCCAACATAGTCCATGCTGTGTAACTCGTCACATTTACTTTATCTTCTTCAATCGCTAATAATACCTAAAAGCGATATATAATACACTAAGCAATATACAATATTACAAATTAAAACTAGTTATTTTATTTTTTTTGTGTTAATACTCTCTTTCCGCTTTTTCGACCGCTAAAGCTGTAAGAACTGGTCAAATGCGAGTCGGACTCACCCTCTCTTAAAGGGTACTTTTTAGCTTTACCAAATATCGCTGTCTTGGTAATTTATTTCCAAGAGTTTGAGTTAGACAACTCTTAATCTTATTTTTCATTAAGTAATTTATACGAATACTAGCGACCCTCTTGCGGCTTCGCCCGCTTTAACTACTGGATTATTCATATAATGTATGTTTGCAAAGCACTTAAGATAATGTGAAAATTAATTAAACCTTAATGCAGCCCGCATTTTTGTAGTTTCAATAAGGATTTTCCAATTGTTTTACACAGCAAGGATTTTTTAGTAGGTACCGTAATTTTAAATCTGTGCTACTAATCTTTTCAGGTACTTATTAAAATATATTTTAATGACTATTTTTAGATAGTTAAATGACTATTTCTAAACGGAAGAAATTATAAGCAAAAACCTACCTACTAATAACTACTACAAAAAATATGAAACCAAATATATCGCGCTGAAATAATACATTCAACTCCAATTATCCAATACGTGCAAACGTATCGGAATCTTCGTTGCTATAGAGGCAGGAGGGTTTTTTTTCGAGCTTGTGGTTAATGCTGAAGAGGGTATTCTGTCCCTGATGAAAAGCAAGCACTACGTGGCTGCCTGTGAGGAAAATTAAATAGAATGCATCGGCCGGGAATCGAACCCGGGCCGCCCGCGTGGCAGGCGAGCATTCTACCACTGAACCACCAATGCGTGTAAGGCAGGCGGCGCGGCGGACGCGCTTGTATAATAAGCAAAAAGTCGCGGGGCGCGCAGGGACGCGAGTGGCGCGCCGTTTCGCAGCAAGGATTTTTTGATATTGTAACAACTTCTAAAGTACTTATTAAAATGAAAAACAGCAAAAGACAGTTTTGATCTACATTAAATGGCCAACTAATACACTTATTTATATGCTGAGAGTAAGGGATAAGTGAAACTTGAGTAACATACAGCTGATGTGTCAACGGCGGGATGTGTCAACAATTAAATGCGTTTTTCTCTAAAACTATTCGCAATTTTGAAATTGTGTAAAAAGCTAATTTTATCTTCGTTTAACGTAGAAAATTAATAAAGTATTTTAAAGGATAAGTATGAATACCATTATGGAAAAATATCCCTCACAATAAAAAATATATTGAAATTATTATTTTTAGACAGAAAAATGACGTTACTACACGTTATTCTTAAAAGATACGAATATGCCGTCGCGGACTTTTTTGTAGATCTTATTAAGAGAAACAATACTCCAGTACATTATTTTCATGTAGTTCTTACCATTAGAGCAGCGCATGCGCGAAAGTGTCTCAACGGGTAGGACTTTATACACATTTGTCGTATTTATGTTAATTTACATAAGAATTTATAAATAATAAACTATATATAAACCTTCCATGAGAAATACTCGACCTAATGGTGAAAACCGCATCAAAATACGTTGGGTGGTTTAGAAGAAGAAGAGTTAGAAACGCCAGACAGACACGAAAAGCGTCTTTGTTTTATAAGATATAGGATATGATAGGATGTACCTGTTTCAAATGTTCCTTGTAATATTCAACACGATCATCGTCCTGTAAAGCAGGATCGTAAGAAGCGAAGCCGTTTTCCAAAATTTCAATCTCTATATCTCCATATTCTTGTTTCAACCACCGCAGTTGTTTACGTAGACCCTCCGGGTAGATCTGCAATATATATTGTTAGAATATAAAGAAATATTTAGTTAATTAATGTAACTTTGAATTTTAAAAACAAATTCTCCAGATTTTGATATATTTTCAAAATAGTTGCTATTTTAAAATTTACTAATAATTTACTATATGTAAAATAAATATGTCATAAGTTAATAATATAATGAATATAAAAAAAAATCAATTCGGCTAATTTTACATACATACAACCAATTAGATCCAATATTTTTCCAATCGGGGTGCACAGATAGGATTAAATGAAAGTCACTGTGTCCATGCACAGGCCAAATGCCCATGTTCTCCCCCTCCTTCGCCATACGTGCGGTACGAGATGTATAAAAATTCAAGCCATAGAAATCGTATGTTCCTGAAAAATAAAAGATATTTACTTATTTATTAAAAAGTAAATGTTAATACAATAGCATTTGTGAAATATTAATTATTTTTAAAAGTATTATATATATATATCGCTTTAGTAAGACAAATTTCGGCCTTGTTATACTACTACTCACTCTACTTGATATGTCTATTTTAGATGAAAAAAGATACATGCATACTATAAAATAAAAATAAAGTATAAATCTAAAATACAATATAAATAAAAAATACAATGTTTTACAAAAGTACCTTTAACTAATTCTATCTCTTCTTTTGTAAATGCTGGTAGGAATTCGCTCGTTTTCTCCTTTAAAGTCTCTTGCAATAATGGCGGCCATCCTCCTTCTTTAGAGTAAATAGGATGTGAAAACATTCCCGCCTTTAAAATGGAAGATAATAAAAATTAAAAATATAAAAATCTACCACAGAAATTATGTATATATATAAAAAAAATCTAAAAACAACCTTGAAGCCGTCATCGTGCGTCACGTTTATTTATGTGATAATAGAGTTCGATCTTCATTCACAAGATTAATTATACTTATAAAGTTTTAATTTAATTGTTAGGTTAACGAAACGTGGTGACCAAATTTGAATTTCAATTTATGAGAGAGTTATTGAACTTAAACTTAAAAAACAGTCTAGTACAAGTCGAACTCGTTCACTGAGGGTTCCGTATCAATTTCATAATTGTACGTCAACAAGAAATATCATCTAGGTTTTAATTACGCTATTAATTTGATATCAAATGCAGAAAGAAACGCATACAAACGCTCGTATGTTTTGATGACGTTGACTATAGAAGCTTATTTTTTCTATGCTCCAAATGATAGTAGATCTGGATGTTAGATATTAATTTTAAATTGATGAAATGGACAAACGAGAAATAAAGTGATCTAAAAAAAATTAATGTATAAAAACATAACTTACTATGAGCTGCAAAGTTAATTCTACGGCCATTTCCTCATTGTCATCATCTTTTTCAATCCAAAATAACTGATTCGTAAGTGACACTCTTCCTGAAATAATTTATATAAATAAATATTACATCATCTCGGGGATCGAATCCAGAACCAGTCGGTTTTACAGTCACACTTTCTGCCCCTGCGTCACGACTGGCCTCAATCTAATCCTATTTTTAAATTTCGTATTTAATTGCTTAAAACCACTTACCATGATATTTATGTCGGAATTCATCATCATATATCCTCCAAGCTTTCGCGTGAGCCAACATGGCATTCTTTATGCACATATAACTTCCCACACTTGGACTATGTACTCCTGGTGCATGCCACCCTGTATGGTATGAAACGTCACAGAAGACGATTGGCTCATTTAAAGTTATCCAGGTCTTCACGCGGTCCCCGAATAGAGTGAAAGCTACACGAGCGTAGTTCGCAAACCAATCTGCTATTAGTGGATTTGTCCATCCTCCTGTTGTAAAAACATATAGATTTTAATTATTTTTATTCTGTAAAAAACATATGTACATAAGAGAGCTGGAACCTACGCCTACATACATTTGATTAAGTAATACCTTCTTACTTTATAATATTTGAAATATATTAGTATTAATGTAGTGCTGGCTTCGCCATATAAGCCTCAATTTGAAAATAAACCATTAAAAGATTTCTACAGAAATCTACTAATAAACTAATTAGATATTATTATTTACTCATTTCATTCATCGTCTACCATATAAGAGTTCCATTTTTATCATTTGTGATATCCATACTACCCTAAAAAAATATAAAACAATGTTTTTACCTAAATCCTGTAAAGATTGCGGTAGATCCCAATGGTATAAGGTAATTACAGGTTGAATGCCTTTTTTGATTAAAGCATCGATTAATTTATTGTAATATTCCTTCCCATCTTGACTCACGTAGCCAGTGAAACCTCGTGGTAATAATCTCGTCCAACTTATTGAAAACCTGGAGAATTTTTTTATAAAATTTAAGGAAATTTATAATCTTGTAAAAATATCGTTAGAATAGACTTATATTACTCTAGAAACGCTTCCATTGTAAATACAACAGGTTGTAAATTCGATGTTCACGAGTGAAACTAATATGAACGTCCCTAATCAAAGAAAACTCGTCCTCAATCAAAATAATAATATTCTTTTCAACTTCAACCTGTCTTTTAATTACGTTCTTTAATTAAGTTTTCTATAATTACTGTTTTGACTCAATTACCTATAGAAATGAAGACCCAACTCTTCAACTATTTCAACATCTCTCTGCCATTGATTGTAACTGTCGCATGCTATATCACCGGTGGAAAAGTCTTCTATTCTCTCCGGCCTAGTATGAACGTAATGGTCCCAGATATTGGCAGATTTGTCTGAAAGAAATGTTAAAATAGGAGTATTGTTCTGATAGGGGCAAAAGCAAGAGATTATAAAAGCGATAGTTGTTCTCCCACTGTTGTAATTACTAACGCTTTATATTAACGTATACCTAGAGGTATATTTTTTCACATTTTCATTGAAAAAAAAACTAATAATCTAATCAACAAGCCGACAAGTTCGTGCGCCTGTTCTTCCTTGCACGTGTCCTTGCAAAGTCCAAACAATATAAGTACTGCTGGACGATGTTTGGAAAGGTGTATGTAGAAAGACCAATCTAGAATCATCCTTATTCAAAAGGAAGCGCAGGTGCAACACCTCATGCAGGGGTTGTAACTACTCCAGTACTCCAGTACATGGAGTACTGGAGTTTTATCATATTCTTATTTCAAAATTTGTATATTAAATATCTATGTAAAAGGGTACGATAAAACCGAGCCTATACTGAAACCTAATAGTTACTCCTATAGACACCCTACATACATTCTAGACTACAATATTACAATTTTAAAACACATATTTTTACTTCTCATTTACTTATCTACTTTTTCTAAATAACAAAACATTTTCTACATATAAATGCATTACTTACCTATAATAATTATTATAGAACTAATCTACCTTTTAATCTATAAATAATTACAGTCGTCTCATTATATAATACTCTCGAGTTTCACAATCACTGAAAATACGAGTATATGCAAATTATTACCTTATTTATTGCTATAGTCTTATTAGACTCTACAATGTAGTATCTAATTGCTATATAATGTTCTCTCATTATTTACTCTCGTTCTACATACATATATTCTAACTAGTGGATGCCGTACGCGGCTACACCCGCTTGAACTATACGAATATTTATTAAATATATTTATGAAATTTGTTTCAGCTTTCAATAGAGAGGTGCGTTAAGCAAGCTCATTTTGGGTGACGTTTTCTAACAATAAACTTTGCAAATCGTTGCTTAGCAACGATATATGTTATCATATCAATATGGCGGAATAAATTGCATGTCAAATTAATAAGTATTTTAATATATTGGTATATATCGAAAATATTACAAATATGAGAGAAAAAAGTATCCTATGTTCATCCAGGTACCCTCATATATCTCTATATGAGTATTGTATCACAATTAAATTAGCAGTTTGACCCTGATCGCGTAAAAGACAGACAGACAGACAGAGTTACTTTCGAATTTATAATATAGGTATGGATGTTAAAATTTCTTATCTATCTTTTATGTACAGACACGAATCTGTTACGATTTTATTATAAGTATAGATATAGATAAGATAGGTAAAATGCCGCTATATTTTCTTAAGGAAAGTAATAGCTAATAGCCTGCCATAATCAATGTCCTATGTAACATCTTCTTTTAAACATTGATTTGGACTATTACATCTAAGTTTAGTTTTAGTTTTCTCCATATTGAACATACATGAGTTAACACACTCACCACTCCGTTCTTCACATTCACCTGAATTAATTATAAATTAAGTAAAACTTCGCGGTGTATAGTGACACTGTGATATTCTCTTATTCTTATAAACCATCTGTAAATTGGATTCGAACCCACTATATTAATTGCAAACTTGCAAATATATGTATGGAAATTAATCTTACCACTAGTATTCCAAGCGCCTTCTACTTGGTAAGCAGCAGTCGCAGCACCAAACTTGAAGTGTGGAGGGAATTTCTTACCCAAAGCTGCGCTTGCGCATACTAAAATGCTAAAATTT
Source organism: Heliconius melpomene rosina (assembly GCF_056956725.1). Lineage (NCBI taxonomy): Eukaryota > Metazoa > Arthropoda > Insecta > Lepidoptera > Nymphalidae > Heliconius > Heliconius melpomene. The sequence continues at coordinate 5,612,903 of NC_140400.1, forward strand.
ATGAATTGAAAAATAATTAAATGATTTCTTAAATAAATCAACAAGAAAAATTACGAAAAACACCTTTTCTTTATTCACACCTCTTCCGAAACAATGATGTAATTTTTTAAAACCAGTTAAATATATCGAGGCCTATGTTGGCCCATAAGTAAACATAAGACGAGACAGAACAAAACCACAAAATAATAACGCGACAGGTTATGGGTTCGATTTCCACTCGCAGAAATGAAATATTTAATATTTTCATTTCTTCGCTCTGGTAACGCAAGGCGTGGCAATGAATTTCGCCACTCAACATGCAATGCCTCCAGAATTCGTCGGATAGTGAGACGGAAGTGTCTTAATAGGAACGGAGTGTCTTGACGCTATGTTCCCAGGTTCCCTCTACGTACCCTGCTATGTGCAGAATACAACATAATTAAGAATATAAAGAAGCAAATAATATTTTTTGCTTATGCTATTTTTATAAAGGACTAGCGGCCCCCCCGCGGCTTCGCCTGCGTAAACAACGTTATTATTTATTTCTGTCTCCATGACTACGTCCTAGTGACGTCTATGCAAAATTTGAGACTCGTAGCATTTGTACAAACAAACTTTCATACAAACTTTCGACCCCAAAAACAACCCCTTAGAAGTCGAATATTGCAAATTCCCGTCTTAGCGAGCACCTACGTCCTATAAATAACTCCTATACAAAATTTGAGAATCCTAGCACATGTAGTTTCTGAGATTTCGTGATGAGTGAGTGACCTTTCGATTTTATATATATAGATGATCCGATTACAACAAAACTATATTACAAGACTAATATTATTTACAATGTATTTATTATATTTCAAAGTAAAATCATGTTATTTACTTAACTTAAACTTAACGGAGTTACTAATATAAATAATTAAGTATAATTATTCGTCGCCAAAAAAATACTTAATTTAACTATAATTATTCAACTGATTAAGTTATTGTCTGCATAAAATACTCGTTTCACCAAAAATACAACGCGGGACATTAGTTACCTTCGACAAATATGCAATGTTTAAAATTGACAGAAAAAAGAGAAACTAGTATCTTAACATTAGACACACACACAGAAAAAAATATGCCAAGCGCGAGTCGTCCACAATCCACCACGACTCCACAACCAGTCCACCAGTCCACAACGACTTTAAGACCTTCATATTCGATATTAATTTCAGCATGATGCAAGAGAGATATATTTCTTGCGAGAATATAAAAGTAATTTATATTTATTATTTATACAGTTTGGAATTCGTTTATAAACAGCAGGTGCATTGACGATAAATACAACTTTTATTTACTTACTTTTAAAATGCATATTTCAATTGTATCATTTTATTTCATTGTTATATTTTTAGGGTTCCGCACCTGTTACGGAAAAAAGGAACCCGTAAAAGATCATTTTGTTGTCTGTCTGTTAAGGCTCTTAACTTATCTATCTGAATCTTATTAAAATATTAGTTTTTCTTAAACTGATATCTCATTATTTTTTTACATATCATTATTTTATTTTATAATTTTTATTATTTTAAAGAAATTAAATATTGACTCTACACCTAACGCTAAATGATGTTTAAAACAGGTATTTTTTTACATATCTTAATTACATACATTTTACTTATCAGAGCCATTTTTACATTTACATCATACATTTGGTAATTATAATAAAATTACTTAGAAAGATCTTAAATCTAGTCTAATAAGGTATAATAGACTTGGTTCTAGGATGATTTTAAGTAAAACTTTCACTTATAGCTTAGAAGTTTGAAACTTGTAAATAACTTGCCACCAAATGAACTATATAAAATAATTGAACTATATACACATACTCACCTTAAATAAAATATTTTAGCTTGCATTTTATTACTAGGACACTTTACGACAATTGTAGGAACACAGTATCGATGACTCGATCGAAGAGAAACTAATGCGTGACGTAATTCAGTTCCTTATTTATAAAGAGCGTTATCTTTCCAGCTGTATAATGTCTCATAGGTTGCGAATAGGTCGTCAATAAGACGACCGATTTGTGTAAAACTATATGAAGAAGGAAGGTATGGAATCCAGACATACTAGTCGTCGCCCGCAACTTCGTTCGTGTCCAGTTTGTGACTCTTGCTATACTTTTTCCATTTCTATCTCCCGTAGTTTCAGCTGTAAAATCTCATTTTACAGCGCTTCTTGGAAAGATTGACTGTTAAATAAGTCTCGAATTTTACAACAAAGATATGATTTGTTTATGTATTTTACGTATGAATGATGTAGTTATTAAGTAAACTTAGACAAAATATATGAAAATTGTTTGTTTTTTTTTTGTTATTTTTGTATTGCTTTGGTGTGAAGTATTGTTTACACTATGTTTACACTATGTATTTGTACTCCCAATTTCTATGAGACCAACTTGGCCTTACTCTCTCTTGATTATCGCGATTGGCAGTCACTCGAAATGCTAAGGCCCAATATGCGGATACTTGGGGCATTGCGTGTTCAATGACTCAGTTAGGTTCCCACTTTTAATCCGCCATGTAACTTATTTAATGTTGTTCTTACGAAATAATATAAGAAAAGCAATAAAATTTTACGATTCTCGTCTTATTGTAGGACAAGGCAAGGCATAACCTTCATGACGTAATATTTGTATAATTCCTCAAAAAACTCTTGGTGACCATATAAAATGAGCAAACAACTTAGAATAATTATGCAAAAGCATATTTTTTATATGGAGAATATTCAAACACTGATTGACAAAAACATTGATTGTGCATGTTGGGTTTTTATTGTATATAAACCAAAGGCAAGCCAAGTTTTCGAAGAAACGTTAGGTTTTAAATATTATATACTAGTTTCCATAATATTTTCTACCTTTAAACTAAGCTAACGCTCTCACGTGAGACCTAACCAATCTTAGATACAAGAATGAATTACAAAATTTATTTAGAATTATTAATTAGACCACCTTACTAATTATTCAGTTACACAATATTATATCATTAATTTTAATTATGATATATATGTGCGATAGGAACGAGGAAATGAGGTTAAGCTTGTAACGCCAAATTATCGCTTCCAAAAATTTGATAAGTCTTTTAACAGCAATCTACTAATTTTATTTATTTATATTCTTTATTGCACAAAAAAATTTAAAAAAATGTACAATAGGCGGGCTTAACGCTAACAAGCATTTTCTACCAGCCAACCTGTCATGTGGGAGAACAAAAAGTGTAGGCGTGCAAAAATAAAAAAAAAAAATTAAAAACAAAATATCAATTTTGAAAATACATACAGATATATATATAATAAATACACAAACATAAATACACACATATATATATATATATATATATATATATATATATATATATATATATATATATATATATATGTAAAAAAATACCTGTTTTAAACATCATTTAGCGTTAGGTGTAGAGTCAATATTTAATTTCTTTAAAATAATAAAAATTATAAAATAAAATAATGATATGTAAAAAAATAATGAGATATCAGTTTAAGAAAAACTAATATTTTAATAAGATTCAGATAGATAAGTTAAGAGCCTTAACAGACAGACAACAAAATGATCTTTTACGGGTTCCTTTTTTCCGTAACAGGTGCGGAACCCTAAAAATATAACAATGAAATAAAATGATACAATATATATATATATATATATATATATATATTTTTTTTTTGTCTATAAAAACAAAAAAAATAAAAAGCTACATATATACAACAAACCATTATATACATTTAAATGAATAATAATAACTAATCTATTCTAATGTTAAAAACTAGCGGCCCGCTCGCGGTTACACCCGCGTGAACTCTGTTATTATTAATTTCTGTCTCCATGGCTACGTCCAAGTGACGTCTACGCAAAATTTGAGACTCCTAGCATTCGTAGTAACGAAGTTTCATACAAACTTTCGACCCAAAAACAACCCCTTAGAAGTCGAATATTGCAAATTCCCGTCTTAGCGAGCACCTACGTCCTATAAGTAACTCCTATGCAAAATTTGAGATTCCTAGCACTTGTAGTTTCTGAGATTTCGTGATGAGTGAGTGACCTTTCGATTTTATATATATAGATAGTGGAAGAGTTTGTTTGTTTATTTAAACCTTAAAATCTTTGGGACTACTAATCGGTTTTTTATGAAAACGTTGTTTTAGTATGAAAGCTAAATTCATCAAGAGCGCTATAGACTTTGTAACATGATAGTGTCATTCTTAGTAAGCCTTAAGTCACGAAGTTATAATAATAATAATAATTAATAAAAAATAATTTAATAAATTGTCGCTATAGTGTTGCACCAACAAACAGCTAAAACTGATAAAAAAATGCATAAACAAAAATATTTCATTATTTATTTATATTCTAATTAGAATCCTTAATTACTAAACCAACATCTTTTAAAATAATGACTAATGGTGCAAACAAAAAAAAATAATTTGCTAGGACATCGAATTTCAATTCAACCAAATGTCGACGACTCGTATACTCGTATAATCAAGCATTTGAATGTCAATTGGATAAGTACTCCTGTATTGATATACGAGTACACTTGAGATTGTTGACTTCTGAATATTTGTGTCTTTGTTTATATTATTTTTTTTGTAATTTAGCGTATAGGTTTTACCGATGGCTTCGTCCGCATTTTAAAATGGAAATAACTAATAGCTATGTTATATAGCCTATAACCTTTCTCGATAAATATACTATCCCAAACGGGATACAGCGTGTAGCTGATTTGATTTATATTTTTAAAACGTCACTACACTTTTTGCCATAAAATAGAATAATCAGAGTGACACGTTTTTCCCCATTTTAACTCTCAACTCATCACTGCACGTGGTCAGATACAGTAGAAAATGAAATGAATACAATATAATTAATAAAATCAAATTATCAAAAATCGGTTTCTCTATACAAAATTACTAAGTAATACATTCGCGTATATTTCATATGGTTATTTGATTTTGTAAAGAAATAAATTATCTTAATACCAAGTTAAATCTAAATCTAATCAGAATATTTTAAGAATAACAAAAATGACGTTTTCTTAATTATGCAAAATAATATATTGCGTGAGTTGTAATTGAATTTACCAATAATATTAATTACGATTATGATTATCTGGGATTTACCCACTAAAATCATTAATGTCAAATTAGAGCCAAGTTCAATATGGAGTAGTTACGCGCTCTTAGCTTCACCAACAAATTAATCCATTACGTGCCAAAAAGTATGGTCACCTTTTCACAGCTTTGCAGTATCAAAGTTTTTTGCTTTTTAATCTCATTTTGAAATTTTCAAAGTTCGTTCAAATCTTCTATGAATGTTTTTTATAAATCGGCCTCTTGTTGTGGCCTCTTGTGGCTTTTCAAGGAACTACTACAATTACGGTAGTCAGCAGACGGCGATGTAAATATCGATTAGTTGTTTTAGTTTTCGTAGATGTTCGCAGATGGCGTTATCTTGTGGATAGAAACTATGTTTACGTAAAAAGATTTTTTTTAAAAATTTTTAGTTCAATTAAATCATTCTTATATAATCCACGTAATTTGGTATTCACAAAGCACAGAATTTTGCAGTTTATTGCCTATTACTGTTTTGTAGTTTGTTCACGCAATGTTTCACTGCGTTCACATTGTATGTTAAAACTTGGTAGTTTATTTAATAATTTTTACGCTATATGGATTAGAAATCTTTATTTCGCTTTACAACGCGTAATCTATGGTCAACTCTCATCTCATCTCTCCAAATACCAAATTCTTTGTCCATTTTAATCAGGATTCTCTCCCGACCACAGCACAACTATTGCACAGATTAAAGTTATATGGTCAGATATAAGGCTAGGAATCAACAATCAGCAAGTTAGTATAGTTTAGTATACTTTTTACTGTCTTAAAATCTATAAATGCTTCATATGTGCAATGCAATAAGTATAACAGACAATTGAAGAACAATCATCTCCAATTGTCTGTTACCATTTCATTTGTAACCACCACTTTCATTGCGTCTTCTGATCTTTTTTTATGGTAAAGGTTGCCTGATTGAGATGCAATGTGGTGTCAAGTTTGGTTTACACCAAAATTGTATTCTCTATTATTATTTTTATAAGATATGTCATCTTGTTGGTGTAAAAAAGCATTTAATAAATAAATTACATAATACCATCGAATTTAGATTTGTTTACGTGTTTAGTTTGGATATGTATGATAGTTTTCTGACGTCATAATAAGCATTTTAGAATACCCAAGATGGCAGACTAAGATAAAGCGAATTTCTACAATACGAGTGCCAAATTGAATTTTTCAAATTGAATGATTTGCTGAGAAGTAAAACGAAATAAAAGGATGTTTCTTTTAAATAACAAGCGCTTATTTAAATGCGCTTAAAAGTATAAAAATAAGCTTAGGTAAGGTAAAAAATTATTGATAAACGTTATTATTATTTTTTTTTCAGATGTTTATTTATCCTCTGTATGCCCATAAAACTACCTTAGCAATTAACACCAAATATAAAGTTCTAGGTCATCTAGAAGTAGGTTAAGCTTTTTATATGCAAGTGCGTCAGTCACAAAATTACCAGTCTTTCAACGTTAATATATCTATAGCCGTTTGTGCTGTGCACATAATTTGGTTTACGAGTTTAAAAAGCGTGAAATGTGGCTCGAAATGGTTAACCATTAATGAAAAATTATATTTTTTTTTACTTTTTGGAACTTGGCTGACCACACTGCCATGTTTTTTATATAAACTTTAATTTAGTATTTTAATAGGGTATAGATTGCCCCCAGTCAATAATCACGATATCAATTATAAGATAAGATAAAAAGTCTTTAGCACCATTGATAGGACACATTACGTGTACATAAAATTCACAAAGGCGACCTTATTACTAAAAGTGACCTCTATGAAGCAACCAATCCAAATTCCAGAAGGATATAACCAAAAGTACGAGCACAATGTGGTACAAAGCGAAGTGAACAAACAATACAATATAATTAATTGACAAAAGTTGTAAAAGTGATTGACCATGTATACCTTAAGTACACATACAGAGAAAGATTAAATAAATAAAAAGATGATAAAAATACATACATACGTACTGCTTATACTACATTCGAAGATAATAATAATTCTTAACTTTACGTTTAATGATATTTATAGAAATAGAATCGTGGTAAAGCATTCCATAATTTCAGTGCTCCTACAGTAAATGTTTTAGTGTAACAGTGGCATCTCTAGGATGTTGTTTCTTTTCGAGTGGAGGCTGAGCGGAATACGAGAATTGGGACCTAGGAAGGACCCTCAAGGTAGGAAGGAATATTAGAATTAAAAATAATGGATTATAAGAGCGTGACACACGCGTGTGGAGATTTCGACAATCCTTCAAAGAAAACCACTGCAGCCTGACGCGATGCTGACTAATGTGATTAAATTTCTTCAGTCCGAAAATTCATCTAACAGCCAGCAAGAGTGGGAGGGCCAGGAATATTGTCCAAGGCAAAACATTTTTACGAAGCTGATTAAAATGGAAAAAATGAGAGGAAAGAGAACGCCATCCTGCGGAATACCAGCTGGTAGCTGGTATTCCGCATTGACTAGCGAAATAAAAAGAAGAAAAACATATTGTTAATTATCTTTTAAAGTAATAAATACAATCAACTTCACGTTGCATTCCTCTCACAGCAGGGTATGGTCTCCTGAGGTTGCCGAACCTAAAACCACAACTGGCCTCAACAAATGAATAAGCACCATGGTTTTAATCTATTGAGTTGATCCAAGTATTTAGTAATAAAATACTATCAGTTTCTTATTCCATTATGACGCCAAAATATGTTTTTTTGTAAAGCAATTGACTGTACACATTTACTAATTTACTACTGTATCTGACTATAAACACAATAGTTCAGCATTCGATTCTCTTTCATATAAGTATTTAATTTATTTACAGAAAATGTAAATAAACTGGAAAACCACCGTGGTAGAAAAAACAAGGCGTTACGCTTCTCTACTTTACATACAATGTCTCGTAAATTCGACGGATTTCGACGGAATCGACGGAAGAAACTAAGAATCAATAAAAGTTAAAATGTACGCGTAGACGGTCAATAAACTCGTAGACGGTCAATTGTCGCGAATATTTGCAATAACGAATACAAAGTGCAGAAATGAAGCTACTATATTTATAAATATGCCGATGCTACACAAGAATGTTAAAATAGATACAATTACAAACAATATTTAGATATAGGAGATAAGATATGTTTTTTATTTATTTGTATTGGACAGTTAATTGCATCATCTTCATAAATAAAAAAAATATATAAATAAAAATTAAATACAAAAATATTTATGACGATATTTACAAGTATTCGTTTAGTCGAATCATAATACTCCGTTCCCCGCATTCTGCCGAATATTTCGAGACATTGTGTGTTGAGTGGCGGAACTCAACGCCGGGTTTTTTTTTATTAATATTTTCCTATTGATTTAATTCAATTACTCAGATATTTTTTCTAATATAACAAATTTTATTTCCCTTACTTACGTCCACTTGTTATTCTTATTCGGCTTATTTTGATTATTTAGGTTAATATTTATTTTATTAATTATTTTTATTATTGTATACTGAAAATATTTTCATATAATATTCGTATAGTACAAGCGGGCGATCCGTACGTTTCCGTTAGTACCTATTCTATATAATCCATTGACTGGTAATTTATTATCTAAGAATGTGAATTCTTAGAAATATAATGACTTCTAATTGTGGTATCATCATTAAACTTGGTTATTATATAGATTACATTATAGATTATATAGATTAAAAATTTGGTACCATGAGCTCATCTGGTGATGGAATTGGTAGATAGAATCTTGTTTCGTCTTATTATTATTATGTGTTCTGTTAAAAATCATGTTTTAGTTTTTTAAACTATTACTATTACTTATTAGTATATTTATAGTAAAAAAATAATGAAGGAGGATCATGTCGACAGCCTGAGGAAAGGAAAGTTTGAAGTTTTTGAAATTCAAACTTCAACTTCAACCGCACTAATCGATCAATCATGAATAAAATCATGAAAAAAAACTATTTTTTATATTTGTACCGTAATACCGTAATAATTATAAGTATGCTACCATTATTTAAACTTTTTTTTTCAGCTTCAAACTGTATCGCCTACTTAGCAGAGTATATGGAGTGAACCTGTGAAAATACAGACACTCCGTGAATATTACTTCTTCTTTCCCCCCACACATTATTATACTGAATTCTGGAGGTATGTCATGTTGAGTGGTGGAACGTGACGCCCCGACCAGAGCAAAGTTTACAAAAATATTTAACCGCTGTTTTATTATAATTAAAATAATTTAAGGCTTCCATGAGGTACGGGTGCGCCGCTACGTTCACATTTCTGTACGTTTCCCAACAAACTGTTGTTCATTAGTTATTGTGTAGCAAATTATGCCTCTTTAGAATCGTCCTGGCTATTGCTTAAAAATCGCTTAAAAACAGCGAGCGATTCCCTATATCTTACTATGCAGATTAAAATACACACTACACAGATTTGTTGAAATCTAATCAAAATCGGTTTCATAAATAGTTTTTGTGGGTGTTATGGTACACCGTTAAAGAAGTAAAACACCAATTAAAGTTCATTATTTATATAATTACTAGATAATTCTGTACTTCTAGTACGTATCACATTTGTGTAGTAGTAAGCAGAATCGCGTGGCGTTCTTGTGCGTTCTGGAGAGTTGAAATCCACTGCGTAAAGGCCAAATTTGCTTCTGAAATATAAATATTCAAGGTTTAATATTTTAATGGGGAACATAGTGCCTTGACCTTCAGGATAAACAGAGGTTGATTCTGGAGAAAGTGTGAAGCTATCGTTATCGTTAGCGAATGTGTACAGCACACCCTGGTGCGGACTCCTAAGTCCGACGTGCCATCGACACTTATTTTTAATGAAAGTGAAGATCCGGGTGTCTGAACCAGCTCAGAGCGTGATTTTCGATATCACAGCCTATTCTGGTACACAGGGTATAAACAGAAGCTTAATCAGCTTCTATAAATAGCTTCTACTGAACGTTAAATAATTTGAACGCAATGCAGCGAAGAAATGTAATTTTTCAGTTCTGTCCAATTCTCTAGTCATGGCTTGATTGTTACTTAGGTAATATCTTATTAATCAACCCTGATCCAGTCCAGTAAGCCACTTACGAAAATCCCGAACCCCACTCGTAGTTATCCATCATAGTCCACGCTGTATATCCTGTCACGTTTACTTTATCCTCGTAAATTGCAAGAAGAATCTAAAAACAGAAGAAAATAATAAAACTTATTTTATTCTATTATTTTTTTATTTCTGCCAGTTTGATTTAAATTAAATAATAAAACTTTAAATAAAGATATGCTTATTTGGATTAAGTTTTTTCAATTTAAGCCTAAAGACAATCGCAAAGAACCTAATGTCAAGACACTCCATTCTTTGTTGTCCATTTCACATGTTAAATGATGAATTCATCGTCAATTGTCATCCATTTAAGTATAAAAATTAAATTGTTTCATTTTCTGGCGTGGACATCGAACCCACAGGTTTAAACCCAAGGTTAAATTAAATGCTGCGCCACTAGAAATATAAAAGCAATAATGTACATATATTTTTCTTTAATAAAAACTAAATAAACTAAAAGGCTCTAGTGGCGCAGCGGCACAAGGATGTGACTGTAACGCGATGGCTATGGGTTCGATCCCCACTCGAGGAAGAGAAATATTTATTTACGTGTATATTTCCCGTTCTTCGCTCTGGTGTCCAGGCAAGGCGCGGCGTTGAGTTCTGACACTCAACACGCAATGCCTCCAGAATTCGGCAGAAAGTGGGGAACAGAGGTTCCCTCTGTCTACCCTGCTGTGTGCGGGATACAGCGTGTAGCAAAGAAAAAAAAGAACACAAACAATTTAAAAATTTACTGCTAAATTATAGTTTACCTGTTCCAAATGGTCCTTGTAATAGTGAACTCTATCGCGGTCGCGCAAATTGTATTCGGACGATGTGTATCCGTTCTCATATATCACGATTTCAATATCTCCAAAACTTTTTTGCACCCAGGATAATTGGTTGCGTATTCCTTCTGGGTATACCTGTAATAAATGAAAACATCTATTATTAAGGACATTTATAGATCTAGTAGAACCATTAACAATGATTTTTAATTTTTTTGTCAGTCAGTCGACAAAATGACTGCTTTATTTAATTGTCTAAAATTTCAATTTTCAGTATTTTTATTGTCTAGTATTAAATATTGTTTTTAAAATGATGATGATACTAAAACACGAAAATAATTCAAATTAGCAAATAAATATTTAATATATACTATAGTTACTTATACTTAGGCGCTACAAATTTATCTTTGTTTCTAAATATGTCGACGGACTAACAGAATATTCTTATGGTATATGTATTATTAAAGAAAGGAACAGTAAAATAACGATACTACTTACATAAAACCAAGAGGAACCACCCGTTTTCCAATCAGGATCGTTATCCAAATATACATCCAATTCCGTTATGTAGCTAAAAAAGTCAGCACTTCTTTCATCTTGTTTCGCCTGTCTCACAAGCCTACTAGTATAATAGTTCAATCCGAAGAAATCTGCGGAGCCTGCGAAAAAATATCATCCCGAAGACAGGATTTTAAATTTATACAATTGTTCACTTCTTATTTAAAATACTCTTAAATAATCATATTAGAATAGGAATTTTAAGTACAAAAGTATCGCTTAAAAATGCCTGCGTGGAAATAGCCTGAGTGGAAGTTAGGTTACTCGGGAATGGGAACCATCGGGAATGTGTTCGGGATAAACGGTCTTTGCATCAGAGATTACCAGGACACCATACGTAATATTTCATTCGTTGCTGTCTTAGGATCCGTGACGTAGTGCATAAGCTTCAACATGAGATAGCCTGAGATAGCATGACCACATTGCCAACTAGACTAAAAACTACGGAACTACTACTCAATAACGCGCACGTTGTGATGCATTCTAAGATAAAATAAGTACCTCTAATAAGCTCTTTCTCTTCATCAGTAAAATCGGGTAATCTGGATTTTCTAAGTCCTTTCTTCAGACTATTTTCTGCTATTATCCTTTGTATGGTGTGCGGCCAGCCGCCAGTTTTCGAGTATATAGGATAACAGAACAATCCTGACTAGAAAAAAAAATCATTATTTGTTTATTTTGGTTTACTATTACAACATTTTGAAATAAATATTTTATCAGCCGTTTGAAAGCAAACACTGCAAGCGTATACAGTGTCCGAATTGACAACTACTATCAGAATTAAAATATGAAATAAAAAGAAAAAAAATACAGTCGAATTGATAACCTCCTTTTCTTAGAGAAGTCGGTTAAAAATAAACAAAACATAACTCATAAAAAAAAGAACGGACGTATGTCGTAGATAAAAATAACAATACACTAAAACTGATAAAACATTGACCTTTCCTTATATGCGTTAATTGTATGGTGGAGGCAATATAACTACAATTAACAATACAACATTATAAAACTTGGTACCTTAGTATCGATTATATAATTAGAATTAGATTTTTAATTACTTTATTTTCATATATAATTTTTTCTTGAGTAGTCTTATTTTTATTCACGTTTTTATTATTAAATTTATTACTTATTCATGATTGACAATTTATGGTCTATTTTATAATAGAAATTTAACAATAAATAAACATACATATATTTCGGTTGCCAGTTCTGTAAGCTTCTCGTCGTCTTTCGTCGCTGGTATCAAATTAAATAGCTGGTTTACAATTCCAATACGACCTGTTGATCAAAACATATTTTCATAGTTATTGGAAAAAATGACTGAGGGGTAAAATATTAAAAAAAAATCTAAAATGGTTGAAATGAGAAATATTTTCACAATTTTTGAACGTGCTGTTCTGAATTATCGTCCCTTATAACTTCTTTCGTCATTTAAATACACAATAATATCTCATAAATCTTCCATTATTCTTCTTCTCTACAGCTTGTGGAGCGTGTTATCTAGATATTCATAGAGTACTATATTTATATTGTTTCTTCCTCCATATAAAGATCATTACTTACCATTATATATTTGTTTAAATTCCTCCCTATATACCTTCGCAACCTTCCCATGAGCTACCATAGCGTTTTTTACACACTGAAAGTAGCCAATATCATAATCTATTACACCTGGACCTAAATTAGAAGTGTAAGCTAGGTTGCACATGATGAAAGGTTCGTTAATAGATATCCAAGTCTTCACTTTGTCACCATATAAAGAGAACAAAACCCTCGCGTAGTCAGCAAGCCAATCAGTTATTAGAGGGTTTGCCCATCCACCTGCAAAAACAAAATTTAATTAAGCTGTGAATTGATGTTAATGGTAAGTACTATCTAACTTTGCTCCAGCCTAAATAAAATATTCTAAATGTATAAACATCTCCTCGTATGGAGTTTGATTACTAATTTGACCATTATCAAAAAAGTTCGTCCAAATTTAAAATGTGGTGAGTTTTTTATTTACAATTTCACACTTTTACCCGCATAGTAGGGTAGACAGTGAGAACCTGGTGTTGAGATATTCCGTTTCTATTTTCCGCCCAATTTTCGTAACACTGATAGACGTGAGTTTACAGTATCTTATTACCATGTCTCAATATAAGTGTATTTCAATGAATAAATTGGTCGTTCAAACACTAAATTGTCTCCCTAATCAAAAGTAATCAAAAGTAATCAAAAGTAATCAAAAGTAATCAAAAATAATCAAAAGTAATCAACACTTGATCAAATGTGCTATAAAAATCAAAGAAGCTAAATTGAAATAATGTTTGCAGGGTACACAGAATATACGCTTATAGCTTCATTCATATTTATATCATCAATAAATTTGACTATGGGCTTCATTAGTGCATTCAATAAAATAAACTCTTCAATTTTATATTATTTGTAAAGAAGTATAAGTAGAAAAGTCTGGTTTCAGTAACTTACCTAAGTCTTCAAGTCTTTGTGGTAAGTCAAAATGATAGATAGTGACTACTGGTTCTATTTTTCTTTTCAGTAAGCCGTTAATTAGATTTTTATAATATTCATAACCAGCTTTGCTCACATACTCTGGTGTACCTCTGGGTAATATTCTTGACCATGATATTGAAAATCTGAAAAATAAAAATAATTTCAAAGTTTTCACTATATCAACTTTGTGTAAAATACGCATTAATGCGTACCCCAAAACGTACACTTGACTCTAAGCTTCTCATTTTGGCTAAATTCAAGCATATTGTCAACCAACACACAATACATCTTAAGTGCTAAGATACTCTCCATTTTCCATACTTTTGTTTGTCTCGCTAGAAGAGTAAACGAAATTAAAGATAAAAAATAACCTGTAAAAATCTAATTCTAAATCTGAAGCGATTTGTATATCATCTTGCCATCGATGATACGAGTCACATGCCACATCTCCATTGCCGTCATCATCTGTCGAATTTGGATAATTGTGAAAGTAATCATCCCATATACTAGGAGCTTTATCTGTAATAATAAAAACTAAAATTAGCTTCACACTGGTTCCCGCGCACAGCAGGGAGAGGAAACCTAGTGTTAAGGCACCGTTCCCCACTTTCTGTTGAATTCTTGAGTTGCGTGTTGAAAGGCAGAACTCAACGCCGCGCTTTGCCTCGACAACAGAGCGAAAAAATGGAAATATAAACGTAAATAAATATTTCACCTCTTCGAGTGGGGATCGAACCCACAACCGTCGCGTTACAGTCACACCCTTGTGCCATCAGTTAGATCAATTTAGTTAAGATAACACAATTTGGTACGCATAAGACTTATCTTAGTAGTCTTTACTACTTCTTTACAGTCTTTTTTTCTTTTTTCCAGTCCGTATTTCGATTTACTGTACAAAATAAAAAAAAATCAGTAAAAAAAATCTTACCATCGGCGTTCCATCCGCCTTCAACTTGGTAAGCTGAAGTCGCAGCGCCAAACTTAAAGTGTTGAGGAAACTTCAATTCATTTTTTCCCGAAGCTCCGCATAGCACTAAACTATAAAAAGAGTAAACAAATTGATTAGTTATAATAATAATTCTTTAGATTTTTCTTTTATTAAGTTCGGTAAGTACTCGTTCGAATTGAAATATTATTCATCTTTTAGAGGAAGATGAACCTCGGGCACATAGAATACGCCATATATCTATATATATAAAAGGACTTGTCCTCACTGACTGAGGTAAGACGCGCGCACAGCCGTAACCGCTGTGCGTAGAAACGTGAAATTTGGACAGATGTTTATTTTCGTAATCTGGACATCCACTAAGAAGGGATTTTGAACAATTTTAACCCTAAAGGGGTGAAATAGGGGTTCAAAGTTTGTATGGAAAAAAAATTAAATCAGCGCCAATTTTTATAAAATTTGAAATTTAGATTTTTAAAAGTATTTAATTGAACACGTGTTTCATGGTTTTCTAGAATTCAACCCCTAAGAGTGCAAATAAGGAGTTGAAAGTTTGTATGAGAAAATTCTTAAATCGCCATCGATTTTTATAAAATTTGATATTTAGACTCTTAAAAATATTTAATTGAACATATGTTTCATGGTTTTCTAGAATTCACCCCCTAAGGGTGCAGATAAGGGGTTGAAAGTTTGTATGGAAAAATCTTTAAATCGCCACCGATTTTTATAAAATTTGAAATTTAGACTCTTAAAAATATTTCATTGAACATATGTTTCATGGGTTATTAGAATTCACCCTTAAATACGCAAGCGAAGCTGCGCGCGTCCGCTAGTCCTATATAAAACGAGAACTCTTACTTATTTTAAATATATATACATTATATTTATACTTTTTGTAACTTAGAAATGCTTGAAAAATATGAAATATTTTATTAACGATTTTTAAGTCCAGAATAGATAATGTAATTTTGTTTAAGATATAACCTAACCTAATATGTTACACTGCCTGCACTAAAAAGGTTTTGAGACTTCTATGCCAAATGATAATTTAATAAATTATATCTATTTTATTACTTTTAATCGCTTATTTAATCCTACATTAAACCTGTAAAATTAAGTATTTAGAAGAAGCAGAAGCCCCTTTTCCCTTCAATATATTAAGTCTTACCATAAATATTGTTATAAAGAAAAACATTTTTTTTTTTTTTTCCAAACCTTTATTACTATTACTTACATGTTAATATAGAACATTGTTACAAAATCATTAAAATTATATGATATATAGAGCTTCTTCGAAGTGGTCTCCATTTGTTGCTGCACCTTAAAGTATTAGTTAAAGCAGCAGAACAGGCACTCTTGCTATGCAAAAATTCTTCATTGCCGATTGCTGAGCTTTACGACCCGGCGGCGCATCATACATAAACTTTCGAGAAAAAATCTCTTGTTTTCGAACAGGATTTCTTCTAATTCTTACTCTTACTGCTTTCATCGCCTTTTTTATACGAACACTACGTGGACGGCCAGTTTTTTTTTCTGTCACAAATAGAGAAGGTTTCGTTGTTCCTTTCTGGTACACACATACATACAACATTTCACTAATATAAAACGTATGGAGGATATTTAAAAAATGCATTCAACACCCTAACCTACTTTAAGTGATGCAATCATAGACATTCGGCTCTCCTTATCACTCCGCTCCATTTTAATTTCACAAAATGTTTTACAACATATTTATGCAAAATTAAAAAAAATATCAATGAACAAACGTATAAAAATGACAGATTTCAAATTCAAAAGTAATATTTTAAATTTGTTTATTTTTAAATGTAATAGATGGCCGGACTAAGTATATCGATGTATATATTTAATTTACATCACATATGTTTCTAAAGTAAAATTTAAAAACATTAAATTTTAAATTGTACATATCTAATTAATTTTTCAATTCTATTCATTCAGTTCGTTCCGGGTAATTAATCTTTTATTACTTGTTTACAAGTTAAAATTTAACTTTAACTTTAAATTCTAACATTATACAGTTAAAATTATAATTGCTGTTAAAATTGTAAATGTAATCTTTAAATTGGACAATTGAATACGTAATTAAAATAAAAAATATATATATTCAAATTTTACATATAATATTTAAACGAGAGCGTCGTAGCCGTCTGCCGGGAATGCAATGGTTATGGGTTCGATTCCCCCTCTAAGGAGTGAATTATTTTTATTTATTAAAATGGGCAACAAGACTAAGTGCAGCTCTAAATAGAATCAAATCGTACTTAGGCAACAAAAAAAATTAAAATAAAAAATTAGTCAATGTATTTTTTTTTCACTTGAATCCATAAATAAGTCATTTTATTAAATGAACTACCTAGTTGAAATTTATAATACACTCGATAAATACCCAAATATTAAAAAAAACAAAGCTTCTAAGAATCATATTGGAACGTTTCAAAATATTTTAAAATTTATTAAACCGCACAAATAAAATGATTACCAAAATAAAAACACATCACCTATATGCACAATTATAATAAAAAATCACTTCACTCCAAATCACTTTTTATATAAAAGTCTTTAAGCACTTTATAATATATTTTTTTGTTAATAAGTTATTATTGTTTTTTTTGTACGAATTACAAAGATTACATAATATACCGTACCAAACAAGTGTAGCTGTCGCCTTCATAATTGTACAAACAATGTTATACAATTGTAAGAACCACCTATTTATACGAGGACTACCGATAGGGGCGTATCGACCCGTTAAAATAATATTTAATTTCTATAAAACTGTACTATAAAACTGTATGAATATGTACTTCCATATTTAACTGAGTTTTATAGAAAGATTTAAAAACATCTATACTAAAAATGATCTACCCTCATCGCAGTTATTAATATAATTTTGCTTTTAAAATGTTATTGACCGCTGTTGTATGTTATTGGTTGTATATGTTTTCTGTGCTATACTGAATTAAGTTAGTTTTTAATGTGAATGTCAATAAAAATAAATATATGTACTATATTACTTTAATGTATTACTTATGGCAGTTTTTAACGGCAGAAAAAACCTAATGCTAAGACGTTTCGTCTGCCATTCCCAGCCTGAATTCGAGGCATTGCGTGTTGAGTGGCGAAACTCAACGCCGCGTTTTTGCCTTGGTACCAGAGTGAAGAACATCCCCAAAATTCCAATTCCAAAAAAATACAATTCCAAATATACCATTTCATTTACTTCTTCTAATTAATATTTTAGCATTTCTTTATTTCTTTCTAATATTAAGATCTTTGTTATTTACTTTCACTCCCATATCATTTTGTTATACACTTCGGCAAAGAATTTATAGTACCCGTGATATATTTTTTTAAATTTTGGTTGTTTTAAATAAAACGCTTAAGCCGGATAAATGGTGTATATTTAGTTGTAAATATTTTTAGATATATACGTGTCGAACATTTTGGAGTAGTCCTTGATCACGGGTAGAATGAAGTGGCATCCGTCTATTAGTTCGACGCAACGATTCTTCTTCTCTAGATTCTTGCAGAATGAGCTGATTCTAATTTGCTAGCTGGTGTGATGAGTTTGAGATTTCAAAGTTTGCAGAAACGGGTCGCAGGTGATGAAAAATTTCCAACCGTCTCCTCTATTAAAATTAGGATGTTTTTGTATTTTAAATAGCCTCGAGGATCATTCTAGTAATATATATTTTTATCATAGCGAGGACAGCGAGCTTATTAAATTTGATAGAATGGTTGAGTATATCCGCTTTGTGCTCACTCACAACTGACCTACCACCAGATGTGTTTGTGTGACTTTGACGACAGACGAGTTGTGTCAATATAATTGCATATGTTACCAGCAATCTGAATAATTCAAGTATTCTATACAATACCTCGGCAATGTATAGAATACCAAACAACCCGCGGACGTGCCGTGAAAAAGGACTGGTCTCGTCGCCTACGACGGCGGAGAGTGTGTCGTGAGACTGAGGAGTGAATGATGCCTGTACACTGGGTGTTTACGGCTGTGATGGGGTCGTCGGGATGTACAAGGTGTCGAAGTAGCGGATGCGAGTGGGATGCAGGAGCGTACTTACGATGATGAGGCGATTGAAGTGGGAGGAAATATTTATTTAAATTTATATTTTCGTTTCTTCCCTCTGGTGTATCTGGCGGCAAAGAGTGGGGAACGGAGTGGTGTAACAAGAGAAGATTTTAAACAAGCCTTTTTTTGTAGGTCATCCCATAGCATACACAATAACTTAATTTTACACATCGAAAATTCAAAATCAGTCAGGAGTAAAATTTTAATTAAGTGTGGTTAACTTACTCTTAAAGATTGAAAGATTGTACATGCCAGTACTTTCGCTCGGCCTATCCTGACAATTGCTTATTATTCGTCCTCCATTCCATCCATTTTTGGAGTTTTTATGAAACGACAAAACTAAAATTATTTAAAATTAGTGGGGAGTAAAGTATTTTCGGTAATAATTGAAGCTTTATGAAATATAGCAAAGATTGTATAATAAGAAATAGCTTTTAATTATCAGAATTCTAAAATTTTGACTATGGGATACGTACAAAGGTATCACACACAATCGAGACAGTTGCTTGTAGACAACGTCTTACAAGCAACTGCCTAGATTGACACAATTCCATTGCCTTTATAATCTTTTTCACTTACATCTACCAAAACAACAAACAAAACAAAGGTTACATGAGTTTACTAAAGATATATTTCTAAATATTAGAGTTAAATTTAGAGCCTGCCATCATGCCCATTAAATGCCCATTTAATAATGACTGCCACGAGTTGGGTACGAACTCACAACCAACGCGCTTACAGCCAAACTACTCCACTGTACCACGACGGTCTTAATTTTTTTATATTTACCTATTTATATGTGAATTTTAAATACTTGTTTGACTTGCAACTGTTTAAACATATTTATGTATTATTTATTTTGTATATACATTTTAATTTTATGGTCGTGTAAACAATGTGTCGTAGACTAGTGTTTTATGAACACACTAAATTATGTGTTAAATTATAGTCTTTTTGACAACCTTTGTTTATTATAGATATACTTCCCTTTCTTCATTTCCTCAGATCCCGATCTGGGGAAGGCTTGTGTTCAAAAAGTAGACGACCCTTAGAAATTGCAATATTATTTTTTTTTGGTCCGGGATCTAAGATTTATTCGAAACTTACGTTTGATCGTCGTTGTGTCGTTTATCGATGAAAGTTACCAGTATCTAAGGGTGGATTTATCTTGGACATTTAAATGTGTCCATGTGTCCTACACAGTTCTAAGTTACGTATTTATATATTCATATATAAATTCGTAATAAATACATAAATAAATAAATAATAAAATAAATAAGCCTTTTATTCGGATATAACAGAATATACAATTAACTAGTTGTTTCACTACTACAATATAAATACTAATACAATATAATATTTATTAAAATTATTCGTATATTTGATCCTTTTTCATTTTCTGTGAGTCCGTTTGCCAGTTAGCAAAGGCCTCCTCCAACCTACTCCATTCTATTCTATCTTTAGCTACTCTGCTCCATGTTGTGCCTGCGACCTGCCTAATATCATCGTCCCATCTTTTATGTTGTTTACCTCTCTTCCTTTTGCCGTCCCTTGGGTACCATTGTGTTACTGTTTTAGTCCACTTTTCGTTTCCTCTAATTATATGTCCCGACCACTTCCATTTTAATCTTTTTATTTTTAATGTTACGTCTTGTACCTTTGACTTACTCCTAATGTTTATGCTCCTTATTCTGTCTTTCCTCTTTACTCCAAGCATGCTTCTTTCCATTGCTCTTTGGCAATTAGCAACTTTGTTGATTACGTTTCTTGTTATAGCCCACGTTTGGCTTCCATATGTTAATATTGGCAAGATGCAGACATTGAATAATTTGCTTTTTGTTGCTATATGGAAATTTTTGTCCTTCATTACTTCCTTTAGGCCCCAGTACCTTCGCCAACTGTTTGCTATCCTTCTTTCGATTTCTTTATTTATGTTTTCTGTGGGTGATATCAGCTGTCCAAGGTATATATAATCCTCAACATAACTAATTTGTGACTCTCCTACATTTATGCTGCTTTTGTATCTATTAGTCATTGCTTTTGTTTTTTCAGAATTCAATTTTAATCCTACTTTCTCACTCTCAGATGCTAAATCATTTAACATTCTGTTTAGGTCTTCTGGTGTTTTCGCAAATAACACAATATCATCGGCAAATCTTAAGTGTGTTAGATTGCGGCCATCTATGTTTAGGCCTAGATTGTCCCACTCAAGTTTCCTAAAGATCATTTCCAAAACAGCAGAGAAAAGCTTTGGAGAGAGAGGATCTCCTTGCCTTACTCCTTTTTGTATCTGAAACGAATCTCCTTTCTTTTCTAGTGAAATACACGCAGAGCTATTTTTGTATACATTTCTGATCAATCTTATATATTTTTGTTCAATTCCCTGTTCTTTCAACGCCTCCCAAATGTTGGAGTGTATTAATGAGTCGAATGCCTTGCTATAATCAATAAATGCTAAGTAATATATAAGTTGATATTCCGCATACTTCTCGATGATTTGCCTAACAACTTGGATATGATCGAGTACTGAGAAGTCTCTTCTAAAACCTGCCTGTTCTTTTGGCTGTTGTTCGTCAAGTTTTTTTTCTATTCGTTTGAGTATTACCTTTGCAAATATTTTATAAAGGTTTGACATCAAACTTATGGGCCGATAGTTACCAATATCGAACTGGTCTCCCTTTTTGTACAGTAGGATTATATTGGATTTTGACCATTGATATGGAGTCGTTTCTGTGTTCATAATGTCGTTAAAGATTTCTTTAAGAATAGGCGTTATCGTTCCTTTCACTTGTTTAAGTATTTCGTTGCTTATTCCATCGGGACCTGGAGCTTTATTATCTTTTTGGGATTCTATTGCGAATTCTATTTCTTCACGCATGATACTGGGTACGGGTGAGATTTCTAATAATTCTATTTCTTTTTTGGTTGTGGTGCTTACGTATAATTCTTTATAATATGATGTGGCAATTTCTAAAATTCCTTGTCTTCTATTCTCTTTCGATGTGTTTTTGCCTTTCATCTGTACTATCCAGTCCCTTGTGTTAGTTAGCTCCTTGTATGCCTTTTTTAATCCTCCTGTCTGTAAAATGTGTCTCTGTATTGTTTCTGTTCTTCTTTGAGTTCTGTCTTTTCTGATACTTTCTTTAATTTTTTTGCTGATTATTGTTATTTTCTTTCTACTATCGTTAGTGTTTTTTCTATTTATAATGTCCCTTCTTTCATTGAGGAGATTAGTAGTTTTGGCAGATATCCACTTGTTAGATAGGTCTTTTTTATTAGTCATTAATTGAATGGATGTTTTAATTTTAGCTTCCAGCCAATTGTATTTTTCTTGCATTTCCATGTTTGATGCCTCTTTATCATAAATCAAAAGTTCTGAATTTAAGGAATTTCCTATCTGTTCTGTTTGGTGTTTCGTAGGTTTCATATTTAGCATATTCATTCTTGGTCTTGAGTTTTTTGGTGGAGTGGTCAGCAGTTCAGCTCGAATCATTCGATGGTTGGTATTGAAATTCAGATTATTTATGACTTTCATATTTGAAAAGTATTTGCTTTTATTAGTCATTATGAAATCTATTTCATTTTTTGTCTTTCCATCTGGGGATATCCAGGTCCACATCTTGCTTTCTTTCTTCTTGAACATTGTGTTTAATATTTTCAAACCATTTTCCAATGCAAAGTTTACAAGTTTCTCTCCGTTTCTGCTTCTTTTTTTTTTCCTATATAAAAAAGGTCCCAAGACTATGTCTTCTTCTGCTTGTCGTTCTCCAATCTGGGCATTAAAATCCCCCAGTACAACAAGGTTTTTGTGGGCATGGTTTTGGATTGTTTTATTTAATTCTTGGTAAAATAAGTCTATTGATTTTGTATCGGATTGTTCTGTGGGTGAGTATACTTGTATGAGGGACCAACAGTCTTTATATCCCGGAAGCTTAATGTTCATTAATGCGATGCGCTCTGATATTCCTACAAAACTCTCCACATAATTTGAAAGATGTTTTTTTACAATGAAACCTACCCCGTAATGCCCTGGAGTTGTACCTATGTGGTATAGAAGGAAATCTGGATGAGAAATAATTCTCTCTCCCATTCGCCTTACTTCGCTCAAGCCTACGATGTCCCATTTGATTTTTTCTAACGCATATGTAAGTTCTGTAAGATTTTCGTCATTTTTTAGTGTAAGAACATTGACGGCTGCAACGTAGATTTTAGATTTTTTGTGATTTTTTTCATGTTTTCTTTTGTGGTTAGTTGGAGGGTTGTGGTCTCTTTTCCCCACGAGGACCAGTCGGCTTGGGGAAGATTGTGTTAGTTCTTTTGTTTGGTTTTCATAATTTAGTTGGATAGTCCGTTTACCGGTTGTTAATTGCTATTGATTTTTGTGTGGGTGGATGTCAGTAAGGGAGCTTGATCGAGTTCTCATCAAATCGTAGGCGTTTGTCCTGTTAGTTTTAATAGAAGTTATTGTCTGTTGCTTTTTAGGTTTAGTTGTCGGCCTTAATTGTGGTGAAGTAGATATTTCTCTTTTCCTTTTGTCGGTACTAGGTCCTTTGACTATCAGCTTATCATTTTTCAAAAAAGCAATGTTCCCCTTTTTTTTCTCTTCTATTAGTTGTGGTAGTAAAGACTTTCTCTTTTCCATCATTTCTTTAGAATAGTCTTCTGATATATAGATTCCCTTTAAACTTTTTTTATTCTTCATAATATGGTCTTTCTTCCACCCATTTATTAATGAAAGTAATACAGGTCTATGTTTGCCCTCAGTTTTGTTTCTTCCTAGACGGTATAGTCTATTCACTTCATTTTCTGCTACAGATATATTTAAATCTTTTTTGAAAATATCTTTAACTATATCCAAAAGCTTTGTTGTCGAATTTTCACTCTCCTCTAAACCATAGATAACCATGTTATTACTTTTCTTTTCTTTTTTTAAGTACTCAATCTCACTCTTCAAGGTTGAAACTGATTGTTTTAATTTTTCATTTTCTTCAATAATAGGAGATAATTTTTTATCTATATGGTTCATTAAATTCTTCGTAAGAGTCTCTTTTAGTTCCATTGACTGTTTCTGCATTTCTATCTTCATATTATCGAATAATAATTGGAATTGTTGATCCATGTTATTATAATAATGCAAGGAACGGAACGTAAATGTAGATTGGTAGAAAATATTTATTTTGTGAAGGTAGTTGTCAAAGTAGCCGTCTGACGTTAGATTCCGAACAATTGAATGTTGTTGTAAATTTTACCTCAATGATTTTTGGTGTTTGCTTCGTTAATCTTGAAAATATTCCAGAATTATTTCTTCTGTTGTATTAATGTTTTTAGCACTGTGGTTCCCCAAGTGTAACTTTATATAATATTTTAATTAGTGTTTTTTGGTTTCGAGCAGCACAGACTTGTTGACACTTCGACGACCGGAAACGGAACCCAATATCTAACGGATCTTTCTGTAAGAATAAATACATACCAAATAATAAAACTTGAAAATTGTTATGTAATATAATAACACGTAATAGTTTTTAGCATATTTACATTATTATCATTATAATGAATAAATTAAATGGTCGTATACATTCGAGGCCTAGAAAATAGTAACTAGCCTTGGCTATAGAGATATAATAGACTAAGCATTTAAATTAATTTCATTAATGATCACATTTTTCACAGTTATTTATTTAACATTTAATTTAGATAACTAAAGAGTTCGTTGAAATTATTTTAATTGCTTGTAATTTTAAACAGTCGGCCAAATATAGCAATATACAGAGGGGGAACCTACTGTTACGAATACGTTATGTCACTCCATCCTTTATGTTCCACTTAAGATATTGAGTGTTTTTAAGTTGAGTGGTGGAAGTCGCTGATTTGCCTTGTGTCGTTTCCAGGGCGACCAAACGGAAAATAATTAATTTCCCGAAGTTTTTCCACATTTACAGTCAGATGTAAATAAATCATAACAAGTGTATAACAATTTTGACATTTGATGAAAATATATGTATCCAAAAGACGCAGGTTCAAATCCTGCTAGGTTCAAAATTATTAAATGTTTTCCAACAAAAATCTGTAGGTATGTTATATTTCATAGGGAACAGTTGTTTGATCAAAATCGATACAGTAGTTTTTGAATTATTATTGTTTTCGCATCTCAGAATAGGCAGAGAGCCCTAGGAACCTAATGTTAAGGCAACCAAGATTCCTCTGGACGCATTGCGTGTTGAGTTGCGGAACACAAGGATGCGGTTTGCCTTCTGAGAAGAAACGAGGAAATTAAATATTTATTTTTTTGGGAATCGAACCCACATCCTGTTGCGTATACAGTTTCACAATCGAGCATGCGCTACGACAGCCCTTAACATTATACATTATATAGAAAGCTTGCTAATAAACTTGCTAATAAAGTTATTTGAAATCAGATTATTTTTTTAAATAACTTTTTATATATGCATAGAATAATAAACTTCCACGTTATATAACATAAATTTATATTATTCGGAAGATATATACAAGATAGATAGATTAAAGGTATGTGTATATTTTTTTCTTGTGCAGATACAATTGTTTTTGTTGCTAAAATAAATTTTGTTTGTTAGATAAAATCATCGAGGCCAGTCGTGGCGTAGGGGCACAGAGTGCGGCTGTAAATTCGACTGGTTGCGTGTTCGATCCCCACTCGAGGAAATGAAATAATAATTTAAATTCGGCCGAACTCTGAAGACATTGCGTGCTAATGATTTTTTATTACATGCACACAGCAGGGTAGGTAGAGGGGACCTAGTGTTGAAACACTCCGTTCTCCAATTACTGCCGTATACTTTTCAATCATACCGAAATCATAAAAATATTTTTAGAAAAATAATTTTCCTCTAAATAAATTCAAACTCACACCTATCGAGTGTACAGTAAAAAAACTTTCAATACTTCCTCGACGCAACGGCGTCAATAAAATAAAAAAATATATTATAAAATATTATTTTGTCATTTATAATTATTTTAAAAAGAATCAGCTTTATAATTGAACACATTGTAATTAAAATTGTTCTGAATGTTAATTAAGTTTTTCTAATATAAATTATATTTTTTAGAACCGCTAGACTAACTATATGTTGATCTTCGTATTATCCAACGCATTTGCAATTTATATGTTAATTTGTAAAATTATAATTATGGCTTGAATAATAAGTAAAATATTTAATGTTTTCTCTTTTTTCTAAAAAAAATAATTTAAGGTCCTAACTTTCAAGTTAGTAAGTAGGCATATAGTCTTAACTACATATTAGACTATTAATCCTCAAAATTTCAACTTTGCTAAAACGACGTAGGTCTGGGGGGGATCTCAGTCTACAAGAGATAGGGATGAATAATTGCTCTTTAAGTAACGATTTATTTAAGAAATATAATAATTATTGGAATTATTGTGAACTGGACCAATATTAACCCGAGTACCGAATATAAATTAATAATGCTTAAGTTTAGGGGCTGCAATAAAATCATTGAATATAAAAATAAAGGGTTTATTTATTGCATTATGCTTTTGAAATGTTTATTACGAAAACAAATAAATAGTATGCAAACTCAAATCGATTGAAATGAATTGCAAACCGAAAAATGAGTAAAAACTAAAAGATTCAAAGCAAGAATCGGGTAACCTTGCCATTAAATAATGTCTTTATACATTGATTATGTTTTTTTAATTATATCGTTTTTTTAAGCTACAACACTAACTTTCGTTCCGAGCTTAAGCTTATATTAGCGCTATTTTAGTTTTTAAGAACAATAATCAATATTATGTTCTATTATATGTTAATTGAAACCCCCCATGCAAAACACACATCCTGATCGACAAAACGCTGTAAAAGATAAGAAAATATTTATAACGCTATTTTTATTTTGAAGCAAAAGAAAAACTAGTACCAAGAATAAGTATATCCTTTGAGAATTTAAATAAGAGAGTTAATTAGATTGCGATGCTAGATTTAAAATTGAAAATTGTTGCGTCCGTTCCCCTGAATGAGAATCGAACCTACAACTCGTCGCGCTTACAGTCACACTCTGTGCCTCTACGCCACGACTGGCCTTAATAGCCATTTTAGAACCGTTTATAGTATCTACGCAACCTAATATTAACTGAAATAAGCCATAAAATACTTGTAATAAAATCAATAAAATATTCATTATTTAGATCACAGCGTGGGCGTTAATACGTCAATACATAATTCATAAGCAAAATACATTCACTTTAATGTCGGTTATCGCAATTTCGATTTGCATTTAGCAGGGTAAGCAGACCGAACTTCGTGTTTAGACACTTCCCTACTTTCTGAATTCTAAAGGCATTGTTTGATGATTTGACAAGCGGAACTCAACGCCGCACTTTGCCTCGTTGCGAGGGCGAAAAAATAAAAATATTACATATGATATTAATTTCTTTATATGTGTATAGCCATAAGTGTATCCTCCTTATTTGTAAGCGGATGATGATGGATTGTGACCTCGATATTTGTAAGCAGGTTAAAGAAAATATTTAAAAGGGTATGGTGGATCATTAAAAAGTTAAAATTAATGATCACATGTAAGCCTGTCCAATAATTCTTTTACTGCTCAATTGAAGTTGTCAAAAAGTTAACGGGCGAAGTCGAAATTTTATTTATTTTCGTTCTGTATCCCGCATTACATTTAACCTATGGAAACTGATGTTAAGACACTATGTTGATTAACGGCACTTAACGCTGCATATTTTTTTTATTTATTACCGGTCATTCCCCGACTGGAAATCGAACCCTCAACCCAATAATATCCAAAAAAATCCTATTTAAAAATTATGATGTAAATATATCTAAACAGTTGCAAAAATATAAATTATTTCATATAACAGTTTTCCTTATATTGTATCAACGTCATTTCTCCCATACATAATCCGTACTGTACAGACTTATGTAGAAGCTTGCACTTATTTGCGTAAAGTCGATAATTTAGGGTTACGAAAATTATTACGTGAAGAAATAAATGTTAACATGAATTTTAATAGCTTCCTTTTGAAATAATTATACTGTAAGTTGAAATTAATTTTGTAGGTTAAATGTTTATATTTGCATGTAAGACGTCATTTAGGTATCAAGTGTCTAAACAGTGTTTTTAATTTCGATGATCAAAGTCCAAATCAAAAAATTCTAAATAAGATGTTAATATTTTCAGTTCAGTTCTTAATTTATGGCGCTTAATTACGAATAATTTACTTTTACGGTCTACTAAAATTATTGCCTGACATCTGAGAAGAGCTGGTGAAAAAAAACAAAATTTTTGTTAAAAAAAATTATTTACTTTATTAATTTATGTATGTAGATCCCCACTTATTTATTACTGGTGGTGGTAATTCAAGGAATTAAAATAAAACAAACATTAAAGTTCGTCAGATATTTCATTGTCGCTATCTATATCAAGACCATGTTGCTTGATGACTTGCGTGTAGAACTTGGCGGAAGCGCGAGGATGACGAGCGCGTTTCGGATCCTCGAAATCCACTTGATACAGTCCAAATTTAAGCCTGAATACAAATAATTATTTAAAAAAAATATATTCGAAAATTGATTCTTTTTTTAAACTTCACGCGACATAGTAGGTAGAAGGAACCTGAGAACGTATGTTTAGATACTCCGTTCCCCACTTTCCGCCGAATTCTGAAGGAATTACGCGTTTAGTGAATGAGTTTCACTCGACACCAGAGACATGAAAAAAAAATCTATAAAAGGAGAAAAGAAATTTTGATCATCCAAATTTCGTCAAGTCAGTAAACAAAAAGAATATTACTTGTATCCAAAGGCCCATTCAAAGTTATCCATCATGGTCCATGCTGTGTAGCACTTAACATCCACTCCGTCTTTATGGATTGACAGAAGAATCTGGTTAAAAAGGTAAAAATTAATAATTATTAACAATTATAATGTTACAGATAAGTGTAGTAGAGGAGGAGAGGAGAGTAGAGTAGAGAACGTACAAGTACATGTGACTGTAAAAGGGACAGTGGTGGGTTCGATTCCCACTCGGAGGAATGAAAAATATGAATATTTATATTTCTTCGCTTTGGGAACGGGTTAAAGGGCGGCGTTGAGTTTCCCCACTCACACGCAATGCCTCCAGAATTCGGTGAAGAGTGTGGAACGAAAGTGTCTCAATCGGAATAAAGTGTCTTAACACTAGGTTCCCAAGTCCTCTCTGCCATGTGCGGTTAAGCTAAAAAATCATAAAAAGGAGAATCTCAAAGGAATCTCTCTCTCTCAATGTCTCTTCTTTGGTTAGTAATAATAAGTGCGGTGTTGAGCTCCGCTGAGTCTTGAATTTCAATTTTGTATTGATACCTCTACTGCTGCCAGAAAACTCAATTATAGTGGTTTTTTTTTGGTGACAAAAGCAAAAAAATAAGTAAAAAACGCAATTACTACCTGTTCTAAATGATCTTTGTAATATTGTACGCGGTTGACATCTTCCAATGCGGGATCAGTGTCAGCGTAACCGTTTTCCGTTATATAAATTGGCAATTTGCCGAATTTGTCCTGTATCCAACGTAAGAGATAACGAAGACCTTCAGGGTATATCTGAAATTAAGGAAAAAAATATTTTGTGTGACTGTAAACACGACGACGGTTCTAGATTCGATTCCCACTCGGGGATTCCCCCGGGGATTTCATTTGAAATATACAATATTTTCATTTCCTCGCTCTGGTAATAAGACAAAGCGTGACGTTTAGTTTCCACTCGTCACGCAATTCCTCAAGAATTCAGGGAAAAGTGGAGGAGAAGTGTTTTAACGGGAACAGTGTGTCTTAACACTATATTCTAGCTTCCATCTGCCCTCCTAAGTGTGGGATACAGTGTAAAGTAAAAAAAAATAAACTAAACAATATATACATACAAAGAACCATTCAGCACCCTTTTTCCATTCTGGCCGAACGGTGAATATAAAATCGAAATCATAATTTTTTTCTTCGTGGAACCCACTAGGTGGCTTATCATCCTTTACTTGACGTACTGTACGAGATGTATAATAGTTGAAAGCGAAGAAGTCGTACGTTCCTAGAGAAAGGGCAATAATGTCACTGGGTGTGTATATAGTTTATTAATTGATTAAATTTATCGTGGTTTAAAGTATTGATTTTTGTAGCAAGTCCTGGCGTAGGGGCACAGGCGTGGTTCTGTAAATCCTACAGGTTGTCAGTTGGATTCCATGACGAGATGAAATATTTAATATTTTTATTTTCTCGCTCTGGTAATGAGGCAAAGCGTGGCGTTGAGTTCCGCCACTATAAGCAATACTCGTAGAACTTAGCGGAAAGTGATAATGGAACTGCAGATGGATAAATGGTAAGAAAAAATACCTACCTTTAATAAGGTCGATCTCCTCTTGACTTAATTCGGGTAATCTTGATTTTGTCCACCCTTGACTCTCACATCTATCTTTTAGATGTTTCTCTACCAAAGGTGGCCAGCCACCTTCTTCAGAATATATTGGAAATGTGTACATTCCGAGCTTAAAAGATTATTAGCCGTAAAAAAATTGAAAATTTCTTAGCAACACATACCTAAGCAAAACTGCAATTTAAAATACCAGGCAAAGCCAGAGCTTTTAGAGCTCGCCTCCGCCCGATGATGCTTAGATCCAATAGGGCCAACAGCAAACACAATAGAAAAATATATATATATCACTAACCCTGAACTCCCTAGCAAGCATGGCTGCTTCTTTGTCGTCTTCTTTTTCCGGCTCCAACCATGGGAGCGCATTGGTCATACCTATTTTGCCTAAAATTTGATGCATACTATTGTAAATTAATGAATTCTTCTGTTAATTCTTGCAACACTGTAAACTAATTAAATCATCTCTTACCGTTGTATTTCGGTCTAAATTCTTTATCGTATATCCTCCATGCCTTCGCATGAGCTAACAAAACGTGCTTGTTACATAGGTAATTTCCAATTCCAGTGCTGACCACACCTGGTGCATGAATGCCCTTGTTGAACGAAAAATCACAAAATATAGAAGGTTCATTCAAAGTAATGAAGATCTTGACACGATCAGCATAAAGATTGTACACAATTCGGGCGTAGTCAGCAAACCAATCTACTATTAATGGATTTGCCCATCCTCCTACAAAAATAATAAGAAAAACATTATTTTTGTCTATTGTTTGCAATATAATGATGTAATTTTCTCTTTCTCCAAATTATTATTTATATTTTTTTTTATTTATTATTTTCTAAAAATTGTAGGTACATCAAAAAAATACCTAAATCCTGTAAGTTCTGTGGAAGATCCCAATGATACAGAGTAACCACAGGGTCTATTTTCTTCGCAAGTAATCCATTTATTAGGTTATTATAGTACTCCTTTCCAGCTTTACTTATCTCGTATGGGTAACCAGTTGGCAATAATCGTGCCCAGGAAAGAGAAAATCTAAAAGTCAACAAACAAAATAATGTTAGAATATTGTGAGCTGTTATATACCTACTTATTTAAAACTTTTTTCAAAAATTAATTCCCCTACCTGTAAAAATGAAGGCCTAAATCCTCAGCCATTTCTATATCTCTTTTCCAATTATTGTAGCTATCACAAGCAATATTTCCATTCGACAAATCTTCAATTCTATCAGGTTTTGAGTGGACGAAATGATCCCAAACATTTGCTGACTTATCTGTAAATGTTGTTAAATAACATTATTTTAAAGGAATGTAAAGTTTTTTTTTTGTTATTTTGTGAGTGTTTTATAAATATATTCGGAGTTATATCCTCAACAAGGAAAAAAACGGAATAGTTATAGGGGATCACTTGGAGAGGAAGAGGTATCAAAAATGATATCTATGATCCCTTGAAGCCCAGCAAAAGTTAAACTTCTAAGATAAATGCAATTAAAAGATACGAGCATTGAATGCATCGATCTTGCTGCATTTTGTATGAAATTCTTAGTCTTAGATTTATAAAATTTAGCACACAGTAAAAACTCACAATACAAATAAATGAAAAAAACCGAAAGGACCCCTTTCGGTTGTCTCTGATACCTAAAAAATAACAAAATGAACGTGAATGTACCAGCAAATTATTTATAAATAACTGTAGTGGCGGTTCCAACGGTTGTAGATTCAATTCTCAATTATAATGTCTCAAAAATTTCGTGGAAGCGAGTGAAAAGGAAACAAAAAGATAACTCTCATTTCTTTTTCCTTGCTTACATTGCTCCATGATTGCATATTACATAAGATGTATTGGAAAATCTTACCGCTGTCGTTCCAAGCTCCTTCTATTTGGTAGGCCGATGTCGCCGCACCAAATCGAAAATCGGCTGGAAATTTGGCGCTTTGAACAACGTTCGCGCCTATAAATATGCTGAAAATATTCAATTGTTAAAAAATGTACAACATAAAATATTTAAATAATAAAATATTATTTTTATAAATAATTTACGTACTGAACTTCAAGAATAGCAGTTCAGATTTCCTTTTGAAGAAAAATGGCAAAAAAAACATAAATACCCAATAATGACGAATCTCCACCACATCACGATTTGTCCTTTTAAATAGCTGCAGAACTCTTGAAACGTTCACGCTTCTTCTTCCCAAATAACTTCAATTCTAAACTTCCTATATATTTATACCCTAAATATTTAATCATAATATTTTCCTTATTCCTATTACTTTATCCCTGTTGTAGTCTAAAATAGAAGAATTTTAATTATGTAATATCTTAATTTAATTAATTTAGAATTAAAATAGAATTATGTAATATCTTAATTTTAGCCAAATATTTGCATAATAATAATATGCTATGGCTGTATGGAAGGGCAAGGAGCTGCATGGTAGATTCCATAGAGCCCTAGTGGGCCAGGACGTGGATACTGTTTCATCATTATCTTGGTTACAGTTCGGGGATCTTTTCGGAGAAACTGAAGGTTTTGTCTGTGCAATTATGGACGAAGTTATCAAGACACGGAACTACCAGAGACATATTATGAAAGATGGCACTATCGACATTTGCCGGGCGTGTCATCGACCTGGGGAGTCCCTCAGACATATTGTCTCTGGTTGTTCTCATCTTGCTAATGGCGAGTATTTGCATAGACACAATCAAGTAGCCAAGATAATACACCAGCAACTTGCTCTTCAATATGGCCTTGTAGAATTGGAGGTGCCTTACTACAGGTACAATCCCATGTCTGTTCTTGAAAATAGCTGTGCTTTGCTCTACTGGGATCGGTCTATTATTACTGACAGGTATATTGTTGCCAATAGACCTGATATAGTACTAGTAGACCGAGCGGCGCGCCGCGCAGTGATTGTTGACGTTACTATCCCACATGATGAAAATCTCGTGAAGGCCGAAAAAGAAAAACAATCTAAATATTTGGACCTAGCCCATGAGATTACCGCCATGTGGGATGTCAATGCGACTATCATTGTGCCGATAGTGGTTTCAGTTAACGGTTTAATAGCGAAAAGCCTCGACCAACACCTTAAGAGGCTATCGCTTAGCTGTTGGATCAAGAACCGGATACAGAAGGCAGTGTTACTTGAGACGGCACGTATTGTGCGGAGGTTCCTCTCTCTGGAGCCCTAGCCACCGATGGCTTGGACCTTTGTCCCGCCCTCGGAAGTGTGGTTTTTTTTTATATTTTTAAATGAATCTTTTTTATAATAATTTATATTTAAAAATGTAAAATTGATTCACTTATTTAATAAAAGTATATTCAGTTGCTATTATTTATTCACTACAGATCTGAGGCCGTCTTGGCGTGACGTGTCGGGGTACAAGCGTGTAAGTCTAACACGACGGTCGTGGATTCGATCTCAATCGAGAGAATGAATTATTATTTTCATTTCTTCGCTCTGGCACCAACTTAACAGCCCCTTATTGAGATCCAGCACGCAATGCCTCAAAGAATTCTGCGGAAAGTGGGGAACAGAGTGTGGTAACACTAGATCTCCTCCCTCCCTACCTACCCTGTTGTATACAGAATATAGCGTGTATCTAATTTTTTTTTTAATATAATGCAAGTAAGTAAACCAGTCGCAATACGTCTATTGCCTGCCTAAGCGCTTGCACCTAACTTATCCTATAGGACTTTTACTGAAAAATAGATGAGGTTGTGAAGCAGGATATAGGCTACTTTTTATGTTGGAGTTCCCGCGATTCCCGAACGACGCAAAAAACCGAGTTCATCGCAGATACCTATCGCCCAGATATAATAGATACTATACAAACTAAACATTTATCTTCTTTTTAAAATCTTAAATTGCAATTCAATTGGTATATAGCAAGAGTGGTTATTTTAGTAGATAATTCTACTAAAATAACCTACCCTTGTTCTTGATATTTTTGAAATCATTACATTTCTTTCTTTTTATGTATGTGTGTCTTTGTATAATAATATTCATTAATCAATTCATATTCATTAAGCTGTCCTTTTATACTTCTTTAATATATAATCGCCACTTTAAAAAAATATTACTTTAAAGTGGCGGTTATTATTTCCTTTATAATTATTATTCATTTTGTTATTGAAAATAACAAAATTAATAATTAGTCGCAAGTCACCAAAATCCCTAATTAACTTAGATATTTTTAAGGAAAAATAACTTAGTTAGGTATATTTCTTATTAGAGTTAATTAATTTATTTTTAACTTTTTAGTTGATTTTATTAACAAATAATATAAACCTGTTTTAAAAACAAAAAAGGTTTTTTCTTTAATTTTATTTTTAACTTTTTAGTATCTTTAATTCGAGATTTTTTATTTATGTTAGGCCTACGAGTATAGGGCAAAAACAATCCATTCCCCAGAGGCCAGGGATAAGGGCTATAGTACAACAGGGTTCGATCCCTGGTACCGTGAGGCGCAACGTTAACGATATAAAATATTTATACACCCTCATACCTTTCAGCCTACGGCACGTGTTCGTCTTGACATTCGGTCATCCATCTAAAGAATCAGACAAAATCCGCATTCATAACAAACGCCCATCAAGCGAGCCCGAACTCCGGAGTTACAAAGTTCCTATGGCCACCTTCAAGCACCATCATCAGATCAGCTCTATGTCATAATAATATTGCATAGTCCTCCGATTTATACATGCATGCAAAATTTCAGCTCAATCGGAAACCGAGAAATGGATCAAATTTAACTTGCAAGATTTGAATACAGACAGACAATAGACAGATGAAAGTAGATAAAAGTTTGAATTAAACGGGTTTTACTATAGTTCCATTAGTGCGTGTAATTCAATTAAAATAAAACCAATATTAAAGTTCGTCAGTTATTTTATTGTCGCTATCTACATCAAGACCATGTTGCTTGATGACTTGCGTGTAGAACTTGGCGGAAGCGCGAGGGCGACGAGTGCGTTTCGGATCCTCGAAATCCACTTGATACAGTCCAAATTTAAGCCTGAATACAAATAATAATTTAAAATAATATATATTATATATTCGAAAATTGATTATTTTTTTAAGCTTCACGCGGTATCCCACGTTAAACAGATTAGGAAGAAGGAACCTGAGAACCTAATGTTAAGGCACTCCGTTTCCCACTTTCCTCCTTTCCTTTTCCCAAATTCCGGAGGTATTGCGTGTTGAATGGCGGAACTCGACTCCACACCAGAGCGAAGAAATGAAAATACAAGTTTAAATAAATATTTCATTTCTTCGAGTGAGGATCGAAGTTAGTAATTGTAATAGAAAATAGAAATAAACGGTGAACATGAAAAAAAATCTACAAAAGGAGAAAAGAAGTTTTCGTCATCCAAATTTCATCAAATCAGTAAACAAACAGAATATTACTTGTATCCAAAGGCCCATTCAAAGTTATCCATCATGGTCCATGCTGTGTAGCACTTAACATCCACTCCGTCTTCATGGATTGACAGAAGAATCTGGTTAAAAAGATTTAATTAGATAATTAGAAATTAATAATTATTACCAATTATAATGTTAAGTGAATAGGTAATATTAGTAAAATGGAGGACGTTCAAGTACATGCACGCATGTGACTGTAAAAGGGACAGTAGTGGGTTCGATTCCTGCTCGGAGGAATAAAACATATTAATATTTACATTTCTTCGCGTTGATAACGGATGAAAACGCGGCCTTGAGTTTCGCTACTCACACGCAATGCCTCCAGAATTCGATGAAGAGTGTGGATTGAAAGTATCTCAATGGGAATAAAGTGCCTTAACAGTAGGTTCCCAAGTCCTCTCTGTCATGTTTAAGTTAAGTAAGGTTAAGCTAAAAAAAATATAAAAAAGGAGAATCTCAAAAGAATTAATGCTCTTTTTCAATGTCTTCTTTGCTCCGTTGAGTCTTGAATGTGAATTTTGTATTGATATTATCACTACCTGTTCCAAATGATCTTTGTAATATTGTACGCGGTTGACATCTTCCAATGCGGGATCGGTATCAGCGTAACCATTTTCCGTTATATAAATTGGCAATTTGCCAAATTTGTCCTGCATCCAACGTAAGAGATAACGAAGACCTTGAGGGTATATCTGAAATAAGATTAAATTTATTTTGTGGGACTGTATACACGGCGGTTGTTGCTTGGATTCCCACTCACAAAAGGCAAAGCGTGGTATTGAGGTCCACCATTTACTCAAGAGTTCGGCGGAAAGTGGGAAACGGAGTCATAACGAGAAGGGAGTGTCTTAACAATGGGTTCTAGGTTCCCTCTGCCTACCGTGAAGGGTTAATATTAAAAATATATAGTAATTGATCTATACATACATACAACCAGTCGGCACCTTTTTTCCATTCTGGTCGAACGGAGAATATAAGATCGAAATCATAATTTTTTTCCTCTAGGAACTCGCTAGGTGGCTCACCATCCTTTGCTTTACGTACTGTACGAGCTGTGTAATAGTTGAAAGCGACGAAGTCGTACGTTCCTAGAAAAGGGGCAATAATGTTACTGGGTCTAAGTAAGTATACAGGGTGGAATTGTCAGCACCACTTTAAATGAAACGACAGTTTTAACTACTCTATAAAAGTCTAATATAATTCGGAAAAAAAAATAATTCCCAAAAATGAAAAAGTTATTTTTTCAAACAAAATAAATAATAAAATTATCGTTTTAAAATAAAACGCCATTTGTAAAGTATAACATAGGCACGCACACACTTACCTGTCAAATCGGAAACGTCGCACACGTATGTGTGCGTCACACGAAATACAGGTATGGATAAAAATCGTGAAATGAAAAAAAAATCCTACGTCCAAACTGTTGAGGTACCTTGATTAATTTCTTAGGTGTGGGTTTGAAATATATTACCCTATATATGCAGTTTCAATAAAAGAAGCGCTGCCTCTTCCACCCTGTATATACAAAAGTGAAAGGTCACTCACTCACTATTTTTTTTGCATGGGCGTTATTTATAGGACGTGGATGATCACTAAGAGGACTATTTGTGATATTAGACCCCTAAGGAGTTCTTTTAGGGATGATAGTTTGTATGAAACTTCCTTATTACAAGTGCTAGGCGTCTCAAATTTTGGTTGCGCGTTGCTTATAGGATATGGGTGCTTACTAACCAAGGGGCACAAGAGTGCGACCGTAAACGCTACAGGTTATGGTTTCAATCCCCACTCGAGGAAATAAAATATTTAATATTTTCTTTTTATCGCTCTGGTAACGAGGCAAAGGCCGCCCCACTCTACAGGCGATGCTTTCAGAATTCGGCGGGAAGTGGAGAATAAAACAGCGTGAATATAACCAAAGCGAATACCTTTAATAAAGTCAATCTCCTCTTGACTTAATTCAGGCAATCTTGATTTTGTCCAGCCTTGACTCTCACATCTATCTTTTATATGTTTCTCTATCAAAGGTGGCCAGCCTCCCTCTTCAGAATATATTGGATATGTGTACATTCCGAGCTAAAAATTTTATAAGGCATAAAAAAATACAAAATTTCAGCTATATATGTATAAATAAGCTAAACTATAATTTTAAACGCCAGCCAAGGTTAGAGATCTGCTAATTTGGCTTCCTATAAAACCTAATGACGCTGTAGAAGCCAATAGGATGAAGAGCATACTACACAATCGAAAAAAAATAAATAAAATCACCAACCCTGAATTCCCTCGCAAGTGTGACTGCTTCTTCCTCGTCTTCATTTTCCGGCTCCAACCATAAGAGTGCATTCGTTATGCCTATTTTACCTACAATTTTATGAATACAAAATGTTATTATTAAATTATATAAATCTTTACAATATTGTAAACAAATTAAATTATCTCTTACCATTGTATTTAGGTCTAAATTCTGTATCATATATCCTCCATGCCTTCGCATGAGCTAACAGAACATGCTTGTTACATAAATAGTTTCCAACTCCAGTGCTAACCACACCTGGTGCATGAATGCCCGTATTGAAAGAAAAATCACAAAATACAGTAGGTTCATTCAACGTCATCAAGATCTTGACACGATCAGCATAAAGATTGTACACAATTCGGGCGTAGTCAGCAAACCAATCTACTATTAATGGATTGGCCCATCCTCCTATAAAAATAACAAAAAATTACAACATCTTTTGTATTTGACAGTACAAACAATAGACAAGATGCCGATTTGGACCTTGAAGAATACTTATAACCACAAAATATTTTCATCTTCTCAAAATAGTTTGATAGTGTTAATTTCTAAAAGTAATACATAACAAGAAATACCTAAATCCTGTAAGTTCTGTGGTAGATCCCAATGATACAGAGTAACCACAGGCTCTATGTTCTTCGCAAGTAATCCATTTATTAGGTTATTATAGTACTCCTTTCCAACTTTACTTATCTCGTATGGATAACCAGTTGGCAATAATCGTGCCCAGGAAAGCGATAATCTAAAAGTAAGAAAACAAAATAAAGACATAATATTCTAAGCTGTTTTTGTTAGCTTCTCGCTGTATTCCGTGCATAGCAGGGTAAGCCGAGGAAGTCTGGAAACCTAATGTTAGGACATTCCGTTTCCATTAAGATTCTCCATTTTCCGTAGCATTCAGGAAGAATTGCGTGTTGGGACAAAAATATTAAATATTTTGTTCCCCTGAGTCGAAATTGAACCTATAACCTTTATATTTATAGTCACAACCTTGTGCTCCTGCTTCATTACGGCCTCCCTTAAAAGCGTTCTTAGCTGTTATACAATTATTTTAAAGCTTAAATTAACTTCCCTACCTATAGAAATGAAGGCCCAACTCCTCAGCCATCTCTATATCTCTCTTCCAATTGTTGTAACTATCACACGCAATATCTCCATTCGACAAATCTTCAATTCTATCTGGCTTCGAATGGACGAAATGATCCCAAATATTTACTGACTTATCTGTAAATGTAGATAAATTAAGCTCTTAGTGAGTTCCAGAACGAAAGGCCGAGCTTTGTCTTATTACCAGAACGAGAAAATGAAAATAATACATTCCTCCGAATAAGAATCGAACTCATAATAGCCGCGTTCACAGATATACAGACATATATATTGTGGGTTCGATTCCCACTTGCAATATCTCAAAAATTGAGCCGGAAATTTGGAACGGAGTGAAAAAAGATAAAAAGATATTTTTTAACAATTTTAAAGAGATATTCCACGCTTAGGAAAGAAAACGTATACAAATTTGAACATAGCGGGATTTGAATCTACGTCTCTTGGCCTCATGGAAAACGTCCAGAAGAGGCACAGGTTCAAACTACGTTAAACTTTTTATAAGTTTTCTAAAAAGTAACAAAAAGATAACTAATATTTCGTCCCTTGCTTAAATTGCATCATGGTTGTGTATAAAGTACATAAGAATTATTTGAAAATTTTACCGCTGTCGTTCCAAGCTCCTTCTATTTGGTAGGCCGATGTTGCTGCACCTAATCGGAAATCGGGTGGAAACTTGGCGCTTTGAACAACGTACGCGCCTATAAAGGTGCTGAAACAATTAACAACATACAATCATTAATACACTTAAAAAAAAGCTTTTAAAAATGTATTCATTATTATTTTTTATTGTTATAAATTATTTCTTTACTGAACTGCAAGAATAGCAGTTTTGATTTTACATACCCTACAATCGCCGTTGTCCACCACATCGCGATTTTTCCTCTTAGATATCTGCTGAAATCTTGAAACGCTCACACTTCTCCTTCTCAACTGACCTCCATTCTAATAACTTCCAATTTATACCCTAAATATTTCATCATCTTTTCCTTATCCTTATTATTTTATCCCTGTTGTTATCTGAAATTCAATTATATGTAATACCTTAATTTTAGCACAATATTTGCATTAATGATAATATGCAACTAGGTATGTGCCCACTACAGGACCGGATTAGACATGTGGGGGCCTCGGGGCAGTGACGAAGTGGGGGCTCCATTAATTTCCGAATGTTTTTTTTATTTTTTCAATATTCGAAATAACAACTCTTGAATCCAATTCTCAAGCGAACTACCTCCCGAGCCAGTAGCTTTATGTTTATTTAAATAAAGAATATTTTAAATTTGACTTTGTCTGGAACTGCGGGAGAAAAAGATCTAAGTGAAATGTAAGAGGAGAGATGAAATAGAAGATCAATGAAATATTAGATGCGATAAATCAAATATTGTGCTTGCTAGCATGCTTGATTATCTTGGATAATATAGTTGTGCTAGAATATTAGGCCATGTCAGCTTTGCTGTTCAGTTGGCTGCTAGTTCTTGATATTTTTATAATCATAATCAAATACCGTCTCTTTACGCTCTATGTTCACAGCTTTGTTAAATATTTTTTTCTTTAATATTTCTTTAAATATAATAACTGCCACTTATTTATAATTTAAGGAACGTCCTACAAATTCTAACTTGGTGGTTTCTTTTTCCTCAAAATTATCTTAGTCAATTTTGCATTTTAGTAACCTATGACTCATTATTATTGCATTTTCAATAACAAAATGTTTCAATTTTCAATAACAATATTTTTTATGGTTCTTACGTGAACCTAAACACCAATAACGGTACAGTGACGTAATGCTTCTGTAACATCTGCGGCGGTCGTAGCGCAAAAGCGATGGATATGGGTTCGATTTCCACTCCCCTTTAGAGGGAATTGTTTTCATGTTCTCACTCTCAATGTGGAAGGTAACAAGAAGCCACAGTGTGAAGCT
Source organism: Heliconius melpomene rosina (assembly GCF_056956725.1). Classification (NCBI taxonomy): domain Eukaryota; kingdom Metazoa; phylum Arthropoda; class Insecta; order Lepidoptera; family Nymphalidae; genus Heliconius; species Heliconius melpomene. The sequence continues at coordinate 5,654,198 of NC_140400.1, forward strand.
AAATGTAAGCGTATATAGAGAGAAAGTCCACTGTCGATTTCTTCATACATGGCCTCCGGGAGGCTCTCATGACTTCTCACTCACGTTTTCTACATAAATATTTTAATTATTTACGACTGGCGACGAATCGATTTAATATAAAATATCATATTTTCTAGATATATTCTAATTTGAAATATGTATGATGAGTTCAAAACAATTAAATCGACCGTCTATTGTGTAATCTAAGGCTTGTATTATCTATACCGATTTTTGATACAAATTGATTTTGACGTTGACATATGACATTGACATTAGGAAAATATCACAAATACGATCGAAAGTTTTGATGAATAATTCGAATTTGCACTAAATTGCACCATATGTTAATATAATTTTTAATTTAATTAAACCAATGTTAAAAACAATGTGTTAATGCACTTGTGATACTATATAAATTCTTGAATTGACAAGTTTTAAAAGCGAAAATGTCGAAAATGAAGAAGTTAACAGGCTCATTCCGCTATACGCAGTGGGATCCTTGTCTTATTGTATCACAAATAGTGGCAATGCAGTTTGTTTTATATCTAACACTTAGTCTTTTGATGGCTATAATGCAAGACTTGACTTCTTCGACTCGAACTTTAGATCACTTGTTTGAATACCATGTAAGTATTATTTAATGAACTTCATAATATTTACTTTTATATAAGTTATTTTTAAACAAATATAATGTATAAACGTGATAGTTGTGAGTTAGATTCCCGCTCAGGAGAATGGGTTGTTTATATTTCCTTGCTCAATTAATAAGAGAAAGTGTTGCTTTGTGTGCTGCAACTCAACATGCAATGTTTTGAAATTTGGGCGAAAAGAGCAGAATGGAGTGACTTAACACTAAATTCCCTCCAAAATTAAATTGACATAAGCATTGACTGTAATGATTCTTTAACTAATTACACTTAATTAAATTACTCTTCAGGAAATTCATGTGAAAGATAATGAAGGTAGAGCTGTTATATTAGCCTTTGTGTTAAATTCTATCATCGGAGCCTTCATGTTGTGGATGTTGGTGGGAAGGACCAAATTGTGCTTGGACTTTAGGTAATATGTCATTATAGTAAAATATTGAGGTTGTGGGACAGCATCTGACAGTAAACTACTTTCATGTTTTCAAAATTTGATAAATAAACTTAACTAACAGTGTCTTGAAAGCGGACAGAAAAGGACACTAGGTTTTCTTGGTCTACCATGATATATATTTGGGATAAAGCTTATAGCTAATAAAAAACTGACCTGGTACAAGGCAAACTTGCTCATGAAAAGTTCCATTCCTTTGTGGGGGATTATAACGGGGGCATAAAATATAAAATATTATTATTTCCTCAGTTTGGTAACTTGGCTAAGCCGGCGTCAAAGTCTGCCAGTCAGTATCATTATTTAATATTTTCATACTCATGCTCTGGTAACAAGACAAAGGCGTGACAATCTACTCTGCCACTCAACTCAAAAGATTTGGAAAATTAGTTGAAGATCAACAAGGTTCTTTCTGGTTACCCTGCTATTTGCGGAATACAGCGTGAAACTAAGAAAAAAGATTGTCTTAACACAAGGTTCCCTCTCCCTACACTCCTATGATCTTAGCAAAAAGTTAACTTCAAAAATGTTTATTTTAACCTCAATTTAATATATTTCAGTTGTACATTCTACGTCATACACTTACTTTTTTGCTGGGTATACAACGGTCGATTTCCTACTACATTTTCATGGTGGGCTTTAAATGTAGCCTGCACTGCAATAACTTGTGTTTCTGCAGAATTTTTGTGTTTAAGAACAGAATTACAGGCTATTCCCTTAAATATTGGTGCTAAAGTGGACTTATGAAAGTTAAAAGTTACATCTATTATTGCTTAGTGTTTATTTTTTGACAGTGAATCGAAAGGTGATGTGATTTTTGTTATATTTATATGTATTTATTCATTATTATAATACAAATACAGTACAGTCGACAAGTTGTGGCTGTCCTGAAGTGAGTTGTATATAGCTTTATAGATTTGATTCTTCTTTGTTTGATTATTTTCTTTATGGGTGAACAATGTGCAAAGTTCAGGAAACCTAACTTCAGAGCCACCACAAGTCGTAGACTGTATTATATGTATTATTTAATTTAGTTGATTTATTATGAAAATTGATTCTTGTGAGAAGTTCTTGTGGGCTTCTGTTGTTGTTCTCGATTCCAATATGTTTGTGTATGATGAAATATTTTTTTTTCTTGTCTGGTTAATAATAATAATTTGGCAGTGAGTTATGCTTTTCTAAAATGAAGAAAAAATATATAATATATATATAAAAATGTATATTTTGTAGTGTTTTAAATATATATAATTAAATTGTTAGTAGTTAAAGAAATGTAGGTTTATAGGGCAAATGGTCAAAAATGAAATATTTTTATTGTCAATAGAATTTATTATTATTTAATATTAAATAGACTTAGCTATATTATTAATGAATCATTATTAAGTAATTAAACTGTCTCTTTGTTATTAGACTATACTATACTAAGAAACTATATATATTGATATAACTTTTTTTTATTAATAAATTAATTGAAAAAAAACAAAAATACAAAATGTTAAGAGAAGTGTACATACATTTTATATATATATATATTTTTTTTTTTTTACGCTTCACGCTGTATCCCGCACACAGCAGGGTAGGCAAAGGGAAGACACTTCCCCACTTTCTGCCGAATTTTGGAGGCTTTGCTCAACAAGAGTGTGAGGACTCAACGACGCGCTTTGCGCTGACACCAGAGCGCAGAAATGGACCCATAACCACCCAATTTTACTGTAATAATACCCCTGCGCCACGACTGGCCAAAATATTGTATATTAAAAATAAATTTATGTATAAGTTGTTAGGACAAAAAATAATATTAACTAAATTTTAAATATGTACTTATAGATTCTTAGGTAATAATGATAATTATAGAGTTATTTATTTTAAATGTGTACTTTATTTAAGACTTCAGATCCTAGTAATGAGCATACTTAGCTTAGGTTATAATACACACCGAGCTAGTATGATGATGGAGCCAGGGCCTGAATAGTGGAACTCTTCAGGGGTTACTAGTATACCACTTGGCAAGGGGGAGACATCATGCCCCGGGCGCTACTCTCAAAGTGGCGCCGAATGGTCCCCAAAACTATATAAATATATGTAAGTGTATTTAATCAAATCAAATATATAATATGCACTTGATTTATGAAAGTTAACCTTGAGCCTAAGATTTTATTTATTTACTTACATATGAAATTAAATGGGTTGTATTATGTGTATGTTATTGGTGGTATTTTATAACGTAATAGAACCAAAAACAATTATTTAAAAAAAAAATATTATTTGTTCACGCTAATCTCTGAAATAGCTGAACTAATTTAATTGTAGTTTTCACTATTGTATTGTAACCTTCCCTTAACATTTAGTGTTTGTCTTACTTCAATTGGTTCATAAATAAAAGTTATACCATTTTAAAGAATTGTTTGACAAGATTTTTATATAGGTATAACCGTTTTGTGGAAATGACTGAAACTTTACTTTTCTTCATCTATATATATAAAATCGAAAGGTCACTCACTCATCACGAAATCTCAGAAACTACATGTGCTAGAAATCTCAAATTTTGCATAGGAGTTATTTATAGGACGTAGGTGCTCGCTAAGACGGGAATTTGCAATATTCGACTCCTTCGACTTCGACTTCGACTCCTGTTTTTAGGGTCGAAAGTTTGTATGAAACTTCGTTACTACAAATGCTAGGAGTCTCAAATTTTGCATAGACATCACTTGGACGTAGCCATGGAGACAGAAATTAATAATAACATAGTTCACGCGGGTGCAACCGCGAGCGGGCCGCTGGTAGCTTATATAAGTAGATATTGTTGTTAAAATTATATTATTAAAAAGCTAAAGTAATTAAGATATAAGTACTGGTAGTCAGTTAATTATGTAGTACAAACGAGTAAGTCGCGAGTAGGTCGCTAGTAGGTACTAAATAAAGAGATACAAATCACAAACAAACTTGCAATACGAATCAAGTACTGCAGGCGTCAGTAAATATCTTCAAAACACCATTTCACACTTATTTAGCAAAAACGGTATCTTATAAGTAAGTATATTATTGTCAATTCATAACGACCCATTCGTACAATTATTTAGATTGTATCTCTAAAAATACCCTTGCAAAGATTAATGACGATAGTCGAATTTTCCTTATTTACATATATCTAACAATTGAAGATATTTTTGTTTTCACTCGACTGCGTGACGCAAAGGAGGGTAATGTGTTTCTATGTGGCTGTGTAGAAGCCAAACGGCTTGGCCAATTTTGACGATTCTTACATCTAAGTATTCGTTTAAGTTTGCGAGTGTCGCTAAAGACACTCGCACATGATACTCATCAAAATTCTTTATAGCGACATCCAGTCGCCATTTTGTCAAAATGAAAAAAAAAAAATTCAATGAACTACTTACATCAAATGGTATGAGGTTTACTTAGTTAGGTTCCTTTCCTGATTTTTATTTTATGAGACAATTTAGAATATATAACGATAAGTTGTTTAATAACCATTCTTGCTAATTTTTCATACTTGTAATAGTAACAGTAACTTTAGTATTACGTTAGCCTGCATTTAGTTCTGCCTACATTTTCTTGCCGGCTCTTAGCAGAACTGCCTTCCGAACCGCCGCGGTGGTAGCTTTTTTGTTTATTTGTTCATTTTAATTTTTATTGCACGAGGATTGTAGGAGAGGATCCTACTATTGTGGACTGTGAAAGCAAGTTCAAATCCTCACGACATTAACGGTAAATAATATCTAAGATTGCAAAATTTGTATACCTATATATTAATATATTATCCTACTATAAATATATGTATAATTCATGGCTTTGAAATGAAACTTGCGAAGGACACTGAGGTAGGCAAGCTTGCCGATGCAACATGATAAATCCACACAGTAGATACATATATAGTTATCAAAATAATTACAATTTCCTTTAAAAAATATTATTCACGATGCACTGCTGCATCATTGTATCGTATGAAAGTCAAATTACACGTGGATAAATGCTCTTTTAAGTATAAGTAGGTATTGCTTTCTCTAATTATTAATCATTATTTTTTTATTATTTATTAGATAACAAGATAAAACATCGTATAGTGGCAGAACCTAACGCCGTGCTTATCTTACCAGAGATTTTCCACTGAGTAGAGATAGGGCACAACAGCGTAATTAAAGATTATATTTTCACGTATCCAGAAAAAATGGAGCGTCTCCTGTACATTTCTCTCGCCTCGTTAAATGGAAGTCGAAAAGAGGTGAGGTGAGAAGGTGCATCTACCTCTTCATACTTGCCCTTTTGGCGGCCCTCATGCTTTTTACGATGAATCCTCGATCCTCAAATCTTTTGTTATTAGACTTTTATAGAGTAGTTAAAACTGTGGTTTCATTTAAAGTGGTGATAACAAAAACATGTATAGTATGATTTATTTATATAGCGGGGGGTAATCATTGATATTATTAAGATTATAGAAACAAACATGTTTATTTAATGTTATCTTAAAATGTTTTTTTCACTATCATTATCATGCAATTTGACTAGAATTCTTTATTTTTAAAAAGTTACTATAGAATAAAAGGAAAACATTTTTTTTTTGAGTATATCTATTGTTGTTTAGATAATTTCGTATTTATACTGAAGAAAAGTGCGCATTTTTTTGAAAATAAGTAGACTATTTAATCTAGATAACAATATTTAATGATAAAAATCTGTTTCGGATAAAACTTACGTAAGGTAAATGTACGGGAGTTCGGCAGTTTAAGGCTCTCATAACTTTAAACTATTATAAATACAGTATTAAAGGTTATATGAATTTGCAAATTTTAGTGTGATCAAAGTGGGTCTTTTGGCAGTAATTTAATGTGTGAATTATGCGGTTTAACTTAACCTTAATTTTTATATTAATTTATTTGTGGACCTCTAATTTGAACCCTACTTCGTGATAAAATTTAGCTCTGTTTCTAACTTCGTGAGTTTGTGTCCCCTATTTCGGGTCACAAGTTTTTACCTCGCGAGTGAGGTTTTATAATAAAAAAAATTAACACCTTTATTGGTTTTGATTGTAAATAATTTTTAAATAAAAAAAAATAGGTAGATCAGCTTAACGACATTAAAACTTTTATAAAAAAAATCAAATCAAATTAAATCATCTTCACGCTGTATCCCGCACACAGCAGGATAGGCCTAGGTAGGTAGGTAGGTAGGTAGATAGGTAGGAACCTAGTGTTTTTAAAACACTCCGTTCCCCACTTTCTGCGGAATTCCGGAGTCACAGCATGTTAAGTGGCACAACTCAACGCCGCGCTTTGCCTGAAATATAAATTTAAATAAATATTTTCTATTTTCTATACTATTCCTATTTTCATCTCCTCGAGTGGGGATCGAACCCACAACCAGTCGGTTTTACAGTCACACTTTGTACTCCTGCGCCACGAGTAGCCCCAACTTTTATAATTTACAAATTATATAAGCTCAGTTTTAAAAAAACTACATTTTTGAACTTTTATATATTTTTTTTATAAAAAATATATAAAAAAACTCAAAATTCAAGTTAAATTTTTTGAAGCTAGGTATGCCAGTTTATAAAACTATATATTTTCGCAACCAGTTTGTACGGCGTTTTGTGTTTAGTAGGTATATATTATATTCTTGAAAAATTCTTGAAAAAATTAAAAGATCTTTATTTAGACTTATAACAAGACTAAGATAAACACTATTAACAAAGACAAAGAAGTCAATGTGCTGATTTTACGTAGATTTATTTGTCACGAAGTTAGAGAAAATAATGAAATGTAGGGGATCTTATTTCGTGTTACTGATTTTAGTAACTTCCGCAGTTCTGTTTATTCAGTATTTTTTACATTATGTAAAGTAATCATTAACTACCACGTATATTCGATAAAATACACAAAAATAAATTATAAAGGTTGATTAAAAATAAAATTACATTGGCAGTACCTATACGAATTTAGCTTAAAATTACCAATTCAGGTTACCTTTAAAATAGTAATATGGAAATTTAAGTGGACAAAACATATACCGAATTTCGATCACGAGAAACTTTAATAAATACAGTAACTGATTTTAATCTTTAAATTTAAATTATCTTATTTATAACATAAATATAAATTTATTAAAAAGTATCTAAGATTTCCCTAATTCGGTAGTAACACGAAATAGCGGACACTTGATAAATAAAATGTCTGCTATTTCGTGAATCGATTTATTGCAATTTTAAAAGAATTTTATGCTTCCATCTATTTTTTTTTTCAATAAAATGTATTGTTATAGAATACAAAAAAGCATATATTCAATGTTTTATTCGAATAACTTACCTTTGTCTTTCTACAACCTTAAGAAATTCTTACGCTAGTCTTACGGTCGCAAGCATCGCAGACATGTTACAATGCAGTTTGTAGCCAACTCTGCGTTTAAAATGTCGCTATGCGCTCAATTTTATCATTAAAATATTGTTACTTAGTTTTTAGACAGTTGAAAGTATAAAGATTATATACCAATATATAGTTTCCGTAAATAATACTTAAATTGCTTATTATTTTTGCCAGAAGCAAAACTCACGAAACCACGTACTATCACGAAGTTACCGTCACTTACCTTACTTCTTATTTATTTTTTATATTTATATGCTACTATGCTACGACGGTCGTGGTCATCTACCGCGTGGGACAGTGTTCGACTCCTATCAACGTGATTGGATAAATAATAAATATATATAATATTAATTAAAATAATTTAATATAGGTATATATTTAATATAACATTATTGTATTAAGCAATATTTTTTATTTTTATCTGTAGGGGACGTGGCCTACACTATTTAGCTGGAGATTAGCGGCTCGATAATAAAAAATAATATTTTAAATAAAAGTTGCTTTATTGCTTGCTATATGATAATACGCTAATGAATGCTACCGGTCCGCGGTCCGAGTATGCACTGCCTTATAATAGTAGCGCCGGGAACGTGCTCAAAGGCTATGCCGCGGTGTTCGGTTACAACATTTGGACCGAACATGCTCCCGGGCCAGAGATAAATGATACATAAGCTATGATGAGATGAATGAGATGAACTTAAGAACTATTACAAGATGATAAACAATTTTTCTTATAACTAAGTTAAGACTAAATTATACAAAACAAAAATAAAGATATTCTATGATTAAAACAAATTATTTTGCTAAAAGATTTCGGCTACTAATGATAGGGGATGTTGCTTGGTTTTTAAATATAACCCTATCACAAACATATGGCTGACGGTCAGCCTTGCTCTGCTTTCGCGCACTTTCACTGACACTGACACTATCACTAACACTTGCACTACGGTTATGAAGAGGAATCTCTGGTGAGATGGCCACGGTCCGTCGCTGCCTCCACCTGCGCCATCCAAACGCTGCTACCGCTGCTATCGCTGCTATCACCAGGATATAGCATATTGTATACTGGTGTATGTCGTGGTAAGATATGATGTCCACTGACTCACTATCTTTTCGAAGCTGCTTCAATTTTAAATCGAGATCGTTTAGTGAATCGTTTGCGAAACTTGTAAAATTTAATTCTTGTATTGGCATAGGTATGTTTAAAAGGTGATTAATTTCAGCGGGTATCGTAGGCGTAAAAATATCTGTCATTATCTTTAAGCTACTCTTTTTGGATCTTTGCGCATATAGAGAAAAATCCTTTCCTTTAATGAGACATCCTTCCTGCATGGTAACAATACCGACCTTGCTCAATGTTTGTGCTGTTATTTTGTCATCGCATATAACACGCACAGTGTAAGAATCACAGAAGAAAAATAAATATTTATTTTCAGCTAGCTTTATCCATTTACGTTCACATGATGATTTAATTATTTGACAAGTGTGGTTCATTAAATCCTTTATACAAAAACGCTCATTAGTATATAAAAATGATATAATATTTTGCTGTTTACATATGTAAAACTGGTCGCTTTTTAAGCACTCTTGTAACTCGGTCTGATACAATGTAAAATAGGCATCTCGTTTTAAATTGATCGCTACGTAATCTGCTATAGGAATAACACTGACGGTGTTATTCTTGACTTGTTGAGGTACAGCTATTAGATGATAAAGTGTATACGAGTCTCGGTGTACCAAAGGTAAATTTATCTCAAATAATAAAAATTGCTGAGTCATCCTAACTCTGATATTTAAAAGACTATATATTTTAAATAAATCTGTGTCTAAATTTTCTAACGGTAAAGTAAGTTCTTGTGATAAATGTCCTGAGATGATGTGTAACTGTTGTCGAAGTTGTTCCGGTTGGATTAGATGAAAGTTGAGTTGTCCATGATGAACGTCGGTGATGGTGTCTAACATGGTATCTTGAATACGACGTAGATTTTGCAATAAGTTATTTGCTGTAATTGCGGAAAGTGTAAATTCCTCGTTGAACGAAATATTATTTAATTTCTGATCAATAATGCTTATTGAGTTATATATGTTATTTATATGCTTATTTATAATTTTATGCTGTTTCTCTATAGTCACTTCAGTACGTTTTAATAAATTATATTCGCCCTCAATAATAGACGTTTGATTTTTCCATAAGTGCAGTAGATGATTATTGTTTGCTCGTATGAGTTGAATGTCCTGTTGATACTTTTCTGCGAAATGTTCGTCTAATACGCCGAAGAAACTGTTTGCAACGTAGCCTACTCCATTGATAAGCCCGCGTCTCCGTCGCGTGCCGGTGTCCCCGCGCTGACGCACGAGCAGCTCATTGTAGTACTCCAGCTCGGTGTACTCATGTTTCAGTTGTAGCAAGGTAATGTTACAGTGATTGTTTAAATATGAGCTATCACATACTTTTTCCATATAGCCCGTCAATTTATTATATGCTTTAATTCCTTGCCAATAAGGTGACGTATTATAATAAACCACGAGTGTCCATTTGTCTTGAATTAATTTCATATTGTATAATGGGTTCAAATACAGTGAATTGTAATTTTTTAAATATGTAATATTAAATTCACAGTAAGACGGACTTATAACATTCATAAATAAGATGAATGTAGTTGCTAGTGATAAAAGTGATATGCGTTTCGCTGGCCTCTGTATGCTTTCCTTTGGATTTTCTTTAGATTTACGCTCCTTGATGCTATTTGATGCTAGATTCGTCTCCGACTTAATCGGCAAGAGTGATAATTTTGTAATTGGTCGTTTGATTATTCCACTTGAAGTACGCAGGGTGACCACACGTACGTGATTATCCGTTCCAGGGAAAATTTCTACTACTCTCCCTAGGCTCCATTGTTGTGATGGTAGATTATCGTCATGGATTACGACAATATCTCCTACTTCAATATCTGGTTTAGCTTTTAACCATTTACTCCTTACTGATAGCTGAGAAAGATATTCCTGTTTCCATCTTTTCCATAAATCTCGAAATAATTTAGTCGTTAATTGCCATCTCGTTCGGGCATCTTCTTCTGTATCTATTGTGGACAAGCCTGGTCTTCCAGTTAAAAAATGAGCTGGTGTTAATATATCTAAATCGTCGATGCTTTCTGATAGCGCACAAAGTGGCCTCGAATTTAAGCACGCCTCCAGACGCGCCAAAAGAGTGGAGAATTCTTCAAAAGTTAGTTTTTGTTCTCCTAGAACTCTCCGCAAATGAAATTTTAAGCTACGTACTGCTCTTTCCCATAATCCGCCAGCGCTTGGCCATGCTGGTGCATTAAAATGCCATTCTATACCTAGTTCTTGTATATTTTTATGACATTCTTTACCGAAAATTTGCTGTATATTGTAATATTCTTCCCTTAATGCTCGATTTGCGCCAACAAAATTCGTACCGTTATCACTATACATATGTGCAGGTGCCCCGCGCCTTGCTGCCATTCGACGTAGAGCTGCTAAAAACGCAGAAGAGCTTAAATCCGACACTAGTTCTAAATGAACCGCTTTAGTAACCATGCACACAAATATGGCTATGTATCCTTTACAAGTTTTGATACCTCTTCCTTTATTCGCTTTGATGTCGACGTATCCCGTATAATCCACTCCGGTATGATAAAATGGATATGATGAATTTACTCTTGCTGATGGAAGATCCCCCATTAATTGATTGTTGGTAGTGGTATTACACTTTCTGCAGGTAACGCAATTTTGTATAAAATGTTTGGTTGCTCGATTTCCCCCGATAATCCAATATTTTTGTCGTAATACTGATAATGTAAGACGAGGTCCTCCATGAAATGTTAGTGTATGTGCTTGATCAATCAATAAGTCTGTTAAACAGCCTTTATGTGGGATTAATATGGGATATTTCATATCTGAGCTAATAGTGGCGTGACGTAGTCGCCCACCTACACGTAATAGCCCAAATTCATCGATAAATGGATTTAAATTTAGTAATTTACTGCTTGATTGTAATGCTGTATGACTTTTTAAATTATTAATGTCACAAGTAAACTCTGTACGCTGAACATGTTTTATTATTAATTTACTTGCATATCTGAGTTCTTGTAATGTGAGATACTCGCCGCTCCATTGTTTTCGCTTGCCGTGGATAGCTCGAATGACCCATGCTAATATTCTTATAATTTTATTAAATGAACTATATTTATTTAATAACTCCATTATTATGTCGTATGGGTTCTGTATATTTTGTACAATATTTGCTTGCCGTTTCTTCTCTTCTTGATTAGTAAAATATTCTTTATATTGTGGAATCGCATTGTTAAATAGCCAAGGTGGTCCCTGCCACCATAATTTGTTTAATTGTAATTCTGTTGCTAAGCTTCCTCTGCTCGCTATATCGGCGGGATTTTCCGTCGATTTTACGTATCTCCAATTTTCTTTAGGCATTATATTAATTATATTTTTAACCCTATTGGCAACAAAGACGTTCCAACGACCAGGATCGCCTTGTAGCCATCCTAACACTACCATGGAATCGCACCAGCCATATAATTTAATAGTATGATTATTTAAGCTAGTTATGATTTTATCAATTAATTTAGATAATAGCAACGCTCCACAAAGTTCGAGTTTAGGTAGAGAGATCGGTTTTTTAAAAGGAATTAATCTTGTTTTAGCGGCGACTAGTGTGACCGATGAGTTAACACGTGCATAAACTACGCATGCGTATGCCTTTTGAGATGCGTCGCAGAATCCATGCAACTCTATACAATCGCTCTCTTTACTATTTAACCACCTAGGTATATTAATTTTATTTATATTTATTATATCAGATCGTACTAAAATCCATTCAGTTAAGATTTCGTCGGGAACTACTTGATCCCATCCTAAATTCGATTCCCACACCTTTTGAAATATTAATTTTAATTTTAGTATAACTGGTGCTATCCAGCCTAACGGATCGAAAATTTTTGATATTTCCGAAAGCAAAATTCGTTTAGTAGGCTTTGATTGTATTTTTTCTGTTATATTGCTGTTAAATGAAAAGCTATCTTGTTGCGAATTCCAATATAAGCCTAAAGTCTTAGTTTTTTCTATTTTAAAATTAAATAAATTTGACTCCGTGCTAAGCTGACATTCCTGGTCGATATTGCTTAATAATTCCGCTTGATTTGACCTCCATTTCCTTAAATTAAATCCTCCAGACCTTAAAAGCATGTCCAAATTTTTTACTAGCTCTTGACCCTGCTGAATACTATATGCTCCGCTAACTAGATCGTCGACAAAAAAATCATTTTCTAAAATGTTTGCTGCTTCGGGATAATTATGCCTTTCATCGTCTGCGAGTTGCCTTAATGTCATAAGTGCTAAGAAAGGCGCTGCTTTAGTTCCGTACGTTACAGTTTTAAGCTGATAAAATGAAATAGGACACTCAGGAGACTCTCGCCACACGATTTTTTGATAAACTTGATCAGATTCGTGTACAAAAATATTTCTGAACATTTTCTCAATATCCGCTGTAAAAACGTATTCATATTTCCTCCATTTTAATATAAGCATCTGCAAATCTTGCTGTAAATTTGGACCACGGTACATAAAATCATTTAAGCTACTTCCGTTCGAAGTTTTCGCTGAGGCGTTAAAGACTACACGTAGTTTTGTAGTGATAGATTCCGCTCGCTCCACACCGTGATGTGGCAAATAACACTCCGATATCGTATTTCTCGTGTTTTCTGTACACAATACCATGTGTTTTAAATTAATGTATTCATTTATGAATAGCTTGTAATCCTCGGCATATTTTATATTTTTATTAAATTTACGCTCTAAATTTTTAAATTGTGCTACAGCTACGTGCTTCGACGAACCTAAATTCTGAATTTCGGGTTTCAAGGGCAGCCGAACTTCATATCGGCCACTTTTTAATCGTTTTGTTGTTGATTTATATGTATTTATGCATTCATGATCTTCTGAAGACATATTTGAAACCTCGGAAATATCCTCTATTTCCCAAAATTTTTGTATGTCGTCAATGTTATTTACAACGACGTTGCAGTTAAAAAATTGAGCATTCCCACATAAAATCCAACCTAACTGAGTTTGCTGTGCTATGGGTTGGTTTTCGCTATTATTTTTTATAATACCGGCCAAAACTATGGTTGAATAAATATCGGCACCTAATAAAAGATCTACTGGACTGCTAATATGGAATTCTGGATCCGCTAGATCAATGTGCTCTAAATGCGTCCACGCTGGCTTTACGAAACTTCTATTCGGCAAATTTTTAATTAAATTATTCATAATATAAACTTCAGTATCAAAGGAAAAATTATTGTGTATTGAACAACAGGTGATATTGAGCATCCCTTTACAATTGCTTTCCTTTTCACCTACTCCGAAAATTACACCTTTACACTGTGATCTCTTTAAGCCTAACCTTTGTGCTGCGTTTTCAGAAATTAGAGAGATTTGAGAACCTTGATCGATAAGTGCTCTCATAGTGATTTTTGATCCATCTGAAGATATGACGTTTATTTTTGCCGTCGATAATAATATTTCTTTACAATTATTGTTAGGTAAATGTAAAGTGCTGACTGAGTGGTCATTGTTTTCCACATAATTATTTTGCGCAATGGCTGTTGTTTGATGTCCGTTTGGCGTCGTATTTATTCCGGTTTCGTGTAACAGCGTGTGGTGGTTTCCATTGCAAAGGCGGCATCTTTTCAATGAAATACACCTATTTCCGTTATGATTATACAAACAATTATTGCACAATTGTTTTTGTGAAACGATTTTATGTTTTATTTGTAATGGATATTCTATGAATTTTTTGCACTGGAAAATTCCATGCGGTTCTGAACAAATAGGACATTTTGTGCTTGCCACGTGTAAAGATTTTAAAGGCTTTGATGAGTTTTGTGGCTTGTAATAGTTGCTGCGAAATGTATAATTTTTATGCTGCTGAGGATGATTTTTATTATTAAAACTATTAAAATGGTTATTAGATGCTTCCTGTTTCTTTCTTGTTGATTCGAGAGTAGAAAACTTCCCTTCTAAATATTTTAAAAAATCTTGTAAAGTCGGCAATTCTTGTGGATATTTTAAAGATTCTATATAAGACGTATACGACTCTGAATCTAATTTTTGTGACAAAATATGCACAATAAGTGGATCCCATGAGCTAGTATCGACACCCAAATTGCGAACGGCGTGGATACATTCAAAAGTTGTATCATGTAGCTTTTTAATGTGCGATAATGATTGTTGCTGTGCCGTCGCTATGTTTAATAATGTGTTAATATGAGCAGTAAAAATACGTTTTTTGTTATTATAACGATGATTTAGAATTTCCCAACATGTTAAATAATTTTCATGGCTAATAGTAAGATGTTGTATTAATCTTTCGGGTTCCCCTTGAACTTTACCTTTAAGAAACTGCATTTTTTGCGAATTAGATAAAGAAGAGTTTTTATGTATGGCTTCTGTAAAAAGATTTTTAAAAGCCAACCAATGCTGATAGCTTCCATTAAAGGATGGAATATTTATTTGCGGTGTGTACTTTTCGCGATACGACACCGAAAACATATTAGAGTTTAAAAGTTTCTTTATGTTGCTATATTCCTTTTCATGTTTATTAAATAGATATTCGTACTCTCCGTCTTCTCCGTTCAATTCAGCATCGATTTCCCAATGTAACGTGTCTATAGCTGTCCAACGGGTTTGTATTTGCTTGAGAATATCATCGTATTCCCATCTCTCCGATATTGATTCCATATCAATCGCTGATATAGTCCTAGAAAATGCTTTGAAGTTAACGAATTGCTTTTTAAGCATGTCATCCAGTTTGCTATTTGAACCCTGGCTAACCTTCTTAGTACTTACGTACTCGCTCGCTTGCTGTCTTGCCGCGGAAGTTCCCGCTTGTGCTCCTTGAAATTCATCTTGAGGCTCCCCTAACTGATTTAATTGATTAAGTATAAAAGATTTTATTTCAGTATATTTCTGCTTTGTGTTTTCGTATTCAGAGTTAAGAAAATACGGATGACTCAGATTTTTAAACTCGCGTAAACGATCATCATTGGCCTCGTAATCCGACCAGTATGCCTCTAAATTATTTAATCGCCTTTTCAAAGACGTTTCTGATCTTCTTTCCTTGCTTTCTTTTTTGATATTAATTATAATCTTATGAATAGCTTCGCTAATCTCGATTTGTGTTTTAAATAAGTCTTCCATTTTTTAAAGATGAAAAAGTTAGATATATAAAAAAATAGGAACGATCTTACTTGATATATGACGCTACGTCCTGATGCTACGTCCTGTTGTTATTTGCTGATTATATATTTTAGCCTCGTGGCGAAATATTATTCTTCTGCTTGCTCGTTACACTCACTCACTTAAATAATTAGTAAAGTCACGATAATTCACTAAATGCTAGTCTTTGCTAAAAATGTCTTTTTATAAAATTGCTTAAAAAATTCGCTAGATGCTAATCCGGCTCGAAGGACCAAAATGTAGGGGACGTGGCCTACACTATTTAGCTGGAGATTAGCGGCTCGATAATAAAAAATAATATTTTAAATAAAAGTTGCTTTATTGCTTGCTATATGATAATACGCTAATGAATGCTACCGGTCCGCGGTCCGAGTATGCACTGCCTTATAATAGTAGCGCCGGGAACGTGCTCAAAGGCTATGCCGCGGTGTTCGGTTACAATATTTGGACCGAACATTATCCTTACTTTAAAAGGACTAATGATAGGCACAAAGGTAAAGGAAATTACGATCCCGATGCAATCGATACATTAATCGATAATGACGTGTTTTGTAAAATTTTGTTTATATTGAGTGCTATCCAAGTAATAATATTTTCATTTAAACGGAATAAATAATAGGTATTTTAAATAACATTTTCCATGCAAGAATTCTAATGTTATTTTTGTCAGCTTCACACTGTATTCCAAATAGGGCTAGACAAAACTTGATGTCAAGACCGACGTTCCTCACTCTCTGATGTAATTTCCAAACAATATGTGTTGAGTGGCGGAACTCAACACCGCTCTTTATGTACCGGAGAACTCACAATCTTCGCGCTTATAGCACAGCCACTGTACCACTGCTTCACGATGCCCTTAGTTGTAGAACAATCTTTGCCAAAATTGTACTAAAATGATTCACTTATACATAATCCTACTCTAAAACTTCCAAAATGCAGATTAAAAAATCTAAATGGTATCATTTATTAAGTTTTGAATGTAAGCATGATGTTATCTACAGATAATTGAAAGGTAAATGCACTTTTATCAAAATATTTTTGTCTTTTTTTATAAAATGTTATATGAACATTTTAATTTACCAGGATTGTAACCCGAGTTGATTAAGCTTAATATCTAAAGCTATATGGAAGCCTTGGACGGTGCCAAAAAGTGTGGCTCGTTTTTAGGGGGAAGATAGGGAACACTTAAGTTCCACACGTAACTAACACAAGAAGCTAAAAACTGGTTAAGTGCGAGGCTGGACTCGCCCGGGGCTTCCGTACCAATTTCAAGACAATAGTACCAACGGGAAGTACAATTTATTAAAGTTGACAAACTTAATTCTAAGTTTACAGGCATATGCACTCATTTTATATGAAGTGAACAAAAATATAAGTTTGTAATGATTTTTTTCTATGAAATATCTATAAATTTTCAATTTTTCGGTTATTTTTCCTTAATTTGTAGGTAGGTATTGTAAGTTCTCACTCCGTGTCAAATTTAACAACTGTCGCTCCACGGAATGTACCCTATAATTATTTTTTTTTTATGCGGCATATTTCTATAGTGCAGTACAGATAGTACTCGTATCTTTTGATTGCGTACATAGAAGCTAGATTTTTTTCTGTGCTGAAGAGGACCATAAATCTGACAATTTTATATTAATTTCATTTTGATATCAGTATAATATCAATATAAAGAGAATTACAAATTACGACCTCTATTTATATTTAGATAATGATAAGTTAAAATTGATAAATCTATTATCCATACCTATCCATACCTTCCATACCTATATTATAAATTCGAAAGTAACTTTGTCTGTCTGTCTGTCTTTTACGCAATTAGGGCCAAACCGCTAATTTAATTGTGATAAAATACTCATATAGAGATACTTGAGGGTCCCGGAATGAACATAGGATATTTTTTTTCTCATATTTGTAATATTTTCGATATATATTAGTATATTAAAATACTTATTAATTTGACATGCAATTCATTCCGCCATGTTAATAACAACCGTCGTTGCTAAGCAACTTTGTGCAAGTTGTTAGAAGACGTCACCCAAAATGAGCTTGCTTAACGCATCTCTCTATTGAAGAGTGAAAATAATTTCATAAATATATTTAATAAATATTCGTATAATTCAAGCAGGCGTAGCCGCGTTCGGGTCCACTAGTACCTATATAAATTACGTGTCACATTGTTTGTCCTCGATAGACTCCTAAACTACTGAACCGATTCTAATCAAACAATAATAAAAGCACACTATGTGCAGTTTGATCCAACTTGAAAGATAGGGTAGCTTATCATCTCAATTCATATCTAATAATCACAATATTATTATTTTATTATAAATTATTTGTTTATTATTGATCGTAATTTGTAAGTCATTTTGGATTATCTATTAGCTTCAAACGATTCTAAACAGATGGCGAGATGATCAGTTCTACCAGTCAAAAGTTCTGAAGTTCTGGCAAACATAAAAAAGTTCAAAAAAGGTAAAACATCTAAAATAAAACTAGACTACCTACATCTAGAAATCATTAGAATATTTTAAACATTAACAATCCTCCAATTGAAGTAAATTGGTTTAAATAACTATTACTTTTACAAATACTATCCCTACTACTAAAGTAAAATGCATTAACCTATATCTATCTATCTATATATTTCACATTTATAAGGTCTTTGCCCGCGTCATGCCATGTCACCTTGTACCTCGTATCTTGATGAAAGTAAACATATCAAAATCTATATATATAAAAGGACTTGTCCTCACTGACTGAGGTAAGACGCACGCACAGCCGTAACCGCTGATAGTAGAAACATGGAATTTGGACAGATGTTTACTTTCGTAATCTGGACATCCACTAAGAAGGGATTTTGAAAAATTTTTACCCTAAAGGGGTGAAATAGGGGTTGAAAGTTTGTATGGAAAAAAATTTAAATCGGCACCGATTTTTATAAAATTTGAAATTTAGATTTTTAAAAGTATTTAATTGAACACGTGTTTCATCGTTTTCTAGAATTCTCCCCCTAAGGGTGCAAATAAGGGGTTGAAAGTTTGTATAGGTTTTTTTAAATCGTCACCAATTTTTATATAATTTGAAATTCAGACTCTTAAACGCATATAATTGAACACATGTTTCATGGTTTTCTAGAAATCACCCCCTAAAGGTGCAAATAAGGGGTTGAAAGTTTGTATGGGAAAATTCTCAAATCGCCACCGATTTTTATAAAATTTGATATTTAGACTCTTAAAAATATTTAATTGAACATATGTTTCATGGTTTTCTAGAATTCACTCCCTAAGGGTGTTTGCAGGGGTTGAAAGTTTGTATGGAAAAATCTTTAAATCGCCACCGATTTTTATAAAATTTGAAATTTAGACTCTTAAAAATATTTCATTGAACACATGTTTCATGGGTTATTAGAATTCACCCTTAAATACGTAAGCGAAGCTGCGCGCGTCCGCTAGTATTATATATAATAAATAATCAATAACAATTACGATTATACGGATTAAATAATTCAATAAATATAACATTTTATCTTATCTCACAGTGCAATACTTTGGTCTGATTTCATGAAATTTTTCAATTTTCCTGTTTCTTTCCTAGATTCACGTTTTTCAGGTGAATCCCTTTTTTAGGTTCACGCTGTATCCCTTATATAGCAGGGTATCGAGAGGGAAAGTAGTGTTAATAAACTCCGTTCCCTACTTAACGCTTAAATTTGAGATATTGCGTGTTGAGAGGCGGAACTCAACGCCGTGATTTGTCTAGTTACAAACACAAGGAAATGAAAATAAATAATTCCTCCGGATAGGAATCGGAGCAACAGCCGTCAAATCATCAGCCAGGCGCTTTGACGCCGTACCACGATGGTCTCAATGTAATTAAGACACCGTTTGATTTTTTATCAATTTTTTTCATAAAAAATTTAAATTAAAAACCTCATCTAAATCATAAAAGCATAAACGGCGTTTAGCTCTATAGCTCTTGTTCGTTTAATAGCTTGCTATATGCGGGATAGAGCGATAAGCTGAAAATAATATGCTTAGGTATATTACCTATGTCCGTCAAATTTAGGATTTTTACAATATCAGTGTGAACCCATTATTATTCGCCTACTATAATTTTAGTTAAATGTACTACCGATGTAGTTTTTTTAACTTTACGTTGTATAGCTGTCATCAATCGACAGTTTAGCTGTCATCGATCGACAAGGAAGGATGAGGGTACCTGGTGGAACGGCAGTATCAGTGGAAAAAGTAGTGTCTTAACTCTAACAGTATTAAGTTAAGGGAAATATAAATTTAAATAAATATTTCATCTCCTCGAGTGGGGGTCGAATCCACTACCAGACGGGTTTACAATCACACTTTGTGCCCCTGTGCAACGGCTGGCCTCATATAATTCAGAATATTTCATATTCATTGTATTTGTTTTATTTAATAGAAACGCATGCGAAGAAAGTATTTTTATTATTTTATACCTTTCGAAAATCTGCCAATATTCTTATAGTTAACTAGTGGACGCGCGCAGCTTCGCCTGCTTATTTGAACCTTTAGGGGTGAATTCTAAAAAACCATGAAACACGTGTTCAATGAAATATTTTTAAGAGTCTGAATTTCAAATGTTATAAAAATCAGTGTGGTTCAATCAACTTTCAACCTCTATTTCATCCCTTTGGGGTTAAAATTTTTCAAAATCTCTTTCGTTCGACGTGCCCAAGCCAGCTGAGCACGTTTTCTTCCTTTCATATCCTCTCTGCTGGTGTGCCGCAAGGCCTGTCTCCTTTATTATTCTCCACTTTTATTAATACGTTCACCCATTTTTTTTTCATCCTCTTTCCATCTGTAGGAAGACGTTTTAGAAGCTTATGTTTCTGCTCTGCCTCGAGATATTGATGAAGCTATTGCAAAATATGAATTTAACTTGCATAAAATTTTCATCTGGTGCAAATCCTATGGTACAATTTCCTAAAAGGATGAGGTTATCAATTCGACTGTATTTTTGTATACAAAGATAACACTAGATAAAGATTTAGATTTATAAAAAAGGTAAAGTCGATACTTATTTCAGTATATATAACATGTTTGTGAGGGAGCTTTCTCAGTTTATTGAGTTAAAAGTGTTCAAAATGTTCTTGAAAGCGATTTTATTATGGTTAGTATTTAGAAGATATCTTTTTAAATAAAATGGCCATCATCACAGAGCGTCTGTAAATGCGAGGTTTCTGTGTTTTCCGACTCGGGGAAATGAATTATTTATTGTTTTCATTTAATCGTTAAACAAGACAAATTTGTTTCGAAAAAGTTGTCTCGAAAATTCGATAAGGAAATGAATTGAAACGGAATTACTTCACACTAGGTTCCCAGTTTTATGTGAGAAACGTGTAGCTAAAAAACAATGGGAAAGACAGAAGAAACACAGTGATAAGACACTCCATTTTCCATTACTACAGAGTATGGAGCAGCGTACTGCATATTATGTAAACACGATGATAGTGTTCATAGTGTATGAAAATGTTTATAAAATTTATTGATTAAATAGTGACTCAACTCAACTATTATTTTTAAATAAGTGTATGTGTATATGTATATGATTTCTAGAATTTATACAGGGTGAGTCATATTGAACTTTCCGATTTCAATAAGGTGTGTATTAAAAACAAAGCGACATGCAGTAAAAATTATTTTATTGTTTGAAAGCACATAACATGCAGTTTTAATTTAGTTGGTTTTAAAAATGATATCCTGTAAATGTCTACCTCCATTGACCACACACTGCTGAAGCCTTTCCCGGAAGTTGTCCATTACTCGTCGAGTCATATTCAGCGGAATAGCATTGATTTCTTCCGTGATTGCAGCCTTCAGTTCATCGATGGTTCGGGGACGATGCGTGTACACCTTTTCCTTCAGGTAACCCCAGAGAAAGAAATCGCAGGGGGTTAAATCAGGTGATCTCGGCGGCCACCCAACGTCACCTCGCGAAGAAATGAGATGACCGGGAAACATTTGTCGCAGGATTTCCATTGAATGCCTGGATGTATGGGCTGTAGCACCATCTTGTTGGAACCGGATGTTATCGTTGTCATGATTCTGCGTTAATTCCTCCAATTTCGGTTTCAGAAAAGTTTCAAGCATGTCGCAATACCGAGCAGAGGTAACTGTGACGACTTGACCATCTTCTTCAAAAAAATACCCCACACACCAAACTCTGCAATAGCGCACCACACTGTCACTCGAGGGCTGTGAAGTGGTCGTTCGTGTAGGTTTCGTGGGTTATTCTCAGCCCAGTATCGAAAATTCTGTTTGTTGACAGTTCCGGCGAGGTGAAAATTTGCCTCATCACTGAAGATCAAAACAGCAGTGCGGGGGATCTGCTGAATGTCGCGGCATAAATTTGTTCGTGTGTCTAAGTCTCTAACTGTTAATTCTTGCACTACCTGAATCTTGTATGGGTGAAATTTAAGGTCTCTATGCAGTATTCTGCGGACACTACTGAAAGATAATCCTAGTGAAGCGGCATGTTTCCGAACAGAACGCCGAGGGGATTGTTGAATTGAAGCCCGCACTCTATCCACGTTTTCCGCTGACGTTGACGTCCTAATTCGGCCTTGTGGTCTTGTTTTTAATGCTGATGATGTTGCTCTAAAATTTGATACCCAATTTCTGATTGTTGGTCCAGTGGGAATGGGATCACGTCGACCAATAGCAAAATGTAAACGGAACGCACGCTGTGTTGTGATCACGGAGCCGCCATTTTTAATAAACTCTTCAACTACGAACGCACGATGTTGTCCCGACCAAGCCATTGCTCACACTAAAACTGCATGTCATGGCGCGTCTAATGACACCATCCCCACCCTTCTACTCCTTCCCTTCTTCGTGCAACGTCCTTCCAAAACCGGAAAGTTCAATATGACTCACCCTGTATTATAGCAGTGTGTTTATACATTTTCAAAGTGTTTTTCTGCTAGCTTATGCAAAAGAAATACTTTTTTAGAAAATGTGTAAAAATTTGACTGTAGCGAGTTTTGAAACTGCACCTCTTTAAGACCGTCTAAGAGGCGAGAACGGACCTCGGACCGTTACCAAGAGGTACAGGTCCAAACGTATTCATTGCGTTTTTTACTTTTTGGCATTGATTTGACCAGTATGTCAAATAAGACCATTACCACCCTCTACAATTTGAGTGTTACATATTAGATATACTTACAATTCTAAAAATATTTGTATTAATTTACAGTAACATCGTCATCTGCGCAAGCGCACTGCAGAAACGAGATTTTCCTCCAGGATTTAAGTTTGGTGCAGCGACTGCCGCCTACCAAGTAGAAGGTGCTTGGAATATTAGCGGTTAGTATATATTTTAACTCTATATCATACTTAGAAGCCTCTACGTAAGGTATATATATAGTGATAGTGACCTTAATTTTTTTTAGCGACATGCTTCCCGCATACAACAGGATAGGTAAAGGAAACCTAGTGTTAAGACACTCCGTTGCCCATTTGTATATTATTTATAATTAATATATCTGTTTTGTATTTGGTTGACAATTTATCTATTCACTTGTACAATATGCGTTGTCATAGCAACGTTTACTATATACACATATGTACATATTACCTTTAGTTTTTTACCCTTTCTTCCAATTTCAGATAAAACACCCAACGTCTGGGATGAATTTGTCCACAAAACACCTTCCAAAGTAAAGGATTTCTCCAATGCAGATGTAGCTTGTGATAGTTACACAAATTGGAAGAGGGATGTAGAAATAGCAGAAGAATTGGGCCTTCATTACTATAGGTGAATATTTAAATTAATATAAAAAAGTATAATATTGATATAGTCAACGTTCGTGCCTCATTAAATATGTATCGCTCGTTTCTCTGTCTCTGAAACTGTTAACGCGACGGTCGTGGATTCGAATCCTATTCGGGGAAATGTTTTTCTTTAATTCACTCGCTCTAGTAACAAAACCAATGACAGCTTTAAGTTCCACATAGCGGGTTTAGAAACCGCGGACCTATTGGAGACCGTTCAAGCGCTATAACCGCTAAGCTACATGTTCCATGTGATCGAAGGGCTTGGATGGGTTCCAAAAGGCACGATATCGAGTCCTGCTACGTTAACACTTTTATACGTTTTCTCAAAACAATTTTTCTTTTCTCAGTGTGGAGTGATAATTTAAGAATTACTAAAAACTTTTACAATTTTTTTTAGATTTTCTATAAGCTGGACTAGGTTAATGCCGACCGGCTTCCCAAATTATATTAGTGAGGATGGTAGAGAATATTATAGCAACTTGATTGATGCCTTACTCGCGAAGAATATTCAACCATTTATTACTTTATACCATTGGGATCTGCCGCAGTCGTTACAAGACTTGGGTACGTCCATATTTTATTTATAATAAAAATATTTAAAGTTTCTTTTAAGGTTTTGAATTAGGTTTTTTGTAATTATCACGCATTATTAACACGCAAACCTCGAAAATAGGCAGAAAGTGGGGAACCAAGTGTCTTAACACCAGGTTCCCTCTGCCTACCCTCCTGCCTATATTGTGGGATACGGCGTGAAGCTGAAAAAAAAGAACACAACAAAATGGAACACACATTTTCATAAAATATTGATTTTTTTTACAGGAGGATGGGCAAACCCGTTAGTGATCGATTGGTTCGGAGACTACGCCCGCGTAGTGTTCTCCCTCTATGCCGATCGCGTACAAAACTGGCTAACTGTTAACGAGCCTAGTATTTTCTGCGGTTTCTCATACAATAGCGGTACCCATGCCCCGGGAATAGTTAGTAAGGGTATTGGATCACATATTTGTAACAAGAATGTGTTGTTAGCTCATGCGAGGGCGTGGAGAATATATGATGAAGAATTTAAGCCTATTTACCATGGTAAGTCTTAATGATGGATTGAGAAGTTTATCATATAATAATCTTTAAGAGTTTATAATTATATAAAAATATATCATACATACATATATTAATAGATATTTTAGGGATACATCTACACCGTGTTGTATTTATAATTAATAATGTAGCTTTACTCTATTTCCCTCATGACAGGTTAGGCAGAGGTAACGAAGTGTTAATACTGGGAAACGGGACGTCTTTAAAACACTCCGTTCTCCAAATTTAGAGACATTGTATATTGGGGCGAAGCTTCAACCCATAACGATCGCGTTTAAAAGTCTGACATTAACCAACTATGCTACGAAGATCTCCGTTCCCCAATTTCCTCCCAAATTCTTGAGGCATTGCGTGTCGTGTGGCGGAACGCCGCGCTTTGGCCATCGTTCAGGTTATACTATAATATAATTTACTGTTATTTTAGGAAGAGTATCTTTCGCCCATAGTCATATATGGCTACAAGGGATGAATAAAGAAGACGAAAATACTGCTGAATTTGCGAGAGATGTCTTGGTATGTCAACATTTTCAAATGAGGGCATTTCTCTTACATAATTTTCACAGCTTCATGAATTTTCCAGAAAACAGAAGCTTAACCTAGCCAGAGGAAATCTATTGTTAAAACACCTCGTCCCCGCCACTTGATTTTTGGGACATTGATTTTTGGGTGGGTTACGAGCTCAGTGATTCTTACCAGAGCAAGAAAATGAAAATAATTAATTTATTTCAAGCCTAATCCACAATTGCCTCGTTTATAGACAGCGCTATGACGCTGGGCCCCGGCGGTCTCAGATTTTGAAATGCTGAATTCTTAAATTGCAGTACGGCTTATACACCTATCCCATATATTCAAAATCTGGAGGATGGCCGCCAGCTGTAGAAAAATACATGAAGAAACTATCTGTCAAAGAAAACAGAACAAAATCAAGACTTCCAGAGCTCAGTAAAGAAGAAATAGATTTTATTAGAGGTATGTACTTATGTGTTTTTAGATTAATTATTTTCCCGAGTGGAAAATGAACTCACGACCTTCAAATTTCCAATCAGATGATGTGCCACAGCGCCACGAAGGCCTTTGGCTTTAGCTTTGTAATGTAAGCTAGATACGCGGAATCACCAGAAATTGTTTTTTTTTATAATATTACAGGTACATACGATTTCTATGGCATAAACTTTTACACGTCTCGAGAAGTAAGACGATTGGAGGATGGTGAAACTATAAACTGGCCGATGGAGGGAAGCACGGATTATAATTTCACGTTTGGCATCAATCCAAAGTGGGAACATGGGTCAGAGTGGTTTTATGTAAGTATTTTAGTTTTATTAAGGCTTTTTCCCCTTCTTGAAAAAGACAAGGCAAACGACGGATTGATAGAAAGTGAACGCCGTCCCCCACAGCCCCGTGTAATAACACAGCAGCTACAGGTGTATTGCAGTCCTTAAAGAAATTGGAAACTGCCGCAGGAAAGCCCTTTTACTGTCTAATAACTGATTTTGGTAGTACTCTTACAGCGCTCCAAAAATGCCATAGAACTCAATCAACTTATCAAACGAAAAACACATTACTGCTATTTTTTTTATCTTCATTCTGTATCCCGTACTAAACAGGGTACGCAGTAGTAATCTGGGAACTTGGTGTTAAGTGCCTTAACACTAGGTTCCCAGATTACTTTTAGTGAGGTTTTTTTTACGTTTTTATGTTCCCATTAAAACACTTCCGTTTCAGTTCTGAAGGCGTTGCGTGTTGAGTGACGAAACTCAATCCCGCTAAAAATAGTAAAATATATTGTTAGTGTACCTACTCGTGTAAAAAAAATAGGGTAGATGTAGGTGAGAAAGACTATAAAAGCAGTGGAATTGTGACAATCGGGGGCAATTGCTTACGGGCAACGGTCCTTTTTGGAAGGAAACTCGTGTGAAGTATTGTTATTAGATGATACTTATTACGATTACGTAAAAACTCTATCCGAATAATTTAGAAACAACTTTATATAGACAATATGTGTTTTTATAGTGTGTTTTTCATAAACGTTAACCGCTTCCGATTTCTAACAATATATAATATATTTTACTATTATTTAGATATCTAGATTTTTTTCACAAACAATATTTTACTCCGAATGATAATATTAAAAAATATCTTAAATTTCAGGTATACCCTGAAGCTATTCGATTACTTCTCAACTATGTAAAAAATATGTATGGTGACATTGAAATTGTAATCACTGAAAATGGTTTTGGTGGTTCTGAAAGCTCTTTGGAAGATTATGATAGGATTAATTACTATGAGAAACACCTGGAGCAGGTATTTAAACTTTTTTTTTTCAATTTCACACATAATCCTGCATATTGTAAAAGCAATGACAATTTTTAGTGTCCAACTTCAAAATTATAAAATCTTTGTAAAATTAATTTTTCCTCTTTAGTTCGTTGTTTGAAGTCGGTTTTTCTTTTTGTTAAAAAAATATTTATTTTTTAATTGGATTCCGCTACTAATTAATTAAGTAGCGGAACCTAACGCTGCACCTTGTCATATCAAACTGTAGTATAGTATTTTTATGGCTTAATATATTTTATTTTTTATTTGCAGCTTCTCCTTGCTATATATGAAGACGGCATAAATGTAACAAGCTATATCGCTTGGACGTTGATAGATAATTTTGAATGGGATTTTGGATATGGGTAAATATGATGCTTTTATATAAGCTTTTGTTTAATTTCACGCTTTATCCCGCATGTAGTAGGGTAGGCAGGGAAACCAAATGTTAATAAGACACCCCATTCCCCATTTTACGCACAATTGCGGAACTCAACGCCGCTCTTTGCCTTGTTGCCAGAACGAGCAAATGAAAATGATTCATTGTCTCGAGTGATATCTAACCCACGGCGGTCTTAATTCCTCCTTTATGTAGTTTTATTAATTGGGCCTAAAAATGGATGATTCAAACTTTCTTATGCCAATGCCAAGAATTTTATCTAAAAGAAAAAAAACATTCTCGTTTCAGATCAAAATTCGGACTTTACCAAGTAGATTTCAAGGACCCCAACCGTCCCCGACGTCCTCGAGCCTCTGCTGAGTACTACAAACAAATTATACAGCAACATTCACTAAATATATATAATAAAACTAATCTACCATACTATCTGTTGGTTTTATTCATAGCATTCTTACTGTTAGGTAGTGTTATAATTATTGTTAAAATTAAATTTTATACTAAAGTTAAATCTAAAAGTATTACTAATATTCATGAAGGACAGACATATACGATAGTTGAGAGCTAGTGTTAAGTTCAATTTGTTTTTCGTATAAGTCATAAGTTGTATATAAATTAACAGATAGTATGGTAGTTTCTTAATGTAAAAAAACTATTTATTAATTATTTATTTAAAATAAGGAAACAATTGCTTGGACAGGTAACAAGTTTTGAGACCCGTTGATGAACACACGTGATTAACAATGAAAATGTTTATCTGTTCCTCTTGTTAAAATAATGAAAAATATATGACTTGATAAGCTAACAGAAAATTATCTGTAGTAATGGAAAATATTGTACAGAAATAGAATAAGATCTGAAATGATTTTACATTTTTTTAAAGAGTTATGGGACAATTTATTTATAGTTACAAAACTAGTATTCTACCAATGCTAGTCTTGTATAAATATTTTTTAAATACAAACGGAGGGCACGCGGAGGTCATTTTGAAAATTTATTGTAAAATAAACACATTACATCAAGTATTTGTTTGATTTTGTAGATACCTGCTACATTGGTTACGAATCACTGCCTAATTTTAAAACGTAGTTAACAGAGTGGTAGAGAGAGAGAGAGAGAGAGAGAGAGTACAAGAGAGCACATCAAATGTAACTATTTCACTTTTATGCTTGATGCTCGGTATTGCCTTCGTTGACGCTATTACAGTTCTGAACACTAAACAGTGCAAAAACTTCATGATTTTAATTAATATCCGATTTTGAAAAATTATCAAAAATAGGCCTTCTTTCAATAAAATTATAATAACTTGTTTGAGTTTTCATAGAACATTAAGTACATTTTATTACCAATTTAGAATAAGCATAAAATGGGAAACTTTGACAATAGTCTATGATATTATGGTAGTACATTTGCTTAACTGAGCAGACTTGACTTGCAGTCTGAGCTGACTGTCAAAATTGTAGGTACTTAAGAAAAAGTAAGCCCAAAAAATAGTATTCCTTATTTTATTTAAAATAACCGTAGTATTAGATAAAGCTTTCATCAAAATCCGTGGCGAAGTTCTTTCACATTATTTAGCAAATATCAGCACAGCAAAATTTCAATATTTGTGACTTTGGCCGCTAAATTTGTGATTAAATCTGGAAATTTAAAAAAAAATACAATATTAGAAATGTTACGAAAACTACTAGGGTTTAACTTAACATGAACTTTCATATTTCAGTGAGAAATCCTCTGGAAAACATTTAGTTTCATTTTGGCCCATTATTTACTGGTCAGCCTGTATATTTTATATATACAGAGTGTTTTTTATCTTCACCATTTTAAATAAAAGCACAGCTTTAACCGGTGTATAAAATCGTATTACAATTTAAATAAAAAAAACTATGAAAATGACGTTGTCCATTGCAATACAGTCTAAACTCTAATAAATTACAAGCGCCTACGAATGTAATATACTAAAGTTGCATGTAGTAACTGATATGACAAGAACAATTTATAATAAGAACAATATATTATGTATAATTTTCATTTATCTAATGTA
This sequence comes from Heliconius melpomene rosina, assembly GCF_056956725.1. Classification (NCBI taxonomy): domain Eukaryota; kingdom Metazoa; phylum Arthropoda; class Insecta; order Lepidoptera; family Nymphalidae; genus Heliconius; species Heliconius melpomene. The sequence continues at coordinate 5,683,637 of NC_140400.1, forward strand.
TAAAACATATTATTTGCTCCTAATATGTTAGTAGGCGCTTATAGGATCTGGGGGTGCATTTGGCAAGGAATTGACACCAAGCTAAGTGTCTGGCAATAGACAATGGCTTTTCTAACATTATTGTCAAGAAAATATTAAAAATTGAGCTTTATAATTTTACAAAAGTTAGGTACTATTTTTTCCATCTTAGTTACCTGAAGATAACTATGAAGATTCATATTCCTTAATAGTACTTAGCGGTGTTGGGTGTATGTGCACAGAAACTTTCAGGCTTTATAAAATAACGAAGGTCTGGCTCTACTTTTCTACTATTGGCGCTCTCTCTCTATTTCGCCTTCCTAAACTACACAATTATAAACTATACAAAAGTATATTTTTTATTTAGTCGTTATTTCATCGGTTTTTTTTGGGTCTTTAATTTTAAAAAAACATGCATGTTTTATTCATAAAAATCTTCCTCTTACATAATTGTGCCTATTAGTGAGAACCACATCAAAATCCATTACGAAGTTTAAAATAATAAGACCTACAATAGAAAAATATTGTTATTTACTATTTTTTTAGTTTATCTTACAAACCAACTTACAAATCAATTATAGTAGATATTAATATATTCAATTTCCTATTTAACACTCGATTAATAAAGAGATCGATATCTTATTATAGGTACATTATTGTCAATTCAAAACGAACCATTCGTACAATGATTAAGATTGTATCTTTGAAAATACCCTTGCGAAGATTGATTCGATACTTGAATTTTCTTTTTTTATAACAATTCAAGTTATTTTTTTGTTATACATTCCAATTTTCTTAAAAAATTGATAGCACGAGACACGTTTTGTACTGTAATGTATAAAAGTCAAACTACACGTAAATAAGTAAACGTCTATAACCTTATAAACGTCTATAACGGCCTAAGAACTATGTCGGATGCAAGTGCCTTGCTATATCAGTTCCTGGAATGAGACCTCCCGGACGCCCAAGGAAGCGCTGGTTGGATGTCGTGATGCAGGACATGAGAGCCAATGGTCTAACCACCGAGGACGCAAAAGACCGTGCAAAGTGGAGTAGGTTGAGTAGGAGGGCAGACCCTGGCAATAGCCGGGATTAATGCCAGGAGGAAGAAGACCTTGCTGCCTATAATTTATAATTTTAATTATAATTATTAAGTATGGTATGTAACAAGACAAGACGCGGCCTTTAATTTCGCCATTTATCACGTCATGAAAATAGGGCAGTCTGTTCTCTCCGCAGTTGCTGATATCCTGTGATCGGACATCGCTTAGTGGCGGAATCGCTCAGTGGCTCATTAAGTTGTAAAAGGCTCGTCAAGAGGTAGGTAGGTGCATCATACTTGTCCACCAGAGGGTCCTCGTGCTTTTTATGTGATTTTCCTTTAATATTATCAATACTGTGTTTTCGAAGGTGAACCGAAATCTCTAATGAAATTTACGAAAAGATAATGAAAGGTGGTGACGATATTACAATAGTAAAAGTTGATAATAATTATAAAATGTTTTTCTGTTTGTTCTCCCATGTTTTTGGGAATACTAATCGGATTTGAATGAATCGTTTTCGTTGGATGGCTGATTAATTTGATTTTGTTGGGTCCAGACGGTATCTAGAGCCCAGGCCTAGCCCAGGGTCTAGACAGTATCTAGGGCCCAGGCCATAATAGATTGTGAAGACTGTAAACCACGACTGTTGCCTTAGAAAAAAAACTCAGAAAAGCATTTACCAATTATGTAAAAAATAAGATTTGGATCTTTTTTTATATTATTACAGGATGTCCCATTTAACAGGGGGGTAATCATTTATTGCTATAATCTGTATCAGATAATCATGACAGATTATATAAAAATAAACCTATTTATTTAATATTATCTTAAAAAATCTGTGTTTTATTCACTATCACGCAATTGAACTAAATTTCTTTGTTTTTAAATTTCAATAGAATGAAAGAAAGATAATATGTTTTGACTATACCTACCTACTTTTGTTTATCTATTTACGCATTTATACAAAAGAAAACTGCGCCTTCTTTTAGAAATAAGTAGACTAATCTATATAAAAATATTAAACTATACAAGTCAGTTTTAGGTAAAACTTAATTATGTACTTCATAATTACTTTCTCTTATATATTTTTTACCAGCTTCTCGCCGTATCCCGCTCACAGCAGGCAAAGGGAACCTGAAAGAGAGGTGTTGTGACCTATACCATAAGTTAGATTTTCTGTTTTATCAAGGCAAGCTTCTGCTTTCTTGGTTTCGTTGGCCGCAATAGTGTTGTTGCATGAAGTGAGAGAAGGCATAGTCTCTACTGTGTAGGATCGAACACTGTTGATAGCGCCCATAAAGCTTGTGCCTTCGATTCAACCATTCCAAGACTCGCTTCTGAGTTATTCTTCTAAGTATGGGTATTTTCTTACGATTTGTGTCATTAGGGCACACGTTGTATGCTACATTCATATTTTAGATTAGCTTCTTAAGTTGCTAGAAAGGCTTTTAATTTCCCATTTCCAGGTAGATCTGGGGCCTTTTGGAGGAGATTTGTAACCCTCGTTCAATAAAGGCCCTGATTTCTTAAGCTACATCTACTGAGTCTCTGAGTAAGTGGAAAATATTTCGTTCTCATGAACTTAACCAACTTCTTTCAAATATGATTTTTTTTATCCGCGATTTATTTATCCGCGAGGCTTCCTAGAATTTGACTTCTAAAACAATTCGAGAGGAATTCCAGGTGGTGTGCTTACAATTAAAATTATGTCTCCATCAATTCTAGAACAATCCTTGCCCAAATTATAGTAAAATGCATCACTCATATAATATAATCCTTGTGCTTAAACTTCTGAAATGCAGATTATAACATCCAATACTAAGCAGTTTTGAAAGTAAGCGTTACAAAATTGATGAGCCATTGCGATTTTGACTTACACTTTTAATCTTTTTAGTGATAATTAAAAGGTAAAAGCACTTTTATCAAAATATTTTCATTTTCTTTTTAACCGACTTTGGTTAGGAGGAGGTAAAACCGATTGGTGGACCGATTTTGATGTTTCTTTTTTTATTTGAAAGCTAATGCTTCCCGTTTTAATTTGGTCCATTTCTGACAATGATATCTATGAAAAAATCACATAAGTCTTAAATTTGCATTAAGTATGTGCGCGGCAAATGGACGAATAACTCATTATACCGCCAACCGATTTCGATTATTCTTTTTTTATTAGAAAGGATGGAGAGAGAGAGGAGAAATGTAAATATAAATTTATATAAATATTTTATTTCCTCGCGTGGGGATCGAACCCACAACCGCCGCGTTACAGTCACATTTAAATAATTGTAAATATTAGATTACGTTATGTTTATATGACCCTAATATGAAATAATGTAATTATAGTTAGGTCTTACTATACTCATTTATTATTTAAAATATTTAACATCCAAGATATTTTTCGTTTTCTTTTTTCAATATAACAATTTCAAATAAGAAGGTAAATTTATAAAAAAAGGGGTGATTGATGATTTACACTCATATAGATTCGTAGAGCATGCAACTGTAAACGCGGTGGCTCTGTGTTCGATTCCCATTCGGGGAACGAATTATTTCCGCCTCAACACAAAATGCCTCAAGATTTTGGCGGAAAGTAGGAAACGGAAATGTCTTAATAGGGGCGAAATGTATGGGATATATGGAGAAGCTGAAAAAGAAAAAGAAACTAATAGAATGTTTGACAAAAAGTAAAAGATGTACCTAAAATTCAGCCTTCTTTACATAAAAATATAACATTAAATTAAAAAAAATAAACATTAGTATATTTTAAACATTAAAAAACATCTTGCAATTGGACTATTACTGGTTTAAATCCCACTGAGGTCATTGTCCGCGTCATGCCCTACCACTAAGCAGCTCATATCTTGATGAAAGTAAACACATCGTAGGATATTCTAATATATAATAATCAATAACAATTACGATTATAAAGATTAAATAATTAATGGAACATAACATTTTGTATTACTCAGTGAAATACTTTGGTTTTTATTAGTGCCATTTTTCATATTAATGGGATTTTTCAACTTTCCTGTTTTACCCCTAGATTTTGTTTTAAATATTTTTTGTTAAAGAGAAAATTACTTAGGGACAAAACACTGAATATTTCAATAATAAACAAAATATATTTTTTTAAATTTTTTTAAGTTCATGCTATATGACATATTTAGTAGAGTAACTAGAAGGAACCTAGTGATAAGAAACCCAGTTCCCCACTTTCCGCCCAATTATTGGGACATGGCGAGTTGATGGACGGAACTCAACGCCGCAAATTGCCTCGTTTCCAGAACGAGGAAGTTAATATGAACTATTTAGTTTTCCCGAGTGGGGTTTGAACCTACAACCGTCCCGTTTACAATCGCACATACGTGCCTTTGCGCCACGACGGTCTTAATGTATTTTATTAATGAATATATTTTTTGAGTTATTTTATCAAGAGAACAATTTATTGACTGAGGCTATCTTGGCGCAGTCGACTAGATCCCTATTCGGGGAATTTTTTTTATCCACGCCTCGAAATATAAACAACAAAGTATATTGACTGCCTAAAATAATTTTAAATACTTTTAATATTTTTAAACTGTTATTCCACATTAAGGATACAATGATATTTTAAATATTTCTCGACAACAATATATTTCCATGCAACGCCATCTGATTCAGGGAAAAGTTGAGGGCAGCAGACCACGCGGTAGATCCGCCATGCGATGGACAGACCAAGTTAAGGCTGCCCTCGATGAACCTTTCTACAAATGCACCAGGCAGACAGTCAACCGAGTAGAATGGCGTCGGACTGTGTGGCGCACCAAAAACCTTTAAAAAGGACGCCACGACCGCTCTGTCAAGAGTGAAACGACAAAGAAGAAGAAGAATATTTTAAAATCGTACAAAAATTCGAAGCAGGATTCGAACTGCGCCTCTTGGCAACTGTCAACCAACCAATTTTTTTAATAAGATATAATGTGGCACACGATAAAATGCGTTTTAAATCAGTATAAATTGTATCCATTTATAGGTAATCGCCTATCAATCGCTTGAATTAAAAAATCAGTGAAAGTTGCAAGATTTGTGACAGTCGATCTACTTTTACAAATCCATGTTGATTTTATATCAAGGAAAGCTTAAAGTTAGAATTTACGAGTATAATAGAACTGATAATCGTTGATAATAATTGATCGTTATTTTTGCAAAGTGCAACGGAATTGATAACGGTCGGTAATTTTTGACTATACTTTTATCCCCTACCTCCCCTACTTTTATTCCTATTTCATTCCTTATGTACAGGAACAGCTCTAGCTTATTTCCAATTCACAGGAAATATTTCTGATCTAAGTAGTTTCTTATATAAGAAATAAAATGGCAATGATAGAACCTAAGAATAAATAATGAATTAACTGACCCAGCGTTTTTAAAAAGATTTTAAGGATGCCAGTCGTGGTGCAGGGGCACAAAATGTGACTGTAAAACCGATTGGTTGTGGGTTCCACTCCCATTCGAGGAGTTAACGAACGATAAATCGATATTTATTTAAATTTATATTTTCATTTCTTCGGTCTGGTATCGAGCCATTCAACACAAAATGCCTCCAGAATTCGGCAAAAGAGTTTAACACAAGATGCTTAGCTGCAATAGGCGGGATAGAGTGTGAAGATGAAAAAAAAACCACCTTTTTAATAGCGTTGAAGTGAATGACTTTGAAGGAATATTATAAACAGATATTAATGGAGCAAAGAAGTTACAAGAATCTTTCTTATTGCTAGCAGTTTTTATTATAGCTGGATATGTAATTAAAAGTTTTTAAGATTTTTTAATTTTTTAAGAACTTTTAATTATTATCGACACAAAATTAATTTCAAATAATAAGCCTAAATTATAAATAAAAATATAATTATAAATAATAAAAGTAGTAAATACACAAATATAAAGGTTTAACTTTCACCCGACAAAACAAATTATTTTCAATTCGTCGCTCTGATAACAAGACGAACATATGACACATACATTACTCAACTCACATTGTCTTGAGAATTTGACACGGAGTCTATTAACACTATACAATGCTATATGCGGAATACAGCCTAAAGAAATATAATAAAGAAGAAATAAAGATATAGCAACCCAATCTATATTTTCTTCATCGCTTAAGCTGCTGAACTGATTTTAATAAAATTTAGAAAGATCCAAAATGAAAAATTGGGAGGTAATTGTGTTTGTTACCGGCAATCTGTTCAAATCGGTATTCTATACAATATCTCGGCAATGTTAGAATACCAAAAACGCGTAGGTAATGTACGAAATATTATTTATTTTGTACTTATTAAGTTTTTATTAATTACTTAATATATACCAACGCCACCACAGCTACGGATTTAGTGGATTTTATGTGCACGTTTAGCTTAGGCCAGTTATTTTTAAGTTTAAATGTTTCTAACTTGACTTGACTTAACTTGCATTTAAAAACCGCTAAATACCTAGGCATTTCATGAACTAGGTAAAATATCTTATTCTTCTAAAATATCTTACATTTTCTATATATCTTCATAATAGTTCATGGACGTCCTAGATGTCCAACGTATTCAGCAACGTAGCAACATATATAAAGATAAAACTAGATAAAGATTTAGGTTTATATATAAGGTAAAGTCGATACATATGTCAGTATATAACACGATTGTGAGTGAGTTTGTCAGTTCATTGATTTGAAAGTGTTCACAATGTTGTTGAAAGTGATTTTATTATGGTTAGTATTTAATTGATCATTTTTTTTTAATAAAATAGCCGTTTTGGGGCAATGGCACAGTGTATGGCTGTTAACAAGGGTTCCGGGTTCGATTGCCACTCGAGGAAATAAATTATTTAAAATTTTCATTTCTTCGTTCTGGTAAGAAGATAGTGCGCGGCGTTGACTTCTGTCATTCAACCCGCAATATCTTGGAAATACGATAAGGAAATGAAATGAAATGAACAGTATTTTAATACTAGGTTCCATTTGCCTACCCTGCTTCATGTGGGGTACAGCGTTAAGCTGCACGGCTGCAACACTGCTGTAAGGGAAAAAGCGCGAAGCTAAAAAAAGTAATTTTGACAAAAATAATCAATCAAAATAGAATTCGAACCTGCACCTATTGTGTTCTGCTAAAATACAAGGGAAATTACTTAAACTTAAAGTTTATCTTTTTACCAATTTGCGTGTAAACAATTATAATATTATTATTGTTATAAACATTTGATATGAATCACTAAACGGGGGTTAACCGTTGTTGTTATTCTAGTTAACATATTATAACATTTTTTTATATTGACGTGTGTATTATCATTATTTTTTTCTCGTTTCCCCTTCTGTATCACGCATACAGCAGAATATGTAAATATTTAGTGTTAAGACACTACTTACTCCACTTTCCTCCAAATTTTCTAGACATTGTGAGGTTTGTGGCAAACTTTTAACTCTGCCGCTTTTCTTCCTACTACGAGGAGAAATGAAAATATTTCATTCTACGACTGGAAATCGAATCTATCACGTTTTTAAAAAAATATTTTTTACAAAATAATGAATGAAATAACTTTTTGATAACCCTCTAGTAGTAGGGTATCAAATATACATAATAAACTTCTAAATAATAATAATAATTTGATAGGAGCAAATTAGTTTAATTCAATTACATTACATTATTTTACTACTTATATATAACTAGCTACCCTCTTGCGACTTCGCCCGCTTTTACTACTGGATTATTCATATAATGTATGTTTGCAAAGCACTTAAGATAATGTGAAAATTAATTAAACCCTAATGCAACCCGCATTTTCGTAGTTTCAATAAGGATTTTCCAATTGTTTTACACAGCAAGGATTTTTTAGTAGGTACCGTAATGTTAAATCTGTGCTACTAATCTTTTCAAGTACTTATTAAAATATTTTTAAATTACTATTTTTAGATAGTTAAATGACTATTTTTAAACGGAAGAAATTATAAACAAAAGCCTACCTACTAATAACTACTATAAAAACATATGAAACCAAATATATCGCGCTGAAATAATACATTCAACTCCAATTATCCAGTTCGTGCAAACGCATCTAAATCTTCGTTGCTATAAAGGCAGGCGGGTTTTTTTTCGAGCTTGTGGTCCCTGATGAAAAGCAAGCACTACGTGGCTACCTGTGAGGAAAATTAAATAGAATGCATCGGCCGGGAATCAAATCCGGGCCGACCGCGACACAGCTGATGTGTGAACGGCGGGATGTATCAACAATTAAATGCGTTTTTCTCTAAAACTATTCGCAATTTCCAAATAGTGTAAAAAGCAAATTTTATCTTCGTTTAACGTAGAAAATTAATAAAGTATCTTAAAGAATAAGGATTAATACCATTATGGAAAAATGTCCCTCACAAAAAAATATATATTGAAATTACAATTTTTAGACAGAAATATGTTCACTACACGTTATTCTTAAAGATACGAATATGCTGTCGCGGACTTTTTTGTAGATCTCATTAAGAGGAACAATACTCCAGTACATTATTTTCATGTAGTACTTACCATTAAAGCAGCGCATGCGCGAAAGTGTCTCAATGGGTAAGACTTTGTACACATTTATCGTATTTATGTTAATTTAAGAATATACAAATAATAATCTATCTAATCATAAGAATCTAATCATAAGAATGTACAAATAATAACCTATGTATATATATATATATATATATATATATATATATATATATATATAAACCTTCCCTGAGAAATACTCGACCTAATGGTGAAAACCTCATCAAAATCCGTTGGGTGGCTTAGAAGAAAAAGAGTTAGAAAGTTCAGACAGACACGAAAAGCGACTTTGTTTTATAAGATATAGGATAGGATAGGATAAAAAGATAGGGGGCATGAAAGAGATAAGCTGGTCTCGAAATAGGCGGAAGTGGAGAACAGAGTGGCTGAACACTAACTTTTCTCTGCTTTATGAGTTCAAAATCCTCCGATTGAGAACGAAATGTCAAAAAAGAAAAATACAAAGAAATTATTGACTAAATCTGTGTCTTATCTAATCGGATTGTTGAAATTAAATGGATTTCATTATTAAAAGCAAATCTGGGAAAGGGTTTAGTTCCATCTATCATTTTCATTGAGGCGTGTAAGCGGTAGCGTCACTTGTAAATTGTAATGATAATTTGTAAATTGCTATTATATTTTTGATATAATCTACTTTTTTATCGGTTTTACCTATGTATACAACAAATATGTGAAAATTATTAACAGAGCGATTTTCCAATGTGAATCTTATCATATAGGCCTATAGATACCATAGGCTATAGATCCACTAGTGGTAATTAACTTTAAATAATACAGTAACAGTTAAATGTTCTTTCTAAATATTTATATTTCCTTTGTATGCGTAAAATATTTTAAAACTTATTGGCTTTATTAAAATTAGACTTGTACAAAAATGTTATAAAAAAGGACAACATTTTTTTATCGGAATGTCTTTCTGTTTGTCTGAGCTAATCTCTGGAACAACTGAACCGTTTTTTTTATAACTCTTACTGAAAGATAGAGGGTATTGTGACCAAATCTCATCTTCACGGTAGGTCCCGCATGTAGGAGTTAAGTTCTGGCATCAATATTCCAGAATTCAGCGTAAAGTGGGTAACGACAGTGTCTTAGTGGGAACGGAGTGTCTTAACAGTAGGTTTCTAGATTCCCTCTGCCTATCCTGTTAAGTGCGGAATACAGAGTGAAGTTACAAAAAAAGTAAGAAAGAATTCAAACGCTAATGGCATCATTTCCTATAAGATAATGATTAATGCGAAAAATAGTAAAAAAATCTTAGGATTAGTTAGTTGTTGTTCGTGTTTTGATTTATTTTATTATGTACTCGTATACCTACTGCCGGTAATTTTATCAAATGCCCGATTAAAGTGAAACAGACGTTACGTTATCTCTCATTAAATAGAATTTGTATTAGTCCTTAGTGAGTAATAATAACAACTAGAAAAAGTACGAAGAGCGCTAATTGCCTCTTCTATCGAGGGTTACGGTTTCGGTACTAGGGTTCATGATAATAAGTCAATGGAAACATAGTCAACGGAAAAATTTACATATTTGACTTTGCAGGCGTAATGCTCTCAATTTGTACGTAATTGAACTAGTAATATAACTTTGAAATCATTTTTTTCGAGATAAAACTATAAGTTTCCGTTATTTACATTTTTTCCTTTGTTTGTATTATAAGTACTTCCCTATGATAATTATAAATTCGAGGAAAGTACTCTACGTGTTTTGATTACGCATCGCCTCTTGAAGACTATCCAAGAGGCTTCAACCAGGTTTTGAAGAAGCGCGAATTCAAAAGTATTTATTGTGTATTTTACTTGAGTTTGAGGAATTCAGTAGTATGTCAAATAAGACCACTACCACCTAAGTGTTATATTATTAGATATATAATTCTAAAAAAATATTTGTATTAATTTACAGTAATATCGTCATCTGCGCAAGCGCACTGCAGAAACTGGATTTTCCTCCAGGATTTAAGTTTGGTGCAGCGACTGCCGCCTACCAAGTAGAGGGTGCTTGGAATATTAGCGGTTAGTATACATTTTAACTCTATACCATACTAACGCCCGATGTTAATAATGTATCTCCTATCTCCAGTTAACGTCAATCTTGTATTGTCCGACATGTCTATCCAATCACTAACCTGCATGCCGTCCTCCATCTCTATCTATTTCAATCTATGGTTGCAATTTATGGATTAGGATTGATTATTAACATCGGGCGTTAGAAGATAGTAAGATATAATTGATATATCACTGTTGCTATAGTAACCGTAACCGTTTTTTCTAAGACGGACATTTGTATTTAATTCATTATTAAGTTATCTGCTTTGTATTTGGTTGACAAATTATTTATTTTTTAAATTCATTCTGTATCTGGTGCTCAGCAGCAGAGTAGACAGAGGGAACCTAGTGTTAAGGCACTCTGTACCCTATTTTCCACAGAATTCTAGAGGCATTGGGTGTAGAGCGCTGGAAAAACCGCACTTTACCTTGACAATAGAGCGAAGAAATGAAAATATTAAATATTTAATTTCATCGAGCATTGCGTGCAATCGGAAATCGAACCCACAACCAGATGCGTTTATATGGGTCACAATTTATTTATTTGCTTTTAATTTATCAATTGATAACATTTATAAAGAAAAGAACAGTATTATAGTAGCTAAAGTAATTTGTTAAATTTCTTTTTTCCCGTTTTCAGATAAAACCCCCAGCGTCTGGGACAATTTTGTCCACACAAAGCCTTACAAAATAAAGGACTACTCGAATGGAGATGTAGCTTGTGATAGTTACAGAAATTGGAAGAGGGATATAGAAATGGCAGAAGAGTTGGGCCTTCATTACTATAGGTTTGCTTTTTTTAGCTTCACGCTGTATCCTGCACACAGCAGGGTAGGCAGAGGGAGTACGGGGACTTAGTGTTAAGACATTCCGTTCCCATTAAGACACTAACCGTTTCCCATTTTCCGCGGAATTATGGGGGCATTGCGTGTTGAGTGGCGAACTCAACGCCGCGCTTTGCCTCGGTGCCATAGCGAGGAAATAAACAACCCACAAACTCTTGCGTTTAAAGTCGCGCGTTTGTGCCTCTGTGCCACGCCTGGCCTCTATAGATGATTTTATTTAAATTAAATTAAAGTAAAATTAAAAGTGATTTATTTAGTTGTGTAAAAAAATAAAATAGTGCCTGATAAATATGTATCACTCGATTCTCAGTCTTCGAAACTGTAAACAACGGTTGTGTATTCGATTCTTTTTTATTTCCTCGGTCTGGTAATGCCTTTAGTAACCCGTAGGCGCTATAACCACTAAACTACACATTCTTTACGATAAGAGCGCTTGGACGGTTTCCAAGATCGATCCTCGCTACGTTTAGCCCAAGATCCCAGAGCTGCCGTCATTTTAGTCGTCTTTAATCCTTAAAATTTCAGTTTTGCTAAAATGACGTATGTCCGGGACCCTGGGATCTCGGTTTAGTTCGCACTTTTATTCCTTTTTTTTTAAAATATTTTTGTTTATTTATTTTGGAATAATAATTTGAGAATTACTAACATATTTTCAATATTTTAGATTTTCTATAAGCTGGACTAGGTTAATGCCGACCGGCTTCCCAAATTACATTAGCGAGGATGGCAGAGAATATTATAGCAATTTTATCGATGCCTTACTCGCGAAGAACATTGAACCGTTTGTTACTATATACCATTGGGATCTGCCGCAGTCGTTGCAAGATTTGGGTACGTCAATTTTTTTTTAAATATTTAAAGTTAGTTTTAAGATTTTGAATGAGGTAGTTTATTTATTTATACTTTTACTTAATTCAAATTGTACAAAATGTCATGAATTTTATAATAGCAATTATTTTAAATTCAAAACTATTATGGAACATTATATTTTTTTGCCGTACAGTTTGTGTCGTAGGAATAAGGGGCACCCCCCTTCCATTCCAGAAATGTTACTACCAAAAATGACATCCTACTTAAAAAACCTCAATACCCCACTACCACCCCCCAAATCCTTTGAAAATATTGCTAGCACCCATGATTGCTAATCAATAATAATTGCTATAAATAATCGTTTGGAACGAGATAGTCACCTGATGTTAAATTTTAACTGCTGCCCATGAACATTTGCAGCACGAGAGGAACCATTAATGCGTACGCAACTATTAAAGAACTTCTAGATCCGTCTCTTGAAAATTGCAATATTGTCATTTTGTGGGTAAACGTCAGGTGGTTTCAACAACTTCGTAGAAAGAATGATCGTTGAATATTGGGTGGATGAATTAACCCAGGAATCAAATAACAGAGCAGAATGGAACAAGAATTTTCTTAAAAATATATCATTTTTTACAGGAGGATGGGCTAACCCGTTAGTGATCGATTGGTTCGCAGACTACGCCCGCGTAGTGTTCTCCCTCTATGCCGATCGTGTAAAGACCTGGCTAACTGTTAACGAACCTAGTGCTTTCTGCAGTTTCTCGTTCAATAGCGGTGAACATGCCCCGGGCATAGTTAGTAAGGGTATTGGAACGCATCTTTGCAACAAGAATGTGTTGTTAGCTCATGCGAAGGCGTGGAGAATATATGATGAAGAATTTAAGCCTATTCACCATGGTAAGTCTTAGTGATGGATTTAAACTTTATCATGTAATAAGTGGGGAACGTAGTATCTTAACACTAGGTTCCCTCTGCCTATGACAGTCTAATTTATTTTTACTTTTGCTTTGTATTCCTTATATAGTGCGGCAGGGAACCAGGGAGACCTATAGTTAAGATACTCTGTTCCTCATTAACACTTCTGGTTGAGTGCCGGAACTCAACGCAGCGCTTAGGCCTTCGTTTCGTTTCTAGATTATACTATAATATAATGTACTATTTTAGGAAGAGTATCTATGTCCCATCATCATGTATGGCTACAGGCTATGAATAAGGACGAAGAAGATACTGCCGAATTTGCGAGAGATGTCTTGGTAAGTCAACATTTTCCAATTTTCTATGAGAGCATTTCTCTTATGGATTTTTTTTTAAAACTTCACGCTGTATCCCATATAGGCCGAGGGTACCTAGTGTTAAAACACTGTGTCCTTGACTTTCCCCCTAATTTTCGAGACATTGCTTTTTGGGTGCCGTAGTGTACCATGCTGCGCTCAGTTTTCTTACCAGAGTGAGAAAATGAAAATAATTTATTTCTCTTTAATCGCTATGCCGCTGCACCACGAAGGCCTAATATTCTGAAATGCTGAATTCTTAAATTACAGTTAGGATTATACACCTATCCAGTATATTCAAAATCCGGAGGATGGCCGCCAGCTGTGGAAAAATACATGAGGGATCAAGCTGTTAAAGAAAAGAGAACAAAATCAAGATTACCAGAGCTCAGTAAGGAAGAAATTGACTTTATTAGAGGTACTTATTGATGTGTTTTTAGAAATTCTGTATATCTTTAACAATTTTAACCAACCACATTCATGAAAGAAAAATACTTTTTAGAAACCTTATAAAATTTTGCGAATAGGGACATTTGAACCTGCTCCTCTTGGATACCGTCCAAGCGCTTAAACCATTAAGTTGTACTCGTATGTTCTTATTGTTAACATCTCATCATCAGTTATTGATTTCTTACATATAAGACTATTTCTATTCGGGATTGGACGTGGACCACCACCCCCTTTTTCCTACGACCATATTCCACACCGAGCATTTTCTACCAGAGCGGGAAAATTAAAATAATTATACATAATTATTTACTCGAATACAAAACGAACACTAAACTGTCACAGCTATATAATGCAAGAACAGATTCGCTACGAACAGAAATTGGTTTTTCATAATATCTATTACTAATATTACAGGTACATACGATTTCTATGGCGTGAACTTTTACACATCTCGAGAGGTGAGACGATTGAGGCGAGGTGAACCTGGTGTAAAATGGCCGATGGAGGGGAGCACGGATTATAACTTCACGTTTGGCATCAATCCCAATTGGGAACAATCATCAGAGTGGTTTTATGTAAGTATTTTAGTTTTGTGAAAGATTTTTTCCTTTATGAAAAAGACAGGGAAAATAGGAATATGGGTTACGACCTCGTGTAATACCAGAGGAGCTACAGAAACTGGAAATTGCATCCAGGTAGCCCATTACACAGTTGTATGGTATGTGGAATATTAGTCTAAGACACTACGTTCCCATGCAGATATTTCCATTCCCCATTTTCTGCAGAATTCTGGAGACATTGTAAGTTGAGTAGAGAAACTCAGTGCCGCACAAATAGTAAAATAAATAAATAGTGTATAAAATATTTTTTTCTATTTATTAAGCATATCTTGATATTTTTTAATAAATATTCTTTTTCCTGATGATAATAATAAAAAAAATAATGAATTTCAGATATACCCTGAAGCTATTCGGTTACTTCTCAACTATATAAAAAATATGTATGGCGATATTGAAATTGTAATCACTGAAAATGGTTTTGGTGGTTCTGAAACTTCTTTGGAAGATTATAATAGGATTGATTACTATGAGAAACATCTGGAGCAGGTATTTTTTTTTTTTTAGCTTATTCCCTATAACGAAAAGAAAAGCAAAAAGAACTAAGTGTCACCATTAATTTTCCCCTTTTTTAAATATTGTGTTTTGAAGTGATGGAACCCAACGTAAATAAATATCTCACTTCCTCGAGTGGGGATCGAACTCACAACCTTCGCGTTACAGTCCCATCCTTGAACCGCCACGACGGCCTTTATATTATATTTATTATATAATATTATTGTTATTATAGTAGCACTATTGTAAAACGTTCAATAGGGAGTAGTTCAGTAACGGATTCTATCTCTGCCTGCCTCTGCCTTGTTACATGTCTATATTTTACTATATTTGTTTTTTTTTTAATTTGCAGCTCCTCCTCGCTATACATGAAGACGGTATAAATGTGACAGGATATACCATTTGGACGTTGATGGATAATTTTGAATGGAGCTTTGGATATGGGTAATTATCACGCATTTATCATGCTTTTTTTTAATTTTCCCGCATTTGGCAGGGTAGCCAGAGGAACCTAGTGTTAAGAGTAAGACACTTTGTTCCCCATGATACGCCCAATTTTTGAGACATTGCGTTTGAGTTACGGAACTTAATACCGCTCTTTGTCTCGTTACCAGAGCGAGGACATAAATACAATTAATTACTTCTAGTGTGAATCGAATAATTTTTCAATTATTTGGAATGACAGAATCATTTGACGCAATTAAAAATTTACAGACTCGAATGAACGAATTATTTTTTTGCAAATTTTAGCAAAATAAAAATATAAGGATTGTCTCTAAAAACAAAAAAAATAACCTGTTTTCAGATTAAAATTCGGACTTTACCAAGTAGATTTCAAGGACCCCAACCGTCCGCGACGTCCTCGAGCCTCGGCTGAGTACTACAAACAAATTATACAACAACGTTCACTAAATATATATAATAAAACTTATGTACCATACTATCTGTTGGTTTTATTCATAGCATTCTTACTTTTAGGTTGTGTTTTAATTATTGTTAAAGTCAAATTTTATACTAAAGTTAAATCTAAAAGTACTACATATCAACATGAAGGACAAATGTATACAATAGTTGATAGCTAGTGTTAACTTCGCTTTGTTTTTTGTAAGTGCTTTATATAAATTAACAGATAGTATGGTAGTTAATGTTAAAAAACGATGTAAATCGTAACATTGGTGCGGGTTTGAGGCTCAAAATAAGAAACGAAAATGTTAAAATAATTATTAACAAATTGTTTCAGCGTTGTTGTTATCACTGGTTGCTAATTTATTTGACATATATCTTTCCTTGGTAAACTAACAAAGTGAAATATATTGTGCAGAAATAGAAAAAAAATCGAAAATGATTTTAACATATTTTTTAATTAAGTTTTGTATTTACTTATATTGTTTTAAGATAAAAATAAGTACCTCATTATTATATATGAAAACGATAAAATATTGCTTTCTCAATAAAAAAAATAAATTGTCATAAAAAGTAGACATAATGAATGGAAAGTAAAATTAATAAATAAAAATTTATATTAAACCCTACATTTTTTTTATTTGTGGTAAATAAATAATGGCGTAGTTGATTGAAACAGACGAGTCGCGAGTGTGTCGCTAGTTCATAAATATAAAATAATATTATTTTAAGTTCTCTTAATACTAGGCTATTTCCGCCTAACCGTTATTTACGATGTACAGCGTAAAAATAGAAAAGAAAATAAACTTTATAAATTAATAAATAATTAATTAATTCATTTTTATAGATATAATTATACCGACTTTCTGATATTTGAGTATTACTAAGTTTATCAGGTTAAATGAACATTGTAAATATAAATTGTAATATAATAAAAAAATTATATAATACAAAATTTTGTTTTAATTAAATATTTTCTTTAAACTTCGTACAAGCTAGTACATATTTTATTAGAAAGACTAACTTAATTATTTTACTTCCAAATTAAAAATATATCGCAATGCAGAATACTGTCTACAAGTGGGAATTGAACCAATAACCATGAAGTTTAATCAAATTATATTTAATTGAAATAGAAAGTACATATACACATGTATGAGAAAGTAATCTTATATATTAGATATAGTAAATATAGAAAGCTAACGTATAAATGTTAACTGCTATTCAAAAAGAAGGACTTAAGTATTACTAATATAGTTTCAAATTTCGAATTGGTAAACTCAAAAAAAGAAAATATAATAAAAATATTTTAAAATGCGGCGTTAAGTTCCACCACCAATTTATGCCTCTAAGACTAAAAGTGGAATGGAAACGAGTAAATTCTTATATACAGGACATAAAAAAAATCCATATTTGATTATAAAGATATATTTGAAAACAAAAACATTCGCAACGTAACTATTACCCACAGTAGCTTAAAGCAAAGCTCTTTTCTATAAAACGTCTAAAATTTATTATTATCTAATAATAATATGTACTATTAATTTATTATAATAATATTCTTGGTACCGACTTAATAATCTGCTTTACTCTAGAATATCCTTATTTTTTGTAGGTACATAATATTTTTATTCCACAGGTTTTAAATATCTCTGCCTAATATACAATAGTCGAACTAGTTGAAAGATGTTATAACAATAATAACCCAGCCTCAATAATAAAAGATTTCTAAAAACCAAAAACAAAAATATATATAAATTATTTTGACTATTAACAAGTGAGTACTTACTAATGGTAACTTTTTTAAACTTTCCTAAGAATATAAAATTGGTATTAATTTTATAGTAAATTAAAATATAATAAAGCAGATTATTAATAATCGTGTACAAATATTTCTAACGAGTGCTCTTATATATTGAAATTTTGTACTCACGACCTTGAAATATATAATATTGTATTGATATTAAAAAATTGACGCCAGTCGTGTAGCAGGTTCACTGCAAACGCGACTGGTTGTAGGTTCGATCCCCACTCGAAGAAATAAAATATTTATTTAAATTTTCATTTCTTTGCTCTGGTGTCGAGGCTAAGCGCAGCGTCGAAGCCACTCAACTCAATGCAATGCGTCCAGAATTCGGCGGAAAGAGGAACAGAGTGTTTTAACACTAGGTTCCCTCTGCCTACCTTGCTGTTTGCGGGATACAGCGTGAAGCTAATGTGATTTGATTTTGATATTGAAAATTTAATTACACAAAAAAAGCTTTATTATTTTGATTGCGTCTCCTCCAATATTTGAAAAAGTTTAGTTGAATTAATAAAAAAAAAGAATAAATATACTGTATTATAGGTTTAGTTGCATAATTCCACCAATAGTCTATATACTATTCGTTACAATAATAAAGGCCGTGAGTTTTCATTTTACTATATAATGTCCGTGTTCTAGCGTCTTAATTAATATGAGGTGCATATTGTTATAATATAGACATTTTATATCTGTTATGTATCTCTAATTAAAATTGATATAAGTCCAAAAATGATTAATTTCTGCATTTAAAAAATTTTTTTTGTTAGGCTCACTTCGTTTCCCTTATTTGACATTGTATTTATGTTTGAGTGGTGGAACTCAGTGTTCTTCTTCCCCTTACTTAAATCATTGCCTTTATAAATTGAGCCCATAACCGTCGCATTTTTTTAAATATGTTATCTATATATATAAAAGGACTTGTCCTCACTGACTGAGGTAAGACGCACGCACAGCCGTAACCGCTGTGCGTAGAAACGTAACATTTGGACAGATGTTTACTTTCATAATCTGGACATTCACTAAGAAGGGATTTTAAAAAATTTTAACCCTAAAAGGGTGAAATAATGGTTGTAAGTTTGTATGGAAAAAAATTTTAATCAGCACCGATTTTCATAAAATTTTAAATTTAGATTTTTAAAAGTATTTAATTGAACACGTATTTCACGGTTTTTTTAGAATTTACCCCCAAAGAGCCAATAAGGGGTTGAAAGTTTGTTTGGAAAAATCTTTAAAACGCCACCGATTATTATAAAATTTGAAATTTAGACTTAAAAATATTTCATTGAACACATGTTTCATGGTTTATTAGAATTCACCCCTAAATAAGCTAGCAAAGCTGCGCGTGTCCGCTAGTTATATATATATTTTTAATATTTTATTATATTTATAATTTTAGATAAAAGTGAACTTATACCCATTTTGATTAGAGATTTAGGCCATATCTGACTATAAAATTGAGTGTAATAGGCCTTTTTTTAATATAAAACTCTTACTAAATACAATTATTTTATTAATACATTAGATTTTTATTTAAAGTGTGTTTATATTAAAGGGAGAAAGTAAAGATCCTTCTCGTCGATTTCCCCTTTTTTATATTACTATGAATATTATTCAAAAAATATTAAAATTCATTAAAATATTTTTATTATCTAACTAACAATTTTGTATTTTTAATTAAATCTATACTAATATAATAAAGCGGAAGAGTTTGTTTGTTTGTTTGTTTGTTTGAACGCTAAGATCTCTGGATCTACTGGTCCGATTTACTATGTTTTTGTTTTGTATGAAAACTGCATTCTTCAGAAGTGCTGTAGGCTATATAACATTACATTACACATATATACTAATAAATTAAAATACTTTCTAATTTGACATGCAATTTATTCTGCCATGTTAATAACAACCGTCGTTGCTACGCGACCGCTTTCCGCGTTACCGCGTCATTTCGATATTTATCCTTATGAAAATAAATATAATAGTCACTTTTACCAATTCATCTAGATTGAAATTATATTTCTATAGAAACTATATTCTTATATTTCAAGCAGGCGTAGCCGCGTCCGGGTCCGCTAGTTTTATATAGACAGACATATAATATAATTTATATAATATTGTTCATTAGATAATAGAAATATTCAATTAAAATAAGTTTTAATATATTTTTATGTTTATTTAAGAGCGTAAACCAATTAATATTTATCCAGAGTGAGTGTTACTTTACTGAACTTGTAAAATATTCTCCGACTTCATTCTCTAAGTATTTGACAAGTTGCTAGAAAAATGACACCGATACTACAAAATAAGGCAAGCTTATATGTATTTATATATGATATTATCTTTTTAAAGCTTTAGGCTATAACAATTGAATTACAAAAGAAAACGACAATACAAACTGTATTGTCGTCGGTCAGCAATAAAGTGACAATATTAAAACTTACTAAAGAAATTATACAAATAATGGTAAGATAAGTTAAATAATAAATTTAGTTGTTGAATTAGAATGTCTTTTTGTAAATACAATAAGTAATTGTTCATAACAATATCATAATGACGAAATATCATTACAATAACAATATTAAAAAAATAAATCACTGGAAATCAGTAAGGTCAAAAACTTAAATATCATTTAGGAAATAATTAAAATGAAATATATATAAATAATGTTATAATAATAATAAGAAATTCAATAGTTGAATAAGAATGTCTTTCTTGAATACAATAATAATTGTTTATAACAATATTATAATAACATAATAACGAACTAACAGTTAAGTCAAAATATTAAAATTTTGCGTAAGAAATAATAAAATAAAAAAATAACGTTTTTCACAAATAATATTCGTCACAACAATATCATAATAAGATTACAAGAATATAAATAACGATAACAACATATTTTATCATAATAATAAGATGATTAAAAAAAATGTATACTTATTTTTATACATAAAATAAAACTAATGTGTAATTTTATATGAATATTTAATTCATATTGATTATTTCCTACATAATTTAATTATGAATTTTTTTATATAAAATTTTCAATAGCTTAACTGACGTTTTAAAACGTGAAAAAAAATATATGAAATATAAAAAAAACTATCAATGAGTATTTAAGTTCGAGCAAATCTATTTATGTGATATACAATCTAATTTTTTTAAGTCTAATTTAGTTGAATGTAGTCAGCGAAATTATTTCACATAAAAAATTCCAACTACATACAGAATAACATGAAAACATCAACTATATCCCTTAGCGCGCACTGGTGACTTTTGTCACGGTGACAATAAGTTTTTTGTCACTGACATGTCACCATACTTTTCGCGACTGCGCGCACTTGCGATGACAGTGACGAAATTTTTTACATTTGATAAAATGAATTTCGAAGAGATGGTTGTCTGTGCACTTATATTAAGAAATAGAAAAAAAAGCAAACGTAGAAAATATTGGCTTTCAACTTTTCATTTGTCATAGAGCAATAGCCTCAACTCAATTTCGTCAATCAGTATTGTCATTGTCTATTTCATCTTCATGAAAACACACGTTTTGCCTTGTTGATGAACTTGACGCCATTCTTGAAATAAAAATTCGGTGCTGCAATGCAACACGCTGCTGTTTCATGTTTATGCGGAAGACGACTAGTATGGAAACCGCAAGGGGGAGGTGACATTTAGTTGCTAATGCGCGCACGGGCATACAAATCTATGGACGCGGTGACAGTTGCGTCACCGGCGTGTTGCCGGCCTCCGCGGACAAAAAGTCACCCAATTGTCACGTATCCAAATGCGCGCACCTTCATTAAGTGTAATGTACACGGTGACAGTCACGCAACAGTCACGGTGACAAAAATCACTAGTGCGCGCTATACCTATGTTTTTATATGTTACTGTAAAACACAAACTATGGCCAATATTTAGATTGTCTAGTAAATTTAATAAAAAAAAATTTCGGATTTTGCAGAGCAAATTTTGATAGTAAAATTATTTTTGCAGTTTCATTAGCTGACATAGTGTAATATTTTACATTATTTAATTTTTACGATTAAATAAACCAAATATAATTAAGTTTTTAAAGCTATTTTTACAAGTTTATTACTTGTTCTTCAGTTAAAAATATTTTCTATATATTTTTTTCTCATCGAACTTTCACTATGAAAATCTAAGATTGACCATTGCATAAGATTTTAAGGTAATATATAAACACGCTAGTATAATACATAGATATAATAAAGCTAGATTAGATCATAAGATTTTTTATATAATTTGGACGAACTGTAGCATAGTTACAAAGAGGCAGTGTATTTTTAGGTAAAAAATATATAATTAACTAATGGAACAACAAATTAAAATGGTAGTGAGATTTTTTTATATGAAGGATTCAACAAATAATAAAAGAAATTATGAGATAATTAATAAATACAGATTTATAAAAATTGCAATTAAATAATAATTATTTAGCGTTTTCTAAGTTTTATTTAATAACTCCTATGTTTACAATTTATTCCTATAAACATTTAATTTAAAATGTATTATTATAGCTAAAAAGCCTTTATTGTTTGTCACTAAGTTGCAATTAAATCAAAATAATACTCATTTGAGGTAGATATATTTTGATATTTTTCAAACACAAAAATCGCAGTAATTACTAATATTTACATAAATATATCGGTTATAGACCCATATTTTTAATGTTACTAGATTTTTTTAGGTTATTTTTGAAGTTTGAAATAAGATTTAATATTCTTATTCTGACTTGAAAAGAAAACAATAAACTAATAAATAATTATATTATTTTAATAAAAACAACTATTACAACACGTTAAAATAAAACAAATGTTAGCTTTGGCCTGATTTTTGTCTTATCTATAATGAAAAGAAATATATTTCAACACTAAGTATTGAATATTTATGAAATATTTATTTTATAGACATACGAGTGAAACACATAAAACTAATAGAATTCAGTTTTATGTGTTTAATATCTATAAAATAAATTGTTAGTGTGTACATTACTTTTGGTTTAGAAATATTTTATCAACAACAATAATAAAAACAATATTTTTTTGAAATAATAAATTATTATTATTAATCTTTAATAATTTCTAAAAGTACTATGAGTAGCACTACGAGTAATTTAACGAAATTTTGATTGGAACAGAAGTAACAAGAATAAAATTTAGTAGAATTGGAATATATGAAAAACCGCTATCACTAACTCACATAAGTAAAAAATGTTAAGCAAATATATAATTTTATTTTTTAATGGAAGATTTCGAAGAATAGTTCAAAAAGTAATAGTACTGGTATGTTGTATGTACGTTAGATAAAATTTACTTGGAATCAACAATTAGTTGTTTATGTCGTTTTCTGTACAAACATATAAGTTAATTGGTAATTGAAATTAAAATTTGTCGATCCCCTTCTATAATATATCGACTAAGAATATCATACTATGCAAAATTTGAAATATACATATTACATATACTTAAAAGCGGTATACATTTATACTACGATAGTAACAGGTTCAAAACTTGAGGAATAAAAAATATATTGCCTTACTAATTTAAAATTTTGTGGTGAATTTATGGTGAACTTTCATCATCAACTTCTTTGATAACAGAATCTGATTCCCATCGAGCCCTCTCAGCTAAAAGTTCTTGTAATTTCTGTAATATATAGAAAAATAATATACCTAAAAGTTAAAAGTTAAAAATCAGCTTCACGCTGTAACCCGCATATAGCAAAGTAGTCAGAGAGAAACTAGTGTCAGGACACTCCGTTTTTCTACCATTTAATAATATAGTAAGAATAATAATCCTCACCCCAGGTTTGTCGAGTATCACTATCCTGTTTTCAATCTTGGGCGCCAATTCACACGCGTTTTGTTCTAAATCGTCTAAAGAAGCACGTCTAGTTAATCTGTGGAATAATACAAATATAAAAATATATCGACAGGCCTTCACACTGTTAATTTTTTTGAGATATTGCCTATTGATGTTCGAAACTCAACGCCGCGTTTAGTCTACCAAAGCGGGAAAATTAAAATAAATGAAATATTAATATTATTTTATGTTTGGAGAAATAGTACAGTACTGTTGACGAGTCGTGGCCGCCGTGAAGTTAGATTTTTGGATTTTTTGCACACTTTTCGCTGACCGTACTGTAATTACATATAAATAATCTACCTATGATGAGTATTATGCAGAGGTTCAACAGTGGTAGACGACGCCCGTCTTAGTGGTGGAGGTCCGTCCAGTTCACTGTTATCTAACATTTTGACTAGACTGTGCCTGTAATATATAAAATTTAATTAAAAACAAGTTATTTAAAATTTAAGCATTTTTAATCATTATAGAAATTTTATAGTATAGAAGGCATATTTTTAGCAAACGCATAAATTAGACAAAGAATTAGAACGTAGTGGGATTTAAACCCGCGCCTCTCATTTAAAATCCAAGCGCAATACGTTTTTATATAGGTAGGTACATTTTTAGAATATAGTATACATTAATCCATACATAAATATAATACAGATAATAAAAATAAAACAAAACACATTACCTCCTACTCAAAGTGACTAAAGACTGCCTATGCTTAGACGGCCTAGATTTCCCAGTCCTAACGTTGATTGCGGCGAAATGATTTTGTATCGCCATACCTATCTCTGGGCACATGTCTTCTGATACCTGGAAAATCGTATTGTAAATTAACCTGCCTACCCTGAAATATCTACTGGATACAGAATAAAACTGAAAAAAAGATATTGCGTGTGTTGTTCTATACCGGTATCCCAAGATCGGCTTGGCTTCTTTTAAAATAAGTACTGTCAATATTCATCACGACAATTTAGCCTTACCAACTACTTAACAACTTACCAACACAGGACAATGAGGCAGCATTGTAAACCCGTCGTTGCCCGCGTGCAAGTACTGCTTAATGGCCAATCTGTATTTCTGCTCCCTTTGTAGATATTCATCACCTATCTTGACTACTTGCTCTGCGATCCTCTTGCCCGGCGGCTTTGAGGGGTCAAATGCGAATGATATGCCTGCTACCTAGAATGTTTCAACTCGTTCATTAAAATTGGCTGAACATAATGTTAAAATGTTCTTTATATTTACTGTAAAGTTTCATCTAAATCAGTTCAGTAATTTATGTGAGAAAGTGCAAAGTGCAAATAAGCATCCATCTTCACAAACTTTCACATTTATAATATTACTAGTAAGATATGAAAGGTCAAGTCTTTAAGACTTGATCTCGTGGAGTAGTTGATAAATATTGAACTACAGCAACGATTGTTAGTTTGATTCTACTTTAGTAAAAAAATATGAAAATTTTCATATCCCTCCAATTTGCAATTTAATCTATTATCACGCTATTATTTGTATTATATAGCGATACTTTGATATTTCAACTAGCAACTATCGCTTGCAGGACACATATCAAACTTTTCAAACAAGACATATGAATACAAATGAAAATACAATACCTGTGGGAACCTCCCTTCCAAACTGGGATATTTAGAGACGGAATTTTCCAAAACTTTGAGTACAGTTTCTCCAGTCGCTTCCACAACTACTATAGGGTCTCTCATCGGTATTATTGTTGAGAGATCACGGAGAGTAAAGTCACCAGCTGCATGCACCTAAAAGTTTTGTATAAAATATATCTCAATAGTTTTATCTGTCTGTCATTCATCGAATTAGTGAGGGAAAAGCTCATACGCACATTTAAATTAATACACATTTTTTTTCATCCAAATAGATTTTGGCCTTATTTGAGCAGGTCTAAATATTTAATAATAATAAATCAAAGAATAAAAAAATATGTTAAAAATATTAAATGTCGATACGCATCTTATCCATAAATTCCGAAAACGCTCCCTTATTTGGATCTCACCTGATCAGATCTAAAAGTTCCCGAGTTCAACAGCAACACGTCAGCTGCAGTAGCTGCTAGTAGCACATCGCATACCCAGTTACCAAGATTGCACTCTTGTCTTCTTATCAATGCGAATCTACCTTCGAGAGGCACGCAGAACTTGCCTAGAACTTCGTCCATTTTGCCGTCTATCATTGCTGTAGAAAAAAATATATATTTAAGCGTTGCTCTATTTCTTTTAAGGAAATATTGTTTTAAAAAGTCGTTATTAATTATTCGTTGTATTTTGATAGCAATACTTGTTTAATACCTGGGAAAACGTTTAATATTTTTAAAGTCATTTCTTGAATAAAAAAAATGTGATAAGAATTTTATCTATATAATTATAAGCCTATTGGTTTTCAACCATTTATCTTTGTGTCCTGCGCTTAGCAGGGTAGACAAAGGAAACCTGGGAACCTAGTGTTAAGACACTTTACCCCGTTAGGATTCCATATCGCACTTTTCAGCCGAATTCTGGTGATATTGCGTATTAGCTTTTTGTATTTATTAACTATTAATGGAAACTAATTAAAATCAAAAATTCTAGGATTTTTTAGAAAATACAATTTACCTAACATTCGTAATAATATTTACCTGAATATTTCTCCACTTTGGATTTCAACACAGGATCTTCTATGTACGAACTGTTCACATTCACTTCGGATATCTCAACTTGAGCCGTTTCAGAACTAAAATTAACATTAATTTTGCTGAACTGACGAAAATCTGTACCACTTTTTACTATATATTTGTTGTTTATCTGAAAAAAAAATATTCCATTTGCACTAACGATTATTAATACTAGACAACGAATCGACGCATTGCTATAGCAACGTATATGTCACTTTATATAAAAGCATATATTGTCAAACGTATAATAGTGTGTATTTTTAAAGTACGTTTATGTTTTATATTTTTTTACAAGAGAACAAGCGTGTAACTATAAACGTCACGACTGAGGCTTCGATTCCCACTAGTAAGACATTTAATATTTTAATTTTCTCGCTCTAGTAACGAGGCAAAGCGCGGCGTTGAGTTTCACCACTTAAGACGCAATCCTTCAAGAATTAGGCAGAAAGTGGGGAACAGAGTCTCAATGAGAACGGAGTGTCTTATAACGCATGGATACAGCGTGAAGGTTAAAAAACATCATTCTCTATATAAACTATACTTATGCCTAATTTCATACTCTACTTCAAAAATTTCAACGCCAAATTTCAATATAATAATTTATTTTCTAATCTTACCTCCAAAACCTCATAAACGTGGTCATGGCCTCCCAAAATCAAATCAATATCGGTGCAGCCTTCCGCTAACTTTATGTCGTTTGGAGTTCTCATATGAGTTAGAGCTATAACATATTCACAACCCTGGGAAAAAATATACAACTTTTAAGAAAACGCATAAAAATTTACATTAGCGGAAGTTGAACCCGCCGCGCCTCCTTGATACCGTCCAAGCGCTCCACTATACCATGCGTTCTCATCAAGCTACGTGAGCTTACAACATGCGCTTACAACATGAATAAGTTGTAAGCGCATGTATAAGAATTTCGACGTACCATGATAAGAACGTTTGGCTTAGTTAGGGCGCTTGGAAATATTTTTATGTTTTATAAAAAATATTTTTTCTTTAATAAACTGTAAAAGAAAATATAATAAAACAAAAATAGTGGATTTAGTTCAGTTTTTTAATGTAATATACTTGTTATGTAATATAAAATTTTAATATTGAAAAAAATATATATTTTTATTTAAAAAAAATATATATTTTTAAAAGTGGTCACTTTTAATTACATAAAAAAATTAAATGTCAGTTTTAAATACAAACCTCCTGTTTCAATTGCGACGCTAATTTAGTTCCAGCCTGAAGAAAATCTATGAAAGTCACCTCTTCAGGATTTATTGTCGCTAAAGTCTCCAACCATTCCTGGAGAATTAAAAAAAGAAACATGAAAAATATTCTCAACAAATTCCACTTCTCGATAAAAATTCAACTACTTTCCAGCATTTGAGCCAATTATATATCTACTTTATATAAAAACTGTTTTCATTTTCCCTGTCTAATATCACAAACCGTTACTGAAATCCTTTATCTTAGGGCATTTTCGTTGATCGTGAACTCAGTTGGGGGGTCCCGGAATATGAGTAATCGACTAATGAAAGTAGGCTATCAATAGAATTCCACGTACGTGGCCTAAGAACCAATGAAATTCATCGGTTAGGAATCTCCCGTTCCCACGAAACGGTTACAGCACGCGTTCCTTACGGTATGCGTCTACGGAAACCTTCCACCTCGAATACATGCTGCAATGGCGAATGAAAATGTTCTTTTAGAAATAGAAATAGTTCGTTCTCGTGTTGAAAACTTCATACCACGCTTTGTCCTACTAGAGCGCGGAAAAGATAATAATAAAATACAACCCCGTAGTGGAAATCGGACCCCCAACTATCATGAAATATCCTCAAAACAAAAAAAACGTTCTAAATAACATACCTGTTCAACCAAACCAATGAGTCCAATCTTATGGCCGTTGCACATCAAAGCGTGGGTTATTTTCCCATCGCCCAAAGGCCTTCCTGTTTCGTTGTCTATAACGTTTGACATGAGCCATGGGAAATTACATTGTGATACAAGATTCGATAGGACGTCTAGACCGAAATCTGGAAAAATATTATAACTTTTATAATAAGACATAGAGCAGAGTTGAGCTACGTCAATTAGGGCAGTGTCTCGAAAAATAGGGTGGTGAAGGTTTCTTAACACTAGATTCCCCATGCATACCCTACTGTGTAAAATTAAGAAAGCAGTATAAAATTAAGAAAAGAAAGTCTTTTTTTTGTACCCCCACGCATTTATTTTTAGTTTTAGCTACATGCTTTAAAATATCTCAGTAATTTTAAGATAAAATTTTGTACTATGTACCTAATTTTGATAAGGGGTATTTTTCATTAAAAAATATGTATTTTTATAAACTTTCTTAATATTACTTTTTAACACTTAACAATACAAATATGCTCTTTTGTCAGCAGTCGTATTTACTCGTATATGACTGTACTCATTAATTGTATTGCGATTAATATGAAAAATTTAAAGAAATGAATTGAGTAAAAGTTCAAAATGAAGTCAAATATATCTTGCCACACAAAATATAAAAGAAACAAGAATATTAAAGAAATTTTAGTTAAAGTCTCAATAACCATAATATATTGAATACTATTGAAGTTTTTATTTAGTAAAAAAATGTGGAAACACGCCAATTCTATTTACGATTACATCAAGAGATTTTACTTCGCGAAATATTTAAATATTCGCATTTTTTTAATTTTTTGTTTAGCGAAAAGACCGGTATGGCACAGCAAAAACGTATTTTAATTTAAGAACAGTGGGCTCGAATCCATTTTTTTTAGATATCTACTAAAAACAAGATATGCAATATGCATGCCTTATACTCAAAGGATTCTTCTTATAGTAAACTATCCAAAAATGTATATTAGAAAGAAAACGAATAAATAAGAAATAACACAATTTACTTGCGTTTAAGCTTCCTATATGAAAGTCTGATTACACCAGAGAACGAGAGTCGAGTGCGAGTACCGTACAAATTTCACGATTGTATATCAATAGGAAATATCATAGAGGTTAAGTTAATTAAATATCATAGACGAATTTTAGTTTACGAGTATATGGACTCATTGTATTGTAAGTTCTCAGTTCGTCCCAAATTTCATAACTGTAGGTCTACAGGATACCGGTATTATTTGATTACGCGGCGAATTTCATACAAATCTTAGCTTTAGATTTTGATATTAATTTCACCTTGATACCTCCACGTGATCTCAAGATAAAAGGTCTTGACAGACGGAACAAACAAAATTATCCTTTAAGAGTTTAGTTTTTGTCCTCTTGAGGTATAGAAGATACCCCTAGGAAAAAGACACTAAATAATTAACTATATACTAAAATATATTAGATATAAGAAAAATGTTTATTTTATAGCGAAAGTAAATATTTCTTACCAAAATCATGATTTCCAAACACAGCACAATGCGTGCCTATTTCATTCAAAACGGGCACCATTTGTTCTCCTTTCGTGAAGGTGCTCACTGTGGAAATAATATAAAATATATAAGTATAACCACGAACTGTAAAAGCGACGGTTGTGGATTCGATTCTTATTTGGGAAAAATTATATTGAAATTGAAATTCATCACTCGACACGCAATGTCTTGAAATTGTCTCCAGAATTCAACGAAGTGAAGCACTAGGATCCTCAGACGACAGGATGCTATAAGTTATGTTTTCATTTATTCTTTGTTTTGTTAATTGTAGAAATGGGAAAATGTTCTATATAGTACAGGCGGCGAGTCGTGGCCTCGCATAAGTTAGCTGGAGATGGCTACGCAGATTACGTTTTAGGATTTTTCTCACTTTGAATATTTAAAATATTTTTCTTTTGCCCAGTGGACAACACGTGAATTTTTTACAATTTGTTAAACGCGAAATACCCTCGAGAGAATGATGATATCTATTATCTTTTTTATTTCCGCCCCTAAATGTGAATGATGCGTGAACATAAAGGGAATTGAGGTCGATTAAATTTCAATAATTAAAACAATTAACTAAATAACTATATTGTATAGAATCCCCTACAGAATTTATATGTGAATTGAACTATGAATGCAATTAGGTGCACCTTAAAAAAATATCGAACCAATTTTGATGAAACTGTTTATTAATTTGAAATATAACATAAGTATTACATTTAGGTACCGCACCTTATTAAATAAAAAATAAAAAAAATAATTAAATTTAGCTAGAAAGCCTAAAAAGATGATATAGACATCAAACAGATAACCTTCTACTTTGAAGTCGGTTAAAAAAATTAAAAACAAACTTACACATACTGGGCGAGAAGGCATCACCACTAAACAGAACAAGAGGGTTAAGGTGCTGCAGCGCTTTGACCGCAGTACTGAACCTTAGTGCACCTCCCACTGGCTCCGTATCTGTGAAAAGAAAAATATAAATCAATACTTCTATACTAATATCATGAAGCTGAAGAGGCTGGTTGGCTGAACGTGCTAATCAGAAACTGGTTTCAAATTCTTATGGTTCTGGTATTGACACTCTTCACCAGAAAAACGAAGAAATAACTTTTTATTCTGATTCTCTTATTTCTTTCTTATTTACGTTGGAACAATCCAACGATGAAAATTGTGAAAGCTTTAATTTTAACTTGTCCTATTTGGTCTTGGAAAGCATACTTTCTATATAGCTAATACAAATATTCGCACCAATAACTTATATGTACTTAATTATTATTAAGTCCATACGAAGATTATGGAATTAATTAATTTGATTGACATTGCTAATCTCAGGAACTACTGTTTCGATTTGAAAAAAATCTTGAATGAAGAATGGTTTTGATTTTTGAATCGCTATACCTGCGGTCAAAGCTACCTGGGGCACTTAGGTGTCTTGTGTTCTACAATAACTCTTAGTCATTTCCATTTGTTCATGCGAGTGAAGCCGCAGGGCTGAGCTAGTTTAAGAAAAGTGTCAAAAAAAACATATTATGATTGATGACTAATAGTAACCTTCTGCTTTAGTTTACTTGTCCTAAATTAATAGATATGTATTGAAGATAAGGCCCGCCTTCATGTTTATTTTCACATCTATCAAACGAGGCAACAAGTTCAATTCTAATAAATTAATATATAATACTTGTGGCAGCGGCCGTAAATCCGTTCAGTTTGTTCGTGAAAATAGAACAAATATACATCTTAACAAACTTTCACATTTATAATTATAATATTAGTAGGATGTTAATTTCATCTCTGTTTATCCAAAGCGTCTTAGCATTAACAATATAAAAAAGTGATTATATATACTTACTTGTGGTTTGTTCAATATTGTAAACATCATTAAAATGTACGATTAACACATCATCGCCCATGCCTCGTCCTGACAACTGACTCACAGCCCGTCTGCCCACTTGCCGTACCTCTAATGAAGCCTAAAAACAATTATATTTTTAATTTATAACTTACTTTAAGATAGAAAAAAATATATCTACATATAAAAAGCTGCAAAGATAAACACAATTCTTTCATTTTGTGTAAAAAATGGGGAAATTGTCTTGACAAAACATAAAAATATTGACTTGCTACACAATTAACATGCATTTCTACAAAAAAAAAACATAAAAAGTAACTATAAAATATGAGGCCGTCTTGGCGCAGGGGAACAAGCGTGCGACTATAAACAAAACGGTTGTGGGTTCCCACTCGGGGAATTAAATATTTAATATTTTCATTTCTTCGTTCTGGTAACGAGGCAAAGCGTGGCATTAAGTTCCGTAACACAGTGCCTCAAGAGTTTGGGGGAAAGCGGGGAACGGAAGTGTTTTAATGGGGAACGGAGTGTCTAACAGGTTCCCTCTGCCTACCCTGCTATGTGCAGGATACATCGTGAAGCTAAATATTTGATAAGTAGGTACTTTTTTACGTATAAAGTTAAATTGATTTGACATTTGTTTTTAAAGCAGACCTTAATAGTTTAAATAAAAATAGTACACCACATATAATCATAGAATCACATCTGAATACACACTATTCCCCACTTTAAGCCCAATTTTTTCATCAGAGTGGGAATCGAATCCACAAGCATCGTTTACAGTCACTGGCTGTGCCACTGCGCCCACTAATTATTTCGAAAATTTAGTTAAGTTAAAAAATAATTTCATATTAAATTTTTGTTTAAGAAATGTCACTAAAAAAAGAACAACTAATTGTCCTAGTTTTTTATTGACACTTGACAACTCTTCGAAACTATCACCATCGCCCACACATTAAATAAACCTGACAAATATATATACCGGCATGCATATTTCATTACTTATAGCTTGTACTGAATAGATATTTATATATGCAATAGTCACGTTGAAAAGATTATCTTTATATTCGTGTAATACAATTATTGTATAAGTTATTTATAGCGAAACTATAAAAAGGACTAGATATTACTAAAGAAGTCCCTATAGTCAGTTTTTTCTAATAATTCTCAAAGGAAATAGATTATTACATCTAACCTTGCCTTGGTACCAGAGCGAAGAAATGAAAATATTAAAAATATTAATAAATAATAATTCATTCCCTCGAGTGGGGATGGAACCCACAACCATCGCATTACAGTCCCATACTTGTGCCCCAGCGCCACGACACAGATCCTGTGAATAATAGTGTTAAGACACTCCGTTCTCAATTAAGACACTTTCGTTTCCCACTTGCCGTCTAATTCTTAAGGCATTGCATGTAGTGGCGTCAACGCCGCGTTTTTGCCTCGTTACCAAGACGAGGCAATGCAAATATGAAATATTTCATTCTCCTGAGTTGGAATCGAACCCACAAACGTCGCGTCGACCTCGTGATTTATGTAAAAAAATACTATTTCTTAAATAATTTCAAAGCCTTCGGTCGAAATCAAAGGGTCCAAAATTCTAAAGCATATTTTAACTCGATAACGGAAGGGTACCCCAAGGCCGACAAATTCGTTCGACAAATCCAATGTCAAACCAATTCGTTTTAAGAGTGGCGACAAGAATAGACGTATCTATACAATATATAAAAACGTAACTGACCCTGTCTGTACCTAGAATATATATGAGAAAATCTTATATAGATCGACTATAAGAAAATCAAAGTAATCGAACTTGAAAAAAATACTTTCGAAATTCTCATCTATTTGTACGTTAGTGCACGCTAATCTCACAAACGGCTTAACCGATTTAAATACAGTTTTCACTATTGTAATTTGGTAAACTTCCCTTAACATTTAGTTATGAACCGATTGAAATAAAACAAGTGCGAAGTTTACTAAAATAGAATAATGAAAGCTGCATTTGAATAAGTGTGTATGTTGGCACTAATCTCAAAAACAGATAATATTTTTTAAATTAGTAGAAACAGAATTAAATTTAAAAAAAATAATAGTTTTCGTTTCTATTATATTTATAAATATCCTCTGTAATAGTTTTTCTTATAGGTATATCTTCCACGTACAGACGACCAGTTACATTTTTACTGTATGAATACAAGTAGATTATTCAAATTGTCCGTCCGTGTCGTGTGAAGCCGGTCCCGAGCCGAGATCAATGAAAGCGGCTTAAAATAGGATGTGCCAAAATATTGGTTATCTAAAATAGAATAGGAAATTGAATATCGAGGTACATGGTAATTGTACTCTCTGTCAATTTTCTGTGTCGATTTTTTTTTCTCTGTCGAATTCAATTTAATTTACTTATGTATGAAATAATAGCACATACAACCCTTTAAACTCAAAAATATTTTACAAAATCCAAAATGTTAGGTACGTTTTGAACGTATATGGCAAATTTTCAAGACATTGTGTTAAATGGCGAAATTCAACGCGCTTTAGGCTGTTACCAGAGCATGGAAATAATTCATTACTACGAGTAGAAATCGAATTGGTTACGTGAACCGTCATGTTTACAATCAAACGCGGGGCCGCTACGCCACTATGGCGTCGAATTATTTTTTTTTGCAAGACCCTCCTGTCGTAACACTAGGTTCCTACTTCCCACTAGGTACCACGCTATATGCGGGGCACAGCGGTATCAATTATTACGACAAAATATACTTAATATTATTTTTTATTTACAACGTTCGTATAAAAATCAATCATTTACCTCGACAAAGTCAGGGCTACATACATATACTAGTTTCAAATAGTATAATATTATACAACAGTTACAGGTGCGGTTGATATTGGAGATGCAAGGCTAAGCCTCTAAAGGTCAAGAACGATGATAACTTACATACTATATGATAAATAACATTTTTCTGGTTGCTATAATAATATTGATATTAGAGAATTAAAAGGAAAATTAACTAGCGACCCTCTTGCGGCTTCGCCCGCTTTAACTACTTAAATAATACATTCAACTCCAATTATCCAATACGTGCAAACGCATCTAACTAAATCTTCGTTGCTATAGAGGCAGCCGGGTTTTTTTTTTCGAGCTTGTGGTTAATGCTGAAGGGGGTATTCTGTCCCTGATGTCAAAACTGAGATAACACCACACTATTTCTAGTATATACCTAACATAGTGTAGGGCACTAGGTGTAGAACAGTCTATATGTATATATGGTGTTAGCAAACTCGTTTAAAAGAGGGTAGATATAGATAAAAAGCAAAAAAGTTAAACATAAAAGTGTCAATTCGGGGATAGTTGCTTGTAGCCAACGGCCCTTATTATACGAGAAATAGTGAAGGAAACTAGTGTTAATTATTGTTATTGTTAGAATCTATTTTGAATAATTTAGAAACAAATAGACAATATGTTGTGTTTTTATCTTGTTTTTAAAAACGTTAACCGCTTCCTAGTTCTAACAATGGATACCTATAAGCTCAAAGGTTCTATTTGTAGTGATCTAATCGGGTGCACTAGAGGTGACGCCGATGAAGACACTTCGTTCATCACTTTTTGACCACTTCAAAGACAGTGCGTTTCCAATGTTAGTATCCAATGCCTTGCTTTACGCCCCTTGATGTGCCACCAGACTAATTGAAGTTCTTTTTAAATCGTACTTACTTACTATAGCAAGTATAATCAGATTTTTCCCAACTGCGCACAGCATTGTTATATTGTGCGCAGTTAAGAATACTATACAAAATATATATTTTACAAAAATTAACAGATATACTAACTTTTTCATGATTTATTTTTTTCCCCCTTATAATTCTATAAGAGCAGAGTGTTTATCTATATATATAAAATCGAAAAGTCACTCACTCACTCATCACGAAATCTCAGAAACTACACGTGCTAGGAATCTCAAATTTTGCATAGGAGTTACTTATAGGACGTAGGTGCTCGCTAAGACGGGAATTTGCAATATTCGACTTCTAAGGGGTTGTTTTTGGGGTAGAAAGTTTGTATGAAACTTCGTTACTACAAATGCTGTCTCAAATTTTGCATAACGTCACTAGGACGTAGTCATGGAGACAGAAATTAATAATAACATAGTTCACGCGGGTGAAACCGCGAGCGGGCCGCTAGTATAATATATTCCGTTGATCGTTAAAAATTTTTTCAATCAATATAATTAACTAGAGCTTTAGATATATTCGTGAAACTAGAACTCTAGGTGCATGTACCATTCATTTTCTTTTCAAATATACCAAACATATCAACAAGTTTTTGTTTTTTTTTTTTTTATAAATAATATGAAAGATATAAAAAAAAAACGAAAATTAAGCAAAATCACTGTTTATTATACATACTATAAACTAAACATATTAATGACGAAAAAAAAAAGATGTCTTTCTTTCTTCTTAAAAAAAAATACTCATGTAGATATATTTGTGATATAACTTTTCGAGTTTCAAGCCTTAATACCTTTTATTACTAATTAGGGCTGAACAAACAACGCAGGGAGCTTCTATACGCTTAACACAATTAATTACTTGGGCAAATTGAAAGTTATATATAAATAACAATTACGATAAATGATATAGGCGACATTGTCTAAACAATTTTATGTAGTCTTAAAAAAAACTTTATTATCTCAAAATGTACAATAGAAATTTATTGAATAGGTAAAGATACCACTAATAAATAAACATAAAATGAAAAAAACTTTCTATTTTTATATTGAATTTATTTTTTTCTAGTGTAAGCACAAGGAACCTGGGAACCTTGTTTTAAGATACTCTATTCCATTTAGGACACTAACGTTCCATTGCCAGACATTGTGTGTATTTATTTTCATTCAAACGTCATAATAAACTAATTTGAGTTTGTAGTTGATTGAAGACAATGGTTGTGAGTTCAAATATTGTTTTTTACTTTCTGCCTATTTTAGAGACATTGCGTGTTGAGTGGCGAAACTCAACGCCGCAGTCTTATCAGAGTGGGTGAATAGAATAATTCACTGCCACTTGTGTGAATTGATTCCATAGTTATGGACTCTTTTAAATCAATGTCAATGTGGAATTACTCCACCAACTTGAACATAATTTATATACTTGTGCATTATTCTATAATTGTGTATATTTATCTTTTTTATTACCGGTCAATTTCCTTCGTGTGTTTTCCATACAACGTGACATTGGCGAAATGAATTGTGCTCAACTGGCACGCTCGAAACGCCATATTTCGAGAAATCAATCAGTCTACTTGTGCATTAAAAGTAAAAGTCATATAGGGACTAAAAACCAGAAATACTACTACAAATTCTCACATACATATGCACTAATAATTTGCAACTGAAATGAAAAAAATGTGCTGTTATCAAAAAGATAACTGAAAAATCTTAATAATGACCAAAAAGAAAAAATAACACCAATAATATAAAAATTAAAGTGCATTTAACTATTCTATAAAACTGTTAAAACTGAACAAACTTTACATAACTTCAATATAAAGAAACATTTATATTTTTAAAGATATCAATATACATTTTTTTAGCTCCACACTGTTATCTCAAATATAGTAGGCAGAGGGAAAAGAATGTTAAAACCTCATTCCCTATATCCCACCAAATTTTTAAGACATTGTTTGTAGGGTGATGGAATACAATGCTGTGCTTTGTCATCTTACCAGAGTGAATAAATTAAAATAAATCATTTCCAAAGTGGGTATCAAACACTACTTTCACATTTACAGTCAAACACAAAAAAAACAATAAATTTTTTAAAATACTAAACAATAATAACAGTTTGTCAGTTTTAACAGAATATATATCATGCCTGTTTCAGCCATCCCACAACAGATCGGACACCATCGGTCACTTCCCCTGGAACATCTACACTTGTTGACTCTATTAAAGAACTCCACCTCGATCTTAATGCAGCTTGGGCGGCAAATGAAGCCATATTATATATATTTCTCACTAAAACCATTGTTTTATCGTATAATTTACTTAGAAATAGCATGAATATTCATATTTAGCTTTTTAAATAAATATTAACATATTTCACAAGCACTGAAGGTCAATAGCACTTTATAATGAAAAAATGATTATTGCAAATACATAGCAAAAACTTAGCTCAATTGTCGTTTTACTATTTAGATATGGTTAGCCATTTAGGTCCCGCAGTGCAGTAAGAATACTAATGTAGTAACACTAGCAAAGGTCACTCAAGTATTTTGGCACCTTTGTCAATGTCTCGATAAACAATTTATATTTACTTCAGCAACAGATTATATACTATTTTAAGTTTATATGAAGCTTTCCTCTTAAATGTACGAAATGTATTCCTTTCAGCGCGTTTTAAATTTCGCGAAAAATACAAATAAAACGGAAATTATTTTAACTTACCTGTGAAAATGATGGTTAAAGTGTTTTTGGAGGAATATTATTTATTATTTATACTATTTTCCATTTACAAAATAATGTATTCTTTGATTTTTCTTATATATGTCGTGCGATTTTCTTTAAAATGGACATGCACACCCACAAACGGAATAACTAAATCCTACTGACAGTAATTTGTCAATTTCGATCGGTTGTCAAAATACCGTTCCGTTTCAAGGAAACGATTTAAGCTAATTTAATAATCTAAGGGGAAATAAAAAAAATTATAATGTTCACAATTTATTTCATCAATCATTCATTTATTACGCATCAATTCATCATCTATAATAAACAATGCACATATCATAAGATTACAAATGTATAATTATTTAAACCATTAAAATAACATTATTTAATGTATAATTATAAAAGGTTAACTACATAAAGTTAAATAAAATTATACTTATATTTATATTTTATATGAGAAATAATATTAAAAAAGGCATAAACGTATTAAGTATTCCCTTTAATAATTTGTTCTTCCATAGCTTATAGTTTATACTAATAAAATATGAAATAACTTATGAACAATTTTAGCCGACAATTGAGGAACCCATTATTTTGTTACTATTGAGGAAAACATTATTTAAACGATATTATTCTAAACATATGTACTTAGAGATATTAAACGAATCTACGTGTTATGTATTATAACAAAAATATTATTTATTGTACTATCTGTATAATAAAAACAAAAATATTATTTAACTTATAATATTGATAAAATTTTGCAACGTAAGAGTTATTTGCATGTATAGGATTTTTAAATATTTATTCTTAATAATAAATATTATTTATAATTCGCAATGCTTATAATAATAATCACCATCAACATCAAACCAATCAACTAGTTTCTTATTATACCACATAAAAGTACCCTTCAAATTGGGAGAAGCTTCAAAAATTAGGTACAAAATAGTTTTCGCCGCTTCATCAGGATCCAATTCACCACCGCCTCTTGCCATGTCAGTTTTTACGTGGCCTGGATGAACAGCGTTTATAGAAATATTTCTGTCGTTATATTTCCTTTGCAATACCATTGTTAGAGCTGTTAAAGCAATCTTAGAAACTCTGTGCTCAGCATGTTTACCAGAATCGGCGAAATCGTTTTTATTGAATGTCCCATTTTTTACGCTATCCAAATATTCGTCCACAAATTTATTTATATCTTCAGTACTTAAGTCCTCTTTGGTCAAAGTTTCGAGCCACTTTTTGTTGCGTAAATTGGAAAGGTGTCCGCAGGCGCTAGATACATTGACAACTC
Source organism: Heliconius melpomene rosina (assembly GCF_056956725.1). Lineage (NCBI taxonomy): Eukaryota > Metazoa > Arthropoda > Insecta > Lepidoptera > Nymphalidae > Heliconius > Heliconius melpomene. The sequence goes on from NC_140400.1 coordinate 5,723,079, forward strand.
TAGCGCCGTCTCTCAATAATGGAAACAGAAACAGTTCAATGTTTAATAAACTTCTGTAATTTACATCAATATTACGTTTTGCTGCTTCATAACTAGGATAAACTTCGTTCCAATCTAAAATGGCAGCATTATTCACCAGTACATCTATACCACCATGTTCCTTTTTAATATAATCAGCAAAGTTTTTAATACTGTCTTTGTCACTTACGTCTAGAACATGAAATCTTGGTTTCAGGCCTAAATTTTCAAGTTTTTTCACAGCATCCAAACCTCGAGAGTTATCCCTTGCAGTTAAATAAACGATGCCGTCGAATCTCTTACATATTCCTTTCACTGTGGCGAAGCCTAGGCCTTTATTAGCGCCAGTTACTATAGCTATTTTATCAGCCATTTTTTTTATACGTCTGATACTTGTAAAGTTGTTGTGCTAAATGAAGATAATATCATCAATGACAATGTTTTCAGAAATTATTGTTTATAGTTTTTATCATTAATGTATGTTTAATTAATGATTTATTTGTATATGCTCTGATTATTAGTTCGTTGTTTTTTTCTATATATATATATATAATATTCTGTCTGTCTGTTACTGAGGGTTAAAAAGACAGCGCACAAGCTATTAGGCTTAAAAAATTGAAATTTTGAAGGTTGGTTAGTGAACGTAGAGGAGTATTAAGACAGAACTAAAAAGAGAGGGAAAAAAATACATTTTAAAATTTTAAATTCCGTGTAAACAACATATTTGCAGGCGACGACTAGTTTATTGTAATATCTTGGTAATATATAATTTTTATCATCTATGTTGAAAGTAGTTGGACTTATAGCCGTAAATCAATATGTTATTGTATTTGCTCTTTAATAATCAAGGTGGCTGAACTCAGCGCTCATCTAAAATGTTAATTTTATTTTAATGGGAACTGAACTTGAATACCCTAAATTACGCAGAAGTAGTCTTCTGCGCTACAATGGTGTAATTTTTATTAGATGAGATCATATCGCAGGCAGAGTGAACTTAATGTTAAGACACTCCATTCTCAAGGTCCAATTTTTTAAAAGTCTAGCCTTACGCTGTATCTCGTACATAGCAGGGTTATTAAGACTTCCGTTCCTCTTGCCTCTGCTGGCTTCCTTTAATTTTTACATATTTTTAAATATATAGGTTATATATTTTTAAATATATAGGTATATAGGTTGGGGTAAGCGCGTTCTAGAGTGGATACCACGCCTCGGCAAGCGTAATGTAGGACTTCCTCGAGCTAGATGGAGTGACGATGGCGGGCAACGGCTGGATGCGAAGAGCTGAAGATCGAGCTCAGTGGCATGCCATTGGAGAGGCCTATGTCCAGCAGTGGACGAGGACAGGCTGATGATGATGTTGATGATGATAGGTATTCTATCGAGTGGGGATCGAACCTTCAATTGTCGAGTTTAAAGTTAGACACTGTGTAACTGCGCCGGCCTCAGCTAATAAAATACAATAATTATTAATTATGTATTATGTTTATATTTGTCTATAACTCGTAGTGGAGGTCACAGATACAATTGTAGCAATTTATTATAATTTACTATTATATTTATTTAGTTGAACTTGAAGCCGGCATGACGAAGTGGCACATCATTTGACTGTAAACGCGTTGGTTGTGGGTTCAATTCCTACTCGGGAAAATTAATTATTTTCATTTCTCCGCTCTGGTAACAAGACAAAGCGCGGCGTTAAGTTCTACCACTCAACTCGCTATGTCTCGAAAATTGAACGTAGGACATAATAGGGTAGCCAGAGAAAACCTGAGAACCTAGTGTTACGATACTCCGTTCTCCACTTTCAACCGAATTCTTGAGTATAAATAGCATAGCAATAATTTTCTGAAATACAATGTAAAACAGAGTAATTTTTGCTTGTAAATAATTAAATAATGTAAACGTATAATAATTATAGGGGAAAGAAAAAACTAGAATTATAGGTCAATATTCTTATATTCATCATTCATCATTATCTACCTACATAATATGTCATTAACCGACTTTGTTTTATCGAGAACTCTTTAATGTTTCATGTCATATACAATACGTTAATTTTCATTATAATAATTGTTATACGCAATATTACAATTTTAGGTCAAGTCAGTGGAAATCTGATTGTAAACACGATGGTGGTAGGTTCGATTGCCACTCGAGGAAACTCCCCTCTCCCTCTTATTATTATGTATTTTTTTCATTATATGTGGCTGACTTGATCCTAAGTTCCCTTTGCCCAACCTGCTATATGCGGGATGAAGACTGACGCGGTTTTCACAGGTACCCTATATACATAGGGTACCTTCATAAACTTCCACCACTTCCTTCTCCACCTTAAAGACCGGCAATGCACCTGTAGCTCCTCGGGTGTCAGACGTGGTCACTTTCCATCAGCTGAATGCTGTATATGAAACCCATAGGCTTGTCTTTTCCATGAATGTAAGAATAATAATTGACATAAATTGAAAGTTATATATTAAATTATATCATTTTTTAAATATTTTTTATGTAAATAGAATATATAATTATATAACGCTCTTTTAACAAAGGCGTTCCCCTGGGTGATGGGATTGATGATGTAACCATTATTGTTTGTTAGAATAAATAATACTTATGTTAATTTAAATATTTGCAGCTGTGAAATATAAGTAGGTACTCGGTATTCATCATATAGTATAGTGGAGTAGAATATAGATAAGGTGCAGAGGTTAAATGTGAACTATTGTATTCGAATTCAACTTTTAAAAAGTTGTATTATTAGCTATAATAGCAAATTGAAACACGACTGGTTGTGGGATCGATCCCGTTCGAGTAAATGAAATATTTAATTAGATTTATATTTTCATTTCTTCGCTCTGGTGTCGAGGCAAAAGCGCAATATTTTAAATATTCTGAGGTGGGCACCAGACTATTCTGGATGGGCACGTACCCCCCGGCAGCTCCCGGAACTCAACATAAAGATAAATATATGAACATATATTTAAACGTCACGTTAGGCTATATCTTTAAAATCTTATTATTATTAGTAGCATAACACTTTAAAATCTTACTAGTTATAAAAAAAGACAAATCCAATAGACTTGATGAGACTTCAACATAATGCAACCAGCTCAGTTAGTACTACATTTGTTTGTAGTTGTATATTGTACAAAGATATAAAGTTAAAGTTAAATTATATATAATTTTAAAAAACTAAAGGAATGCTTTTCTACATCAGTAATTAAAGTGCTATAGAGTGTGATCGGAACTAAAAATTATGTGAGCCTAAGCTCGAATGGTTTGCTAATTACCTATGAAGAGTTCCAATATTCAAGTCCTTGCTCCATCATCAGCTCGTTGATACATAACATGGTTTTGTCACCTAATACGTATAACTGTAAGTTTCAAGAGGATACAATTATTACAAGTGGTTCCAATCTATATTTTTAGACTTTATTACATAGTCAGTTTTTTACAGCTCGACCTAATAAAAGAATATTAAAAAAAAGTCGTTTTCATTTCTGCCATTTGATAGCACTAGGATTCTTCTGCCTTCCCTGCTATATGGGAATACAGCGTGAAACTAAAAAAACCGATTAAGTGCGAGTCGGATTAGCCCACCGAGGGTTCCGTACCAATTTCAGGATTGTTCGACCATGGACAGTTTCCAAGAGGCGTGATTTGAAATCCCGCTACGTTCAAATACGTTTTTCTAAAAAATTGTGAAAATTGACAACACATTGTGGACGTTTGCAATATGATTTGTATGAAATAAACAAAAATTATAAGTTTTTTTATAGTTTTTATCTGAGATAATAATAATCAACCTCTTTATTGTACACCCAAAAAAAAAAAGATATCAATATAAATTTCGTAGTGTATGATTGTAACACGACAGTTGTAGATTCGATTCTCACTCGAGAGTCTGAAATATTTAATATTAACTTCGTTGCTCTACTAACGAGTAGGTATATCATTATACTCGAGTGGGAATCGAACTCACAACCTGTCGCGTTTATGTCCATGCAGTACTTTACAAAGTAAAGTAATAAACACGTGTAACAAATCCAGTACATCATTTTGAATTCCTTGTTTTTTACTGGGCTCATTTAAGAATCGTGCTTGGATTGTAAATTGCACGATTGTTAAAATCAAACGTGAAACCATTTAAGGTCGAAAATAGTGAGATTTTGTTCTTAAGAAGTATCTTTCGTATTTATGTTATTTTGTATTTTTTTACAATCTCTTTCAACTTCCTTGATTTTCTCGCACATATGTATAATATATAGCAGGGTAGGCAGTGATAACATATTGTCAAGAAAATCAACGTCTCAATTAGGTGAAATTATTAGTATAATCTATATATATAAAAGGACTTGTCCTCACTGACTGAGGTAAGACGCACGCACAGCCGTAACCGCTGTGCGTAGAAACGTGGAATTTGGACAGATGTTTACTTTCGTAATCTGGACATCCTAAGAAGGAATTTTGAAACATATTAACCCTAAAGGGGTGAAAAAGGGGTTGAAAGTTTGTATGGAAAAAAAATTAAATCGGCATCCATTTTTATAAAATTTGAAATTTAGATTTTTAAAAGTATTTAATTGAATACGTGTTTCATGGTTTTCCAGAATTCTTCCCCTAAGGGTGCAAATAAGGGGTTGAAAGTTTGTATGGAAAAATCTTTAAATCGCCACCGATTATTGTAAAATTTGAAATTTAGACTTTTAAAAATATTTAATTGAACACATGTTTCGTGGTTTATTAGAATTCACCCCTAAATAAGCAAGCGTAGCTGCGCGCGTCCGCTAGTATAAATATAACTATTGCAACGTGTGTGGATCGAACCTATTACCACTGCGGGTGCAGTTAGACCCTCTCTGACCTCACTGGGAATTTTGTAACTTATTCGTCTAAGATGTATTATCGTCGCCAAGTAAACCATACAGTACAGTCGATGGTAGCCCTGAAGTAAAGTTGTCTGGAATTTTGTGCAATCTTGACTTAGAAGAAAATAATAAAAAAAAAAAAAATCCTACAATCATTTGCTCATTCCTCTACAACTATCTTCAGAGCGGCCACGACTTGTCGACTGTACTGTACGATCTTATGACTTATGTGGAAAGTCTTATACGCTTAAATATCCTAATAATTTGGGATGGAAAAGTTCTCGAGCTTGGAATATAAGCTTCCAAGGGAATAAAATATCTGATGCATGCACTGTCTATATCCAGGAGGAATAGCATTTAAAGAAAATTATTACAAAAAAAATAAAAAATCATATAAGTAATATGATTTTTTATTTTTTTTATTTTAAGTACCCTTATCGATATTTATCAACAATTAAATCATGAAAGTTGTATCAGAGACAGAACAAGAACAAATGTTTTGCTACTTACTAGTAATTTATTTATCTTAGGTACTAGCAGCTAACAAGACAATTATAATCTATTTTTAGATAATAAAACGCTTATCCTATGAAGTATCTGATAATTGAAATATAAATAATTGCTTTATTACTAAGAATATTTAATATTATAAAGCTGAAGAATTTATTGCCAGGTATAAAAACAGTCGTGGCGCAGGCGCACAAGCATGCGACTGTAAGCGCGATAGGTTCTGGGTTCGATTCCCATTCGAGGAAAAGAAATATTTAATATTTTTCATATAGGATACCCCAGAGGTATACCACAAGACAGGATAAACGTCCCTACCCAAAGTGAACGGAGTGACTATTATTACCTCGTCGTATAAACCTTCCTGGAGATTCTCATGATTCTTTACGTCCAGTATAGTTTTTTTCACATTTACTTCCTCAAGTCAAAAGAAATATAATGAGTTTTTTTCATAACAGTAACGTGTTAAGATTGTAATCTTTATCGCCCTGTAAGCTAATTTTTGTCTGTTTATAAGAACATAAAATAGTAGACCGTGTAAAATACAAAAAATATTGCCAAATATTAGGTAAATGCAATTTTTGTAATTTTGTATTTAGAGACATATAAATTTATCCTAGGTATCTCTGTAACTTAGTTTTTACTTCAGCCCAGAAATAGAGACAACTTATTTGGCTTACTTATATTTTTGGCTTTTAAGTGCACTTATAAAAGCGTGTTTTATAGTATTTTTTAACTATTAATTTATTTGTAGTCTATCCCATATTATTTCCACAAGTAGTGAACAACTAAACGGTCGACCCCCCCCAGAAATCAACAGAGGGGCAACGCTACTTACAACATGGTTTTGCTCAGTTCCCTGAGGTGATGCTTGTGACATTATATTATTAACCATCCTCATGCCATTCAGCCCTCAGCACGTTTCTCACCTTGGCTTGGGTGGGATCTTTAAGAACCTACTACCCTATTTACACGTCAATATACATCTTATATAGATACTAGCGGATCCGGACGCGCCTACGCCTGCTTGAAATATAAGAATATAATTTCTATAAAAATATAATTTCAATCTAGATGAATTGCTAAAAGTGACTATTATATTTATTTTCATAAGGATGAATATCAAAATGTCGCGGTAACGAACGCGGTCGCATAGCGACGACGGTTGTTATTAACATGGTAGAATAAATTACATGTCAAATTAATAAATAAAATACTTTAATTTTAATTTATTAGTATATATGTGTAATGTAATATAATATAGCCTATAGCACTTCTGAAGAATGCAGATTCATACAAAACAAAAAAAAAGTAAATCGGACCAGTAGATCCAGAGATCGTAGCGTTCAAAGAAACAAACAAACAAACAAACAAACAAACAAACAAACAAACAAACAAACAAACAAACAGACAAACAAACAAACAAACAAACAAACAAACAAACAAACTCTTCCGCTTTATTATATTAGTATAGATATCAATATTATTTTATTTGCACTTTCCATTTACAGGACTATAATTATTATACATTTTATATAGGCGCCTATGTTAATATTTACACGCAATATTTACAAATCAATATATAATAATGGGTTTGTTATAACCTTGGAACCTGATCATGTTTAAAGTCCATTATGTGATCTTCCTCACAAGTGCAAACATGACTATGCTACGATATTCCATCATAGAATACCAGTTCCTGTCTTCCGGCTTCATCATTAAACTTTGAAACCTAATCGTAGTCGAAGTTCATTATAAGACTTTTCTAACAAGTCCAAACACGTTTACGATACGATGGTCCATCATGAAGTTCCACTTCATTTCTTCCGGCTCCATCACCAGATCAGTTCGACAGTACCATATTATTGTCATCAAAAATACATACAGCTGTCAATTTTCAAGACGCTACGATCCTTAGAAGTTGGTTGACTTAGTTATTTTAAAAATTTTGCGAACTCTGATCACCCTGCTATGCGGGCGGGTAAAAACCGTTTTCTCCACTTCCTGCCCAACGTAAAATTATTTGTTAACCGACTTCTGTAAAAGAAGGAGTTTTTTTAAAATGTCAATTTCTCAAATGAGCTTGAAATCTCGTAAAACAAATGGACAAATCCAGAAATAACGTCTTGTATAGTCTGTATAATAAATATATCATCTACATTTACCTTGATGGGATCGTGGAATGAATATGATGAACGTGCATTTTATAGCAATTATTATATACGCATTACATTAATAGAATTTTAATACATTAGTAAGTAATATACATAAATTCCTTTATTTACGTAATGCAGATACTGGTCATTCTATATAAATTAATAGATCAGGCCGTCATTGTGGGCTCGATTTCCACTCAGGGAAGTCTCCCCTGGAGAATTCGGGGCAAAATGGGGAACGGAAGTGTCTTAATGGGAACAGTGGTTGTGGATTTAATTCTCAATTAAAGAGGGTTATGTTTAAGATATATTTTTCTTTCTTTAGTTTGGTTAAAACAAACGCGGCGTTAGTATCCGCTTCCATATGCATAATGTGTTCTTCATTCATGCTTGACATAAGTTAAGATAAAAAAAAATACCGCTAGCTTTAACTTACTGTATCGCTTGGTCCAATGAAAATAACCAAAACACATTCTAAGTGCCCCAAGCAACTCTGGCTGCTGATACGGTAGGTTCTAATAGCAACGTATAACGTGATTTTATATAGCCTAGAGCCTTCCTCAATCCACCACACAAATATTTTTTCAAATCGAACCAGTAGTTAAGGTCGTGGTAGCGCAGGCATACCAGGTTATATACACACAGAATAATTTAATAAAAATTATCTACTTAATTTTGAATTTGAATTTTAAAATACAATTATAATTTGTATTTAAAAAAGAAGCAAAGATGAGGTCATAACACTATTCATCTATCTATATTTATAAAATCGAAAGGTCACTCACTCATCACGAAATCTCAGAAACCACATGTACTAGGAATCTCAAATTGTGTATAGGAGTTATTTATAGGACGTAGGTGCTTGCTAAGACGAGAATTTGCAATATTGTTCTCCTGAGGGGATGAAATAGGGGTTGAAAGTTTATATGGATAAAATTTTAAATCGTCAACGTCAAAATGAAATTTAGACTCTTAAAAATATTTTATTGAACACGTGTTTCATGCATTCACCCTCTAAAACTAACAATATTTTCATAAATATATTTAATAAATGTTCGTATAGTTCAAGCGGGCGAAGCCGCTCAAGTCCACTAGTTACATATAAATGGAGGTCGTGCACAGCACCTGAATGTAAACGCAACGGTTGTATGTTCGACTCTTTTCAATTCTCCCCCCTGGTATAGAGCGAAATAAAGCGCGGAGTTAAGTTCTACCATACAAATTGGGATGAAAGTGCAGAATAGTGTCTTAACACTAGGTTTTCTCATCCCATCCTGTTATAATTAAAATATAGTGTGAAGCTATAAAAACTGGTCAAAAAAATGGTTTCGTGCCAATTTCATGATTAGGTGAACGGGAATTACAACTAATAAAAGTTGATAAACTTCAGTTTGCGGGCATAAGCACTCATTTTGTATGAAATTAACTACTGATATAACTTTGTAATTGTTTTCTGTGATACATTTCCATTTTTCTGATTTTTTTTTCATTTATGTACTGTAAGCTCTCATTGCTTGTCAAATGACATAAATTTAGGCCCCTACGCCACGACGGTTTTTTTTACTTAAGTAAGGTAAATTTCTACTTCCAAGACACAGTCCAACTTTTATTAAACCGGTTCTGTATTTTTTTAAGATCCGGGCCTTCGCATTTGTAGGTGGCAATTGATAATTATTTTAACAATCGGCTTAGTTACCAAAAAAAGGATCATTATTAGGAACCTAATTATAACATTTTGTTCTCCACATAGAGTTCATTTAACAGGCACTGCGTGTTATTAGGACCTCACGTCGTACTGTGCTAATCAGGCTTCGTCATTAAAAAATGACTGCCTCAGAATTTTTTTATATGTTTAAATTTCTACGAATAAATAAAAAGTATAGTTTTTTTTTATATTTTTCGATAACACATACACTTGTATGTGTGTCAAAGGAAACTATTCATACGTGTACATTCTAAACGTCAAAAGGTATGTTAAAAAAATATTTCAAACTGTTGCACTGTAAACTTTGTCAAATGTCAGATTCATTCGTGTTATACAAAAAAGAAAGTAAAAGGAAAAACATTAAAAATATTGTAAATATTTTTAACCCAGGAAAAACCGATACAGTGTCTGTCTGACTGTCAGCGCGACGATTGTGGATTCGATTCCTGCTAGAGGAATGAATTATTTTAATTTCTGCGGTCTATTAAGAAAACAAAGCACGGTGGTAACTTCCACAACTCAATAAGAAATGTCTCGAAAATTAAGCGGAAAGTGGAGTGATCCGGAACTAGGTTCTATTCTACTTACCCTATGCTTAGGCTTAATTTCCGAAACACCTACGGAAACCGGAATGATGAAATTTTATGTTTTTCTAGCTGATTTTCTAGTGGAGTACATCAAAACCAATTGAAAGGTGACAAATATGCCCATAATAAATGGACTATCCAAAACAATTTGAATTTCGTAATTTAGAAAGAGGTAGCAGGCTTAAATTCTTATCAGTTTGTTTTGAACCCACCTCTATTGTGTACAAAAATGACATTATCTCTACCACTAAGCCACATAGGTCAATTTAGTTCCAATACATAATAATAATATAATCTTATGACATTGAACTGTTTATAATGTTTTATTCAAATTCTTTGTCTCTTAACTAACGTTTAAGTGGGTCATGGGTTCTAATCATTTTGTGTTCATTATACAATATTACGGCACATTGATCACACAGGTATTACGTTATAAATTTAATTTATTTTTAGGGTTCCGTTCCTTGAAAGAAAAATCCCCTATAAGATCACTTTGTTATCCATCTGTTTGTGTGTCTGTCCACTATCTGTCCAGACCCTTTTTTCCCCAACGTTATGTGGATGAATCAAACTGAAATTAATATCAAATATCTGAAGTCTGTTGGAGCTCAAAAAAAAATTACATGGCAATCTAAACTTCCCTAAATTAGGCAGGAACTGACAACTTACAATAAAAAAATTACAAACCTATATTTTAATTTAATTTCATAAGAAATGAGTAATTACGCCGCCAAACTAAAGTTCATCAACTTGTATAAGTTGTACTTGCCGTTAGTTTACAGTCATAAAATTGATACCGAACCACTCAGAGGGCGAGTGCGACTTGCTCTTGACCAGCTCTTAATAGCTTAGTTACACAGTAGACAGTAGACCGTATATCGTGTTAAGACACAAGCGGAGCTCAACGCCGCATATTGTCTTTACCAAAGCAGAGAAATGAAATTAATACAATCGTAAATCATTGCCGTAGAAAATCGATTTTAATATGCGATATTTTTTTCCATGTTGAAAATAAGTGTTTTGGTTATAAAATATTTTTATATCTGGCTTATTTTATTTTGCCCTGCTTTTTTCTTTTATATTGACTTCTATAAAGTAACACTAAAATCATATTTATCGCGAAATATACACATTTTAAAGATACTTACGTAGCAAACTTACAAAGTTGAATTAATTACAGAAATAAATATTTTTTTATATTAAAATAATAAAACGCAAGGAAATATAAAAAAAATATATGTTATATTAAAATACTCTTCGAGTCACTACGTAATTACACTGTCAAGTTTATTTAACACATATTAAATTTACATAATTATTTTTAATATATATTTTTATATTATTAATAATTCTAACAATTAAATAACATTACTTACAGTCGTAAATATACAAAAAAAAATTAAGTTCACGTTGTATACTGCTTTACCCTGCTATATACGATAGCAGAGTAAACAGAGGTAACCTAGTTTCTAGTGTGTCCTTTAGTGTGAAGTCACTCCATTCCCACTAAGATACTCCCGTTCCTCACTTTCCACCAAATTCTAGAGACATATCGTGTTGAGTGGCAAAACTCAACGCCGCACTTTTACCTCATCACCAGAGCGAAGGTTTACAGACATACCCTTGTGCTCGAGAATAAATATTTTTATAATATTTATAAATAATTATAATTATTTTATCTTATTTAGATATAAGTAAGGTAAGACGCACGCACAGCCGTAACCGTGCGTAGAAATGTTAAATATCGACAGAAAAATGAAAAATTTTAACCTTAAATGGATGAAAATTTGTAAGGATCGAAAATCGGTACCGATTTTTATAAAATTTTAAATTCTCTTAAAAATGATTCATTGAACATGTGTTTCGTATTTTTTTAGAATTCATCCCCTAAGGGTGCAAATAACGGGCGGGTCACTAGTTAGCAAAAAAAAAAGGAAAAGTGCTCGAGCTTTCCTTAACAATCATACAAAGTCAATTGAAATGTGTTTTCAATAACTTACCATAATTTTTTTTTATTACTAAAGCATGTTTTAATTAAATGTTTTAAGCTATTGTTATATAATTTAAATCATTAAAATAAACATAATATAAATCATGAAAATGTATCATGGTAAGGTTCGAGCAAAATTGTGGAATTTTATAATGGCTACCTATTTAAAAAGCAATACAGGCACGGTGACCTCAGTATATCGCATCCTTGTCCTTAAACTTGCAGTATTACACCGTTTCCCGCGCTGTCGCAACGCGCGTCTATATGTCACAGATTAAATAAACGCCAAATAAAAATATTTAAGAAAACTAAATTAAATTGATAATAAATTTAATTAAAAACATATGAATATGTTTTTTTGTGTTTTTAATAAATATATTTTTTTATAATGTTTACATTTTTTGGAAGAATGTGACTGTTTAAGAAAGAACATATTAACTGAAAGAATATATTAAATTAAACAGTGAATGGACTATTGTTTCAGCGATAACCCTGTAAGTAAATATTTAAATTTCATAATATATTATGTATTTTATATTTATAAAAATAATAGTAACATATATTAAAAAAAAAACACGGTATAAAAAGCATTATGTAGAACTTACGCTTGCCATTACTGTATAGTAAAATTATTATAAAAACTTAGAAACACGGGTGTAAGCTTCTTAATTTATCGTGGTTAATACGAGAGTAGGAGAACAATTTAGGATTCCGAGAATATTCTATAACACAGTCTTTAGTACATCATAAGCTGGTGTTATTTATTAAGTAGCTTGAAAAAGAAAAAGAAAATTTTAGCATCATCGAAAGTTAGGTTGTCTCAGTTTATTTTGCCAGAAATCCTCTCACAAAGGAAGAATTAGGCCAGTTTCACACTATAGTGCCTGTCACGATTCGTTCTCGGTCCAATCTCAGTCTGTTAAAATATTCTTATACGAGAAACAACGAGAGAGAGAGAGAGAAAATCAAGTTCCGATCCAATCACAGAATATTTCTTATGTTAGAATAACATATCTCAAAACAGACTTTAAAAAATGAGCGTAATTAATATTTTAATATTTTATTTATATCGATAAAGAAGTGGCAGGGGAAGACCTCAGTTGACCTTCGAGAATACAAGAGGTTCTCGAAGGTTAACTGAGGTCGGCTACGTAAAAAGCTTGAGAGTCCCCCTGGGGGCATATATGAGGATGACGGTTAAAATAAATAAATATTGCAAGATTTGAAGCTTCGAGAAATTCCAAGGGCTCCACCCAATTAACGTATATATGGTGTTACTTAGGCTTATTATAACTGTGGTATGAAGGTTAGTATTACATGGTTTTTTATTGATATATATTTGCTATCAATGTTAAATCCATACTTCTACACTAATACTATAAATCTAAAGAGTTTTTTTGATTGGACGCTCTAATCTCGGGTAGGTACTAGTGGTTCGAATTTAAAAAAAAAACATTTAAAAAAAACAGTCAAATCAGCTTCACGCGCATCCTGTACACAGCAGGGTAGGCAAAGGGAACCTAGTGTTAACACACTCCGTCCCCCACTTTCTGCCGAATTCTGGAGGCATTATGTGTTGTGTGGCAGAATTCAACGCCGCGCTTTGCCTCGATACCAGAGCGAAGAAATGGAAATATAAACGTAAATAAATATTGCACTTTCTCGAATAGGGATCGAGTCCACAGCCGTGGCGTTACAGTCACACCCTGTGATGCTGCGCCACGACGACGAAAAAACCTTGTTTTCGATAATTCATTTATCGAGGATGGTTATAGACCCCTATACTTGCGGCCAAAATTACATCGAGCATTTAGAATGTCATAAATCATATACAATTCTTAATTATTTACATTTCACGAAGAATGGACCCATGGTTATAGCCTAAAAAACCTTTTATTAAGCTAAATTAAGGCACTTGCGTTCTCTATTTTCCGGAGCATTGTGTGTTGAGTGGTGGAATTTAACTTCGCGCTTTGCCTCGTTACTAGAGTGATGACATGAAGATATTAAATAATAAAGAAATATTTTTTTTATATATCCGCGAGTGGGAATCGAATCTACAACCTGTCGCCTTTACAGTCGCACTCTCGTGCCCCTTATACAGCTAAGTATGTATTAAGATGCTTACAATTCCGCATTGGCATTGTGACGTTGTGACTGACCGGATGTGATCGTTTTATTTTTTTTATTTATTCTTGATAATATAATCTTTATATTTAGCACCCCATAATATTCCCTATATTAATTTGAAAATAAAGTCCTGTGCCTGACTATAGCGATTGTTATGGGTTCGATTCCCACTCGGGGAATAAACTATTTTCATTTCCTCGTTATTGTAACAAGACATCAGACAGAGTTCCGCCACTCAATATGCGATGTCTCGAAAATGGAAAACGGAGTGACTTTGAGGGAAATGCGTGAACCTACGGTACTTTCCGTGGAGTTACTATTATGATATTCGGCAATAAGTGAGAACTGATAATACAAATAAAATAAAAAAAAAACTGAATATTGATATTTGATTTATAGATATTTCATAGAAAATAAATAATTACACACTTATAATTCTAATTCATTTCGTACAAATTGAGCGCTTACAAGAAAACACAAGTTTGTAAGCTTATAAACTTTTGACGACGCTGTTGACTTTCTTACACTTCCCGTTGACTCACAACCTTGAAAGTCGTACGGAAACCACGGTTGTCGATTCCGACTCGCACTTAACCGGTTTTTTTTACATACCAGGATAAGCGAAGCGCCGCGCTCAGCTTCGTTACCAGAGAGAAATGAAAATATTAAATCGAGTAGAAATCAAGCCTCGAGTAGGAATCAAACCCATAACCTTGTCAATCGCACGCTTGTTGTTGAATCACGCTCTGGCCTTAATGTTTTTCTCTACCACATACATATTTGGATAACCGAATATACGATAGAAAAAAAAATCAAGATCAACATAGGTAATTTTTAACCTAGTAAATGTAAGTTTTATTTTAGAGTTTTATTTTCGTGGGTTGTCTGACTGTAAACACTATAATTAAGGGTTCGATTCTCAATAGTGGGAATAATAATATTAGAAATATTATCATTACCTCTCCCTGGCACATACATATAACGCAGCTATAGTTTTTTTTTTTTCAGAAACTTTCCAATGTATATTAAAATGCAATTAATTTTAAGTTTTCTTTTCTAAAGTAACTTTTTAGACCAAACTTCATTATTCACTCGGAACTAATTGAAAATTAAAAATTTAATATAGAGTTGTTAAATTCAAGGCTAGGCTAGGATGTTATAAACTTTAACTTGAATACTTGACACGCACAGAAGTAAGTACATACTCGTACTAGATTCAAGTAAATCTACTGCCAATTGCCATGCCTATTTAATTAAGGCCGTTTCGTTCATAGCATGACACAAAAATGCAACGTGGTTAATAATTATTAAATACAATTATTTTGAGGCCACCGTGGCGTAGAGGCTCATGGAACACCTGTAGACACGATGGTTGTAGGTTCAATTCAATCTCGAAGGAATGAAATATATAATATTTTCATTTCCTCGCTCTGGTAGAGAGGTAAAGTGCGGCGTTGAGTTCCGCCACTCAACACGTTGTGCCTCAAGAATTCAGCGGGAAGGTGTGAACGGTAGTGTTTTAATGGGAATGGAGTGTCTTGAAACTAGGTTTCCAGGTTGCGTCAGTTTACCCTTCGTTTATCTAAAAAAGTATTTTTATAGATATACTTCGTTCTAATAAATCGCAATAAATTTACATTTCCTTTATGTCTATCCTAATTATGTGCCAAATTTCATAACTGTAGATCCAAGGGAAGTATCCTATAAGTTTTGTTTACTCGTGTCGATTGTATACATACTCATATTTTATTAAATGCTTGTACTTTTGATTGACATAATAAGCTTTTTTTCATTTAGGGTACCGTAGATCTAAATATTTTATATTGATTTCAGCTTGATCCTTCACGCAATCTCGAAATAAATAGTGCTAACAAACGGTAGGGCAGACAGCAAAGTGAGCCTATAAGGGTTCTGTTTTTTCCTTTCGAGGTACGGAACCCCAAAAACAAATCGACTCAATCACGACCTTTAGGCAATAGTAAGCGATTGCTCATATAATGCTAAAAGATACTTGTATTTTAAAATAAATGTAGGTCAATGGCGAATCGATATAAATGCTGACAAACCGGTTAAATAAACATTTTTTTTATATATTCCTGATGTTTATGTATATATATTATGTATGTATTTAGGTGTTATTATATAATAAAAGTTTTTATGAGTGTTTAATGAATGTATCTATAATAAAAAAATAGTTTATTTGGTTGACAAGGAACATCTCAGGAACTAATTGTACACATTAACGATTTTGGGTTTTGGATAGTCCATTTATCGAGTAAGGCTATATAGGCTATATAACGTCACCTTAATGGTTTCGAGGTGAGAAGCCTTGAGTAAAAGCTCTAAGTGTAACTTTGTCTTAACGACACTTCGTTCCCTACTTTCCGCCTAATTTTCGAGAATTTTCGTTCAGAGTTGCGGAACATAACGCCGTGGTTCGTTGTTGATATACCTGAGCTAAGAAATTAAAATAATTTATTTCCCCAAGTTGCTATCGAACCCACGAACGTCGCGCTAACTGTCAAACGCAGTGCCGTTATGCCACGATGGTATTGAAATTATAATATTTTATGCTATTTTTATATGTAAAAGAAATATTAAAAACAAAAGTAAATTACACATAAAATAACATTGCAAGGTAGTATATTAAAATTTTATATTTAAATAGAGTATTAAAAATGTACAAATTAAGAAATGGTTTGATATTAAAAAAACCATACAAGCGTAAAAAAAATAATTAGGACAAGTCGTGGCGGAGGGGCACCGAGCGACGGTAAACGCTACAGGTCGTGGGTTCGATCCCAACTCGAGGGAATGAAATATTTAATCTTTCCAATTCCTCTCTCATAACGAGATAATGTCTGTCATTATGTTCCCAGGTTTCCTTTCCCTACCCTCCTTTATGCGGGATACAGCGTGCTTTATGCGGGATACAGCGTGCGTACATAAACTAATGGTAACACACCTTTCCCAACGGTCTGCCATATTTTCTCGATATTAATTACCACCACTAAATACTACTATTACGAGTTTTCGTGTCGATTGGCGAAACTCAACGCCGCCTTTTGTTTTGTTGCCAGAGTGAGAAAATGAAAATAATACATTCCTCCGAGTGGGAATCGAACCCAAAGCCATCGTGTTTACAGTCAGCTGCTGTACCGCTGCGCTACAATCATCTCAATGGAATATTGATATTTAATGATATGCAAATGATGATTACTTTTTCTATATACCCACCTATTTATGTACCTGTCAAGTACTAGTTAACATTATTATTGCATGTTATTAAATTGTAATTACAATATTGTAAAGTAAAATATATGAGTGTTATAAATATTTAAATTATAAATACAAGAACTACTAAATAGGTATTACATTTTTTATCAGCTTCACGCTGTGTCCCTCATGTAGCAAGGTAAGCAGAGAGAGTCTAGTGTTAAAACACTACGCTCCCCACTTTCCGTCGAATTTTGGAGTGCCTCCAGAATTGCGGAACTCAACCAGAGCAAGGGCGTAAGAAATAAAATAAATATTTCATTCTACCAAGTGGGAATCGAACTGACAACGGTCGTGTTTACAGTCGCACGCTGGAATCCCTGCATGACAGCCACACAACACGTATATTGAATAAAAACAAACCATTCATTATAGAATTTTAAATTCATATTTCTGGTATTCCTAGATAATAATGTATAATGCAGTAAATAAGGCAAATTAATTCATAATTACAGAAAGAATAAAGAAATTATATAGTAGTTACAAATGATAATTTTAGTTTCATTCGAAACTGTCGGCAGCAACCGGCTTTAACGCGATGGTTGGGAGTTTGATACCCCCACTCGGGGGAATGAATTATTTTCATTTTCTTCCTCTGGTACGATGACCAATCTAGGTGTTAAATTCCGCCACTCAACACGCGACGTAACGGAGTGTCTTAACAATAGATTCCCTCCGCCTACGAAGCTATACGCGAGCGTGTATAAGGCGTGAATCTGGATTTTTTTTTCCATAGAAATACAAGGACATGGAGATTTTTTTCTAGTGGAAATCGAACCCACAACCCTCGAGTTTCCAGTCATACGTCTGTATCCCTGCGCCAGGAAGAGAATCATTTCTCACCGTTCCGTAGTTTCAGTTAATCAGATATTGTGTACAATCTTCAAATAGATTAAATATAATTTATGCACTGCGCCATAACGGCCTCCATTAAGTGCTTGAATATTTTTTAAATTTTCCCATATTGCAAAGTAGATAAAGAAAGCCTAGTGCCTAGTTACTCCGCCTAACGCTATGCACCCGAATTAGAGATATTACGTCTTAGCTGGGAAATAAAAATATGTTAAATTGTTTCCATCAAATGCTTGATCGATAGTTATACACACACACAGCAGGGTAGACAGAGGAAAGCTAGTGTTAAGACACTCTGTTCCCCTTTTTTCTGCCAAATTCTGGCGGCATTGCGTGCTGAATGGGGGAACTCAACGGCACGCTTTGCCTCGACACCAGAAAAATAGAAATATTAAATATTTTATTTCCTCAAGTGGGAATCGAACAACAACAAAACGACTGGCCTCAAATGTCTAGATGACTTATGAATTCTATTTTTATGAAACTTATCATTATACTCTATTTTCAATGTAGGTACTGTATATAAATATGCAATAGTTGGGAAGGAAAAATCGTAATCAATAAGTAATAAAGCGACCTAGCTTTTGAAATAATTGAACAATTACCAACCAATCATGGATTATTATTGAAGATATTATCTTTTGTCTCGATTTTATATTTCCGATTAAAAAAATAATCAGTATATAGAATCGTCAAAAGGCAGTTTGACGTGTAGCCTTGCTAAAGGCCGTGAGTTCATTACCGAGCGAGGTAAATATTTATAAGAAATTTTAAACCAAATTATTGGTAATAGGCCTTCGTGGCGCAGCAGCACAAGGATGTGTACGCGACGTTTGTGGGTTCGGTCCACACTCGAGGAAGTGAAATATTTATTTACGTTTATATTTCCATTTGTTCGCTCTGGTGTCGAGGCAAAGCGCGGCGTTGAGTTCTGCCACTCAACACGCAATGTCTTCAGAATTCGGCAGAAAGTGAGGAGTGTTGTCTTAACACTAGGTTCCCTCTGTCTTCCCTGCTGTGTGCGGGATACAGCGTGAAGCTGATTAATTTTTTTATAAATAATGGTAAGGTAAGTAAAAAATTATCATTTCATCTAGATTGAAATTATTTACTTTACTGTACATCGGTATAATAGATTCTTGTAGGTACTTAGAATAAAGAGAGAAGAGAGAAGGAGAATGATGTATATCCTACGGTGATATAGCCTACGGTGATGGTTTTGTAAATTTTCATACATTTTCTATTTTCTGTAATTTTTTATGTGGTTATTAAGTATATATTTATAAAAACTTGTCGCGTGATTAACTTGTATAAATAAACTAGTACTAATTTAATTATGTAAAACTGCTAAGATTATAATTTATGATCATATAAATTGTGTATAATGAGTTTATTGTTAAAATTGAAAAAGGAAAATTTATTTTCTTCATTTTAGAGCGGTTAAATGAAACTTTTTTTTTAAATAAAAAAAAATTTTTGCATTTAATTTTTTATAATAATAGTGAAAAGGGCGATTTCTTTAAATAAACATATGAAGTGTAAAGGTACCAGGAAATTAAAAAAAACTTATCAGTCGATCGCGAAACAGGCCTTCATTTAATACAAAAAAATATGAAAACTTCCGGGTTTTACATTTAACATTTAAAATATTTTTTGTAACACAAGGTGTTCTTTGTACGTGCAGTATTTTTTTTTTATATTTTTAATATATGTATACTTATTTATTTTTGAGTTACACGCTTATAAAAGGGTAGGCAGAGGGAACCTAGTGTTAAGACACTCCATTACCCACTTTCTACTCAATTTAGGAAATTCAACGCCGCTCTTTATCTTGCTTACCAGTGCGGAGAAATATTTTTTTATGCTGCCTAGGAATCGAACCCAGAACTGTCACGTTTACTGTCAAATATTGCACCACTGCGCCAAGACGAGTTACTTATTATATTTTGCCTATTTTAATAATTCTACACCTGCAGCTATAAAATTGTAAGTAATGCACACTCAACACTGTTAATTACATATATGCTTGTTCACGTACTGTATAAATCACGATTTTTATGAGTAAAATAAAATAAAATCGATTTATATTAATAAATGCTATAAATATACTATAAAAGGCAACCAATAATCAACATTCTAGAGGTATAATCAGTTAAGGAACATACTAAGATGTTTTAACTAGTAACTATGCTATGGGACAGCGACTGTAATTGATACCCATTTAGGAAAAAATATTCAACCTAAATTGATTTCGCCGCTGCGGTAGACATGCCGCGGCGTTGAGTTCCACCACTCAACATGCAACGCCTCGAGAATTCTGCGGAAATGTTTTAATGAGAGCTGAGTGTCTTAACACTAGGTTCCCAGGTTCCCTCTGCTCTCCTGCTATATAAGGGAGACCTGAAGCTACAAAAAAAAACGATACATTGAATCACGCAGGCAAACCTAGGCGCTGAACACTAGTCTGTTATTAATAAAGCATTGAACAATAATAAGAAGTTATTATTTTTTGTGTCATTTCCTAATTAATTCTACATTATACTTATTAGTTATTGTCTGTGTAAATACTATTATTGGCTTTTTTCTACCTGTCAATCTTGTCATAGAATAATCACGAAAGAAAAAATGTGACAACAAAAATAATGACTCTGTTAAGTTGCGATATGGTGATGGGTTCAAATTCCATTTGAATTATTTTTGTATATTCACATTGTACTTAGCATTTATCGTGAGGCAGAAGGCAGAATTTAGAGGCTGATTTTCAAGGCGTTGGCGTTGATTAAAATTTTGATTCATTTCCTAATTGGGTATCAAACCCATAACAGGTCGCTGCGTCACGACCGCTGTAATATAATCAATAAATGAAAAAGCTTTAGTATTAATTTATTATAGCTGTAAAGCCTGCCTTATATAATATGTAGGTATACTAGGCAGATAGGACCCAGTGTTATAACATTCCGCTGTCCTTCATCCACTTCATCTATTTGATTTAATTAGCTGAATTTAACTCCATATAATTGGAGAAATCGAACCTACACTCGCACTGCCATGAACACAGTTGCTCAACTGGTATGGAGTTGAAGAATAAATGCTAAAAATACATGTACACATACCGACAAGGATCTTACTTATTTTATTTTTATTTTCATTTACATATGCTTAATATTGGCATTCAAGGGTATTTTTTTATTTTTCAAGGATACGAGTAAAGTTGGTGTTTAATGTCATAGGTTTTCATTTTTTTTTCTTCTTGTGGTATTTTTAACGGCAAATGGATAAACTATTTCATCTAGTTTAGTGTGAATCTGTCTTTGGGAAGAGACGTTTGTGTAAGAGATTCTACTCTGTTTTTTTAGTAATTGTAAGTAATATCTCATTTAAATATTTTTAGCATCTAAATTAATAATGAGTGAGGAGAGCAAACGAATATATATTAAATATTTCATTCCCACTAGTAGGAATTGAACCCGCAACCGTAGGTCAGTAAACCGTACGTTTACTGACGCACGTTTGTGCCTCTTCGCGACGGCGACCTCGAGGATACGTCAATGGGAACAATTTTTTATTTATACGATATTTTATGGTCTAGTTTTCCTTAAGTAAAGCTTGACTTTCTCTAAAATAGGTTTTCAAACAAAATCTTAACCTCAATATCCGACCTCTTAAGGGTCCTTAAGGGTAAAAGTTTTATGAGTCCTTCGAGTCCGCCTCTTATAAAATCTGAATGTCAAATTTCAACTCCATCCTTACTAGCGACGCTTTCGCGGCTTCGCCCGTTTGAACTATAAAATTATTTGTTTACTAATATTAATTACTTTAGTGTTCCAGTCACATCCTTGTTTTAAAATCTATATCCGTAAATGTATTATCACTGTGTTCTCAGGTTCCTTACATTAACCCTGCTAAATGCGGGATACAGCGTGAACCCAAAAAAACCATACTCAAGTAATATCAGATATTACAATAAAATTATATGTAAATTATATGTTTTTTAAATTGCACATTTTATTATATTATACATGTAATACATATCTTTTTATATTCTTTTAAATGTGAACATATTCTTACGACGTCGAGTTTAATATATTTGAGTATAAAAAAAATAAAAGGAATACGGCTCATATAATTCGCAGTTAAGGTATTTATAAACTGACAATCATTTTATAATGAAGAAAAACATTTTTAACCGACTTAAAGAACTGGAAGTTAACTGTTTCATATGTATGTGTGTGATATTATTGGATTTAAGTTTTAATTGAGATTTGCTTTTCTGTTAGGCATTCACATGTATTTTGTTAATGTATGTATGTTTGTCCACAAATTTCTCTGTAACCAAAAGTATTATTTAGATGAAACTTTTTGATTTAAATTTGGTACAGGTTGAGGTCAGTCAGTGACTGTAAAACCCACTGGTTGTGGGTTCGATCCCCAATCGAGGACATGACATATTTATTTAATTTTTTTTCATTTCTTAGCTCTGGTGTGGAGGCAAAGCGCGGCATTGAGTTTCGCCACTCAACACACAAGGCCTACATAATTCGGCGGAAACGGGGGTAGGGAGTGTCTTAACACTAGGTTCTCTCTGCCTGCTGTGCGGGATATTTTAGATATTTTCTAACTATCAATACTTTTATTTTCTTTTTACAGGAAAAATGCCTTTTCTAAAGCATACAACGCTCATCCCTATACTACTGGTGCTACTCGGACCCGCTTGCATCAGTAGCTTTGAGCCGCGACCTGAAATAGGATATCCTTCTGGACTTATACCTGAATGTAAGTAAGTTGACTTCACGCTCTATCCCGCAAAGCGGGAGAGTAAACTCAGTGTTAAGTTATTTTGATCCCCACTCTTTGCAATTTTCGAGACATTGTGTGTTAAGTGGCTTAAGTAGTTGAATGTTTGAAAATATAGATCATTTAAGAATTTAGACAATTTAGAGAATTTGAACGAAAATTCGTAAATATTTGGATGGATGTCCTAACCTAACCTACCACGAAGATACAAAGAATAATATTTTCATTTACCTATATATATATATAGTAATCGATCTTGGTAAAGGTGAACTAGAATCCACTGCTTTACAAAGATGGAGATAATAATAATAAATTATATACCTGCCATATCAAAAAGTTGAAATTATAGGCGTGTTTTACATATCACGGCGTATAGGCACGGCGTTTGATTGTAAACGCAACGGTTGTAGGTGCGATTCCCACTGAATTACTGAATGATTCTGATTTACTCGCTTTAGTAATAGTTCCACCACCACTCAATCCTTCAGTGTTTTAACACTAGGCCTCTGCCTATCCTGCTTTGCGTGAAAAAGCGAGAAGCTGTTCTTTTTAAAGCTATTTTATTACTTTTATTTTCAGGTCCAGGAGTAACAAAAAATGCTACGATAACCCCAGTCATGATGAAGATGCTTCAGATTACTGTACATAAGATGACTGCCGCCGGACAGATTGTGAGAAAGGACTTTCCTATTCTATCCGCTCATAAAAACATAGGGAAGGATAAAAGTATTGGTAAATATGTCGATAATTAAATAGAATGTTTTAGGAATTCGGTGGAGTGTGAGGAACGAAAGTGTCTTAATTGGGGAACGGAAATGTCTTCATGGGGAACGGGGTGTTTTAACACTACGTTCTAAGGTTCCCTCTACCCACCCTGCTATTTACGCTACTCTGAAAAGCGGCATAACTGATTTAATTACAGTTTTGACTATTGTATATTGGCAAGCTTCCCTTAACATTTATTGTTTATTTTATTTAAATAAAAAAAAAACTGTTTTATTGAATTGGCTGAAAGTTCACTTGGCGATATCGATAAAGACATTGTTTTTAAATTCTTATTTTTATCAGAAAATAAAAAATGCAGATTAGTCAATAAATAATGATGTAGTTCAAGCGGGCGAAGCCGCGAGCGGCGCCCTTGTTTATAAATAAAGCATTGCATTATGTAACTGAATTTAATTGAATAAGGCCACAAAGTCAATACTATTATTAAGTCGTTTATGTTAATTCATAATAACATATGTTTTGCTAAGGCCAGTCGTGGCGCAGGGGCACAAAGTGTGACTGTAAACATGAGAGGTTTTGAGTTCGATTCCCACTTGAAGAAATGAAATACCTATTTAATATTTTCATTTCTTCGCTCTGGTGTCCACGCAAAGCCCGGCGTTGGGGTCCGCAACTCAACACACAGTGCCTCCAGAATTCGGCGGAAAATGTGAAACGAAGTGTTCTAGCACTAGGTTCTCTCTGCCAGTCTTGCTGTGTGCTGGATATCATGTTATCCGATTATAAGATTATTTAATTGTTTAATATTCGCCGCCTGTAACATTATGAATGTGCATATTTGAAGCCGTATCAGTTATAAAAAAATATTTCTTATAAAACATAATTATGTTTTTCTTTCAGATTTTAAGAACAAAAAGACAGTTCTGTACGCAGTTGGATTTTTAGATAGTTCTGTGTGGCCTCAAAGTCAAGCTATAGGCACTGCATATTCGAAACGAGGCTATAATGTGTTTATAACGGAAACATTCCCATTTCTCAGTTATATATATCCGAAGTAAGTAGTTTTAAATTTATTTAACTCGTCGTACGTTAAGGCCATGAGCGGCACAGCAGGGGACGTCAAAAGTGATGGTTGCAGATTCGATTCCCACTTGAGGAAATATTTATTTATTTCCTTTCTCTGATTAAGAATCTATGATCTCGAAAGTTTTGTGGTGGTGGTGCGTGAGAAACGGCCTTAACACTAGATTAAGTCATGTCATTTACAACGCTATATGCCTGATAGAAAATACTAAAAATAAGGAACGGAGTGTTGTATCACTAGATCTTAAAAAAGATTCACTTGTTTTTTGTTAGCTTCACATTTTATCCCTAGGAAGCCAGAAAGAACGGAGCACCAAACGCTGCGCTCTCCGCATTCCTCGTTCTCCTTGTCCACTGTCATCGACCTTTTCATGTTTACCCTTCGAAGGATCTCCCCTTACCTCTCTTACAACTCAAATTTGCTTCAAGAATCCATACTTATATTATAAATTCGAAAGTAAAGTAAGAAAATAAAAATAGTTCATTACCTCGAGTGGGAATCGATCCCACGACTAATGCGACAGTAGCAAAATAATTAAAATATTAATTTTATTTTAAGTATTAATAAACTTACGAATCGTACATTTATTTAATATCCTTCTAAAGACTATTAAAGTACTAACTATAAGCGACCTTAGCTTACTTTATACGGTGATATAACACCTAAACACGTTTTCTTAAATATGTTGTTTTATAGAAAAAACAAGTTTTAAATTTAAATGTATAGAATTTTAAGTAAATGCTATGGTGGTGCCGTCAGGTGACAGCTGATTCGATTCCGACCTAATAATAATTGTAAATAAAAAATACGAGTAGGTATATTGCAAAGAATTATCTTTTCTTAAATTTTCTTATTTTAATATTTTAATTTCTTCGCTCTTGTAACGAGGCAACGCACGGCGTTGAGTTCCTCGACTCTACATAAATATATACAATATAAAGAGATAATTTAACGCATAGCCTCCGAAATTCAGTGGAAAGTGGAGAACGAAAGTGTATCCAAAGTTAGCTCTGCCTACTCTGCTAGGTGCAGGATGCACGTAATAATTTAAGCAAATATACTTATTTTAATTTCAATTACAATTCTAATTTAAGCAGTAATATGATATTTATGTATAAATTTAATAATAAGATAATATTTTATTACCATGGGAAGTAGTAAGGAAGTCAATTTTATAGGGTTTCCAATTCTCACGTTTTATTTTAATGGAAGCCCATGGAATATTATATGTTTTTATCCTACATCTTTCGACTTGCGATAGGAATATAAAGAGGTAATTTAATATTAAGACGCAATTAGTTTCACGGGTATCTCGGTCATAGCTGGGAAGGTAGAGGGAACCTGGAACCTAGTATTAAGAAACTTCGTTCCCCATGCCACCCATTCCCATTTTCCGCCGAATTCTTTGAAGCATTGTGTGTTGAGAAGTGGAAATAATGAATATATAAGAGACTTAAGATTCCCCCCGAGTGGGAACCTCGTAATATACCTATATTACAGTCAAATTATTAAACTAAAAGTAAAGAAAGGTAGTTGCACGTAAAATTAGAGCAGGCCGGAGGTTAAGATATTCCGTTCTACACCTTTCGAGAAATTTGTGAGAAATAGCGTGTTAGGTGGCGGAACTTAACGCCGCGCCTTGCCTTCTTCCTCGTAAATCGGAAACTGTGCCGCTGAACTACGGCGGCCTAATTTATAAACTATTTTCATTTATCTATAGAAATATTATTTGTGTAGTGCAATAATAGTGATATATTTCTCCTCTAAATTCCTGTTTCATAATATAATACATCGAGCACTGTTAAACTTTTAAAATTGTTTTTAAATGTAAATGTAAGGCTAGCATGTGGATTTTATTGATGCGACATGCTAGTACTGTTCTACATATTATATCCGTAAAGTGTGCTACATCGTATATCATTTTTCGATCGTAATATTTAAAATAAAAAAAATTGAGAAAAATATATCTTTGAAACCATTAGGGTTCGATTCTATTCGAGGCATTTACATTTCCTAGCTCTGGTAAAACGAAACACGGTGTCAAGTTTCGTTACTTTAGACGCAATGTATCAAATTCGGGTGAAAAGTGGAGAAAATCTCTTTCTCTTTATCTTATTCTTCTTTATTCAAAATTTTCTCTCCCTATCCTGATAAATTAAGGACACTCCAGGAAATCAACGAATGAAATATAAAGAAATGGTTATGAACGACCAGAGATGATCACAATCAGAGAAGTCTCTGATGATGTTGGCATATGGGCTGGCTCATGCCACGACTTCTTTTTTTTAATTTTCGGGTATGAACCACCTACTCCCATTTCGTTGCTTGTTCGTGAATTTTTAGCCTAAAACTATACTGTCACGAGGCTCTAAATATCCAAAAATAAAAAGAACCTTAAAGGGCCTTCGTTTCACAAGCATAGATGATATTAAAAGCGGATCGTTGAAAGAGTTAAAAGCTATCCCCAAAGATCGAGTGTAAAAGTGCTTCGTTGGCACAAGTTCATAATATCTAATGGGGTCTATTTTGAGGACGACAATATTTATATAGATGAATATAATTTTTACCTAATTATTTATTAATGAATTAAAAAAAAACTAAAATTCCTTTTCAATTCTGAACACACCTCGTATTGCACTTTTATGAATTCGTACATACAATTAAAATAAATCTCAAATTATATTATACAAAAATAACCTACAATTAACATTTTTAGCTTCACGCTATGTCCCGTACATAACATAGTATGAAAAGGGAACCTGGGAACCTAACGTTAAGACAATCCGTTACCCATTAAAACATATTCCCCACTTTCCGCCGAATAGTATAAGAATATAAAATCACCATTATAATATCGAAATTCCATATACCCAATAAACAAAATGCATTTAAAGTTAATTGCTCAATTATATCGCTATATCGAGCACGTCAGTACCGTGTGCGCTGCAGTCTCTATGTAGACTCTCACAATCAATCAAAATGGGTTTCGATATTTTGGAATTGTTCATAAAAGTGGAAAAAATTGGGCATTATTTACGCTTATTGCATTATATTACGGTTTTTATAGTGATGTGTAATTGGTTCATAGTTTTAGTTCTAGTATTGGTTATAACTTACATAGTACAGTATATGAGGAATGTCGTCGTGGAGAAACTGGTGAATATGTGGTGTGATGTGGTTAAGTAAAATAAGAGTTTGGGTTGCCATAACAAAAATATATAGGTATATGAAATATGCACAATCTGTTGCTGTCAGTACATTTCTCTGATTACCGCCTTATGCTCAAAAATTGAAACTCACTAATTGAAAGAATTAAGTGTCACCTAACATAAAGGTATTTGTGCTAAATAATATTTAGCTAACAAGTGCATATTTTATATTCGCACATTTGTTACATTTTACATTATACTCACGGCGAAAAGTGGATAATGGAAAGTTAACACTAGGTTCCCCTTGCCTACCCTGCTGTTTGCGGGATACAGCGTGAAGTTGATATATTATACGAGTGTATCAGTTAAGACATATTTTTTTTTATTTTATTCTATATAATATAACATATGATATAAAAAAACAAACTTTTAAGACGATACGTTGCTAAGGAAGCATGTAACATAATATGCTGATATACATAAGCGTATACGAGAAGCTTCGTGTTCCCAAATATTAATTCCAAGAGCTTTAAATTTAAGTCTTAAGTAATACTGTGATCGCTTTCTGAGAACATACGCTAAGTTATGAAGGAAGTCTTAAAATATTAAATATTATTTACGTGGAAGGCTAGGAATACGTTTCTACTCCTATATTACAAAAACAGGTACAAAATTATTGGAATAAAGTTATTTAAAGAAGTTTCACTTCAATTGAAAAATCTTCAACAAATGTATTAAGTAACTTATGTACAAGATTTTTTTTGTAAAATAAAGATATTTATCTTCTTTATTCTTGTATATGTGAATCTACTTATTACATTTTTCTTTTCCAGATCAGTTCGTATCACAAGAGTGATAGGAAAAAAGGTTGGTGAATTTCTAGTTCGATTAACAGAATTGGGCCTCACAGCGGATAATTTGGAGCTAGTTGGTGCAAGCTTAGGTGCGCACGTAGCAGCACACGCTGCTAAATATTTCTACTCAGCAACCGGAAAAAAACCTTCAAGAATAACTGGTCTAGACCCAGCAGGTCCCTGTTATAGATCACTTCCACCAGAAGAAAGACTTCATCCATCAGATGCCCATAAAGTGGATATCGTACATACTAATATAGATGGATTTGGTATAGCAGAACGGCTTGGACATTTGGATTTTTATGCAAACGGCGGAGAATTTCAACCAAGCGATATACCCTATATTCCATGTCTAGTTGTATGTAGCCATGTTAGAGCCATCTTTTATTGGTGGCAAGCGATTGAACATCCGAAAAAGTTTATAGGTGTTCAGTGTGATTCAATACAAAATGCAAGATTGGGTAAATGTTTCGATAATACTACAGAAAATTATTTGGGTTCCGCAGCTGATTTTAGTAAGCCTGGTATATACTTCTTGCCAACTCACAACGAATTTCCATATTATAAAGGAAAAGGAAGAGATGGTATTAAATTTGAAGATGATATTTTCAAATCTTTGATAGAAAAAATGAATTCAGATGATGTGTTAATAGTGAAGTAAGATTTTAATTTAAGTAGTATGAATATATTTGTGGTATTATTTTATTATACGTAAGTAGTTTTTAAGTAGGTATATATAAAATTGAATGATTTTTTTATTGTGAATAGCTTTAATACGTATGAATTTTCAAGCAGACCTGGAAGGTCTTTATGAAACTGGTCTTTTTACTCTACCTGGTGCTGGAGGATGGACAGCACAGCATTTGACAGTAAAAACAGTGGTCGTAGGTTAAATTTCCATTTTCTCTGTCTATCTCTGTAAAACATTTTGACAATTAATTGAGTGACTCCTTTTTTTGTGCGAAAAAAATAGGTCACTGAATCCATCTCTAAAGACCTCCTAATCTTCATAAGGCTTAGGACAGCTGTCGTCTGTGAATTAGGGCTATAATTCCTTTAAATCATATTTCTCTCTGTACTACATACTCGTACTTTATGATATGGATCACTTTTCAAGTCTGTCATTGTTCTAACTCAAAAAAAAATAATATTTTCTTAAATTTGAATAGTATTTAGGATTGTTTAATTTTCACATTGAGGTCAATATTTAAACCAAAAATAATTATAGTTACCATGTTTTAAACATCAAAAAATTAAGACTGTAAATGAACAAATTTAGATGTAAGGTAGAGCTATAGTAGGCGACATATAATAATAAAAAAAAAATAAAAAAAAATGTATTTAATTAAATTTATTTGATCCTTTTATTTTAGAACAAGCTAAATATTCGAAAATAAAATCGAGTGTGGGGTTCAGGTCGCCAACCCCCTCTACAATGTAATAAATGACACTAATAATAGATATTTATTCCCCTGTTCACGAAAGACATAACCCGGTGCTGAGTTCCGCTACTAATATATCAAGGTGTGGGCAGAAAATGGAGAACGAAATTTGTCAACACTAATATCAAATATATCCCTGATTTGGTGCAACAACGACGTATTTGCATTTGCAGCACACGTAATTAAGCCATTAATGAAATATTGCAGGATACGCAATCAAACGTTTCTAAATAGCCTTTGCGTATATATTGACATATGTAACTTATTATAAGAAATAAATACATTTATGTCATTTTTCGTTGAATTCCTTCACTCAATACGCAAAATATCTAGAATTAGGCGGAAGGTGAACGGAGTGTCTTAACACTAGGTTGCCTCTGCTTACACTGCTATGGGGTACAGCATGAAGTTATATAAAGGAAGTAACAATACCGTCATTTTCGTATTGGAATATACAGAATTGTATGCATATGATGACTTACTCACGTCCTTGTCATACAATAGACGTGATCAAGGCACATTTGAATTTACCTTGCCCTAGACTGGTACTACATATAAGAGGTATTTATTGGCATTTGAATCCTGTTTATTTAGATTACGATTTATTTTTCTATAAACTTATTCCTTTAAAGATAGTTATAATTAATCGTACAAACTTTTTTATTTTTCATTTTGATGACAATTTTGCTTGACACCGACTTCAAAGTTATAAAATCTTTCTTAATTATTATTTTCTACATAATCAAAGTACTATTCTTTATGATAAGTAAATTTATTTTATACTTTTAAGCTTCTTATTTGACGTCGATTTGTATTTGTTAAAAAAATAATTTATTATGAGAAGGGGACGGCTTTACAACAAATTTGTATTTCTTATTTATTTTGTTGATATAGTAAAGCATTAAATTAATAAATAAATAAATACGTAATTAATTTCCTCGATTAGAGGTTACTGCACCACGACGGCTTTAACGATGACGATGATTATTTTTATGATAAAGTTGATGATTCTTCTTCTTCTTCGCGTCAATGCTTGGAGAATTCATATCATATTTTGCCAGTATTTAGCCACGTCGACGATAAAAAAATTATAATTAGACTTCCTACCCTCTAAATGTAACAGATGAGCGAAGATGAAAATTTACAGCATCCAAAAATGTATAGTAATTTCATCGGTTTCAACGCGTCATTAACCCAATTATAGGTTTAAACGATTTTCAAGGGTTCCCTGCGAGATGAAATTGGCCTCTTAATTTCGTGCAAATTGTGATTTTTGCAAAAAGCTATTTAAATAAAATAGAGCTTTTTTTTTATCCAATAAATGCTGAAAATACGTGAAAATAATGAAAAAATACTTAATTTATTTACCATTTTTTATTACCATTTTACCATACATTGCATATTTTAGCTTCCAGCCTCGCACTGATAAGACACTTCTGCTCTCCATCGATTTCTTGAGGCATTGGGCGTTAAGTGGTGGAAGTGCTTTAATGAGTACGGGATATCTTAACAATAAAAACAGCAATAAAAACAAAACTTATGAGACAATTTTGCATAATATTGGTAGATTTTTCAACATAAAATTTTAAAACGTCGATGTAACTCATAAAATATATGTTATAAAATATGTTATTTAGGATAATATATCTTCGAAATATTTTTATTTTATCACGTTTGGAGAGTACCTATTCTATTTTATTATAATAAGATTTAGATACTTCAATTTTTAAGTTCCAATTTTATATTATTTTGAGACGAAATATTTATTAGTTTGAAAATATAGAAACGTTATACATCATTTAATGTATAACAAAAATCAAATAAATCAGCATCACACTGTATCCTGCACACAGCAGGGTAGGCAGAGGGAACCTGGGAATCTAGATATCATACACTCCGTTCCCATTAAGACATATCCGTTCCCCCCCTTTTTTAAAGTTTATTATCAATATAAGCGAAAAGATTATTTACGTTTGTAAATAATCTTTTCAATATTGACATAATGATTGTATCTCCTGATATGAAAAATATAGGCAAAGGTCAGGAACGGAATTATCTTAATGGGAATGCAATGTCTTAACACTAGGTTCCCAGGTTCCCCATGCCTACCCTGCTATGGATGGTATATAGCGTGAAGCTAAAAAATGTTTTTAATTATAATCTACAGTTCATTTATATAGATAATATTTTTTCTTTCTTTCACATTCAGTTATCGAAACGTATAAATAATCATACATTTTCGTTCCACATCACCGCAAGACGGGAAGCTCCTTAGGATAATTCTGGTAATGGCCGCCATAAATATTGTCCCCGAAACGACCCACCATCTGTTAAGAGTTCAGATTAAGCTGTATTGTTGTCGTCATTTATTAATAACGCTATCGTGGCTCAGTGAGAATAGACTGACCGTAAACGCGACGGTCGTGGATTGGTAACCAATTTAGGGCAAATATGTACTTTCCATTACATTTTTAAGATTTTACGTTGTTTTTCCTCATCACATCACACATCACAGCAGGGCAGACAGAGGGATCCAATTAGTTAGACAATCTGTTCCTCATTCTCTAGTTACTAAGAAGGGTGGGAAGTGTGGAACGAAGTCTCTGATCACTAGGTTCCCTCTGCCTATCCAGCTATGGGAAAGCTGCGTGAAGCTGCTAAAAATATACGCGTATTAGACATCATCTAATTTGAAACTGAACTTACAAACACACACAAATATGTATAATTACAATATATATACGCAATTTTTATATTTAATTTTTATATATTGTCATTCGATAAAAGTCAAAGCAAAAAACAGCATCAGAAAAAAAAAATGTAACAAATCTTGAAAGATATAGATAGATATCCAATAGGCATTTATTAATATAAAAGTAGAAGAGTAGAACCTAAAATAATTATTTTTATTTGGGTGTTTATCAATGCGTTTGTTAACTAAATAAATAAGTAATATTTAAATTATATTATTTATTTATTACTTGTAGTATATTTTTTTGCTGATGCTATTTTTATGTTATTGTTTATTTGTATAATATGTTTTTAGATTTAGTTTTAAAGTAGATCTTTTATACTAAAATAGTAAACATTCGAGACGCAAACGTAAAACAACGCTCAATCGATACACACAATAAACACAGATGAGTGATTTTTATGAAAGGCGGTATTAGCCGCTTTATGACAGCTACAAACTTGTATTACATGTTGTTTTAACCATATAAAAAAGGAATATAAAAAATAAACTACATAATTTTGAATATATAAATAAATATATACATATTTATAAGTGGTCGGTGAGGGTGCGCGGCGTTAAGTTCTGTCATTGAGCTCACAATGTCTTGAAATCATACAGAAACTGAAGAAAGAAGTGTTTTGACGCTAAGCTTTTGTTTGTCAGGTTACGAAATTTATATTCGTGTTAAATTAAAAAAAAAACTTTTAATTCGTTTCGTTATTCCTGGTGGAACTATTACCTAATGTACAATTAATTAATTATTAATTATGATTTCCGCGCAAATAAATAATTTGAAATCCCACGTAACTATAAAAGTTATACTGTATATAAATTTACAGTACCGCATACAGGATTTCAGTTCGATGGAAAACTAAGTGCTTACTGTTATCCAGTTATATATGTGGCCGTTTCGTGGTTTTAACGTGAATTGTTGATGCCCTTACTGCACAGTGGGCAAGAGTTTCTCTATATAAGCAACGGTTGTTACTTCAATATAATATAACTGAGGAATAGTTATATTTCTAGTATATTTGTCATTTTTTTAAGCCTCACACTGTATCCCGGGCAAAGCAGGCAGAGGGAACCCGGGAATCTCGTGGCTTCTCTCTCTCTCTCTCTCTTTCCGCCGAACTCAACACCGCGCTTTTCCTCGTTACCAGAGCAACGAAATGTAATATTTTAAATATTTTATTAACCCGAGCGGGAATCGAACCCATAACTTGGCCCTGCGCTGCCACTGGCCCTTATCTATATATATAAAAGGACTTGTCCTCACTGACTGAGGCACGCACGCACAGCCGTAACCGCTGATGGTAGAAACGTTAAATTTGGACAAAAGTTTACTTTCGTAATCTGGACATCCACTAAGAAGGGATTTTGAAAAATTTTAACCCTAAAGGGGTGAAATAGGGGTTCAAAGTTTGTATGGAAAAAAATTTAAATCGGCACTGATTTTTATAAAATTTGAAATTTAGATTTTTAAAAGTTAATTAATATATTTTTAATAATTAATTGAACACGTGTTTCATCGTTTTCTAGAATTCTCCCCCTAAGGGTGCAAATAAGGGGTTGAAAGTTTGTATAGGTTTTTTTAAATCGTCACCAATTTTTATAAAATTTGAAATTCAAACTCTTAAACGCATATAATTAAACACATGTTTCATGGTTTTCTAGAATTCACCCCCTAAGGGTGCAAATAAGGGGTTGAAAGTTTGTATGGGAAAATTCTTAAATCACCACCGATTTTTATAAAATTTGATATTTAGACTCTTAAAAATATTTAATTGAACATATGTTTCATGGTTTTCTAGAATTCACCCTTAAATACGCAAGCGAAGCTGCGCGCGTCCGCTAGTATTTATATATATGCTTAATCTATATGCATGTCTGTAGTTACTATAATATATTTTCAAATGTTTCTACTCCAAGGGTACCCCACCCTTTGGGGGTTTGAGGGTTAAAATATGTGACCCACATCAAAATTCGTCAGGTCAACATTTATATCAGGTGCTGCAGATAAAGCCGGTCGTGTCTTTTTGTAATGGCCGTTTTTATGTTCTACAGTTTATAGTTTTCATCATTTTATGGGAAATTTTGGGGGATGAATCACCAATGAATGTTTGTTTGTAAAAAACTAAATAATATAAATTAGAATATTTTCTAGCTTCATGTGGTTTAAAATTATGTCATATTTTTTTTTATTTGTATTTTTTGTAACGGCAATTATAAAAAAACATTTGTAATTAGTGAAGGAACTTAATGCCGCCCAGCAGAACGAAGAAATGAAAATAATTCACTCCCGCAGGAAGATTGAACCTACTACCGTCGCATTTATATCCAGATGCTGTTCCACTGCGACAGCTCATATATATATAATATTAGATAATATCAAAATATATATGTATATACAATTTACATTACGTTTAGAGGAAGCTTAAAATTGGGCTTTTGTGCCAGGCCTGGACATATTTGCATGAAAATTTAAGGCTCTCAAGAGATAGGCGGTTATTCTGTGCTCGATAGCGATACGGTAATTTAGTTATATATGGCTAAGTTCGGTACAGTGGTGTAGAAAACTATATTATATTAACTGATTTTATATATCAGTGTTAGATAAATATATATCTATCTATTGTATTGTATTGTGACAATTAACAATTTATTAATTAACAATTAATTATGTTAATTAGGATTTCAACTTGAACAAATCATCAATTGTTAATAATTTGATGGCAATTGCTAACAAAATTTACCAAACACTATTCACTTATTACTTTTGCTTTAAACTATATTTACTTATAGAGGTCCTTATGGCACAGTATCTGACTGTAAAACATGACAGTAGTAGGTTCGATTTCCATTTGGAGTTATACATTTTATTCATTTAAAGTAATTAAAAGTAAGAGAGAGAGAACTTTAGAGTATTCTAGGGGGTTGTGTATGTGTAAGGTATGGTAAGGGTGCTTATAGTACCCTAGCTCCCAAACGGACGAAGCAATTACGATCTACATTATTTGACCAAAAAAATATATATTAATTATACATGATTTAAGAAAATATTTTAGCCATTTGATGATCACCCGTGTTAGAATATATTTATATTTTTTTAAAATATTTTATTAAATTTTGGCTTCGAGTCCTATATTATTTAATTTCATAGTCGAGTGTACCAAGATTCATTAAGCAAGGGCATGGCTTATTACGACACTCAGTACGTAGCAAGTCGGTTAGGGACTGATGGGAAATTGCTCTACTTATGTTCAATACCAATAACGTTTAAGGAACTTGTGTATAATATTTTAAAATATGTTTTATATTATTTATAGACAAACGAGACAGGTTGTGAGTTCAAGTACTACTCGAGGAAATGAAATAATCAATATTTTTATTTCCTCGAGAAAATGAAATAGTGAAAATAAAATGAGAAAATGCAATATTTAATATTTTTATTTCCTCGCTTTGGTATAACGAATCAAAGCGCAACGTTGAGTGCCGCCACTCAACATCCAATTTGAGGAAAGTGAGGAACGGAAGTATTTAAATAGAAACGGAGTATCTTAACTCTAGGTTCCCAGGTTCCCTCTGCTCTCACTCTGCTAAAAACTTTTTCATTTTATGTACGCATATATCCCTAGTGCTTAAGAGACTCCCCACATATTACACGTTGGGTGGTGGATTTCAAAGGCGCGGCACTTTGAAAATAGCTCATTCTCCCGATTAGGAATTAAACCCCAAACCATCACTTTACAATCAGAAGTTCTCAATAATTGGATACCTATAAAAATTACTTTAACATTATTCTAAAATCCAGCTCCACTCTAATTTCTAAACGAATCTTCTAACAGAATTACAAACTTTTATTTGAAATCTGATATTGCGGCACTGAAAATGTTAGAAATTCTCAGTTTTTGACTCAAATTTAAGTTGGTAAAGCAAACATCTTCTTAATAAAGTTTCTTTTAGCTTGACGCTGTATCTCGCATATTGTAGCAGGAAAGGAAGGGGGACCTAGTGTTTCTTCTTTTTGATATATGTATATAGGTATAAAAGGAGCTATACCCCATAGTGTGGTCTGTGCCTTTTTAAACTTTCTCAAAATTATAACTTATATTTTTTTTCTTATTTCTCTACTATTTAAACTAGACTTAAAATAAGACGTAATTATCTCTAAATAATTTAATTAACCTAGTGTTAAGCATATTATACCAATGAAACTTTCCTTTACTAAATGACTGACAGACAACGAATAGCCAATACTATGCGGCGTAGAAAGCTGGAAATTGGCCTTTTGAAGTGTAGGAAACCCCTAAGAGTCGATTCCTCAAAATTCCTATGAGCACAAGAAAATATGGAATTTCATAGTTCACGTAAACAAAGTTGCAAGCGGCCACTAGTTCTTTCTAATATTTTAAATCAAGATTTTATATGTAGTCGTATAAAAGCAAGACGCAAATGGAAGTCAGTATAAAACGTTTAGAATCTCCTCACCTCACACTGCCATTTGTTATCGTGATTTAAGTTATATGTAAATTTTAACAGCTTTAGTTCAGAATGTTGCTCTCTTTGGTGGAATCCAGTGGAATTCTTTATAAAATTATGTGGCACTTTCTTTATACAATGTATATAAAACAAGTCGCTTCCAACTAAAACGCTGGTGTCTTTCAAACTATGTAACCGGAATAAACGGATTTTAATGCGATTTTCACCGATTAACAATACAAAATATTAAGCATTTATAATGTGATTTTGAAAAAAATCATACTACTTATAAAATAAATTCACACTGTATCTCGCATAAGCAGGATAGATAGAGGGAAAGTAGGTACCTTTGAGGCACTCTCTGAGTGGGTAATACCACTTTAAGCCTAATTTCCATCAAGATATATTCCTATGAAACTTTATTATAATAAGAATAAAAAATAAACATAGATTTTATTTTTTGCTAAGGTTTTGCCAAAAACATTATGCTTATTTATTTATTTATTTTATTTCCGCTTCACGCTGCATCCCGATATCAAAAAAAATCCCACTTTTCACCGAGAGAAAATCTGGCAACGCTGACCTACTTATATAAATACGTACCTATGTATATACAATATTATTAAATTCGTAGAAGGGTTGGACGCAGGTGTTTATTTGTGCTGGTTATTGCAAGTCTAATATATACGTCTTGATAGATTCCTTTGGAGGTTATTTATTGTCAGTATTTTATTATCATACTTCCCCCGTGTATAGTGAAATATGCAAAGAAAACGTAATATTAGCAACCTAAGACACATCGTTCTCTTGTTAGCATTAGAAGCACTTGCTTTCGAATAAAAAAAGAATCATTAAAATCAGTTCACCCAGTCAAAAATTCTGAGGTAACACATATAAAAGAAATACAGTCGAATTGACAACCTATTCCTCAGAGCAACAAAATGAAAATATTAAATATTTCGTTTTCCTGTGTGGGAATCGTCCAATTTCACAATTTACTTAAACTATTAAGCAGAAAATCGATTGAACAATGGGATTTGCTAAAATTTCAATTAACTCAATCGAAATAATGATTGGTTAGGCCTATTTCCTTTCATTAGCGGATAGCGGATACTGTTCCAAGGATTATTTCGAAAATGTATGCAGATTTCCTGTGATGAGCTCCAGTTACAAACGTAGAATTGTCCGTTGCTTGTATTTGTAGTGGATTTTCACTTGGATTATTGGAATTCCTTCATTTTCACAATAATTTTCTTCAAATTTATAAATAATAAACAATTACATTGATGCTGTATCCCTTATAGCATGTAGCAGGGTAGGCAGAAAAACAAAGGCTTGTATTTATAATTCATTTTAATACATAAATATATATATAAATTATGAATGAAAACGACATCTCAAGATCGATATCAGACTTGAGAACGGTTTATAAATAAGTTTTTCTATATTCTGGTTAAATAAAGCACCACTTGATATATAAAGTCCATCTCCATTGATCCAGAGAAAAATGGTGACACACGGACAGAGGAACAAACAGATGGACCGCTATACGTCACTACATAAAACATTCATCAAAATAATTCCACAAAAACCTCAAATATTTTACTTTATGCGAAGACTCACAAGTAGCAATTAGTGCCAAAATGAATATTCCTAAACTTCAGTACAATTCAAAGCCGAATGTTCTCTCGTTAGCAAATATTTCGACAGCTACAATCAAAAATTGTACTTGTTTGAAAGAGATGATTTAAATCAAGTGTGAAACACTTTATACACTTTATAAATTCGCTTAAAAAAGAAGAATAGTTCAAAAAATACAATTTTTGTATACAAATGAGGTGTATGTAATTGCAATAAATAACAAAAATAAAAAATAAGGTTTTCATTTTCTCGTTCTGATAACGAGGCAAAACGCGGCGTTGAGTATCGCCACAGAACTACAATGCCTTCAGAATGAAGTGAAGTGTTAAGACGCTCCGTTCTCCTGGGTATTGGCTTAACACAAGGTTCCTTCTGCCTACCCTTCTATATTCGGAATACAGCATGAAGCAATTTATTTTTTAAATCAAATTTACAATCCTTACAAAAACTAAAGTAATCCAGAACGTCACCAATATATTACCAGATTCTAACCTTTTAAGTTCCCTTACACAGCACTTTTTAAGGTTCAAATCAAACAAAAGTGTACTCTATCTACCCTGAGTGATAGCCGTAGGTCGATTTAACAAAATGCGTGCACGCGTGACAGGAGAAACCTGTAATAAATGAATGGAGGTGGTGTTTTTAATATCATAGGTTAATTATAAATATATGTGGGTATGGATATTTAATCGTGCTCAGTTGGTTGTCTACGCCAAGAGAACGTGTGATGATCAAAATATCTTCGACAACACAATAACGATGATACTATAGGAGCGTCACGTAAAAAGCATGAGGATCCCCCAGAGGACCAATACATGCAAAAACCGCACCGCTACTAACCGATTGACGTTTAGAGTTATATTTAGCGAAACTCCGAAGACTCCGAAGAGAAGAAATATTAGACAGAAAAATATATTTGATATACAAAAAGCATAAAAAAATTAAAAATGTCAAATATTATCCTCTCCATAGATTGCTGTATTCGTATATCACAAAGGTAAAAGTAAAGTGACTTGACAAATACAGGGTATTATTAGAACAACGCCCGCTATGGAGCCAAATGTGCCGATTTGTTACCCACTTACGTAGGTAGGTAGGTGTACGTGTGCTGTACACCTTTTCAAACTTGCTATGTGTTCTCCTTTTTGGGCTACCTCCCTTTTAATCCTATGTATCTTGGTTTTACAGCGAAAACCTTGTAAATGAACATTTTAACTTTTCATCCTGCGATGAGAGCATAGGCTCCATAAGCTAGAATGCGTTCAACGTGTGACCGTAATCGCGACGGCAGTAGGTTCGATTACCTTCGAGTAGGGGGTATGAAATATTTTAATTTCTTCAACATCGTAATAAAATGGTTTTTCACTGTTCACAGCATAAAATCCATAAACAAATATATAATAAGATTTTTTATAGCTTTTTCCCCTTTAGGGTAGCAGAGTGTTAAGACATTCCATTTCTCACAATCTGCACAATTTTCGATACATTTTAGTTAAATGGAAACTGAAACTGGTGGAACTCAACGCCACACGTTATCTCGTTACCAGACTAAAGAAATAAAATTAATTTATTACACTAAGTGAGAATTGAACCCACAATCGTCGCGATTACAGTTATTTCTTTAATAAATACTTTACTCGAAGTTACTAAATTGCATACATTTACTAGATTTTCGTTTCTTAGCGTTGAAGCGGTCATAAGTGTACCCATTATTTACAATCACACACAACCTCTTCCACAGTCCCAGACAGAGTGGCAGGATTTGGTCAGTGGCAATGATAAAAGAACGAGTACCATATCCATTCGAATTCAGGTATTATTGTAAGTTTCATAGCTTTTCGTTTGCAGAATATGCTTAGATATTATTTAGAAATGTTAAAAATAAATTGAAAATTTTAATTATATAAAAAGTTAAACAAGCAATGGGCAAGCAGAGGGTTGAGACCCTTCGTTCTATACTTTTCCAATTTTCGAGACATTTCGTGACACTGGCTGTAGCTTCATGCTGTATCTCGCGTATACACTCTCGGGTAGGTAGTGGGAATCTGAACAAGACATTACGTGTACCGCCCTATGTCTTGATACAAGGGCCAAGGATATAAAAATAATTCGGAGACTGGAAATCGAAATTGCTACTCTCTCCGCTTTTGC
Organism: Heliconius melpomene rosina; assembly: GCF_056956725.1. NCBI lineage: Eukaryota > Metazoa > Arthropoda > Insecta > Lepidoptera > Nymphalidae > Heliconius > Heliconius melpomene. The sequence continues at coordinate 5,764,219 of NC_140400.1, forward strand.
TATAGCCTTTCAAGAACTGTGCCACGATAGTGTTAATAACAATAAAGACATAATCAATATTCATTATATTATATAACTAGTTTGTCATTGTAATTAAATCAACCGTCGCTGTATAGCGCCTAGAGGGTGTTGTTAAATGATTAATGTAATATTGTTATTCTAACTATTACGTGACACTTTGGTGGGGATAATTTTGGTTCTGACGTCACAGGTTCAATTTTCAGATAGAATTTTATATTTATAGAGATATAAATAGTGGTGATTTAGATAGCACTGAAATATATTCCAATTGGCTTCACTAGTTTTTAAGATATGGGTATCCATGCATTTGTGGAGGGAACTTTTATTTCGCCTCTCGAAAATTGGAAGGTAAGTTGAGAACGGAGTGTCTTAACACTATATTCTCTCGCGCTACCCTGCTATATGAGGAATACAGATTGAAACTATAATAACAATATTATTTATATTATTTTTGTCGTGTAAAGCCTGGTGTAGGATCTAGTTTACTATACAAGCCAACTGTACCAAAGAAAACAAGACAGATGACCATTTCATACATAATATATGTAGATAGATGCAAAAAATCATACTATTCAAGCAATGGCACACTCGTCTGTTCACGACGTTATTTATAGATGCTTAGCATAACGAGAGCTCTTTTATCTTGATGGTCCGATTATTGCTCTTCGGCGTGATTGAGGTTTGTTTTATTATCACGCTCTATCCCGCATATAGCGGGGTAGACAGAGGAAATATAGCGTTAATTTAAAACATTCCGTGCCCCACGCACCGCCCAATTTGCGAGACATTGATTGAGTGGCGGAATTCAACGCCGTGTTTTGTCAACTCATTAGCGCAAGGAAATTACAATAATTATTTTCCTGAAAAATGTATGAAATTGCCAACTTCATTACCGTAACTCATTTCATTCGAAAATATCAAAAATATTTCAAAAGTGTCCCCATTAGGGTGGATCCATCTCGTATTTAATAAAGGAATTAAAAATATTTACTTTTTGTTCTTTACAATCTTGCTATGAAAATTATTTTAAGACTATATGTGATTATAAAGACATTCACTTTTGAAATTATATTTGTAATTTAGTAAGACGCTGTTCAAAACACGCTTTCTATTTCGAAGTTGATGGCTTCAAATTCAAAGAAGGAATGAATCTTGGACAATAATAAGGTTTTGTTATAAAGCGATATAACGCGATGCTTAAAACTTGATGGATCCAGGATCTCAATATTGGAATCCTTCAGAGGATCGTGGTACTACTTTGTAATTTTTAAATTATATAATTTAATTGCTGCTTTAATTTTTTTTCTATTGCATAAGGCTGTTGAGGAAAATAAGGACATAAAATAAGGACTAATAATTTAACATATACAATAAGAAAGAATATTGTTTTAATTAAGGAGCCATGTTTAATCCGTATTATTTAATTCGTTAATCTCAGATATGACTTCAACTGGCACACCGCCAGGTACATTAATAACCGTTTTAGGGTTACTTGGTGGGAATAATGGAGGGAAATTATACAGGAAATCTATTTAGTAAGAGGTTAATTAAAGAATATTAATTATTTTGTTATTATGATTGTGTAGAGGGCTGTCGTGTAAACGCGATTTTCCATCTTCCTGGTGACATACGTAGCTGCCCACTTCTGTGCGGTTGGCAACTATGGCCTACCTCCGGCAGTGCTTCCAGGTCGATGCGACATGGCTACCTTCAAAAAGCGAATCTATCTCCATCTTAAAGTCCAGCAATGCACCAGTAGTTACAGAAGAACACCAGAGGGTGTTACACGGGATCGTGGACGGCTTTGATCACCTACCATCAGGGGACCCGTATGCTCGTCTCGATTTTTCTATTAAAAAAAGTAAATATGGTAAACATTTCATCGTGTATATTTAAAACTTCAAATATGTTGTTTAGCAAAAAAAAAATACATTATACATTTTTTGAAAATTTTCCAGATATTTTCCAGGTTTTTGACTGGCGGAACTTAACGCCGCGTTTTTACATTTTAATCAATAAACATGTTAACGAATAAATATTTAACTTTAATTGCAAGTAACTAAATATATACGGAACGTATTTGCAATAAAACGACCGTGGATTCATATATTTTTAAGTTTGAAAAGTCAGCGAAAACCGCTTTATATATGAAAATATCAGTATACACGGATCTCTCTGAAATGGAAATTTTACTTAAATACGCCTCAAACTTCATGGTACAGTAGTTAAAAGATTATTATTCATAATTAATTGGAATTGTTTTAATTAATTATCATATTTGTTTATTTTACAAACAAAAAATCAAACGTAGAGCGAAGTGACGTGACATTCTGTTTTATTTTTATAATTGTTATAAAATGTACGCGGAAATAAAGTTTGGCGTTAAAATTTTGTTAAAATTTTGTAAACTTAAAAAATTGGGGGGAAAGTGAAGAGCGGAGTGTCATAACACTAAATTCTCTACCTACCCTGCTACATGGAAAATACAACGTGAAAAAAAAAACAGATTCTTGCATAATAGTAATCTCGTAGCGTCTAACACAATTTTGTCGTATAATAAATATACCAAGTACAAATGAAGAAGTTGTCAAGAGACGTTGAGGGCAATTACTGCTGGCGCGAACTTGAGAACGACTTGAACATGAAGTATTCTGGGAGCAATCTGTAAATGAATTAAGTATTCAACCATTTTATTTCTAGTTTTTTTCTTAGTTTCATACTGTATCCCGCATATAGAGGGATAGGAGGGATTGAGTGTAAGCACGTTGTTTGCGGATTCAATTCCCATTTGAAATGTTTATTTAAATTTTTAGAAAAGTAATATAAAAATTAGTAATAGGAAAACTAATATAAAAAATTAATAAGCAGGGATTTCCTATATTTAAATTCTTAAATAGAAGTAAATTTGACCTTTTATAAAAAAAAGCCCACAAAAAAAGAGAGGATTTCCTAAAATTTCCTTTAAAATTCCCAGATTCCGTCTGCCTACCCTACTATGTGCAGGATAAAAATAAAGTCTTCTATATAAATCATCAATTGAAATAAAATTTATAACAAAACACAAGTAATTAATACAAATTTAATAAATTTTTAATCAATTCAAAAGTTTCCGATTGGTGAACGTGTAATTTAATGAATGCCAATTTAAGTTTGATTCAGATTTCGGAGTTCCAAGTTCTCGACTAAATAAAGAGGGATTGACAGTAATTATTAGGAAGGAATATTCATAGACTTGTTTAGTACAAACTAAATGAAAGGTAGGTTCGAGTAAAAAGTTTTTGTTTAAGCTATACGCTGTGCCCCCACATAGCAAGGTAGGTGTACAGGAAATAAGGGAACCTAGTGTTCAGTCTACTTCCCATTATGTTGAGTCAAAATCGACGCCACGCTTCGCCTAGACACCAGAGCGAAAAAATATATACTTCACCTCGAGTTGGGATCGAACCCACAACCACTTGCGTTTACTCGCGTTTATATTAATTTAAAATTTTAAATTAACTCGCGTTTACTCGCGTTTATTTATAGTCACGAGGCAAAAACTTTTTGTGGTAAGTAATAATTTTGTAAATTGTCGCAAATTGCTGTGGCTCTTTCAATGCACACATGCTATGAAAGAGCTACTTTCCCTTAAAAGCAACATTTAACTATCAAAATGTGATTTTATTGTAGTTAATAACACATCGAAAACCATTAAATAAAGCTTAGATTTATATATAAATATTGTTGTTTTATAATAATCTAGATAGTAATACGGAAATATCTGAATGGCGAACGAAGTATCTTAACACTAGGTTCCTAGGTTCCCACTGCTATCCTGCTATGTGTAGGATACAGCGTGAAGCTAAACATTCCTTCAAGTGGGGATCGAACACACAACTGCCCCATATCCAGTCTGGGCAATAAGACAATGCACGGCGTTGAGTTCCTTTGTTCAACACGTAATGCCTAAAACGGACGGAAAGACGATTGACGGAAATTAGGAAACGTAGTGTCTTAACACTAGGTTTTTCTCTGCGCCACGACGATCTCTTTTATATAGTAAGAGGTAAACCAAATATTTATGTTTTAACCAAGCCGGACAGCAAAACAAAGTTCGTTATTGCATCTAAACTTTAGATTCGTTAGCGGACTTTATAAGTGTAAGGACAGTTTTATGTGGAATATTTTAACATAAATCGGGGGCTATATTCTCTAACTGACATAACTTACTTTTGTTATAGAATTAGAATTTGTTTGGACAGCGATTTACATTTAAATGTGTTAGCGTAACTTTATAATGTAAGATTTAGTTTTAATTTTGTTTCAGTTTCATTGTGTATCTTTTATATTTAATTCACCACTTTCCACGTTACGTATTGAGTGGCGTAACTTAACACCGCGCTTAATCCTAGCAGATTGGTAATCTAACCTACAACCGTAGAGTTTATGATGGGACGCTGTCCTATTCCTACTTTATTATAATATTAAATCTTATATAACAAAAAATCTATCGAGATTTGAACCTGCACCGTTTATACATATAAGACCGACATGTACATAACTGTACCTAACTGACCTGTGACTTTCTTAAGATATAACAAAAAAATACTTACAAATATTTTTGACACTTTTAAAGTTTTTTTTTCATATTTATGAAAATAATTTAACAATATAAATGAGGCCTCAACGGGAAATCATAAATAGCGAGGAAATTTAATAGGGAAATCAATTTCGAGTATAACAAAACTGTTTTCTTATGGTTTCGGAAACACATTTAGAAAATACGTTTATTATTGCTTTTTTAGGAATATATTTTATTCTTGAATGTTCTTCGCGGGAATTCATTATTTTATAATTACTTTGCGCAATAAGACAAAGTACGGCGTTGAATTCCGCTGCTCAACACGCAATGCCTCTAAAGTGTGTTACACTACTAGGTTTCCTTTACCTAACATGTTAAAAAATCTGGAAAAGTCTTCCAAAATCAATTATTACTGAATTTACCGGTCTAGCATACCAAACAAGTATTTTTTTAAAATTAAACACGAATTACATTAAAAAAATATATTAAATTAAGCATTAATCTCATTTCAACGCAAAGAATTTCAGAGCGGGGAAATTAATAATTTCACTATAATCTTTCCTAGGAATCGAACCCACTATTATCACGTTAGTCAAGTGACTACCCCACTGCGCCAAGACGGCCTCTAGGAAAAAGTATTTTCTTCTTTTCCCAACGCGGCAATAAAAAAGTTTCCCCTAAAGCAAAATATCACTGACATCGCAAATCATATGGAATCATCATTCTTGTAATATTACTTGTGTGAACAAGATTTGGATTATATTGTTACGAAGCTATAACAAAATATTTAAGGGTTTTTTGTAGCTTAACGCTTTTTTACGCCTAGTATAGTATTTGGAAGTAATCTAGTGTTTAAGCACTACGTATTTATATTAAGGATGCATGTGATACTTTAAAAGTTACTTAATTTTTTATTTCAGCATAGCCAAGTGAAAGAATGAAAATATAAAACTCTTTTGAAACATTTTTTCATTGAAATAAATTATCAATATTAAAACAGTTACTTTATTTTTTATTTCAGCATAGCCAAATGAAAGAATGAAAATATAAAACTAATGAAACATTTTTCATTTAAATATCATCGGGCATTTTCTTTTTTTTTTTTAATGTTGAAGTCAAAAAATATCTATCCATATTCGATATCACGAGTCATTTTACTCAATGTATTGAATGATATTTAAAAATATTTTCATATAATAATCTGGCCAGATGTGAAAATATCACTTTTTTCAGTTGAATTCTTGTAAAAAAAAGTAGTTCACTGAAAAATATTTTCATTTAAATTTTTCCTTTCTTTTTGTTTCAAAAAAATCCGTAAATGCAAATTGTACATTTATAATTATTTCGTATGCGTCAACCATATCTATGTATGTATTTATGTTTTTATCTATATATATAAAAGGACTTGTCCTCACTGACTGAGGTAAGACGCACGCACAGCCGTAACCGCTGATGGTAGAAACGTGAAATTTGGACAAAAGTTTCCTTTTGTAATCTGGACATCCACTAAGAAGGGATTTTGAAAAATTTTAACCCTAAAGGGGTGAAATAGGGGTTCAAAGTTTATATGGAAAAAAAATTAAATCAGCACCGATTTTTATAAAATTTGAAATTTTGATTTTTAAAAGTATTTAATTGAACTCGTGTTTCATCGTTTTCTAGAATTCTCCCCCTAAGGGTGCAAATAAGGGGTTGAAAGTTTGTATGGGAAAATTCTTAAACCGCCACCGATTTTTATAAAATTTGATATTTAGACTCTTAAAAATATTTAATTGAACATATGTTTCATGGTTTTCTAGAATTCTCCCCCTAAGGGTGCAAATAAGGGGTTGAAAGTTTGTATGGAAAAATCTTTAATAAGCCACCGATTTTTATAAAATTTGAAATTTAGACTCTTAAAAATATTTCATTGAACACATGTTTCATGGGTTATTAGAATTCACCCTTAAATACGCAAGCAAAGCTACGCGTGTCCGCTAGTATACATATATTACAGGACCTATAATGATAGCTCATAATCGTAGTCCTTGTAAGAAAAAAAAAAGCGCGGCGTTGAGTGCCACCAGTTAAGGAGTAATGTCTTAAAAATAAATTTTGTATTTATGTTGAAATATAATAGTGATTAAGGTTGCTTTAGTCCAGGTTTCTTCTCTCTGCCTGACATAACAGCGAGAAATATATAAATATTATTTTTATTTAATACAAAAATAACTTATATACATAAACAGTTGCTGTAAGCGTTTAAGCTAATATAATACTTCGTAGAACGACCTAACATTAATGCTAGCAAGTTATGAGCAGTACAAGCTTCACACGTTCCAGACGTAACTAAATAGATAAACTAATAATATCTTCGCAGCGACCCAACGTAGATTGTAAACGCCGTAGTTTTAGAAGCGATTCCCACTCGGCGCAATCAATTATTATTATTACCTCGATTTCGTAACAAGGTAAAACACAGCGTTAAGTTTCGCCACAAAACCGCAAAATGGATGGAAAGTAGCGAACAGTGTCTTAACTCTATGCCTCCTCTGCTTATCCTGATATATGCGAGATATTATGTCGAGCAATAAAATTCCAGTCAAGTACGAGCCATACTCGCCCATCGAGACTTCCGTATATATAGTATTCTTTTTGAGGTACGGAATCTTAAGAACATAATAGACGGAAAATTAACAACGGAGAGTAGTAACACTACATTTTTTCTGTGTCCTGTAAGCAAGCAGGAAATACGTACGTGCTTAACGTTGCTTGTTGGTGTAACCACAAATTTATATGTATAGGACTCAAGGATCCATTTAAATTGAAATTCCAATATGCCTATATTGGAACTGAAGTGGCTTGGATATCTTATATGAGAGGAACTTGTGATTGTGAGGTTCTAGGACTTGGATTCTAGATGAGGCTAAATTTCTATTTTCCTTTTATTGGCATATATGGATTTTCTATTCATCACAATATGAACTGACAATATTATACCACTTTTTTCCCACTTTCTCTTATGTAGAAATATTTAAAAATATTGTAAATATTTCAAATATAAAGATTTACTTAAAACAACAATAGGTTTAATCAAATAATCTGTGAAAAAGAAAAATCTAATATATTATCTAGTTAACTAAATCGTTAGGATTCCTTGGTTGAATGTACAAAATGATAATCTCATTTTTCCCCTCTCTTTTATAAGAGAAATCCTCTTTTACTGATCCCCTACACTCCCTAACTTACTTAAAAGTTAAATATCTACTTTCTAGTTGCAGTAATTTTATCTGTGCATTGACTGTCAGTAACCTTATAACAAAAAAGTTGCTTACAATTTGCAAGAAATGTATAAAAAGTATAGAAAGAACACTTTATTTTACAATTAAGAAATATCCATTGTTCATTAGGTAAATTACTTGACTGAAATAAAAATATAAAATTAACTTTAACTTGAAACTTTTTTACTCTTTCTTATAATTATGTATTTAATTTAGAATTTGATTGAGAATTTGGTCAAAAAAAGATTAATTTTCATTGTATTGTTAAAGATTAGTAGCGCGGTAGTGGTCGTAGGTACGATCTTCAAAGGTTCTTCAGGAATTTATTATTTTCATTTCTCTGTATGTTCTCGCGCACATATCATAGTAAGCATAGGGAACCTGTGAGCTTAGTGTTAAGGTACTCCAATCCTATTAAGACCCTTCTGTTCACCACATTCCCCCGATTTTTAGAGGCATTGCGTGTTGGCGGAACTCAACGCCGCGCTTCACGTCCTTAGCAAACCGAGGAAATGAAAATATTATACATTTCCTCGAGTGGGAATCGAACTTACAATCCGTCTCGTTGCCCTCTACCACATATCATACATAAATATAAACTCGTAATTATATCTCATTATAAGTTATTTAAAATACGTAAAGTACACAAAGCACAGTGGGTGACATCTGTTTCTTATGCGAATAATTTGTAAGGAAATTTCTCAACGCGAACAAAAACCTTTGAAAAGTCAAACAAGTGATAACAACTTGTTCAAGTTTCAACGAGGCAAGGCGTGAGGGTTGCCCTTTAAATGGATTTATAATATACGAAGAAAGCTGTGCGAGTGGCACAATGGGGCAACGTTTGGCTGTAAGCGCTGTGAGTGTGGGTTCGATTTCCTAGCTAGGGAATGAAACAAAGGGCGGCGTTGATCTCCGCCTATATATATAGGCAATGTCTTGAAAATTGGTAGGTGCAGGGGACCTGTAAACTGAAACGCGAAGCTAAAATTAAAAGAACTGCCCAAGTGCGAGTTAGACTATTAATTCATTTTGATAAACTTTTTTTCTTGTGAAGTGACCATAAATTACCTCACTTAAATGCATTAATTTAATTTAAAAGCGTACTAAATTAATGCGGCGTTAAGTTCTGCCACTCTACGCAAAGCCTCCATAATTCAGCAGAAAGTGGGGAATGGAGTGTCTTAGCACTAGCTTCCCTCTGCCTACCCTTCTGTGTGTAAATGTAAATTTAAAAAGCGTTGACTTAACTTGACGCTATGATACATCTACATATGTATGTACCTATAACCAATTAGGTATGAATTTAAATTATAAAGAAAGCTTTTCATACATTAATAGGCTTCTAAAAGTTTGTTTTTAAACAATTAATCTTTATATAACAAGGAATAAATATTTCGCATAACGCCCCAGTGGTTTTGATTGACGATCAGTAATTTTACGGTTACTTGACTCCAAATTTTGGAGGAAAGGAATTGTTGTGACAACCGTTCTTGTTAATTTAAGTACTGAATTTTGTGGCACATTTAGAAGTATCTGTCTGACGCGCGACGGTTACGGGTTCGGTCTTTGTTAGGGGTAATATTATTATTTAGAAAGGCGGCCGCATGGTGGAAATGGTGCAGCAGGACATCCTCTGACTGTAAGAGTGACGGACAGCAACAGCATAATTTGAGTGGAAAGTGGAGAACGGAGTGTCTTAGCACTTAGGTTCACTTGGCCTTCCATGCTATACGTGAAGCTGTAGAGAACATGCTTTTACCTACCCCCCCCCCCCTTCACCCCCCGACACCAATAGAAATAACTAAAAGAAGTACCTATTTGTATATGATATAGAACACATTCTAAGCACCTAATGTAACCCACATTGACGTTTTGCAATGGTAGGTCCTAGATAAATGAACTATCCGATACAAAAATATTTTTTCTACTACACCAGTAGTTCCTGAGATAAGCACGTTCTACCAAATAAACTCTTCACTATAATATTGCTATATTTTTTTATGATACGTCTCAGCTGTTTTAAACGGAGTGTCCCATAAAATTATAATTTTATGGTCCCTCTATTATATAGTAAGTTTAAGCATTAAAACACCGAGCAAAGTATATATAATTTCAATGGAACGATTAAGACCTCTCAAAAGTTAACACTTCCCACTTTTTGATAAGAATTTGAAATTTCATGAAAGCTAGCTAGCTACTAGCTGCCTTTAAATTATTTTCCTTAAGACGGTAAAGTGACTTACTAACTAATTATACGAAGTTTGTAAATGTTATAAAGTGCAATTATGATTTGGCAATTTTATATATAGACTTTGGGGACCTGAACTTTGAAGATGAAAAGGTTGTCTAACTGTAAATGTGATGGTTGTGGGTTCGATTCCCGCTTGGGATAATGAGTTATTTTCCTCCCGCAACACGTAATGTCTCAAAAAGTGGAAAGTGCGTGGAGAACGGCGTTTTGTGATGTCTATTTATGTGTACTGTGTGTGTAACTTTACTGACCTCGAGCAGTACTGTCAATAAAGAAAAAAAATAGAAAAAAGTAGTAGCTATATATACTAAATAAACCAGAATAAAATCAAGAAATAAATAGAAATAAAAAAAGCACGAACGATCAAAGTCTGTAGTGTCGCAATATTTAATTAATAAAAATACCCTCGAACAGTATTTGAACCCATAGCTGTCAAAACCACGTGTAAGCGCTGCAGTGAAGCTATGAAAATAACTCTACAACTGTTGTTATTTAACGTTCGCTTTAAGAATATTTTTATAAAGTTTCAGGTACTACTTAAAGACAATTACACAGAAAGAACATTTAACGAGAGGTTTTCTTGCTTGTAACTTTCTGTGTAAATTAAAATATATATTTTTTTAGCTTCAAACTGTATCCCTCAAATAGCAGAGAGTATTACCTTGAATATAGACATTCTTCTAAGAAATAGACCCAAAACTTCTACTCTATACCACGATGAAATAGAAATTTTCATTAAAATAACATTTTCACCTTACCCCTTAAATTTATGGAGGGGTAAACTTTCAAAGAACACTGATATACTCGGCTGATCTGTTTCCTTATATCCCAGATAGTTATCCTCGAGGGATGGGAGATACTCGCTAGGGTTGATATTACACCGACGCCATGTTTCAAAAGATAAAAGTATTTTTTTCCTTTATAATTTTAAAATGTCGTTCGCCTAGTAAATCTTTGAACTTCACTGAACTACATTTTATGTGTTTGTCTGTCTGTTTGTCAACAGCATTCCTTAAGATTGCGTAATGGTAACAAGCTGAAATTAATAAAAATTAGTATAGTCCCTTAAAGCATAGAAAAAATAACTTTTAAGAAAGTTTTTTCCATATTTCATACCCAAAATAATTATTTTATGTAATGAAAAACTTTAGAATACTTTCCGTCCAAGAACCTAGAATTATATAATTTCACAAAATGATAAAATTACAGTACATACAAATAAAGAAAAAATATGAAAATTAGAAATTTATAGGTATCACTAAAATACCTATAAATTTTCAATTTTCACCAAAAAAAATCATTACAAACTTATATTCACACAAAATTTTCATAGAAAAAGAAACGAAATATCCCATTTTCTATAAAAACGGTGTAACTATGAACTCTACATTGTCAACCGCTATAAATCTTAACGTTAGTTATGGGACTATATTTTATTGAAAAAAGAAGCCTTAATAGATGCTTATTGCGCTATCGTTTTGTAATTTACCTTATTTATGACGCGAATATGGATAAGTTTTGGGTAAACAACATTTTTCTATGTATAGCTTTTTGCTGAGAAGCGGCGTTGAGTTCCGTCTCTCAACACACGATGTCTCGAAAATTGATTGGAAAAGTAGTGAAGGGACCAAACATAAGCCAAAAAAGGAGATAAATGAAAGAAAATTTCGTATTTCAAATATTAAAAAAAAAACACAACTATTCAAATAAATTAACAGAATTTAAACCTACCTAGGTATCCAGGTAGATTTAAAAACTAGGTACCTAGTTGGAACCATATCTTAAAGACATCCTCATCCTAACTATATAACCTGTCCAAGCAAACAAGTTAAGATATATTAACATCTATTGATTTCCACGTCCTTGGCCAATATCCAAGGCGTTATGCCACGAACACGCCATGTATCAGACCCATCATATCTAAATATACATTTCCTGGGATTATAATACTTGTGCTCCATGGTGTTTATAGTATAGGCTATTTTTCACTAAATATCTAGTTATATATCTTTTTTTGCTTCACGATGTGTCCAGTGCATAGAAAGGTAGGATCCTGGGAACCTAGTGTTAAGACATATACAAAAAAGGATCATGCAAACAAAGGGAATCTAGTGGTAGGACCCTCCGTTCGAGAGTATTCGAGATACTGTATTTTTGGAAATATTTTATTGATCATTCTCGTCCTGATATATGAGACGTTGAATTCCGAATTTGGAATTCCACTCACACACTGGTGGACAATTTCACAGTAAATAATAAACGCAGTGTTTTAACAACAAGTTCCCTCTATCTACCGGACAAGCTGGCTAAAGCGAGAATCTGAAAAAAAAATTGTCCGAATAAAAATCGAACCCACTACCATTGAATTATACAACCATAGTTAATCTATGAAACAAGACTACCGAACTCTACTCCTCTTAATTTATCACGAAGTTCTTATGCAACTAAACCCCTTTTCTTATCCGGATCAATTTCGAAGTTCGCTTTGGATTTAACTAGATACTTAAATCAATTACTGTAGCAAAAGAGGATGTTTATTGTTTAAGTAATAATTCATCGTGCCTTGTTTGTGAGAGATACAAAAGCTTTAATTTGTAGGTTATTTATACATTATTATAAAATATTCTTCTGATATTATTAATGTGAAAGTTTGTGAGGATGGGTGTTTGTTACGTTTTTACACAAAAACTACTGAACGGATTTTGATGAAACTTTACAGTTACACAGCTAATATATAAGAATTACACCAAGGCTACAAAATTTCAGTAAAGATTTTTTATAATTTAGTATAATATAATCAGCGGGCGAAGCAGCGATGGAAAGGATCAAAATATTTCATTGCTCCGATTTGGATCGAACTCACAACCGTCTTATATTTATATTTTTATTTTTTCACTCTGGTGCCAGGGCAAAAGTTCGAAAAATTCGGCAGAAAGTGGGGAATGAGTATGATGAGGAAACCTAGCGTTAAGCGCTAGGTTTCCTCTGCCTACCCTATTATACGCGTCATACAGCGTGAAGCTGATTTTATTTTATAGTTTATTACTTCAGTGGAAAACATACCTAAACAGGAAACTGTATGTCTACAACCTGCATGCATGATATTTCACGGTCTTATCTTCATTTCATCACATGAGGAGTTATAGTATTAATAGAGGGCGTATATCTTCTTCCTTTGTCATATAGAAAAGTAGGGGACTATAGAAACAGTAATAATAGACGAATAAACTGTGATTCTTGGTTTTATGATACGTTAAATCAAAAATTTGCTTCACGCTGTATCCCGCACACATCAGGGTAGGCAGCAGGAACTTTCACTTACATATTAGACTATTAATCCTCAAAATTTCAGCTTTGCCAAAATGAAGTAGGTCTGGAGGCCCTGGGATCTTAGTCTAAGAAGAAAGACATATGCTAACACATTAATACTCCCATTAGAAGCAATTAAAACAATTATAGAAGAACATTGTCAAAACACACCAAGAAAACGTTAGGGAAACGAGCGATTATGTTAAAATAAGTTTATGTTATGTTGGTTTATTTCAATTTGCTTTACGCCTTTTTGCCTCGAATTAATTTTAAATGTTTCCCAGTTTTGTATTTAATGAACAAAGTTCGTGAGATGTATGTCAGTTTGTATACCTTTTTTGTTTTGTTTTTGAATCTGTTATTATATTGAATTACTTAGTATTTTATTATTATTATTGATATGATACATAGTCAATGGAATTGGGATCCTTGTATTTTTTAAATGTATGGTAACGCCACCAGTAATCGACACCAGAAGTAAGTAGCATATTTTCATTACACATTTAAATAAATAACCGAGGCCTGTCGTGGCGCCGAGTAAACACGAGGTTGTAACACCAGAATTAGGCGGAAAATAGAGAACAGAGTGTCTTACGTCACACGCTTGTGAATCTGCGCTACTACGGCCTTTCCCTTTCGTTTTTTTTAATAATATTTTATATACATTTATTCGAAATTTTCTTTTAGGTCTTTCACCGTATTTAAAAGCTTAAATACTTTTATCAAATACAACGTAACTTTAAAAAAATACAAAGCTTGTAGTAGAACTAAAAAAAAGATCTACAGAACACTAATCCAGGCCACCATTGTAAATATTGTTTTTCTATATCAGGGCGGAAAACATAAAAACTAATGTTGTTAGCTTCCTGTTGTATGTATATACAAACATGAATGTATGTATGTATTTATAGGATTGTTCATGCGGTGTTTTTTATGTTCCCATATTTATATTTTGTTAGAGCCACCCTCAGTGATGGGTTATCTATGGGCTTGATGTTCCTTTCTTTTATTTACATGAAATTTCTCGTCATGGGGCGCTGACAGAATCTTTTGATAAATTACTTTATGCTCTATTTATAAACATTTTGTTTAGCAAATGCACGGCGTTAGGTTCCGCCGTCTAACAATCCATATTAAAAGAGTTAACAACGTCGAGGCATTGTGGTCGCACCGCGCTATGGCGTTGAGTTCCAAAGCGTACGATGTTCCTTGACTAGGAATCGAACCGCAACCTGTAGCGCTTACACTCCCACGCTTGTAACTCTGCGTCAAGATTGTTCTCAAGTACTAGTTTCTTAAGGAAGTACGACGAATATTTAAAGATACCCTTATCATTTAGTAAACGAATTTGGATTATCATGAATGCTGTAACGGTGTAACGGTCCCCCATTAATCCTAAAGTTACGGCACCTTGAGAGCAATTTCAGAGATTTTTATTTTGGATGGAAATACTCTATTTAGTAAATATTTTTAGGTTTGATTTTCATGTGTAGGGCCCAATCCCACTCTTGAATGGGATATATTTTCATTTCTCTTCTCCAGTAACAAGTCGAATTTTGATTGGTGACATGTGGCTAGCAGAGACTTCCAAGGACGGGTTCCAAGAGGTGCGAGTACAGATCCCACTATGTTCTATTTTTTATACGTTATCTAAAAAAATATTTTGAAACTATCTTTGATACAGTCAACTCACTTGCTATACCCACAAATTAACGGACACTAAAAATGGAGATTGGAGTGACCATCCCTTACTAAAAACTAAAAAAACTCTCCCTCTCTCTAATTAAAAAAAAAATCTCCCAGTGTATAACACGCACATATGCTATTTAACAACTAATAGACTTCTGATAATGCTAACGTGACGTTCTATAGGGATGCCAATGTATGGGTATATGGGTATCGTCACGGGCCTCGTAATTACATCACAGATTAAGAGATCGAGCATCCTTAGCTTTTGTGATGTCTCTAATGGTTGTATTGTATGGAATCTGATTAGAGAAATTTATGTCTTATATGGGTAAGGGAGTAGTGGGTTCGATTTATTCTAATTTTATGGTTGTGTGATGTCGTTCTAATAAAAATATAAAAAAAAATTACTTTTGCTAGTTGCGTACCAATTTGTGTATAAAGGAGAGCGGAGTGTCATGACAATAGGTTGTCTCTGCTTACCTTGCTACTAACGAGACAAAGCGTAGAGGCAACAAAAGATTCTTGTCACTACTTTTTACAGTGGAATACAGATTTCAAGCAAATTTAAACTTACAGCAAGTGCACTATTCTTACTTTTGTATCCCCATATGCAGTTCCTATGGGAAATTCAACCACTTGTATTTATAGTGACAAGGAATCTGAGTAGCAAACCGTCGAGCGAGTCGGTGTTTTGTACGGAACACTTATATTATTTGAACTAACATAGATATAATTATGATTTTTAGACCAGGATTGATAAGGATTTTCATCCAAACAAACTCTTCAACTTTGTAATGTTTTTTATAATATTATATAACTTTATGTTACAAAAAGTCAACTGAGTTAAAAGAAAATAAATTTGTGGATGTAGTTTGTCCATACACACATTTTTTTAACAAATCACTAAAAAAAACACTTCTCTTCTTTCTTTATGACGTTCAGAGCACGCCACTTCTCATTTCGCCACGTCACGTTGTATGGAGAACAAAACCTATACCTCCAAGTTTGTAGGAGCTACTGTGACACACAAACGTTCATACAATACCAATTGCTGTGATTATTCTTGCGTCATTCTGCCTTACCGTCACGTAGCAATTAGTTCAGTTATCATGTTCCACTTCAACATTGCAAATTCGTTACTATTATTATTAAGCGAAAATTTTCTTGGGTTTCATACAAGGGGAACCCTAAAAAAGTATAATATGCAAATAAACAACAATTTCTACAACTGTTGTTTTCTTTGTACTACGCGGTAAATTGAAGTACTTTATACTGGACATAGTTTCAGGAACTGCATTTATTTTAAAATATAAATCAGTAGTTTTATTTGTCAAGAAACATATATATATATAACAATCAACAATCATATATATGTGGGTTCGGCAACTTAACCATTGATATTTGCGTGGATTCGATCCCAATCAAGGGAATTATTATACTTTATATATGTTTTTATTTCCCAAATTATACCAATTTTTTTTCATATCCTCGTTCTGGTGACAAGACAAAGCGCGGCTGCCATTCGACAGTCAAGATCTCAGTGAAAATTAATATCCTGGAATCTGGCCTAGTAGGACTAGTATATACTCATATAATATTAAAGTTTTAAAGGAAAATATTAAAATATAACATAATCTTTAAACTATTTTACGTTATTAAACTATTTTGTTAAACCAAACTATGCAATAACACCAAAATTTAGTCTAATCTAGACATCTTGAATTAAGACATAAAACTGAGATTAATAACCAAAGTAGCGAGTTCAAATTAGAATATCCGAGCTCCGTTAATTGGACTAGAGCCAGCTGTCAGTTTGTCTTAAATTATTCTCAGAGAGGTTAGGTACGATAATAAGATTTCAACTAATTTATTAAGATTTTTTAAAAATAAATAAAGAGAAACTAGAACCACAACGTCTGTTTGTAAACGCGACGGTTGTGGATTCGATTTCCATTGAGGGAGGATGAACTATTTTCTTTTTTTCGCTCTGGTAACCAGTCAAAACGCTGCTTTAAGTTCTGCCATTTAACACATACAATATCTCGAAAATTGGGAGGGAAATCTGGGACGAAGTAATCTTAACACTAGGTTCCCTTCCTTCTCTACCCCGTTTACTTCCTTGTCTACCCTGATATGTGCGAAAAAATGTGTAAAAAATTCTGACTCAAGCATTCTCTTTTATGTTTCTTTTATTTAGCTTCAAGCTGTATCCCGCTCATGGTTCCATTAAGGCACTTCTGTTAGTACGTCAAAAGTAAAAAAAAACATTTCAGTGTTAGACTCGCGCACGAAGGATTCCGTACCATTATCTAATTTATTTAAACGGCTAAAAACATACGTTTGTTGTTTATTTTATTTAGATTTTTAGTATTTGTTGTTACAGGGAATATATTACTAAAGAACTAAATCAAATTAAAAGTACAAACGTAGTAACTTATTTCAAGTAAGCAGAAATGCAGCGCATTAAATATTAAGTAGATTGTCATGTCATTATTAAAGTTTGAAAGTTTCCAACTCAACTCAAAAACTCTAGCTATTTAAGTGTTGGACTTTGAACTAATTTGAAATAAATGTGGAAAATAATAATTTATTATTTTATATAAAGCTTATATTTTTAAATAAATTACGGATTATTATATAACTAACTTTATCACTATATATCTTTTTAGCTTTTCGCTGTAGCGCTGTGGGTAGGAGAAAATGGAGAATGAAAGTGGGAGTCTTAGTGGGAACGGAGTATCTTAACTACTAGGTTTCCAGTGTCTACTCACTCAACTCAAAAACTCTAGCTATTTATGTGTTGCACTTTGAACTAATTTGAAATAAATGTGGAAAATAATAATTTATTATTTTATATAAAGCTTATATTTTTAAATAAATTACGGATTATTATATAACTAACTTTATCACTATATATCTTTTTAGCTTTTCGCTGTAGCGCTGTGGGTAGGAGAAAATGGAGAATGAAAGTGGGAGTCTTAGTGGGAACGGAGTATCTTAACTACTAGGTTTCCAGTGTCTACTCACTCAACTCAAAAACTCTAGCTATTTATGTGTTGCACTTTGAACTAATTTGAAATAAATGTGGAAAATAATAATTTATTATTTTATATAAAGCTTATATTTTTAAACAAATTACGCAGAATTATATCACTAACTCTCTCACTATATATCTTTTACTTTTATACGATGTAGCCCGCGCATTGGAGGATAGGAGAGTAGGAGAAAATGGAGAATGAAAGCGTCTTAGTGGGAACGGAGTATCTTAACACTAGGTTTACAGTGTCTACAGTGCGGGATGCAGCGTGAAACTAATTTAAATTTGATTTAATATAATTTTATATGTAAATTAACACAATGTCTCTGTGGTTTCGAACCTAAACCATAACGATTGTGATGTATTGTTAGTACCAAAAATATATGGTCATTATAAAGAGATTAATTTTAATATTAATCTCGCTAATAAATTGACACAATTAATTTACTTTGTGTAAAACCAATATTTCATATTTTGGTCAAAGGGCTATTATGAGTTTATCATAAATAGATATTAATTGAGCTCGTCGTGGCGTAGAGGCACAAGCGTGTCCATTATGGGTTCGATTCCTTTTCATCCCGTTTCCTTTGAAATTTCAAGAAGTAATCTCTGCTCTCTTTAAGAAAGCCCAATACTGGGTTGGTTGGCGCTTGATGAGGGAGGCCTACGTTCAGCAGTGGACGGCGAAAGGCTGATAAAAAAAATCTGCTCCTCTACATTTCCTAACTTATATGCCAATCTTAAACTTTCTAAGTGCATTAGTTTGGCACATAGCGGGTAGGTAGACAGAATCAAGGAACCTAGTGCTAAGAGACCCCATTTCCAAAGGCACTTCCGTTTACCACGTTCCACCGAATTCTCGAGGCATCACAGGCTTGTCAGTTAAGGTTACCTGTAAGAAATCACTAATAGTGATAAGGTCGCCTTTGCATACTACTCTATGCGCTAAATGTGTTTATTGTTATGTTTTACTATTTATTTATGTGTTAGTTTATATTGCTATTCCTATCTCTCTTGTAAAATTCTTATTTCCACTATGTATGCAATAAAGAGTTTTATCTATCTATCTATCTATCTTGTTGAGTGGCGGAACTCAACGCCGCGTTTTGCATCGGTACCAGAGCAAGAAAATAAAAATATTAATATTTAATTCTGAGTGGGAATCGAGGCCCCACGCTTGTTCCGTGTTTTATATACACTGATAATAATTATATAGATTTACATTTTATGTCTAATAAAATATTCATTATCTAAGCCAAAGGAGCGGTGAAACGCAGATTTAATCGTATAGTCCTCGAGCGTATCGCACAGTGCACGTGCAAATGAAACGGCTCTAATTCAGACTTAAGCCTGCCTGAGCTTGTTTCTACTTGGCTGGTGTGACCATGGGTTTTGGAAGAATATGGATTTTTTTTTCAAATATTATATGTAATAGATGCTATATTTGAAATTAGTGCACTGTGTCTAACTGAACTGGTGATGGTTGTGGCTTCGATTCCTACTGGAAGGAATAAATATTTCCATTTCCTCATTTTGGTTATGATAAAGCATGGAGATGAGTTCCACCACCGAGCACGCAGTGTCCCGAAAATTGTTTGTGTGGAGTATCTTAGAACGAGGTTCCCTCTGCCTACTCTGCTATTCCTATGTGAAGCTATTATAAGAGGATGAAGGGGTTGTTTACATATTATTTGATTAAGTTTTATTTTTATTATTTAAAAAAAAAAAAAATATTTTATTTTATATCATACTAATATGAACGTAAGTTTGCTCGTTACGCTTTCACGTCAAATTTTCTCAACCAGATTATTATGAAACTTTATACACATATTACACCTGAACCCATTTGAGTCTCTAGTATTTAATATTTTTCAAGCACGGCGTTAAATTCCACCACTAAACACTCAATGCTCCCAAAATTAAACGGAAATTGGGGAACAGAAGTGTCTTAATAGGAGTTGAGTGGACTCCCTCCGAGTTAGGTGTCTATTCTACATACTATAATCTATACAATTTTAGATCAAATCTAAGCAAGTCTCACACCAATCATACACACTCTAGGGCCGTCTAATTATACAAGTGTCGTAGTGTCGCGAGTGTCGTTACCAGCGCTAATTGTTCCACTGAACCAATTCTTGTTTTGTTTGCGCAATAACTTAAGGAACTTTACGTTTGAGGGGTCGAGGTCGAAACTGTGGAAATAAGGATGGATTATTCTTTGTAAAAATTATATCTCTATATGTATTATGTTTTAGTTAGTTAAATAATGAATACGTTCTTTTTTTATTACTGTCTCTCATTTTTATAATTTTTAAAGTGTTGTTCCAGACTCGAGAAAGAAAAATACTTTTTAAAACAGGTATAAAAATTGGGCCAAAGCGGCAAATGAACTCGCACCTCTTAGACGGATTCCAAGTTTACAGTTAGATGCTGTGCAGCTTCCATTCTACAGCCTCAAAGGGGGCTCTTAGAAATTAGTGAATTTTAAACAAAACAAAAACACTTGCGCCACCGAGACAAACCCAACGGCGTATCAAAAATAATCACTGTTGCAATAGTTATAAGGGTACGAAGGAACGCACGCACATACCTACACGCTAAAAACATAACCCTTTTATTAGGGCTTCGCCACAGTCAAGTTAAAAAAAAATACTGATTTTCGACATATAAACAAAAAATATTAAAAATATTTTTTTTATTTTGATATAAGTACCTATACACTAAAGAAGGAGTTCTGTACTTTCTATTTACCTACAGAAAATTTCATTTCCTTTGAGAAACTGTTTTGCATACAAATATAGTGTATGTAATTTAAAAAATAAAGTTTATTTTCCTTTGACGTGAGACGATACGTTCAGTTTCTGCCTCTGTGGCGATTCAGATCAAATGCATGTGATAGGAAATCCTGGAATTTTCACTTTGTGTGCGTTATACAGGAACTACTATATGGCGTTATTTCTATATAAAATATATAGTTTTACAACAATAGCTTGTAGTTGTAAGTAAATTAGTCGATAATGAGTATGGCACGCGGTCTATGTCCGCAGGCAAATTCGAGGTTCCTAGAGTGCACAACTATTATGGTGACAGAACATTAAGAAAACGTGTACCCTATGTGCTTAATGGTTTGCCTGAGGACATACGCCGCGAGCCAGACTTAAGGAAGTTTAAAATTAAACTTAGGGAGTATTTTTTGTCAAGTGTTAATTGAACACTTAACAGAAAATACTTCTTAATTTAATTTTAATCTAATATTAATTTCATTTTAATTTAAATTATATATAAAGAGACTCGAGCTCCTGCAGTCAAACTCACAAAGAGTTTTGCAGGTCACTGTTTAACTTTTTTGTGTATTGTTAAATGGTACTAATAAAATAAAAAAAGAAAAGAAAAAGGTTACTAACTTTCGTCTAATAGTAACTCTCTTGCAATTAGAGTGTATTACAAACCATATGTCATATACAATCTGGTTTTCACAGCGATAGCGAAAAGAGCGAGAGCGGGCGAAACGAACTCCTCTTTAATATACTATGTTTATATTTCCACCAACAAAGAGTTCTGTATTTGTAATTACTTCACTTTCGTTCTAAAAATGATCAAGTTCATTTCAACTCTTTCTCTCCGACATTTCTTTACTTCAAAATATTCCTTAATGGTCCCTCTCCGCTCTTGATAGAAATCTAATTTAGAGTTATTTGACAAAGCGAACGAAGCCGCAAGGAAAAGCTTTGTAGGACCTAACAAGAAGCATTTGAAATTTTAACACAATAACAGTTTCTATGACAACTATTATAGTTCAAATTGTATTAAGTTATATATATTATATTATATGTATAATTTATATTATATATACCCAGATATATTGTCACCCTCCTTGACTTAGACCCACAGTCATTATGCCTAAACAATGTAATTATTAATGTATTGATTATGTTATATTATAATTATTGTACGAAATAGGAAACAATAATTAATTTGTACAAATCAAATTATAATTGTTTAATACTTGCAAGCAACGGTTATTATAATGAATACACAAATTATACTAGCATTTACCCGCGGCTTCGTCGCAGTAGTTAAATTGAAATAACTAGGTTTTTTTCAGATTAACACTGTATCCCACAAGAAGCACGATAGATCAAGGAACCTGTAATAGTGTAAACACACTCCGTTGTCCATTAACATACTTCCGTATCCCACTTTTCGCCAAATTCTTGACGCATTGCCTCTTTTTAATATTTAATCCTAGCCAGTGGTTTCAGAAATTAACAATAAAAAAAATACCTCTTATTATTTACTATTCTCATAAATGTCCCGTTACTTGTTCCATTTTCTGTATTGACAAACAAAACGTAAAAAAATAAAAAAAAATCAAATTAATAGTAGCTATCCGTCACGTTAAAATGCTCGTAACTAGATTTAAAAGTCAGCATAAAATCGCCAACATATGTACATAGTAACACTCGTTCCTACGCACCGATGGATACAAGAATCACCAGATACCAGATAAGCGATTCATTTCATCCATATATATATACACACACACATATTCATACTAGTAGCTTCATTCGTCTTCGCCCATATCGTTGAATAGAAAACTATCACCGAAGTAACTTTTACTGCAGCCACATCGAAACGGTTAATGTGATGTATTAACGTTAAATATAGCAATTATATATTTTTATAGATTTCCTTGGAGCATGTAGTAGCTAACATAAAAAGTTTTATTCAAATCGGGCCAGTAGTTTCTAAAAGACAATAGAAAATATCATCATACGCAATAAAGTGAGAATTGACCACGTACTGTTTTAAATTATATAATTATATGTTAGTATGTTCTGTTTTATAATAAACATAATTATGTTATGAAAATGCAAATTTTCTTTACAATGTTATAACATATGGAAATGGAATTTATAATCCATTTTGCTAATTTGAGGCCGTAATTGGCAAGCGTCTGGGACAGTGTCCATGGTTCTAAGTTTAAACGCGATAGTTGAAAATTGGGCAGAAAATGGAGAAAGTTCTCGTTCTCGAGAGAGAGAAAGGATCCTGTGAAATTTAAATGGGTTCCGATTGTTAATTCTGAAAAACTATTACACATATTGGAAATAGTGACATAACACTATAGTTTTGAATAGCTTGCAAAAGATAAAATACTATGCAAAAGATAATATTTTCTTGCCACATAAATCTTTTATTGCTTTAACTTTAACTCCATCCTCAACCCTCAAACGGGAAGAAACTCTCTCTAAAAACAATAACACTGAGAGGAAATGCAATCCTTTCATACATTTCACAATCCAATAGTCTGAAATGTCGTGATCTTAAAAATAAAAACATTTGATTCAGTCGCACAGCTCCACCGGGCACTCGCTTTGTGGGAAAACAATGAAAAAGTCATCATTCAACTGGACTACAATATTCGTTAGTTGTAGGATTTTTTGTTTTCAACTTCTATGGACGATGACTAAAAACTTAGTGTTAAGACACTGTGCTCTCCGCTCTCCATCTTTAAGTAATAGTAATAATAAGTAATAATCATAGTAATAAATGAACTATGAATAAGTTCGTTCCAAATTTGAAAAAATGATTTATTTTAATTCCTCCGCTTTAGTAGACATAATGCAGCGTTGATATCCGCCACTCAACACGAGAGAAACAGAGTGTCTTAATAGTAACTTCGTATCCAGCTTCTAGTTAAGAAAAATATGAAAATAATAATATTCTCTAAATCTTATATCTATACTAATATAATAAAGCGGAAGAGTTTGTTTGTTTGTTTGTTTGTTTGTTTGTTTGAACGCTAAGATCTTTGGATCTACTGGTCCGATTTACTATGTTTTTGTTTTGTATGAAAGCTGCATTCTTCAGAAGTGCTATAGGCTATATAACATTACATTACACATATGTACTAATAAATTAAAATATTTTCTAATTTGACATGCAATTTATTCTGCCATGTTAATAACAACCGTCGTTGCTAAGCACCGGTTTGCAAAATTTCTTTGTTGTTTTAAGAAAACGTCACCCAAAATGAACTTATATTTTGATATTCATCCTTATAAATATATTATATAATATTTAATAAATATTCTATAATATTTAATAAATATTCTTATAGTTGAAGCAGGCGTAGCCGCGTCCGGGTCCACTAGTCTATACTAATATAGTAAAGCGGAAGAGTTTGTTTGTTTGTTTGAACGCTAAGATCTCTGGATCTACTGGTCCGATTTACTATGTTTTTGTTTTGTATGAAAGCTGCATTCTTCAGAAGTGCTATCATTACATTACACATATAAACTAATAAATTTAAATACTTTCTAATTTGACATGCAATTTATTCTGCCATGTTAATAACAACCGTCGTTGCTAAGGAACGGTTTGCAAAGTTTCTTTGTTGTTTTAAGAAAACGTCACCCAAAATGAACTTATATTTTGATATTCATCCTTATAAAAAAAAATATCTATAATATTTAATAAATATTCTTATAGTTCAAGCAGGCGTAGCCGCGTCCGGGTCCACTAGTCTAATATAAAATACCATAGACAACAAATAACAAGTACAAGTAAACAAATTGTAACCCTTGTAATAACAATTGTTGTGCCTCAAATCTCACCGAAAAAACATAAAAATGACCTTTCTAAAGATATTGCCATAAAATTGCTGCTCTAAATCAAAGTAGAGCAAAGGACATTCGACCTTTTTCCCCATAAATAAGAGCTAGACTATTATGCTGCTATTTTGATGACGTGTCAAAGCTGTTTACACTAAGATGTCGATGTATTCAAATTGCAATCTTAATACTATAGGAATAAAGTATGAAATGTAGTGAGATGGTGGTGTACGTAGAGAGACTAAGACAAAGCCATGTTGAAACTCAAGTGAAGTATTGTCATGCGTCACTTGTGAGGAAACTTATATATGAGGAAATGAAGCTGAGGTCTACTAAGATAATAGTAGAAAAAACTGGTACAGCTGGATTTGAACCTGCTTTTTTTAATATCATGTTGCAGAAATTTTAATATCTTCGAAGATATTGTCTATATATATAAAAGGACTTGTCCTCACTGACTGAGGTAAGACGCACGCACAGCCTTAACCGCTGATGGTAGAAACGTGGAATTTGGACAGATGTTTACTTTCGTAATCTGGACATCCACTAAGAAGGGATTTTGAAAAATTTTAACCCTAAAGGGGTGAAATAGGGGTTGAAAGTTTATATGGAAAAAAATTTAAATCGGCATCGATTTTCATAAAATTTTAAATTTAGATTTTTAAAAGTATTTAATTGAACACGTGTTTCATCGTTTTCTAGAATTCACCCCCTAAGGGTGCAAATAAGGGGTTGAAAGTTTGTATAGAAATTTTTTTAAATCGCCACCGATTTTTATAAAATTTGAAATTTAGACTCTTAAAAATATTTCATTGAACATTGTTTCGTGGTTTATTAGAATTCACCCCTAAGTACGCAAGCGAAGCTGCGCGCGTCCGCTAGTCTATATATATAAAAAGGACTTGTCCTCACTGACTGAGGTAAGACGCACGCACAGCCTTAACCGCTGATGGTAGAAACGTGGAATTTGGACAGATGTTTACTTTCGTAATCTGGACATCCACTAAGAAGGGATTTTGAAAAATTTTAACCCTAAAGGGGTGAAATAGGGGTTGAAAGTTTATATGGAAAAAAATTTAAATCGGCATCGATTTTCATAAAATTTTAAATTTAGATTTTTAAAAGTATTTAATTGAACACGTGTTTCATCGTTTTCTAGAATTCACCCCCTAAGGGTGCAAATAAGGGGTTGAAAGTTTGTATAGATTTTTTTTTAAATCGACACCGATTTTCATAAAATTTGAAATTTAGACTCTTAAAAATATTTCATTGAAAACATGTTTCGTGGTTTATTAGAATTCACCCCTAAGTACGCAAGCGAAGCTGCGCGCGTCCGCTAGTAGCTTATATGACTGTAAATATATTTTTTTATTTTTTTTTTGTTGATAATTTCCAAAAATCTTATCGAAAAGAAAAAGGAGCTTAAAATCAGAAATTAAAGTATAGAAATAGCATGTTGAAATTCACAAAGCAGTTTTCAGTATTGTGAATTTCAATCAGTTACCACGGCGAGTAGGAATCGAACCTACAACCGGTCCCGCAACGACTATCTTCACTCTTTGTATTTAACAAAAAATAACAAAATCAACCAGGTAAGTAGTAACAGATATGATAAAATAATTTTGATATAAGTAGGTCATTGATTATGACTGCGGCCGTCGCATACTTACTATATACATTAACACCTGGGCATAGGGTTGAAACTTTGAAGAAATATATATTATATATTATATTATATATATTATATGTTTTTTACATTCATTTTTGTATTCAGAACCCGGTGTCAAAACACTCCGTTCCTCCTTTTTTTGTCTAAATTAGAAACATTATAATATGCTGAATGAAGAACTCAACGCCTTGCTAACCTGAGGCAATCGTGGCGTGCTGAAGTGGACTGAACTACTTAATGGGAATGGAATGTTAACACTAGGTTCCCAGGTTAATTATAAATTTTCCTTATAGACACTCGTGTTCATACTGAGACACTCGATGTATACACTTAGTGTACCGTGTGTCGTAGTGTCGTAGTCTATTCGTGGTCCATCCGTACCGTATTTCCGTTCCTGAATATAAAAGCCAGTTCTATAATTATTTGAAATCATCACGATTCGGATTCTACAGACTGTGAAAAATAAATATACGTCGTTCAATAGTGAAACCGATGAAATCTCGATTTTAATTAGCGACAGTTATATTTTTCAAGAGGCAAGAGTACAAATTCAAACGATATGGGATCTATTTTTTTGCCATATTATGGTAGATTTTGAGGCCGTTATTGCGAAGTTGCTCAACATGTGTAAACGCGAAGGTTTTGGATTCGAGTCCAGGTCGAGGGAATGATTATAGTTAAGGTTACGTAACGAAGCGTTTTACCCTTCCATAAGAAGTTGTCTACTAAAAAAATTGTAATATAAACACAATATTTTCAATATAAGTATTATTGCATTAATAGCAGCCCTATAGAAGATCACATCACGCTGTATAAGGGATTACAGTCGATCACGCTAACTGTACAAGCGTAAGCTTATAAGAAGGAAAGATTAAATTTTGCATTTCTGTTTCTGATACGATAACTCGAAAATTTCTTATTAATAACTAAGTCATAGCTTACCTTCGATGAATGGACTATGATAAAATCCATAATTTCTAGATCCTGTTGGAATATCCAGAAAGCGTGATGTTTCACTACACTCCCCAACGTCCTTAATCTTTATCTATCATATATATATATATATATATATATATATATATATATATATATATATATATGTCCTTTATCTTGCCAGAGCAGAGAAATTACAATGATTTAAACATAAAACGAAACGAGCATAACATATATGTATAGAACTGCGATAGCTGGTCTGATGATGGAGCCAGTGCCTAACCCCCCTTTCATATTTCCTTGAAAGTAAGCACTTCTGGTACACAAACTGCAAGTAAATTAAAATAGCTCGCGAACATAAAGAAACATACGCCAACATAAATATGTTATTAAATAAGCTTATGCACGAATATATCAAATATACGATGAATTATAGAGCCTGCGAGTGAAACGTGTGAGTAAAATATACTC
Organism: Heliconius melpomene rosina; assembly: GCF_056956725.1. Classification (NCBI taxonomy): domain Eukaryota; kingdom Metazoa; phylum Arthropoda; class Insecta; order Lepidoptera; family Nymphalidae; genus Heliconius; species Heliconius melpomene. The sequence goes on from NC_140400.1 coordinate 5,792,040, forward strand.
GCATAAGCAAGTCCACGTTTTACTTTTGGTCTTTAAATTGTGATTTGCATGGGTTTAAGATTGTTATAAAATTATTTTAAAAGTTTAGGTCGTTATGGCGCAGTGGAAAAAAAAATAGCGACTGATTGTAAACGCGACGGTGGGGGGTTCGATGCTTATCGGGGGAATGAATGATTTTCATATCTAATAATAAGATGAAACGCAGCGTAGATTTCCGCCAGTCAACACGCAATGTCTTGGAAATTGGGCAATACATGGTTAGAGGGTGAACACAAGGTTCCCTCTTACTGGGTACCCTGCTATATGAGGAATACAGCGTGCAGCGTGAAACTAAAAAAAAGTTGTAAAGAACAATAGATTTCAATACATTTTTTTTCTAGTTTTTTTAGAAATTGAAAAGGTGTTATTGGCGGGCAATGGAATCGTATTTTTTTACGTTTTCACAGTTGGCTTTGTTTATTGGTTTATCTGCATGAAGCTTAAAAATACAGGATAAAATTGCATTTAAAGCAACAGTAGTGCAGTGATGTAGATCTCTTATTGTACATGCAATGGTTGTGGGTTTCATTCCTTTTATACCAAAATGCCTCTAATTTATTCGGAAATTGAAAAACGGAGTGTTTGCCCTCATCTTTTACCTGTTGCTATCTCTCATCTTGTAATAAATTCAATCTTTGATTAAAAAATGGACTATATCTTTCACTGATAGAGAAAAAATTAAGGGCAAAATAAATAAAAACATGTAGCAAAAAATATATGAGTATTTATAAAAGAGAATATCTCAATACAAAATCTCTTATTTCTCATTTTCTAACTAGCAACGCAAAAAGAGAGGTAAGAGATAATAATTTATTATTTTATATAAAGCTTATATTTTTAAATAAATTACGGATTATTATATAACTAACTTTATCACTATATATCTTTTTAGCTTTTCGCTGTAGCGCTGTGGGTAGGAGAAAATGGAGAATGAAAGTGGGAGTCTTAGTGGGAACGGAGTATCTTAACTACTAGGTTTCCAGTGTCTACTCACTCAACTCAAAAACTCTAGCTATTTATGTGTTGCACTTTGAACTAATTTGAAATAAATGTGGAAAATAATAATTTATTATTTTATATAAAGCTTATATTTTTAAACAAATTACGCAGAATTATATCACTAACTCTCTCACTATATATCTTTTACTTTTATACGATGTAGCCCGCGCATTGGAGGATAGGAGAGTAGGAGAAAATGGAGAATGAAAGCGTCTTAGTGGGAACGGAGTATCTTAACACTAGGTTTACAGTGTCTACAGTGCGGGATGCAGCGTGAAACTAATTTAAATTTGATTTAATATAATTTTATATGTAAATTAACACAATGTCTCTGTGGTTTCGAACCTAAACCATAACGATTGTGATGTATTGTTAGTACCAAAAATATATGGTCATTATAAAGAGATTAATTTTAATATTAATCTCGCTAATAAATTGACACAATTAATTTACTTTGTGTAAAACCAATATTTCATATTTTGGTCAAAGGGCTATTATGAGTTTATCATAAATAGATATTAATTGAGCTCGTCGTGGCGTAGAGGCACAAGCGTGTCCATTATGGGTTCGATTCCTTTTCATCCCGTTTCCTTTGAAATTTCAAGAAGTAATCTCTGCTCTCTTTAAGAAAGCCCAATACTGGGTTGGTTGGCGCTTGATGAGGGAGGCCTACGTTCAGCAGTGGACGGCGAAAGGCTGATAAAAAAAATCTGCTCCTCTACATTTCCTAACTTATATGCCAATCTTAAACTTTCTAAGTGCATTAGTTTGGCACATAGCGGGTAGGTAGACAGAATCAAGGAACCTAGTGCTAAGAGACCCCATTTCCAAAGGCACTTCCGTTTACCACGTTCCACCGAATTCTCGAGGCATCACAGGCTTGTCAGTTAAGGTTACCTGTAAGAAATCACTAATAGTGATAAGGTCGCCTTTGCATACTACTCTATGCGCTAAATGTGTTTATTGTTATGTTTTACTATTTATTTATGTGTTAGTTTATATTGCTATTCCTATCTCTCTTGTAAAATTCTTATTTCCACTATGTATGCAATAAAGAGTTTTATCTATCTATCTATCTATCTTGTTGAGTGGCGGAACTCAACGCCGCGTTTTGCATCGGTACCAGAGCAAGAAAATAAAAATATTAATATTTAATTCTGAGTGGGAATCGAGGCCCCACGCTTGTTCCGTGTTTTATATACACTGATAATAATTATATAGATTTACATTTTATGTCTAATAAAATATTCATTATCTAAGCCAAAGGAGCGGTGAAACGCAGATTTAATCGTATAGTCCTCGAGCGTATCGCACAGTGCACGTGCAAATGAAACGGCTCTAATTCAGACTTAAGCCTGCCTGAGCTTGTTTCTACTTGGCTGGTGTGACCATGGGTTTTGGAAGAATATGGATTTTTTTTTCAAATATTATATGTAATAGATGCTATATTTGAAATTAGTGCACTGTGTCTAACTGAACTGGTGATGGTTGTGGCTTCGATTCCTACTGGAAGGAATAAATATTTCCATTTCCTCATTTTGGTTATGATAAAGCATGGAGATGAGTTCCACCACCGAGCACGCAGTGTCCCGAAAATTGTTTGTGTGGAGTATCTTAGAACGAGGTTCCCTCTGCCTACTCTGCTATTCCTATGTGAAGCTATTATAAGAGGATGAAGGGGTTGTTTACATATTATTTGATTAAGTTTTATTTTTATTATTTAAAAAAAAAAAAAATATTTTATTTTATATCATACTAATATGAACGTAAGTTTGCTCGTTACGCTTTCACGTCAAATTTTCTCAACCAGATTATTATGAAACTTTATACACATATTACACCTGAACCCATTTGAGTCTCTAGTATTTAATATTTTTCAAGCACGGCGTTAAATTCCACCACTAAACACTCAATGCTCCCAAAATTAAACGGAAATTGGGGAACAGAAGTGTCTTAATAGGAGTTGAGTGGACTCCCTCCGAGTTAGGTGTCTATTCTACATACTATAATCTATACAATTTTAGATCAAATCTAAGCAAGTCTCACACCAATCATACACACTCTAGGGCCGTCTAATTATACAAGTGTCGTAGTGTCGCGAGTGTCGTTACCAGCGCTAATTGTTCCACTGAACCAATTCTTGTTTTGTTTGCGCAATAACTTAAGGAACTTTACGTTTGAGGGGTCGAGGTCGAAACTGTGGAAATAAGGATGGATTATTCTTTGTAAAAATTATATCTCTATATGTATTATGTTTTAGTTAGTTAAATAATGAATACGTTCTTTTTTTATTACTGTCTCTCATTTTTATAATTTTTAAAGTGTTGTTCCAGACTCGAGAAAGAAAAATACTTTTTAAAACAGGTATAAAAATTGGGCCAAAGCGGCAAATGAACTCGCACCTCTTAGACGGATTCCAAGTTTACAGTTAGATGCTGTGCAGCTTCCATTCTACAGCCTCAAAGGGGGCTCTTAGAAATTAGTGAATTTTAAACAAAACAAAAACACTTGCGCCACCGAGACAAACCCAACGGCGTATCAAAAATAATCACTGTTGCAATAGTTATAAGGGTACGAAGGAACGCACGCACATACCTACACGCTAAAAACATAACCCTTTTATTAGGGCTTCGCCACAGTCAAGTTAAAAAAAAATACTGATTTTCGACATATAAACAAAAAATATTAAAAATATTTTTTTTATTTTGATATAAGTACCTATACACTAAAGAAGGAGTTCTGTACTTTCTATTTACCTACAGAAAATTTCATTTCCTTTGAGAAACTGTTTTGCATACAAATATAGTGTATGTAATTTAAAAAATAAAGTTTATTTTCCTTTGACGTGAGACGATACGTTCAGTTTCTGCCTCTGTGGCGATTCAGATCAAATGCATGTGATAGGAAATCCTGGAATTTTCACTTTGTGTGCGTTATACAGGAACTACTATATGGCGTTATTTCTATATAAAATATATAGTTTTACAACAATAGCTTGTAGTTGTAAGTAAATTAGTCGATAATGAGTATGGCACGCGGTCTATGTCCGCAGGCAAATTCGAGGTTCCTAGAGTGCACAACTATTATGGTGACAGAACATTAAGAAAACGTGTACCCTATGTGCTTAATGGTTTGCCTGAGGACATACGCCGCGAGCCAGACTTAAGGAAGTTTAAAATTAAACTTAGGGAGTATTTTTTGTCAAGTGTTAATTGAACACTTAACAGAAAATACTTCTTAATTTAATTTTAATCTAATATTAATTTCATTTTAATTTAAATTATATATAAAGAGACTCGAGCTCCTGCAGTCAAACTCACAAAGAGTTTTGCAGGTCACTGTTTAACTTTTTTGTGTATTGTTAAATGGTACTAATAAAATAAAAAAAGAAAAGAAAAAGGTTACTAACTTTCGTCTAATAGTAACTCTCTTGCAATTAGAGTGTATTACAAACCATATGTCATATACAATCTGGTTTTCACAGCGATAGCGAAAAGAGCGAGAGCGGGCGAAACGAACTCCTCTTTAATATACTATGTTTATATTTCCACCAACAAAGAGTTCTGTATTTGTAATTACTTCACTTTCGTTCTAAAAATGATCAAGTTCATTTCAACTCTTTCTCTCCGACATTTCTTTACTTCAAAATATTCCTTAATGGTCCCTCTCCGCTCTTGATAGAAATCTAATTTAGAGTTATTTGACAAAGCGAACGAAGCCGCAAGGAAAAGCTTTGTAGGACCTAACAAGAAGCATTTGAAATTTTAACACAATAACAGTTTCTATGACAACTATTATAGTTCAAATTGTATTAAGTTATATATATTATATTATATGTATAATTTATATTATATATACCCAGATATATTGTCACCCTCCTTGACTTAGACCCACAGTCATTATGCCTAAACAATGTAATTATTAATGTATTGATTATGTTATATTATAATTATTGTACGAAATAGGAAACAATAATTAATTTGTACAAATCAAATTATAATTGTTTAATACTTGCAAGCAACGGTTATTATAATGAATACACAAATTATACTAGCATTTACCCGCGGCTTCGTCGCAGTAGTTAAATTGAAATAACTAGGTTTTTTTCAGATTAACACTGTATCCCACAAGAAGCACGATAGATCAAGGAACCTGTAATAGTGTAAACACACTCCGTTGTCCATTAACATACTTCCGTATCCCACTTTTCGCCAAATTCTTGACGCATTGCCTCTTTTTAATATTTAATCCTAGCCAGTGGTTTCAGAAATTAACAATAAAAAAAATACCTCTTATTATTTACTATTCTCATAAATGTCCCGTTACTTGTTCCATTTTCTGTATTGACAAACAAAACGTAAAAAAATAAAAAAAAATCAAATTAATAGTAGCTATCCGTCACGTTAAAATGCTCGTAACTAGATTTAAAAGTCAGCATAAAATCGCCAACATATGTACATAGTAACACTCGTTCCTACGCACCGATGGATACAAGAATCACCAGATACCAGATAAGCGATTCATTTCATCCATATATATATACACACACACATATTCATACTAGTAGCTTCATTCGTCTTCGCCCATATCGTTGAATAGAAAACTATCACCGAAGTAACTTTTACTGCAGCCACATCGAAACGGTTAATGTGATGTATTAACGTTAAATATAGCAATTATATATTTTTATAGATTTCCTTGGAGCATGTAGTAGCTAACATAAAAAGTTTTATTCAAATCGGGCCAGTAGTTTCTAAAAGACAATAGAAAATATCATCATACGCAATAAAGTGAGAATTGACCACGTACTGTTTTAAATTATATAATTATATGTTAGTATGTTCTGTTTTATAATAAACATAATTATGTTATGAAAATGCAAATTTTCTTTACAATGTTATAACATATGGAAATGGAATTTATAATCCATTTTGCTAATTTGAGGCCGTAATTGGCAAGCGTCTGGGACAGTGTCCATGGTTCTAAGTTTAAACGCGATAGTTGAAAATTGGGCAGAAAATGGAGAAAGTTCTCGTTCTCGAGAGAGAGAAAGGATCCTGTGAAATTTAAATGGGTTCCGATTGTTAATTCTGAAAAACTATTACACATATTGGAAATAGTGACATAACACTATAGTTTTGAATAGCTTGCAAAAGATAAAATACTATGCAAAAGATAATATTTTCTTGCCACATAAATCTTTTATTGCTTTAACTTTAACTCCATCCTCAACCCTCAAACGGGAAGAAACTCTCTCTAAAAACAATAACACTGAGAGGAAATGCAATCCTTTCATACATTTCACAATCCAATAGTCTGAAATGTCGTGATCTTAAAAATAAAAACATTTGATTCAGTCGCACAGCTCCACCGGGCACTCGCTTTGTGGGAAAACAATGAAAAAGTCATCATTCAACTGGACTACAATATTCGTTAGTTGTAGGATTTTTTGTTTTCAACTTCTATGGACGATGACTAAAAACTTAGTGTTAAGACACTGTGCTCTCCGCTCTCCATCTTTAAGTAATAGTAATAATAAGTAATAATCATAGTAATAAATGAACTATGAATAAGTTCGTTCCAAATTTGAAAAAATGATTTATTTTAATTCCTCCGCTTTAGTAGACATAATGCAGCGTTGATATCCGCCACTCAACACGAGAGAAACAGAGTGTCTTAATAGTAACTTCGTATCCAGCTTCTAGTTAAGAAAAATATGAAAATAATAATATTCTCTAAATCTTATATCTATACTAATATAATAAAGCGGAAGAGTTTGTTTGTTTGTTTGTTTGTTTGTTTGTTTGAACGCTAAGATCTTTGGATCTACTGGTCCGATTTACTATGTTTTTGTTTTGTATGAAAGCTGCATTCTTCAGAAGTGCTATAGGCTATATAACATTACATTACACATATGTACTAATAAATTAAAATATTTTCTAATTTGACATGCAATTTATTCTGCCATGTTAATAACAACCGTCGTTGCTAAGCACCGGTTTGCAAAATTTCTTTGTTGTTTTAAGAAAACGTCACCCAAAATGAACTTATATTTTGATATTCATCCTTATAAATATATTATATAATATTTAATAAATATTCTATAATATTTAATAAATATTCTTATAGTTGAAGCAGGCGTAGCCGCGTCCGGGTCCACTAGTCTATACTAATATAGTAAAGCGGAAGAGTTTGTTTGTTTGTTTGAACGCTAAGATCTCTGGATCTACTGGTCCGATTTACTATGTTTTTGTTTTGTATGAAAGCTGCATTCTTCAGAAGTGCTATCATTACATTACACATATAAACTAATAAATTTAAATACTTTCTAATTTGACATGCAATTTATTCTGCCATGTTAATAACAACCGTCGTTGCTAAGGAACGGTTTGCAAAGTTTCTTTGTTGTTTTAAGAAAACGTCACCCAAAATGAACTTATATTTTGATATTCATCCTTATAAAAAAAAATATCTATAATATTTAATAAATATTCTTATAGTTCAAGCAGGCGTAGCCGCGTCCGGGTCCACTAGTCTAATATAAAATACCATAGACAACAAATAACAAGTACAAGTAAACAAATTGTAACCCTTGTAATAACAATTGTTGTGCCTCAAATCTCACCGAAAAAACATAAAAATGACCTTTCTAAAGATATTGCCATAAAATTGCTGCTCTAAATCAAAGTAGAGCAAAGGACATTCGACCTTTTTCCCCATAAATAAGAGCTAGACTATTATGCTGCTATTTTGATGACGTGTCAAAGCTGTTTACACTAAGATGTCGATGTATTCAAATTGCAATCTTAATACTATAGGAATAAAGTATGAAATGTAGTGAGATGGTGGTGTACGTAGAGAGACTAAGACAAAGCCATGTTGAAACTCAAGTGAAGTATTGTCATGCGTCACTTGTGAGGAAACTTATATATGAGGAAATGAAGCTGAGGTCTACTAAGATAATAGTAGAAAAAACTGGTACAGCTGGATTTGAACCTGCTTTTTTTAATATCATGTTGCAGAAATTTTAATATCTTCGAAGATATTGTCTATATATATAAAAGGACTTGTCCTCACTGACTGAGGTAAGACGCACGCACAGCCTTAACCGCTGATGGTAGAAACGTGGAATTTGGACAGATGTTTACTTTCGTAATCTGGACATCCACTAAGAAGGGATTTTGAAAAATTTTAACCCTAAAGGGGTGAAATAGGGGTTGAAAGTTTATATGGAAAAAAATTTAAATCGGCATCGATTTTCATAAAATTTTAAATTTAGATTTTTAAAAGTATTTAATTGAACACGTGTTTCATCGTTTTCTAGAATTCACCCCCTAAGGGTGCAAATAAGGGGTTGAAAGTTTGTATAGAAATTTTTTTAAATCGCCACCGATTTTTATAAAATTTGAAATTTAGACTCTTAAAAATATTTCATTGAACATTGTTTCGTGGTTTATTAGAATTCACCCCTAAGTACGCAAGCGAAGCTGCGCGCGTCCGCTAGTCTATATATATAAAAAGGACTTGTCCTCACTGACTGAGGTAAGACGCACGCACAGCCTTAACCGCTGATGGTAGAAACGTGGAATTTGGACAGATGTTTACTTTCGTAATCTGGACATCCACTAAGAAGGGATTTTGAAAAATTTTAACCCTAAAGGGGTGAAATAGGGGTTGAAAGTTTATATGGAAAAAAATTTAAATCGGCATCGATTTTCATAAAATTTTAAATTTAGATTTTTAAAAGTATTTAATTGAACACGTGTTTCATCGTTTTCTAGAATTCACCCCCTAAGGGTGCAAATAAGGGGTTGAAAGTTTGTATAGATTTTTTTTTAAATCGACACCGATTTTCATAAAATTTGAAATTTAGACTCTTAAAAATATTTCATTGAAAACATGTTTCGTGGTTTATTAGAATTCACCCCTAAGTACGCAAGCGAAGCTGCGCGCGTCCGCTAGTAGCTTATATGACTGTAAATATATTTTTTTATTTTTTTTTTGTTGATAATTTCCAAAAATCTTATCGAAAAGAAAAAGGAGCTTAAAATCAGAAATTAAAGTATAGAAATAGCATGTTGAAATTCACAAAGCAGTTTTCAGTATTGTGAATTTCAATCAGTTACCACGGCGAGTAGGAATCGAACCTACAACCGGTCCCGCAACGACTATCTTCACTCTTTGTATTTAACAAAAAATAACAAAATCAACCAGGTAAGTAGTAACAGATATGATAAAATAATTTTGATATAAGTAGGTCATTGATTATGACTGCGGCCGTCGCATACTTACTATATACATTAACACCTGGGCATAGGGTTGAAACTTTGAAGAAATATATATTATATATTATATTATATATATTATATGTTTTTTACATTCATTTTTGTATTCAGAACCCGGTGTCAAAACACTCCGTTCCTCCTTTTTTTGTCTAAATTAGAAACATTATAATATGCTGAATGAAGAACTCAACGCCTTGCTAACCTGAGGCAATCGTGGCGTGCTGAAGTGGACTGAACTACTTAATGGGAATGGAATGTTAACACTAGGTTCCCAGGTTAATTATAAATTTTCCTTATAGACACTCGTGTTCATACTGAGACACTCGATGTATACACTTAGTGTACCGTGTGTCGTAGTGTCGTAGTCTATTCGTGGTCCATCCGTACCGTATTTCCGTTCCTGAATATAAAAGCCAGTTCTATAATTATTTGAAATCATCACGATTCGGATTCTACAGACTGTGAAAAATAAATATACGTCGTTCAATAGTGAAACCGATGAAATCTCGATTTTAATTAGCGACAGTTATATTTTTCAAGAGGCAAGAGTACAAATTCAAACGATATGGGATCTATTTTTTTGCCATATTATGGTAGATTTTGAGGCCGTTATTGCGAAGTTGCTCAACATGTGTAAACGCGAAGGTTTTGGATTCGAGTCCAGGTCGAGGGAATGATTATAGTTAAGGTTACGTAACGAAGCGTTTTACCCTTCCATAAGAAGTTGTCTACTAAAAAAATTGTAATATAAACACAATATTTTCAATATAAGTATTATTGCATTAATAGCAGCCCTATAGAAGATCACATCACGCTGTATAAGGGATTACAGTCGATCACGCTAACTGTACAAGCGTAAGCTTATAAGAAGGAAAGATTAAATTTTGCATTTCTGTTTCTGATACGATAACTCGAAAATTTCTTATTAATAACTAAGTCATAGCTTACCTTCGATGAATGGACTATGATAAAATCCATAATTTCTAGATCCTGTTGGAATATCCAGAAAGCGTGATGTTTCACTACACTCCCCAACGTCCTTAATCTTTATCTATCATATATATATATATATATATATATATATATATATATATATATATATATATGTCCTTTATCTTGCCAGAGCAGAGAAATTACAATGATTTAAACATAAAACGAAACGAGCATAACATATATGTATAGAACTGCGATAGCTGGTCTGATGATGGAGCCAGTGCCTAACCCCCCTTTCATATTTCCTTGAAAGTAAGCACTTCTGGTACACAAACTGCAAGTAAATTAAAATAGCTCGCGAACATAAAGAAACATACGCCAACATAAATATGTTATTAAATAAGCTTATGCACGAATATATCAAATATACGATGAATTATAGAGCCTGCGAGTGAAACGTGTGAGTAAAATATACTCGCATAAGCAAGTCCACGTTTTACTTTTGGTCTTTAAATTGTGATTTGCATGGGTTTAAGATTGTTATAAAATTATTTTAAAAGTTTAGGTCGTTATGGCGCAGTGGAAAAAAAAATAGCGACTGATTGTAAACGCGACGGTGGGGGGTTCGATGCTTATCGGGGGAATGAATGATTTTCATATCTAATAATAAGATGAAACGCAGCGTAGATTTCCGCCAGTCAACACGCAATGTCTTGGAAATTGGGCAATACATGGTTAGAGGGTGAACACAAGGTTCCCTCTTACTGGGTACCCTGCTATATGAGGAATACAGCGTGCAGCGTGAAACTAAAAAAAAGTTGTAAAGAACAATAGATTTCAATACATTTTTTTTCTAGTTTTTTTAGAAATTGAAAAGGTGTTATTGGCGGGCAATGGAATCGTATTTTTTTACGTTTTCACAGTTGGCTTTGTTTATTGGTTTATCTGCATGAAGCTTAAAAATACAGGATAAAATTGCATTTAAAGCAACAGTAGTGCAGTGATGTAGATCTCTTATTGTACATGCAATGGTTGTGGGTTTCATTCCTTTTATACCAAAATGCCTCTAATTTATTCGGAAATTGAAAAACGGAGTGTTTGCCCTCATCTTTTACCTGTTGCTATCTCTCATCTTGTAATAAATTCAATCTTTGATTAAAAAATGGACTATATCTTTCACTGATAGAGAAAAAATTAAGGGCAAAATAAATAAAAACATGTAGCAAAAAATATATGAGTATTTATAAAAGAGAATATCTCAATACAAAATCTCTTATTTCTCATTTTCTAACTAGCAACGCAAAAAGAGAGGTAAGAGATAAGCTGAAAATGCCTGTATATGTGTGTAAATCAATACTAAGAGATATTTCTTTAAAAGTAGATAGAGGGAACATAGCAACCCAGTGTAAGACACTCCGTTCCCATTAAGACACTTCAATTCCCTGCTTTCCGTCGTATTCTATAATTAATAATATATTTTAATTGAAAAGTTCATCAACAATACTTATTTAAGTGCATACAAAAAGAAATTCTTAAAAGCTCTTAGTGGAATACAAAAAGCTCAATCTTTTGCAAAGTAAATGACTTTGATAAATAAACTTAAGTTTTAAAATTAAATTAATAGCGAACGAGGTGCAGTGACAAAACACTGATAAAATATACGCAACTGTTATGGGTTCGATTTTCACTAGAGGAAATGATTATATTTAAATTATTTTCTTTTTGTCACTCTGGTAGACACAGCGCGTCGTTGAAATCCGCTTTCAAAAACTTGACAGAAAATGGGAACGCGTTTTAACACTAGGTTCCCTCTGCCTATTTTATTATACTTATATTATAGCGGGAACCTGCATTTCGCTTAGAATATTAAAAATAAGCTAACATAAAATCCTACAAAAAACAGAATACGTACACAATTCCAAAGCTCAATAGAAACGAACAAAAGCTCACCGATCGCGGATTTACATGCAAATTATGATGTTTTTGTCTTTCTAACAATTGAGGAATATATACTATAGGATAATTATAATGTTTATTCATATTTTAATTGTGGAAATTTAATTAGGGTGGGCGTTTAAGGGTCGATGTCTGAAATAATTTGAGGGCATTTTAATGAATCTGGTGGATAATTTAATCATCCATCCATCCATCAGCCTTTTAATGTCTACTGCTGGACATAGGCCTCCCCTAATTCTCGCCACTCCGCCCGTCCCTGCGCCCTTTGAATCCAGCGGATTCCCGCTGTCTTTTTAAGGTCGTCGGTCGTCGTCGTCCGATAATTTAATATTATATTAATATAATGTAGCGTCGTTGAGTTCCGCCACTCAACTTGCAATACGTCCAGAATTTGGGAAAAATGGAGAACGGAAGTGTGTTGAATGGGAATGGAGTGTCTACTACACTAGGTTCCCATATTTCCTCTCCCTACCCTACAATGTGAGGGGTAAATCCTGAAGCTAAAATAAATTAACCTACACGAATGTGTGGAAAGTAATAATTTAAGACCATCAATATAAAATTTGAAGAAAATAATTTAATAAAAAAAGTTGGCATGCAAAACATTTAGGGTAATATCAAAGTGGCTTCATGTTTTTTCACGCATAGTACTGAAGAGTGAGGAAAATGACACTTTTTTTGACACCCGTACACAGCTACGCGGGAACACTACGATCTCTACCTACGCGGTAGGTACCCACCAGGGAACCCCATTAGGAAGGGAATGTGATGTGTAATAAACCATTTTTCGCCGAGTTTTGGAGGCGTCTACAGTGACGAAACTTAACGCCGGGCTTTGCCTCGACACGAAAGCAAAATAAATGGGCATATATAATTATATATGCGAATCCATAAATTAACAACACAATATTTTAATTAATTCGTCCACGTAAGACAAAACTCTGCTTTATTTCCGCTATTCAACACTATTTTGCAATGTCCCTTTAGTGTTTTAACACTCTTTGTATATAGATAAAAGTTACGTTAGAAAATATCCTTATATTATTTCAATGGAGTAAAGAAAAAGAAAATAAAGCTAACAAATACATTCAATCCGTTCAAATAATATTGTTAACATTGTGTTTTAGAAAGCGTATCTAACGTTGATTTCTATTATTTTTCTTAAACCGTATTCGTATTTACAACGGGTATTTCCGGTTCAAATACAAGAGCTTTATAGGTTTTCATATTTTTATTTTTTTAAAGCGATGTTCTACGGAAACGTTTTTTCTGTGTTTGGTTAACGTTTCTTTACATTCTAATAAATAAAATAGCGTTAAAGTGTTGTACGCAGGAATTGACGGAGATAGTGTAAATGCGACGGTTGTGAGTTCGATTCCCGCTCGGAGGAATGAAATATTCAATATTCTCTTTTCTTTTCTTTTTCTAGTAACAAGGCCAGTTGAGAGCAACCACTCGACACGGATTGCATTGAGAATTCGCTGGAGTGGGGAGCGGAAACGTCTTACTGGTAACAGAGTTTCTTAATACTAGGTTTCCAGGTTATCTCTACCTACTTGCTTTGTGTGAGAAAGAGAGTGATGCTACAAAAAAAAGGGTATGAGACTTGCATTGTTAAGATACTCCAAATGGCGAAAGTCAGCGCCCACTTTGTAGAAACTACATATATTTTTTTAAATACATATTTTTTTTAATAACCAGTAGCACGAATAGAAACATAAATCAGATCAAATCAAATCAGCTTCACGCTGTATCCCGCACACAGCAGTCTACCTAGGAAGGGAACCTAGTGTTAAAACACTCCGTTCCCCCCTTTCCGTCGAAATACGGTTCAAGAATCATGGGAATGAAGTGTCATAACACTAGATTCCCAAAATCCTTCTGCCGACCTTGTTAGGTGCGTCACCCAGTGTGAAGATAAAAATCAATAAATGAGCGAAAATGAAAATTAAAGGAATCACGATGGTGTCTTAGAAATTTTTTCAACCCTTTTTTATTTGAGCTTCATGTCTCACGTAGCAAGGTAGGTAAGGTAAATAAATTTAGTGTTAAGTAAAAAATAATTATTTCCCCATCTATTGAACCCACAACCATCGATTTTACAATCACGACGCGGTCCTTGCGCCACCATGAATCTGTAGCCACCGTGTAATATTAATAAAACATAGTTAATCTGCGATTTAGTTGATAATTTTATGTAATCAATATATATAAAATCAAAAGGTCACTCACTTATCACGAAATCTCAGAAACTACATGTGCTAGTAATCTGAAATTTTGCATAGGAGTTACTTATAGAACGTAGATGCTCGCTAAGACGGGAATTTGCAATATTTGACTTCTAAGGGGTTGTTTTTGGGGTCGAAAGTTTGTATGAAACTTCGTTACTACAAATGCTAGAAGTCTCAAATTTTGCATAGACGTCACTAGGACGTAGTCATGGAGACAGAAATTAATAATAACATAGTTCACGCGGGTATAACCGCGAGCGGGCCGCTAGTCCTATATATAATTATAGTGAAATTAATTTAATTTAATATTAATAATATACTACTTTAGATCGCACTAATGATATTCAATTAAATTTAATTATATATTTAGATTCCAGTATAATTGAATTTTGTGGTAGGAATTGTCTTCGATCAGCTTTACGCTGTATATAAAGGTGTCGGGGCGATTCCCACTAGGAGAGGTGAATTAATTCCTAGTTCTGGTATCATTTTCAAATACAACTTACATCATAATCGGTTTAGTAGTTTTTGAGATATGGATATCCAGGCATTTCTTGAAGAGACACATCTAAGTATTTCACAAATGAAACATCACAATAGAAAGATCTTAATTTTATTATTAAAATTAATTACAAATTTTAACAATAAGGTATAAATTAGTATCTATATAATATCCACACTATGTACAATAGTCGTAATTATTGCTATCAAAGTAACGTAAAAGCGTTCTAAATCAATAAAAACTCAAGTATAATTTAATACAATATTTTTTCGTGGATCTGCTCATGTTTAAAAAAGAACATTTTACAGTACACTATAATACAGTTATATATTTAAAATTTTTGATATAATATTAAACTATTCCAGTACTGATTGACTGACAGACACTGAACAGACGAGACTATTGGAATTTCGAGAAATCCTCTTTCAATGTCCCCCTAAAAGATGATTTCTGGAAATTCAGGAAATACGGGATTTTTTATTTTATATAAATTAAAATTACCATTTAATAGTCATAAAGTAAGAAAGGCTAGTGTAATAAATGAAGTATTCCCAAACTAAGTCAGCAAGTTCAAAACCGTTTGAAAGTTGTACGTTTTGCTGGAACTCAGAAATAAAGATCTCGAGAACTCGAAGTATCTTCATTATTACGAAATTAGGTTATCTCATATTACCTTCGGACTTTAAGGAAATGTGTTTCAAATGTTCTTTGAAGTTGTAATTGGGTACCTATGTTTTTGGGTTTACAATGATTGCTTAAACAATGGTCACTGGTTCAACTCTTGTTTTAGTTGTTTTTTACTTTCATAATAAATGATAGAGTCCAAAACCTTAAAATAAAATAATAAATTGACATTTATTTAGTCGGGCAAAGAGCTAATTAATCAATTGTATCATGAGCAATAAGAAAAGGATGACCTAATAGAAAATTATATCACTTTTATATAAAATTCAAATATAATTTCAATATGTACCACACGTGTGGATGTATCTCATACATGGATATGAACCTCATGTGTGAATTTGAGTTGTCATTTCTTCATGAGGTGTTCCATTAGGTTTTATTTTATTACATCTTTCCGGGTATTTTATATATTGCTACGACGTATTTAATTTTGTATCTACGGTTTTCTTCAAAAGATTAAATTATTTGCAATAATGTAAAAAAAGAAGATTCACAATTTAGATTTATTCCTAATCAGGCAAACACATAATAATCCTGATTCATTAGTCATCCCTCGAAAATATAAAATAAAAAATTATAAAAACAAAAATATATCAATTACTAACGTATCTAACAAGATTAGAAGATTAGATTTAGATTTCAGTTTTCTTCACTCATTAGATCGGCATTTTTATTATTTCTGACGTGCACAAGTTTTTCAAAGGGATTTTTTCATTTGTCCAAATTCCAAATCAAAGCCGGCAATTCAGGAATTATTTGAGCCAGCTAATTATACATT
Source organism: Heliconius melpomene rosina (assembly GCF_056956725.1). NCBI lineage: Eukaryota > Metazoa > Arthropoda > Insecta > Lepidoptera > Nymphalidae > Heliconius > Heliconius melpomene. The sequence goes on from NC_140400.1 coordinate 5,808,447, forward strand.
TGTTTGGGAAACAAAAGCGCCTAAACAAAAATATTGCAGCCAGTTCTTTCATTACTATAGATTTTAACGTAATATTTACTATATACGTTTTTAGGCTAAAACATACAAAATACATCTATCTTATCCTATATTTAGGGAAGAAAAATACTTTTTTAGATAATAAGTTTGTAAAAACCACCTTATAGATATGCTTATAACATAAATTAGTATAAGAATTTCAACGCATCTTGATTAGAACATATGGCTCAGTGGTCAGCACTTTTAGACGTTATCCAAGAGACGCACATTCAAATTTCGCTACGTTACAATTTTTATACAACTAAAAAAAGTATTTTTCTTTCTTAATTGTGGAATAAGTAAATATTTTATATGAATCCTAGTATTTTATATGTTTTAACCGACAGCAAAAGTAGAAAGTTAATTTTAATTAGTTGGAGCTGTATGTATGTGATAATGTATTGAGGTTTCCGATCACGTGTACTAAATTTCATGTATGTATGTATGTTAGTCCACTAACATGAGTAACTGAATCATCTTATGGTCATCTTTTTTTATTTTAATGTGGTATATTTCAACTTAGAAAACAGTCTAAATATAATCAAAATCGGTTCAGCATTTTTTGACATTTTGGCGGGGACTTATATGTATAATAATTATTATACGCTCCCAGGTAATTAGCAAATATTTTAAGTCAGTTTGATTCTTTGTAAAATATTTTATTGTCTTAGTTTACTGTATTATGGCTAAATTGAAATACATCACGTTCTTAATATATCTACCATAGCCATAAAAAATCAATTAATTTCTTAATTTTTTCGTCAGATCCACGAAAAATGGGCGTTAATAATATAAATAAATTTATAAATATTTGCAAATAAAACACACGTGAAAATTTTGTTCAAGCCAAAAATTATATAAAATTGGTAAAATTTCTTAAGAACTATTCTCTTGAAATAACAAAAATAATAAAAATTTTGTAAATTTCTTTTAATACTGAGTCTTGAGGCTTATATGTTTGTTTTCTCTTATTAAAAAAATAATAGTAACAAGTGAATTATCATTACTTTTTTTATTTCATAATTAAATAATTCATAGAAAATACGATCTATCTTCTTTAGTGATTCAATAAGAAGAGAAAAAAAAAATGAAGTAATTTTTATTATTTATTATTTTAATTGATAATTATCAATAAAAATAATAAGCAAAGTATAGGTGCTATATAACCATTTTAATAAATTCAATAACTTCAAATAAACATTTTTTATAGAATAAAATATAATTCTGACTAGAATCATTTTCATTCAAAGAATTTAATTAAAAACACTGTGATAAAAAAAAATTCAATCATTAACGTTTCAATTTCAATAATTAAAATTGAATCCTCAGTTTCTATTTATTGCTTGAAGTTAAATTAAAAAATAGGTAAACCATTTGCCAGCAAGTTTAAAATAATAATTAATTTTCATACGCATACATAATAAATAAGTTAGTATATATTATAATTATTTAACAAATAATAGTTTTTATTTTTGTTCATTTACAACCATTTTATATACACTTCTTAGTTTGAAACAATTTTATACATTTCTGTATCACCAACGATAAGTAGACAAAACAATTTAACTATCTAAAAAATCTAAACAAAAAGGCTTTAAAAATCTTAGCCTTACTGGCCTACCATTTTAAAAAAATGATAATTTACAGAAAAAAAATAATTATGACAGATACATATAAATATAAAGACATTTTCGTTATCTAGGCGGCTCTACATCCGCTTTGACTGTGAGCCGCTTACTTCTACACGGGGAATCGTCAACGCCATAAAAACAAACACTTCTCTGCGGGTAAACCCTAAAATCTACACTAGAACCTATATTTCTTGGCAGTGTTTTAGATTTAAAGTCACTTTTTAGGCAATAATCATATATAAGTCTTGGGCCTTCGTCGAAATGTTGACTGTAGTAGTCGTAGTCTTCGAAGGAAACACTTTTGGCTAGATCACAGCAGGTGTGAGGTTGGTATGACCCTTCTGGGCAAGTCCTGGGCTCGCAAGGGGTCTGAGGTGGAATCGGGGCCCATGGAGGGGGCCCCGAAGGTCATCCTCAGCGAATCGGCTTGGACACGATGATGACGTCTGGTGCCGATCTGGTCGTCTCCGTGCTCATTGGTCGTCGATCAGGAAACTTCTTTTCTGTATTGGAATAAGGTATATATGAATATTTAGTTTCAAATTAAATTGCTTACTGTTTTTTTCACAATTAATTGACAAAAAATATATATTAAAAAGATCTTAATGCTCTCCTATTCTTTGCAAGGACCCTACATGGACGTTGGCGTTGAACGCCGCGTATAACCACACCATCGCATTTAGATTTCTAGGACAGCGGCACCTCTTAGTGCGGATTCAAAATCAGTTTCTTGTTACTAAAGTTAATTATTATTAAAAAGTTATTTATAATATTATAAAATAACCCTCGTAATTTCAACATGAAGTATTTAAGACGATAAGTTTCACAGAGCCTGAGTGAAGAGTACTTTATTGACCTTTAGCCCATCATCATCAACAGATAATAAAAGAAAAACTGAGAATAACTAAAAGCTTAAACTCATTTTAACACTTTCTTTTTATTTAAAGATCTCACTTTGAAGTTACTTTTAAGTAGCTACTTTTAAAAGGTTTTTTTTTAATATGAAAGTCTTTATGATGCAATTTCGTTATTGTTTTCTTTTGGTTAAGTCTATGTATTACAATTGGCGTAGCAGCGCAACGACAGACTGTAAACGCGACGGTTATGGGTTCAATATTCCTACTCAGGGGAATGAATTATTGAATGCTTTCATATCTTCGGTAACAAGTCAATGCGCGGTGTTGAGTTCCGCTACTCAACACATAATATTTAAAAAAATGGAAGGAAAGTAAGCGGAGGAAGAGTTTTAAAACAATTTTGCATCTGCCTATATGTGTGATATGATGCTAAATAAACCTATTATCAAACTATTTTTTTTGTTATAACAACTGATAATAAGTCGAAACGCGGCGTTAAGTCTTGCGCCACGATTCCTTAAGCAATATGGGTCAATTTCTGTGAACGTGACAAGAATGTAAGTGGACGTGAAAAAAAGTCCAAAACATGTAAATTTCATATAAAAATTCTGTACGCGGCACAATTCGAACCCACACCCCTCGCATCGTGCCTTGAGTGTCAATTATGTGTTTTTATTTTGAATGTTATGGCAAATAGAGATGTACTCGTAGAAAACGGAGAACGTAGTGTCTTAATACTGGTTTCCCTCTGCCTAGCCTCCTGCGAGAAAATGATGATGATGAAACCGCCTTTTTTATGAGGCCATGTTAGCATAGTGGGAAGGCATCTGACTGTAAACCTAAAGGGATGGTAGTGAATTTGAGTCCTACATGGGGAATGATTCGATTCTCACTCGAGGGAGCGTAGTATTTAATATTTCCATTTCCTCACAGAACAGAACAGAAGTGTATTAATGGGAACGAAGTGTCTCTACCTGTTCTGCTATGTGTAGCATACATCGTGAAGTAGGTAAATAGTCGTATAGTAATTATTTAAATCACTTGATTAATAAAAATAGCTTAAATATTAAAAATATTTATGCCAATACAACATGTATAATATGCACACACATAATTGTATAATTACATATGTTAATTTAAATTTAATTAAACTTTTAGTGTTTTTAATAATATTCTTTTTTAATATTAATGTTTTATTCAAAAGCGAATATTGTACTAAGACACTCATTTTGCTCTATAATTATTAACCCCTAATAATAATAATAATAATAATATAATACTTTATTGCACAAATAAGAGAGAAGAAAAAAAAATACAATTCATTATAAATACGATTAACAAATGTGCAATGGCGGCCTTATCACTAAAAGCGATTTCTTACAGGCAACCAAAGAAAAAACGGAAGGATTAAATTTAGAAAAGAAGGCAGAAAGGTGCAAAAAGTACATAAAATATATAAACCAATATTCAGAGAACACAAAATAGTTTAATACATACATACATATCTACACATACACCTACATACATACATATATACATACATACAACAATTAAATATAAATACATATACAATTATAATATTGTCGTTTTATTAATTGAGTTGGAGATAGTGAAGTTTAAGACGTCGTTTAAAAATCCCAATTGACTGGGACTGTCTTACTTCCAGCGGCAACTTATTCCATAGCTTTACTGTTTTAACCGTAAAAGAGTCACTATAGCATTTCGTGTGGCATAGAGGAGTTTTGAGGATATGGTTAAGGTGGGAACGGAGGTTTTGGGAATGAAAGGTGTCTGACCCCAGGAACTTAAAACGCTCCTTGAGGTAGGATGGTGTAACAGGATTGAAAAGGATGCTATAAAGAAGAGTGAGGGCATGCAAGTTACGCCTGTATTCTATTGGCAACCATTTTAGTTGACTACGGTACTGCGACACATGGTCATGTATCCTTAGCCCAAAAATAAATCTAATTATAAGATTTTGCAGACGCTCAAGTTTGTTTAGTAGTTGCTGGGACAGATCTAAGTAGCACGTATCAGCATAGTCTAGGATAGGCAGAAGGAGAGCGTGGGCAAGAGAGATTTTAGTTCTTAACGGTAAGACGTTCTTCCATCTTCTCAATCTACCTAAGGTACAAAAGACCTTACGACTAAGCTCTGATACGTGAGACGACCAGCATAAAGAACTATCCATCCTGATTCCCAGATTCCTAACACTCTCACTAACCTCCAAACAAACATTATCATAAAAAATTGAGGGTAAAGGAGAGCGTAATTTAGACAATTGTTTAGAGCTACCAAATATACACACCTGAGACTTATTGGGATTGACAGAGAGCCCAAACGATTTACTCCAGAAACTAATAATTATCCCCTAAAGAGAATCGAATCTACAACTACTACAATTATTATTACCTACAATCAAGTCTAGCTATAAAAAACAAAATTCTGTGCCAGATTTCGGATAAACATTAAAATTTTAAACACAAACATTCTATAAGAAAAGTAGGATAGAACCTTCTGAAGGACATATGATAAATTATTTTATATACATTTCTTAATATGCACGTCATTTCATAGAAATAGTAGAGTATTTTCAGTTTTCAAAGGCGGCAAGATGATATATGCATAGTTTTCTAAGTAAGCAGCTTTCTCGAAGACAAAAATGCATTTTTAAATATCAAGAAGACTTGTTTAAGCTTTCTTGTCTCTGGTATAAATTCTCGTGGGATAGAATAACTAGTGAATAACAATATTGGTTTACAATTTTTTTTAAATATTTAGCCTAACACTGTATCCCGCACATAGGAAGGTAGGTAGTGGGAACCTAGCACCTACTGTTGAGTTAACCACTTTCCGTCGAATTGTGGATTTTTTCGCTTTCCTGTACTGTTTTACGGGAAAAAGCGTGAAGCTGCTACTTTTTAAATTCAAATATTTTTGAGGCCAGACGTGGTGCAGGGTTGTGGATTCGATTCCCACTCGAGGAAATGAAATATTTAATTTCCACTATTCAACACGCAATGTCTCGAATATTGGGAAACTAAAGTGTCTTAATGTGAACAGACTTAAAACTAGGTTCCCAAGTTTTCTCTATATATTCTGCTATTCGAGATAGCGCGGGAAGTTGTTTTTTTTAAATAAACTATAAGTGTAAAACGAAGTATTCAACGGTACTCTCTCTCTCTCTCTACCTACCCAGCTTAATAAAAAAAATGTAAAGAAAGAATATACTCACGTGGTTTCTCCTCCTGCTCAGTCGCCTGTCTCAACAGCTCTATAGTAATTTGCGATGTATTCGTCTGAGGCGGAGACGGTCGTACTATAGTGGCTCCTGAGTAACCGAACGTAGAGAAACCCCTGCTGTTTGTCGTTCCTGAACCTATGGAAGAATGTGGTTTATTTAGATTAATTTTCCTTCAGTTTCACGCTTTATCCCTTTGTAGCCGCGGGAAGGCAGAGGGAATTTAGTGTGAAGATAATATATTTTCCATTTTTATTTCTAGGGTAGCCAGGACTAAAAATACTAGGTGTATTTTTCCTACCCTAGGATGGCAGGTAATGGGTATTTTTAACTAAAAGTAGGTTTTTTTTCATTTGTTTTTGTTGTCAGACATTTTTCATATTATGAATTGAGTATTTTCTACAATTTATAGTCGCACGACTATTTCCAGTTAAATAACCTTAATTTTAGTATCGAATCCTTTGAATGAATAACGTTCAAAGAGATAGGTAAGAGCATTACAAAGTACTAAAAATATGATATTGAAACAAAATCGATATTCTAATTAGAAACATTCGTTAGACGATGATCAAAAAGGAGTAATTTAATTAATAAGTTTAAGGTAAGCGTGAAATATGAACTTTCTTAAAAAAAATATATAAATATTTTTTTATTTGAAAAAAGATTTCTCACTGTGATCATAATATTTTTTCTAATTCATTGAGTAGAATGAAGCCGCCGTGGAACTGTGACTGGGTCTTTGTGAACTCGATTGGAGATCTCAACTCGGGGGAATGATTATATTTTTTTTATAACTTCACGCTGTATCCCGCACATAAGAGGGCAGTCAGAGGAACCTGGGAACCTAGTGTTAAAACACTCTATTCTCCATTCAGACACTTCCTTTTCCCATTTTATGCGGAATTCTTGAAGCATTGCGTGTTGAGTGGCGGAACCTAACGCCGCGCTTGGTCTAGTTACCAGAGCGAAGAAATGAAATTATTAAATCCCGCAAGTGGTAATCGAACTAACAACCGTCGTTTTTACAGTTAGACACTGTCCCTGCATTACGACGGCTCTTAGTTAAATATTTAAACTGTTTGATTTAAAGCACTCAGATAAGCAAATAATTTAGTCAGTGGTAATTGAAATTGAAAACTTTAAAATGTATGACGATGTCGAGTTTTTTTGTACAAAAAAGTGACCTACATTTAGTTGTTTCTATAATATAATGTTATTTTACTGACGTTCGAATAAGTATGATTAAAAGTAACAAAAGGACTAAGCGCGCCGTTGAGTTCCGCCACTCAATATCTCGAAAATTGGACAGAAAGTGGGGAAAAGTGTTTTGACACCAGGTTGTTTCTACATACACTGCTATATGCGGGGTAAGCGTGAAGCTATCACCATAAAACAATGTAAAACAAATGTAAATACTACGTAGCTGTTTCCATAACGTCCCCTTTTATTTGGAAACCAAAAGTCGAATAAAACAGATAAAGGAAATCTCGTGGTAACTCAGCGGCTTTCCCTCGAGATAAGAGGGTGGATCGTCAGCCAAATTTTATTGCTATACGCAAATCGTGAAAGTAATAACGATAGTATTTATAGTATTTTAAGCGGAATTAAGAGGGGATTAAAGTTTTTACTCCTGTTGCTTAACTAGACTTAGACTTAGTTGCTTAACTAAGCAACTACAGTTTTTTTGAAAAATGCTTCATATTTGGAAAAATATAAAAATTAATAATAATTAATACAATCCAGAGAGGAAGCCCTCCTCTATACTCCACTTTTGTGGGGTAATTAATATTAATTTTCAATATTTACAAAGTGGCTATCGTGGCGTGGTGGTATATTCGTGATCGTGCCTGACTATAATCGGGATCGTTCGGGTTCGAGCTCCACTCAGGTTCTGATATATTTCCCCACTATGGTCGACAACGAGCGTAGTTTAACTCCGCCACTTAACACGGACGCCAAAATACCAAAAATTGGACGAAAAGTGAGAAACGGGAAGTCTTAACACAATATTTTATATTTGTAAAAAAATTTATATTTCTAAAAAAAATAATTTCTTTTATATTGTCTTAATATAGTATATTTAAAATATCAACATTTTATTCAAAGACTTATGTAACCTTTCTTAGTGAACGCCTATTACTTTCAGCTGATGTAATCACGAACATGATTTACAAGGGGTCGCCAGCAACAGTGGAGAATTGCTGACGCAGTTAAAATGTTGCTAACATGAGACATACATTGTGACCAAACCTAGCCTAGAGGTATACCTACATGTCAAAGTCAAAATCAAAATATCTTAATTCCATAAAAATGCTAACATTTACTTGCACATGTCAAAAAGTAAAAAAAAATGAAAAACAATATAACCAAAAAAATGTGCAATTTTGACTTGAAAAAAAGCCCGTTCAAATAGTTGAGCTCATGAGAAGAATCTCATGGCCACTCTTTGAAAATTCTGATCTAATTCGATTGAAACTACTTCATATTTCATTTCAAATATTTCTAGGGGGTTTATATATATATATATGAAATTTAAACGTCTGTCATCACTGCCATCAAATTTTAGACAATATACACTTTTGTATGAAGTGACGTACACGTTGTTATAGCAACACGTATTTCACGCGTCACGTCAACCTCTAGTTGTTATTAATAGGAACTGTATTGATGGCCTGTACGTCCTCTATGAAAATGTTTATATTTAAAAATATTTTTATTTCATATTTAGTTTAGATAAGCAAAGCACGGCGTTGAGTTCCATAATTCAACACGCAATATCCCTGAAATTGATAGATACTAAAAGGCGGAGTGATTGAACACTAGGCTGTTTCTATCTAAGCTAGACAAACTGTACAGTAGATGCTTTTAAAGTATATAAAAAAATATAGTATTTTCAAGATACGAAACTATAATACCTAAACGCTTTGTAAGTAAAACATTTGGATAATATGAAACTGAATAAAATAAAAATAACAATAGAATATTTTACTAACAGATAAGACAGCCTTAGAACACTTCCCGCGGGCTAGAGACGAAAATGGTAAAAACTTATCGAGTTTTATTACTGTAATCGCGCTTTACACCCCTACTAAGGTTTTCTAGTCCAATCTCCAGTGGTAAGACTTTAGTCTCAAAAATTTGTCAGAAAGTGAAGAATGGAGTGCCTTAACACTTTCAAACGTTGAAATTAAAATATTTTTTATATGATAATTTTCCCAAACAAGTATCGAACCTACAACCATCACGTTTATAGTCAAACGCTTTCCCTGTGCTACGATCTTTATTATATATAGTTTCACCATTTAAAAAAAAACTTTTTCTGTTACTGAGCCCAACCTGTTAAGTTTCAACTAACGATGTTAGCAGCAAATTGGAGTTTTGGGACAATTTCAACAAAAAATAACTAAAAAAACTTTCTACTATGCAATATATGGTCGATTCGTTTTTAAGCGTTTGTTGCAATTCCGCGGCGTGGAATTGTAGGGGTAAAAATAAAGATAGATTTTGATTTTGTTTCCTTACTGGCTCAGTGGTTGCGTGATTCGCGGGGAGGTTGATTTAGGTTCTCATTTAGTGGTGAATAAATATTCAACTTAACGCTATATCTCGCACACAGCAGGATAGCCAGAGGGAACTTAGTGTTAAGACGAAGAAATGGAAATATAAACGTAAATTTATATTTTACTTCCTCGAGTGGGGATCGAACCCATAACCAACGTGTTACAGTCACGCCTTTGTGCCGCTGCGCTACGACGCCCTCAATAAAATATTGTTTGTCTATATAAAACACAGAAGAATACAGGAGACAATCATTACCATTACTTAGCTGTATTAAATGTAAGCTATCTATCTTATTTAGTTTTCTAGCTGTGGACAGTGCGGCGTTGGGTTCCGCCATTCAACATACAATTTCTCAAAATTTTAATATTTATTTAAATTAATTATAAAAAATAAAATTGAACAAAATAGAATTGTCTAGTCAATATGTATATTTTTAAAATAAACAAAACTGTTATGAAGTCTAGATATAAGAAGTTAGAGTAAATATTTGTTTAGAATTTTCACTAAAGCGCGCCAGTATTCTTCAGTTTGTATATTTTTATGTAAGTTTTGCCTACTTCACGTTATTATACGGTCTATTTAAACCGCGGTCGGTGTTAGTTTCTCCGACTTTATATATTATGTTTATTTGCTCGCAATGTGGAGAAATTTCCTCTATTTATTCTTTTACATAAGAACAATGAGCATGAAATGTTAAAATAACATGTTATTTCTTAACAGTGGAAGTTGTTTTTTCTAGCTTTACGTATTATCCTGCTAAAAACAAACTATCCTGGGACTTCATATGTGTAATATGGATAAGAAATACTTACCATCAGAACTAATTGCTGGATCGGTTTGGAACAAACTCTCCCTGGTTTGACAGCCAGATTCCTTTGTATCAGGAGCTCCAACTGACACATCTCTTATTTGCTTCCTTTCCACACTCTCATGCTTAGTTCTTATCGACTCTTCTTTCTTACTCAAGTCACTTCTTCTCGTTCTACCGTTACGTTCTATTCTAACGTCTTCGGAATCGGGAACCGAATTGACTTCGCGCCTCCAAGGTTCATCATCGAGGTCCAAACGAGTTTCTTGTATAAAATCTGAGTCGATACTTGTCGGCTGAAACAGACAGTGTTTTATTTAAAAAGTTCTAATGGTTTTAAATATTCTCATAATATTTGCTATACTAATTTTACTAAAATACAACTAATATTATAAACATAAATATTTTGTTTGGTTGTACGCGCTAACCTCAAAAACTATTAGTTAGTGGTATAAAAGAAAAGAAATATTTTTCTCTCTTGGATAGTTCATTGATCGAAGAAGGCTTTATTATTACATCACGTTAATTATTTCGTAACCCATTGAACCTGTGTGTTTTTGTTATTAATAATCGTATATGATTCCAGAGGTAAAAATGTAAGTAAATTCTAATTTTATATTACTAATGAGACTTAGGTCAATTCAAAATATTTTATCAACAAATAAAAAGAATTGATATTTTTCTATTTGGCTAAAATAACTAACATATATTTACACTTCATTAATTAATAGAACCAAATATTATATTAAAATAAATGGAAATTTTAATAACCGAAGTCACGCAAGAATATGTAAAAAGTAAGCTAGAATATTTGCCCTCTTTAATTTTCTTATATGAAAAAGTAATTTCATTTACGAGTAATATACTTGAAAGCTGAGAAAAAAAACGTTACTGAAAATCATTATAATACTACGTACGGTATGTAAATGGGTTTGTATGTGATTTAATTACATGTTACATATAAAATGGGGCGAATTTTATATTTAAAATTATGTTGAGGCCACTTTGACGCAGTAGGATAGCTTCAGGCCGTTAATGATGGTTGTGGGTTTGATTTTAACTATATTTAAAAAAATATATATTTTGGTAAGAGGCAAAAAAGGCGGGAGAAGACCTCAATTGACCTAAGATTACGTGAAAAGCATGAGCTCCCTCCGAGGGGCATGTATGGCAAAGTTGATGACAGTGGACAAGGCGAAAAAGAAGTTCCTTTTAGCAGCAAATAAAGCATGAAGCTACAAAAAAATCTTACTCGTATCTTTTGTTGAGAAAATTTCCTCTGTTGTTTAAACATTTCATTGGTTTGGTTGTCTCGTTCTAAGCTGGCCCTGGGTTCACTGTCCCGTTGAAGCCTTTTCGCGTCAAGTGTGAGGCGACTACTGACCATACTATCCAGGCGGTCTTCACATGATTGGCGTATGTGTTCCTTGATGAAAAAAAATTTTTTTTTTAGGAATTTACATATAAATGTTCTAATTATATACTATACTTTCTGATCTAAAATAGTTACTAAGAAACAAAAAGCCCATTAGTTTATTAGAATTAACAGTCGGGATCTATTTAAATTCCCAGTAATTGACTACTTCGTTAGTAGGATTATAAAACAATTAATCCCACAATTTTATTATTTCATTGAAGGAGTTAATATTATGGGGATTTGAACCCACTTTATATTTATTACTATGTCAAACAAAGTAAATAATAAAAGTGACACAATTAATCATTGCTTTCTCCCATCGTCGTATTTTGTTTACTCTGGGAATTTTTGATTATTTGAATTCCGTTGATTTCCCGTGAGAAACTGAAAAACTGGCTCCAGCTGTCTTCGTGATTATTATCCGTAAACATCTGCTTTTATTATACTTTGACGAATTTTTAGCAATTCTGGTGCTCATTTTTTGTGAGATGGCTCCAAACGAAAATTGGAACATTGCGGTTGAGTGGTTGTTTTGGTGGTTATGTTTACATTTAAGCGACAGATTGATATTTAAGCTAATATAAAAATGAAGAATTTGTGTAATGAATGCGCTAATATCAGGAACTACTGGCTCGAATTTAAAAATATCAAAAAAAGATACTTACTTTAATAATTTTATGGTCCTGATATAACTTCCTTATGCACTTGAAGAAGAACACGAAGGTCATACCAGAAAGGATGAGGCAAAAGATGATCAAAATCACCTTAATATGTGTGTGACTGAACATGGACTCTGTCACTAGCTGTAAAAATGTATACGTGGTAATAAAAAATGGTTAATAAGTACAAATAAACAAGAGGCAGTGGTGTTGAAGAGAGGCTGCAGGGTTTCATCCTTACTGGTATTATGTTTATTTTTTTTCTTTCTGCATTAGTACCAAAGATTTTTCCATTGTTGTACAGTAGTATTGCCAAATTTATCTTTCACTTTTAATACGAGCAGTGTAGGCTGGTTATTAAAGAAAAAAAATCTCTTCGCGAAGCTACCATTTTTTAAATGTATTAAAATTTGGTAATTCTTTGCACTTGTATCTCATAAGTAAAAGTTGCTTTAGGGAATAAATTTGCGTGTAATCAATCACTTGAACAGACCAATTTACTTTAGAATAAATAAAAAAAAATGGATTTCGTGAAAATAATTTATTTTACAGTATCACGTCAGTTTCGTCAGTAAAAATATTTGATAATTTTTATTTTAAAAAATATACTTATATAATGTAAGCTTACATTGCATATTTCCTTTTCTTCGTCAGCTTTTAATCGACAATTGGCATAATTATCGCACCTCAAAGCCAAGTCTATGCAAGTATTGTCTTCACAGTCAAATTCTTCTGCTGTACATTTGTCAGCTTCAAACAGAGAAATTATTAAAGGTTATTAGGGAGGTTTAGGAGTTTAAAATAATTTTAAAAAATATTTATTATGTATTTAGGCTCTTGTTTCGTAACTAGATGGCGCTGTTGTCTACCGCATATACGCTGGCCAATACTGAATGATTCATTTTGCCGCTGACGGCCGGACTAAGCGGACGTGGCTTCAGCATGTAACGAGGTGGTTGATAAAACAGTATCGATATAGAATTATTTATTGTATTTATATACACGATAGTTGTGAGTTCGATTTCTAATCAGAGATATACTTATATTTTATGGATTTAGTTTCATAAGAATATTAGATTTTAATAAATATCTCTAAAATGGACTGAAATTGAAGAACGGAATGTCTTGACACTAGTTTCTACAAACGGAATAAAAAATACCAAGGACACTATATACTTTCTTTACTCGGGTCCAAAGCTCTATAAGCTGTGAAGTTAGCAGATATGGTCGGTGTGACTGTTGCGTACAGACGAACATACATAATGTAGCTCTTGTTATCTGGATCGTTGGGGTCATTATCTTTTGTGGTGACCGGATTCGCTACGGAGCCACAGTAGAATGCTAATCTGAAACAAAATATTCATAGTTAAAAAGTAGTTTGGATAAAGGTTATTTGTTCTACTGGAAAACTGTAAATTTGTACGATTACCAAGGTTCCAGGTTGTTGTTGTTCTTTAATTATGGCGATCCGAGCGTGCCAGTTCAGCACTAATCACTTCGCCAATGTCACGTTGAATGGAAAACACACAAAGGTTCCAGGTTACCATTGGCGTAAGTAATTATGTCAGTCATTGTTGTCAGTTCTAAGTGGAGTAAAAGGTTGAAATTTGGCATATGCCAAGCAACTTACATAGGTTGCTTGGGGAGTGTACAGAAGCACTGAGAGAAAATTTCCTGAAATTCTTATCCGAACGGGAAAAATAGGATATTATGTTATTTACTTAGCGCAAACGAATTTTGAAAATAAAATTCTCCTTCCAAAAGACAAAGAGCACAATCGATAAATATATTCTTCCCGTTTTTCTTCCATTAACATTTTTAATAAGCATTCATATAAGTACCTTCTACTAAAATTAATTAGTGCATATAGTAAAATTATATTTTAACAAACTACAAAGTAGGTCACTTCCGCAGGAAGGTACATACCTCGCATCATATTCCAGCTTGTTTCCAAACACCTGTACAAAGTTCTCTTCGCACTCGTTGGGCTTCGCGAGCGTGTAATGTGTGAAGTTAAGATAGATCTGAAATAATATAACATCTGAAAATTCTTTTTTTTTTATGAAAAATAGTTTTTGAAATAATTTGCGGTATTTGAACCCACGTCTGTTGTAAGCCTTCCAAGTGCTGTAAAACAATTTTCCAACTTTCGAGACATTGCATGTTGAGTAACGGTATTCAAAGCCCCGCTTTGTTTTGTTACTAGAACGACTAAATGAAAATAATTAATTCGAAACTCGAACGAAAAGAATCGAACTCACAACCTTCCCGTACACAATCTGAAGCTACGCCACTATTACAGCCCCGAAGGAAAAAATATATTAAAACTTTAAAAAGCTATCAAATATTTAAAAAAGTAAAATTTTAGCTAAGAAAATTATCCATACCTTATTATTAACATCTACTTCGATTTTCCAAAGCATATCTATAGTACTACCAGTTTTGCATCCTTCGGGAATTGAATCTGTATCTATAAGACCATGAGATTCACCTATAAATTCTTTGTAACAGGCGTCTGGTATCTTATCTGTAAAGAAATATCTATACTTATAATAAAATTGTAACTGTTTGCCGTCTGCACATGGATTATTATTGGGGGCATTTATCATTGTAATAGAACCCAAAACAAAGATTTTTTTTAAGCAGCTTCACGCTGTATCCCGCACACAGCAGGATAGGCAGAGGGGACCCAGTGTTAAGACACTCCGTTCCCCACTTTCTGCCGAATTGTAGAGGTATTGCGTGTTAAGTGGTAGAACTCAACGCCGCCCTTGAAATGTAATTCTCTTCGAATGCTGACTTTTAGATACATCCCAAAATATTACAATTATGGCAAATTTATGAATTTTCTATACCAAATTTCTTTATAATTAAATAATTTATTACTTACAACTTCTACTGGTTTGTATGAACTTATAATTGATTTGGAAGCCCTCATACTCGATAGTGTCATCTGAATGAAATTTCAACCAAACGTAAGGTCCAGACGTTGTGATTTGTCGAGGAAACGCTTCTCCACATACTTTGCCCAATAACTTCGCGTAACCTCGAGAACCATCTCTGATCTGTTGATAAATTTTATTTTCTTTAAACTACAACTAAATCGAGGCATTACGTGCGAAGTAGCAGAACTCGCGCTTTTGTACGCGTACCAGAGCGAAGAAATGAAAATATTAATAAATAATAATTAATTCCCTTGAGCGCTCGAATTCAAAGCCTTGGAGTTTGAATACCAGAACTTAACGGTGAAAAGTACTATTTTTCTTTTTAGCTTCCCGCCGATATCCTGAGAGTGTAGAGTGTAGTGTTACGACACTCATTAAGACATTTCCAGTTCCCACATTCTGGAAGCATTACGTCTTGAGTAGCTTGACTCAATACCGCATTTTGCTTCGTTACCATAGCGAAGCAATGAAAATAATTCATAGTCAAAGTCAAAGTCAAAATATCTTTATTCCATAAAAATGCTTAACATTTACTTGGACATGTTAAAAAAATAAAAAATGAAAAACAATATAACCAAAAAAAATGTGCAATTTTGATTTGAAAAAATCCCGTTTAAATAGTTGAGCTCATGAGAAGATCCAGGCAAAGAAACTCATGGCCACTCTTCTCATTAAATATCTTGAGTGGGAATCGAATCCACATCGTGTCGCGCTTACAGTCGCATGCTTGTGCTCCTGCGCCACGAGTGGCCACAATACTAAATACTAATAATGTAATAAAATAAATGTCAATAAGAAAAGATAATATTTTTCAATTAAATTAATTACTTAGAGGACAAAACTTACTTCTAAATAATCATAGCTGCATTGCGGGTGATACTCGACGTGGAATCTATCTACAAATGTCAGTTCTATCACCGTTCCTTCACTTCCTGTAAGAAAACAATAATGAAAACAATGTTTTTTTATTTGTTTTTTGTGATTGTTGTTATGTTTTTTTTTTATTTTTATGTATTTTTTTTATTGTTATTAGATACACGCTGTATCCCTGCATTTTCGGGATAGTGTGCGGGACATTCCTTTGAATTGAAGTTGAACCCCACGATGTACCAAGTTACAAGAAAGTAATGACTCACCAGTTATGACTGTAACACAATCCATCTTGCTATAATAGTAGTTACTCTTGCTGCCACCTTCATGAGGATGCTGTATATAAGACTTCAGTGGACTATAGTTAAATTCAGAGCAACTCGGATCACTCTCAGTTTCCCTCTTCACTCTCTGCTTAGTTTTAGGTAAAAAATTTACAAAACCACTATTTCTTTTTTTATTTGTATTATCTACATATTTATGTATATTTAAATTTTTTTCAAAAACATTATTATCATTATCATCTTTGTAAATTTCATCAAATTTTCTGACTTCATCAGATCTACGTTCTATGTAACTACTAGTTTCATATTTAATTGTTGTATCTATTCTAGGGTTATATACATTGGTCCTGGGTTCCATTAGATCAGTTTGGAGCTTCTTCTGTTCCATTGTGCGCATGCGTTTAAGCCATTTATGATCAGCTACTTGTTCTGACGTGACGCCAAATGTGGTGTAAACTGAAACAAAAAATAAATTGTAATTTTATGAATGCCACATTAATAAGTTAACAAATGTATGTATACTGTATAGCATATCAAAGACGTATAAATTATGATATTAGTAAAAATCTTTAAATTATTTACCCGTAAATTAATTTGTGGCTACCTACTGTAAAACTTAAAATTTAATATCATCCATACGAATTTCGGGAAATGCTATTTTTCTATACTCATCTAGCAACCTAGCAAACTTAGCAAACCTACAAATCTACATGTATCCAGTAACTTGTGTATATAGTTACCCAATTAAGGAAGAATTTTATAAGTATATAAAAAATGAGGCTACTTTATTAAAATAAATTCTGTTTATCATATTCAAACTAAAATTGGTATAAACTATCTTTAACTTGCATCCATGTACTTTAATCCAACTAAGCTAATATTTAAATTTCTATAACATTTTCCAAAGCTCTTACCAATTTAGTTATAAGCTTATTTTCTGCTTGTACATCTACAGTCAGTACAGTCAATACTATATCTTTAAGCATCAATTTCGAATAATTTATATAAGAACCGTAAAATCCATGAAATGCATAAATGCTCAAATGTCTATAGTCATTTAAATTAATAAATAATATCCCTATATTTTTATTATTTTAACCTTTAACTATGGACGTGATTTTTTTATAACATACATATGGACGTCGGGTCTGTCAGACCAGTGTATTTATTGGTCATATTCCGGCTGTTTTTTAAAGGAAGAAGACAATTTTATGTTTTAGTTTACATGAATAGCCTCAAATCAAGCAAAATCAATATAAATAAAATCGCTTTTTATTAAAGTTTACGCATCACAACGATTTAAGTAACTTAAAGTCACAATTTCAGTCTTCGGCCACATGGGATGACTCTTAAGAAAATAATACTATAAAAAAAAAGACAGATAATAAAATAAATATTTTTTTAACAAAATATAAAGTCTAACAAATAAAAAAAATAAAGAAATTACATCTTATGTTATAAAATAAAAATTTTGACAACACCTCAAGATAAAGTATTATTGAACATCGATACACAATGGCTTTCAACATTGTAGGCAAACAGGACGATTGCAGTCAACATAAGTATGTATTGTGTTTCTATATATACTTTGGGGGCAAAGTGTACATGTTTTTCAAGATCCCAAAACTATTTTTTTTTTGCTTCATGTTCAATAAATGATAGATCAGATCGCGAAACGCGAGTCAAAGTCATTCTCAATTCTTAGAGTAGTTTAGTATACGAAACGCGTCTTTTTATTTGATAAAGTGCTATTTTCTTTATTAAATGTCGTCGTCCAATTCTTTTGTTTGATGTTGATTATAAAGTACCGATATTTTTGTCCTTGACGTGCTTGGTCGATAATTTTTTTCCATTTTATCGTAAAAACTAAAAAAATTAATCTTTTTTTAGATAAATAATATTTATATTACTAAAATATATAACAAATAATGCAAAATAATATATGATATCAAACAACAAAAACATTTGAATACAAATAATACAATTAAAATATTAAAGTATATTTTGTAATATTATAAAAATATATGGCGTTTTGAAATCATTCATGTATGGGAAACATGGACGTCGGGTCTGACAGACCCAGGCCCCGTTTAGAAAGTTAAATACTCACGTGTTTTGAACCCAGAGACACAACCACTGCTATCTACATTCATTTTGTCATTAATACGAAAGGTACTGAGAGACTCAGTGGCGGAGGTCACCGAGAAGTGGCCGATTTGTAGAATTCGTAGAACTGTCTGGTCTGTCAGACCCGACGTCCATACTTAAAGGTTAAAAGTGTTTCTTTTTTCACCCTCACACTTTACCCCATATAGCAGCAGAATGAAATGGTAGTACTGAATGCCACGTTGTCGATAGACTAAGGAAAAAAATGTTTCAGCAAGTACCCTGAATAAAAGATATTGCATGTTGAGTGGCGGAACTCAACGCTACAATTTAATTTACCCAAATGGGGGAAAGGTAAGGAGGGAGGTTTCATCTTCACTTCAATGTAAAAGTGTGAAAAAATATTATAAAACAATCTGTACTTTTATTTAGGAAACAAAAATCATCAGAGTCGATGATGCTTGTGGAATTATGCCAAAAGTAAAATGTTCCTCTCCAAATTTCTACGTATAATTGGCCAAATATTTGTTTGTGAAGATTTTGTTAACAGGCTGCATTGTTTTGTGAAGGGTCTCGCTTTGTACTCGTTTTGTTTCAAGTGGATTTTACCTGTAACTTTAGAGAGTTTATAGTTGTGAACTATGGAAGCTTTATCAAGTTTTAATATTTTATCCGAGGCCATCATAGTGCAGGTGCATAAGGGTGCGACTGTAAACACGACGGTCCCCCATAATATTTTCATTTTCTCTTATGGAACTTATGGAACCCTAAAAACGACAATCTCTGACAAACTTTCTGACGCAACTAACTTTGACCGTGAAAGTAATAAATGGTGTACATAATAAATTACATCAGATATAATGTCGAGATGTGACAAAAGAATTCCTAACGATAACAAAATGAAAAGATGAGGTTTTTCACAGAAATGGTTTAGAAATAGTTAGCGGAGTTTTTCAAATGTATTTCTTTCCGTTACTAAAGCTTAGTGACTTAAAAATATTTAATTCTTGGATCTACATTATGCAATTTGCAAGAAAAATAATTATCGTCGGTAAAACTTATTTTCAATATAATGATGCCCGTTGAGTTCTTTTCACGGAGGCGAACCAACGGGCAAAAGTTTATGTGCTTATTTAATATTAAGTATATTATTTTCGTATAATGACCTTAAACAAGATGATTTTTAATGACAGTCGAAAACAAGATGATAATAAGTTCGATTCCCACTCAGGGGAATAAAATATTTAATATTACAAAGCGCGGCGTTGAGTTCCGCCGCTAAGCACGCAGTGCCTCAATAATTCGGCAAAAACTGGAAAACGTCTTAGCACTAGGTCCCCAGGTTCCATTGGCCCGATCTGCTATATTTTGTGGGTAGACAGCATGAATGTCTCGTGATATTAATAATTATTTATCAAATAATATTGAAGGAAAAATTCTTGGTGGAAAATTTGGCAGGTGCGTGACTAAATGCGATTCTTATCTACGGTATATAAATATATTTCAATTACAAAATGTAGTCTATAATATAGTTATAAAAGTAAATAAGTGTAACAGCGTCCGTAAACATAATGGTTGTTAGTTCAGTTTAAACTCACGGAAATAATTTATTTTAATTTCTCCGCTCCATTAAGAGAAAGTGCGGCGTTGAGTGCCGCCAGTCGAGTTGCAATATATGGAATTTGTTTGGAAAGCGTATAAGGAAAAGTAAAAAGTGTAAGTGTAAAGTTAGTACTAGGTTATTTCTGCCTATCTTGCCATGTACAGTATACGACGTGAAGCCCAAAGAAAATGCAAGAAAAATCCTAAAAGTTTTTATAGACCCTTTTTGAAATATTTAATTCACACAATTTGGCAACTAATTTATATTCAAAATCCTAAATATTTAAAAATAAAAAAAAAAACTTTACACCGTATTTTAGTTTAAATATTTTAATTGCGTTCCCTTAGTGTGGCTGACATCAAAGAATCTCTAGAAATACGCTTCAAGTCACTAGGAAACGCAAGGCTGACTCCTAGAAGGACGAGTTACATTGAAATGTGGTAGAAAGTAAAAATAAACGTAATGTTACATAAGGATATGTTAATTTACTTCCTTTTTTATTATTTTCTCTAAACACTTCTATCTGCAAACACACTTGCGTTCCCCAGTTGCCGTCGAATTCTGGAGGCAAGCATGTGACTGTAAACACGACGGGTTATGGGTTCGATTCCCACTCGAGGAAATGGAATATTTAATATTTTCATTTGTTCGTTATGGTGTCGAGGCAAAGCACCCTAATATGCGTAAAAAAAGCTTGAAACGACTTTTGAACTATCAATTCAATAGCACTCGAAACTAAGTCCTATTAAGTGTGACTTAAAGAACTTGTAATTTAAGTAATCTCCTTGCCAATTCTAAGACCCTAGTATGTCACGAATTGCTCAACGTTCGCGGCGAGGCGTGCGATGAATAAATTCAGGATGACTGCTTGCTTAATTTCCTTAGAAGATATCTTCTATTGTTTATACGTATGTCTGTGAGTGGTACAGCGGCACAGCATCTGACTGTAAACGTAACGGTGGTGGGTTCGATTCCCGTTCAAAGGAATGAAATATTTTAATCGTCCCGTCCTGGTAATATAAGAAAGCGCGGCGTTAGGTTCCGCCACTGAACAAGCAATGACTCGAAAATCTTAACCCTAGGTTCCCTCTGCATAACCTGTTATACGCGAGATATAGCGTAGAGGCTTAGTGGGATGGTCTGATCGTAGTAGGTTCGAAATTTGCTCAAGAGAAGGTAAATCAGGATGATTTAAATAGTTTAAGTAAGACAAGACAAAGAAAAGGAAAAATAAAGTGTTTATATATTTAAGTTATTTAAAAATTAACTTTATAGCAGTTGTTATAAAGTACAACAGTTAAAATTGCACTATTTTACTTAGATATAGAGGCTTTTATCAAATAGTGGAACAGGGTATGTTGGGTATGTAAAGACCAATCGCGGCGTTTAATTCCACCTCTTAACACCCAAAGGCTCGAGCTAAGACGGAAAGTGTAGAGCAGAGTGCCATATAAACTAGATTCTCTCTGCCACGGTATACGGGATGAAGCAGAAAAAAAACATTATAAATGCATTATAAGCGAATAATTTCCCCCATCATTGGATTGAACCCGCAATAATCGCGTTAAGTTAAGCATATCCTAATTGCGTAGCGGATATAATGTCTTACGTAAATCAGATTGTAATCTCGAAACGAAATGCTTTAGAAGCAGACGTTTTTAATAGCAAAAGAAAATTAAATGTTACTCTGCTCTTTTTCTTGTATCAATCAAAGTAAAATCTCTCATTTATCTTCGGAAAGGCGTCGAGGTGCGGTGGAAATGAATTTGGAACATAGGCGTGAGTATTACAAATACAAATCTGTGATTCACGCTTTTTTTTGCATACAGCAGGGTAGGCAGTGTTATGCGATGTCTCAAAACTTGGGTGGAAAATAGAGAAAGGAGTGTCTTAACACTAGATTCCCTCTGCCCTATAGAAAAATGTTAAACTACCCAATAAATGTTCCCCAAACGTGTAACAAACTCACGAACACCATTGTCTAAGCGAACACAAGTTACGTTTCCTACTATATTTCCATGGCACAATGATTCTCAATATAACGACGTATCCTAGCAGGCACTATAGTGTAAATTATAGAGGCTTCCTAGCGTTTCTAGCTGGCCAAAACCAAATACGATAATCTCTTCATTTTTCCAATCTCATAGACTAGTTATTTATTAGTTATAGCTTTAGGTAACGTTAAAGAAACATGTATATTTGTATGGATATTTGATACTTGAGTAGTTGTAATCACGACGTTTGTGGGTTCGATTCTAGCTCGTAGGAATAAATTATTCTCATTTTCTTGGTCTGGTAACAATATAAAAGAGGGCGTTGAGTCTGCTCAACATGCTATGCGTATGTTTCAAAAATTGGGTGGAAAATGAGGAACGGAGTTTCTTAACAATGCTTTCTCTGTGTATCCTGCTATAAGGAGAGAAGAGATACGAGATGAAGTTATTTTATTATTTCTTAAAGGCTCCATACCTCAAAAGGAAAAACCGGACGTATTATAGGGGTGGGTGTTGAGTGACGGAACTCATCGTCGCTTTTTACCTCCCAATGCGACAAATGAAAATATTAAATATTTCATTGCCTCGAGTGGGAATCAAATCCACAATCAGTCACACGCTTGTGCTCCTGCACCACGCATGGCTTTAGCTATTAACTTAAACAACTCTTAGTTATTTCCATTTAACCAAGCGGGCAAAACTGTTGGTAAAAGCTAGTAGAAAGATAAGATAACCAGGGAAAACAAGTAAATACACCAGTATAAGTGAACGACGCAACGTATTCTATTATTTTGATCGTAAAGCTCTCACGCCTCTAATATCTATGAACATTTCTGTGATATACGTGTACTTATATAAGCTTTTCTCTCAAGAAAACTTAGATAAAATATGAAATATTCTTTTATTTTATCATATATTTTTATATGATGCAGTAGAACGTCTAATTTTACACGCGATGGTTAGGAGTTGGATATGTATTCGTGGAAAATAAATTTCGTTTCCTTAGTTCGGAAGAAGTTACGGCGTTGGGTTCCGTTACCTACGGAAATGTTGAATGAAATATCTCAACACTTTCATTTATACGCAAGATACATAATGACAAGATCTGAAAATAGTGGATTAGTGAGTTTATGTGGTAATTTTACAAAATCTTTTTCATTCTTTTAGGTTCACGCTGTAACCTGCACAGAACCTAATGTTAATACACTCTGTTCCTATAAAGACCATTCCATTCCACAATGGAATTAAGCAAAAATCTGCTTAAATTTAAATATTATATATTTAGTCCATCAATTCACTAAAGATGGTTGTGAGTTCAATCGCTAGGAAGAAAATATACTTTCACAAAATTAGACAGATTAAAAAAGAGACTTCTAGAAAATATATAATTACAAAAAGACAATTAAACGTGGCGAAACGTGGGTATTCCGTGGTGATTTTTCAAAACTGTTAACGTCGGTATTAAGCGCGGCGTTTGCTCGCAATGAATACATCAGCGCGGCCGGGCTTAGCCCCATGGGAGGTGTTACATTTCACTAGTGGTGGGAAGTGTCGATGTGGACTAAAGATCATTTTTTAAAAAAGAAGGATTAAAACAATCATAAAGAAATTGAAAGAGATATTAGAGGATCAATTTGAATTTGCAATATATTTCAATGTAAAAGTTACGTTTCCCCACACGGGGAAACTCATTATCTTCATTTCTCCGCTTTGGTAATAAGACAAAGTCAAGACCAAGACCAAGACCATGCCACGTCTCAAAAATTGAGCGTTACGTGAAGAACGGAGTTCCCTTTGTCTAAACAGCTTTACAATTAAAAAACAATAAATATGATTTGAAAACCCATGCCAATTTGCATCAGTATATTTTTTTCATTTCAAAGATTTTCCTACAACTATCTTTATATTTATTTGACGGCGGAAAGTCCGCAATTTTCGGACCAGAAGTATTTTAAGAAGAATTAAGTACCTTAACACTAGACTCCCAGGTTTCCTCTGCCTACCGGATATAACGCTAAGAAAAAAAAAGAGAAAATAGTTTCACCACTTAGTCTAAAAAACCTGTGCAGAATCTGGAAAACGAAGTGAATATAGCTAAATATATTTCCGCTTATCCTGCAACTGCAATCGGCACTTAAAAAATAAGACCAGAACTCGCCTAGTCCCGAAGCTAGTGACCTATTAAAAATTGTAATAATATCGATATTCATAACCACCTCACATTTAGCTGCAAATGGTGAAAATTCCTGATTACGCCTGTAAAGCTGCAGCCTTCTAATTTTTCAGAATTTTAAATTTTAATAACCTTTTCAGCGACGCAATGAATATATAAGTGACGCGGCAACTTCTGGGACCGATTGACAAGACTCATCTAGTAATGGAGTTTTTGTATCAAAAATGGCTTGTATTTTTTTTTGTCATGTAAACTATACATACATACATCTATGAAACTCTTCCGTTACAGAGTGACTGACAGACACAAACTAACGCACAGACGAAACTACTGGATTCGATATGTATGTATATGAGAGAGTGTGACGGAGAACCAAAATTTCAGAATTTCTCGAAATTTCCACTTGAATGTATAAAAACAGGATTTTTCATTTTGCGTCTTAAGGTCCACGTAGCAAGATATAAGTAGTGATCACTTTTGGCTTATGAGAAACGTTGAAAATTAACATGGAGGTCTAAAGGTAAATGGGTACCAAAATTGCCTAAAGATTCCTGCGGAAGCTGGACAAGATGGTATTTTACGTTTTACATGCGATACTCGGCCCAATTCTTCGCTTATGCTTTAAAGGCGGCTCTGGTAGAATCATTTCGAATTCAATGTTAGTAGAGAGAGGATCTTGGACAGTAGGTAATCGTTAATGCACATTTAAAAGGTAAGGGGTGCTCTACAACATGCTCGGATGACAAGTTCCAGGAACTGTTATGAGTCCATAGCAGTTTCTAGCAGGGAGAGGAGCTCCGCATTTGTTTTGAGAAAAATCTCTTTAAAAATAAAAATAGTTTGGTAACATAGCAGTCGACGACTGTTTTCCATATAAAATGCACAATTTTTTTTTAAATTTAAAGTAGGTAAAACTAACAACTATGTCACATTTCCCATGTAAATTCTAAGATCGACACACGCCGTGCCTACAGCAACGATGAATAAATTAGCTGCCCTAGGCTAAGTCCTAAGGGACAGGTCTCATCTACGTTCTTTCGTAAACTTCTTTGAAGCAGACCTTTGAAGAAACTGTCTTTCCTTGCACTATGTATATTTATATGTTGTGCGTTCAATTTAAAAGAAACTAGGGCAGAAAAATCCTAGTTTCAAGACACTCCGTTCTCTTCTTTTCAGCCATGGTGACAGAGTGCGTGGATCTCTCTGGATTTCCAGTTTTTCTTAATATTTTTTTATTAAAACATTAAAAATATAAGAAAAATTCAAGTAAAAACGTAAAATATTCTAACCCAAGTTAATTTCCAATTCACAAGGGAAAAAATAAAATACTATAGAGCCTAGCAACCGATCGAGTCGTTTTCTATTTTTATCATCACCACTTTCAATTAAGACCGGGAACGGGCGATTACATTATTTATCCAGTAAAACTAGAAAATAAAACAGGTAAACAAAAAGTAAATCTGAGGTTTTAAAATTAAAAGTTTTATTTAACGTTTTTGCGGCTCAGTTGGGAAGCATCGGGTTGTGAAAAGAATAGATGGAGGTTGAATTCCCAGTGGGAATATTTATTACTAAATATTTTAAGACATGCCTCAAGAATTCGGTTGAAACTGTGGAAAGGAAGTGTCTTAATAAGAACAGAGTGTGTTAGCACTAAGTTCCCAGGTTCCCTCTACCCTGAATCGTGCGGGATACAGTGTGAAGCTAAAGAATATTTACCAATACCTGATTGTAAACACTATGGTTATAGGTTCGATTTCCAGTCGGGGGAATTATTTATTCTCATTTTCTTGCTCTGATACGGAGTTAAATAGTGGCGTCATGACTGATCTCAACGCCACGAATGGCCGAACACTCAGCACGCAACGCAACACGAAAAGTGAGAAATGATGTTTCTTTATATACGAGGTTCCCGATGCCTACTCTACTATATATTGGATATAGCGTGAAGAAGAAGAAGTAAGACGGCTACTTCTAATTTATAAAATAAAAATTTCGCAGAAAGATAGCTTATTCGTGTTAAGAGATTTTTTTTTATCTCACTTTCCGCTTCATTTTCTTATCATTGCGCCTTGAATGGTGGGCTAAAACGTTTCACTTTGCCCTATTACCAAAGAGAAGGAAATGACAACAATTAATACCCCCTAGTGAGAATCGAACCTACAACCTTCGCGTTTGCACTCACACGTAGTGCCGCAACACTATCACCCATGATAATATTAAAAGTATTATTTAAATATATTCATTTTATTAACTAGCTCTCATTTAAAACAGTGTAAAGCTTGTTATTTAAATTATGCATAATGTAAAAACGTTGCCTGCAAACTGTTTCAGTCTGGAAATCTAATTTCAGCTCGCTCTCTTTTCTATTGATTTTACCATTTTCATGTTTAAAAGATATTATTGTTGGGATGCTATCTTCTTTTTATGGTAACAAATTATATACCACATATGAGGTACGGAATCTATACTAATATTATAAAGCAAAAACGATTTTTTTTTTAGCTTCAAGCTTTATCCCACGCATAGTAGGGTAGGCAGAGGAAACCCAAAGTTAAGACACTCCGTTCCCCATTTTCCGCCGAATTCTGGAAACATTCTGGAAATCATCAATTCATTCTGGAATTCTGTCGCTTTATTTTATCTTGTCACCAGAGCGATGGCTTGAAAACAATTCATTACCTTAAGTGAGAATCGAACCTGTCATACTACGCTATGACTGCCTCGAATAATTTTCCATACATATATAAAGAGAATATACAACCTTATGTAGAAAGGAGACTGTTGACAAACAACCTCTTTATATTATAATATCTATAATATCAGCCATCTGCTCTGGCTGGGTGCCAGTGCTTTTAATATACGCTTAGAATATAAATTTAATAGGCAATATGTGGTTTCTGTTATGGTAATCAATCATTTATTGTTTTTATTTGGATATACTATTTTTTTATTCACGCTGTATCCCGCATATAGCGGGGTAGGCAGAGGGAACGTAGTGTTAAGACAATCCGTTATCCGTGTTCCCCCTCATGTTGATATACTGTGTGTTGAGCGCCAATCAACTGAACGCCGAAAAAAATAAGTGACATTATTTATAGCTTAGTAAATATTTTTAATAGTAAAATCAGTAGCTGAATTCCACATACAGCAAGATCTGAAATCTAGAATCTAATGTTAAAACACATTCCTCTTGTTCCTCATTTTCCGGATTCTGGAGGCATTGCGAATTGAGTGATGGAACTTAACGCCTTGACAGGCTTGCCAAAATCAGTGTTGTTTTTTTTTTGCAATAATTATGGAAGGCTTAGTCGTTTTTAATTATATATGAATAATAAATCGTATTCTTAAGGAACGTATACCAGTATCGCTATATGAAAATTATCCTACAGAAAATCCATCCTTTTCCCTACAGCGCAGATCTATCCAACCGAATTGTAGACATTGTGTGTTTAATGGCGGAAAATAACTCCTCGCTTCGTTTAAGCATGGAATTTGAAAATAGTGAATTTCCCCAAAACAGAATCGAACCGTTCGAAATCGAAATCGTTTTTAACTTCATTCATAGCCCGCACGTGGCAAGATAGTGTTAAGATACTCAGTTTCCATTAAAACACTTCTGCTCCCCACTTTTTGACGAATTCTCGAGGCATTGCGTGTTCAGTAGTTAAACTCAACGCAGTGCCTTCCCTCGTTAATTTTTTTATTTCATTCCCCCGAGTGGGAATCGAACCACGTACATTTTAGCTATATATTAACATAATAACCGAAAAAAAAAAATGTATGTGTGGGTACCTAACTTAATGTTTTTGCCACGATGAGTCTCAAAAATACTCGACCCTTTCACGCACTCGTAACTCGAAATTAATTTCGTTACTTTGGATGTGGATAAAAATTTATCATATTATAGCGGGGTTCTGTTTTACATAAAACTTGATGAATTATTATTATTTAATATTCATATGAGATATATATTTTTGGGTTAATATTTAATGGATGTTATTTTAATTTTATGAAAATATTTTTTGTTAGCTTCACTCTATAATATATGTTAATATACTCTGCTTTCTACGTTCCGCCCAATTTTCGATACTTGTGTATTGAGTGTAGTAACTCAATTCTGTGCTATGTCTTGTTACCAGAGTTAAGAAATGAAAATAATCCAATCCGCTAAATGGAAATCAAACCCATTACGCTACGTTTATAGTCAGACGTTGTGTCGCTGCGCCAAGATGGTCTATAATTAACAAATAATTATTCGAAATAAAATAAAATTCTATAATATGAACGTTTTTTTCCCGTTTTTGAGAAAAAAGTATTATGTAAGCATTAATTAAATGTAAGAAAATTATTTTTTGAATTTAATTAATTTTACTTAACATTCACAAAAAACTGAGATGATCACCATAAGCCCAGCAATTTGTCTGGCTCAGTAATATTATTTTTTATTTTTAGCCATTTTAATAAACAAAAGAAGATTCTAACTTCATAATATAAGCGCACTACCAAAATTATTATCAAAATCTAACATTAAACGCGATGTAGTTAATACTCAGTAATTAAGCTGTCAATTATCGCTTGTTATATTCCGATTCGATGCGTCGACATATTGCCTTCACGCCGCATTAATGCCAATGGAAAACTGACGTAACCTAGATTTTTTATTTTTTCGTCCATCACACACAGATACAGAGTAAGCAGAGATAATCTAGTGTCCAGACACTCCGTTTTCTGATGAATATTGATAATTTTAGAGCCATTGTTAATTTATTATCACATGATTACGAGGCGATCGTGGCACACGTGGCTATACACGCTTGCGCTTGATGTTATATTATAACCAAATTATACCAAATAATTACATAAATTTTGGCTTATATGTTATTCTGATATATATGCCGTATTACTGTAAAGTTTCATCTAAATCCGTTCAGTAATTTTTGCATGAAAGTAGAACAAACATCCATCCTCAAAAACTTACACATTTATAATATTAGTAGGATATTTGAGAGTTATACCTATTTTGGTGATGGTTTGACATAATTAACATAAATAGAGGAAAACTGAATTTCATATGTCTTTGTCTTTAATATTTGATTGTTTAATTAAGGAGACGTGATTAGAAACTAATTATGACACATCAAAAGCCGCAGGTAGCTTATGTTGACAGGGTACTGACAGCCCAAATCTAAATTCACCTATACTGATAACTATTTGAAAAGACAAAGAATATTTTTCTTTTTGGTATATAAAAGCAAGAATCTATAATATCACAGTGATCAGATTTTTGTACACCCGTATTACGTTTTATTCAATAGCATGAAAGGCAAAAAGACCGTAGTGTCAAGATTCTCCTTTACGTACCTCCCAATTACCGATACTTTGTTACATGGGCAAGGAAAAGAAAATAATTACTCCGAGTGAGAATCGAACACACGACCATCACGATTAAAGTTAAACGTAATTGTTATACGGGTTAATGCGTGAACCTAATAATAATAATAAAATACCACAAAATTAACGGGAAATCTGCTATATTGTCAACAAATACACACCGCTGTTTGACTTTTAATTTGTACAAATAATTAATACGATTTTAGTCAATCAAACTGAGACACAGTAATTAACTGGTTTAGTTAACCGACTGGTAAACGTCGAGTGGGAATGGAATCGTAATTAGTCAATTATATACGTTATTTAGAGGCCAGTAATGGTAAAATTAGCGATTTAACGCTACAATTTGTGGGTTCATTAGTTATCGCGATTTATGAAGATTGTGAATTATATTGAAAATATCCTGGCTGGATCAACTACTACAGCCACCACGAGAGCATAACTGCCGGTGAAAGCACCTGTAGTTCTGCTCCCATGGTCAAAGGAAAATAAGGGTTCGTTTTCTTTCAGACGCTAAAAAATTGGATAGAGTGTATTTTTTTAAATTAATTAATCAAAAATAGCATTTAGTAAAACATTTGCAAACTACGAAAATGACAGCATACATCTTGTATGCGTATATTTATTGAGATACTGGAGTAACCTAAGACTTGGGTTAGATAGTGTTTACATTTCATCTCGCTTGTGAATTCTAAGTCTTTGCTAGTTAGATGTTGCTTACGAATATTTAGATATATTACGCGACGAGAAAGATAATCATCGTCGATTCGATTTCCACTAATTTTTTTTCGCTATCGTTAGGCTTGTAATGGCACTTGTAATTATAAACAAAAATGATGCAAAATTCTCATCTATATAAGTGAAGTCATGGATCCCATAGCCAGAACCTAACTAAACTCTCATCAAACTAGTCTTGAAGTATATACTTTACAATAAAAAAGAATTATCGATTCGGTTGGCATGACATTTGTCCATTTTTCCTGCATATATTTTTTCATTTGAATTGTCTAATGGATGACATTGTCAAAATTGGACTAAATTAAAACGGGACCACAAGGGATGCACCAGCTATTAAATACAATCATCAAAATCGATTTACCCAGTTCAAAGTTCTCAGGAACCTCCACCATTTATTGTATTTGTATTTAAATTTTTAATTTTAAGATGAAGACTATGAAAATAGCGTTCATGAGGGCTAGAAGTGCCTGTAATCAAGTCGTTATACCAGTGTCAATGTTTAACGATCTGATAATTCGTTTTAAAGTAGCATTATTATAGCAAACGGTATTAAAACAAAATTCCGATATTTTAATATAATCTACATGCAAATTTAAAATGTAAATGAATATTTCATATACAATATCCATTTATAACATAATATTGAAACAAGCTTACAGTACAGTACGGTCGACCAGTCGTGACCTGGCTAGCTGTAGATGGCTGTGCAGATTTTATTTTACGATTTTTCTTATTTTTGATTATTTTCTTTTGGAGTTTCTTTAGCTTGACGATGTATCTCGCATATAGCAGGGTAGGCAGAGGGGGAGGCAGAACTCAAAACGCAATGCCTTAAATTTATTATATACTATTTGATGTATATTGCTATTATAAAATAAACCCTGAAAAGTTATAAAGCCTACATCCAAAAAAATAAAAACCTTCCAAGCGCTTGGACTAGAGGAAGTTTCAAATTAATGGACATACATACACTCGAAAAACATTAACCTGATGCTAACGCAGTTTGGTAAAGAGGATGTAGGTACATATATAAATTATGTAGTGAGAAAATAAAGTTTTGGTCGTCTTGGTGCAGGGACATAAGCGTTTGGCTGTAATCACGACGGTTTTTGGTTCGATTTCCACTGGAGCGAATGGAATATTTAATATTTTCAATTTTTAGATCTGATAACAAGACAAAGCGTACCGGAGAGTTCCGGCACTTAACACGCAATGCCACGGAATTTCGGCTGAAAGTTTTGAACGGAATGTCATAACACTAGTTTCCATCTGTCTACACTGCTATGTGTGGGATATTTTAGAAACAATCAAGAGGCTAAGAAGCTAATACAATAATTACAATGTTTTCGCAATTTAAGTGTTTTCGCAATATATTCCTGAAGAAAATGAACCGGAAAAAGATCATTATCCCGAACAAGTTTAGCTAAGGAACCATTTCCTTTTTTCTTATATTATTTAATCACCTTTTGTAGAACAAGAAGATCTATCACGCATACAGCAGAGTACACCGAGGGAATCTAGTGTTAAGAAACTCTGTTCTTCACTTAGCGCTCAACTTTCAAGACATGTTGAGTAGCGGAACTCAACGCTATCACCTATTTTTGTCAGAGTGTCGAACCCACGACCTTTTATTGACCGACCACAGACGCTGTGCCGCTGCTGCTTTTCTATGGCCTATTTTATATATTTTTTTATATATTTTCTATCATTTTCCATGTTGTGAATAAATCTTCATAATACGGAGAAAATAAAAACATATATCTAATACAATCCGCCTTCATATTAAAAACAAAATAAATGAATTGTAAGGAGATGCCGAATAATACACAAAATTCCTTGTGATATCGATGATTGATGGCTTACGTCGTAAAAGTGTAATTATTTGTAATATCAATAAGAATTTCTTATTTTTTAGCTTCACACTGTATACCGCATATTTATAGCAGGGTATCTATCTACCCTGCTAGGTAGGGAACCTAGTTATACTCTGTACTCTACTCTCCGCCGAAATCTAAAGGCATTGAGTGTTGAGTGGTGGAACTCAACGCCGTGCATTGCCTCGGCACCAGAGAAAAGAAATTAAAATATATATTTAAATAAATATTTCATTTCTTCGCGTGGGGATCGAACCCCAACCACTCGCCTGCACCACGACTGGCCTCATATACCAGAAAGTATACTATATATTGATTCTACGTTTCATTCTAGATGGTAAATGTTTATTCATTGAATACCAAACAGCCTTCTGGCAAACAAATACAGTCCATCAAACTCAACTGAACGTAGCTTTACATATTTGCATATATCTTATTCAGTACATTTTCCTATATGCAGGATTTATATATACCTATAATATTAATATTATATTCCTACACATTATATGCCTTATAATATTAATATTATTTATTAGGACCAGACGGAAAAATAATTTGGTGGTGCATGGCAAACGGAGTGTTCTATGGCTAGGCTCTCCCTGCACGCATACGTGAAGCTACATAAAAAATAAAAAAAACTTACCAAGTGCCAAAAACACTATGACCGCCGGCGATGTCATTAACCTGCCGGCCAGGGGGGCCGTCCGCCCGCATTCGCAACGACCTCATCAATCTCTCATGCAACCGACTACCACCGTGCCACGCTGCCACTGAACTTGTATGGTGTTTGACAACGAATATGGTATGAAATACTTATTTTGTATGGAAGAAGCCTGTGGAAGCTCTTTATTTTTG
This sequence comes from Heliconius melpomene rosina, assembly GCF_056956725.1. Lineage (NCBI taxonomy): Eukaryota > Metazoa > Arthropoda > Insecta > Lepidoptera > Nymphalidae > Heliconius > Heliconius melpomene. The sequence goes on from NC_140400.1 coordinate 5,841,514, forward strand.
TTATTAGAAGCTTGTTTTATATGTAATTTTCTGAAGATTTTCTTGTATCTGAAACAAATGAAAAAATCGTTAAATAATAATAATAGTAAGTAATAAAATAGAATGGTAATAAAATAATAAAACACAAAAAAACTAAAAGAAACAGTGACTGCCGACTAAAGGTGAAGTGATCCGTCACTTACATATATAGAAAACTAACGGCCCGCTCGCGGTTGCACCCGCGTGAACTATGTTATTATTCATTTCTGTCTCCATGACTACGTTCTAGTGACGTCTATGCAAAATTTGAGACTCCTAGGATTTGTAGTAATGAAGTTTCATACAAACTTTCGACTCCAAAAACAACCCCTTAGAAGTCGAATATTGCAAATTCCCGTCTTAGCGAGCACCTACGTCCTATAAGTAACTCCTATGCAAAATTTGAGATTCCCAGCGCATGTAGTTTCTGAGATTTCGTGATGAGTGAGTGACCTTTCGATTTTATATATATAGATGATATAAATAATTTATAACAGTTTTTAAAGTGGGACTTAGGAAAGAAAAATACTTAAGAAATGGTATAAAAAATTGAACGCAGCGGGATTTGAACCCACGCCTCTTTAGAAACCGTCCAAACTTTCTGACCAAATAAGCCATACGTTCAAATTTTTATACGCTTTCTTAATAATATAAATAAATCTTTAAGATATTTGTAAGTGCACGATTGCTTTGATTAGTATCAATTGAGATAGCATAGTGTCATAAGTTTCAGTAACTCTTATTAAATACATAAAGTCCATACATGTGAATGAAATACAAACAAACTTACAAGAAACATTATATAACAAGAACATCCAAGTTACCTCGACAGTGACCGTCAAGTAAATATCACGTTCAGCACACAACCATTAAGTATTATGCTGAGCTGAGTACCTCCACGCATGAGTGTTAGGGCGTGTAATGTTGATAGGTACAATGTTTTTTATTTCAGAATCACGCTTAATCCCGCAAATACTTCGGTCTTCAATTTCTATCTTAATATGTAATATTGCATATTTTATGACGTAACTGAACACCGTGTTTCAGTTTGAAATTTACTGAACGTTATTTACGGAGATGAGATCAGAAATATTAAATGGAGATAATTATAAATTATTCATTTTGAATTATATAAAATACAAATAAACTTACAAGGAACATTACAAACGAAAATTATCTACGTTATCTTAACAGTGACCGTTTCGTCCAAGTTAATATCACGTTCAGCACACAACCATTAAGTGTAACACTGAGTTGAGTGCCTCCACGCGTGAGTGCTAGGGCGTGTTATATTGAAACTAATAAGAAAAATATTATAAAACGTTGTTTTAAAGGGACAAGGAATTAATCTTTAAGAGACATTACAAAAAACCAGTCGAAATCATATCCTCCTTCTTTTTGAAGTCGGTTAATAAGAATATCTAAATTATATCAACAGCAACAAGTAATCCCATATACTACATAGAGTTCCCGAATTAGCGATGAGAACTAATGTTCTAAAATATATTGGGTTTTTTGGGTTTTTTTTTATATTAAGTTTTTATTTATTAACAACACAAAAACCCGGTATTTTGTCTTTTTTTTTCAACTAGTGCATTATTTACTAGCAAAGATATTTTCTTTAGTTGTAGTGTGGAAAAACAGAAAAGAAAAACCATATAAAATTACTGTGAACACGCCCCTATATATTCTTATTGCAGTTATTTTTATAAATGCTAACGCAAATGCCGCTTAAAACTTTTTTTCATTTTACAGCTTAAAACGTAAGGTAGACTTAAAAAACTTAAAAAATGTAAATATTTTTAGGCACATGTCGAGGCTTAGTTCTAAAAGTACCTTATCTTTAAATGCATGACCCCATTGTTTGTTTAAAGAAGTGTTGGTTTTGGGCCTAAATTAGGATTATTTAAAACTTATAAAGTTGTGAATATGTGTGTGTCTTTGTATGTGTGTTTATTTTTTCATTATATTCTTCTCTACATTCTAAATAGGAGAAAATGTAGAAAGTAGACAATATTAAATAAAATAAAGTAATTGGATTTAATTAGTGACTTTACTAATAAATATGCAGGAAATTTAACAATAAAGTCTAAAAAAATTGGGTTCTCAGCAGATTTTTAGTAATCATATAAACATTTTTAACACTAAATAATTTTCAACGCCAACTAAGGGCTCTTTTAAATTCCACCCTTAAAAGGATGAAATAGGTTTTTAAAGTTAACGCAAAGAAATATAAAATTGCTCTCTTAGCTCGACTTTTATATACTCTAGGGATGTTACAAGGGCGGGTCTATTATTTTGTTGACTAAGCATCTGTTACATCGGTCGTTTAGAAAAAAAGATCTATATTGCTGACATAATTCCGAAGAATAACTATAGACACGATGATTGCGGGTTCGATTCCCACTCGGAGGAATTAATTATTTTCATTTCTTCGCTCTAGGAAAAAACAACACGAATATTTTGAAAATTCTTAACACTATATTATTCCTGTGCCAACCCTGTTATATGCGGGATACAGCGCCAAAGAGCCATGTCTTAAAGACAGAAGAAGAAGAAAATACAATGGCGTAATTCGAAAGTATAACTATCTAAACGATGGTTTTGGAAACGAATAAATAAAAATATTTACATTTCACGAGCTTGAGGCCATCGTGGAACTCGCAGCGGGATAGCGTTTACGTGTAAACGTAATTATTTTCTTTTCCCTGGACCTAGCAAGACAAGTTGGGGCGTTTAACTCCGCCACTCAACCTGGTATGTCTAAATTTTTGGCGAAAAGCGAAGAACAGAGTATATAAGATGTTTTTTTTAAATGACAAAGAATCTCTCTATATTAAATATCTCTACAGAAGTTCAATTTAAAATTATGTATTCATGTCACTTACTGTGGAACCATTTCCAATAAATGCCACAAACTAGTTTAAAAAACTAACTACTTTGAAAGTTTTGCATGTCAATGGCGAAAGCTCAGAGATTTTTCTTCAGTAAAATGAAAGTGTTCAAATAAAATTTAACGGTATTCTTTAAAATTATTGTCTAATTTAATATTTTAGTCGAATTTAATTAAATTTCTCGTTCAGATCGTTTTGTTTGATTTGGCGCTTACAAATGACGGCACGGAGATTAGAGTTTTAATACTAGATTCCCTAAGTAGTGTTAAACACTCTGTCCTCTACGCACCGTCCAACTTTGTGTCGAGTAGCAGAAATTAACGCCATAATTTATCTATCAGAGCAGGAAAATTGAAAATAATTTGAATTAATGATTAAAATTACTAATATTGAAAGATGAAACATGAAATTAAAAGAATATTAAAAGAAAAAATATTTTTCTTGTTAGCTCCCAAAATGTAAAAATTGGAAAATTTTCAATTAGTTTCACACTGTCTGGCAAGTGGTACTTAGTGGTAGGATACTCCGTTCCCCACTTCCCGCCTAATGTTCGACACATTACGTGTTTAGTGGCGATGGGAATCGAACCCGCAGCCGTCGCCATTGCCTCTAAAACTCTTATATTTCATCACACATAGAAGTGTGAATAATAAAACTATGGTTATTATTAACAACTGGTCTAGACTTAGGTATGTCTGGCAGAGTGCCGAGTCGCGTTAACCGGAATGCTGATGTACCATGTTTATTTTGTTATTATATGTAGTTATTATTTGAAATTACTGGATAATGTTATATTTATACCAGAATATGAATAGTTAATGTGTTTATTAAAGCTCTATGGGGAAATTCTATAATTTGGTCTTCCTTATCCTTTTTGGCCGTTTTTAATAAGTTCCATCCTTGCTTGGGGAAACATTAGTATTAAAAATAATGTAAGGCAAGGACGTCGTGGCACATTGGTGAAACTTCGGACTGGAATTATGATAGTTGTCGGTTCGACTTTCATTTGGCGGAACGAACTTTTTCATTTGCTGGCTCTGGTATCAAAATAGCACGGCTGCACTCAATTTCTAGCCATTGTCTAGAAAACAGACAGTGTCTAGAAAATTGGGCGGTGCGTGGGGAATGGACTGTTTCAATATTAGATTTCTCCTGCAGACCACGAAACATGAGGGAAACAGCGTAACCCTTAAAAGAATACACAACTGTAACGTTTACATTCAAATTCTGCCTCACTGCGGTATGATGGCGTGAACAATAAATATATTTCTTTTATCTTGATTTCATATCCACCGCACATAGCAGAAGGCAGAGGGAACCTGGGAACCACTGTTAAGTCATTCCGTTCACACACTTCCGTGCCCCACTTTTCAACGAATTATATAAACTAAGTGGGTTAGTTAAACCCAAGTCTTATTTTTAAATCAGAAATACTATAACCATTATAAAATCTAATTATATAAAATTATCTATAAAATGAAATAGTCTTAAATGAAAATTCTTAGACTAAGAAAATAATGGTCTTTCAAATAAATTGGGACCTTTTAATGATTTCAAAGGTTTCGCCATTAAATCGTTTAATTGTAAATTTATAGTTTATACAAACTATTTTGAAAGAACTTGGAAAGTCTCGGGTTTGCGGTAATTATTAATTATATTGTATAATATTAATTTCTATTAATAATCTTATAGCTCGAGATTCTCTGAGGGATGTTTTTATAGATATAGGTATGTTACAGTTGTTACTCAATCCAGCACAAAGTGGGAACACAGAGGGAAGACAGAGGGAATCTAGAAACCTAGTGTACCCTTTTTACTAGTAGGCAGTTCAAGGTTCTTTAATCATCTTCAAATTCCATCATCAGACCAACTCGATGGTATCATAATATGGCATTATTTTCTATACCTGCCAATTACAAATATGGGTAATTCAGATTCTTAGATTTTATCTTTTAGTTGTAGGTCGAATTAATAAAAGCGTATTAATAAATGGAAACAAAAATCCAAAGTCCAAAAATATTTTCCAAGCTTTAAGTATTAAAGTAATACCAAATTGCAGTTTTATTAATGAACGCCTTTGTAAAAGTTGTCTTTCTAAAGAATTTTAACAGTCAACCGCATATTGTTATTGTTTTTATTTTGTTTTTTGTTTGTTATAGTTATTCTTGGTTTAAAGAAATTGTAGATATAATCCGCTTACCAACGAACTGGGCAAGGATGCATGTAGATTCAATTTGTATACGGCAAAAGTGAAAGCACTTCTTTAATAGGATTCCGTAACTCGAAAGAAAAAACGGAATTCTTATAGGATCTCTTTATTGTCCGTCTATCTGTATGTCAAGACTATTTATTTTGAGAAGCAGAGAATAATTTTTTTATGAAAATTTTGTGTAAAATTCGCCACATAATCAAGACCATAATAAGAATTTAAAGTGACTAAACAGGAAGATGGGACAGCAAAATTTTATTACTATATTTGAATAACTACAACGACGAACCTAAATAAAATCGTTTAGAAATATTAGCATTAATTTAAATATATTGAAATTCCTTCAATAAAAAAAAGAAGATCACTATAAAGTCAGCATTTACATTAACCTACGGCTTTTTGGACACCGTTCAAATTTAATTAATTAAGCTATACTCTTATTTTATTCTGCTAATTTGAAATTTTATTTTGATTTTACTTTACGCTGTATCCCACAAATATCAGAGAAGGTAAGAAGAATCACTTAAGTAGTGCCTTTACACTAATAAAGATACTCCGTTATCCGCTTTCCACCTCAACTCGAGATGCTGCGTGAGAGTCTTAACTCTAGTTCCCCTTTGCCTACCCTGCTATAGTATATACCATAAAACTGAATAAAAAACAATTGATAATAATGAAGTCTCCCGAATTCTGATTAAAACGATTTCCTATAAATATTCTGGATTCATTCGAGTTAAATTAAAAATATAATATGAAATGTTCCCAGACACGCTCCAACCAAAACAATCCCACACAAAGTATGAGTACAAACAACTCTAAAAGTGTTTAAGCCTACAAAAAATAATAGACTATCAAAGAGTTCCAAATAAAATGTTGAAACGAAAGGAAGTTAACGAATCGCCAGCCGATGAAGTCACTTCAAGAAACCGAAATGGCATCGCTTAAAAATAGAGCTTTGAGCTTTTGTTCCATAGAAAATACTAAACTATAGCTAATTTTAACTTACTTCGTTGTGGCACAGTGATACAGCGTCAGAAAAAAAAATTGTAGTATATTACCAAGAGGGGATCAAATCCATCGTGAATATGAGGGGTATTCGAACACACAAACGTCGTTTTTACAGTAAACGCGAAAACAGGTAAAAAATCTGTTACTTAATAATTTTTTATTGAACGCTTTGGAAATTTATTAGATTTTATTCGCAAAATTATTTCCTTTCTACCCACGACGCGAGTGCATAACAAAAGCGGTTTGTAATGCGTAGCATAGCGGATCTCTTTAAATTCAAAATATTATTTCATCATTCCAAGCACTTTTGAATCGTCGAATAGAGATAGAATTTAGAGATCAAAGATTAAGGTTTCATAATTTATAGCTCTTGCTGTAAAATAATCTGTTTTAAATTATATATTATCAAACGTCCAATGGAACACAATCTTTAAAGTGCGGTATAAAAACATTTACCTTGGCCTAGTCGCTTACGATATAAAGAGTATAACGGTAGTTGTTTCTTTAAAGTCGTAGCTATATCGGTAATGTTCCACATTAGTATCTGTACATAAGTGCCATAAATTATTTAGGTATATTATGTATGTTTGTTCAATCAGTTAAAAGTCTCGACCGACGTAGCCTCACGGTGTATCCCTCAAACAACAGGGTAGAGGAAACCTAGGATTAAGACAGCCCGTTCCTTTCCGCTCAAATTTTAGAGACACTAGTTAAGCAGCGGAACTTAATGCTGCAATTTGTCTTTTCTTCAGAGCAAGGAAATAAAAATTATTTCCCTAAAGTAGAAATCGAAGCCGCAACTATCGGGTTACAATCAGAGGCCGTACTGCTTCCTTTCTATTGCAAAATTATTACAATAAAAAGGAAGAGAAAACCTAATGTTTAAGACATATCATTCTCCATTTCCTGTTAAAAAACATTGGCTTGGAGTAGTGGAACTAGGCAGGGCTTGAAAGGCTTCAAAACACAACGCACATTAAAAGTCGGCATACGTTACTTCTATTATTGAAATATAATAATACTAGCGGACGCGCGCAGCTTCGCTTGCGTATTTAAGGGTGAATTTTGAATAACCCATGAAACATGTGTTCAATGAAATATTTTTAAGAAACTAAATTTCAAATTTTATAAAAATCGGTGGCGATTTAAAGATTTTTCCATACAAACTTTCAACCCCTTATTTGCACCCTTAGGGAGTGAATTCTAGAAAACCATGAAACATATATTCAATTAAATATTTTTAAGAGTCTAAATTTCAAATTTTATAAAAATCGGTGGCGATTTAAAGATTTTTCCATACAAACTTTCAACCCCTTATTTGCACCCTTAGAGGGTGAATTCTAGAAAACCATGAAACATGTGTTTAATTATATACGTTTAAGAGTCTGAATTTAAAATTTTATAAAAATTGGTGGCGATTTAAAAAAAAACCTATACAAACTTTCAACCCCTTATTTGCACCCTTAGAGGGAGAATTCTAGAAAATGATGAAACACGTGTTCAATTAAATACTTTTAAAAATCTAAATTTCAAATTTTATAAAAATCGGTGCCGATTTAAATTTTTTTCCATACAAACTTTGAACCCCTATTTCACCCTATTAGAGTTAAAATTTTTCAAAATCCCTTCTTAGTGGATGTCCAGATTACGAAAGTAAACTTTTGTCTAAATTTAACGTTTCTACGCACAGCGGTTACGGCTGTGCGTGCGTCTTACCTCAGTCAGTGAGGACAAGTCCTTTTATATATACGAGTATAGATTATTGAAGCTTCATACGAGCAATGTGGTGAGTATGGAATCATAATTTCAAGCTAGAATGTAATTTTGAAGTAGCACTGTTAAATGATTATTAATTTTATCATTATTGAGGCCGTCGTGGCATAGGAGCGCCTGACTGTAAGCGCAAGGGCTGCAAGTTCGATTCCCACTCGGGGGAATGAATTAGTTGATATTGTCATTTCCTCGTTCTAGTAGACAAAGAGCGGCCTTGAATCTCGAAACTTTGTGCAGGAAGTGGAGAACGATGTGTAGTGACGAAGAATATAATTTCTATAGAAATTATATTCTTATACTAGCGGACCCGGACGCGGCTACGCCTGCCTTTAAATATAAGAATATAATTTCTATAGAAATATTATTTCAATCTAGATGAAATGCTAAAAGTGACTATTATATTTATTTTCATAAGGATGAATATCAAAATGACGCGGTGACGAACGCGGTCGCGTAGCGACGACGGTTGTTATTAACATGGCAGAATAAATAGCATGTCAAATTAGAAAGTATTTTAATTTATTAGTATATATGTGTAATGTATTGTTATATAGCCTATAGCACTTCTGAAGAATGCAGCTTTCATACAAAACAAAAACAAAGTAAATCGATGCAGTAGATCCAGAGATCTTAGCGTTCAAACAAACAAACAAACAAACTCTTCCGCTTTATTATATTAGTATAGAAATAGATTTCAAGCAGGCGCAGCCGCGTCCGGGTCCGCTAGTCCTGCTATATACAGCGAGAACCTACGAAAAATATACCAAAATTGGATTGAAAAAAGGCAATTAAAATGATTGTAAACGTGACGATTGTGGGTTCGATTACCACTCGGGGAGTCAATAACCTACTAAGGACTGCTACTACCTTCGCAAAGCGCGGCGTTCAATTCCGCTATTCAAGACGCTTTGCCGTAAGCGCCGGAAAATGTAACTTAATAGTAGGGAAGTATGTTGAAAGTAACTTAATGAAAATAATACAAAATCTCTATATTACACATATAAATCGTCATTTACCTAATATAAAAAAAATCAGCTACATAATAAATATTAATTTATCCTACGAAATTTGTTATACCAAATTGAACTCTAACTATACGTAGTAAGATTGATATTTAGCTGTCACTAAACATAGTAAAGACCGGAAGAAGGGACAAAAGACACTAATGGCGTCCTCTTTGTGTTCAAAGTATCTAACAGTGATCCGCGATGATTATACTCAAAGCTATATTATTTTCTTGGTGGAACTGTCTATCTATGTACATAAGGGGGGATTCACACTATAGTGCCAGGCATGGTTCGTTCTCGGTCCGATTTTAGGCTTTTAAAAATATTTTTATATGAGAAAATGGGAGCATTCACACCACGGTTTCGGTCAAGTTCGGGTCTGAACACGCTTATAGGCATATGTATATCTTTTCTGATTTTTTATCAGCTTCACGCTGCATCAGCGCCGGGCTTTTGTTTTTTGCTCAAGTGGGGATCGAACCTACAATTACCGTGTAACAGTGACATCCTTGTCTTGTGCCACGATGACTTCAATAGGAATATATCTCATAGAAGAATATGAGATCGGTCCTATCACCATAGCTCAAGAGAGAGAGAGACATCTCAATGAGATTTAAACTTGAGATTCTAACATCAGGTACCAGATTCTATACAACGTTAGTAATGTAAGTCAGAGTAAGTTCCTACATACATAAATATTTCACGAGGCAAAGTATGTAAGTTATGGAAGTTTGTTTCAGGAAAAATGAAAATAACAACGCGGCCATAATAAACTACATTACACACTCTTTCTGAAAGCGGCATGTAATATGCATTCTTTTGCCATTCCGTGTAATGTAGCTAAAATAACATTTATTTTCTTTTAAAATCGATTTCCTAATATACAGTAGGTAAATAATTTGAAAATTTTGTTTTAAAAATCGCTTATTAAAAAGATGACGAATTGGCACGTTTTAGAAATAGCAGGAGATTGAATCTAATCTAATCTATAAGTGTATAATAAATAGTATTTCCACATATCACATATTTAGCTTCTTACAAAATGCAATTACGTCATTGTTGCACTCATAATATTTTCATACAAGATTAGCTTACAACATCTGACTGTAAATACGTTTGTAAGTTGTAAGTTGCGGTCACCGATCGGGGAAAATGATTAAATTTAAATTATTTTTATTTATTCGCTTTAATAGACAAAGCACGGCGGTGAGTTGTGCCACTCAACACATAATGTCTTAAATTCGGGCAAAGATCGTAGAACAGAGTATCTTTATACTATGTTAACTCTATTTACCCTGCTATACAGGATAAAGCTTATATTCCTAGAATACGAGAAAGAAAAGTGGAATTCATTTCAAATTTTCAAATTTTATAATACGAACATTTCAAAGGAACCTTCAGAGCAAAGTAAAATCTTATGCAATAACCGTCGATTGCATTGTAAAATATTTTCTAGTTATGTCCTCACTCGTCTCAGGATTTTCCAGCTCGTGGATGTGATAGATTTAAAATATAAGGCTTTATGTGCGTGAGAAATGGTGCCACATCACTTTCGTTGCTTAGATTATACAGAGTGGAATTGTCAGCACCACTTTAAATGAAATCACAGTTTTAACTACTATATAAAAGCCTAATATAATTCAGAAAAAAATTAATTCCGAAAAATGAAAGAGTTATTTTTTCAAACAAAATAAATAATAAAATTATCGTTTTAAAATAAAACGCCATTTGTAAAGTATAACATAAGCACGCACACACTTACCTGTCAAAGCGGCAACATCGCACACGTATGTGTGCGTCACACGAAATACAGGTATGGATAAAAATCGTGAAAAGAAAAAAAAATCCTACGTCCAAACTGTTGAGGTACCTTGATTAATGTCTTTAATTCTGGGTTTGAAATATTTTACCCTATATGCAGTTTCAGTAAAAGGAGCGCTGCCTCTTCCACTCTGTATATCTCGATTCACCGTGACCGGTAAGGAAAACGTGATAGCAGACGCCCAGACAAAAAGCTATATCAGTACTTAGAAACTATGAAATTCTTGCACGATCTCAAGTCATGGATCCAGAACGGCAAGAACTTTTTAAAGACCAGATTACGACGCTCAAATTCCTTGTGATTAAAGCTTCCTGTAAGTTTGCCACTCTGACATTTCTATTTCACTTTATGATTGGAAACATGCTTGAAATGGCCTAATTGAATAAAAAATATTTTGATTTTGACTTCTAAAAAAGATCCTCTGTTAGTATTTTCGTACACTCTAAAACCTATATGTAAAATTTCAACTTTCTTAGTCCCGTAGTTTCATCTATGCATTGTCTGCCGATTGCTGAGTTGGTAACAAAGAAATTATTAGTAAAAGAGCAAGTTTAAAATACATAAATAGTTTTCAAGAAGGAAATAGTCAAATATTTCATGAACTTATTCTGTCGCTTCAGTGTTGTTAGAATAGCTTGATTTCTTTACTTCAGCGATGTTGAGTACACACAGACAGTTATTTTGTATTTATATAAAAAAAACAACAAAATAATAATAATTTCCTGTACTACTACTAACTTTATTGGATTTCTGATAAAAAATATTTTGAATACGTTTTGTTTTAAGTAGGTATTGATGATTGAGATCTATGATTAAAATTATACTATAATTATCAATTTTTTTTTGTCAAAATCTTTACATTTTGTCGACATTTATAATCATTAGGCATATTTTGTACGATTCACGCTGTATCCCTTATATACTTAGCAAGATAGGCAGAGGGAAACTGGGAACCAAGTATTAAGACTTTGTACCCATGAAGAATTACTTCCGTTCCCTACTTTTCACCGAATTTTAAAGGTGTTGAGTGTTGAGCAACCACAAACTGTTGCTGTTGATGCGCCAGGAAATAAAAATAATTCATCACACCCATCGCGTTAATTACGTCACTATAACATTTAGCAGAGGCGATTAGAAATTACAAAAGCTTCTTGCTTTAAAGTTTAGTTAGTTTTCTTAAAGTTTTCTACTCCAACCGTCCGTGTGTCACAAATAAATTGGCAAGACTTCGGACGGAAATTGCGACGGCGTAATTTTTTCCTCGGAACTTTTAGAAGCTGTAAAATTGGCTCTAAGTGACGAGATGCTCTGCTGCTGCTGAGGTTTCATACTGCTACTACAATTATTTTTCATTACACTTCATTAGTATAGTTATTTAGTAGATTTTTGTTTACTTTGAAAAATCATTAAAATCTTCAGGATTCAAATACTGATAAAAACAATGTTTTATAAGAATTTTACTCAGTAGATAGTTAGTACCTTTGTATACAATTTGTTTGTGCATTTATTTGATCCTAAATCAGGGAAGTGACTATATTTATTTTCAATTTCAATCCATTCCAATGGACCACTCAACATACGAGGTGAATAAAAAAGTGGAAAATGAGGAACGGAGTGTATTAACACTACGTATTTTCCGATCACCTTATTTTATGTAGGAGCGAGTCAAGTTAAGAAATATAATATACTGTTTTTAGCTTCATGCTGAATCCACCATAAGCCAGGTAGAGTTAAAACACTTAATTTCCGTTCGCGAGTGGAGGAATGAACATTGTAATTTGTTTTGTTACCAGAGCGAGAGCGAGCGATAATCTATCAAAATTTTAACAGTTCTATCACAATCATCATCTTTAACTAAAATGTACAACAAATTATATAAACACTAGCGGCCCGCCCGCGGCTTCGCCTGCGTGAACTACGTTATTATTAATTTGTCTCCATGAGAACCGACTTCCTATAAGTGACGTCCATGCAAAATATGAGACTCCTAGCATTTGTAGTAACGAAGTTTCATACAAACTTTCAACCCCAAAAACAACCCCTTAGAAGTCGAATATTGCAAATTCCTATCTTAGGGAGCACCTACGTCCTATAAGTAACTCCTATTCAAAATTTGAGATTCCTAGCACATGTAGTTTCTGAGATTTCATGATGAGTGACCTTTCGATTTTATATATATACAACCAGAGCGAGTAAAACAAACAACCAACCTCCCCCCCACTAAGTCTCAATAAATTACCTACTTGTTACATTCTATTACTGAATACGTCGGCTGTTAGTAACGTCAACCGTAATGTCTGTCAGACCGCACATAAATAGCTTAACAAGGTTTATTAGACCCAGTTTTCGCTATATTTTAACCTAAATACAAGGTACGAGTGAATATAATGTGGCGGTTCTGGGTTCGAATCCCACTCGAGGGAATGAATTATTATTGCTTAATAATATCATTTGATAGTTCTGGCACCAAGAGAAAAGCCTGGCGTTCAGGTCCGCCACTCCAATACGCAATGCCTCGAAATAATTCGGCGGATAGTGGGGAACGGAGTGTCTTAGCTCTAGGTCCTCTCACTCTTGCTCTACATAGAGTTTAGATACCAATTATTTAGTGTATTTATAAATTATAGTTACCTTAATCAATTGTTCTCTCTCTTTTACTTGTGTAATCTGTAAAAAAAGAAGACCTTGGTTACAATTCATAAAACTAGGTTTTTTAGGAAGGAAGTTCCTGTAAACGGTACCCAGAACACTTCCTTTAGGTAATAAATGCAGTAAAAACAGGAGGAAACAGAAAGAAAAGGAAGTGACGAACATAAAGCTCAAAAATTGTATAATAAAAAGAATATTTACACAAAATCTTCACTTAACCAATGATTTAGGTGTAATAAAATACTTCCATCTTAATTTTAAATATTAATTCTTGAATTTATTGCTGTTAAGAGTTTCCTTATTCGCAGTTACTTTGTAAGTCATTCCACCTCGAACAAACTTTGTCAATAAGCAGGTTGCTGGTCCACTTGAAATATCGCTTTAAATAGCTTGACTATATGTAACGGTTGTTATATTCATCCTTAACGATAGAAATGTTTAATATTTATATTTAAAATTTATTTTTCTTTCGTTTGATAACAAAACGTCGTTGTTTTATACCACACAGCAAGCATTTGCTTTTTTGACTACTGAAGAATTTTTAACTATTAAAAACTTTTTTGACTGGCGAAAAAAGTTCACATTTTGACTTAAAAATTGCTTCTTTTTTTTCAATCTTATACTGTACTAGCGACCCCCTTGCGGCTTCGCCCGCTTTTACTACTGGATTATTCATATAATGTATGTTTGCAAAGCACTTAAGATAATGTAAAAATTAATTAAACTCTAATGCAACCCGCATTTCCGTAGTTTCAATAAGGATTTTCCAATTGTTTTACACAGCAAGGATTTTTTAGTACGTACCGTAATTTTAAATCTGTGCTACTAATCTTTTCAAGTACTTATGAAAATATTTTTAAATGACTATTTTTAGATAGTTAAATGACTATTTTTAAACGGAAGAAATTATAAACAAAAGCCTACCTACTAACAACTACTACAAAAAATATGAAACCAAATATATCGCGCTGAAATAATACATTCAAGTCCAATTATCCAATACGTGCAAACGAATCTAAATCTTCGTTGCTATGACTCTATAGCGGGCGGGTTTTTTTTTCGAGCTTGTGGTTAATGCTGAAGAGGGTATTCTGTCCCTGATGAAAAGCAAGCACTACGTGGCTGCCTGTGAGGAAAATTAAATAGAATGCATTGGCCGGGAATCGAACCCGGGCCCGCGTGGCAGGCGAGCATTCTACCACTGAACCACCGATGACTGCTCATGACGCGCTTGTATAAGCAAAACGTGGCGGGGCGCGTTTCGCAGCAATGATTTTTTGATATTGTAACAATTTCTAAAGTACTTATTAAAATGAAAAAACAGTAAAAGACAGGTTTAATCTACATTAAATGGCCAACGTAACTAATATACTTATTTATATGCTGAGAGTAAGGGATAAGTAAACTACTTGAGTCGGCACAGCTGATGTGTCAACGGCGTGATGTGTCAACAATTAAATGCGTTTTTCTCTAATACTATTCGCAATTTCGAAATAGTGTAAAAAGCAAATTTTATCTTCGTTTAACGTAGAAAATTAATAAAGTATTTTAAAGGATAAGGATTAATACCATTATGGAAAAATATCCCTCACAATAAAAAATATCTTGAAATTACTATTTTTAGACAGAAATATGATCACTACGCGTTATCCTTAAAAGATAAAAATATGCTCTCGCGGACTTTTTAGTAGATCTTATTAAGAGGAACAATACTCCAGTACATTTTTTTCATGTAGTACTTACCATTAAAGCAGCGCATGCGCGAAAGTGTCTCAACGGGTAGGACTTTAGACACATTTATCGTATTTATGTTAATTTACATAAGAATGTACAAATAATAAACTATATATAAACCTTCCCTGAAAAATACTCGACCTAATGGTGAAAACCGCATAAAAATCCGTTGGGTGGTTTAGAAGAAGAAGAGTTAGAAAGTTCAGACAGACACGAAAAGCGACTTTGTTTTATAAGATATAGGATAGGATACACACACACACACATATATATATATATATATATATATATATATATATATATATATATCTATGTCTTATATATATATATATATATAAGGCACAGATAATATAGTATTATCCATTATTTCGCCCATACTGAGTACGTTCGTTTTGAATAAAACAAACAATACAAATAAAAAAATAAGAAATAATCTATATTGATATTAATTTTAAATTTAAAAAAAAAGTAATAAAAAACATATCATAGCTTCTTAAGTATACAGTTTACTTTACACCATAACGCTTTATAACAGGCAGCGAAGGTTTGATTCGATAAATTTCAAAGTATAATATTGTTTGCATTTTCACGTTCATTAGAAAACATCGTTTGGAGTTTTCTTGAAAATCATTCTTGTGAATATTAATTTTTATTAAGAAAATTCTGCAAATTCTTTGAAAAAAAATTGTAATTTTTATTCATTTACTACTTGTGGCATGCGGAAAATTGCTTAGTAATATGCGTAGCGTTGGGCTTTGTGAAAATTGAATAATTCTATGGACGTCCTTTATTTTCAGCCTCATGCTTTTTTCGCATGTTGGAGGAAAAACAGAGGGAGCGTAGTGTTAAGGTACCATTCTCCACGTACCGCCCCAATTTTGAGACATTGCGTGTTGAGTGGCGGAACTTGAAGCGCGCCGTTGAGTTCCACCACTACACGCAATGTCTCCAAAATTCGTCAAAAAATGGAGAATGAAAGTGTTTTAATGAGAATGGAATATCTTAACACTAGTTTCCCATATTTCCTGTGCCTACCCTGCTAAGTGCGGGATGCAGCATGAAGCTAAA
The DNA here is from genome assembly GCF_056956725.1 of Heliconius melpomene rosina. Taxonomy (NCBI): domain Eukaryota; kingdom Metazoa; phylum Arthropoda; class Insecta; order Lepidoptera; family Nymphalidae; genus Heliconius; species Heliconius melpomene. The sequence continues at coordinate 5,857,696 of NC_140400.1, forward strand.
AAAACGTATAAATTCCAGTTAACGTTATTTCTGTCTGAACAGTTACCATTAGTTCAGCTTGTTAAAGTGATGTAGGAGAAAACTCTAATACCGACATAATTAAGCGTAGTAAGAATTAAGAGTCTTAACCAAATTGCTGTTATAAAGACGTAACTTTAGTTAATGAATGTTGAAAGAGTTATGGTACGGTCGGGGCTATTTTTTCGACTTTTCGAGGTTAACTGTCGCAAAATGGTCATGGGTTTGAAGTCCTGGTTGAGATCATTTTATTAGATCTTGAGTATTAAAATTTGAGGCTTTATAGACCTCATAAACCACTAAAACTGAACACTGTACTTTGTCCAGCTACAGGATATACATAAAATTTTACACAAATATTAAATTTATTAATTTTATACCAAATAATAACACAATTAACACTATTTATCAAAATATTAACAGTTCTATCACAATCATCATCTTTAACTAAAATGTACTTCAAATTATATAAACAATTTCCATAATTACGCTATAATATAACAATAGATTCAAGCGGGCGAAGCCGCATTCGAGTCGCTAGTAACAACGTAAATTCACAAATCCTTTTCCCATCCCTAGGGGAAGAGGGTTCAACAACGCTGTAACAGCACTAGCAGAATGACAAATCTACTTGCGTTAGTTCAGTCTTTTGTTCGATAGTGCGCCATTAAGAGAAGGCTCGTCAAACTACGAAGTGTTTCTGACGTCTTCGATAAAATTAATGACAGCCGCAATAACTTTGGTTTACGTTTGCGTTTAAGTTGATGGACCTATAAAATTTCAATTTTACTCTCCTATAATATATGGTTTTAACCGACCCCAATAAAAGAGGTTTTCAGTTTGATTTTCATGTACGTGTTATTTGTGGAATTTATAATATTTGAGTATGATAATCGATAGAGCCTTTCAAGCGTATGTGTCAAATTTTATAATATGTTTATACATAAATAATTTGATTTATCTGAAAGTAAAAGTCATATCAAGATTTTTTTTTTAAATTAATTGTTTTAACTTAGCGAATGGTCCAAGTTTCATTGAAGTTTTGAGTAGTTTATAAGATACATATTATATTATAATATACTTAAGAATTTGATTGGTAAATAAAGTCGATATATTTTTTAAAATTACTTTCATGAATGTTAATTATTAATTGCACATGTGATGTTTATTAATATTATTAATATTTAATTCTTCATTTGGGTATCAACCTGTACTATCAGTTCATTATCAATAGGAACATCTCAATTTCAAAACACAGCATGAGAAAAAAAAGAATAACGAATTTTCTAAAAATGAAACGCGAATATTAAAATGACAATTTAATCTTGACCCCAAAGACAAGATTAAGTCGTATTTAATCTTCGGTTCTCCACAGGGTCACCCCAAGTCAGAATTCAAATTAATTTAATTCGGCTAATGTGAAATGTAAATATAATAATAATAAAAAAATTACGGTCCTTTTAAAAGTGTATTTTTTAACGTCACGCTATATCTCACAATATGGTAGGCGGAGGAAACCTTTGAACCTAGTGTAAAGACACTCCGTTCTCATTAAGACACTTCCGTTGCCCACTAAACGAGATTTAAAAGAAAAAAAGAACACTTACAGTGGGACACTTGAGCCCCTGCACCACATCTGACCTCGGAGAGTGAAATATTTCATATTTTCATTGAAAATAGTCATTAGTAGTTTTCGTCGTTGAGTTCCGCCACTCAGTTTTGAAAATTTGGCGGAAAGTGGGGAGGTTCCCTCTACCTACCCTGAAGTACGTAGGATATAAGGTGAAGCTAAAAAACCACAACAACGTATAATGTAACTTTATATCATCATTTATTATGTACAAGGCGACTTCAATTTAGATCAAATGCTTAAGATAGCTTATATATTTATTTGAAAAAAGGTTTATACTGGCTTAAAGAAAACAACTTTTACAGTAATATAAATATTTTATAAATTTGCTATATCAAAAGGTTTCTTGGATTTTTTATCTGCTGCAGAGGGCACCTAGCCGAGACACTCCATTCTCTGCTTTTCACCTGAATTTGAGATATTTTGAGCAAATAAATTAAAGTGGCTTTCGTGAAGCAGCAACTCAGTGTCGAACTATAAACTGTGGATTAGATTAGAGAGATATTATGTGTATTTATTTTTTTTTTCTTTTATCTTATCAAGGTATGAAAATGTAGTGAGGAACGGAAGTGGCTTAATGAGAACGGAGTGCCTTAACATGAGGTTTCCAGGTTCCCCTTGCCTACCTTACTACGTACGGGATGTAGCGTGAAGCGTGAAAAAGAAGCATAATTTAAATATATTTGCGCTCACATTCAGATGCTACCCCATCGCGCTACGATGGCTTCTATTTCTAATTTAGTAAATATAAACGTACGAATAAAGACATAAATTAAAATGATTAGATGGAACAACCCACGCTGTGAAACCTAAACAAGACAGAACGACTTCATATTTAAGTTTTAGATATTAAAATGTTATATTTCAGCTTTTTAAATTTAAATTGAAATAATCTTTCTAAGAACATGAAGATAATTTAGTAAGCAACTTACTTTGTCTACAAGAGCAGAGAAATTAAATAAAAAGTAATATTATATAGAGAATATAAAGCCAGATACTTTTCAAGTATGTTCCACGTTGGCGTTAAGTATTTAGAAACTGAAGATTTCATTTTATGTATTGATTTTCATTAAGCAGTTAAAAGCAGAAATTGTATTTCGTAGCACTCGTTCGTAGCTTCGTAGCATTTCGTAGCTCTAGTTAGTAAAGTATTCAGCACTAACAAATTACTCGAATTCGCTGCAATAGAATAATAAAAGAAAGAAATATGTTCTTAATAAAACGAAAATGAAAACGTATATTTTGCAGAATAAGCAGAGAGACCCTAGTGTTAGGACACTCCGTCGCCGGAGATACCAAAAACCAGACGAGAATACTCATAAAAAACAAAATATATTTGAACTTTGATCTCTTAATCGGCAAAAGTCTTTCACAAAACTGTATTACTCTAATAATTTGTAACATAATGATTCACATTTAGTCCGGCTTTTGTCCTTATAACGAACCATTAATATTAAATATAGATCTCTTGGGATATTCACTCGGTACGGCGTATCTTATTTACTTAGTTGTCTTCTATAAGTAGATATATATATATATATATATATATAAACTAAAAAATAAATACTGTATTTAACTAGTGTATTGGATTCAATTTTCATTCAGGGGAATAAATGGCTTTTTGTCGCTTCGCGCTGTGTCCTTCACGCAAAAGGGGACGCAGAGGGAACCTCGGAACTGAACGCCGCACTTTGCCTCGTTACCAGAATGGGGAAATGAAAATACTAAATATTTCATTCCCCCGAATGGGATCTAACCCACTACCGTCGCGTTCAGAGGCCTCGACATATATATTTTCGATATGAATCCTATCATTATAAGTCATACAATATTATTTTCATTTCTACACGTGACCAAAGCTGTGGATGAAAACAAGTAGTAAATAAGTAAAGTGTTGCGGTGACACAATCTCGTTATTCAGAAAGTAGGTCGAAATATCGACAATTTAATGCACAAAAACTATTGAGAATTGTCATTATTATAATGATTTTCAATAGTTTAAAAAATATCACATGCTTTTAATTATTTCGAATAATAATGTTTTAATTATTCAGGTCGGGTCAGATCGGAGAAATGAAAATAATTAATTAATCACTTAAATAAGATCGAACTCCCAACCATCGCAATTACGGCTAGGTGCACTTACTCAGCAACTCACGCTAAAATAACAGTTGGTTTTGAACGGAACCTAGTGTTTTAACACTCCGTTCCCCATTAACTCTTCCATTTCCACTAAATAAATGGTACTATAAATAATTTAATGTAAAACTGAACTTACAAACACATACAAATAGGTAATCAGAATGACATAAAAATAGCATCAGCAAAAAAATATAACAAATAATAAAAAAATAATATTAATTTAATATTTTTTAATGGACCTCATTCAGTTTTGAATGTAATGACATAACAGTTTTAAGAAAAGACAAAACAAAATAATCTAATGACGAGTTGAGGGAAAGTCGTTTTCTTTCCGTTTCCTTGTCTTTTTCCATAGGCGATTTTAAATTGTATTTTTTATTTATTATTTGTTATTTTTTTTGCCGATCCTATTCTTTGCTGTGACTTTTATTGAGTGACATATGACAATTGTCACTCAATAAACGTCACGTCACTGCGTCACGTCACTGCGTATTATTATAATTACAATTATTTGTATATTCAGTTTAAGAGTAGAATGTCTCTACTATTTTTATCTTAAATTATAATGCATAATACACTGTATGAAAAATTTGCATTTTATACAAGAACTGTTGTCGCAATTCTTCAACTAGAAAGCTCTCTAGAGAAACGTATGCAATTAAAATAGATTCATTTTAATTGTTTTAATTGAATCTTATATTGTCTAAATCGCGAAATAGTTTGGGTTTATGAAACCTAACCTTTGTTGCCAGATTTTCTTTAGGTTCCCTTTATTTTTTTTCGCTTCACGCTGTTTCCCGCGCACAGCAGGGAGATTACAAAGGAAACCTGGGAAACTAGTATTATGACACTCCGTTCCCATTAAGACACTTCCGTTCTCAACTACCCGAATTTTGGAGGAATTGCGTGTTGAGTAGCGGAACTCAAGCAGTTACCAAAGCTAGGAATTGAATATAGTCACACGCTTATGCACTCTACACCGACTTATGTACGCACGGACTGTCTTAACAATGTGTCCTTTCTGCTTAACCCTCTCTTATGCGGGTTACGCGTGAAGCTGAAAAAAACAATCAAGTGCAAATATTTGTTTCATTTATATAAGTAATTAATCTGTTATTTTCTATATCTTGTAGTAGCGGTAAGTAGATCGACTGTACCTTGACCGGAATGATGGCTGCCAAGTAGGCGAGGTTAAAATGTGTATATACAATATTAAATTCGTACTAGTCGTCGCCCGCTACTTTTTTTGCGTGGGTTTCAAGACGTAAAATGGAAAACCTCACTATTTTCCGTTCTAATTTCGAAAAATCCTCCCTTACTGCCAGTCAATACGAATTGTCCCTAAAATTTAAGCGAAAGAGGGGAACGGAGTGCCTTAACTCTTAATTCCTACCTACGCTTCTTTCTATTCGCGGGATACAGCGTGAAAGCTAAAATAATATGTATACGCATTTCCCGGCAACATAAATCGAACACATTACCACAATGCCAATTCAAATACAATACACTCACCATTCCTTCTCTAATATACTAAATTATTAACATACATAAATCAATACAAACAAACAAACGGAATGTAAACCTATCATCTGTAACAATATTTAGATACTGTCAATGGCATTAGCTGTTACAGGTTTGACAGATGTCGACGCTACAAAGGTCAGACACATGGCCGAATTATATTATTAATATTAAACAGAAATGCACCGTAGCGCAAAAGAGGTTCAGGGTTGGATTCTCGATCAAGAGAAAGAATTACTTTGATTTTCTTATTCTCTGCTCTGATAAGACGAAACGCGGCGTTGAGTTCCGTGGCTCCACACGCAATGACTTGAAAATTGGGCGGAAAGATGCTCAAGATGATACAAGAAGGGAAAATGGAACCCACACCGTTTATAGTTACGTCGCGTGTTTTTTTTTATTTTACATTAGTTTAGTAAGCACCTATTGTAAATATTTATTTAACTGAGGCCGTCGAGGCGCAGGGTCCCAAGAGTGTGTTGTGGGTTCGATCCCCACTCGAGGGATAAATATTGTTATTCTTTATTAATATGTTCACATAGCTTTAGTTATTCTATATCCCGCATTTAGCAGAATTTTTTAAGAACCCCTTTCATTCTTTCATTACTAGAATTCTGCGAAAAATGGACACCAGAAGTGTCTCAATGAGGAGTGATTGTCTTTACACTAAGTTCCAGGTCCCGCTTTCCTGCCTGCTATGTGTGGAACACAGCGTAAATCTTTAAGCATCTTTCACATTTATAATATTAGTAGGATACTTTGTGCAGCTTTACGCTTTTTCTGAGTGAACTGAGTGTTAAGACTCGTTATTTTAAGGAAATATGTTCAGAAATAATCCTGCGTTAAACACCGAAAGGAAGAGAAATGGGTATCACCAACTCAGTGATTTTCCACCACACGTTTCGTACAAACATTAAGTAAATTACATACATTAAAGAGTTTTGTCAAACAAGATGGAGTTCTTTGACATGTCTATACTTTTTAAGGTTAATAGCTCGTCCTTGAACAAAATAAGAAAGTCTTTTATAACGATCCGATTTCTTAAACTCAACCAGATCTTCTAAGGTATTTTTAGAAAGTTTCATTAAATTTTGTCATAGTAAATGTTCATGTTAACAAAAAAAATACCTTTTCTGTTTTTTGACGTCGTCTTAGCGCAGACACATGGTAGTAACAGTTATCACGATGGTTATTCATTCGATTTCCATTCAGGGGAATTAAATATTTAATAACCTCAAGAACACCCTAGAAAATGGGGAAAGAATGCAGAGGATTTAAGCGGAGGATCTTAACACTAGTATAGCTAAGTTAAAAAAATATTTCACATGTAGTTAGAAAGACGACTTGTGATTGTACATGCCATGGCGGTAGGCACTTTCCATCCAACAAGAGATGGAGCACAACGCCGCGCTTTATCTTGATACCAGAATATAAAAATGAAAATAATTGATTCCCTCGACTGGAAATCGAACCCATGACCGTTACGGTTACAGTCAGGCGGCCTCAATCTCAATCTATTCATTACTATTAAAATGAACCATTATTTCAAGCATAGAAGCAACACGTCTCATTTATAGTAATTTAAAACACCATCAGCTCTCGGACCGTAGACCTGGCCCACTTCCAACCAGCTACCTATTGATCCAGAATATTGAAAGTGCCACAGAACTAAATTATATGTAATCTGCAGGATTTATAAATGTATGTTTAAAAGCATTATAATTATTCCTAATATTTATTAATTTTCTTTGATTGTAAACACAACGATTGGGGATTCAATTCCCAGTTAGGGGAATTATATATTTTTTCTCCATCAAGACAAAGCTTATTCTGCTTTATGTGAGATTACATCTATTGAAAACATCGTTAACATAGAAAAAGTATAAAAATATATAAAAAAATCTCTCTCTTGCTACGAAATAAACTCTCCGTTTGGTTTCTAAGAAAGCTAAACATTTAGTGATGTAACACTAGAAGGAAGAAAAATACTTCAATCTCCAGAATTTTGTATATGCCACTTTCATAAAATACTGTTCTATGGTTAATAGACACTTAGCAAAGGCGTATTAATTTAATAAGAAGCCTTTTACGTTTGATCTCGGAAATAGATATGCTTCGGTTCGGTACTTAATTTTGATATCAATAGCTTAATTATAGACTAGGGTTAACAGATTGAACTAATTATTTACTTGAAATAATGAGAAAAAATGAGTTTTTACACAACACGACGAGGATTTGACGGAAAGTGGTTAACGGAAGTGTCTTAATGGGAACGGAGTGCCTTAACACAAGATTTCCAGATTTCCTCTAAAAAAAAGTTTAATGTGTTCTCCAACATACAGCTATTTAGGTAAGTAGATAGCACCTTGTGTTGAGACACTGCGTTCTCCGTTCTTTGTCTGAATTCAAGACATTGCGTGTTGAATGGTGGAACCCAACGCTGCACTTTGCCTACCACTTTTACTTTGAACTCTAGTAGTAGATTCAACAAATTCGGAAAAACATTAAACAAGAGCATGTGGTAAAGGAAATAGGGGGAACGTCGGTTGATCTTCTAGAATATTGCATCGATGACACTAATATGATAATTATGTTAAGACACTCCTTGTAGAACCTACTACTACAGTACGAACAGCCAGAAGCTTGCCTACTACGCCATGGTGTCTAAAATCCCAATTTTATGATAACTATAATGAAAACGCTGTAAAAGTAGAATATATTTCTCCGTCTGTCTGTAAAGTTGTTATTATATCTGGAATAGCCTTTAGCGGTTTTAATTATAAATTACATGCTTAATGAAGCATCAAACTATCTTAATCCAGGCACAGTATCTGAGTGTAAAAGCGGCGGTTATGGATTCGATTCCCGCTCGGGAGAATGAAATATTTAATATTTTTAATTTCTCGGTCTGGTAACGAGACGAAGCGAGCACGGCGTTGATTTCCGCCACTCAACAAGCAATGCCCCGAGAAATAAAAAATAAATAAATATTCGATTATTAATAATTGACAGTCGATGATGAAGTTTAATAAACCCTATTAAACTACTTTACAGTTTTCACTTAAGACGATCTACCCTCACAAACTCTTAGTTTGTGCAGCTAAACTTGTTTGTTTTTATTTTTTGTAATTAAAGCATACTATTCTTATAGCGTTCCACTCTGAGCATTAAGAGTATAAATGAAAAAACGACTTCAACCTATATCCATGTACTTAAACAACAACAAAATAGAAACTTGTTTAACTTACTTCAACATAAAAATAAGCGTTAACCACTAATTAAAATCCGTTCTATGGTATTTGGGCAGAAAACATAGAGTTGAATTAAGAACTCTCCTTTTCGAATACGGTCTTATCTTAAAACTCGGCTATCTCTCCTTACCCAGCTGAAACTCGTCAATATTAAATGGAAATAAAAGCAATTCCACATATCATAATTTAACAGACGATCGAGTAATATATTCCAGTTTTACTGCATATTCTCATTATTGTTGCAATAAAACCGAGTTTTACATTTGATAGCGACCAAATCGGTATAAACGTACGCAATATACTCATCCAAATTGTAATATTTTTTGTTAACTTTAAGCTTATTTTTAAACCACGCTTTATCCTGTATTGATTCACAGCCTAGCGTTAAAACACTCTGTCTCCATTTCTCCATCCAATTCCAAAGATTATATACTTAGCAAGTGAAATTAGGTAAAAGGAAGAACTCTAAAAGAAAAATTCTCGAAATACGGAAACAGGAAATAACGGAATTTTCCACTTTCCTAAGCAAAAGAAGTTGTATGGGACAACTGGCATAATATAAATAATGTATTTTTATAAACATATGAACATATAATTAATATCTCTCGGTTATCTCAATAATGAAGACACCAAAACATATAGGCCGTGGAAAATTGTCAAAATAAGAGAAAAAAATATGTCATATATTTTAAAAGCAAATATGTGATTTCACATTAATTTGTATATTTCATCTTCAACTGAATGAAAGTTTAAAATAGCCGCCAGGTCAGGGCTCTGGCGTTCATCCAAATTCGTACTTTTTGAACCACTCTGGGCTGAATTTGTCAATCCTGGTAATATTATGTAAAGAGAATATAGCTAGTTTTTGTCGTAAAAAAATATAGCTTTTGTCGTGAAAATGAAAATATTAATTAAATACTAAATAACCAGTACATAATATAACACCAAAATACCAGAAAAAATTAAAATTTTCTACTTAAATTTCAAATGGCATACGAAAAAACCATCATGAAAGAACCTCGATCTTTTCCGGACAGTATTCAATTCTACCCTCTTGTAAACAAAGCGGGGTAGTTTGACAATAGAGTATGAAAGGGCTTTTAAAAATTCAAATGACTGTCATTATGCTGATATAAATTATAAGGGAATAGTTTACATGTAGTTTTATCCGGTTTTACGTATTTTTTGTCTGTAAATTTAATTATAATTAGTTTTATTTATACTTTTTAGAAAACGTTTTTTCTAAAAAATATTTTTCTTTCGTAATCAAAAAAAATGTTTTATTTATTTTGTGATAGTGTGTAGAGTGTAGGAGCAGGTTGAAATCAAAATCAATTATCTTATTAATAAAAAAATGGATGCTTGGTATATTTTGTCGCTCTTGTATGTATTTAGTTCCAATTCTCAATAGACAATGTCTTAAAACAGAAAGTGAAAAACCGGATGTCTTAAAACTAGGCGCTCTTTAGAAGCCCCTATATCATCACCACCGTGAAAGTAAAAATAGAGATATTACTTTTTAGAAAAGGTATAAAATATTTGAATTCGGACTCTTGCTCATCGTCCAAGCGCTCTGTCCACTGTAAGATTAGTATTAATAGTTACGTTCTTGTCACATTACGCCGAAATTCTTATACGCTTGTTAAAACTTATTTACATTATTAATTTTATTTTTCATATTTAATTTATGCTATATTTAAAATTATTTTCGTTATGAGGACATGATTCCCACTGGGGAATATACAATATTTTAAATTTTCATTTCCTCGCTCTAGTAAAAAGGCAAGGAGCAGCGTTGAATTACGTAACTCATAACATATAATATCTCGAAAATTATACAGAATAGGGAACAAAGTATCTTAACACTAGATTTCATCTACCCTGCTACATATGGAAAAAAAATAAAACAGAAAAAAAATCCAGACAAAATCGAGTATAACACTAGTACCGACACTATAAGGGAACGCAAGAAATTCTTTTGAATTTTTAAGGCACCTGCCATTGTGACAGTGCCTGGGCCCGACTATTTGCGAGAAGGGGTCTACTCAATGAATAAGGAAAAGGCAAGAAAGGGTCGTGGGACTCTTTTGTACCGAACTATTGATGTAATGAATAGTTATGAACTGAATGTCGCTAAATAACTACACATGGATTTAAGTTTAGCTCTTTTATTATAGTTTGTTTTGTTATTTAAAAAAATATATTATAATTAAGAAGTTAATATTGTCTTTGTTGAGGGCAGTTATGTCGACTTACGCGCAAATATTGTGGAATTTAACACCGCGTTCTGTCTATTAGAACTACAAAATGAAATTTAATACACTACTTACTACTATAGATAGAATGATTATAACAAATTATTGTCTTAACAAGGCCCTGTCAGCCTACATTATGTTTTACCAGAATTTTTTGTTTTTTATTTGTTTTCATAGTTACTTGGGCGAAATTTCCGTCGCTGTCAATTAGCGTCAGTTTACTATGCAGTAGAAAATCTATATAAATATTAAAAAAAAACTCTTCTCACTCAGTGACTGACAGACAATGCACAGATGAATCTACACAGAAATTTAATATTTAGTGTCCTTAGCATGGGTATGTCGGTGATTCTTACAGAAACGGGTAAAAACGAGATTCTATATTTTGTATTTCACGCAAGGTGCTGGTGTCAATCGGAACGAAATGTATTAACACCGGATTCCCAGATTCCCTCTGCGTCTACCTTGCTATGTATGTAGCGTGAAGCTTAAAAAAAATCACTTATATTTTCCTACTTAAAAAATCACCTACATTTTCAAAAACAGAACGTTTCGATAGTATTCTGGGGTTACAGGTAAATTCGGTTAAGTCTAAAGTACGAAAGCTTTGTATTTTTTAGGTTACTTTGAGACCTGCTCAGATTGTCTTTTTCAAAATAATCTTTTGTCCTTAATTCACTAAGATTTTACATTGATCAAATTAAGAAACTTTTCAAGAACGGGTATAATAATAAGAAAAAGAACCCACTATCTCTGACAAAGAAATTGATTCTGACACAATTCTATTTTTTCTTTCTAAAGTACCTAACAAGCAAGCGATGATAATGATACCTCGAGAGCCATTATTATGAACGCGCCTACGATCAAAAGTCTATTATAAAAATTATTGTAACAGAAAATGTGAAGAAACATTGTATTGATGTTTTCTTGAGATTTCTTTTTATCTTCTCAAATCTTTCCTTTTTCCTTGGAAAGAGAATTTAGTGTTAAGGAACTTCTTGTTTTGTAAATGCAAATGCATTGGATAGTGTGTAACGAAACTTAACGCCGCGCTTTTTTTTAAGTATATTGAAAAAAAATTGTTCTTTTGAATATACTGTCAGGGCACTGTGCAGTCCTTAGTACAGTCCTTTGTGGGCTTGATTCCCACTAAGGCGAATGAACTATTTTGCATAATTTTCGCTGTGTGAACAAGGCAAAACGCGGCGTTGAGTTCCGCAACCCAACACGCAATTCTCACAGAATTTGGTGGAAATTGGGAAAAGGAATTATCTTAATGGAGAACAGAGTATCTTTACACAAGTTCCCAGGATCCCTCTGCCTACAAATTTTGGAATCGGTTAACAAAAGGATATTTCGATTGCATTATATAGGTATTTAAATACTTTACTAGTCGATCGCTGCAATGGCAAAACATTGTAATTGGACAATACTTAATAAGCTAGAGAGAGTAGAGCCCAAATTAACCAATTTCAATGTATGTCGAGTCAACAGGGAAGTTCGTTAATTATTTCTATGAAAAGCCGGGCGATTGGCACAGCACCAAATATTTTTGTGTCTTACTTTAGTGTATAAATAAATAATAATATATTATAATATCTCAGTATAGATTCGTGGCACGTGTTGTGGGTGCATATGGAGTTGAATATTTGGACATGATTAGCAGTTTTTCTTACAAACGAAAAGTTCCTTATTTCCAATATAAATATATTTTCTACACATGTCTGCTAGCATGATAAAATTACAAAGCGAATAAAATCAAACAATGTTATAAACAACCTATCGTAGAAAGTCTCCAATAAACTAAAAACTATAAGTTTTTATTTTATTTCCCCAGAACTTTTGTAAGGAAAATGTCTCGAAAAGTCGTTTTACACCAAAAATGGATGAAAATTTCGAAACTTCGATAAAGTTTCAAGAAGTTTATACATATATACATATGTTGTTTGGTTCTTCCACTAAGCTACTTACAGGAATCATAGCGAAATAAGATTCGTTTTTAATATTTTTTTAGCATCCCATTGTATCCCGCAGGGTAGAGGGAATTTATGGTCAATTCACTCCATTCGCCGTTCCCTACTTGTCTCTGCTCTCGTAACTCAACGCCGCGTTTTGTCTTGTTAGCGAAGTAAGGAAATAAAAATTATTCATTCCCCCAATTTGGATTGAATCCACTACCGTATCGCTTACAGTTAGTTGATGTACCGCTGCGCCACGACGAACACCAAAATTACAAATGAAGACAAAAATATAAGTATAGAGTACAAGATTTTCCTTGAAAATTACAATAAAGATTAGAAAAATAAAGTTTATCCGCACTTCTCACGTGACATGTTATGGAGATTACTCTAGAAACGGATGACAAGTTTCATAACTGTTGGTGCTTGGTGAAAGGTATAAGCATTTTAATTTTATGCTGAGTATAAAATTATATGTATATGTATTTAATTATGGGTTTGGTTCCCACCCGGAATGAGTTATGTTTGTTTCCTAGCTCTGGTTATAATACAAAACGCGGCGTTAAGCTCCAACAATCTTAACACTAAGTTCGCTCTTCCTACCCTGTTATATGCGGGATACAGTAAAAAGCAAGGATTTTCATGTATTTGATATATGACTAGTAGCCACTAGCAATTTCGTTTACATGAACTGTATTGCACCAAATTTTTTTAAGGTAATGTTTTTGAATTAATAGTCGAACAGACAAACAAAAATTAGTAAGTAAATAAGTAAGTAAGTAAGTAGCGGAACTCAACACCGCGCTTTACTTCGACAACAGAGCTAATAAATGAAAATATCAAATATTTCATTTCCTCGAGTGGGAATCAAACCGACAACCTGTCGTGTTTACAGTTACACACTGTGCCCCTGTGCCATGACTTCCCTAAATGGTATATTTTTCATATATTTCAGAATAAACTTGTTCCACGCAACAAAGCTAATAATAAACACTTTAGTCGACATTGTTTTGCATAACCAAAGGTTGAGTTAACTTGTCTCGTGGTTTGCTCTTTGAATTAAAGATTTTATCTCCTGAATATTTTCATCCTGATTATATTTTGGTGTACAGGCTGTTTTATTTTTTTAGTGACAGAATTTTTAACGTAAAATTCTGTAAAAATACTGTTTTGTGCTCTTAGGCCGGCGCGGCGTAACACAGAGGCACAGTGCGTGACTGTAAAAACGACGGTCGTAAGTTCGATTTTCATTGAAGGGAATACATTATTTGCTTTTTTGCCGGTCTAGTAGATGAACAAAGTGCGTCGTTGAGTATCGAATCGACATTCAATGTCTTGAAATTTGGGCATAAAGTGTAATGATTTTATATAAATAGTTTTTATATTTACGATAATTTGTTATAGAAAAATGTAAATCAACCTCTTTGTTTAATAAAAAGATATATTTGAAAATTTATACATAGAAGTAGCGCGACGCTTGATGTGTTGATAATTCTGATGCGCATTATTAGATTTGGAGCTGAAGAGGAAAGTGGTCCTCTAGAATAAAATATTGTATTATAATTTAATATATACATTGTACAAGCCTAATGGTATCTAGCCCTGGAAGAAGTATAAGTTCTGTAAAAGTCCTGAGATATAAATTGTAGAAGCCTAATGTTATTTAGCCCTGGAAGAAATATAAGTTCTGTAAAAGCCTCGAGGTGTTTGATTTCTTTACAATTCAGAAGCAGGATCAGACTCAGCCCCAAAGTGAGGTACGTACAACAAAAACATGGAAATCAAGTTTCCCACTGCTAGCTTTTGTAGATATTATTGATCGGAGAGCTTTTGATTGAAAATTTAGTCACTTTAAGAGTTATTATGCATTTTATTAGAATAGTATGAAGATAAAGTATATTTTATAGAATAGTGTGATGATGAAGTATATTTTGTAGAATAGTGTGATGATGAAGTATATTTTATAGAATAGTGTGATGATGAAGTATATTTTATTAGAATAGTATGAAGATAAAGTATATTTTATAGAATACTATGAAGATTAAGTATAATTTATAAAATAGTATGAAGATTAAGTATATTTTATAGAATAGTATAAAGATTGATACACGGCTAAGGATGCCGTAGATGAATTAGTGGTCAGCGTGCCACAGAAGAATGGTTAGAATACCATAGATGAATTAGTGGTCAGCGTGCCACAGAAGAATGGTTAGAATACCATAGATGAATTAACGGTCAGCGTGCCGTAGATGAATTATCGGTCAGCGTGCCGAAGATTGATGATTGATATTATGTATTTAGAGTAAGAGCCTGCTTGCTCGAGGCTGGTGGTGGCCTCGGTATGTCGGGCGTAGTAGTAAAGTAAAACATTAAGTAAGCGCCTGCTCGTGACTGATGATTGCGGCAGTCAGGCATAGTGTGTAGTAGTCTTTGTAAGTAATGTATGCTTAAATTATTATGTTTGTTTATTAATATTGATTATTTTAGTATTTTTTTTTTCTTTTGATTGATTCTGATTTATTTATTGACATTTTGACGATCCATTTTAAATATTTTTTGAATGACATTTAAAAGAGAATGCTTTTGAATTGATAAATACACCAATTAATTTATTAAGATTATTAGTTTTTAATGACATTTGTTGCATTAATTTGAGGGAAATGGAGTCGGATGCTGAGACGCACCCTAGAGGAACCACCCAGTGGAATGATGGCAATGACAAACAAAAAAAAAAGAGGGAATTTATCGAAAATGCAAAACTTCGAGATCTTCGCGGCCGTAGGAATGATTTACATCTTCTGATGAGCGGTTCATCTGATGTGATAAAGCGCTTTGGTGACATAAAGACAAGCAAAGGAACTTTTTACTGGTATACAAAAGCAATGTTTAGATTTATAAATTTCTGTATAATAGATAAGAATTAAAGTTAAACTTTAGTTACTGGTATTATAAAAGTTAATAGATCACATTTAAATGTAATTCCGCAGTTTGTGTGACATATAGAAAATTGGCTTACATAAGTAAATGAGTGTATAAATTTTGCTCGTTTGTTTATAATGGGTCTTGTGAGGAAATAATTCGTATCTACAAAAAGTTTAATAAAGTGCTTTGAGCGAAATTATGATCAGTTTCTCAAAGAAATGAAAGCTAATACTAGACAATAAAAAAATATACATCAATATTTCTGTAATAAATTACCCTTAGCTTTACTTTTAGATCTGGTTAAAACGAAAGAAAAAAACTATTTTCTCTATTAGGATACTCGATAAACCTATTAGAAATGTAAAAAAACCAGAAGATTTATTGATTTATCTCAGATATCATGCATTAAAAGTAGAAAATTAGTCCCACTCGGGTATCGGGTCAGGATTAGGATCAGGATCAGGATCAGGTACCGTCAGTGTCATAAATATCATAGGTCATAACAGTGTTAGTTTGGTCTGCTAGTTCAAAATTTTATATATTGAAAGATATATATTTTTTATGTATCAATTATTGTGGCAACAAATATATTAAACAAGATAAATAGAAACACGATAACAAAGTCACAGCATTAGGTTCTGCCACCAGTGTAGTACCACCTACAAGTTTCGACATTTTTTATTTCCAGTAGAATTCATATATGTGATTTATATCGGGTTGGGGTGATTGGAATAAATTAATTAAATTTGTTTCTATGTACATAAGAGTTTATTAGCATACACACGTTACAATTTTATTACTAGCATAATTACAATATGTACAGACGTTGCAAATTATGTGTAAATTAGAGAAACGACAGTCACAATTAATGAATCATCTCACTTTGTTGTCTTTTAGCGTTATCCAGTCTGCTTTGATTTATAGCAATTATTATCTTCTTACGTTGGTTTTGTATTCACACGTATTCACTATTTTATCGCACTATTTAAACGCTATGTTTAAAAAGGTAGTATATTGTCTTTATATATATTTTTCTCCAGTTCCAAAACATATTATTTAGTACAAAATGTATATTTATGTATTCTGCCATTTTCTTTATGGTAGCGAATTGAAACGCACATAGAGCGAGTGTCAATATCTGCATTTCTTAAGCTCATAAATTTAATAAACATGTAAACTAAGACTAGTAAACTTGTTAGTTTCTCTTCACCTCTCTTGGACCTCTGTCCAGGGGTTTACTTACCTTTTGAAAATTCATCTGATGACTAGGCAGGCGTTAGTGCTCTAGTTGTAGATGAGATTTTACTGCATTAAAATATGGCGTTCCGCGTTTGTTGCTTACCTTGTCTTAGTCAAATTTGTCACGAAGATAGATGTTTACTCTCTTACGAACTCGAAACTTTAACAATTGGTAGCTCGTAAATGATCGCAATTTGTTTGCTGGTAACTGTAAATAATAATAACTGCTACGTACGTAGTTATTTAAACGCGATTTTGTTCCCCTTATGACAACATGGTGGTCACAATTTAGTGTATTTTCGTTCTGGGACCGCATCGTCAACGTAGACTTAGAAAAAAATGTTTATACGTTGAAAATTACATTTTTAGCCGATTCAATAAGTTATTTTGCAGCAATTTTGTCTTACAAACGTGCTTCATATTAACATAACGTTTTTATTCATAAACCAATTCTAGTCATTAAGCGTAAATGGGCAATAAAGATTTCTAAATTTATTTATAAAAATTAAAGTATCTCAAAAGAAATATTTTTTAGGAAATTACTAGGGAAGTTACATAGGACTAAAAAAATAGTTTTTGTAGCATTGTGTATACGTTAAGAAATAATACGGA
This sequence comes from Heliconius melpomene rosina, assembly GCF_056956725.1. Taxonomy (NCBI): domain Eukaryota; kingdom Metazoa; phylum Arthropoda; class Insecta; order Lepidoptera; family Nymphalidae; genus Heliconius; species Heliconius melpomene. The sequence continues at coordinate 5,875,244 of NC_140400.1, forward strand.
AAATTATTTTTTATTTATATAAATCATAGTTTTTAAAATTTGATTTAGCCGTCGAAATTACTCGTCCTTGATATATATATATGTATTTTTTTACCTAAATTCAGTAAATTTCAATTGCAAAAATTTGAGGAATTTTCGGAATCGGTTCTTTAACGAGTAAATTTTACAACGCAAAGAATATTTGATGGTTTAAATGACTTTTATGTAAATATAGTTCAACAGATGATCGTTTCGAATATTTCAGCCACAGCCAACTCTCCTTGCATGTCGTTCCGTGGCATGGTTAGGGATTGCTGTGTTTAGGTCGGTCTTGAATAGTTCAGGGAACATGTTGTTCTACTTAATTAAAATTGGAATTCTCATATTGGATGATTTTAAAATAAAAAAATAACTTTGTAAAATCGTTATAGTGTTTCTCATGAGGTTATTCTTTACATTACATAAGAATTTATTTACTACTAGTGGGCCCGTCCGGGGCTACGCCCGCCTGAAATAGAAATATTAATAAAGGAATTGAAAACTAAAGATTCAGTCAGTTCAGTAAAACACTTGTATAAAATAACTGTTACGGCAATTAGCAAATTTGTCGAACTAAATACTTTAAATTGGCATAACTTTTATTTTTTTTGTTTATGAACCGATTGTAATAAAATAAACCCTATATGTTTTCGGGAGCTTGCCAGAACCCAATAGTGAAAACCGCATTTAAATCGGTTAAGTCGATTCTGAGATAACAAACGCACAGACAAACTGACAAATAAACAAAAATTCAAAAATAATTGTTTTGGGTTCTATTATGTTAATAACATTTTTTTTTAAAAAAATATTTTTCAAGTAAAGACCGAACCTCTTACGATTTTATTATGAGTATGTATGTGAAGTAATTGTTATAACTCAACTGCAAAATTGTTATTATATATATATATATTTATTTTTGATGATGCCAATAGCTCGACGCTGTATTCCTATCGAATGTAACGTTCTCAATCCAAACATTATATTAGCCCAGCTAGATGCACACTACTTGGCTCTGTAATATCGTTGATCCTTTTACTTTTCTGAACGTACTGTTATGGATTTTTTTTACATACTTATCAACATACATCTATTGTGTTAATTAAAATTGCTTAATAATATTTCCTAGGTATCCTTATACCAAGACCTAGACCTAGACATATTTAAGTTTTTGTATCCTTTTCTTTACAAATTAACGTGACCGTATTTATATATATTTGTTGACATTAGAAATTATATTTTATTATAATTAATAATTCTATACAATATAATAGGATATATTACGTATGTGTATAAGGATATAAAGCAGCGGTAGGCTACCGATTGACATACACTTCCGAGTGCACCTTAAGGTAGCCTGGCAGAGATCGCTTACAGCGATAAGGCCGCCTGCTGTGCATTTTCTTATGTGAAGCATTTTCTTTTACTACACTTTATTTGATGATGGACAATAAAGTATTTCGTAGGATATTTGTAATTTTAGCGGAGTTTCAAATATAAATACGCTATCCTTATTATTTTATATATTTAAGAGTGAAATTAAAGTTAAATAACGGAACTGACAGATAATAATAGGTAACAGCAAGAAATAAACTTTAAATAGTATGTACGTAAAGAGTGCAATATACGTAGAGATAAACAAACATGTAGCCAGTGGACATTAGAACATAATATTTATATTTGTGTGTATGATTATTGATGTTACTTTAAGTTGAAACTAAACTTTATACTACATATTTCTTTACTTGCTCAACTTTTATTACTAAAAATGTTTAAAGTGTTCATAATCTCAGGATATGCGTACAGACAAACGCAGGGACACATAAACCGACAAAACCGACAGACAACATTTTAACAAAACATGTTTTATTTATTGATAGATTTTCTCGTATTTCTTCCACGCAGCGATAAGTTACAATTTCGTTATATGTACATAAGGTTAAACTTCTGAGAAAACTCCAAAAGTCTTCTGGTCTCAAAAGTAATTATTTTTTGTAAATTACATGTTAAGTCTAGTATCTATTGCGCATTTTGTTATAATATGATTGTACTAGCTCAAGACGCAATGATTTAATTAGTTGTATATTTGTTGAAACTAGTGATGTCAAGTAGGCTGCGGCAATATCAATACATATATTATTTGTAATCGACCGAATGTAATGAGTTTATAATAATACATTGTTGATTTGTACTGTTTTTGTGAGTAGTCGTGCATCGGGAGATTGCACGAAGTCGGATGGCCGAATGTAATGATTTTATATAAATAGTTTTTATATTTACGATAATTTGTTATAGAAAAATGTAAATCAACCTCTTTGTTTAATAAAAAGATATATTTGAAAATTTATACATAGAACTAGCGCGACGCTTGATGTGTTGAAAATTCTGATGCGCATTATTAGATTTGGAGCTGAAGAGGAAAGTGGTCCTCTAGAATAAAATATTGTATTATAATTTAATATATACATTGTACAAGCCTAATGGTATCTAGCCCTGGAAGAAGTATAAGTTCTGTAAAAGTCCTGAGATATAAATTGTAGAAGCCTAATGTTATTTAGCCCTGGAAGAAATATAAGTTCTGTAAAAGCCTCGAGGTGTTTGATTTCTTTACAAAAGTGAGGAACGGAGTGATTTAGCACTAAGTTCCCTCCCATTATTCTGCTATGCGGTAAAAAGCATAAGCTGTTTTAAGCTGATGTAAGCATAAGCTATTTGTTGAAGTCCTGTTATAATATTTTTTTTCTTTTGAACGCCTGAAATATATTTTTAGTTTTTGGGTACCTTGTCACCCTAATAAACAACGAGCGGAGTTAGGCTTCGTTTTAACAATCCTTAAGCTACGTACAGTACTAATATAATAAATAAAAAATAATTTAAATTTATCAAATTAAAAAAATATGTAGGAGTCGAACCAATTACCACTGCGTTTGCAGTAAGACACGATAGCGTAATTTAATTAAAAATAACAATTTATTTACGAAACTGTTATCTCTATCTCAATGTTAATCCCTTACATAGAGAAATATGGTAATTACCTTAGGCATTTACCTTAATCCAGACTAAATTAGTAGCTTAGATAATATAATTAGAATGTAAATTTAGTGAAAAAATGCTTATTATTAAAATAAACAAATATAATTTTATTAATTAATTAATTAATATTGGTAATATTAATTATTCTTTGCAAGAAAGTATATAATTAGTGTAGAATTTCGACCTTCAAGGAGAAAGGACCCTCTTGACCCTCTCGCTCTGGTACTGGTGGCGCGTACCAGATGTGTGGCGTTGACTTCCACCACTCAACATGCATTGTATCGAATTCTGGTGGAAAATGGAGACGACAGAAACAATTTAGTTTCAAGAAGTATTTGCGTAACCTGTTATATACGGGATAAAGCGTGAAGCAAATAAGAGGACAATTGAATCCTGGTATTCTATAATTCTTTTTTTTATCATATTAAGATTTATATTCAATTAAACATCGAAATATTAGCTCATTATAGTCCTTCTCGGTAAAGCCTCTTTTCCTAATTAACGAGGTCTTTAACTTTGCTGGATTATCGTCCATTTTCAATTTGATTTATATTTTGTGGGGAAATCTAAATTTAAATGAAAATAGCTAAGCAAATATCGCTTTAATTTTTTATTCTCTTTGTACTAACGTCTCATAAATTCTTATATAAAATGGAAAAATAGTTTCACGCTTTTCCCGCACTGCAAGGTAGGTTTTTCACGCACCTACCCATTTTCGGGGCATTTTTGAAATAGCTTTAAGTTTCCGAGAAAATCGTATACAAATAAATAAACATACAAATATATATACACTTACAAAATATAGCACACGTGCTTGGACTCCTAAATGAACGATCTTTCTTAAATATTCAATGCTACTCAACAGTGACGGAATTCAACCACGCGCTTTGTGCTCGTAATCTTCCTTCTAATTTGTTTTAGTACGGTATAATACGGTGTTAGGTTCCGCCACTGAATACGGAATACCTCGAAATGTGATAGAAAATGGAGAGCCAAAAGTGCTGCTACTATTTTATTCTATTCCTATATGGGAGAAAAAAAATATTTATTATATTCATGAACTTAAAACATATTAAAATCTTTGTTACAAGCAGTTATAAGACATATCGAGATAATCCTATTGTTTTGGGACAAAAAAGTCATTAAAATCAGTACAGTAGTTTTTTTTAACCTAATTTTTTTATCAATTAATTGATTACCTTTTAAATCTATTAAACACTTAGTAAAGTATACTAGTAAACACAATATAGGGGATGCATATCATAAGGAGTTATTTCTAACTTTGTACTACATTCAAAGTTGACGCTGACGTTTCAATGTAGCTGGGAACAGTCTTAGTCAGTTTGGAAATTAATTTTCAACAAGTAGGTCATATGTTTTAAGGCTTGGTGTTAATAGGATGTTATATATATTGTATATACAATGGTCATTAGTTCGATTTCATGTTGTGACAATATGTTATTTAATTAGATCGATTTCTCAAAATGGAATATTTTTTTAATTTATATTTAAATTCCTTCGCTCTGATGTCGAGGCAAAGCGCGGCGTTGAGTTCCGCCATTCAACACGCAATACCTCGTGAATTCCGCAGAAAGTGAGGAATGGAGTGTCTTAACACTAGGTTACCTCTGCCTATACTGTTGCGTGAGGGATAGGTACAGCGTGAAAATGAATTTCATTTTTTAGAATATGTAACTTAGAAAATTCTTCACATCTAAGAAAAAGCGCAGAATTGAGTTACGCCACCCATTAACCAATATATCCAATATTGGACTTAAAGTGGAGAATGAAGTGTCACTTCTACCGTATGTATGATATATGAGGAACACTGTGTAAAACTAAAAGAGAAGTTCAAAATAGATGGAAAATGTCAAATACAGGTAAACGACTCGGTAACGGTCGTTAAGCGGTCTCAATCTCGACTCATGTAATAAAAAATAAAGGCAATATAAAGAGTACTTCTATGATGTCAAATCTAATTGGTATTTGCAGATATTACACTTAGCAAGAGCATTTATGTTTCTAAGATGAGCAAAAAATGGAGAAAAAAGTCACTTTCTATTCTTACATAATACTATTAGAAACTTGTCTTGTTACGAAAACGAGAGAAAAAAAATGATTCAATCCCTCGAGTGGGAATCGAACCCGCAACGAGTTCGATTCCGTTTACAGTTAAAAGCTTTTTCGCTGCGCCACGAAGGCCTTAGGTTGAAAAAATCTTGTCTTATAATAAAATTTTAATTCAATAAGTAGGGTAGTACTTATGCAATACCGCTGTATTGCATAAGTACTACCCTACTTATTGAACCCTACTTTAAAGATCTATATGTTTAGCCGCTGCTAAACATATAGATCTTTAAAGATCTATCTATAAAGATTTGTACACAAATTCTTACAAATTCATCATCCTATAATATCTTTACATCACAAACCTTTAATATTCCCTCAGCTTTTCTCTAATATCACTGTGGGGTTAAGTACTCGCACGCAATACCTCCATTTGTCGGAAAGTTGTGAACAGAAGTGAGCAACGGAAGTGGGGAACAGAAGTGCGAGATAGCATAACATTAATTACCTTCCACCATGCAATGTCTTACAAATTGGCCAATGCGTGGGGAACGGAGTGTTAAAACTAGGTTCCCTCTACCTACCCTGCTATATGTTATAGAGTATTTATATTATTAGTGTAAACGACATAGAATTTTTTTGTGTAGTATTTAAGCGTACAACTTTTTCGTAATGCTTCGTCGCTGGCATGTATAACACATGACACATTCTTAGAGCTTGACATGATGTAATACCTATAGACCTTCGCCATTAGTGAACAGTCCAAGACAAAAATAATTATTCAATTCAACCTAGTAGTTTCTGAGTTTAGTGCATTCAATTAAACAAATTCTTCAGTGTATAATTTAAATATAGACTAAATGAAGAGAATCAAATTAATCAAGGGTTAATCATGTTTTTTAATTAAAAGGTAAATCAAACCTATCACCGTTTTCACAGTATTTCGTCAGCTTTTTAATAGAAAATAGGCACAGCATAAAATGCATACAGCCTTAGCGACCCTCGTTTTGAGTTTTCGTTTCAAGCTCTCTAATTGGACAAACAAAAATAAAAAGTGCCCTTCCCATTCTAGAAGTTGAAGCTTTTTTATGTTAGGCGACTTTTTTTTTGTAAAATTTCAAATTTAAATTTATTTTTGTGACGAAATTGTGGGACCAAGTATGTATATATTGTGAATTATCATTGTCAATTATTATCAGTAGTTCAAATTCAGATCCTCAGATTTTATTACATAGTTCATTACAACTCAACCTAAATTGTTTTTAAGGGCAGAAAAAGTACAACAATGTGCTAATTATATGACCCTACTCTCTTATCTCTCTCTATCTCTATCTCTACTCTCTCTCTCTCTTACCTAACATAGAAGAAAAAACGAACGATAAGCATAAAAAGTAATAATATTATTGTGAGTTATTTAAATTATAAACTGTCATGTTGCTAAAATAATGCCATAGACATTTTAAATTTAATCTTTCAGAGCAAAATTTTAATAATATTTACAATATGGCAACATCGTGTCGTACCCTATAAGGGACTTCTCCAGAGAGTATAATTATATAAAAGGGCTTATCTCGAGAGGAATTTAAAGTGAAAGTGGGCCAACGTAAATATATCTGTTAATTGTATTATTGTGTTATCTTTTAATAAGATTGTTTTTTATTTTACTTAGGCTAGGCGTAGGCAGGAAGAACCTAGTGATAAAATTCTCCTCCTCTTTTTCATTATACACTATATTCGTCGCTCTGGTAACTAGACATAGAGCAGATGCCATTTAATTTACAATGTCTCGAAAACTTGACGGAAAGTGGGGAACGCAGTGTTTGAACACTAGGTGCTACCTACTACCTTTCTACATGCGGATGCAAGATACGTGAAGCTGCGTGAAGCTATAAAAATACGCGAAAATATTGTTAATACCATAACACAAATATTTACTCAGATAAATAGCATCGTCGGTTTCATAAATCAAGATAAATATTCTTCCTTTTCACATTGATCAACATTTGCTCCATTAGTCCGAACAAACTGGTTTTAAATATAATCTTTGGCTTTATCGTTGTGATGATATAAATACTTTAGATTCAGGAAGTGGAATTCGATTACCGCGTTTAGTTTTTTTTTGTTATCTTCACCGCACATAGCAGGATCAGGCAGAGGGAACCAGTGAACATAGTGTTAAGACACTCCGTTACCCCTTCACACTTCCGTTCACCACTTTTCATCGATTTTTCGAAATATTACGTGTTAAGTGGCAGAATTCTTTTCTAATCCATCTTTTTTCTACTGGTTAATGTTGTTAGCAATAGCTTGTAATAAACCTATAATTTTTTTACGTAGCCCAATAACAACTAATGGTTTTAGTTTAGTTTAAATCCCGCTATTTTTATAAGTCTCCGAAAAAAGTTATTTTTCCTAAATTTGGAATAATAGTTTAAAAATGTTAAAAACATTCCTCCATCTCCAGCTCCATTCATTCTTCATCTAAAATTTGTCACATTCTATAAATAAGTTCGGGAAGTCCACTAAACACGTGAAGCGATTCATTACAATTGTATGAGATTAGGGAACTTGTGGAGGTTTTAGGACCTCAGTTGTTCAGAAACTGTTTCAAAGAAGTTAGGCAGTTGGTAATTCGATTATGCGGTAACTATTTGGCACTTGCTTTTATTGGTTTAAATTTGTTTGAAATATAGAATGACTTATAATATATAGAGACTGTCATGATGGAGAGCCGAAGGTTGTGAGTATGGAACGAAATATTTAATATTTTCATATCCTCGGTAACGAGGCAAATCGCGGCGTTTATTTCCGCCACATAACACGCAACGTCTAAAGCATTCGGTGGAAAGTGGAAGTCTTAATGGGAAATAGTGTTGTAGCACTAGATTCCTAGGTACTCTGTCTAGTATAATATTATTAATCTAGGTAAAAATACATACTGTACTTTTGGATACATATATGTGTATTATGTTTCAGTATTCTCAGTATAAATTGACACCACTCACTGTTTATTGTCTCATAAATTTCCTAAAGGTTGTCTGAAAGAAATCGCTGATTAGCGATAAGAACACCTTTTGTGAATCAATTGTGTATTAATTTTATTGTTTCTTCAACGTGACGGTTGTGGGATCGGTTCCTACTTGTTTGATTTCCTTGCTGCTGAGTAACACGCAAGTAAATATATATTTACATCCCCACATGCTCTATACAATAACTCTACACAAAATGTAAACAAAAAAAATCTACAATTTTTTGTCTCCAATACGAATAGGCTATAACTTTTTCACCAGGCGACCCTTGCTAATCTTGGCACCGCCCTTTTAAGGTCGCAGTCGTAAAAGCGACCACTTCAGAGGGTACGTGTGTTAATAAAACGGTGGAACCGGAACTCGTTGTTCTCATACTATTTTGCAAATACGCGAACTTAGGTTTTCACTTACAAAGTGGAACGATTAAAGATATTACGTTTTTTTGTTTTGTTTGTTTCATTTTTTATATTTTGCTTGTTAGCTTCGAAATATTGAATAATTCGAAAGATTTATTACTAGCGACGCGAACGCGGCTTCGCCTGCTTAAACTTATTGCTATATTAAGTCTAGTTATTATATATTTTTTTAAATAACGGTAAAGTTGTATGTATATCCGTTTAATAAGTTTACAGTGAAATTGTAAGAAAAACTCATAATCACAGAATTTCGCATTTATAATATTAATAAAAATGATATAAATTTAGTAGGTGTTTTTATTGATTTTAACAACAACAATAATAAATAAAGTCTAAAATCTGTCTACTGGTACGCAAACAGGGTTGTCTCTACGAGGCAGTGCGTGTTGAGTAAGTAGGTAAGAGTAGAGTTCAGATACTAAGTTGCCCATGTTCCACCCAAATTCGAAACTTTGTATGTTAAATAACGTAACACAACGCTAATCTTTGTCTTATGAAATCGGGAAATCTTATAATCGCAACTATCGCATTAACATTCCAATGCGCCATAGTGCGTTACCAGAGCGAGGAAATGAAAATATCAAATATTTCACTCCCCTGAATAGTAATTGAACCCAAAACCGTCGCGTTTACAGTGAACTACTTTGCTGCTGTGCCACAACGTCCTTTTACAATAGATTTTCCGAAAAAAAAGGTTCCATTTAGATATGACACTCGTAGTCGGGCTCGAGCTGTTACACACAATGTTTGACCAGCCGGGTATCTTTATAGCGGTCCGGACGTCCGCCCTGACCGTTCATAATGGGTTGCCACCTCAATCAAAGTGTCGCTTTCACATTTACTCCCTAAAATTCGGTATCTGAATAATCGATTGGATTTGTGTCTTGTGGGTTCGATTCTCACTTGAGGTAATGAAATATTTAGTTATTTAATTGTCTAGCTCTAGTAACGAAACAAAGCGCTATAAGAGTTCCACCACTCAACACACAATGTCTAAGTTTCTAGACTCCCTCTGCCTTCTCTGCTATGTTTGGGATAATATATAAGAATATTTTGAATTTGAATTTGAATTTGAAATAGTCGTCGCCCGCAAAAGAATTAAGATGCAAAATAGAAAAAAATCGTTTTTGTCCTGTCCCAGTAGGAATTCCTACAAATTCTCAGTGCTCTACAGTCCCTAAGCTACCAACATGGCAATTTTCAATTTTATAAGGTCTGTGGTTAAGTGTGTGCGTTATCTGTCATTCACATAGTAACGAAAGAGTTTTATATATATACTTTTTACATTATTCTTATATAACAGAATACGCAAAAGACTTGTTCAAGAGAGATCCCAGGTTCAAACGAATGCCTTATTCCGCACGTTCTGCTATTCCGAGATATTTCTAGCAAAGTGTAGAATTCTACACCTTCAGATATAATCCTTCCCGTAAGTGGCGATCCACTAGATTTACAGTCAAAATGGTATTTTCTTTTCACCCGACTGCGCGATGTAAAAAAGAGTAATGCGTTTATCTGTCTAGGTGTGTATGTGTCTACTGCTATGTGGCTTTGTAGAAACCAAATGCTTTGGCAATTTTTTATAATTCGCACGTCAATCGATTTGTTTTGCCAGTAATAATATGACACTAAATGAAATTCAGCATAGAGATATCGTCACCATGTTATCAAATCTACAAAGTACGTCAAATGGGGTATCGTTGAATAAGTATTATAGTGTGTGGATTGTGACAGTGGGTTCAAATCCCTTAGACATTCGAAGCTAATAAATCATAACGAAAGAGTTGGGTCGGGTTTTTGTGTTTTTATAATAATTATTAATAAGCAATTTTAAATCTAATGCTTAACATACCTGTTAACGGCGGCAGTATATTAATTATCCTGAAAAAAAAAATATTAGCTCATTATTGTTATTAGACATTAAGGCTCCATATTTTCAATAATGACTTTAAAATTTCTAAATTATAAGTCTTTGAATACTTTAAAATATAGTAATCTGCATGATATAAGTAAAACATTCTTTGAATTAATGAGTGCAAATAAACGTTTATTTAACGAAAAAAATATTATTTACAATTAACTCTTTCTTTGTATTATACAAAATAATAATATTTCAGTGAAAATTGTAATATTCAATTCAGTTCATTAAAGTATGCAATTTTTCATCAAGGTTTTTAGGACGATTTTTTTAGCTTAACGCTGTATCCCGCTACCATCGTTCCCACTGAGACACTTCCGCCAAATTCGGGAGGAACTGCGTGTTGGATGACGGAATTCAACACCACGCTTTGCTTCTTTACCAAAGCGAGGAAATGAAAATATTAAATATTAAATTCCTCGAGTGGGATTCGAACTCAAAACCTGCCGTGTTTACTGTTGCACGCTTGTGCCCTTGCTCTACGACGATTTTATTTGACAGATTATATATTTAATAGATATAAAGAATATAGATAAAATATACAACTTCTACTTTACCGGTTACTATTAATTTCTATATTGACCAAACTATCCAATACGATATAAATTCAATACAATTTCAATATCACCAAGCTTTGCTTCTATTGCAAATATATTAACGCTTGCAATTTAAACCAATAGAATTTGAAGCTAACGCAATGCAGTTAGGCATTGTCTGATTGTACATACAATGTTCGTGGGTTCGATTCCCACTCGGAGGAAATTATTGATTGATGAATTATTTACATTTAGTCACTATGATAACAACAAAACACAATATAATTTTTCGATTATACGATTTTTGTTAGACTAACTAAAATATTATTAGAAAACGTATAAAAAAATTTATTGTAGCGGGATTTGAACATGTTCCTCTCTAGGAAACCATCTAAAATCCAAAAGGCGTGGGTTCAAAGGGTTTAGTTTTGTAAAAAAATTTTTAATCTAATTTCATTTTATTTTCCAAATATTTATTTGATGGAAGTCTACTCTATTTTCTTCTATAATGATTGTTTAATTTAATTGTTATACTTACTCACTCGACGTATATTTTATACTCGATTTAAGTTGGTTTGATCGAGTCAAACAGAACGATATTGACAGTAAACAAGGACGTACGACGACGTTGTAAACAGAAAGTACATAAAACAACTTGTCAACACAATAAAAAATCCTTTTTATTCTACTTAAACTGAAAACAAAAAAAAATCAGGATGTTAAAAAAATTTGTTTTCATCCCTTCTTCTTTTATGCCTTCTCTCCTTACAATATTCTGATATTGGAAGAAGACCCGTAAAAAGACAAGACCACATGGAAAACATGTATCAAGACATTGATGACAGAGAACGAGGCGGAAGAGGTATGTAGAGGGTGTCGTTCCGTTGTTTCTGGCTACCCCGTTAAGAGTGAAATAAAAAGCTAACAAAAACAAAACTCCGGTAGCGATAAAGTATGAAGCTAATAAAAAGAAAATTCCCTAATTCGGAAAAGAACCCATAAGCACTGTCACAATCCGACGCTGACTGCGCCATGACTGCCTCTTATACAATTTAGTTTAGCTTAACGCACATAGCAGGGTAGGCAGAGGTAACTTAGGAACTTAATGTTAAGACACTGTGTTCCCATTAAAACACTTCACTACCTCACTTTCCACCAAATTGGGCCAATGCGTGGTAAGAGGCGAAACTTAATATTTCATTTCCTCAAGTGGGAATCGAGCCTGCAATCTGTCGCTTTCAGTCGTACCCTTATACCCTTGCGCCAAGTCAGGCCTCAAACTTATTCAAGCAATTTTCCCCACTAAACTTGAATACAGTGGTTTATAAATATAACGTCCACTCCTTAGTATCTCTCAAGCAACAGCTACAGTATTTTAATAAAATATTTTGGGGGACACTTAAAAGTTCAGTAATTTATTCTTTCGCGTTGTTTCACAGCTGTGGTGGAATTTCAATCGTTAAAGTGAAAGTTAACCAACTAAGCTGTGCTTGTTTATATCGAATCAAAGGGAAGTTTTGACAAAAAGAAACTTTTAGATCTTTTGTTTGATACAATTGAATAGAAAATAAATAGGGTAGGGGTAAATGTCTGGTAATGAATCTGCTTTGTCGTTGAAATACTTAACGGTTGAAAATTAGAAGTAAAGTGATCTATTATTGCCATGTCTTTGGTTCTAATTATCTTTTTTTTCGAATGTAGACATTATAACCGAAATTGTAGGAATATTTTTATTTTTTTTTCTAAAACAATCTAATTATTTGAGGTACATATTCAATTAAATTTTATACTTGGTTATACTTAGAGTTTTTTCTCCTTTAGTTTTTATTAGGTACCTACGTGTTATAAAGTACCTAATATATTTTTTGCATACTAATCTATATATATATAAAATCGAAAGGTCACTCACTCATCACGAAATCTCAGAGACTACAGGTGCTAGGAATCTGAAATTTTGCATAGGAGTTACTTATAGGACGTAGGTGCTCGCTAAGACGGGAATTTGCAATATTCGATTTCTAAGGGGTTGTTTTTGGGGTCGAAATTTTGCATAGACGTCACTACGACGTAGTCATGGAGACAGAAATTGATAATAACATAGTTCACGCGGGTGAAACCGCGAGCGGGCCGCTAGTACATACATATAATTTATCGTTGTAAATATACATTGCCGATTATTATTTTCCGTTCCGGTTTTCTTTCGATACTTGAGGCATTGGAGAAACTTAACATCGCGCTTTGTCTCGTTACCGAAATGAGAAATTGAAAATAACACATATATAATTTTCCCAAATGGGAATAGAATCCTCAACAGTCGCGTCGACAGTCTTATGACATACATATGATTATATATATAGTCTCAGGTTTGTACTACAATAGCAAATTTTAAAACATTTTCTTTTATTCGATATCAGCTTTTACATTTTTTTTATCTGCTAAAATATTATTTTGTAAAAGATTGTACTTTTCTTAACTAAGAATACTGCGGGACACAATATTGCAGAACTACCAATGGAGAAAGTAAAATGTATAAGGAATTCAACAGGTAGCTTCGTATTTTCTGTGTCCTTTTTGTAAACGTAGAAAATCGTTTTACAACAATTCTATGCTATAATATGTAGTTTTAAAAAAATAAGACACTCGTATATATATATACTAGCGAACCCGGACGCGGCTACGCCGGCTTGAAATATAAGAATATAATTTCTATAGAAATATAATTTCAATCTAGATGAAATGCTAAAAGTGACTATTATATTTATTATTTTCATAAGGATGAATATCAAAATGACGCGGTAACGAACGCGGTCGCGTAGCGACGACGGTTGTTATTAACATGGCAGTATAAATTGCATGTCAAATTAGAAAGTATTTTAATTTATATATATACAATTATTAGAAGTAAAATTCAGTTTCTTAGATTTTTCAGCATAGTTACAAGTCAACCTTAAAAGCGTGTTAAAAATCAGTTAACTTTTTTAATATATTTTTTTTATATTTAATTTCCAAAATGGAAATCGAACCTACACGGATTAATCCAATACCTAATGTATACATAGACATTTTAAGTAAACGTTAATATCAAACCCCCACTAACCTAAGACCATTTCAACTCCCAAGACAGCTATAATAGCCACACTTATTTTTTTGATAAGCGCATTTAGACACGAATAACACTGAACAAAAGATGGGGCTCGCTGAACAAATCCCTAAGGGAAATTAGGGAGTCTAAAAAATACGCAAAAGTTATTTAAAGTAAGTGCCCTACTGTGATTTAATCAAATTTGAGCCCCAGCCTTATATAATAACAAAAGGACGAGTTTAATAAGAAGATGGCACACAGCGTATATTATTGTTGGAAGGAAGGAATTAAAATACGGAAAAAACATGGTTTTAGTATATTGTTTAATTTTTTTTTCCACAAAGCTAAAAAGTTAGTGTTAAAACTCTCCGTTTCCTACTTTCGTCGAATTTTCGATAATGTTGAGTGGCGGAACTTATCGCTGCACTTTGTCTTGTTATCAAAACCAGGAAATTAATATAATTTAATCATCCGTGTGGGAATTGAACCCACAACTGTCGCGATTACAGTTAAACTCTGACGGCCACAAGTATTTTTGTTTTAATATATTTCAATGAAGAAGATATTGTATGTTAGTATTGGAATTGGAAACTGCTAGAGTATGATGATATATTTAGACTTCCAAGCATGTCAGCAAAGGAAATGTTTGTTTGTATGTTGAATTGTAATTTTCTAAGAAACTAAAAGTTAAAGTCATAAAAATATAAAAAAATCTATTGATTAATATTTTAAAGCTAAAAATATAATATTATTGCTAATTAAGATTTAGATTCAACCGTTTCAAATTGGAATTACCTACTCTTACCACATTTTCTATATAAAAATATCATAAAACAGAAAATAATTTCGCCCAAGAGAATAATCTGGTCATAATTCTTCACGTCCTGTCGTAAATCAGTTGACGTTAAGTATGTTCCTTGATGTGGATGATACAAGGATTTTGGGCTTTCTTTGAAACCAATTTGCAGCGATATGACTTATAAATAGGGGAGATTCCCTTTTTTGGTTTCAGGATATCCCTCGTGTATAGCAGGGCGGCATAGGGAACAGGAGAGGAGTCAAGACACTTCTTTCCACCTTTTTCATCTCATTCTTGAGAAGTAGCGTGTAGAATGGCCAAACTCAAAATAAAATCAAATCACCTTCACGCTGTATCCCGCACCAGCAGGGTAGGGTTCACACACAACTCAACACCGCGCTTTGCCTGCTCTGGTATCCATCAGAGCGAAGAAATGGAAATATAAACTTAAATAAACATTTCACTTCCTCGAGTGGGAATCGAACCCACAACCGTCGCGTTACAGTCACACCCTTGTGCCGCTGCGCCACGATTGCCTCTATCCGACGAAATCAATATATATTTTTTTCGAGATTGAGGTTAATGCTGTTAGCATTTCTGGCCTTTACGTCAGTCATCAGTTGGGGAGCGAAGTGAGTACTCTGTCCCCGAGTCATAACAAGCACTACGTGGATGCATGTGAGGATTTCGTCGGTGACATGGACTTCCTCCGCACGACCCGAAACTTGGCTTGCGAGCGTCGATCGGACTGGTACTTTGGATTGGTATTTGAATTCGCCACTTCCATATTTTGTAAAGCACATCTAAATCGCGGTACAGAATGAAAAGTAACAAATAATGCCGATAACGAAGCAATTTATGTCTGTTGAAATAGTTTCCATCTGCAAATTATTTAGATTTCCTGAAATAAATTAATAAACTTAGCGGTCCCTCTTGTACCTGTCGAATAATAGTTTATGAATGATAACGACATTTTAAAATATCGGCGGTACAACATCTAACTGTAATCGCAATGGGAAGGGGAGATGGACAGAGAGAAGTGGGTGGATTCCATTTCTATTCCGGAAATGAATTATTGCCATTTCCCCACTGAGTTCCTCCACTCAAGACGCGAGACATTCTCGATATTGTGCGGTGCATGGGAAATGGAGTGCCCTAACACTAGATATCTGGTACCTTGTTATTGGCGGGATACAGCGTGAAGCCAAATAAAATCAGATATATTGAGAGCATCTTATCCATAAACAAACAGTACCATTCAGTGAAATATTTGTTCTGAATTCAATTAAGCAGCAAAGTCACGTTCCACCAGAAATCCGGTCTGAAATTTGAGTTATCCGAATTAACCTTACGGTCACGTGGTGAACTAACTTACGCATGCCAAATTGATTTGTGAGAGATCATGGCATTAATTGTAATTGGAAACCATATCTTGAATAATTATATCATATTTATTATATCAGGGTATTTTTTTGAGGCGACAGTCCTACTCAAGTTAAGACTCAACTGAACTTAAGCATGATGGTTGTGGAGTCGAGCCCAATTCGACATGATCTCGAAATTAATTTATTGTTTTTTCGCCAAATGGAGAAACATTTCTTTCTCCAATTTTTGAGACATTGCGTAAAAGCTATGAGACTTAACAATGCACTTTGTCTTCCAGAACGAAAACATGAAAATATTTTGAAAAAAATCATTTCCCCAAATTTTCATCGAACCCATAACCTTTGATTTTAAGCTGATTTTAATTTTAGCGTCTGATTTTAAGCGCGGTGGTTACACCGCGCTTAAAATCAGACGATGTGCTACTACACCACGGAGGCCATAACAGTATTTTATAACATGATAGTTTAAATATGAATTTTCTCTAGCGCTATATACACAGTATAGGTCAGTTTATATGTAAAGGCTGCATCTCATCAAGCCAGACGGGATCTGGCAGCAATATCCGGCTGTAGAGATTCATAGAAGTATTAGTAAACTTTCATCTATTTACAATGATGTACCATTTCAATGATCTTTTAAAGATATTTTGTGTTTTTACGCTTTAAAAACTTGAACTAAATCTGGTGTTTTTCTTTTAATATCTTGGAGACTCTAAAACAAATAAGTAGTTCGAGACGTTATGTCTAAAGTAGCAGCAACAGCACACTTATGTATAACTGAACTGAAAAAATATTTCTATTATCTATATATCTAATATCTATATATATAAAAGGACTTGTCCTCACTGACTGAGGTAAGACCCGCCGCCAGCCGTACCCGCTGATGGTAGAACCGTGAAATTCGGACGGATGTTTACTTTCGTAATCTGGACATCCACTAAGAAGGAATTTTAACCCTAAAGGGGTGAAATAGGGGTTCAAAGTTTGTATGGAAAAAATTTTAGATCGGCACCGATTTTTATAAAATTTGAAATTTTGATTTTTAAAAGTATTTAATTGAACACGTGTTTCATCGTTTTCTAGAATTCTCCCCCTAAGGGTGCAAATAAGGGGTTGAAAGTTTGTATGGAAAAATTCTTAAATCGCCACCGATTTTTATATAATTTAAAATTTAGACTCTTAAAAATATTTCATTGAACACATATTTCATGGTTTATTAGAATTCACCCTTAAACACGCAAGGGAAGCTGCGCGCGTCCGCTAGTATATGTATAAAGGTCTTCCAGAGGAACCGTTTCTAAGTGACTGATAAATATTATACAGACGGAAGTATTTACAAAACTTAGAAAGTTAAAGTTTAACATGTTCGTAGATAAGAGAAGAGTGCGACTGTAAACACGACAGGTTCGAGGCCGCGAGGATTCGGGAGAATAAAATATTTAATAATTTCATTTCTTCGCTTTGGTAAAGAGAGAATGGAGAACAGAGTTTCTTATGAATTTATATATAAAATTTCTAATCTTTCTACCAAAGTACGATGTAAATAAACCAAAGCTGACATTTAAGTGCAATATCCGAGACCGGACATGTATTTAATGAACAGGAAATGGAGACGTACGATTATCGTTAGGTAAGTCGAAATTGATGATAGCTTTCTTCGAAGGGAAGTAATTTAGGGGATTACCTAAAAAAAATGTTATGATGTCTAAGGTTATTTATTTCAGTTAAAGCCAGTCGTGGCGTGAGGGTACAAAGTGTGACTGTAATCGCGACTAGTAGTGGGTTCGATCCCCACTCGAGGACGTGAAATATTTATTTAAATTTATATTTCCATTTCTTCGCACTGGTAGCGAGGCAAAGCGTGGCGTTGAGATCCGCCAATCAACACTGAACTATTGTTCTCCACAATATTGTCGATGACCACTGTGATTCCTATATTAAAAACAAAAGCAATAATTAAAAAGAAACCGTTTCTATAATTAAAAAGCATAACTTATTTCTACATAATATTAAAGTAATAATTATAATTTTAATTTCCAATGCGGTCTTGTCGTCGCCAGACGTTGAATGTTGAGCACGTATAATGTGTAATTTCAAGTTTATATGTTTATACAAGGCGTAGTGACACAGCAGCAAAGCGTCTGACTGTAAACATGATGGTTGTGGGTTCGATTCCCACTTGGGAGAATTCATTATTTTAATTTCCTCGCTTTGGTTACAAGCCAAAGAGCGGCATTGAATTCTTTCACGCTTAACACAATATGTAACAATGGTTGACACTTTTTTTAGCTTCACGCTGTATCACGCAGTGTAGACAGAGGGAACCAAATATTAAGACACTGTTTTCAAATCATTGAGTATTGAATACAAAAATCGGAGAAATGAAAATAATTAAATATTTTAATTCCTGGGGGTGGTTCGAACGGCTTCAATATAATCTTAAATATTAGAAACTTTAACCTATGTGCGTCATATATAATACAAATACTATTAATAAATAATAACACAAAGAAAACCACTTAAGCCAGTTAATCGTCGTAGTCTCAAAGAGGTATTATTGTAGTCTTAGGCTACGCACTTACGTTGTAAACAAAAGTTACTTTATAGTATAAGAGCCAACTGTAATTTATTGCATGATTTAGTAAATATTTTTAAATACAAGCTAGAACCTAGTGTTAAGGTATTCCACTTCGTTACTCACTTTCCACTTAATTTTCAAAACCTTGCGTCTTGAGTGACGCAGTGTATTTCTAGAGCGATGACATGAAAATTCATTCATTTAATACCTGGAATTGAACCCACAACTGACTATAATATTTGAGCCTTTGCCTCTAGGCATCAATATTTTTTTACTGGATCCTATTCACAATATTGCATATGTACGAATGATATGCCACCAAAGTAAATGCAAAGATAATTACATAAAAAATTTAATATTTTATTGATATAAAAATATTAAATAGAAACAGTATTTAAAAATATTTGAACAGTCGCATCTTAGTGTACAACGACGCAGTCACAACGCGTTCTACACAAACATAAGGGACGCGATTTAATTAAACTTAATTGACCTATTCTAATAAACTCAAAGCCTATTAACTTAATTAATTGTTATTACAATTCCCATTACAGTTTTTTCTTCTCATCTCGTTTTATGTCATTTGTTATGCTAAATGTAGCTGTAAAAGTATATTTTAATAGATAACACTCTGTTGCCATCAAGACATTTCTGTGTTGAGTGGCCGAACTCATCGCCGCACTTTGTCGTTACCAGAGCGAGGAAATAAAAATATTTAATTTTCGTTCCCCCTAATGATAAATCGTCCCCCCACCTTCGCGTTTACAGTCGCACGCTTGTGCCTCTGTACTACAACGACCTAAAAACGACTGAATATCAGTCGATTTGAAAATAACCTATATTTTTATATCAGAATTTAGTTCCAGTCGAATTTTTTTCCCAGTTCACTAATTAAGGAACTCACAGTCGTTCTAAAACAAAACAAGAAAGAGAAATCAACATTTATAATTTCAAATTCGAGTGGAATTTTCAATTAGCATTTTTATCCAACCCTCGTTGAAACGTTCTCAATTATTAATTTCTAAGGAAACAACCGTTTAATCTCACTGAAGTTAATCACGCGATACAAACCATGTATAATTAATTCATTTTCAGATTTAATATTCATTAAGAATGGATTAAGATTGACCAATTGAAATGGAACATTGAAATGGAAGATTAGAGGTGTACAAATGAGAGGCGGTAGCGGATTTGTAATATGTATGTTGTTTTTTATAGCTTCGTGCTATATCCGACAGGGAAGGCTGAGGGAACCTAGTGTAAAGTAGTCCATATTCCTCTTTCCGCAATTATCAAAATAGCTTGTTAGGTGGCGGAACTCAACACCGTGCCTTTTCTTCTTAGTATAACGAAAGTTCTTCCTAATGGAGAATTAACTCACAATCATTTAATTTACTATCGAACATAGTTTCACTACGAAAAGGCGAAAAATACGCTAATTCGATACGTCTGCTATAAATTTCCTGAAACAGTCATATCGACACTTTTGTACTTAACGAAATCGCCCAATTTGGGCTATTTATAAAAAATACTGTTCTATTCTTTCCCAACTTTATCCTGTTAGTACTTTTATTAATGGAAGTTATATGTTAACATGTTTTCAATAGAATTGTTTTAAGTATTATTAGAACTAGGACCTGTAAACTCGACGGTTGTAGGTTTGATTCCCACTCTGATAAATATATTATTTTTATTTCCCTCGCTGTGGTAACAATACAAAGCGCGGTTTAGTTTCGCCCAATAGGCAATATCTCGAAAATTTAACGATACGTGGAGAACGGAGTGTCGTAACACTAGGGTTCTCTGCCTGCCAACCCTTCAGGCGTTCACAGTGTGATACTAAAAAAAGACTGACACATGAAAACACATAAAAATCTCATGAATATAATTTATTAGATCTCCTAATAAAAATTGTAAACACCAGCTGACTCATGCAAGAATCTTACTTGAATAAAGGGGGATCCTTTCGACCCGATCTTTAGATTTACAATAAGTTAAATAATGGACTTGACACTCAGTCTTCCATTTTCCGCCATATTTAGTGAAGGGATCGTCGTGTTTCGTCTTCTTACCAGATCGAGAAGATGAAAGTAATTAATTCCCTCGATTGGGAACCAAATTTATAACCGTCGCGTGTACAAGTGAAGTTAAAATGTAGAGAAGTTCCTCATTCTGGAGTATTAACCGCTGGTGGACCCTTGTTCAGCCAATGGAAGATTTTTCCTTGTCCCATTTGCCAAAGATGTTAATTGTTGCGATGTAATCCATTTAATCCATGGTCAGAGTTACCTCGAGCATTTAGAAATATATTTTTTTTTTAATAGAATGTGTCATGTGTCATACACAAAACGTAGCTGTGTCAATTTGACCACGGGGACGAAGCCACATATAAAATCTAATTTAAAAAACTAAAATACGTTCTTAGAAGATGATAAAACGAAATAAGGCAAATCTTGAATAACTCTGAGTCACTCGAGTGGATTAAATTCCTTGAAATGCGGTCGTCTGACTTGCATTTTCCTTTTATGATATGTTACTCTCAGAGTAATGGCTTTGGCTTTAAGGGGTTCACCCGAATTTTATTTGTTTGAACTCTTAGATGGATCTTAAGTCTTCTGAAAGTACAGCTACATGACGATATTGTTCTATTTCATTGAAAAATCTTCTTTGATATAGGTTTTCATATACGAATAATATGAAACCACAAGTATGTGTCTATTGTAAGGCAAATATACCTTCGCTTTAATGGTAAAGAGATTCAACCCACATATTACAAGTATCGAGACAATGAACAATAAAGTGGAAGGGTTCACCAATAAAATATGATTTACTTAAAAAAAGTTATTAGCTTAAAAATGTAAAAGCAATCTTTTTTTCAATAAAACACATTAATAAGAAGAATGTAATTAACACAAACTCGATATAATTACTAGTAGACAGTCCAAGGATCCATCAGCTCTCTTTCAATCATCATCAGACCAGCTCGATGGCACTATTGTATTACCATCTAACCTATATATAAGCATACGGGTCACCTGATGGTAAGTGACCACTGCCGCCTACAATCCCGTGTAATACTAGAATAGCTACAGGTGGATTGTCGGCCTTATTTTCTAACATATATGTAAAAAAATATATTAACCCAATGTAATATTTAAATAATTCATGAATTGAATGAATGTAAAACAACATGTTTTACAAATGCTGGCGTCACTCGATACGCCTTACAAAATCCGACCTAAGCAAATAAAGTCAGGGTGTACGAGTATTGTAATAAAAAATCCATTTTATCCCTTGAGACCATCTGAAGTATAGCAAAGGTTTTTACCTTTCTCTTTTAGTACAATTGAAATTAAAATATTAAAAGTAAATAACGTAATTGATGCTCTACCGTGGTTCATGTCATTTGAAAAAATAGATGAAACGCAGCGTTGTGCTCCGCCACGCATCATTCTTTTTTGTTACCTTCACACTGTATCTATTATTTAGCTTCATGCTGTATACTATCCCCACTCAATGAAATAAAGTATTTAATATGTTCATTTCTTCTCTCTGATGTCGAATCAAAGCGCGACGTTAAGTTCCTCCACTCAACACGCAATGCTTCCAGAATTCGACGGAAAATGGAGATCGGAGTGTCTTAACACTAGGCTCCCTCTGCCTAACCTGTATACTACCCTCTGTATTGCCGAATACAGGGTTCTTGAGGATTTTGTAAAGAAAAACTTGATTTTAGTTACTTTTTATAGAAAATGCGTAGTTTTTAAATTACAAGAAAAAAGAACATTTAGAATTTGCCCTTTCAAGTGTTATATAAAAATTTGCGAACGGGACTTTCTCGTTTTGAATCTTATTTCAATTCGTTTTGGGTGAACGCATTATTTGTTCAGACCCTTTCTGTGTAGGACCGTAACACCTAAATTTTTTTCACAAATAATTTATGTAAAGCTATTTGTAAGTAGGTATGCCCAGTGACGTAACGCGTGACGGTAAACGCGACGGTTAGTGGTTCGATCCCCACTCGGGGGAATGATTATGTTTAATTTATTTTCACACTCCGATAACAAGACAAATCGTGGCGTTAAGTTCCGCCACTCAACACACAATGCCTCGAAAATTGGGCGGAAAGTGGAGAACGGAGTGTCTTAACAATAAGTCCCCTCTGCCCTACGCTTTCTATATGCGGGATACAGCGTGAAGCTCTCTGTTCAAAAGAATAGTTTTTCTAAAAAGAATTAATGGATACATGTCTCAATTAATTCTTGAATGCGATAGAATTAATATTTATTGTAATTTATATAAATATTCTTATATACTCATACAGATGTAAAAAATGTATTTACAGCGTTCATATTATATACTTAAAAATTTAATATTATTTCAATAGCTTCACGCTCTATCCCGGAAAGGAGAGGAAATCCGGGAACCCAGTGTTAAGACACTCCGTTCCCAGTAAAACACTTCCGTTCCCCACTATCCGCCGAATTATAGGGGCTTTGCGTTTTGAGTGGCGGAACCCAACACTGCGCTTTGCCTCGTTAACAGAGCGAGAAAATTAAAATGTTAATATGTATTTCATTTTGGACGATATTTTCTGGACGTAGTAACTGAACTCGTAACATTCTTTAAAAAATTTCAACTAAAATCTAGGTACATATCTTAAGAAATGTCTAGGCTTATGCTGTAAAAAAAACTCGATAGGCCATAGCGGGTCACGAAGATGTCAAGGGCGGTGTTAACACTTTGAACGGTTGAGGAGTTAATATGGGGTTAGGTTAAGTTTATATTACTTGTGTATGTGTGTGTTTAAAAATATTATAGTTAAATGCTAAAAATATACTTATAACTTTTTATTTAGAACATTGTGGTACAGTGGAGTGTGTCTAAATAATTATAATTATATTTTTTGGGCAGATGGAACCAGGGAGCCTAGTGTTAAAACACTCCAGTCCCTTTAAGACACTAGAGCTTATAATATAAGTGAGATCTTACATACAAACAGAAGAAAAGGAAAAAGAACTAACTAAATCCACAACTACTTAAATATTTCTAATGTACCACAATGATCACTAATGAAATAAACAAAATAAAAAATATAAATATTTTTATATACAACGAACCGTACGGAAAAGGAAGTTAGTTTCACAAAAAAATATGCCTTTAGTACGACATTACTATATATTTAAATGTGAAAGAGAAAACTTTGGGAAAATATTCGAACCTCTACTCTAAGGGATAATCAAGTTTGTTGTTATTGAGTTTGTTGTTTCATATAAAAGCACAATACGACAAAATATACTATAATATTTTGTCGTATTGTGCTTCAAAATATAATAATGTTGTTTGATTCAAAAGTACGTTAAGGGGCACTTTTGTATCAACATATGAATATATTTGGGTTTAGCTTCGCGATTGCTTTCCCATATAGCGTTGTAGGTAGATGGAAATTTGTGTTAAGACACTCTGCTCTCTTTTCTCTTCTCCCTAAATTTAAGACAGTGTGTGTTGAGTGACAGAATTCAACGCCGCAATTGTTATTTCGTTACTTAAGGTGAATTAAGAATTACTATAGCCTATTGCACACCTGAGGAATGTTACTTTCATACAAAACTAAAACAGTAAATCCGACCAGTTTCAGAGATTCTATTTCAGATATTTTTGTATCTAATAGACCATTTGTCAGGGACAATTTTTATAGCGTTTTTTTCGATGAAACGCCTCAAGAATTTAAAAAAAATTGTGAATGAACGTGTTACTGGGGCACGGAGTGTTTTAACACTAGGCTCTCTGGTTCCATCAGCCAACCCTGCTAAGAGCAGGATACAGCGTGAAGCTAAAAAAAAAGAAAAAATCTGAACTATGCCAATATAATAAATATACGAGCATGCGATGATGGTAACAAAAATTTCAATTACTATATTGAGTTCGTATAAGCCTTTCATCAAAGTCAGCGTTTTGTAAATAGCTTAAACGAAAGTTAGCTCAAAAATTTGCATATCACATGCGGCTAGTTCATTTTGAAGTTTTGCACAATTGCAGTAATTTAAATAATCTGATATATAGGATAGTATAAGGTTGCAGGTTCGATTTCCAAATATTTTTTTTCCCGCTAAAAAGAATACTGGTGTTAATACAATTTGTTCACCATTTTCCCCCTTAATTTAGGACTTTTAGTATTTAGTAATGGAACTCCACGCCGCATTTATAGCTAAGTAGGATAATAGAAATTTCATTTTATTTAATTTAATAATAATCAGGCACAATCATAATAATATTTTTGGACGTAGTGTTAAAACACTCTGTACTCGACACTTTGATTTAAGTTAAATACTTTCCGCCCAAGTTTTGGAGAGAGTTCTTGGACCAAACTAACTGCCGCGTTCATAGTTACACGGTTATGTCCCTGCGCCTGACCTCTAAAAATTTTAATTCGGTTTTAAGTAAGTCATATCAAACTTTACCAATGATTTTTACTAGCATCAATGATATGCCAAACCAATTTCATTAAAACTTGCCTCTTCCTAAGAAGTAATTTAAACTTTAGATGATAGAATCTGAACTTATTCATACTGAATGGGCATAAGTCGGCAAAATCATTGGGTTTTTTATCTATATTTCTGTTTCTTCAAGTAGCAACTTGGCTAACTAATAAGTGAAGCAATTCTTGCAGTTACAATGTTCACAGTACATTTAGTTTAGACGATTTATACAATCTTTATTGCATACATTTTTTTTTCATTTAGCTTCACGCTGTATCCCGCATGTAGCAGGGTAGGCAGAGAGAACCTAGTGTTAAGACATTCCATTCCCCACTTTCTACAAAATTCTGACGACATTGCGTGTAGGGTGTCGAAACTGAATTCCGCATTTTGCCTGACACCAAATGAAAGTGAAAGTGTGATTGTCATTATTTTAATAAAATTAAATGGATAAAACTTAAAAATAATATTTTTTTAGTATTCTGAGTGGCTTTGTAAACAATAACATAAGAATATAGAGAACGTAACTTACGTAACGTACGTAGAACATGGGCCGACGACATAACGAAGTTGGCGGGAAGCGGATAGGTCCGAAAAGCTGAGGATCGAGTGTCGTGGCGAGAATTGGGAAAGGCCTATGTCCAGTAGTGGACAAAAGATGGCTGTTGATGATGATGATGATGATGATGATGATAGAGAACGATTTACTTATATGTTAATATTATGACGTGGAAGATACCATTATACTTGCAATAATATAGACACCATTTATCGCAGATATCTCCATTTAAATGGTTTCGAACAACAACAAAGAAATATACTTTTCTTTACAAAAGTTGATGCTTTTTAATTGAATAAAGATTTGTATTTTTAAAGCCTTTTATAAAATAATATTAAAATATACAAAATAATTAATTACATACATTCATTTTATTAATTAATTCATACATATTTCCACAAAGTTGTTGAAGTATAAGTTAGCGCTAAGAGAAGCAAGTTTCACACCAGGCCACGTTCGAAGTTTCCGAATCCCTTATCAATTAAACAATAGATAAGTATAATAAAGTTGAACATCGGTATTTAGCTTTTCGACTTCATTAACTATAAAGATAGACTATAGTCGAAAAGTTCATAGTACCTACGCAATTGTGGATTCAATATAAATAAAGTGTGGCCAAGTGCGAGTCGGTTTATCAGCTTTACGCTGTATTCTTCAAGTAAAAGAGTAAACAGGTAAAAGAGTAAAGTAAAAGAGTAAACCTAGTGATCAGACACTCCGTCCGCCAGTCAGCAAGAGGAAGTTAGACGAAGATTTCGTAAAAATATTGTTTTTGTAAACTCTTAGCGTTGATAATGCCACAATTGAAACACTTGTAATATATATATATATGTAGAAGCATCAGAAGGGGCCTCAAAGCGGTCTTGGCTGTCTCTATTCATTTGTGGGCGTTGTAGCAACAGAGATGTTTAAATAAAAGTCACACTTATATTTCACATAGTCTTATTACTCGTTTACATAAAAATTTTACAATAAATCTCACAAGATTAACAAAATTACAATAGATTAGGAGCCAATAGGTTAATTGGTGAACATCTTACGCCATAGCTGTCAACCAATGACGTCTGCTATTACTCGTGGCTACACCTACTACCCTATTCGGGGTTACCCGCTCCATTTTAAATATTCTTCTAATATAATCCATTACATAAATCAATTAAAATCGAAATGTAATAATTGCGAAATTATAATTAAAACTAATACATAGCATCGCGCCGTCACGGCCGTCCTGCATCGTCACACGTCCTCGTGTGCATAGGTTCAATCTGTGAACAATAAACATAGTGCTTTGCAATACGTCCCGTTCGGTCTTCCTGACCACACAATATCTTCCCTTAGTGGATGTAACAGTGAACTCATAGTGATTACAATTTTATTACAAATACTACGAAATGTTTCGTATAAGGCAAACATAACAATCTTACAAATGTCACATCCGTTAGTCAATACTACATAGGTTAACAGTCACACAGACAAGTCATTGCCACAACGGTTAGTAATTGCCACACAGGCCAGTCATTGCCACACAGGCCAGTCATTGCCACATAGGCTACTTTTTGCCACACAGGCCAGCCATTGCCACACAGGCTAGTACTTGCCACATAGGCTAGTCATTGCCACACAGGCCAGCTGCTGCCACACAGGCCAGCTGCTACCACACAGGCTACTCGTCGCCACACAGGCTACTCGTCGCCACACAGGCTACTCGTTGCCACACAGGCCACTCGTCGCCACACAGGCCACTCGTCGCCACACAGGCTACTCGTCGCCACACAGGCCACTCATCGCCACACAGGCTACTCGTCGCCACACAGGCCACTCGTCGCCACACAGGCTAGTCGTTGCCACAAGGGCTAGTCGTTGCCACAAAGGCTAGTCGTTGCCCCAAAGTCTAGTCGTTGCCACAAGGGCTAGTCGTTGCCACAAAGGCTAGTTTTTCTTTTTTTTTGTTTTTTTTTTTTTTTTGTTTGTTTTGTTTGTCTTAGCTTTGTTTGTTTGTCTTAGCCACACAGGCTACTACAGGGTAAAAGGGGTATGTAACTATTTAACATGGCCGTCATCGGCACATTCTGACTTTATTTTGTTGCTTGCAATCTCCCGCACTACTACGTGCTACTAGAATTGAAAGCCAAATACTACGGGCTTACGGGCTCTTTTAAGAGTCTTTAAAATTTTGGGTCAAGCTTGGTTTGGTTACAGCACATAATCACCTACTTAATTCTTTAACTTTGCTTTACGTTTATCAAACTAAACCTTATCAAAGGAAGCATTAGCTTCTTTTGCTCGTGTCGATTGCTCGATAATAAGATTCAAATCAAATTCATCCGTGGCTAATTACATTAAGTTTAGAGGCATAGAAAACTAACAATTCTAAAGGACTCGCCCTGGTTATCCTACTCATAATAGCTGCGCTAATGGCTAGCTAATTGTCAGGTAGTGTATCTTGCCATGACTTATAATTATCTATCTCGACAGAGCTGACTTTATTAAAGAGCATTCGGCAACAGAGCCGAAACAAAATGAAAACTTCTCACCAGATTAATCTAAGAACTGATGCATAGCTAGTTGAATGGAGTAAACATTCACTCATCGTTCAACTCGTTCATCGCTTGCCTTGGTATCCATACTAGGGCAGCGCAGTGCAATGTGGCCGCATTCACCAAACGTGAAGCAAGTTGGAGTAATCACCTTCATATGCACACCAACTTCCTTAGACTGTCGAGATGAAGTAGTATCTGAAATCTCACAACGTAAATAAGAAATTGCTATTACAACTACTATTGCCATAACAATCACTGGATACGTGACCCGCCTTGTCACAGTTATAGCATCTCTGTGATTTTCTATTAGTGGCTTTTTCACTTCCATAGTTGGAGTAGTCTTCTCACCAATCGGATGTCCTCTTTTTCTATATTCAAATTCAAAATATTCTTTATTCAAATAGACTATTATAAGCACTTTTGAATCGTCAGGAAGACATATCAACAAAAAGCTATAACCAGTTCGGAAGGCAGTTCTGCTGAAAAGAGCCAACAAGAAACTCAACAGTTTCTCCTTTCAAAGTCAATGGTATAATTTAATTATTACATTAGCTGGCCGCTTTACTGCATGACATCCAATAGACATTATTTCCATACATGTTTATCCTCTAATTACTCTTGAACAATGTAATAAGCAGCGCCCGGCATACGCAGATAAATACTCGCCTTCTCTTGGACCACACTTAGTAATCGCCATAAATTGCAGCTGGAGTCTCAACAGTATCAAATCTGAGCTTTATAAAAGGCTTGTTCCCAGGTTTCTCCTTTTACCAGTAAAACGGTGTCATCAGCAAAAGACACAACTTTTCCAAAGTTTATAGGTAAGTTCAATATTAAAAATAGTGTTGGTCCCAATATACTTCCCCGTGGAATGCCATATTTAAACGGAAGGCTTATGCCGGTATATTCTTCTATTTTAGTATATTGCATTCTATCCGTCAGATAGCTTTCGAATAGTTTGTGTTCGTTACCCCTTACACCAATTTCACAGTCAGTTTTTTTTAACGAATTTATAATTCTTGCAACTTCAATTTCATCAGTATCAAGTAAAACGAACGACGATTTGATGTTATCTATTTGTGGTTTTCCACTGATATTGGGAGACCTTTTTTATCTTCTCGGCAAGATTTCCACCATTGCTGACGAAATATTCATTAACTATTTGAATCCTGCGAGAACTTGAGTTCCGCATTAAATCAGAAGCAATATTCTTATTGTCACCAATACTTAACTTATTTTTGAATACTTTCCATAATTTCTTATTATTTGATTTTTCTTTCACAATCCAATTTTGAATTCCAATCAATCTCGGATTTGTCAAATTCTCTCTTAGCTCTTTTTGTGCCTTGCTCATTGTAATTATCAAATCACTGCCAAAATAAGTTTTTCTTGTAAACATATGTCACACCAACTGCGAACGTCGTGGTCTGCAGCATCAGAATTAAACTTTTGTAACATTATTTTTTTAAATGTCAGATACTAATGGCTCCCGTAAAATTTTGTTTCGACATGTCAAAAATAAATTTTCAACTTCACATTTTTTTACATAATTTTACATTAATTTCACATCTTGTCAAATTTTAACACTCTGTTCTGTATTTTGTTCCTTATTCGTTGCTGGTAATCCCACTTCTGATGTAGAAGCATCAGAAGGGGCCTCAAAGCGGTCTTGGCTGTCTCTATTCATTTGTGGGCGTTGTAGCAACAGAGATAATAATAATAATAATAATAATAAACTCTTTATTTCACACCATAATACATAGCAAAATTTAAATTTACAATAGCTTAAAATAAAAAATAATAAAATGTGAAAAAGGCGGCCTTATCACTAAAAGTGATCTCTTCCAGGCAACCGAATTGTAGGAATAGATAGATAGGGGTGCGGGCATAGTGCGTGGGAAAAAATAATTATGTCAATACACGAGAATTAAAAACGATATATACAACACACAACATAAATATATATACTAGAAGTATATAAAATAAATAAATAAATAAATAGAGTATAATACATAAATATAATAAGTCATATATATAAATATTAGTAAATATATAATAATGATACACTACAATTGAAGATAATAGTTTTTTACTTTATATTTGAATGCTTTCTTAGACTTAGACTGCCTGATAGTACGTGGTAGGGCATTCCATAGTTTCGCTGCTTGCACCGTGAACGATTTACTGTAGCAACGAGTACGGCACAAAGGTATCTCCAGCTTATTATCTTTTTGGGAGCGGAGGCTTAGTGTGAGACGTGGAGTTTCAGGGTGGAAGAGGATAGAGTAGAGAAGAGAAAGAGTGTGAAGATTTCGACGGTCTTTAATAGGAAGCCAGCCAAGTCTAGTACGATACTCACTGACATGATCGAACTTTTTCAGTCCGAAAATGAATCTAATAACCAGGTTTTGGAGGCGTTCTAACTTGTTAAGTAGTTGCTGCGATAAATCCAGGTAACAGGTGTCTGCATAATCTAGGATAGGTAGCAAAAGTGAGTGGGCTAGGGTTATTTTGGTTTTGATTGGCAGAATATTTTTCCATCTTTTTAACCTACCTATAGCGCAGTACAACTTGCGGCTCAACTCAGAAACTTGAGGAGCCCAGGAGAGTTTGCTGTCCACCATGATACCTAGATTTTTGACAGTGCAACAGTATTTCAAGTTACAGGTGTCGAAGACTGTAGGAGGAAGGGAAGGAAAATATATCTTGGATAGTTGTTTAGGATTGCCGAGAATACACACTTGAGACTTTTTAGGATTTATAGATAAACCGTAAGACTTGCTCCAGGTACTAATTGTTAGCAGGTTGGAATTAATTAGACTAATAGCCCTCGCAATGTCTTGAACGTCCGTGGTTGTATAAATCTGTAAGTCATCAGCGTATAAGTGAAAAGGCAAGGATAAAAGCTTGGTGACGGAATTTATGAAGATGGAGAAAAGTAAAGGAGAAAGTACGCCACCCTGGGGAACACCAGCATTAAGGCGGCAAACAGTTGACAGTTTTTCATTTAAACGAATGTACTGCTCTCGATCATGTAGATAGGAATAAAACCATTCAGTAGCCTCTGATGAAATATTAATAGACTTTAGAACAGCTAAAAGGATTTCGAAATCTACTGTATTAAAAGCGTTCGAAAAGTCTAGGAGAGCAAGAATAGTGACTTGTTGGTTATCGATTCCATATCTTATATCATCATTGACCTTATTGAGCGCAGTGACAGTGCTGTGACCAGGGCGGAAACCAGACTGGAATGGAGATAGGATATGATTTTTGGTAAGGAAGGAGGAGAGTTGTTTATGGACTATACGTTCTAGTATTTTGGACAGGAACGGGAGGATAGATATCGGGCGATAGTCTGTAAAGGAAGTGGGGCTAGACACTTTAGGTATAGGAACAACTATCGCCTGGCACCAGATATCAGGGAAAGTATTTGAGGAAAGGGAATAGTTGAAAATATGGCACAGGATAGGAAGTACAGTCTTCATGGTTAAAAGAATCATTTTCCGACTGATTCGATCACTACCAATAGCATGTTTTGATGATGTTTAAATAAAAGTCACACTTATATTTCACATAGTCTTATTACTCGTTTACATAAAAATTTTACAATAAATCTCACAAGATTAACAAAATTACAATAGATTAGGAGCCAATAGGTTAATTGGTGAACATCTCACGCCATAGCTGTCAACCAATGACGTCTGCTATTACTCGTGGCTACACCTACTACCCTATTCGGGGTTACCCGCTCCATTTTAAATATTCTTCTAATATAATCCATTACATAAATCAATTAAAATCGAAATGTAATAATTGCGAAATTATAATTAAAACTAATACATAGCATCGCGCCGTCATATATATATATATATATATATATATATATATACTGAAATATATTTAAAACATATCTGAGAACAAAAAATATTAACTTACTTCCAGTATAATATAGCCCTAAACATTTCTAGAAGAAAAGGTAAACATTGATGTATCACTCGCTATAATTGGATCGGCTTCCATTCTTCACCTTATTACAAACGTTCATAGCCTACTATGATTGAGTATTTATTTTTAATTTCCTTTATTTTCCTTCCTCTCTTTACTTTACCTAATATGATGGCACTGAAAGTCTCTACGATATTTATGGATTCAAGTTCCACTGAAGTAAATGAATTAAAAAACTTATAAGCACCTATTTTTATCGACTGCATTCATATGAATAATAGTAGTAAACAAATACTTCAAGGTTTGAGGGTTCAACACTAGGTTCCCAGGTTCCCTCTGCCTACCCAGCTAAAAAAATTGAAAGTAGCTCAAAATATAAATGTGCAACTAAACTGTGTAAATAAATCAGCGAACCGACCAGGACTAGCTTAAAAAGGAATTTGCGCGAGATAGAAGTATGAGCTAGAGATATAACTGGTAAATCTCTATAGTCTGATAATAAATCCCGGCTTATCTAGTACTAACATTAATTCATTTCTAAAACGTAAGTCCGAGGCGGTACTATTATTATTATGAATTTTGATCAGATAAATGGAACTTCTCGCTGAATTCCGCACACAGCAGGGTAAGCAGAGAGCTATTGTGTTTAGACACTTCGTTCTCCACTTTACCCCGAATTTTGGAAACAATGCGAGTTGAGTGGCTGAACTCAAAGTCGCGCTTTGCCTCAGCACTTGGGCGAAAAAATGGAAATATAAATTTGAATAAATATTTCACTTCCTCAAGTAGAATTCGAACCTACAACCAGTAGCATTTACAATCACACTTCGTGCACTGGCCTCCATAGATGGAGATGTAATGGAGATGTGATGTAAAAATAAAATTAATTGGTATTTATCAGGCTACCCTCAATGTAGACCGCATCATTACATGACCGCATTAAGCTTGGTATGGTCAAATGCAAACCTATTTCAGTAAAAAAAACCTGTTAAGTGCGAGTCGGACTCGCCTAATGAGGCTTACCTTACCAATCTCAGGATTATAGGTCAACTCACTGAAATTCACTCATTTTGTATGAAATGAACTACGTATAAGTTTGTAATTATTTTTTGCTATGAAATACGTATATATTTTCACTTAACGGATTTTGTGCTTAAAGTGCCAAATTCCGTAACTTCCATAACTTCCATAACTTCCAACGCTTCGTGACCAGAACAAAGAAATGAAATATTAAATAATTTTCCTCAAATGGAAATCGAACCTACAACCTGTACCCCTGCACCACGACTGGCTTCAAAATCTGAAGCTTAAGCAATCAGCTACCAATCTACTGAAAACCTGACTTTTTTTTGAATAGAATTGAATTGAAGTTACTTTATCTTGATTCGCCTTTAAATATTCATAAAAACTAAACAAAACAAAATATTTGCCGTAGACTCTATGATTCGCGTACAATGGGACAAAATCAAACATTCCCAGCTTCGCGGAATTCAAATGTACGTCTCGCGAACTACGAGTGGGTACTGTTTGAGAGGGTGGGGTGATATTAAAAGTTGTTGGTGTTTTGTGGGGTTGAAATAATACTGATTTAGGTTTAGGTTCGATTCTCTATAATAAATAAAAGGCAAAGATTTGAAAATGACACAGAAATTAAGTTCCGAGAGGCCGTAGTGCTATATCAGTACGCTCGTTCACCATATTCTGTATTTTTCTTCAGCTTTACGCTGTATCCCGTATATAGCAAGTTGGGTAAAGGAAACCTAGTGTTAAAACACTTTGTTCTCCACTTTCCGTCGAATTTTCTAATCATTATGTTAAGGTGCGGAACTTAATACCCTGCTTAGGCCTTGGTACCAGAGCGAGGAAAAGAAATAAAAAAAGAAAATATTTTTTCTCTATACCACATAAAATACTTATGGAATTCATAAATATAGATTTCTTTCCTTATTTTTGAGTATTATTCATGTTTACTTTATGAAAAAATGTCCTTAAAGTCCTTACAAACAGAATTGACTTGTTACATTCAAAAGAAACTAATTCATTGTACCGATATTAATATTTTTTTGTACAGCACCATCAATCACGTATGGCGCCAAGCTCACAAGTTACAACGTAAAAATAAAATTTACTCTCAATATATATAGTACTTTTTGTCGACCGTAACTTTGTTTGCATGAAATTTAAGACGTTTTTATTATTTATTTCAGCTTCACGCTGTATCCCGCACATAGCAAGTTAGGGAACCTGGGAACCTAGTGCTAAAACACTTCGTTCACCATGAAGACACTTCCGTTTCTCAGTTTCTGCTGTATTATGAAGGCATTGCATGATGAGTGGCGGAATTCAACACCTCGCTTTACCTCGGCGTCTTAAGCGAGGAAATGAAAATCAAATATTTAATATATTTCATTTCCTCGACTGAAAATCGAACTCACAACTTATATATCTTTAACAGTCACACGCTTGTGCTCCTGCGCCACTTTTCCTCCTGGAAAATTCTATTTTCTCTCGTTCACGTAGAAATTTCTAGAAAATCTTAATGCTCCCATACATTCCATAATTTAGGTAGGCTTCATGCCAAAATTTCAAGTTCCTAAGCTAAGTAGCTCCGTCTATGTCTTGTCTGTCAGTCACTTTGAAAGGAAGTTTTATATAAATACAAATTATATAAAAAAGAATTACAATTATATAAATTCAATTAATTCAATTCATATCTAAAATCTGAAGTCTAAAATAAAGTAAGTTTGTCATAAAAACCAAAACTACGGAACACGGCAGTCGTCGTATGAATAATTTAAACTTCACCGCCACTTGGAAAACGTAATGTAACGATTGTAGACATCAAAGATACTATTGCTGAAACAGGCTGGCGGTTGATTTCGTTATGTTAATTAATGCAGGGCTTTACTTTAGTTATAAAAGTCGTGAGGTCGTCATGAATCAGGACTTCAGCACGACAGTCGTGGGTTCAATTTCTCGAGGAAAAGACTTATTTTTACAAGACAAAGCGTTTTTAAGTTCCGCCAATCAACACGAAATGTCTCTAAAATTAGCCAGTACATGGGGAATAGAAGTAACACTAGGTTCCCAATGCCTGCCTTGGGATACAGGTGAAGTTAAAAACATTTTATTTTTAGTTGTGATATAACTATAAATTTAATTTGCCATTATTTTTTTTGCAATATTTTAAAATTGAGTAGAGAATAGTGTATTTCCTTCCCTAAGTGGTTTCCTCTGCCGACCCTGCTATATGCGGGATAAAGCGTGAAGATGTAAAAAATATTTACTTTATATAAATGTGTTGGTATATCCCAAATCCCTGTATTTTAATAAAACATATTCTAAACTGATTAAAAGTTGTTTGTTGTTTATTAAATATTTATCACTCTGAGGGACGGTTTGAGCTGAAATTAGGCATGTCGTGGCACTGATAGTCAAAATGTTTTAATTTATATATACGGTAGTTATGAGTTCAATCCTCACTTATAAAAATACACATTTTAAAAAAATGATTTTATTTTCTTCTGTATTCTGTATTTGTGGATTAGATCTCTCAATTTTTTTTTCTGCCCCTCATAGGGAAAGGGGTATCTTAATATTAGGTTCCCAGATTTCCTCTGCCTACCCTGTTGTGAGCAGGATATGCGTGTAGCTAAAAAAATATTCCTATTGTACAGCTCTGTTGAAGTAGAATGCGAAAAGCGGAGAAAAGAATGTCTTTAAACACTTTCTAACCACCTCTCTTTGTATACCATGTAATATGCGGAATAAAGCGTGACTGCTGAAAGATGATGGCGTCCCACCAGCAAACACGTAATATCTCTTAAAAAAACAAAAACAGAGTGTACTAACACAAGAATTCCATATCTACCTACCACTGCTAAATCCTGGAATGGCATGCAACGCAAAACGTGTAAACTAAATTGTCCCATACATTTTGATCTGCCCGTAGAAATGGCAATGCTAACAATTCCATTCAAAACTGTCGTTCAACGGCACTTGTGCTCTCAGAGGGCGACGATGCGGGAAATAGATTTCTGTATGGTGGATATTTTGTACCGACCCGGCGTTATGTTACGATACGATCGCGGCTTATCTGATTCAATATGTTGCTTCTTATAAGACTATGTAATCTTATTCCTCTTTTTGAACCTTTAGACAAAATAGGTTTAATATTTTTATGAAAAAAACTGATATAACGGGTATAATTTTATTCTTGTTCTTGCTATAAATTCGATGGTTGTGGGCTCGATTTGTATTTGTAGAAATAATCATGTAGAATTCATAGAAAAGGACAGCGTTTAGTTCCGGCACTAAATGCGCAATATCATATATCTCGATAACTGTAAATAAATGGGAATATGAGAAACACACACATCAATCGAAAGTTAGAAATCATGGAATACGTATTTTACGTTGAAATTTTTGTTATATTTATCGATATAATATTAAATTTATAATCTCAATAATAATTCTGAATTTGTACAAAACAGTTGATGCTACGAAAAATAATCGTATCGTTGTCGTATCGTTATCGTGTCGTACACATTAAAGGGTCGCACCATGGCGCAGTAGAGGCACATGGAATGAAACTACAGATTATGAATGGACACTGCGGAACACATAAATAATGTCACGTCGCTTGGAACCTCCGTATACGTAATAGAAATTTTAGACATTCTGATATGGTTAATGAAATAACCTATATACTTAGTGTTAAGTTTACACAGGTGAGTGTTAACGCGATGGTAGTGGGTTTGATCTCTATTCGGGGGAAGGGAGTTGTGGCACAGGGGGACTAGCGTTGACTGGAAACGCAACGGAAACGGTTGTGGATTGGATTCCCACTCGAGGAATGAAATATTCAATATTTTCATTTTCTCGCTCTGGCAATGAGGTAAATTGCATCGTTCAGTTCTGTCACGAAATGCCTTAAGAATTCGGCGTAAAGTGGAGAAAGGAAGTATCTTGATGGAAATGGGAACTAGTTTTCCAGGTTGCCCCTGGTTACCCTGCTATGTGCGAGATAGAGCGTGAAGATGAAAATAATACTGAACGCTCTGGCAGACAAAGGACGACGTTGAGTTCCGCCGTTCAACATAAAATGTCTCGAATTAAAGCCGAAAGTGTGAGAATGGAGTGAACTAATTCAAGTAATCGTCTCTACTAAACAAATCTTAGTTAACTATGCGACACAGTCGTTTAGAACATTTTAGTTTATTACAAAGAGTGCATTAGGTGATGGCACTCGTCCATGTCTTCTCAGCTCTATTGTACACCTAAAGATTTCACAAAAATAAAATATTAAATAATAATAAAAATGGTTTAATTTTGAAAATTATATTCTTCTCTTCTTGAAATGTTCTACTTTGTATTTTATCAGGCTTTAATTAGAATAGTCTATGCCGTAAGCTATCATGGCATATCTTTTATGATTAGCATTCAACATAAAGCTGAATAGTTTGTTTGGTTAAACACGCTAAGCACAGGAACTATTAGTTCGAATTAAATAATTCTTATTGTGATGTCTAGTCCGTTTATCAGGGAAAGTATTTATCCTTCCTAAATTACCCATTACATCACAGTTACTTCGGGCACTTAGCTATTTCTAATTGACAACAGGGGCGAAGCCCTAAAACCTAGTATATTATTAAAAAAATCTGCCTATAACATCCTGTTATACCTAATATATAATATAATAATATTTTTGCGTTGAACGATCCCACAATGACCTTCCAATCTATCAACGTAAACTCAGTTAAAGTTTGTTACAGCGCCTTGGGAGTATCCCTATAGATGGCCAACTATGTTTTGTTTAACAAAGCCATTCACTCGGGTTAAATTGTTCCGTGGGTTACGACAACAAGATTTATATGACCTTATAACTAGTATAGTCCATACAGTTATTTATTTTCTATACCTCAATTACTTTTGTGATCCAAAGATAATCTTCGGACAATTTCAATAATACAGTTATTTTTTAGCATTTTTATCTATTGAAAAAAAAAACCTATTGAACCTACGACTAAAAGCAATTTTAGATCACCAAATGAATACTGGACCAAAATGATTTTATAAACACATAAAAAATAGATAGATATATTTGAGAAAACTATTCATAAACAGTATTAGTCTCCCCAGACTAAGTGAGTAAGCTGGGAAGTTTAGATAGATTCATCAAATTTGATTGTACTCTCAAGACAATATGGCTTTGCGGGAACTATTCTATCCTACTATCTTACTAATATTATAAATGTGAAAGTTTATGATGATGGATATTTGTTGTCACGCGAAAACTACTGAATCGATTTAGATGAAACTTTACAGTAATGCTAAAATTAAGACTGCAATTAATATAATTATTTTTTTGGCTACATATTTATAAATTTGAGCGGACGAAGCCACGTTTGGGTCGCTAATTAAATAATAATGTCATCGTAAATATTTAAACCTGATGAGTAGGTTCACATCAGTTTACATTCATAGATATATTAGATACGGGATAGTGAACACCAACGTTAAGCCTTACGTAGCACTGAAAACGGAGTGATTTTTCACTAAGTGCTCTTCGTGAACCCTGTAAAAGACGCAAGAAAAGGTGTTTTTTTCTGAAAATGAAATAAATTATTTCTTAACTCTCTATCTTGTCTTATCCCTAATTGGGTCACGCAGAAAGGGATTTGTACTAATATGAACAGATTTTACAGGAAAGAAGAATATTTAGAAACGTATAAAAAATTTAACGTAGCAAAAAAATTGCCCTTGCATCCTAGAAACCATCCGATCTTAGAAACCATCCGAGAGTTCTTAGTTGGCTTCCCAGAGGCTCGGGTTGGATTCCATCTACGTCTTCTTCATAATTCTTAATATATTTTTCCCGCAGTGTGAGTATCACTGCTAAAATATGGTAAAAATACTTTTGTTTAAGTTCACGTTTCAATCGTCTAAGCTGATGTCGTGTTGGAAACCTAATGTATCTGTTTCGACTGTCGAAGCGTTGGATTTATTTGCTTCCTGTTCCGTAACGCAACCTCCTTTTCTATGTTGTCTATAAATATCCAGTTTGCAAACGAGACTTGAGCCATCGTGGCCATTGTGGCGGAAAAATGTCGGGGATTTGATTCCCAGTTGGGAAAACAAATTATTTTAAATTTTGAAATTATTTTCTGTACTCAAGATAAAACTGACAAGATAAAGGTTTAGGAGAAGTTAATGTAGGTTCGATTCTCACTCAGGAGAACAAATTAATTTTATTTCTCCGCTTTGGCAAAACAAAAGGCACCGGGGGGGTTCCCTAATTGAAAACACCTCCCTAAAAGCTACCATAGAATACTAGAGGCATCAAAATAATCCTTCTATATTAAATTTGTACGACTCATACACGACATAAGCGTATAGAAATAATTCATACAATTTACTACCCAATATAAACATAGGCTTATGGTCATAGGTTCGAATCCACAAATATTGTATGATACATTCAAACATTTGAATATGTGAAAGGGTAATAACTGTTACTACACAGTATTACATTTTGAGTTCGTTGTAACAGGAATTTATGAAACCGCTGTGACATGCCTGTACATGTTTATAGAAAACGAATTTTCCACTAGTTCCAACCCGCGGCTTTGGCGTTGACGTCAAATAATTCTGAGGCGATAATTTTGGCTAACTCTTGAACTCTTGAACCAGCTCTTCAGGAGGAGGCCAATCGTAGTGCAAGGGCACATATGGGCGACTGTAAAGGAGACATGGCTATGGGTTTGAATCCCACTCGGTGAAATGATATAATAAATATTTTAAATAATAATACCAAACCATAATCTCTGCAAACCCTGCTATAAGAGGAATACAGCGTGAAGCTATAAAAAAAATCCATTCCTATATTTACAGTAAAACTCGAGCACTAACTGGGTTAACCTAATAAAACTATGATAACTACATTTTTAATGTAAAACCGATCGTAAAATGCACTTGTATCTCAATAATGTTGCGGTAGAATTTATTTCTTATAATATCCCTCGATCGTAAAATATTCTAGTTCAATATTGTTTTAGTTATTTTACTTAAAGATTTTGTTGGCGCTTTACCAGAGACGGTAATTATATTACCAGTTATTCCGTATATGGAAAGATAAGCTGAGAGAACGTAGAGTTAAAATACTCCATTTTTCACTTTCCGTCCAATTTTTGAGACGTTGCATTTTGAATAGCAGAACTTAACGCCGCGCTTTGTCTTGTTACTAGAGCGAAGATATGAAAATTATAAATAGGTATTTTATTCTCCCAAGTGGGATTCGTACTCATAACTATCGCGTTTATTTCAATATTATTTTTACTATACGAATATTGATATTTATATGAGGAACGAAGTGCCTTAACGCAAGGTTACCTCTGCTCACCCTTTTACATTTATAAATAGTATAAAATAATTCGTAAAAGAGTCCAAAATGTTTTGATTCCTTTTTTTTATTTACTTTGACACTTTCACATGCATATTTAAATAGTAATCAAACCTACGAATATCATCAACATACTGAAATCCCATAAAATATTCATTTATTGACATTTTTTATCAAATTTTATTGTTTTTTACTGTACATGTAAAATACTTTGGTGTGTTTGTTTTATATGTTAAGCCTAGATATCGGAATTATAGGGAATAATTATTTAAATACTAGTAGCTCCCGCGCGGCCTCGTCCACTTGAACTATACGAATATTAATTTAAGTGTATTTAAGAAAAAAATATTAATTATTTTTGTACGATTATCTATACTACAATGCATAAAGTAAATCGTAATTTATGTCTTTTAGTAATTGTTTGGTATTAAGAAACAGGATTTTGTTATTTCTTTGTTATTTACGAACTGATTTTAATAAAACAAACACTAAATGTTACACAAAGCTCGCCAAAATCCAATATATTGCATAATTTATCGATTTTTTTTAAACCATATAGCGTTTCGTCGCTATTGTGGTTAATTTTATCATAACTTTAATAATACACAATATCATCAAAATCGATCTATGCATAAGAACATACATATGCTGTTAAACACATTATCCTTCTTTGCGTCGCATCAGTTAATAATAAGCTACTTTTGACAGCGTCTGTACTTTGCTTATACAAAATTCGGTTTCAATTAGAAGACAAAGAGTTTCACGCCCCCTTAGTCATGTTCTATAATTATTACTAAACTTGAAACATTAATTTCTGTAATGTTTGTTTTTAGTATTATTTTATTCTTTAATCAAAAAATTAAATCAGCTTCACGCTGTATCCCGCACACAGCAGGGTAGGCAGAGGGAACCTAGTGTTAAGACACTCCGTTCCCCACTTTCCACCAAATTCTAGAGGCATCGCGTGTTTAGTGTCGCAATTCAAAGGCACTCTTTGACACAATGCTATTTTTTTTTTCAGGTGGGCCAGCCTGTCGCGATTCTCAGTGTTATTAACAGAGGAAGACAATGAAAACAAATCTTTCCCCCGAGTGGGAATCGAACCCACAACCTTGACATTTAGCCAGCCAGACGCGTCTCGACGCCCCCAGATTCCTGAACAAGATAAATTCTTAAATTACAAAGACTATTACTGAACTTCTTTAATTAGTATTCTTTCTTCACCATTTTAGTTGTAAAAACTACTTTGTATACCTAAATGTAGAAAGTTAAAAATAAACTAGTATAAACACTAAATTTAAGTTACAAACGTGGTCGTGGTAAGTCACACCGTTTGATTGTAAACGCAACGATTGTGGGTTCGATGCCCACCTACGGGAATAATCATCATTTTTTGAGCTGGTAACAAGACAATTCGCGGCGTTAAGTTCGCCTCTCAATACGCAATATCTCGAAAAGGAGGCGAAAATTAGGGGAGGGAGTATCTTAAGGCTCCTTCTGCCTACACTGCTATAAAAAAACAAATAGGTTTGGGATAAGAAATGTTATTTACCAAAATAAGCTCAAATCGTTCACAAAAGGAAGGGCGAATTAAGCTAAAATTTGGTATACAGTTATTCATCCAAGTAAGTTTTCGTAAAATCCCGAGGAATAATCTCTCAGTGCTCCCTTACACTCCCCTAAGATCCCACACGCCTGATTTCAGCGTTCTACGCCGCGTTGTTCCTGCTGTTTGTTATCTGCCACTGACCAGTAAAACTACCTATTTTGTAAAATATAAATAATTACAAAACAAATCCGAAATATATCGATGTTAAAATCCAGAAAATTTATCGCTTTCTTCAATTCAGAAACTTCCTTTCGCAAAACGAGGTTATTACAAAACTACAAACCCATTGCAATTGAAACAGAAGCCCTTTGTAAGTAAATAATTAGTGCTTCAACTCTAAAACTCATCAAAGCTTTACCAGTGGCCCTCAATTAATTCAACCATTACATTCTATTGGAGCTGTTCATATCTGGTTAATGAGGATTCTGTGATAGCACTAGATGTTCGTAGCAATTTGTATTATGGTACTTTGATTTACGAAAAAGCGCTAAATGACCTATCTAGTAAGATTTCTTAATAATTATTCCTTATTTAAGGAAAAAAGATACATTTTTAGATATCTTTAGTTATATTTTTTCAATTTTCGACATATTAACTGAAAAAAATGAAAATATTAAATAATTCAATCCCTCGAATGGGAACTCACAGTCGTGGCGTTTGCTAACTGCACGCACATGCCACTTAGCCACGAGGACCTCAATGTCTTATCCACTTGTATAAATACGATTTACGAAATTATATTATTACATAATTTAATTAAAAATTAATATGTAACCCAATTTTGTTTTCAGAAAAATATTGAAACCATAGTGAGGCAACAGCTGTTCCTACATCGCACGACTGAATACTTTGTATGAAACGAAGCGAATACCTATCCTATGTATCCTTCACGTAAACGTTGCAGGTATTGGCTGGAAAACTTTTCTAAAGTTTTATCATCATATATTTTGGAAAACCTCATAAAGACTAAATGAGTTTAGGTTTAGCCAAAGGACGCCAAGGAATTCGTCTAAATTATTGTTGCTTTTTGTCCTTCTTGGTGTAGTTTAAGAATCTTTTATCAAAAAAAACTAACGGCCCCCGTGCGGCTACGCCCGCTTGAAATATACGATTTTTTATTTAAGTGTGCTTAAGAAAAAAACCGACCAAGCGCGAGTTGGACTTGCCCACAGTTTTCCAATTCTTCAATTTAAATATTCCATTTATGTAATAATTATGTTCTATACCCACTCGGAGGATCGATTTATTTACATTTCCTCACTCTGTTAAGACAAAGCGCGGCGTTGAATTACACCATTCAAATTAGACAGGAGACGGAGTTTTTTAACACTTGGTTCTCTCTGCCTACCCTGACATATGCGTTGTATGCAACACAATTTTTTATCTCAAGTATTTAAAAAATGCTTTAAAACATAAAAATTCTAGATATGATGACATTCTTATATATTATGAAAATATCTTATATATTAATAAAATAAGTTTTAGTACATATTTCTCATAGCGCAATAAATTATTACCGTTTCTAAATTCCAATAATAGTTATAAAAGGTTGCAGTTATTTGTTTTCTTCCAATACTTCACAATGTTGTATAAAGTAGCTGTTGTTTTGTTTCTAGTGGGGGCTCTAGTTGTGGGGGAGCTAGGAGCTTCACAGATCAAGGTGGTCGGCCAAGATAATAATCTGCCCACAAGTAGTTCCAAAGATAAATTTTCCTTTGGTAATGAAAATGGTAAGGTCTTAATGTTATTTTGATGTATTTTTATACTCTTCATCATCATTATCATCATCATCAACAGCCATTTTTGTCCACTGTTGGACATAGGCCTTCCCCAATTCTCGCCACCACACTCGATTCTCAGCTTTTCGGACCCATCCGCTTCCCGCCAACCTCTTTATGTCGTCGCTTCATCTG
Organism: Heliconius melpomene rosina; assembly: GCF_056956725.1. Lineage (NCBI taxonomy): Eukaryota > Metazoa > Arthropoda > Insecta > Lepidoptera > Nymphalidae > Heliconius > Heliconius melpomene. The sequence continues at coordinate 5,919,548 of NC_140400.1, forward strand.
GCAGGGAATCGTCCCACCGGTTTATACTCTTAAATTGTTAAAATTATTCTTATTATCTATTTACAATATATACCTAATAGTTTTTTAAAATTGTTAATATGTCAATATATTTCAGATGCTCTTCTAAAAGATTTTTTGGAAGAAATTGAAAATGTTTTGAATTACTTGTTTTTCGGTAAAAGTTACGATAAAACTGGTCTAAGCATTCAAAAGGAAGGGGATAATATTGTTTTCAAAGGTCTTGCAACGGTTATTAGCGAAAACACAAGTATAAATCCAGGCTTAGATATAAACAAAATATTAAAAATGTTAGCTAGAGTGATTAAACTAATTGAGAAAATAATTGCTGAACTCGTCGATCTATTTCCTTAATAAAAACAACAAGAGAATTACAATTTCAACACATCAAATTAAATGTTATATCTATATGTTATTATTCCATTTATATTAAAGTTCTGCATTTACTTTGTTTTTCATTTTATTTCATTTTCCTAACATGCTTGAAGAACTGTGAGGACTTAGATATTATACTCGTACAGTAAACGTTATGCAACAAGTTTTTTTTTTAAATATGAATCTCAATAGCTTATAAACGACTAGTGGCCCCGCGGCTTCGTCCGCTTGAACTACATGATTATTCATATAATAAACAGAATTGACTGAAAGTCAAATGAGTTGATGTCAATGAATAATTTAATTTACTTGTTCAGAAACAGCCTTAAATGTTAAATTATTATTGATTTGGGTAAGGATTTATAATATTCTTTGTAAAATAACTGTAATTATTGCATATAACAAAAAATACTCAAAACGAATTGAATAATCCAATATCGAAATCGAATCTAAAATAATTAATCGAATATCGAATCGAAAATAATTAATTGAGAACCTCCACCTTGATTTGAAAGTCATTTTAAAATACAGATTAATTCATGATTTTATGCCAAAAATACAATACAATACAATACAATACAATATGCTTTATTGCACATAAAAAATTTACAAAAATTATATACAAAATAAATAGAAACAACATGTAAGGCGGCCTTATCGCTTAAAGCGATCTCTTCCAGGCAACCTTTGGTCGTTGGAGTTGTATAAAAAAAAAGATGGTGGATGGTGTTATTTAATAGTAGAAATAAAAATAAAATACATATACATACATATATATATATATACTACGAATAAACTGAAATAAATACAAACTGTACAGACAAAATATTTTTACTGCTTTATTATATATATAGAGATCAGCGTCCAAACAAACTAAGTAAGGCTGCAAATTAGACAACAGAGTGTCTTGCCACACATTTTACCGGTAAATGTTTAAAATGGGTGCAAAGTGGAGAACGGACTGCCTTAACGCTATTCTCCGGCAAAAACGGAGAACAAGTGAAATTAACGCTACCTGTTTACCTAACTGTTTGTACCCCTAAACCAAAATATACTATCGTACTTCATTCCCAACAGAAAGCCCAATTTTCAAACAAATACATTATAAGTAAAGGAGAGAAGTCAAGGCCCTGCTTTACCTTGTTATCAGGATTAATTATCCTATTCCCCCATTCTCCTTTAATTTCCTCGCTCTGTACTAAAATATAGCGCAGTGTAGAGTTCCGGAGTGCCTTAACACAAGATTCTTTTTACTCTTTGCACTAGATACGCTAAAAAAACCAAACTCTGCTAAAAGCTAAACACTTAATCCTCCAAAGCTATCTCCCCCACATATGTCTCTACAGAAATACAGCATGTAAGGAATAGAATTTCCTAATATCAGCATAATGATCGAAATTCACTCGAAAGCTCTAACGTCTATCCGAAATGCAAGTTCATTTGGCGGTAAGCAATACGTTGCATGTATGTATTAATCAAACACGTTAACGCTAAACTATATGTAAGCCCAAACTAACCCCAATCGCGATGTCCATCTCTAAATGTTCATTTAGTTACGAGGTAATATTGGTAATATTTGGAAATGAGTAATCATACAAAATGATGATGAGGAATTGTTATATTCGGTATTTATTCTTTTTGGTCTGGTGGAAGAACAATAAGAATAGCAGCACTGTGTTCCTCAAATCAACGCCCAATATTTATAAAATGTATGAAAAGTGAAGCCTGGTGTTTTTTAACGCTAGATTCCCGCATCACGCCCTCATCTCGACATCGTCATCCCAAATTTAAGACATGAGGTCTTAGACATAAGGTCTTAGATATGTTAATTTTAAGATAAACATTTAAGTTCCGTCACTCGACACGTATTACTTCAAGAATTTGATGGAAAGTGGCGAAATGTATCAATGGAGAACGGAGTGTCTGGACATTATTCACCGATATATGAGGAGAATACATGAAAATAAGGCAGCAAACCATTCGTACCGCTAAATCAAAATAATATACTAACTTACGTATTTGCTGACGCTACACTCTTTGTAAGTCTGAGTGCTAGAACTACTGTGAATCGTAATATACTCATTAAGCAAAACTCTATAGTTAATATTTGAGGTTATAATTAAAGGTGTTTTAGTTATTCATTCTAGTGTATTTGAGATGTACTTGACTGAATGGTCGTGGGTTGAAATTTTTAAGTCTCATTCTTATATGAAACACAAGTAACTGGGGTATAAACGTTGCGATAAGAACGTATGGGTTAATGGCACCGCTTTGTCTGGTTATTACAGCGAAGAAATTAAACAATTCGTTCCTTTTACTGGGAATAGAATCAACAACTACCGTCGCAGGGGCACATCGCGCCACTGTAATTTTAATCAAAATTATTTTCTCTTATATATTTTTTATACAAAGTTTACCTAAAAAATTTCCACCTATAAAATATCTAAAGAAAGATTCACACGAAGCTCTTTTATACTTTTTTTACAAAGATAAATTGGTTTCCTAATAAAAGTGGAAAGTTTAATCTAACAATGTTCTAGACAAAAAATAGCCGTAATATTGGATAAGTTTATTATTTTACTCTCGCAGTTTTTTTACTTTCACGCTGTACTGTACATAAAAGAATAGACAGAGGCAAGCTGGGAACCTAATGTGAACCTAGGATAAGTAATATTTTAATTTAATACTTAATATCATAATGTGTGAATATGGAAAAAAGTCGTAAACATTATTAAAATAAACATATTGGACCACTCTCGAACTCAAATAGTTCCACATAATCGACCCAACGAAGTTAATAAAACTTTTTCAAATGTATTAACTTATGTAATATAATTTGAAGTAATATTACGATTTATAAGTATGGAACTTCATCAATAATAGTATATACTAATATACTAAAGCTGAATAGATTGTTTGGTTAACGTGCTGATCAAGAACTACTAGTACGAATTGAAAAAAAGTTGTTTTAGCTTGCCAAGGAAAGCTTCAGGCTATATTATAGCTCACACCTATTCTCAGACCTATCCCATCATTTCTTCGTCTTCTTCTTCCGTGCTTTTTCCCGTTATTTGTGGTCAGCCCTCCTCGTATTCCGGTGCAACGTCAGACAATGGGTTGGGTTGTCTCTAAATCTAATTTTGGCCGCGCCAGATCTTTGGTGAGGGTTATCCACCACGTGGCCTGTGGCCTTCCTCTACCCTTTTTTGTATCCGGGATAGCCAGGGCAGTTTTTACGGCGTTACTCTCTTCACGTCTCTTGTCATCACATGCCCGTACCATCGCAGGTGACTTTCCACCATCTTGAAAGACTATCTAATGTATCTCATCATTTATCATATATAATTTTTAGTTACATATATCGATTTGATTACGCCGACAAACCGCAGCTAATCACGTCTACCGACCTATAGAACTATACAATATTAAAACGTTATATTGTACATACGTACATACATACATACATACATACACTTATGTATAAAATCGCCTCAAAAGCTTATTTCACGCTTGAATTTCCTCAGTATTTGTGAGTGAACTTTAATAATTTAACTTTGTAAATCAGTAGCGAACATATTCTACTTCAGTACGCTCTGTACTATTCGTGATAAACGAGATCATGGCACAACGGCAGAAGTAAATGCGACAGTAAACGTAACAGGATGTAGGTTCGATTCTCGCTTGGAGGAATGAGAATGACTTATTAACATTTAATCACAATATACCTACCCTGTAGGCAGAAGGAGTCTAGTGTTAAGATATTCCGCTCCCAACTTTACGCTAAATTCTGCAGATATTGTGAGTTAAGCGGAGAAACTCAACGTCGCTCTTTGCCTCGACACCAGAGCGGAGAAATTAAAGCAGTAAATATTTAATTTCCTCGAGACGGAATCGAATTTACAACCCGTCGCTTTTACAGTCACACGCTAGTGCTCCTGCACCACGACTGCCTTTATATTATGTACAATATATACGAGTATATATGTCCAGATACTAGAGGTTACCTTTGAAGCTTTAAGTGACATTCTATCACATATAATCAAATTAAGATGGAATATTGATTGTTCGTTAGTAGAATTATAGCTCTTAACACTTAATTGCAGGTTGTGGGTACGATTTGATTGGAATTAATTTTAATGTTTACAATTAATTTTAATTTTAATGTTACTTAATGGTAAGTCATCCTAATCGAGTGTGGTGGCGAGAATTGGGGAAGGCCTATTTCCAGCAGTGGTCCAGTGGTGGACTTAAGATGGCTGTTGATGATGATGATGATGATGATGAAGCCTATTTATAATTTTCCAGATTGTCACCAGAACGATGAAACCACCACCACGATCGATCTCTTCTATATTACGTAAATATAGCTATAAAAATAAATAACCAATTTAACAAAAAAAAAACGATGGTCCGTCTTTCCTTATACCACTCAATCGTTCCACTTAAATATTTTATCTGCAGCTATCCTTCTCAAATTTACTTCAGTTTCCCACGAGATTGTAAACACTTAAACCTCACAAAAGTTTTTACAAAATCCTCTAACATATTGGATACCTCGGTGCTCGTACACTGAAAAAAATCTCCAAGGATTTTATAAAGGGAAAGTAGTAGGGCGTTAGAGTAGGGTGTTCGTATATAATTTTTCGTGCTTTTTGCTGTATCAGTTAGGCTACGTTAAAACTCTCCGTTCCCCAGTTTTCACCCAATTTTCGAGACATTGAGTGTTGAACATGGAACTTAACGCCGTGATTTATAGCGAACAAATGAAAATAGTTCACGATTACGGTCGAATAGGAATCGAAGCCGCACCCATCGCATTTACACTGTACTGTACTGCTTGAATATATAACATTTATTTTGTAATAATATTTGTATAGTGAATTTTGCGAATTTAAAAAAGATATATTTTAAAGTATTATTTACACATTAAGGATTATAAAAAAACTGAATACATTTAATTAATTTTTTTATTTATTTTTTTAAATATACCTGCAAAAATGTATCGTTTAACGTTAAAATAAAATACGTAAATGTCATTCAAAGATAAACCCGGATATTTTAAAATAACATAAAACAAAGAGCTAAAACAAAAAGTATTGAAACACACTTTTCATTCATTTTCAAACATTTACAATTCAACAGTATCGAATATTTGATATAAAATATTTAAAATCTTAGTGTTAAGTGAAATATGGAAGAAATTAAAAATAAATAAGTATGCACTGGCTGATCTAAGGCACCTGTAATCATTACATAATGACTACAGGTTCAAATCCAATTGTATTTAAAATTTTCTAAATTAGGCAAAGGAGTATCAGCGTTAGGCTGCCTGACAGACTGTAAACGCGACGGTTGAGGATTCGATTCCCACTCGGGGCAATTGTTTATTTTTATTCCCTCGCTCTGATTAGAAGATTAAGATTACACAATATTAAAATATTACATTTTTGATTTTGAATACATTGGTGCTATCTTCTTCATATATAAACATTTTTTACAAACATTATGTATTGGAATCATATTTATTCACGGAAATTGAACCCACAACTATCTTTTAAATTTTAATTCCCACTTGAGGTAAAATATTTAATATTTTCATTTCCACGCACTGCTAACCTCACTCAACACGTAATGGCTTGAGAATTCAGCGGAAAATGGGGAACGGAAGTGTCTTAAAAGGAACGGAGTGTCTTAACAATAGATTCTCAGGTTCCCTCTACTTACTCCATCACGTGCAGCGTGAAGCTAATAAATTGTACCTTTTATAGAGTCACAAAACTTCCCAAGCACACAACGTCGGTTTTCCCTAATATATTTACTAAAAATAATATGAAAAGGAGCTTCATAAAGCTTTACACTGTAAAAGCTTTTCTAAAGTTTTTTGTATGGAAACAACGACAAAAAAGTAACCTTCTTAGAAGCTCGAACAGCAGCTCGCCCATTAGGTCATATCAAAAATAAATCACACTGCAACAAGGCAAGCCAAGACCAAGACGAAGAAAGTTAGCAAAATAAAAACATTATCTTAGTAGAGTTTGAAGAAACCTTTTGCCCTAATTAAGCTTGCTTCCACTCTGTAGAAATTGTATATTGAATGGCGAAACTCAACGCCGCCGATATGTAGGACTAATATTTAATTTTGCCGACCCTGGTATCCAACTTAACTTAACATTTAAAGCTGTTACTAAACTATTAAATTAAATTAATCATTGACATTAAATATTCATGTAGTTCAAGCGGGCGAAGCCGCGGGTGAGCCGCTATTATATATAAGAACTTCACTGTATTTACCGCACATCAGTATAGATTAATAGGATCTTGTCAAGGAGCTACTTATCAGTTAAGTACTAGGCCTAGCCTGGGGATTGATAAAAGCACTTGATGTGGGTCAAAATGAAAGCCTTAAGGTCAAGAAACGAAGCGTGCAAGAAGTTAATATGAACCCAGAATAATGAACCCTAAAGGAAAAAAATGGGTTAAAAGTAATTTATTGAGGATGGTTTTTATGAAATGTGTAATTAATTTAGAAATGAGACCAGTTAAGATGCAGGGACACAAGCGTGTGATGGTGTAGGTTCAATTTCCAGTCGAGGAAATAAAATATTTAGTGTTTTCATTTCCTCGCATTAGTAACGAATAACCACGGCGTTGAGCGCCGCTACTTAAAACACGGAACGAATTCCATCTGCCTTGACTGCTGTGTGTATCCTACACAGCGATTTAATCGGAGTAAAGTTCATTAAATAATGAACTTTCATCATATATTATTTGATGTATAATTTTTCATCTCTCCCTCCACTTATCCTGTTAAGAGGAAAAAGCGTAATTTTTTATTCATAACCTATAAAAACTAACCACTCATCGGGCGTGACGAACAAAATAAAAAAAGTCTTCATAATATTATATTGCAGTACAAATCTATTTTAACGATCGTTTTTGTTAACCGTACTTGAGAGTAATTGGAACCAGCATTTCAATCTGAGGTGAGAGCCATCGCTGAATGCAGTTAGAAGACATAATATTTTTATACAAACATAAACATAAAGAAACACAAATATATATAAACATAAACATATATATTTGCTTGAAATACTTTTAAAGTTTGTAACGCCCTTTGAACGTGAACTTTTCAACCCTTGTCCCCGTTTCAGTTGATATTGCATCTATTTGAATTGAGTTAATATGAAAATGAGAGAGATTTTGCTATCTATTTTTTTTATTTCCATTTACGCTGCATCAAACATACAGCAAGGGTAGGCAGTGAAATAGTAGAGTCAAGATTCTCCTTTATCTACTTTCTAACTGAATTCAGGGTACCGGTATTGTGTTGCGGAACTTCGCTTCATCATCATTATCTTGTTATATTTTCTATAATATTAAAATCATGTTAGTGCCAGTCGGACTGTAAGAGCAAAAGGTTTTGGATTGGATCGGGCCAATTAATTATTATGATTTCCCCGCTTTAATGGGATAAATTAAATAAATTTGAGTTATGATATACATATTAAAGTGTAACGAAATAAAACTGAAGTGTAGAAGGGTAGATACCCTAGATAGACTCGAGGATAGAATCGAGAGGGAAAATCTCTTAAATCTATCCTCGAGTCTATCCTGGTAAGGAGGAAAAAACTTGGAGCTGAAGAAAAATTGTAATCAAACTTAATTTCTTTACGGGTTCAATCTTCATTTCACTGTTATATACTGTTTAGTCAAATTTATACAGATATTATAATGAGTCATAAATTAGATAGGTAATTTAGCACTAAGACAGAAGTTTTCGAAAATCCCATAAGAAATGAAATAAACGAGATTTTCTATTTTACATAATTTATTACAAGATGTAAAATAGTGAAAGCAAATAGAAATAAGATAATAAAATATTTTAATACGACTTCCTTTTCCTATTTTCCCGAGACGAACGTAAGTCTATAGTACGTACGAGTATTATAAAATATAAGCTGATCGGTGTCTATACACTGAAAATATATGAAAAAGTTTATTATTTGCCATTTATCAAAATATAATGAAATACAAGGTAATAATTTTTAAAATCTATGTCTGGTGGTCTGTCTGTGGTCTGTATGGTGTTTAAGCACGCTAATTTTAGGAACGGCTTTACAGATTGAAATGCAGTTTTCACTATTATATTTTGCCAAACATTTATTGAACGTGTTTTATTTCAAATGAAAATGGTTTTCAATTTATAGAGATTATCTTTATAATGATAACATTATTACAACACGAAAACCATTTAGATTAAATAAATAATTACACAGTACAAGCAGGCGAAGCCGCAGCAGGACGCTAGTACATAATATAATATCTCAGCATCCACCCCATACTAGGGTTGAAGTACTTCAAGTGGTTCGCCTTATTTATTTTGCAACGTACGTTTTTCCATAGAATATCGATAATTCGTATGGAATATTTTTTATGTAAATATTATATTTTATTATTAATAGAGACCATGTCTGACCGTAAACGCGGTGGTCATGGGTTCGATTTTTGTTCGGGAATCACTGCAAAGCACTTGAGGTACAGAGTGCTTGCGTTTATGCTGTTTCAGTGACTCTCAACGCCGTGTTTCTTTCTTCTTGTTCAGTAACTCAGTAAAGAAATGAAAACAATTCATTACCCTAACTTAGAATGGAACCCACAAGACGTCGCCCTTACAATCATATACCGTACCGCTGTGCCAAGGCGACGTCAACCTCCTTTTATTGTTATATTTACAAATTTAATTATCTTCTCCTGTGTCATACAAACGGTGTACGCATTTTGCATAATTTCCTGCTATATGCGGGATGCACTAACATGTTGAAATTTTAGTTAGTTTACAATTAGACTACCTACTTGTGACACAAACGTACACACAGCTAAATTATGTAAATATTGTAAATAGTTCAGATTAGTCGCGATGCACCTGCATGCGACTATAAACGCGGCAAGTCGTGGATTCGATTCCCACTCGAGGAAATTAAATATGTAATATTCCGTTTTCCTCGCTCTGGTAACAAGGCAAAACGTGGCGTTGAGATCAGCCATTCATCACGCAATGACCTCATAAATGGGTAAACCATGTTTCACTGCTTCAATATGACTAAGAATAGGTTATATCTTCAACCTATGAACCATATAACCAAAACGACTGACAAACAACAAATACAAGCCTATTTTGCATTTCTTTTACTGCATGCTGTACTTCGTATACAGCAGTCCACAGCTGTTACCCACTTCCCGTCCAGTTTTAGAGAGACATTGACAAAGTGTAAGTGTAAGTGGTGTAAAGGTGAAAAAAAGGGAAATTATTCATTTTTCACACTACCCCATTATGCCACAAATGAGGCCTTTGTGACATAATAGTATGTACGCAACGCACTCTTCGAAAGAAAAAAGTGTATACCAAGTACCAACTAAAGTCAACGAGTTAGTTTCTTACCAGAACGAGGAAATCAGAAATATCAAATATTTCAATATCTCGAGCACACAGTCACAGTCGAGTCACATCCTTGTGCCCGGATGACATCCTCAAGGATGTTAAATACTCATTCCCCTGAGTGGAAATTGAACCCTCAACCTCTACGTTTACATTCCTATACAATATGACTGTATTTTTGACTTCATAGCCTCGAATAAGCGGAAAAAAACAAATATACACATGTACATAAGGGTCTCTTCCAAAGCAAAAAGTGAATGAGTTCACCGGCTTCAGCTTTGTATATCGCATTGTTCTAACAATCCGACGCGACGTGCCTATATTTTTTATTAATTATCTACACAGTGTACGTACATTCTCTTTGCGAAATTCTGTAGAACTTTTTGGTTTCGTGATTTTTGTGTTCTATGTCAACTCGTTGTATGTTGGTAGCAGATTCAAATATTGCTTATTTTCAGGATAGGCAAAGAGAACGTTGTGTTATGACACTCCGCTCTCCACTTTCCAGTTCAACTTGAGTCTTTACATGTTTTTAACTTCATGCTATATCCTGCACTTTAAAACTCGAGATGCTAATATATTACGTTGCCCTTTAAGATACTTCCGTTCCCCTCTTTGCGTCGAATACTTTCTAAATATATTAAAACATTCGTTTACTGCGAAGTGAAATCGAACCTGTGACCACTGTGGATTTGTCTAATCATTACATAAACAGCCACATTACATTGAAAACAAAAAAAAAATCTATTTAAATCCTTCCTGAGATTAGGGTTCAACTAAACAAACTCTCCAGCTTTATAATATCAGTACGTATATACTACACTTACACCGAATCGCCATATATTATTTTAATATTGAAATTCAACATCCTTTGATGTTTTTGAGAGCTCTTTAGGTAAGATACATATTGAAAAAACAGGAATAAACATTAAAATACAGGATATGAGATTTATATACGATATCAAAAACATAATATTATATTAGTATTAAAAATTCATCACTAAATCTATCCAATTTACAGCGTTGAGTTACGTTTCTCAGCATGCAAATGTCACGAAACCTGGATGGAAAGCTTTTTCTGGTTAACCGCAATGGTAGTGAATTAAATTCCTATTTTGGGGATAAATTATTTTCTTTTTCCAACTCTGATAATAAAAAGCACTACATTCAGTTTCGTTATCCAAGGCCAATATCTTAAATTCAAATAAAAAGTGGTAAGCTACTTACCTATATTTTTACTTGTCTAAACACATACCTACAATGCTAACTACAGCTACGCAGAGAAAAGCGAAAAGCTAAAAAAAAACACCTATTCTTTTCGTTACTTTTTGCACCTAGCAAAGTAGAGACAGGGAATTTAGTGTATTTTTTTTTAACTTTACAGAAACCGTTTCTCATTTTCCACCGAATTCCGAAGGAATTGCGTGTGGAGGAACTCAACACCATGCTTTAGCTAGTTACGAGAGCAAGTAGATCAAGATATTAAATATCATATTTCCTCGAGTGGGAATCGAACCTACAGCCCATCGCGCTTACATTTCCACGCTTGTACCCACGTATTATCTTCTAACAGCTAAAATGAAGGAGTTATTTTCACGTCAATTATTTCGTAATTTACTACCGATGTGAATTATGGTATGCCATTGAATTTTCCACCCCAGAATATTACTTAGCGAAGAGGGTGATTTGGAAATTCTTAGAATACTTCTTTGGTACATATATCACAAAGATTATGTCGTGTTTATCTTACCTAAAAGTTAATCCGGTGTATGAAGGTAGTATGGGATAGTCATGGGTTTGATTCCAACTTGAGGTATATAATTTATTGTCGTGGTTAGTCTAAAGGTCATTTTTAAATTTGGACTGGGCCGGACACGTCTGCCGCATGCCTGAAGTCCTGGGCGAAATCTTCTAGCAGTGTGATTCCGAACTCTAAAAAGAGAATTGGCAGACCAAAACGAAGATGGCGAGACGAGCTGGACCATTACAAGCCTGACTGGTGCTCAATAGAACGAAATAGACCAGAGTGGAAAAAATGGAGAGAGGCCTTTACCCACAATGAGTCGTACAGGCTAGAGAAAAAAATATATTTAAATGTTATTCCACATTTGGGGAAGATTTAAAATTTGTTAATAAGTATTTTACTTTATGTTAAAAATATTGTAGAATAAAAATGATTTTCTAGTGATATTCCAAGATTCTCTAGCTTTATAATATACACCTTCAACCTAACAGCTTACTTTTAAAAGCCCAGATATAGTTAAAAGCTACATTGCTTGAGTAATTTTATTACTTCCTAGAGAGCTTTGTCAGTCAGTCCGTCTTGAAATTCACTTTAGTCTACAACTTAAGTCGACGGTACCTACTAAACTAATTGTGATATTAAGACAAACTTACAATAATTATTATACTACGAATGATATTATACTCCAGTAGTGTTGGTATGTAAAATAAAAAAAAAATTAAATAAGCTCCAGCGTGCAGGTCTACAACTCAACAATGTCTCAAAATTTGATAGGATAAAGAGGAACGGAGTGTCTTATCACTAGGTCGTTTTACCTATGTCACAGAATCTAGTTATAAGAAACTAATTTCTCAATTTCTTCTCTTAATTTTAGAGATTTTACTGAATGTGACAGCTGACGCGACGATTGAATTAATAGGGCTTCGCTTAGATATCGTCAAATAGTATTTTTCTTAGAATATGCAAAGATAACGTTTTATTTATGTAATTTTACACGTATTTTTATAATTGTGCTTTTGAAAATAGGTATTTTTCTTTATTTTAAAAATATTGTTAATCCATAATGAAAATGATTTACTAGAGATACTCCAAGCTTTTCTATTTCAATATTATAATTAAAACTAGTTATATGGATACTTTTTAAATAAATATGTTCAGTTTCGCCGCCTTGATAGTTAAAGCACGGCGTTTAACGCCATTGAAATTTTAAATTTAAATAGCATAAATAGGATAATCCTTTTTTCTTTAGACTATTTTTTTTATAAAATAATAATATTTACTTATTTTCATACATTGTAGCCATTTTCGTATATTTATATGTAGCAAAATTTTAATAAACGTCAGTTTGTACGATTGAATATATAATAATGAATGTATAGCTTATTTGGCTAAGATTCTTGGACGACATCCAAGGGCCAAGGTTCAAGTCCTTACACATACCTGATATGTATATACGCGTTTTTTTGTCAAGTTTATAATACATCAAGGTAAGCAACAAAAATCTAGTGACAATACACTATGTTCCTCACACACTGCCGAATTTTCGAAACATTTCACGTTGAGTGGCGTAACTCAACGCCTCGCTTTGCATCACGCTTTGCTCAGTTCTTCGCGTTCTATCAATAAATAACACATTAAAATGCTGTAAAATACATTTTCTATATAAAAAGGTTGTGGATTTGATTCTCACTCTGGGGATTAAATTATTTTCATTTCCCGCTCGAATAGGGAGAAAATGGGGGACGGAGTGTCATAGTATTAGGTTCCCTCTAAAGTAAATTGAAAAAAAAATCTGCTTTACCTGTCTATTAATTGATTACCTTAGTTTATATACATATACTAGCGGACGCGCGCAGCTTCGCGTGCTTATTTAGGGGTGAATTCTAATAAACCACGAAATATTTTTTCAATGAAATATTTTTAAGAGTCTAAATTTCAAATTTTATAAAAATCGGTGGCGATTTAAAGATTTTTCCATACAAACTTTCAACCCCTTATTTGCACCCTTAGGGGGTGAATTCTAGAAAACCATGAAACACATGTTCAATTAAATATTTTTAAGAGTTTAAATTTCAAATTTTATAATAATCGGGGGCGTTTTAAAGATTTTTCCATACAAACTTTCAACCCCTTATTTGCACCCTTAAGGGAAGAATTCTAGAAAACCATGAAATATGTGTTCAATTAAATACTTTTAAGAACCTGAATTTTAAATTTTATAAAAATTGGTGCCGATTTAAAAAAAAATCTATACACACTTTCAACCCCTTATTTGCACCCTTAGGGGGAGAATTCTAGAAAACGATAAAACACGTGTTCAATTAAATACTTTTAAAAATCTAAATTTCCAATTTTATAAATATGGGTGCAGATTTAAATTTTTTTCCATACAAACTTTCAACCCCTATTGCACCCCTTTAAGGTTAAAATTTTTCAAAATCCCTTCTTAGTGGATGTCCAGATTACGAAAGTAAACATCTGTCCAAATTTCACGTTTCTACGCACAGCGGTTACGGCTGTGCGTGCGTCTTACCCCAGTCAGTGAGGACAAGTCCTTTTATATATATAGATAAAAACTACGATTATGTAAACTTAGACTGTTCCATAGCATGGAATGTACTAAAGAAAAAAAATTTTTGACTATAACGTGGCTTTTAGTTTCCTACAAGTTTTTGGACAAACATACAAACGGTAATGTTACCAAAAAAATTACCTACATATTTACACACTGATAGACAGATACTCCTTCTATGAAGTCGTTATACAAATTAAACCCATATTTCTCCAACTGAGACAATTGCCTAATTTATTGAAAAAACAAATTAAAATTCGTGCCAAAAATCACTCGTAATTGAGAATTCTATTAATACAATTTATTTACATAATCGGAATAAAAATTGCCCATTTAACGTATCAAATCAATCTATAAACAAAAATTGCTGTTTTAAAAATAAAATTTTAAAAGAAAAAAAATTCCTATCACCCAAAATATTTTTTTTCAGTCTAATTTAAAAAAAAAATACTTACATAAAAATCACTTCTTGCTATATATATTATATATATTTTTAAAAGAACTTATTGGCAAACACACAACACTAGCACACACAACACGACACTGTTTACTTTTATTCCGAAAGACGCGTGCTTTCCCATCGACAACCGGGAGTTGACTGAAGAAAGTTCTGAAAATAAGACTTGTGTAATTTTTTGTCTCTGTCTAACACGAAAATGTTTGTATGGTTGTGATAGAGATGGAAAATGTCTATATTGAGAACTAATGTAAGAATGTAGAGCGCGAGGTGACAATATCCGATTGATATTAAAATAAAGTCATTTTGATTTTTATTTTTTTTTTTAAATATTATCTATTTTATAAAGAAATATTTAAAATATTGGATTTAGAGTGGCTGAACTAAATTGTCAATTCAGACAAAAAAATCTAGATATTATAGAAAAACAGATTAGTTATTGTTAAGTGTTTTTCCGGAAGTTGTGGGTTCAATTTCCAATCGGGGGAATGCAATATTTAACATGTTCACCATCACGCAATGCCTCAAGAGTTCAGCGGAAAGTGGGAAATGGAAGTGTCGTAATGAGTGTCTTAACACTAGGTTCCCTCCTTAACCCATCGTATGTTATGACTTTATTGTTAGTTTAGTATTTTTTTTTTATAATTTACTTACACTTTAAGTTTCACCATTCTAAATTTGTCGGTCTATGGTGAATGAGTATCGTCACACTAGGTCCCTTTCCTAGCTGTATGAGGAATACAACATGAAATCAAAAAAATAATAATTATGAAACGTCTTAGCCCACTTTGGTCTATAAAACTTCTTATTATAGGAGTAATAAAAAATATGGTAAATCCTAAATTATAGATGTAACATACTTTGAAGTAAGAAGAATGTAATAAAAACGAAAGGGTCCGCAAATCGCAAACTTACAATAATATTCATGTGTCAAAGTTCGATATTAAAAGAAAAGACTATTTTTTTTTTAATTTCACGCTTTATCATCTCAAACAAGAATAGAACCTAGTGTTAGGACACTATTTGTCGCGAAACTCAAAGCCACGCGTTGTCTTATATTGATAGATCGGAAAAATTACCGACTTGCGCTTTTCCGGTTTCAATAACATATTCGTTTAAATAGCCTTTGTCACATTATAAACATGACAAACAAATGGAAATCGAACTACCAATCATTGAAAACATTCAGAATCTGCACAACTTAATCACAATGGGTTTTTTAAAACAAAATCATCCACATTTTATTTTAATTTTGCGGCAAACAATTAAATTTATTAACATATATTGAATGAAGTGGATTTATAATAAGCCTATATCTGACAATTGACAATATCGGGATAAAGAATTAAAATGGAATCTATAATGATCCAATGAAAAGGAACACCGTGCTGTTGTATTTTTCATTATATTTTAATTAATAAATACTTATTGACGCTTTGGCGTAGTGGTTAAATTAACTAGTTTAGTTAACACGTTCGATGCCCAGGTTGAGCTTTACAAGTCTCTACGGCTATACGTAGAGGACCTAAGTTATAAAGTCTTAAGGAAATAGAGATTTGAAAGCATTTAGTCATCAGTCAATCAATCATTCAATGGCTATCGTAGCGCAGTGGCAGATGTTTTTATCATGAAATCCTTCAAGAAGTCTTCTTTCACTCTCAGAAACTTTAATACTTTTTTAAATACTTTAATACTTTATTGGAATACACAAGAAATTTACACAAGAAACAATTTGTACGATAATAACCGCATTAGTGATACACTGTGTTGCGGCTATTAACGCCCACCTCCCTAGCGTTGCTTAGTAACTATTGTAATTATATGAAACAGCAAAAAATTACAATGAAATACAAAAAAATAAAATAAAAAAAAAAACTCTTAAAGTAAAATAATATAAAAGTAAGTGGGTTTGTGTGAGTGTGCGTGTGTGTGTGTATGTGTGTGTGTATTTGTGTGTGTGTCTGTGTGTATGTGTGCGTGTGTACATGTGCGCGTGTGTGTCTGTGTGTGTGGTGCGTGCTTATGTTTGCATCTGAAATTTAATAAGATTTTCGGTGTCTCTATAATTTAGTGTTAGAAGCCAATTAAACAATACAATTCTACACCTTCGTAACGTTAGGCTGTAGATTTTAAGGTATTCATTGACTAACTAACTGAAACTAATGATATCATTCGCTGCTTCACGCTTTATTCCGCATATAAAAGAATAGACAGTAATAACCTAGTGTAATGACACTTCGTTCTCCACCTTCGTTTACACAAGAATTCGGAGGAAAGTGGTGAGTGGAAATGTTTCTTAATAGGGAACGGAGATTCCTAAAGCTAAGTTCTCAGGTTTTCCCTTTCTCTTTCCCTTTACAAAAATCTTTATTCCTTTAAAACTATATATGTACATATGTGGTACCATCTGAAATCAATAAACAGTAATGTTCTAAAGGAATGTTGTTTCAGCTTTACAACCGCTCAGTTCCAGAAAACCACATTTTAACCTTTGGCTTTCCTGTAAGCGTACAAATAACTGTGAAGCAATTTCCTTAAGATAGAATTTTTTCAAGAGATCAATTAATTGATTTCTATTAAATCTTATACTTTTTGGTGTTGATTTCGAAGATATTTTAATATAAAAAAATATTTTTGTTGTCTACGATTGTTGTGGATAAAATCTACAATTTCGCGAAATTCCTATGAGAAACGAATAAAATGGAATTAATAAGCAAAGTTACGTTAATTAGTACGCAAAGTTACGAGTGACGAGTAGTGTGTAAAAAATAGAGAAAATGATAGTGTAGAAGTGTGTAGTGCTCTACTCTATTCTAAAATTAATTTTTTTTCGAGATAAAACAAGCATAGGCAGAGGGAACCTAACTAGGTTAACCTAACTAGGTTCCCTCTGTTTCTCTTAAGACACTCCATTGCCTTTGTTCCGCCAAATTCTGGAATCCAACGCTGCCCTTTACCTTAAACCATTTTAAATAAATAATTCATTTCCTCAAGTGGGAATTGAACCCACAACCAGTCGCCTTTACAGCCATACACTTGTGCTCCTGCCCCCCCCACGGTCTCTATAATAATACATATAATATATTACTTCGAAATCCCATATAAGGGTGTTTGATTGGTGCGAGTAATGGGGTCCAATAAACGATATATTTCCTTTTTATTGATGAAACGTTCACACAGTATTAACCCATGTCGATGCTAAAATTCAAGGACACTTTTTTTATATGAAATATTTTAGAAGTTTCCTTGTTTTTTTAGCTCCATGCTGTACATAGCAGGGTAGACAGCCAGAATCTAGTATTGAAACACTCCGTCCCCTCCGCACCACCCAATATTGTAAACAGCACGTTGATTTGCGGAACTTATCTTGTTACCAGAGCAAGGTAATGATTCGTTCCCCCGAGAAGAAATCGAACCCAAATCCTTCGTGTTTACAGTAAGAACCTGCGTCATGAGGACCTAATTAAATATAAAAAATGTTCACATTCGTATACTTGGTGCAATGATGGTTAAAAATTATATATATATATATATACTATAGTATAGTATTTATATACTATAGTAGCTAGTAGTTGTTTCGACTCAACCTATTCCACTTTGCATGGTCTTCAACATCCTGAGTGATAAGTCTATTGGCTATCATATCCTCTATTATAACATCCAGCCCTCTTTTTGTTGAACGTCCGGGGAGTCTAGAGTCTAGGAACATACATAGCAAGGCACGTTCTTCTTAAAATATTATAGGGGCGGTTGTGGTGCTGGGACATACCAAAGTTTAATTTTAGGGAATCTTAAAGTATTTTCATTTCCGCGATCCGGTAACAATATAAAGCACGGGGTTGAGCTCCACCACTCAACACAGGAAAAATGGAGACCAGAGTTTGTTTAATCTAGTTTCTATCTGCTGCCTTGTTATATGCGGGATACACCGTGAAGTCTTTTTTTGCTCATGTGCTTGTTTCGAATAAAATATAAAAAAATAAATTCTAATTTTAGAATAATCCTTTTTAGAAGAAATTAATTTATGTCCTTTGTATTTTCTATTATCTGTATTGAAAGACAATATCAATTTTAGATACTATCTTGAGGATTTAATTTATTATTTATAGACATATTGTACTAAACGATTAATTTCAGAAAATCTAATTACAATAAACTATTTAATATTAGAAGAAAGAAACCTTTATTTTTTTTCACACGCTATATTTCGCATGTAATAAGATTATCTTGTGCTAAAACACTATGTCTTCTGCTTCCCACTAGAATTGAAGATATTGCGTGGCGGATCTCAACGCCGCACTTTGCGTACCAGTGGAAATAAAATAATTATTTATTTTATACTTTAGAATAATTACAGTTGACGTTACAATACAAAGTTTAATAGAAGTTAGTTTAAGTTTAAACATAACCGTATGCTTAACTTTTATGAAGTTAGTTCAGTTTTCTTTAATAACGTAAAAGAGGCCGTCGCGGCGCAGCGGCACAAGGGTGTGACTGTAACGTGACGGTTGTGGGTTCGATTCCCACTGGGGGAAGTGAAATATTTATTTACGTTTATACTTCCATTTCTTCGTTCTGGTGTCGAGGCAAAGCGCGTTGAGTTCTGCCACTCAACACGCAATGTCTCCAGAATTCGGCAGAAAGTGAGGAGCGGAGTGTCTTAACACTAGGTTCCCTCTGCTTACCCTGATGTGTGCGGGATACAGCGTGAATTATTTATATGTGATTTTTTATTTACTTTAGGTTCCCAGATCCCCTCTGCCTACCCTGCTATATGCAGCGTTCAGCGTAAAAGAAAAAAAAATATTAAAGCTGTTAATATCAATATAACATAATTATTACAAATAGAATAACCGTATAATATTCTTTTTTAAATATATAAAGCGGAGAAACTATCAAAAAGAGAAAAATAGTTGTTTAAAAAAATAATATGAAATAAGCATCCTTAACAAAGTGAAACTAATAGCTATTTACCTTTACATACCTTACATTTACCTAATTTGGGTAGATTTACCCTAAACTTGGAACTATAACAAAGCTAGGTAATCGGTCGTTACTTCCGAAAACTACATATAATTTAGTTCTGTTTGTAAGAAAATATCGCTGGGGACTACGTTGTATGGTCACACTTTAAGCGGATTTTATAATAAATATTTTTTAGATTACCTAATATTATATGCAATGCCGGTTATTTAATCATGATTATTATTGGAATAAGCATAATTTGAAGCTGTTTTTAAGGCTTACGTATACAATCTAGATTTTTAATTTAACAAAATAATATTTTATTGGACAAAAATGTTTTATTAACAATGTCTTCATATATGTACAATTACATGAACTATTTATATTAATAAGTATATAAATAGTAATAAGGTTTAGAATAATGTCCAAAATGTTTTAGTATTATAATTTATTTTCATATTATTAAATGTAAGTATGTATGTATGTAAATAGATACATTATTATGTATCTATTTTATTCTATACTTCGTTGGTTGAACGCTTCAATCTCAGGAACTAACTAACTAACTAACGGACTTCATATAATCATAATGAAAAAAAAATTTTGTGTTTTTTGTTGTTCTTTTTAACGTCATGTAATATAGCTAGTCAGCTATTGTCTTCTTCTATAAATGGACCAAAAGATTAATTCAATTCGAACAAGTAATTTCTGAGATAAACGCGTTCAACCAAACAAACAATTCATCTTTATAATATAAGTAAATATAAAATAATGCATCGCTACAACTAACACCGCACCCAGTTTACCTGCCTGACCTATTTTCTTGACGAATGAGGCAATATCCAGACGTCATTAACTTCATGAAATGCTGAACGTATTTAGCCCATTATAAACCCCTTTAGTATAATTAATTTTGTATTTGAACTCGTTCGTCGTATATTGTCGTTTGAAAATGTATGTAGTTTTAAATGTGTTTCTAACTAACTTCGGAGAAGGTGTATACAACGACTAGCGGTTACCTACTTCTTAAAAGTCACATTATAAGTGGCTTAAGTAACTCTTTTACAGGTTTTGTAGGTACTGTGGTCACATCGAAACTAATAATATAATCCAATTTATTATGTAGCTTATAATAAAAATAATGTTGTAATTTGTTCCTGAGATAAGGGCGTTCGATAAAACAAAGTATTCATTGTTTTTTACAAAATTTCTATATTAACTTTTTCTTGATCTAACTTTTTAAAGCGCTATATGAATAATAGTAAGACAATCGACGTGGATCGCATACATAAGTAGTGGAAATGAATGGCCTCTCTAGGCCTCTCTAGCCTCTCTAGCCTCTCTAGGCCTCTCTAGTGTTAAGACACTCCGTTCTCTAAAAATATAAAGAAATAGTTGAGTGCACTTGATTCTAAAATCGAACTTTCATTATCTCGTTAACAGAGGGTTTCTGCCCCACTATGCCACGACACCTCAATTTATTTGATTACTTAGACGGTAGCTATCCGAAAAGTACAGGCGCAATTCTTATTTAAATGTATATATTATAATATTTCAATGTTAGAATTATGTTAAAATAAATCAGAATTTCTTTGTTTATTTAATTTAATCATGTGTGTCATTTAATCAATACTGTGCCGAGTTAAATTGAAAAATCACTTACTGGTGAAACTCGCCGTCAATTTACTGGTTCAGCGGTCAGATTTTGTAAACATACGGTAGAGATATTTTTTCAAATATTTTTTTATTTGGCAATTCTATCGTTATTTTTCCGTTATATTTTATACATAAACATTTCCTTGAGAGTATGGTAATTTACAATCATAACGTGAACATTATTTTTTACCCAATGGCGATTATTATTTTATTTCTTATGAAAATAAATTAGGGCCGTCGTTGCGTAATATGACAGCGTAGCATGTAAACAACATGGTTATGGGTACGATTCCCTCTTAGGGGACTGAAGTATTTCCAATTTCTCCCTTTGGTAAGAGGAGGATTACGTAAGCCAAAGCGACCATGGCGGAAGCTAGTGACGGTCATTGATCAATCGGTGGACCTCCAAGCAAACAGAAAGATGGCTGCTTATTATGCTCTGCATCATTTTTGAGAACAGGTCATAGCAATAGGCCTGTAGTTAGTTAAATCGGAACCATCACCTTTCTTCGGCATTTAAAATTAACCATAAAATTATGACAGATACGGGAATCGTCAATAAATACCGAAAATGCCGTCGTATTTACCCAAGTTGAAATTGAGACAGAAATTCAATTGAGATGCATTTAGCTTTCGAAAGTCAATAAATGAGACCTTTTTACCTTTTATATCATTCCATTTTGCTGAGAAGTCTACAGTTCGTTGATTCTTAAGCATATCTTATATAGTACTAGCAGTGCCCATAGATATGTGCCCATATTTTATTGAAAATTTATTACTAATCGTAATTAGAATCCGAAAAAGCAGAGAGTCTTACCACTACTGAATATTTTGCGAAAATGGATATTATACACTCAATTATATATTCAAGTGAAGAGCTTTATCGGTATACTCATAATGTAACATTAGTACACGCACCTCCAATTCAATCACGAGCATATGAACGTATGGTACATTTCATATGTAATTGGTATCTAATAAATTAATGAATGAATGATAGCTTCAAGCAGTATCCCATATACAGGGTAGGCAGAATTGGAAATGAAAATATATAATAAATTAGAAATGAAAAGAGTCTCTAAAAGAGTCTTAGAAATTTCAAGTGGAAATGGAATCCACAATTATTGCGCTTACAGCCAAACTCAGTGCTCCTATTCCAAAAGAGCATTGACGACAATCTGGTCCCATAAGTAGGTATTGTGGTGGTCCACGTCCTGCAGACCATTCACCATAGCAAGGTCGAACCCTCCCCGCGTGGTCGGTGGTGCGGGATCCAAGATAACTGACCACTAAGCAACACGTTCTCATCAAGCTACATAAAAAATATTTTATGCTTGTTACTTATAGAAATTGTTAGCATTATGCGTTTTCTAAAAAAATATAATTGGATACTTACTAACTATGCTACGATAGCGTCATTATAAATAATTAATTATTTATAATAATATAATTCTACTTGATATTAATTTTAATTATTTATAATAATAAAATAACTAGGCCATCGTGGCGCAGTAACACCTTAAATGCGACGGTTGTGAGTTCGGATCGCCACTTAAGGGATTATATTAATTTATTTTCATTATCGCACCCACAGAGGTAGCGGATACGATTTTGGCAAAAAAACGTATGATTATATTAAATTTTTTAACCAATAATTACATCATCCATAATATTATTTCTCAAATGAGAAACAAATAAAGCAAGTGTCTTAGCACTAGCTCTATCATATATGTACTTTTTCAATTTCAATCTGTCAATATTGTAAATTGATGAATCACTAACACTAACTGTAGGTGAGATAGAGATGTCCGTATGTCCGTAATTGAATCGAAGGTGCGTTTACTAACGATACATTATGTGTATACCAATAAGGCACTTCAGTGGAATACATAAATAAGGAAGTATAGATAATTGAATGTATCCACTCTCGAATAATGATAGAATATTCTGGTGTTAAAGCACTCTGTTCTTATTTTGCTAAATGAGATCGGAGAAATGAATATATAGATTTTTTAAACTTACCTGAAAGAAATATAAGGAGTTTTGTTGCAGCGGTAAAGTGTGTGTACACGCGATGGTTATGGGTTCGCTCAGCTCACTCAGTCAATGACTATTTATATTTTTTTCCTTCTAAGGTAAAAGAAACATTTCGCCATCTAATTTATAAAATCTCGAAAATTCTGTGGGATAGGATATGGAATGTTAACACACTTAACACTAGGGTTCCTCTGCATACTCTGCTGAACAGGATGGAGAATGATCGATATTCATATTTATTTATTGAAATTGAATCCACAACCATAGTTTATGTACAGAAACTGCCCGACTACGCTACTTTAGCGTCTCTACAGCCTGTATGTAGTAGCACATTTCATTTAAAAAGAAATCTCCTTACAATAAAACAGCCTACATTTGTATACCTTGTAAAAATAAAGAAAAAAATAAGGAAAAAGGTACAAGTAAATAGCTTTTTGATGAAAAGAAACTCGATGCAACTAGAAAGAACATCTGCTCCGATTTATTGGCACTGCAGTGGTTACGGAATTCGGGTGGAAAATTTTGTAAAATATTTTGTATTTACTTGAAATTGTGGTTTGTTTAGATATTTGTGTAGATAGGAAATATCTGATTGTACACGTTATGGTAGTGGGTTTGATTTTGTCGGGAATGTGCATTTTTTTTGTGCAGTGAAGCCATTCTCCACTCTTGACAAAGAAACGTTATTTACATATGTATTTTAGTATGTCAATAGTGTTATTTTTGCCAACTTAAAAAAATAATGATAAATAGGATATTTTAATATGATAATTTATCTAGGCTTCAGCATAGAATTCGTAAATGTGTATATGTTTGTATGTTTTTTTATAAATTTCTCGTAAACTTTTTATAATTAAAATTATATGTACAACAACGTAGCGTAAAGTGTAAGTTTTATCAAAATCGATTCAGTAGTATAGCATATTTTTAGAGGGGATACGTATAATATGAAAAATATGTTCCTAGTTAAACAAATATCTAAAATCGGTTTGGTTTTCCAAAACCCTTTTTCTAACTAGTTTTATACTTGTTACAAATCATTAACAGTATAACATATATACAGAATGATATATTTCAGTAATTTGAATAGAAAAGGCATAAAAGAACCTCAAATAAAAATTCCACATTAAATATGGTAAATTAAAGCCTACCCTACAATGATCGTAAATGATTGATGGCGAAAGGGTTCCATAGAGAGACTGTATAATGAGGGTACATCATAATAGTGTTTATTATACTCATATTTAAATGCCATCAATCATAGAATTTTATGGTAAGCAGGCTTTTATAGTAATTATTTACCTAATTTTAGTTTTCCAACTAAAATGGTAACGGACCGATGTCTGTACATGAAAAATATACAAAAAAAATGTTATTGGTGACATCTAATAACGTAATAGAAATAAAACAATCATATTTACAATTTTCGTCTGTTTGTCCGTGCGGGATATGGGATGGTGTATGGGATCCGGTGAAAATTTAGAAAGTTTGTTTTTTTTGGTAAAAAATTGATTATACTGTAATAGTTACAAAAACTTTTTAAATTGATGTCAGAAGTGAGATTCCTGATCGTGGAATTTCTTTTCAAACAACCTCAAAAAAGAGGATGTTCTCATTTTCAACCAACTTCAAAAAAGGGAGATTCCCTATTCGCCCGAATACTTTTTATGTATGTTCTTGTCAATATACCAAAATGTTACTTTGCACAAAAATAATACCTAATTAAATGAAGTTTTACATAGGACAACCACAACCACAACCACGAATATTTCAGTAATTTGAAAATGAGAACATCCTCTTTTTTGAGGTTGGTTGAAAAGAAATGCAACGATCAGGAATCTCACCTCTGACATCAATTTAAAAAGTTTTTGCTTGTAACTATTACAATATAATCAATTTTTTACCAAAAAAAACAAACTTTCTAAATTTTCACCGGATCCCATAATCGGAACCTTACCAAACTTTCACCAAATTATCCTTGAAGTGTATCCTTTCAAATAAAAAAGAATCATCAAAATCGGTTAGCGCGACATTGAGCTATTCGTCTATTTGTCGCGCACATACCTAATGCCAATTTAAGACTTATGTGATTTTCTCATAGATACCATTGTCAGACATGGACCAAAAAATGAGACCATTTGGGAAGCTTCACCTTTCAAACAAAATAAAATTTTCAAAATCGATTCACCCAGTTAAAAGTTATGAGGTAACAAACATAAAAAAATTAAAAAAAAATTAAAAATACAGTCGAATTGATAACCTCCTTTTCTTACAGAAGTCGGTTAAAAAAGAGGAAAATTGTGACACACAAGTGGCATTTAATTAAACCATCGCTAATTGATACAATCGTGGAATGGCTTTACGAAGTCACCGACGACGGTCGTTTTATTGCCAATATACGATGTTTGATAACGGTTAGTATCAATTTCCTTTCAATGGTGTGGGAAAAGGTCTATATTAGATCTATTAGTTAACAAATATAGAGTTATTTGTGATCTCACAAACGAATCGCTACTAACACTGTAGCTAAAGAGTTTGTTTGGTTGAGCGCGCTTTTATCAGGAACTGTTTGTTCGAACTAGAAAAATGTGTTATTTTTCTTAATATAGCCTTTTAAGGATAAAGGTAAGACGAAGACGAAAAGTAATTTCAGCCTACCTTGCTATATGCGGAATAAAACGTAAAGATGCTATAAAAACTCTAATCCATAGGATTTGAACCCACTTTTATCAAAATTATCGAAAAGACAGGCTCATCTCAACCACGATAATCTTTCAATCAATTCAGTTGTGTAAGGATTAAATTTAATGCAACCTGGCACCTTCAGGCGGTTAACAATCTTGTAACATGATCTTACACAAACCAACATCAGCTTTCTTACATAAATTACTCAGCCCAACATAACATAACATAACATAAACATAAACATTCTTACATAAATTATAACACGATCACACAAAACACAAATATTGTGGTAACATTTTTGGCAGAAGCAATGTCGCTTAAGGGTAAATTGAATAAGCCAATTAACTGAATAGCGACCCCTTCTGGAAACGGGATTTGAAAAAATAATTTACTTTTACATTTTTTTTCACGATACAAAAAGAATGGGATGTCCTTTTAAGGATATAAAATTATATAAATCAAAACAAAATTATATTAGCTTCACGCTGTATCCCGCACTCAGTAGAGTAGGAAGAGAAAATCTAGTGTTATGTCACTCCGTTGCCCACTTTCTGCCGAATTCTGGAGGCGTTGCGTGTTGAGTGGCAGAACTCAACACCGCTTTGCATCGAAACCAAAGCGAAAAAATGGATATATAAACGTAAATAAATATTTCGCTTACTCGAGTGGGAATCGAACCCACAACCGTCGCTTTACAGTCACACCCATATACCGCTAAAAGTATAGCTAATTATTGCATGTTATTCCCAATCGGAAGAATTAGTTAAATTAATTCTTCGTTGGTATTCTGGTAACAAGACAAAGTGCGACGTTAACTTCTGCCACTCAACACTGCACTTTGTCTCTACTTTTCCTCTACATAACAGATTTCTTAACACCAAGTTCTCCCTGCTTGCCCTGCAGTATGTGGAATGCAGCGTGTAGCAGGTTCAATTGCTACGGGGGCAATGATTTTGTTGCATTTCCCAGTCTAGCAAGCAATGTATCGAATTTGGGAGAAAAGTAAAGAAAGGAGTGTCTTTACTCAACTCTCCGTGTCTACTCTATATCTGCTATATGTGAGATACAGGGTGTAAAAAGTCTAATGGTATACGTAGACGGTAGTTTACATTTGAATTTTATTTAAATTGAATTGAGTGAATTGAATCGAATTGAATTGAGTCGAATTTGGTGTAATCTTTCTCTACTTTTCTTCTAAATAATAAGTAAACTATAAAAACACGTAGAAAACTCAGAAAAGCCAGTGATGTATCACTCCTTTCACTACACCAGTTAAACTCAAATGAAACCGGTAAAATCTCGATATTTAATTGTACTTAAATGCATTTCTCTCCTTAACCGAGACGTTAATAGGAAGTAATTTAAAGGAGTACCTTTATTTATAGTAATCCAATAACAGAATGGAACGCGGCTGACCCAATTGTAGGCAAACACGAAGACTTGGGGGTTAAGAACTTATTTTCATTTTAATATCATTTATATTAAATCAATTATTTATAATAATAAATTATTTAATGTTTTTTACGGCATGGTTATGCCACTGTAGTTCAGGTGGGAAGTAACTTATCCGTATCAGAGTATCACCAACTTCTGAAGTCCCTTCAGTCGACTGATGTGGAGTCAATTATCAAAGCCTACGCTTTTCCTAAGTCATCATCATCATCATCGACAGCCATCGATTATCCACTGTTGGACATAGGCCTTTCCCAGTTCTCTGGACCCCAAAAAACCTAGTGCTTCACTTATCTAAATCAAATTTAAATAATTCCATATATGCTTTGAATAATCTATATATATAAAAGGACTTGTCCTCACTGACTGAGGTAAGACGCACGCACAGCCGTAACCGCTGTGCGTAGAAACGTGGAACTTGGACAGATGTTTACTTTCATAATCTGGACATCCACTAAGAAGGGATTTTGTAAAATTTTAATTCTGAAGGGGCAAAACAGGGGTTGAAAATTTGTATGGAAAAAAATTTTAAATCGGCACCGATTTTCATAAAATTTTAAATTTTGATTTTTAAAAGTATTTAATTGAACACGTATTTCATGGTTTTCTAGAATTCACCCCCGAAGGGTGCAAATAAGGGGTTGAAAGTTTGTATGGAAAAATCTTTAAATCGCCACCGATTTTTATAAAATTAAAAATTTAGACTCTTACAAATATTTCATTGAACACATGTTTTATGGTTTATTAGAATTCATCCCCACAATAAGCAAGCGAAGCTGTGCGCGTCCGCTAGTTGACTATATAACTTGAGAAGGTTTCCCTCCAGTCGTAACTCCTCGTGGTATAACATCGACAGTCAATTATTTCCTGACTTACAGCACCGGGATCCTGCAGGGTCGGCATTGTACAATGTACAGTGCCTTTTGTTGCCTTTGCAACTATATATATATTTTTTTACTCTGGAACCACATAATAGTATGTAACGTGAAAAGTTTTATTATCTGTTTCTTTTTTTCTTTATGAATAGTTTTAAAATACGTAAATACGTGAAATGGATGTTGGATTTGTATTTCTAGTATTTTATTAGCATAATAATGCATGTAGTTTAAAATAAGGAATGTTTTTAAATAATATTTCTTATTTTAACAATCACGTTTACAATCGGAAGCTGTACGATATATACGAGGGTATTCAGAGAGAACCTGGGGACCAAGTTTTAAGATATTTTGTTCCCATTTTCCGCTGGAAATTTCTAGAAGCATAGCGTGTTGAGCTCCCAGGTTCTCTTTGCCCACCCTGTTATGTTCTGCACATATCGCGTAATGCTTAAATATAAATAAATAACATTAATTTAAATAAATTATAGAGAGACAAGCCGCGACGTTGAATTCCACCTCTCAACAATGTCGTAGCAATGTCTCAAAATTACCAAAAATGGCGAACATCTTTACAGTAGATTCCCTCTACCCTGCCCTGGTACACGGGAAAAAGCGTGAAAGCGTGTCCACAAATTACTATTATAATACATATTCTGTTGGTTTCTCATCAATTAGCGTTAACCGCTGTTTAATTCAAAGTGATTAATGTATCACCACACTAAACGCGGTGCTTTTAACATTTACTTCCTGTTGTAGAGGTGTATTAAATATTTAAGATGGATGAAAGCCCGCGACAAGTTAATAGCAAAGTTTATGTTTTACATGATAATATAAAATTTAAACTGTTTGTATAATACTGTGGAATTTGATAACTTGGATGAGACTATAAATAAAGGTTGGAATGTCTCAAAAGTTGAGTGGAACCACCTAGTGTTAAGACACCCCGTTCTCTTTAAGACACATTCTTTCCCAATTTTTGAGACAATTCGTTGTGAGTGGCGGAACTTAACGCCGCGCTTTGTCTCGATACCAGAGCGAAAATGAAAATACTAAATATTTAATTCCACGAGTGGGACTCGAAACCACAACCTGTCGCACGCTTGTGCCTGCGCCACTACGTCCTGGATGGAACACAAATTTTGAAACCTTATTTTAAAGGAGAATGCAGTAAAAAGTAAAAAGAAATATCGTTTCATGTAATTAATACCGATCTACTCGTAAGCGTGTCGCCCGGAAATGTTAGCATTCTTGGCACATACCCATAATGTATGGGTTTTTTTTTCTCTTTAATAGAATACGCTGTAAGCTTTACATTAAGCTTATCCAATTCTTGCGATAAAATCCTTTCCGTGTTCCGTTCCGTTGGTTTTTGCAAACAAATTATAAAAGTGGTATTAAAATGTGGAAAATATATAATTTTTGGCACGTTCTCGGTGATTATGGAATGAATTACATTTTTTAATGAATATTATATAATAATACCTTTCCGTTATTGGGTGGCTGACCGACAACGAATAAAACCGAAGCGCCGAAACTACACGGCGTAGAACACTGTACCATTGACCACTAAGGCAGAATTTCTCGAAGTTTCTAAATATTTGAAATAGAGAGATTTTTATATATTAATATAGAAACCAGTTAAATGCGAGTCGGATCGTGTACCGAGGGTTCCGTACCAATTTTACGATTTTATATCAACGGGAAGTACACTTTCTAAAAGTTGACAAATTTAAGTTTGCAGACGTATGTATTCATTTTGTATGAAATAAAGCACAATTATAAGTATAGCATCGTATAGCATAATATAGTATTAAAAGAAACACATATTACATACTTATAAATGTAATTCATTTCATACAAAATGTGTGCATGCGCCCGCAAACTTAAGCGTGTAAACTTTAAGTTTAAGTTTTACTTAGCATTAAACTATATTCCTGAAATTGGTACGAAATCCTCGGTTGGTGAGTATTTTACAACACTAAAGATGGAAAATAATAATAGGATAAAAGTATATGGACCAAGTGTCGCGCCGTACCTATTTTCTCCTATTATTATTTTGCTTCCTTATCATCGATATTAATTAATATATTGAATATGATATCGTGAGAAAAAAAACCATCAAAGAGGAAAATAATGAAGTAACTATAAACATGAACACAGACGCGAGTACAACACTTGAAAAATGTATAGAATTTGGGATCGAGGTGTTTTAAAACATTTGGTTGCCTTCCCTTAAACTTGAAACAGAGTAAAATTGAAAAAACAAAAGAAAGACTTATGCTCTTTTTCTCATCTTTCACAACTCTCACAAAAGTGTCTCGAAACGATTCAGTATTTTAAGAAAATGGGTAAAATTTCAAACGTTAAATTTATTATTACATTTTAAAAGTTAGTAAAATAGTTTTTTCATATCGTCTCAGTTTTCTGTCATTGTTAATGGACTTATGGGATTTTCGCAAAAATATTATTTGCTCAATCAACACCATTACTCAATCACCCTTATTTTCGTTAGGTATACATTATTTTTAGCTTCACGCTGCATCTAGCTCACAGCAGGATATACAGAGGAGGCATAGTGTTAAGGCACTCAATAGTCCATGACCAATTAAGACACTCCGTTCCTTACGTTCCGTCGAATCCTTAAAGCATTGCGTGTTGAATGGCGCAACTCAACGACGCGATTCCTTTCCAAAAATCAACAGATTATCAATCTCTAGACCTACAGTAACCAATATAAAATAATAAATGCCATTTGTTTTATTTCTTAATTAATACTTTACCTAATTAGGTCATATTGTGTGACCTAATTAACCAGGTTCAAATACCGCGTAGGTTAAAATTATTAACTATAAATATTGAGCGAAGAACAGCAGAAACCAGCAGAGAGCGCAAAGAACAACAGAGATAATCTGTGCCACTCAACATATAATTGCAACTAAAAGCCGCGCGTGCTGACAGAGAGAGAAAATTAAAGTACTTTTTCCCCCCAAGTAGGAATCGAACTCAGAACCGTCACACTAACAGTCAAACGCAGTGCTCCAGCTTTCTTACACCAACAAATATAGTTCCGTATGTACTTGTACATATTATATGAAATAACCAGCTTATAAAATACACGAGTACAGGATATAAAAGGAAGCCCTGGAAATTTGTTCAGCAGTCTTGGAGAGGCCTACCATAAAAGTTTCAGGTATTCCGTATGATAACATTAGTTACGAAGTACTTTAGTGTTATAACAAGCTTTCTTACGAGCTTTTACTTCAAGATATGAACGTATTGCTTATTTCTGTATTAATTTTTTACGTTATTTGGTTAAGGCCGTCGACTGGTGTGAATTCGATTCCCTTGCGGGGGAATGGTCGTTTCTTCACTCTTTTAGATGAAGAGTGGCGTTGAGTTCTGTCACTAAATGAGTAATTTGGACTCGATATTATTATAAACTTATTCCAGAAAGCTTTCTGGATTTTAAAGAAGTATACACAAGACCTCTCGCGAGTGCGACAATGGCCAGTAGAGTTTTCGAAATCTGATTTCGATTTTACTGTGTAAAAGAAGTTGGTGTAAAGTATCATCGTCATCATATATATCATACTAGCAAAAGACCGTACAAAATGGAGTAGGTTGAGTAGGAGGGCAGACCCTGGCAATAGCCGGGACTAATTCCAGGAGGAAGGATATATCATACTTTCTCACCATATTAATCCAATCAATTTAGCTGTAAATGGCTAACTGAATACACAATGAATAGATAACTATACAACGGAAGGTGCTAACGTGGATGTCACGCCATCGTAGCAGTACCCAGTCACACTAACACCTATTTTTGCTACTCCAAAGATGATGGTGATGCTGTCAGCACTTTTATCCATCGAGTGATGAGGGGTTCCACAAAGAAAAAGCCTCAAACTGCGATTTTCGAGCGTGGCGATACCAACTCAAAGTTCAGTTCAAAGTTAATCTCGTTTTAAAATTTCATATAACAAAAGTTAATTTTGTAAATATATTCTTTTGTTATTTCTCCCTTTTTTCATTGCCTGTTGAGTGGTGGAATTCAACGCCGTGTTTTGTTTTGTTGCCAGAGCGAGGAAATGAAATTTTATTTTCTTGTTCTCTAAGCAAACTGCTTAAGTTCAATACTCAAGCCGCATCATTACAAAGAAAGTACTAGCTTTGTTGAGTACCAAACTCGCAATATCCAATTTTAAACTGTTATAAAGTTCCTCCGAATGACTTTGCTGACAAATAAATCTGAACTCTTTTATCATAGAAATAAAGTCCACATTTGAATGTCAAATAAGACGCAAGGCAGTGGTTATACGAAATGACGATCATATATCGGACTGTAAAGATTCTAGAAGTTTCCATGTAAAGTACATATAATAAACATTACGAGTTGTGCTGTTAGTTTTTGTATTCATATAGTTTTGAATGAATATATATTTTCATTATATACATTAGCTTCTCGGTACTTACCTATATGCTATACTCAGGGTAGAAGGGTTTCTATCCCCAGTATAGCAGGGTAGACAGAGGGTGACCGAAAGACTAATACTAGGTTCCCTACTTACACATAAAGCGTGAAACTAAAAAAAATACGCTTTAAAATAAGAATAACTCGTTAAATTACCTACGTTCATTTAAATTAATTCCATATAATATTTGAATTTGAAATTTGAGCCAAGCGTTCCCTGAAAGAGATAATGAAAGTACTAAATATTTCATTTCCTGGAGTGCGAATCGAACCCAAATCGTCCTGTTTACAATCGCAAGCTTGTGCCTCTGCGCCATGACGTCCTTATTTTATTAACATCATTTGGCGCAGCAGCCCAGCATCGGCACCAAACAAAGGAAGTTATTTTCATTTCCTCGCTCAAGAGCAAGATCCGGCATTTAACACGTAATGTCTCAAATTCCTTTGGAAAGAGGAGAACAAAGTGATTTGAAAAAAAAACCAAAATACTTATTTACAGAACGTATAAAATATTTAAGGTAGTATGATTTGAACCTAATAATAATCAAATCCCTATATATTCAAATTTTCATACGTTTTCTAAATCATTATTTTTATATCTTTAGCGTAGAAATACATTTTAAAAATAGATACTTAAAATGTACGATAAGTCCTCGGCATCTTATGTACGATACTATCGAAATTAATAATATAAATTTTACATCAAACGAATCAATATCGAACTTACAACCATCACTTTCAACAGACAAGTGTCAAATACCACTATTATAATAGTTTCAAGAGGACAAAACTTTATAAACAGGTAGAAATCAATGGGGGGCAGACGTCGCCCGAAGCTCAAGTTTCTAAGTTACATAAAACTATGATTAAAACAGATCCATTTTAGCGGTAAATAGAATATTCGAGAATATTGGTATTTGTTGCTTATGAGATTTCTTGACCCAATAGAGTAAAGGTTAGGTAATTTAAAACTATTGAGGATTGTGAATTTGCACATGAATAATTTTATTTTATTGTAATACTATAGAGATTGAAAAGCCAGTCGTGGCACAGAGACTCAAGCGTGCGACTGTAATCTTAACATGTTATGGAATCGATTGCTCAATGCCTCCAGAATTAGGCTGAAGTGTAACAGAAAAGTGGAGAACGGAGTGTGCTAACACTGGGTTCCCAGGTACCCTCTGCCAATCCTACTATGTGCGGTATATAGAGTGAAACTAAACCGCAGCTAAACTGAAGTTAAATCCGCAAGTACAGCGTGAGAAGAACGTGAGATAATATAACCTATAGAATTAGATGAGAGGAGAGGAGAGGAGAACACAAAAAAATCACTCTACTCAGAAGCTCTTAAGATAACCACGTTCCACCATAAATCAAAGAAATATATTTTAAAAATCTTTATATTTCTTATTATCCAATATAATAATTTTACTTAGTTCCATCAAATCTAGGCAAGAAAATATTAAAAAACAGAATACCAGTCACTATTTCCTCTAAGAGCTGGAACTAAAATGAAGCCATCTTTTCCCCTTTTGTTATTATAATCCTGCCACAACATCCGGTTTTGTCACAACGAGGAAAAAGCAAAGGATTGACGGATTTCTTACGCTCTAAATGACACGAGTATAATACCGCCAAGTTGACTTTAAGATTATTTATTTTAATCTTCAATCATCAATACACTCTGTTCCACGGTTTTCGCTTAATTTTCGAGATATTTCGTGTCGTTTGGCGGAATTCAACGTGCGCTTTTTAAGGTTCCGTACCTCAAAAGGTAAAAATGCTACCCTTATAGGATCACTTGGCTGTCCATCTTTCTCGAGATCTCATAAACATATTAACATGAAATTGAAAATATATAAATTATATGTTGTTAGAGTCAAGCTAGCATAAAAATAATACATTGGTATATATATATATTATTGGCTTATTAATTATTATTTAAAAACTGATTGCGCGATTTTTTCACTATCTTTTCTCTGCACTTCATGTAATATATAGGAAAATAGAAACAGTTTCAGCTCCACAGATGAGTGGATTAAGAGTAGGATTGGCAGATAAGCAAAGAGAACATAATATAAAGATATATATTTAGAATAAATAAAATGAATCTTTAACAGTACCTTGCTATTTGCAGAAAAATAAGTTGATTTAAACATAAAACTAAGTACAAGTAACTAAACAAACAAGACAACTACTATAATTCTGTTCTACAAACCTAATTAGGAATTTCAAGAGTACTTTAGTTGTAATGAACTGCTGAAACGTAGAATGTGTATAATAAATTCCATTAAAACTGCATTAGATGCCGTCCTAGCGCATTTAATAGGTATTTCCTTGCTAATAGTGGGTTCGGTTTGTAATAGAGAATATTAATCTGCCTATCCTGCTGTAAGCGGGATACAGCGTGTATAGAAGGCAGCTTGCAAGGTAGAAAGAATGTAGGAAGAAGTAGAAAGTAGAAGGAAAATACCATTCCATTAGCGTATCTAGAGATATTTCTTATGGGGGGAACTGGACTTTAGCTTTGAATATATTCGTGTAAATGTTATTTTGTTTAATTTTTTAGGGCAAGTTTTACTATAAATAAAATTTGGAGTGGACGTCAGACTATTCTAGGGTGGACACGTACCACCCGGATCCCCCCTTTCCTTTACAGAGTGGTGGAGCATAGCATCGCACTATCCTCTTGTCGGGGAAAAATGACTAGAGAATAGTGCAGCTCTCTTACATCAGTTTATTTCCAATACTTTTACAATATATGAACCTTCTTAAACGTAGAACGTATGTAATAAAAACCATTAAAATTGCATTAAGCTGCACAGTGGATCCCGAATGCAAATTTAGTCGAGTGTTCACTCTTTATTATAGCGTCGCATACTTGCTCCTACCATTGAAACTAAACAGAATCTGGATTTTAACATTTTATTTTTATTTTATTATTTACACAAAATATGTAACATAATCGTTTTTTTGTTTTTTATTAGTAAAATAATCAAAAAGGAGTTTATATTTTTAAATAAATAGTTGCGTTTTTGTAAAAACGGACGAAGCCACAGGGCGCCACCAGTTTTTCACATAAAAAAAACATTAAAAAATATATGTTTTTTCTTGCATAGCAGAGTAGGTAGAGGGGCCCTTTTTAATTTCCAATACTTTGGAACAATCCACAGCGGAGCTTTTTGTTTTTGGAGGATAACTGGGAAAAGGATGATAAATTTTTTTTTGTGACAAATTTTTACCTTGTATTGGGCCCCCTAATTAATTTTGATTCAGGGTCCCTAACGCTACATTACTACTTTTTAATATAATATATGGACCGTTTATTTTGAAAGTGATGTAAGTCCATTTTTAACCGACTTCTGTAAGAAAAGGAGGTTATCAATTCGACTGTATTTTTTTATTTTTTTTATTTTTTTTATTTTTTTTTTTTATGTTTGTTACCTCATAACTTTTGACTGGGTGAACCGATTTTGATAATTTTTTTTTTATTTAAAAGGTGAAGCTTCCCGAATGGTCCCATTTTTTTTTGGTCCATGTCTGACAATGGTATCTATGAGAAAATCACATATGTATGTGCGTGACAAATAGCCGAATAACTCAATGTCGCGCTAACCGAGTTTGATGATTCTTTTTTTATTTGAAAGGATACACTTCAAGGATAATTTGGTGAAAGTTTGGTTAGGTTCCGATTATGGAATCCGGTGAAAATTGAGAAAGTTTGTTTTTTTTTGGTAAAAAATTGATTATACTGTAATAGTTACAAGCAAAAACTTTTTAAATTGATGTCAGAGGTGAGATTCCTGATCGTTGCATTTCTTTACAACCAATCTCAAAAAAAAGAATGTTCTCATTTTCAACCAACTTCAAAAAAGGGAGATATCGAATTCACCCGAATACTTTTTATGTATGTTCTTGTCAATATACCAAAATGTAACTTTGCACAAAAATAATAGCTAATTAAATGAAGTTTTACAAAGAACAATCACAACCACTACCACCACCATCACCACTCGTTTAAGAAGCATCTTTTTAAGATCTACCCATCACTAAAAAATCGTAAAATAAATTAATTTTTAACAAAAAGAAAAACCGACTTCTAACAACGAACTAAAAAGTGAAAAATAATTATATAAAGATTTTGTAATTTTGAAGTCGGTGTCAAACTAATGCTACAACACCCTTACTACAATATCTAATTACTAAGCCTGTTTGTTTTACTTGACACCGACTTCAAAATTACAAAATCTTTATATAATTATTTTTCACTTTTTAGTTCGTTGTTAGAAGTCGGTTTTTCTTTTTGTTAAAAATTAATTTATTGAGAAAAATGAGCTATCACGTAATTCATGCTTAATTTAATGTAATGTTTCTATATATAACTAGTCCGTGTTTAATTTCTCAAAAAAAACCCATGTTTTGAACAACTTAAAATCGGTCGGTAAATGAAATTGCATAATCATCGACATACTAACCTTTAATTTTCTCGAAACAAAAGAAAATGGACTTACACCACTCTCAAAATAAACGGTCCATATAATGCTATTGCTATTAGTGACTTTCCATAGTAACCAAAACTTAACGATACGAAAGTATTTCAATAAAAGAAAACGTGACCCCCACTCGTGAACAAACCTATTCATGCCAAATTTTTATTGATTTAAAGTTTGAATTTAACAATTATGCTCGCTTTAATTCCAAAGATTAGAAAAAATCACATTTGTATAATACGTTTTAGGAAATATTTAAAATTTTGAACATTGATTTGAAGCCACGCCTTTTGGAAACTATCCAAGCGCTTTGACCCCTAAGCCATACGTTCCCATCTACGTTGAAATTCTTCTATGCTTGTTAGAAATTATTTTTGAGTTTATACACTACCTATTCCGTCTGCCTACACGCTGTGTGCGGGATACAGCGTGAAGCTGACAATTTATTTATGTTCTTAGTATCTCTGACTTTTCCGAGATATTCAGTCAAAAGCGACGCCTATATACTCGTACTACGACAACTACATTTATATTTATATAAAAACTAGTGGGCCCGGACGCGGCTACGCCCGCGAAAATATAAGCCTAAATCATTAAAATAAGTTAAAAAATAATAATAAGTGGAGATTTATTATTAGAAAAAATATCTGAGTAACCGAAATGAACAAACCAAAGAAGTAAAAGTAACTAAAGGAAATTCTTAATATTAGAAAAAAAAACCTAAAGTTTGCTGTGCGCGCGTACTAAACATTTTTCTATATTAAATAATTATTAATTTTTGCGAACAATATTAAATAAAATCTCAAATGATTAAAATTACGATATTTTAAGTGTATAACATCGGTATAGATAACCGAACTGAGATAAATTAATTATAAGCAGCAAATAATTACATAAAAAATAATAGTAATTCGAAAATCTATAAAAATTTACAAAATCATCAAAGTCATCCGCCCGTTCGCGTCGGTCATACTCATATTATGCCGCCCGAAGGCTAGGTCATTTGGAATCAGTCACATCTTAATTATTTATTAGAATGTTATACAGTAAACTATAATTTCCATCTAGATGAAATGCTAAAAGTGACTATTATATTTATTTTCATAAGGATGAATATCAAATTATAGAAATCATCTAATTTTTGTTAATGATTTGTATAAAGAGATTTGTATAAATCTATATCGGCGCGCACCATGTATGCATTAAGCAAACTCACTGTGGGTGACGTTTTCTTAAAACAGCAAACTTTGCAAGCCGTTGCTTAGCAACGCGTAGCGACGATTATTATTAACATGGCGGAATAAATTCCTTGTCAAATTAATTATTTTAATATATTGGTATATAACGAAAATATTACAAATATGAGAAAAAAAAAGTATCCTATGTTCATCCCGGGACCCTCAAGTATCTCTATATGAGTATTTTATCACAATTAAATTAGCGGTTTGGCCCTGATTGCGGAAAAGACAGACAGACAGACAGACAGAGTTACTTTCGAATTTATAATATAGGTATGGATTGTAAGAAAAACGTTCACGTTACGAAGCAACTAACTACATTCTAACAAGAATAGAAAAGAACTCTTTGACGAAACATACTTCTGTAACGATTGTAGAAAGCGAAACAATACAAAATAACGTCTACGTAGTGAAGGAAGAAAAATATTTAAAATGCAAATAAAAATTTAAATTGACGCTTTTATGGCTCAGTGGAACAATATATGATTTACACGTGGTCCGATTCTCGGCAGAATGTTTATTTTGCATGATTTTTTGTAAAGCTGTTAAGACAAAACACTATTCCAGCAAAAACACATTTCCCTATCTCCAAAAAAATTACATTCAGTGGCTCGTAATCATTCGTAATCGTGAGGCCTATGTAGGTTCGATTCCCCGTCGGGGATTGATTTTATTTTCATATTCTCTATAACAGACAAAGCGCGGAAAGCTCAGCTATTCAACGTGCTTCGAAAATTGGGTGGAAATTGGTAAACGGAGTGACTTAACACTAAGATCTTCCTACCTATCTTTGTTGGAAAAGAATATATATACTAAAACTCAAATAGACCTAAAAGAAATTCTAAAATTGAACCTAGTATGTTATTCAAGTAACCACTGACTGCATACACGTACCGTTCTGTAGTTGTTAATTTGCATGCCGAATGTTCCCAGTCCCCCGACGACAATATCCACCGAGAATGAATGTATTAGTCATGGCTGGTGCAAAAGTCCTTCTGTGTAACAAAAGGTTATGCAAAGATGGGTAAAACAGAAATATACTTTTTTAAGAATACTTTTTTTAGAAAACGTATAGGTATATGGACATTTGAACGAATCCAAGAGTCGTCTCTTGGATTCGTCCAAGAGCTCATTCACCAGAGAGTCAGAGCCAACCAGCAGTCAGAGCACCATTAAAATATTACATAAATTTTAGTGTTAGTACTGTATGAAGATTTTTATCCGCTAACCAAAGAATGCTATCGATATGGTAAATATTAGGTCTTTACATATGAAATTGACGTTTTGTACTATGAAATTGGTGTACTGGCCACTTTAGTCACAAATTTCTCATCTTTGGTAAGGAATTCCAAATTCAAATTTATACAGCTATTTACACATGTATTTGTGTTTTGATAACCGTCAGTCATTTTTTTTTCTTCTGTTTTATCCTGTTTGCGTCACTCAGTTTACAAAATGGAAAACTTGAAAAATGCAGTTATTTGGGAGAGTGTGAGTTGAGGGATGAGTTTAACCGTGGCACCAGTGTTGCGGAAACGACTCGAAGGGTTCATGATGAGTATGGCGGTCGTGTCGCAAAAGAACACACAGTGCAATTTTAGTTCCAAGGTTTTTGTTCTGGAAACTTTTGACTTGCCGAACAATCCCTATAACAAGCTTGAAAGGTCCTCACGAATTGAGTGAAGGAAACCAGCAAACGCTCGGCAAACGGCACAATAATGAAGGCATAGCTTATAAGGCACGTACAGTACATGAAAAAACTACAATAAAAAAATATTACGATCAGCTCTATTATGAATTGAGGTATAAATCTTTGAATCTTTACACTAAGTAATTTTCTTGAAGTTATTAAATTTCTAAATGAATACAAAATTTCTTTTACTAGAGATGAAATAATTAATTAAATTTTCTCTCGACTTCGGAATGCATATTATTACTTAAAGAGTAGTAAAGTTAATCTTTTTAAATTAATCTACTTTTTAAATAAATCTGGATTATATAATCTATATATATAAAATCGAAAGGTCACTCACTCATCACGAAATCTCAGAAACTACATGTGCTAGGAATCTCAAATTTTGCATAGGAGTTACTTATAGAACGTAGGTGCTCGCTAAGACGGGAATTTGCAATATTCGATTTCTAAGGTGTTGTTTTTGGGGTCGAAAGTTTGTATGAAACTTTGTTACTACAAATGCTAGGAGTCTCAAATTTTGCATAGACGTAACTAGGACGTAGTCATGGAGACAGAAATTAATAATAACAGTTCACGCGTGTGAAACCGCGAGCGGGCCGCTAGTTTATAATATTTCTGAGTGATATTCACATACTTCTTCAGAAGCGCAATGGCATAAGCAAAGGCTAATATGCGGTATTATCAAACTTTACGGTGTATCCAGCGTGAAGGTAATAATTGAATGATTTATGTTCTAAAATTTTACGAGGACTTTAAGCTGAACTTTAAATTGTTAGGAAATAAATAATAGTCGTGAAAAAATATTTTTATTTCATATATCTATTTAGTCACTACGCCCAGCATTAATTGGATACGGAAGACGGAGAGCTGGGAACTATAGCGCGTTCTGGGGATGGCCTACATCCAGCAGAGAATACGCTGAGTTGATCATTGCAACGTATGGGGCTTGAACCCACATCCATCATGTTTACAGTCGGAGAGTCAGAACCACTGCGCCACGACAGCCTCTTAATATTATATCATCGCCTTGTGTTATCATTCCATTGCTCAATTTTCACTTTATTATTACACAGCTTTACTAAAAAAAATTACATTATAATCTTGTTTTTTTTTTCTCATTTTGTACCTCAAATTTTTCATAACCAGAAATGAATTACCGCCAAGAAAAATAATTACATTTTTCTTCATCTTTATGTATTTTGCTTAATTTGTGAAAAGACAGATCGTACAGATTACTTAAATTTTGTCTACCCTATGTGCTTTGGGTACATCGAAAACTTTAAACGATGGTTTGTAGGTTCAAGTTCTGAAAAAAAAAAAACTAAATTCTGACAAGTAAAGCTTATTACACTGTTCAAGAATACTTAGAGGACAAACATGTATGGAATTAATGTCTATTGAATGAAATGCAGGATAGCTGCCAGCTAATGTAATAGATTGTGATTGTACCATTGATTTTGAAAAGAGCATTTTGATTTTCTTGCCGGCTCTTCTCAGCAGAACTGCCTTCCGAACCGGTGGTAGCTTTTTGTTCATATGTTGATTCGACGATTCAAAAGTGCTTATAATAAGTTTATTTGAATAAAGAATATTTTTGGAATTTGAATTTGAATTTGATTTTTTTTAACTCCACGCTGTATCCCTCACGTAGCATGAAAGGCTGACAGAACCTAGTGTTAAAACACTCTATTCTCCGCATTCCGCCCATGTCTTAAGTCATTGCGTACTGAGTGGCGGAACTGAACGCCGCATTTTATTTTCTTACCTGGGTGAGGATATCAAAATAATTCATTGCATTAAGTGAGTCTACATACATATAATAGGAATAGGATATAATAGGAGGTTGAACCTACAACCATCGCATATAGTAAAACACTATCACTGTGCCAAGATGGCATCAGTAACGTATTTTTTCTTCCATTCAAATTCACTTGACAATGAGTGATTACCTTCCCCATCTTATAAAAGGGGCGATAAAAAATAATTTAATCCAACAATGCCGTGTACTATGGGGCCTTAACACCGTTTAATGGGTACGTAATGAATGGACCCCATTATTTCTTATTAGCTGTTATAAAAATAGAATTACCTACGTACTAATATAGATAGATAGATAGTTTTATCTTTTATGCTTACATAATATTATTACTGAATCTTAAGTTAGCAGATTTAGTTTTTTTTTTCTTGACTTTACCCTAAATCCTGTAAACCGCGCGATAATCAAAGACAACCTAGTGTTGAGACACTCTGTTCTATGAAAATGAATAATATAAATAATTCATTCTCCTGAATGGGAGTCGAACTTTCAACCATCACGTTTACAGTTAGCCTCGTTTAATTTTACAATTCTTATCTTTTAATTTAACTTCTTTTATTATTATTTTAACGCAAATTGTTAGTATATAGTTTATAGGCCCGTTTTGAATGCCCAAATGTGGATTGATCCCACAACCATCACGTTTACAACCAGACGCTGTACTACAATGGCTTTTATTTATAAAAACATATTTCAAAATTAACCAT
Source organism: Heliconius melpomene rosina (assembly GCF_056956725.1). NCBI lineage: Eukaryota > Metazoa > Arthropoda > Insecta > Lepidoptera > Nymphalidae > Heliconius > Heliconius melpomene. The sequence continues at coordinate 5,962,241 of NC_140400.1, forward strand.
AATATAATGATTCTAAAGAGAATATTTATCAAACTTAGTTGCCTCTAATTACTTTCGCTATTACTGCATTATCAAGCAAATTCCTTTATATTTCGGCCACCATGCCATATTTGGACTATAATAATGTACAAAATTTTCTGAGCCATTATGTTTATTTCAATAAAGAACTACTGAAATTCTCTTTTAAGTGGAATCATTAGTAAAGTTAAACTTTAGCACAATGGGGTAAGATGAAACTGCTAGAAGTATTGTGGATTCGATCCCCACTCTGACATTTTCATGGAAGGACCCATTTTCATTTTTCTCCACATTTCTTGTTTCAAATTCAGACGGAGAGCGGAGAATGGAATGTCTTAATACCATTACCTGTTCGAATTTTCAAAAATGATTAATTTAACGAGATTCATAATAATATGTCGTAGACAGAGCAACTAGAGCTCAAGTATGAACTATAACATAAATACGCTTAAAAAATATTATTTTTCGTTTATACAAAATTTATCCTATTATACAAATAAAATATTATTTGAAAAATACACTTCTAAGCTATGTAGTAGAGTATTATAAAGCAGAAGAGTTTATTTGGCTTAACGCGATAATCTCGGGAACTACTGGTTCAAATTAGAATTTTCTTTACCGAAGAAAGCTGTACCCATTGCCGGAGTCTCTTAGTTACTTTAGACATTTAGAAAGTTTCATATGCCTTACAGAACTGTTAGTTATTTCCATTTAACCATGCGAGCGGAACCGCACGTAACCGCTAGTTTAATATAATATTCACATATAACAAGTTAATTAACACATTTATAGCGTAAATTGTACCATGATTAATAAAATGAATTGAAAAGAACAATTTCGCAGACAATACAATATCGTTAATTAATTAATTAATATTTTCAAGATAAAGAGCTGGTATTGCGGCGCAATTTCACGGTTGTGAGTTAAACCCTAAATTAACAATATGGCAACCAAAAAGTATATAACAAGTTAATTATAAACAAAACAAAAAACCAGACTACATAAACTAAATTAATGTATCCAATAACACTTGCACCATATATTACCTCCGCCCTCTAACTCTCCGCAGTCGGATAAAAATGAAATGCGTGATGAGTAACGAAATTTAAAGTCACGTAGAAGAACGCCTTTGCCCTTGGTTGTCCAGTTCTTCTCTGTAAGGTACTTGATGTCTTAAGATGAAAATATGGTACTTAATGCTGATTCAAATTTGGATAGGAAGAGGAGACTGGAGTGTTTTAACACTAACTTATTTCAACCTAACCTGCTGCTGTGCAGGACAAATTGTAAAATAAAAAAAAATGTTATCCAGAATCTAGTAAATTCATGTAATAAAATCTACAAATTTTAAGTTATAGGAAATATAATGTACAGAACAGAAGTATTTTTCTGTAAGACTAAAACTTTCTTAGAGCACAATATATATAGCTAAGTTCCACCTTTGTTCCGTCTCTTCAAAGAATACCGTAAGAGTTTCCCTGAACCATTCATCACAATTAGTATGTTAGTGATATATTTGCTTGTGGGGATGGGGGTTTGTGAAAAAATGTATTTATTTCATCGAGATTTATTTTAAAAGGGGAAAAAATTCTGGGGAAATGTATAGATTTATAATATTATAGAAAGGCAAGACAAAGTGCAGAGATGCTTAGAAGTGCGTGAAGACCTATATATATAAACATTTTGGTTTTTTACTCCATATATAGGAGGTTAAATATAAAGTACTTATTGTTTAGACACTGCATTCCCCTCCATCGAGAGTCCCATAGTGTGTCGAGTGTTATCAGAGCGAAAAAATGAAATAATTTATTCCTCCAAGTGGGAATCGAACCTATGACCGTCGCGTTTATTTTGCCTTGTTTACGTTTGCCTGATCATAATAATTTGTTTAATTATAATAATGCTACTTGTCGCTTTCCAAATAGGTTCCTTATAGTTCTAATGCCTGGACTCCACCAAAGCAGAGATGTGCAGAGAAATTCAAATCGGAGACTTACAAGACAAGCTTAGCGATCATCACTGGAGACGAGATGTGTGAATGATGAAATTCTATTCATTCGCTCGCTCTGCGAGGCAATGCGAGGCGTTAAGTTTCGCCATTCAATGCTTTCAGAATTCGGTGAAAAGTGGGGAATGAAAGTGTCTTAATGGGAACAGAGAAACGTAACAAAGAAAACACAACAATACTTTTTCAATTTGAACCGATAGATCCTGAGATCAGCACGTTCAATCAAACAAACAGCTTGAGCTTAATATTATTATATAGGACTAGAGGACCCGAACGCGGCTACGCCCGCATGAACTATACGAATATTTATTAAACATATTTATTAAATTATTTTCAATTTTCAATAGAGAGATGCGTTAAGCAAGCTCATTTTGCACTCAAAATGTTTTTTGCACTCAAAAAACGTCACTACGTTATCTAACAACAAACTTTGCAAATCGTTGCTTAGCAACGGTCGCATAGCGACGGTTGTTATTAACATGGCGGAAAAAATTGCATGTCAAATTAATAAGTATTTTAATATATTGTTATATATCGAAAATATTACAAATATGAGAAAAAAAAGTATCCTATGTTCATTCCGAGACCCTCAAGTATCTCTATATGAGTATTTCATCACAAGTAAATTAGCGGTTTAGCCCTGATTGCGTAAAAGACAGACAGACAGACAGACAGAGTTACTTTCGAATTTATAAGCTAGGTATGGATAAACTTTATATTATAGATTACGAACATATAAAATGGGTAAAAACGTATATTTCTTAAAGCGTTTCTCTTGTAAACTGGAAATAAACTAAATGAGAACAAAGTAAGCAATCACGAGCTCAGAGTGGCTGATAAACCAATAATCCAGTTTGTACCGCGCTGTTTTTATTGAGGTTCCACGATGTTTTTTAGCTTAAACGACGCATGAAGGAACGTCGAGGAATTAGATTCTTTTTCTAATCAGCTTTAAATATCATAAGGTCATGGTACAATGGCTTACTGTAAATGCGGCGGTTGGGAGTTCGATTACCACTCGGAGAATAAACTTTTAAAAAAACATGATTAATTTGAAATCACAGATAGGCCCGTCAATTTATTTATATATTATACAAAGAAATATTACAAATAAAAGAAAATAATATAGTCTTACAAAAATTCCTTAATATAATTGGTTCTATAGAGAGATTAAAATAAGTTAAAAAATAATAATAAGTGGAGATTTATTATTAGAAAAAATATCTGAGTAACCGAAATGAACAAACAAAAGAAATAAAAGTAACTAAAGGAAATTCTTAATATTAGAAAAAGTACCTAAAGTGCCGTGCGCGCGTACTAAACATTTTTCTTTAGTAATTATTATTAATTTTTGCAAACATTATTAAATAAAATCTCAAATGATTATAATTACGATATTTTAAGTGTATAACATCGGTATAGATAACCGAACTGAGATAAATTAATTATAAGCAGCAAATAATTACATAAAAAATAATAGTAATTCGAAAATATTTAAAAAATTACAAAATCATCAACGTCATCTGCCCGTTCGCGTCGGTCATACTATACCACTCGTAGGCTAGGTCATTTGGAATCAGTGACATCTTAATTATTTATTAGTATGTTATACAGTAAACTATAATTACCATCTGGATGAAATGCTAAAAGTGACTATTATATTTATTTTCATAAGGATGAATATCAAATTATAGAAATCATCTAATTTTTGTTAATGTATTCAAATCTATATCGCGCCACGTATGCATTAAGCAAACTCACTTTGGGTGACGTTTTCTTAAAACAACAAACTTTGCAAGCCGTTGCTTAGCAACGCGTAGCGACGATTGTTATTAACATGGTGGAATAAAATGCTTGTCAAATTAATTATTTTAATATATTGGTATATATCGAAAATATTACAAATATGAGAAAAAAAAAGTATCCTATGTTCATCCCGGGACCCTCAAGTATCTCTATATGAGTATTTTATCACAATTAAATTAGCGGTTTGGGCCTGATTGCGTAAAAGACAGACAGACAGACAGACAGACAGACAGACAGAGTTACTTTCGAATTTATAATATAGGTATGGATGTCATCTTATTTCCTATCATCATACAAATAATAACTTAACGAACAATAAAACATGGAAAGCTAAAGATTTATCCAATTCAATAAAACAATTGTATAAAATAACTTATTTAGATAGAAGCAATTTTATCGAACTACATACTTTAAATTGATACAACGTTTTAACTTATGAACCGATTCTGATAAATTTTAGATTGTAACAAACAGAAAATGTTTATTATCTCAAAACCCAATAGTGAAAACTACATTTAAATCGGTTGAGCCGTTTCTGGGATTAGCTTGAACAAACGCACAGACAAACAGACAAAAAAACATATCAAAAAAACTATTAATGCCCCCAGTAATAGTTTTCCTGATATGTCGTCCATGCACAGACACCGATCAGTTACGATTTTATTATAAGTATAGGTAGGTTAGTTTCGATAAAAAAATATTGCCTATTTCATCATTTAGCCTGCTGTATCCCGCATATAGCGTGAAGCTAATAAAAAGCATCATTATGTATTTTCAATAATCCTGAGACAACAAAAAAAAACATTAAATTTATATTTTAAACAATAAATTTCAATCTGTTAAGAACATTCGATAATGTTTGAGCGAGAAAATTAAAATAACATTTTCTAATACCTGCTATTTGCGACATGTTTATTTTTTCCAAATCAATTTAAGTCTTATATCTGAGGTACAAGGTTCAATTCCGTTTATTTATGAGTTAAAAGCTAAAGTAATATTCTGTGTTAATTCATTGTAAGACATTTCTTATGTATACATATATTTTATTCTTTTGTCAAATGTATACCTTTTTATTTGATAGATTTTTTAGACAAAAAAAATACATCGTGAATGCGATAATAAAAAAGAAATCGTACTGAAAAGAAATAAAAGATAAGAGTACTTTTGTAGTATATTTGTATAGACTATAAGGTGGTAGTAAGTTTGGATGACTGTAAACACGACAGTTTGTGGGTTCGATCTCTACTCGAGAAAATGAAAAATTTAATATTTTCATTTCTTCGCTATAATGCCGATGGAAAGTACTGCGTTGAGTCCCGCCACTCAATATACAATGTCTAAAAAATTTGACGGAAAATGGGAAACAGAGAGTGAGTAGAGAGTATTAAGACACTAAGTTCCCTTTGCGTGCGAAAAAACTATGTATAACGCTCAGAAATGCTTATTAAATAAATATATTATTTGAACTAACTTTAATTTACGGCTTCAACGTTAAGATATTAGAATAATATTACTCGATACATTCAAAATCAAAATATTAAAAAAAAATGCAATTTCCTCTAATTCAACACGTAGGTACAATTCAGGTAGACTTTGTATACTTCCAGAACATACAGATCATAAAAATGTTTACAACCCTCATAACTCCTGTAACCTGTGCTGAAAAATTACGAGAGAGCTTAATGAAAATATAAGTTATGTATACTGGAGTCGCCTTTTATGGCCGACGCCTTAGTTAATTTGGCCAAATGCTGGATTTTCATACACTTTACAGCTTATCCGAATGGGATTGTTTTTAATTTTGTATTGTAATGATATTATTTTACAGGAACAAATTATTTAAAATCAATATTTATAGGTATACTATAGAAAATTCATCCTTCGCGTCATATTTGTTACTAATCTGAATTACTTCTGTGTTCTGATCACAAGATAATTTTAAGGAAAATACTTCCATCCACCCATCAGCCTTTCAACGTCCACTGCTGGACATAGGCCTCCTCTAATTCTCGCCACTCCGCCCGGTCCTGCGCCCTTTGAATCCAGCGGATTCCCGCTGTCTTTTTAAGGTCGTCGGTCCACCTGGATGGAGGGCGACCTGTGCTCCTTTTGCCGAGACGGGGTCGCCATTCCAGGACCTTTCTTCCCCATCGGTTGTCGGCCCTCCTGACAATATGGCCTGCCCCTTCAGCTTGCAAATTTTGAGAGCTATGTCGGTAACCCGCGTTCGTCTGCGGATTTCATCATTACGAATACAGTAGGATAATACTTATATAGAAAGAATTAAAATCAGCTTTATGCTGCATTCCGTAAACAGCAGGGTAGGCAAAGGGAACGGAGTGTTTTAACACTAGGTTCCCTCTGCCCACGCTGCTGTTTGCATTCGGCAATGAGCTTATTTTATTAAGTTTTGACAAATTAATCAGAAATTAAAATCCTTTAAGCTTTATTTTATCTGTACATGATTTAACACAATCGAGAAATTTTTAATCACTTAAAAGTCAATTTTAATTACTTTCGTTAAAATAACAAGATGAACGATGTAAAGTATTCAGATCACGGCTTTAAATGTGGACGCTTGTGGCAATTTAACCCAAAAATTAATGTTTTCGCCATCCTCTTCCTCTTCGAGATATTTTTTGACGATATTTTTGAATATCTCTTTTTAAACGTGTGAAAGATTAATGTTATGCATGTCGTTTATCTTTCGTTGAATTCGTTCACAATGGGTGCGGGGTGTATTATTAATAGGTTAACTTTTATTATTTTAGCTTGTTATTTCTCCCATCTTCCCATCTCACACATATAAAGGGTAAATGGAGAAATCCTAGTGGTGAGACACTCCGTTCTCCGCTTCCAAATTACAAATTCCAAATTACATGGCATCGTGAAACCTTTTTTTTTTATCTTCACGCTGTATGCTGTACATAGCATGGTAGGCATGAGGAACCTGGGAACCTGAGTTAAAACATTTTGTTCACTTAAGATGCTTCCTTTTCTCACTTTCCGCCAAAGAATTATGATATACTAATTTTTAAGATGCTTTTATTAAATCAACTATTTGTAATAATTGTATTATTAAGAAATTTGTCAGCTATACGTAGCTATAGTAGCAATACATTAAGATGCTATCAAGGTATCATCGTTGTGGTGTGATGATGGTATCAGGATCTGAATGTTAGAAATAATTTAGGTTTAATTTGAGGTCACCACCGCCCAATTTTCGAGATATTGTGTGCTGAGCAGCAGAACTCAGCGCCGTGCTATGTCTTGTTACCAGAGCGAGAAAATGAAAATAATTCATTCTTGAGAATTGAACCCGCAACCGTTGTGCTTACAGCCGTAGCCGTAAAAGTAAAATATTCATTACTAAAGTGAGTAAAAGCTCTTAGACACATCTAGACCACCCAACTAAGCTCTGAAAGCTTCTAAATACTAAGCTTTATTTATGTAAATAAATGATATTACTAAAATAAATTCATACACCACGTACGTACTGTTTGTTGTTATTTTTCTCTCGTTTACTTATATGATTTAAACAAGACTAAAAATTAGGAATAAAAACCGTAAGATCTCTCACTAAAACTTTCCGTCAAATATAACGTCCGTATAAAGAAAATATATTTTTTTATCAATTTACTCATTAATCGGCTCAACACACAATGACCTCGCGAATTCAGCGGAAAGTAGAGAACGGCAAGGTCTAAATGTGAACGGACTTTTTTAACACTACGGTCACAGGTTCCCTGTGCGTATCCTGCTATTAGCTGCATACAGTAAGCTATATTAAAATGGCTCATAAATTAAAATTTCACTAAAAAATCAATATACATATTATATATTTATATTATTATTTAAAATGTTTTGCACGTTCTTCCCGCAAATATGAAAGTAGGCGAGGGATTTACATTCAAAACACTATTCTCCTCATTCGCCGAAATTCAAAACATGCGTGTTATAATAATTTAAAATGCCTATTTCCCCGAATATGAATTGAACCCACAACCATCGCATCTACACGATTGTTTTACTTAAAAATGAGTAGAAACGGCAAATAAACTGATTTATCAATACATTCTCCAAAACTAAGCTTTCTATACAAATGTTCTACGGAAATAAATTCATAAGCTCTCGCCGTATACAGTTGGAACTTTCCACGTAAATATTATCTAATAAATTCAATAAAAGCTCGCATACAACTTTGCCCATTTGTCTACGATTTCCCGGACTTACCAATTTGTTATTTATTATGAGTTTTATGTTCTATAATAATTTTGTGATGGTCAATTTTGTTATTTAAATGTATGTATTTTTTTTAGCTTCACGTTGCATCCCGTACATAGCAGGATAGGTAGAGGGAACCCGGCGTTAAGACACTGTTCTATTAAGACATTTCCGTTCTCAATTTTCCGTCAAATTATGGAGGAAACGTAAATATTAAATACTAGCGGCCCACTCGCGGTTTCACCCGCGTGAACTATGGTTATTATTAATTTCTGTCTCCATGGCTACGTCCTAGTGACGTCTGTGCAAAATTTGACACTCCTAGCATTTGTAGTAACGAAGTTTCATACAAACTTTCAACCCCAAAAACAACCCCTTAGAAGTCGAATATTGCAAATTCCCGTCTTAGCGAGCACCTACGTCCTATAAATAACTCCTATGCAAAATTTTAGATTCCTAGCTCTGGTAGCTTCTGAGATTTCGTGATGAGTGAGTGACCTTTCGATTTTATATATATAGATTTCTTTTCCTCGAGTGGGAATCGAATCCACACTCTGTCGCACTTACAGTCGCACGCACACCCCTGGGCCACGACTGACCTCTTACAACTCTCCGTTAGTGACGTATATAACGTAACGCAATAAGAACATATAGCTTTATTGGTATTTCAAAGGATACCAATAGGTGGTTATTCGAATGCTGCAGATTCCATTTTTTTTCTTTACATTTTGTGTCATATTTTCGTATCTCTCGTATTTATGGGGATGGGCCAAGAGTACATGGTGTTTTTCTTTTTTTAGTGAAAATTACTGCAAATATACTTTGAACGTACGTGCCTTATTTTGGTTCCGTTTTTTGTTAAGCTTACTATGATTTATTAATTCTTCATTAAAATAGAGTCACAGTATTTTCTTTTTACTTTTAAGTTTCTATACAACTGTCAATGCGTTGCAAAAGTACTCTCAACAATGTAGGACTGGAAGAACCCATCCAAAGGAACTCAGTGTAAGAATAGTCTATTTTCTAGATTACGTTTATTTTGTAGACATTGTGAGTTGAGTGGCGGAACCCAACGCCGCAACAAACCAGTTTTCCTGGAAAATGTACTTACTTTAGTTAGTGAATTGTGACTTTTAGTTTATTGGTATTAAATTATAATATATCAGCACTTTCATTAATATTTTACCAAATTACGCTAAACTTTCTAGATACTATAACAATAAGCTTTTTTATAGAATTATATATAATTTATTTTAAACGATTCTATAGAAAAATAAAGAGAGAGGAGTTTTCCTTGTTTAACCTATTCAATACAGAGGAAACGAAAAACAAATAAAAATAAAATATTCAACAAACTCAACTACATTCTATAGGAAAACGTGTAAAAACTGAAACGAAATTTATCGTCCTGATTATTAAAAATGTGTTAGGTTTTACATTTTTAATGATCCTAGAGCCTTTTTTAAAAAAAAGTAAACTATCTGTGCAAAATTTTATGACATCTCTTATAGAAAACCTTGTATGACTTTGGATTTACTTTACAAATTCAAAAAAAAGCTGCGTTGGTAAATTCTTTTAGCTTGACGGTGGACCCTGCATATAGGATAAGTAGAGAGAACCTAGTGTTGCTGGTTTAGTTATTTTTAAATTTTTACTATTATTTGGGATAAATCTCAAAATCAATATTACATGTTGAATTAGTTCCGAAGACAACGCTTTTTTTTTATAAATATGAACCTGATTCTACGCCTAAAACTGGATTCAAATAAAGGACCTCCTTAATGTTTAATTGCACAAATATGAAGCTTCAAATATGCATTTTCCTATCCTATCCTATATCTTATAAAACAAAGTCGCTTTTTGTGTCTGTCTGAACTTTCTAACTCTTCTTCTTCTAAACCACCCAACGGATTTGGATGCAGTTTTCACCATTAGGTCGAGTATTTCTCAGGGAAGGTTTATATATAGTTTATTATTTGTACATTTTTATGTAAATTAACATAAATACGATAAATGTGTATAAAGTCCTACCCGTTCAGACACTTTGGCGCATGCGCTGCTTTAATGGTAAACACTACATGAAAAAAATGTACTGGAGTATTGTTCCTCTTAATAAGATCTACAAAAAAGTCCGCGACGGCATATTCGTATCTTTTAAGAATAACGTGTAGTGATCATATTTCTGTCTAAAAATAGTAATTTCAATATATTTTTTATTGTGGGGGATATTTTTCCATAATGCTATTAATCCTTATCCTTTAAAATACTTTATTAAATTTCTACGTTAAACGAAGATAAAATTTGCTTTTTAAACTATTTCGAAATTGCGAATAGTTTTAGAGAAAAACGCATTTAATTATTGACACATCACGCCGTTCACACATCAGCTGTATCGAGTCAAGTTTCACTTATCCCTTACTCTCAGCATATAAATAAGTATAGTAGTTACGTTGGCCATTTAATGTAGATCAAAACTGTCTTTTCTGTTTTTCATTTTAATAAGTACTTTAGAAGTTGTTGCAATATCAAAAAATCCTTGCTGCGAAACGCGCCTCGCGACGTTATGCTTATACAAGCGAGTCCGCCGCGCCCGCCTGCCTTACACGCATCGGTGGTTCAGTGGTAGAATGCTCGCCTGCCACGCGGGCAGCCCGGGTTCAATTCCCGGCCGATGCATTCTATTTCATTTTCGTCACAGGCAGCTACGTAGTGCTTGCTTTTCATCAGGGACAGAATACCCTCTTCAGCATTAACCACAAGCTCAAAAAAAAAACCCGCCTGCCTCTATAGCAACGAAGATTTAGATGCGTTTGCACGTATTGGATAATTCGAGTTGAATGTATTATTTAATGTCATTTAACTATCTAAAAATAGTAATTTAAATATATTTTAATAAGTACTTGAAAAGATTAGTATCACAGATATAAAATTACGGTACCTACTAAAAAAATCCTTGCTGTGTAAAACAATTGGAAAATCCTTATTGAAACTACGAAAATGCGGGTTGCATTAGGGTTTAATTAGTATTCACATTATCTTAAGTGCTTTGCAAACATACATTATATGAATAATCCAGTAGTAAAAGCGGGCGAAGCCGCAATAGGGTCGCTAGTATAATAATAAAATATTTTGAGGCTAGTTGTTGCGAAGCTCGCAGGAGCCCAAGCGTACGACTGTAAGTGCGACCGGTTATGGGTTCGATTCCCCCTCTAAGAAATGATCGCTCGCTTTGGTAATGAGGCCAAGCACGGCGTTAAGTTCCGCCACTTTACCTGCAATACCTCGGTGGAAGGTGGAACGGAAACGGAAGTGTTTTAACGGAAACGGAGTGTCTTAACAATAGATCCCCCAGGTCCCTCTGCCGACATTACTGTGCGGGATACAGCGTGAAGCTAAAAAACAAAAAAAGTGATCATCGAATCTACAATTATCGTATTCCACTAGACTAACCCAAATTGCGTCAGGAGGGCAACCTGCATATATACGATACGACTAATGAAACAATTCATATAAAACGCTACATTTCAAATTCATTTGAGTTGGTTTTAATTTAAAGCGCGATGTAGCCCCTTGCGATTTGCCTGGATTACTGCGGGATTCTAATGCACGAACGTTTTTATTTCACCTGGTTCCGTGGAGAAATTAAATAAATATATATCTACCTAGTTCTAAATTATATATAATGTAGAGAAAATGGAGCAGAACTTAACTGTATAAATTACAGGTAAATTTGCTTTACGTAATTATAGTGACTAAGTTCCCAACGTTCACAGAATTTTCGAGTAATTAAAAATCAAAATAATTAATTCTCCTGAGTAAGAATCGAATTCACAACCGTCGCGTTAATTCAGATGCTGTGAAACAGTGGCAGGCATTTTTACTACGGAACTCTAAAGCGCGAACGGTTTTGTTTACACAATTCCGAGTAAGCTGGAAATAAATGACTCTCTTAGTTAATAGAGATTATAAGTAAATGATTTCTATTAATAATGAGTTTACTCAACGCTCAAATATGTTTGTATAATACTGAACGTTAATATAATTAACATAATATTCATCTTTACCATACTAGCTATCCATATTTTAGATTCTTATTTGCAGATAAAATAAGCGGCAGTGGAGAAATGTCTCATTGTATTGTATTGTCAATTCCCAGTCGTGGAATTAAATTATTTTCATTTCCTCCCTTTAGTAAAAAAACAAAACATGATGTTCAGCTCCGCCACTCAACATGTAATGTGTATGTCTTAAGACCAAGGTTCCTCTCCTAATCTCGCTACATGCGAGATTTAAAGCGAATCTAGAAAATGATTTAATTGTGTTTGATGGAATGTTTACAATTCTTAATATAGAAAACAACATTTAAAAACACGACATTTTCTTGCAAAATACGACGTTAAATTCCGCCACTCAACACATAATAAATTAAAATTTAGAAAGTCTAAAATGAAGTGTCTTAACACTAGGTTTTTCTGCTTATCCTGTTTCAAAAGTATAAAAATCAATTGAAACAATTTTATCATTACTCTACGTAACCCCAATAAATTTTTCAAACAAATTGAAATAATGTAAACGAGTGGGCGCTATATACGTAGTCGTACAGTTCGTATAGACAAATTAATTTTTACAAGCGCCTCTCTTGTTCTGCTACATTAAATCGGTTTAATTAAACAAATAAATAAATCAGCTTCACGCTGTATCCCGCACACAGCAGGGTAGGCAGAGGGAACCTAGTGTTAGGATACTCCATTCCTCACTTTCCACCCTATTCTGGAGGTATTGTGTGTTGAGTGGCGGAACTGAAAGCCGCGCTTTGCCTCGACACCAGAGCCAAGAAATGGAAATATAAACTTAGATAAATATTTCATCTCCTCGAGTGGGGATCGAACCCACAACCATCGCGATACAGTCACACCCTTGTGCCCCCCATTTGTAAAACAATATTAAAATCGGTTAAGTGGCAATAGAAGTGAAAGAAACAGTAACAGAGAGAAAGGCAGAATGCTTAGTAGTTAGTGTTTTCCGTTTTCCTCTACCCTATTATTACACACGAAGCCAACTAAAATACCATTATACGGTCAATTTATAACTCAAACTGAAAGCTATCGTACAAATTCAATATTATATTTATATTTGTTTTGCTATGATTTAAAACTTTTAAATCTATTTACATTCTCCATTTCCGTTAGCCGAGGAACAATCGGTCAACGTCAGGACGATGTATTTGCTCTATCGACCTCTCGGACGACATTTCGACGTCTTTTATTTTGAAGCGATTTCACTGTGCAGAATAAATAGTAAATTTATTACGTTGAGGCCTTCGTGGCGCAGCGGCACGGCGTGTGACTGCAAACGGCCACCTATGGGTTCGATTCCCACTCAGGATACTGAAATATTTTGATGACTTGCTCTGCGAATAATCGACATAGTATGACAAAATTACAATAAAACACAATTCAAATTTAATAAAAAAAATAATAATACAACAATGACCTTTGTTTAAACAGTGATTTAAATGATTTTGGGACTTTTGTCATGCCCGATATTGGTCAGTGAAGAATTACATAACCGAAGCCTTAACAGTACGGTAATTGGGGAAAAAAGGATTACAATGAAAAGAAATTTTCAGTACTGAAGTAGTCAGCAGTGTCATGAAGAAACATACATTATTTCCTCAAGTAAGCAGTGGTAAAAGAAACAACCCATACTAGAGAAGAATAAGTATTTTACTAATCATAATAACTAACCAAAAACGAAGCTAAAGACATATCTTAAGTATCAATAATTTGGACCATTCCTCTCACACATCCAAAGTACTCCCAGAACGGTCATAATTACATAAATACCAACAATTATTCTCCAACAACAGTACCAACAATGACTAAACGACGCCTCGCTTCGCCTCGCCTCGCCTCACTTCGCATTCAACAAACTTTGTCCGCAACAAATGAATGGGTAGATATGAATATGTATTTATTAAGTTTTAGGATTCAGTTCCATAGGAATTTTGCTGCTATATTTTCTTTATAAGATTAGAATAGATACTATACAAGTATAAAGGGTATATATATTTTAAGGAACATCTCTGTATTTTTTCTATTACTCTGCAACTCCCTAAGGGAGCTTAGATATTCCGTTCCTCACCACCACCCAATTTATGAAACATAGTGTCTCAACCGAGAAATTATTCATTCCCTCGATTGGAAATTGAACCTACAATCGTCGTATTACAGCCTGATGGCCTCATATACCTACTTACTTAGCTCCTCTGGTGCTGCATGGTGTCGTGGGCGGCGGTGATCATCATCAGGTGACCCGAACGCTCGTTTGCCTAGTCCTTTTTCCATAAAAAAAATATATATATACAAAAGCAAAGTTGAATTTGTCAACTTCAGTGTAAAACAAGAAATATTACCAGTACAATGACAAATAAGTCAAAGGACCGCGAGTCTAACACCAGCACCCACTACCCATACATTATACTAAACAAATAAGGAGTTAAAGTTCTGAAGGCGAGTCATTATAAGCTGTTTAAACTAGACCAACTACTCAGATCGTATTATTTCATATCCTCGCACGTGCCTATCTTGAGACGTCTATGCCTAAGTTTGCTAAAATATTTAAATCACATTTACATGAATTTGATGGTTTTCATCATCTGCACATACATATAGTTATAAAACTCTTCTGTTACTGAATGACTGACCGGTGACAGTAACGCACACACAAAACTAACGGTCTTTGGAACTGGAAATTTGATAAATAGGGTAGGTTAGGGAGTCTAGGGGAATACTTAGACAGGATTTCTCGAAATTCCAATGGGAACAGGAAAATATGGGATTTTGCCTTTTATGTCCTAAAGTCCCGAAACAAAATTGTGGGCGTCATCCCCTTCAAGCTTTGTCCTGTTTATAGGAAGGCAGGCAAAAAGAACCATCAGTTTCAAGACACTCCGATCTCCATTTGCCTATACATATATGCTATATGTTGATCACGGACATATAGCAGCAATAGCAATATAGCAGCAATTCAACGCCGCTCTAGATCTTTGGGATGATGAGGGTGATGAAATAACTCATTCCCCTGAGTAGGATCGGAAAGAAGAAGCGTAGGTTTTTTGGCAGCGGAGTACGAGCAATACGAGGTTCCCTGGCAACCCATATGTGAGATACATCGTAACGCAAAAAAAATGTCCCCAGGAAAAACCAGATAAACTACTAGCCAAAAAGCTATAAATTATACGCGTTACAACAGTTTCGGCATTGAAAGTGAATTGGTTGATAAAAGTTCGGCTTACACTGTAACATCCCCTCTTCGGAGAGGCTTATCTCATAAAATTCGTGCTATCGTCGTTTTACGTGACACAGTTGTTACATATTAAAATAATTTAGTGGGTAACTACTTCGATTTCAAGTTGGAGTAACTAATAAATATACTACTATACCTATAATTAAAATTTCAAAAGCATATATAATATAAGTAATATAATGGATATAACAGATCTATATATATAAAAGGACTTGTCCTCACTGACTGAGGTAAGACGCACGCACAGCCGTAACCGCTGTGCGTAGAAACGTGGAATTTGGACAGATGTTTACTTTCGTAATCTGGACATCCACTAAAAAGGGATTTTGAAAAATTTTAATCCTAAAGGGGTGAAATAGGGGTTGAAAGTTTGTATGGAAAAAAAATTAAATCGGCACCGATTTTTATAAAATTTGAAATTTAGATTTTTAAAAGTATTTAATTGAACACGTGTTTCATCGTTTTCTAGAATTCTCCCCCTAAGGGTGCAAATAAGGGGTTGAAAATTTGTATAGATTTTTTTTAAATCGGCACCAATTTTTATAAAATTTGAAATTCAGACTCTTAAAAGTATTTAATTGAACACCTGTTTCGTGGTTTTCTAGAATTCTTCTCCTAAGGGTGCAAATAAGGGGTTGAAAGTTTGTATGGAAAAATCTGTAAATCGCTACGATTTTTATAAAATTTGAAATTTAGACTCTTAAAAATATTTCATTGAACACATGTTTCGTGGTTTATTAGAATTCATCCCTAATTACGCAAGCGAAGCTGCGCGCGTCCGCTAGTATTTTATAAGATTAACATTAACAGTGGCGGATTTACACATAGGAAGCACTTATGTTGAGAATTGTCAGTTCGTAGCTTTTTTTTAGATTCACGCTCTATCCCGCACCTAGCAGGTTAAGCAGGGAACCTGGGAACATGGTGTAAAGTCACTTCGTTCCCATTAGAATACTTTCCGCGGAAATCTGGAAATATTGCGTGTTTGCTTACCGGATCGAGGAAACGAAAATATTAAATATTTCATTCCCTCGAATGTGGCTCGAACCCACCACCTGTCGAGTTTATAGTGTTTCGCTCGGGTGTTGCGTTTCGCCACTGAACACGCAATACCACCAGAATTCGGCGGAAAGTGGGAAACGAAATGTCATAACACTAGGTTCTCTCTGACTACTAACTGATTTTTATACTCTTTTAAGTCAGATTTTTATACTCTTTTAAGTCAGACTGAGTAATTATATAAAGTCTGGTTCTACTAAAACTCTTAGGGCAAAATCTCAACTTTGGAAATAAATGCATTCTTAAACTGAATCAGTTTCTTAAACATTAGAGTACATTTCTTCTAAAAACAAGGGATTTTTCGTAAGTTTTAAATGAAATTGTAAGACTGGATTAATCACGTATATTTAGTTAGTACTAAATATTCGACTCGTCTGCAGCTTCGCACGCCTAACCTATACATTTTTTATTACACGCTTTATTTCACGCTGTATCTCGCATGTAGCAGTGGTAGAAGTGGTAGTGGTAGTAGGGTAGCAGAGGGAACCTAATGTTAAAACACGCCGTTCCCCACTTTCCGCCCAGTGCCACTATAGCCTCAATACGATTATAGTATTATTTAAGTGTATTTGGGGAAAATCGGTAGGTTTAGGGTTTTATTTATTTTTGCTCGGGAAAACTGTCGTATTTAATAGAAAAATTATCTCATATTTATCTGAGTGGTAGAAGCTCGCGTGCGGTAGGTGCGGTTTTTCTCGTGTAAATTTCAATCTATCTATGCTGATCCACATCCTCCTATATCTTTCAGTGAAAGTCATATAAAATCGCTTCAGCTGTTACGGAGATTAGCCCGAACAAAGAGAAAGGCCGACAAACAATCATTTTTAAAATCCTTGTGTGAATAAGTATAGAGAGATAATGAAAATATTAAACATTTCATTTCCTCGAATCAGAATTGATCCTACAACCTATCACATTATACAGGCTTGTATCACAGGCTTGTACCCCTGTTACACGACTGACTTCATCATTTTTCCCAGTTTGTTATAAAACAAAGCGAAAATAAATTGATGAATGTATGAATTGAATGTATCTCCAGATTTTACCCTCCGTTTCAGTAGAGCATATGGATATACTTACTTGATGCAGAATATGCGTGAAAATAAATACAAATACCTTATTTTTCACTTAAACGGCTAAAATCACATGAAATTTAGTTTCGTGAAGACTAAAGAAACCTTTTAAGGGTAATTTACGGCGCGTCCCGAAGAAAACATTTACGGCGGGACGTGACGCGATCAAACTGACGCCATCTTGCTTTTTATGACATTTTGATTTTTTTTCTTTTGTTAACTTCTTACAGGCAGTGACAATGTTTTATACTTGATAATTTTTTTTAAGTAATATTTAGCTGAAAATTATAAAAATAATAAGAAGAAGCTATAGTGGCGTAGCGAAACAGCGCCTAACAATTAATGCCAAATTTCAAAATTCTACACCGCTAGTACGCGAGCCGAGGTCCGTGTCTCGCCCGTGACCTCGTGTTCGAGGATACCTTTAGTGACACCTGTAAAAATATGAACAATCCAAGAAGTCATTCAGAGATCCTGAGGTCTTCTCACTCGGCCTCCCACCAAGCTCGGTGACACTGTAAAGGCACACGGTCGAAAAAAATATAAAAATTATACAGTTCATCAGCGCCAATATCAGAATATTTTTCTTTAAACATATTTTCACTATACCTGCCCACCTACCTGTAAATATAAATTAATTATCTATTGTCGCGTCACACACAAAGCTTTTATCTCTGGTGCCAATTATTTTGTAATAACACGGCGGGCTAACGCAATTATTACTTTAAATTGAACGTAAAATATTCTCAGCAAATGTTTGTGTTTTATTATCTTTGTACGACGTACGCTACGTACGGTTTGTACTGATAACGTTTTATGGCGATGAAGGTAATGTATAGAAATTATAATTTGTAATAATATGTGATGTCATTGTGGCGTCTTATGAGATAGTGCTTGTGACTTTTTGTCAGCTTCCCGTTGTATTCTACGTATAGTATGCTATACGTAGAATACAATAGGAATACAGACAGAACATAGCGTTGAGACATTCTGTTATCACTTTTCGTCCTCTATCCTCTATCTAGAAAATCAAAATGTTAAATACTTTATTCTTCTACGCCCAATGTTAATAATGTATCTCCTATCTCCAGTTAACGTCAATCTTGTATTGTCCGACATGTCTATCCAATCACTAACCTGCATGCCGTCCTCCATCTCTGTCTATTTCAATCTATGGTTGCAATTTATGGATTAGGATTGATTATTAACATTGGGCGCTAGTGGACATTGAACCAAAGTTAAACCCAGTTTAACCGTCGCGTTTATCGCACGCTAGTATCCCTGTAGTTATTCTTATTTCAACAAACACAAAATTAACAATACAGACATACTACTCATAAACTATAAAATATATTTTTACAGATGAAATATACATTCCTACTGCTATTGCTGGAAGTTCTAACATCGTTTGCAATATCACAGGAGTATCAAGAAAAGCCTATATTTCGATACTTGCTGGCCCCTTCTCCTGATTCGTGCAAATGGTGTAACATGCGGCCCCAAAGGGTTGTCAGAGACAGTGTGTTGTTACCTAGGGTGGTAGATTTATTCGACTTACCCATTTTTGCTAATTTAATCCAAAACAGGCAGGATAATAGAGAAATTATTAAGAATATTATTAAACTTCTTTAAAATGAATTAATATTCAATTATAAATAAAAATATTTTGTACGTTTTTATTAAATTTGAGTTACAAAAAATAATTCCGGAAATTGCAGCTACACCCCTACGAAATAATAAAATATATAATTTTATGTGGATTACTTTTAAGTGAGGCCGTCTTGGACAAGCGGCAGATTACTCATGTGAACACGACGCATGTGGGTTCGATTTCCACCCGGGGGAGTGAATTTATTTTGTAGAAAATTATTATTTTCAATACGTTTAATAAATGTTTCACTGCCGTAATATTTAATAATGTTTATGCTCATGTATCTAACTAACCATTTTGTAAAAATGTTAATTAAAATCTTGAATAAATGTACATAAAACTATCTAAATTGTAATCAATTTGTAAAAAGTAGTATCTTTTAATGTTATTGTTTTATTGAGTACCATTGTTAGATGGGTTTGTTTTATTTTCAGGGTTCCGTACCTCAAATGGGACAAACGGAACCCTTGCAGAAGCACATCACGTCTGTCAAGAATAGTTAAGTCGAGATCGCGTGGATGTATCCACCTGAAATTAATGTTAAATAAACATTCAAACAAAAATAATAACCTTTTAAGTCAATGTAATCAATAGATACACGCTTTTATGCATCATTTCTGTTGCATTTTGTATAAAATCGATGAATAAGCAAAACCTATAGGGTACTTCTCGTGGACCGTTTTTTGTTTGCGTGTCCCGGTGTCCCAAAACATGCCACTGGGACGTACACGGTAAAAATGTCCCATTTTTTGGAATGCGATATAAATTTGATCGGTCGAAATAAATTTATCTGTGATTATCGTAGTAAGCAAAAGGCGAAAATATTAAAAGACTGAAAGAAAACACTGCTATAATAAAAATGAAATCCACGCAAAAAAACGAAAGTCATCCTAAAACACGAAAGCACACCTAAAAAGGACGAAAACCATTCTGCAATGTTCTGTTAAGTAACGAATAGAGTACCTTAATACAATTTTCTCTGCCTGTCCAACATTTTTGGTAAAAAAAAATACATTTTAAATATCAGCCATTGGAAATTTTAAAGAGAAGAATAGATATTAAATTTATATGAACATGACTTTTATTCGTATACTTAAAAACTGAACCACGATGACGTCATACATGCATAATTTTAGTGTAATTGAAATGACGTTAAAATAATAAACTGACTTTTTTTCAGATGAAATTGAATTACAATTACACATAACTATTTAATAGCAAAAATAATTGAAATAGAAACGTATAGAATGTTTGTATTAAACCTTCAAAAGGCAATATGTATATTTTTACTCATTTCTACAATTCAATCAAGCAGTGGCCTAAAACTCATCGATTTTAACAAATTTCGAAAAGAAAATGATGAAAATTTGGCACTTTTAAAAGATATCGTAAAGGCTGTACCGGAAATGATTAAACTAAATAGATTAGACAAAGAAATTACTGGTAAAGATGAAATGAAAGTGTTATTAAAAACAATAGTACCACATAAGAAACCCTATACAATAGAATATGATGGAAAATCAAATGCTTTGTACATACCCTTCATAAGAATACATAAAACACAAAAAACGAATCAAAATCCTAATATTTATGTAATTACTGAAGAATCAAAGAAAGTTAACAATAAAAAGAATTTTGTAGAACATGTTAGAGCACTTAGTGGAGTTAAAGACAAGATGAAATTACAAAAACATATTGACTTATTAACAAAAAAACTTAAAAATCGTATAGATATGCTAAAAAAGTATGACACATTGGTACATTTACTTAAGGACATACTAAGGACTCCGCAATTCGAGAAGTCTGGTGAGGACAATGACCCCTCAGCCCCTGGGACCTTGGCAGAGGACGAGATGCAGGAGACTCAGAAAAAACACAAAGTGTGGATACCACATTATTCACCGTGGAACTATTGGACGGTAATATTCTTTCTTAATTTATAATTTTACTAGTTAGTACATCGTGTGAAGGTTGTGGGCTCGATTTTCAAGCGTTGGAATAAACATGCTCTGGTAACTAGAGCAAAAGGCGTAGCCGCGTAGTTCCACTACTCAACACAATGCCTTGAAAGTTATGCGGGAACAGAGTGTCTTAACACTAGGATCACTCTGCTTGTATATCTATGAGGGATATAGGTGACGCAAAAAAAAACACATTAACAAACTATTTTTATTTCAGTATAAGAAAACAATTCATCAAGACGTGTGTCCAGGAAACCAAGTCAAAATGGGCAACATGTGTATATGGGTACCACCACATTAGACACAATATAAGCTTAATTGAAAAATATAGTTATTCTTTATTTTCTTTACCAAAAGGTTTGGCACCCTGTACGCTTCGCTCGATAGAATTGTTTAAAAAAACATTATAACAGTGCTCCTCATGCACATTTTTGTTTATTTCAATATAATAATAATCTAATAATGTGAAGTGGCGCAGGTACAATTTCGTCGTCATTCTTGGTTCGATTCCCACTTGCGGGGGAATGTAATATTTAATATTTTCATTTCCTCGCCCTGGAGTTAAAGCGCGGCGTTGAGACCGAGTGACTAAATTCTTTCCCAGGTTCCCTCTGTCCACCCTACCATGTGCGGAATTTGGCCTAAAATAACCAAATAAAATACTAATAGATATTAATGATATATTTATTTGAAATTACAAAACATACATTTTACTTTCAAAGCATTGAGTTTTAAGCTAAAATATAATCTATAACAATATTTTATGAGTTAAATATATTTTAATTCGTTATAATAATGAAATAAAATATCCTTTTTACTAATTTTTTCTTAAATTTTAACTTTAACTTTAAATAAAAAAACATTTTTTAATATAGTAACATTATAAATAAGAATATATTATAAATGCCAATAAAGAGAGCAAATTAATGGCACAGCCGTTTTACTTAAGAGATTCCTTAAATGAGTGGAATGTTTTTTAAAAAGTATAATCAAAATATTACAAATGAGAATTATATTTTATATATTAAGATATAATTACTCCTATATCAGATTTATTAAAACAAAATAATTAATCTTTTCATAAAAAATAACGTTTAAGCCTAAAAATTTCAAAGCTAGACTTCATCACTTTCTATTGAGTGATAAAAATTGACATTAAAGTGACAGCTATTTTTTTTACTATATTTGTTTCAAGTTTAGAATTATTAATCGAAATGAATTGTGTACAAACATGATATATCTCTTTATAATAAAGAAAAAGAAATTAGAAACAAAAGTAATCTGATATGATATTTTACATATTATTTATATTAAAAGTGCATATCAATAACATAATATCAAATCAAAATAATTTCTTACTTAATTTACCATAGCCTATCCAACGTAGATGATCATACTCCCCTCATCCCCAACTTTCCCACCAATAAAAGGCCGTTCAGATATTACGTAATGCAATGTTAATTTTTTTGACATCCCATACCCTATGCTCTCCCTTTCTTTTGTATATAAGCATTATGTAACACTCAGACACAATACATATACTATATAGATTTAAACTGAGTAACAATTATGTTAGTACTGTCAGTTGTTTTTATTTAAATATAGAATATGATAGCGACAGTCGACTCATACGTTTGGGAGCTATGACGCTATAGATGTAGATAAACACACACAATTGCATTACGTAATACTTGAATCGACCCCTATCCCTTCTCCTAATTACCACCCTTCGTTTTACCCCCTCCGCAATTCCTTCTCTCTATTGCCCCATCTCCCCATCTACATCAATACATAAGTGGGAGCGGCTTGCACCCCACAATTATCATCTCTGGCCGCCATTAAAACGTAACCATCGTTCCCCCACAAGTTGGACCATGAGTTCTTGATTAGCCAGTATTTTGATCCATTTAGGACTCCGTAGCCCACAGCTAGAACCGCGTGGTCGAGCTGGTCTACTTCATTTTTGCTGAAATTTTAATAAAAATTATAAAATTATCATTAAATCCTTCCTACTAATACTATAAATTAGCTTGTGAGGCTAATTGTTTGTACTACTTACACGCAAATAAAGAACACAAAAATAAAATTTCACAGTAATAAACTTTTGTGTATTCGAATCCACAGCAGCAGTTCTATAATTAGTGACTATCAATTTAATGTATACATATATAGTCTGGCAAATATGTTATTGATAATGGGAAGCACGCGCGGCAAATTGCGCAGAAAGCGTATTTTGATGTCTGCACATAGACACCCCCTCACGCCGGACCGATTCCCCGTAAGGGCTCGCGGGGAATCGTTGCGGGGTGTGACCGGGCTACGGTACAGTCGAGTGCAACGCTATCAGTTCATTACTATGAAATATGAATATAATATCATATAATGATAGCATCATATATACGGAATGGCGTAGTAGAGCATATTTTTCTAGTAATATTATAAAAATTAGTAAAAAACACCAAAGCAACATGCAAAATGAACATATGGTAAATTGAAAAATTAAATAAAAAACTGAATTAAATTATTATAATGAGGCCACATACAAATCTTCTCAATCCAAATTCAATAAAAAAAGTAAAATTTAAAAAGTAAATTTAATATATAAAATAAGCAAACAAATACAAGATTTTGGCGTTAGGCAACATGCAAAATCAACTTATGGGTAAGTAAAAAATTTTTTAAATAATGGAAATAGAGGTCTTAACAAATAAATTATGTTAATAAATTATATCTCCAAATTAAATCAAAATTTTATTACCGTTTTATTTAAAACGTTAATTAATGCATGCAAGAAAGTAAAAAATAAAAATTGACAAATAATAAAGCAAATAATCAAAATGGTAAAAGGCATTTTTGTTTACAATTAATTATATTCTTGTTTGAACAATATAGAGTGAGCTCGATAGTACCTTTAAAGATGTGTGGGTGCGAATTTCCTGTAAGGACGTAGCGCTCACACTGACGCAAATGGCAAACTATGGCAAAGGGATACCGCACTCTCATTTTTTGTACCTCAAAATTTATTGAAATAATTTACCCAATATTATTTTCTTTTATATAATCTTTAAAAAGTTTAAATATTGCCAGATATTTCTTTATTCATATTGCATAGTTTATAAGCTTGTATTATGCACACTGAATGTTTATGTTGTACATAAGTGTGTATATAGTATATACACATATACGTAAATATCATGTGCCATTAGTTATATAAGCAGAAGCTTAGAATTGATTAATTATTTATTGACTCAAAAATGTTATTATACTTTTCGGGCTAGTCTTGATTTTATTCTCGACAACAATGTATGGAACAGCTGATTATTTTGCGATATTTAGATATCCTCATTAAATTTTCGTTTTGTATAATTTACTTCAACATAAACATGATTAGATATTTTAATTATCGTATAGGTAAATGTGATTTACTAAGCGTGAGGTAAAACAACATAACAGGTAACACTGATCGAACGTTCTCTGCGCATACATATACTGCGCAATTTACCGCGCGTGCTTCCCATTATCAATAACATATTTGCCAGACTATACGTATATTGTTATAATAATACTTACCATTTAGGATCATAGTAAACGCCATTGGAATAGAAGCTGAAACTCTTGTGGGAAGCATCAATGGCGACAGATATGGGACCGTGTTTGAAAATTGCCAGCTAAAATAAAATAAATAAAAAAATTTTTTTTAGACGTTTCAAGCATTTAACAGAATAGACAGTGAGGGCGAACTTAATGTTACGTAATTATATTTTCTTATATGTTTAAGTAAATATATTAATTTTCTATAGTGACTATCAAACTAGAAATCATCTAAATAATTTAATTTGATTTAAAAAATCTAGATAATTGTATTATGATTTATATAATTTAAAAAAAAACTTACTTTCAATGCGTTTTCGTTTTTAGCCGTCACGTTGACCCAACCTTTGATTGACGTCACCAGCGTCACGTTGTCGACATGACAGTAGCCATCCTGAAAAAAAAATATTAAATATTATAAAACTATAGTGTTCTTTTTATGAATACAATAAAATGTACCTTTTTCTCAACTTTTTAGACAGAGGGAACCTAGTGTTACGACACTCCCTGTTCACCCCACCTCGAGACATTGTGTCGTCAGCGGCGAAACTCAGCTATGCCTTGTTACCAGAGCGTAGAGATAAAAAAATAATTCTTTACCCCGAGTGGGAATCGAACTGGATCGAATGGACTATTTAAAAATATTGTTTTGGCCCTAACAAAATATTACATTTTTTCTTAAATATCTTTCATGATAAAGACAAAGATTCGTTATGATTTTATAATAAGTATAAATTTGTGAGAACGGAGGCGACTTCAATTTGCTCGTGCCACTGCGCCCCAAGAGCCTCACTCTGGTGTATACAAATAAATAAAATAAATATAATAATACCTGTCCCAAATAACCACCGTAATCTTCCTCGGTGGGTAGACCGTGTTTCATTATCCATTGGTACGCTCTGTAATCTTCGCCGCCATCGCATCCGTTGTTGCCGAAACTGAACGATACCAAGTTAATTATAAACAAAAGCATAACCCAACTGCATAAACTAGTAAACATATCTCAAAATCGATATTAGAATTGAGAGTGGTTTATAAATAAGGACCTAAGTAACACTAAAATAAACAAACACAACTAACCCCCAAGAACAATCAACAAGCGCCTGCTGACTCAATCGAACCAAGTGCCCTCCATTGTGTAGGAAGAGAGCTCCTTCCACTGCGCCTACTGTGCCAAACGACCAGCACGAACCACACACTGATTGATCTAAAATATAAAAAAGACACAGATAAATATGTTTAAAAATAAATCTAATACCAATTATAATAGTAAGTGTGAAAAAATATATTAAACTAGCGGCCCGCTCGCGGTATCACCCGCGTGAACTATGTTATTATTAATTTCTGTCTCCTCGACTACGTCCTAGTGACGTCTATGCAAAATTTGTGATTCCTAGCACATGTAGTTTCTGAGATTTCGTGATGAGTGAGTGACGACCTTTCGATTTTATATATATAGATTATAAAATAATTATTTTTTGTTTCACGCTGTATCCAGCTTAGCCCAGAGGGAAACACACCGAGACACTCCGTTCCCCAAGCATGGCGGAACTCAACGCCGCTAATTATTTTGATACCAGAACGAGAAAATGAAAATATGAAATAATTCATTCCCATGAAAGGGAATCTGGTCCACAACAACAGTTAGTAAATGATAAATAAAATAAAATATAACTATTTCCCGAGCGAGAATCAAACCCACAACCACCGTATGCAAAGTCATACGCGTTGTCAGTAAGTCACACCTTCAAAGACATACCTTTAACTGGAGTTACTGCTCCAAACAATCTCCAGTCGTATTCGGGTGGCAATTTCACGCTCATCTCCTCTAACATCGCTTCGCTGTACGGGAATGGAAGACCTGGGGACAATGAAAATAATATTTCATTTCGGATCACTCATTTGATTTATCAATGACGTAATTGTACTTTAAAAAAAAAGTTTAATTAATATGTACATGTACTTAAAGACTGTCTACGCCAATAGTGGGTTATACGAGATAAGATAGAAAAGTACCAGGACAACATAACATATTAAGAGAGACTTGCTCAGCTTGATTAGATAAAAGTAGCCCCCTTTACATAAAAAAGCAGATAATCCAAAATTAAATATAAAAAGTACCAGAACAACATAACAAAGTGGGGATATCTCACCTTGGTTGGGCCCGGAGTATCGTCGTCCGCGGAGAGCGGAGAGCTCGTCCTCAGTGCGGTCGGCGAGATGGTTCACCGACATCGTGAAGCCGCGACGAGCTCGGTTATTAGAGTGAATGAATCTAAAGAGGAAAAAAATATGATGTAGCCTTTATCTTATCTCACATTAATCGTCGATACAAATTTCGGTCGTTTTGTACATCGTACCCATACATCGTAACCCATCTCTAAATCTCTCTTCCTGGATAAAACAAGTGCAACTATTTAATAACAAAAATGTTCTTTTTGATAACCCATAACCATCGCGTGGTGCTTTGCGTGCCACAACGACCGCAAAAGTTTTTTTTTAAATTCAATTAATATAATCAAAAATATTAAAGATATTTTTGTGAAAAATTATTAACATACCTAAGATTCTGCCTGAAGATGTTAATCCTTTTTGCGTGTTCAATGTCAGATGCATATTGCTTGTTGTGTTTTATTTTGAATCTGTTGAAACAAAATATACCTATATTAATTCTAAAGAAAGGTTGCATTTTAATGAAAAAATTTAACTGTATTGTCGCGATACTGGAAACACGTTTAATAATTCATTTAAAAGTTTATAAAAGAAAAATACAAATATAGATACTTAAAATTGTTTACCAATAAAAATAAAATTTATTTAAAGAGGCAATCCAATATGTAATTTTAACATAGATTATAAATACATATAATATAATTTAATTTAAAACATAATTTCTTTATTTTAATGATAAAGACAAAGTAAAATTTCAAAAATATAATATGATTTTGAATTGTGACCAAACTCTCAATTTTACTTTACCTGTCAAATTCACTCTCGACATGACCATCGCGGACTGGATGAACAAATTCCTTCATAGGATTGAATGTTGCAAAGTGTTTTGATCCAGGTCCAGGGAAGGAAGTGCACTTGAACTCTGTAATAAATATACAAAGTTAATTTTAAGTATATTGCCACTAATTTCCGGCTTAATATAAGGTGGTCGAGGCGGAAAGCAACGCCGCAATATATCTTTGTAGTGCAAAAAATGTTAATAATTTAAATTTGTAATGGTTGGTCTTAAATGGTAAATCTTAATTGTAATTTTTATTTTTATTGCTCAAACTCTCCAAAAACTTTGCTTTATTAATTCACGTTTAAAAAACGACTTAAATACTCATTTAAGCCCTACGCGTTTTCCACAGTTTGTGTTTTTTTTTTTTATTTTATACTTTAATAAAAGGGGAAATTAAAGTTACACTAAACTAAAAACATAATACCTGGATCAACTTTAAAAACATCTTGATCAATATCATCCACATTGTAGTCCCTATAATCGATGTAATAGTGATCGTAGTGGGAACCTAGTAAGGAATTGAATCCTTTCATTTCGTATCTGAAAATAAAAGAATATTTAGCTTACAAGTACACAAGGCTATAAAGTGATTGTTAGTTGGTCATATAAGAATATGAGATCGAATGGAGAACGAACCGTGAACGGCACTAGAGTACCTCTCCTTGATATTCTTTTATACACCCATGGTGTATTTAAACTTCAAATTGCTGGGCACCGGAAACTAATGTTTTTTCTAGCCAGAATTAAAAATATGGAAATCATTTTTTCAAATACCGAAGCTACTATTAAAAATAATTAAATAATAATAAGTAATATAATAATAAAAAAATATTTAAAAAATACCCACCTCACAGGAATAGCAACGGCATCTCCCCCCAAACTCTTCCTGTATTTCACCCACATTGTATATTTATTCACTTTATCACCAATATTCATGACCATCCGCCATTTTGAAGTGTCAGAGTCTTGCATTGTTTCTGTACCTAAAATTATATTAAAGAAATTTATTAAATGCACATAATAACTTATAAACATTACAATTTAGGCCAGTTGTGGCGCAGAGGCACAAGCATGTTACTGTAGACCCAACAGGTTTTAGGTTCAATTCCGGATTTGAACATAGAATATTTTGGATTATTAGATGGTTGACAAATAGCCCCATGAGTAAGTCGATTAACTGGTTGTTAGCTAGTTGGAGCATTAATTAAAAAAATAAATTTGTCAACTCTAAGAGAATTGATCAATGTCAGTCAGTACGTAGATGTACTGACAATAACTTACCAACAAATTTGAAGTCAGTCATGTCAGGCAAAACTGACTGAATCCCGATGCTCTCATCTTTCGTACCGTTCACTTGCAAGCATGTATCACGATTTAATATTTGTTCTGTCGTTATTGGCGCTATCTGTGAATAAATATAAATTATTTATTCATTCTCCCGGCGTTAGGATCCACCACCGTCGCATTTACAGTCAGACGATACGCCGCTTTATTAATTAAACACTATAAAATTGTTAAATATCTATATTAAAAATTGCTCATTTTTGGCAAATCATCTTTAAAGAAGAAATTCTATGACCAGATTAAGGAAAAATTAAAAAAAGTTTGAGTTACGTTAATTTCATTCTAAATCTGTGAACTTTTTGTGAATAAACACGTGATTGTACGCAAGAAAGATTTAGCCATATTCGTCCGTATATTTATTTAAAAATGTAATACATAAAAAAACAAGATCAACGACCTATGAGCAACGAACATGTGTTAAATTCGTAATAGAATACAATCGTGACTAAAATTATTAACAAATAAATAGGTACCTTTCGAACTTAAATAAAAGAATAAAAACAGTTTTAGAAGATCTATTGCTTCTTTAATATACAATTACTTAACTTTTCAATGATTTAGTAAATGAGGCTAAAGAAATTCCGGATTAATTTAAGAACCCGTTTTCAAAAAAAGTTTAAAATCTAAATAAAAAGCTATGATAATCAAAACCAGAACCATAACATGAAAAGAATATTATAAAATATGAATAAAATATAAAAATTAAAACAAAATACCTTTATGGAGGTGCCAAACTGTGGATAGACAGAAGCTGAGAGCTGATAGGTTTTGACCATTGTGCCATAATAATCGATGCGAGATTTGCCATTTTTGCTGTCGAACCTGTTAAAACATTCTTTTTAATACATGTACGTAAACATCTCTGTACGGAGTTCAAATCCAACTCAAGGGAATTTCTTATTTATAAAATTAACAAAGAAAATAAAGCGCGGCGTTGGGTTCCGTCGCCCAACTCGGAAACGGAGAGAAAATGAAGAATGGAGTATCTTGACAATAGTACTCTACATCTACTGATCTGGATAATCTGGATATATTAATAAAGTATATTTTTTATGATAAATGTTATGAACTATAAATAATTAATTTACTAGATGTAACTAATGAAAATGATGCATTCTAGTTATATAATTTTGAATTCAAATTACATTTAATTAAATTAAAAATGTAACGAAGTTATAAGAGTAATTTATTTTTTATCAGTTATTTACAATTCAGAAGTTATTTTGTCATAGAAATATTTGTTGAGGCGACAAAAAGCTATTGGATTATGCCTACCAGCACGTTACCAGATTGGGTCAATTAAAATGTTTTAATTATAAGCAATTCCTCGAGTAAAGATCGAATGAGAGGCCGTCGTGACGTAGGAGCAAAAACGTGACTGTAACGCAGTTATGGGTTCAATTCCCACTCGGGGGAATAAATCATTATTTACTTATATTTTCATTTCTTCGCTCTGGTATCAAGGCAAAATCACGGCGTTGAGGTCAGGCGTCGGTCAGTCAATGCCTGGAAAATTCGGAAAGTGGAAAACGGAGTATCTTTACAGGTTGAGACAAAGCATGGCGTTGTTACTTAACATAGAATGTCTCGAAATTAGTGCAAAGTGTTGAAAGGAGGTTCTACCCTGATATAAGCAGGATACAGCATGAAATGTTATCTTATCATTTTACTTCAGCATTATTCATTTTTTTGTGTAATACTAAAAGATTAAAATATTTTAAGTATTTTTTTCCTATTAAATCAAGCAAATCTTGCTGTTACAATTTTTGTATCCAAAATTAGGTTAAAAAAATAACAGAATACAACAAAGTAAATTAAAATCTTAATCATAAGTTCAAAGACCTTTTATACAAACAATTGCTAATTACTAACACTTGATTAAATAAAGAATATTGAGTCACATTACACTGGTATTTAGGTATAATATTATTGAATTAATTTAGTTTAAAAATAATTTAAACAAGGTGTTAGTTAGTTCCACTACTACTAGGGGGGATGAATTTCTTTTAGAGAATGAAGAATGCTTTGGTAAGGAGACCAATTGTAAACAATATTAAAAAAATTGGGCTATGTAAGGCATGCTCTCCCACACTGCAAAATGCAGGACACTGTAGTGTGAAACTAAGAAAAAAGAAAATGCATCTAAATTCTAGGGCCTATGTTAAAAGAGTGATGAAATCTCCTTGTAAATTTAAAAACATTTTTTTAGCTTTACACTTAGAGAGAACCAGGGAACCTAGTGTTAAAACAATTTGTTCTTATTACTAGACTTCCATTCTTTCAGCCAAATTCATGACAATCCAATCCAAATCTTTATGAATTTACATATTAGCCTCAATCCAAATCTTTATGAATTTACATATTAGAAAATACCAAGCAAGTTTGTATATATTTAAATATTAACTCTAATATAAACAGCAAGCCAATATGTATAATCTAAAATAATAATGTACAATAAACAACAAGTTATCATGAAGCCGCATGACCTATAGATAAAGTTCATATTATAAGAACTTAAGACTGACCTCATGTAGTAGACACAGGATTTATATGACAAATTTAACTTTAAATTTATGACCCATACACCATACGCTTTTATCAACACTAATGTTTGCCTTTGGTATTGCTGTGGCTTCCCCATTGTCAAAAAAAGAAGGGTTGTGTATGACACATAGCACATTATAAGTGCTTGAGCTGCAGGTACAAAAGATAACGTTGAATTGAATAACATGATGAAAGCCTTAACCTTCTCCTATGGGTGGACTTTAGATTATAAAAGTAAGATTTTCACCAATAAACTATTCAAGTTAACAATATTTGTAAAGATGGTGAAAAAGGATGTAGAAAACGAAGTGATTTATTAAGTTAAGAGTAAAAACCTAGTCAAGATAATCCATTTTCCAATTTTCTCACATAAACAAGAAATGAGTGTGTTCTTTCTACACATTTTTATTTCTTTTTTAAATATACTTATTATAAATAGACACTAATCATATTGTTTACAACTTCACAAGGTCTTTGATCTGAACAACTGTATAATCTACAACATGGATGAGTAATTATAATTAAAATAGGTACCTAAACAATATGTTTCAATTATTGAATCATCTCAATAACATAGACTACTTTAACTTAAATAAGAAACAAGAGAATAATATAGCATTGTATTTCTTTTTATTCTTATTTAGTCTTAAACTTTCATTCTTAGTAATAATAATTTTTATCTACTATTACTATCTCCTATTACTTGGAATATTTCGGTTAATGAAGCAAAGCTAAATAAAGTATTGCATTCTTGTACTTTTTTATATCTAATTATCACATTAATCTTATACTTATAATTGTTTTATATTAATGTAAAGTATTTTAAAATATCTGCATCGAGTAAATGAAAAAACTTAGTAAAAAAGAAATGAAAGACATTAAAACACGTTAAAATCACAATACACGCCAAAATTAGCACAATTTCCTACAACATATTATAAAAAAACTATTTAATAACTGTAAAAAACAACTCACCAAGCGTAGAATGGTTCGTGGAGTTCTGCATAAGGAATATTTAGCAATCCCTTAACTGTATACACATTACTCCATTGCGGCGGAGAAGCTACGAAATTGAAAAATAAAGCAATTAAAACAATTTATTCTCGGACTTTACAGTGTCTAAAATTACTGTGATAATATAAATAATAATAGAAATGATTGTATCATGTTAATAATATCTCAAAATTTACATAATAAGAAAAAATCAACAAAAGAATACAAAAGTAAAACCGGGTAGGTAGTGTAATTAACTTTTTTTCGTTCATATTTTTTTATCGTTTCTTGCACCTTGTACCTAAAAAATCGTAATATAAATCTATTATATTATTTAACATAAGTTTATTTTACCTTTATCCACCTTTAACGCTGTGGTAGAACCAATAAAAATAAATAATAAAGCGCGCAAAAACATTCTGAACGTGCGCTCACGATCGCCGCCACAATCAGAATGACAATTTGTCAAATAGCTGACAGTTAAATATTTTGACTGTCGGTCGACCGTAAGGTAAGGCATTGTTGTATTGATATGTTTATCTATAAATATTAATAATTAAATAATATTTTGAGTCTCCTCGCTTATTTATTCTCATTATGTTTGTTAATACATTAATCTATTAAAGTAATATAACAACTACTTATTTTGTCACCGGCTTGAAAAAAATGGTGGTATACTCTTGGAATGACAATACTGGTTAAAGTGCCTGTAAATAATAATTCCACTTATAAAAATTATTTAAATTGTTTTATTTCTAGAAGGAATAACTTTTAGAGCACAAGGATTCGACTGTAAACGCAACGGTTGTGGCTTCGATTCCCTCTCGTGGGGGAATGAAATATTTATTATTTTTATTTCTTCGCTCTGATATCGAGGCAAAGCGCGGTGGTGCCTTCAGAATTGCCTCCACAATTCAGCAGAAAATGGGAAACGAAATGCCTTAACACTAGGTTCCCTCTGCCTACCCCTCTGAGTGCGGGAAATAGCGTGAAGCTAAAAAATATATTTATTGATATTTTGTATCAAAATAAGTTTCTTTTCGTTGTTATTCGTATAGAAAAGAAATAAAAAGAAATATATCTAGCATAAATGCTAAAGCCCGGCGTTGAGTTTCGCCACTCAACACGCAATGCCTTGAAAAACTCGACGGAAAGTGGGAGTGTCTTAACAGTAGGTTCCATCTATCCTATCCTGCTATACGCGAGATACAACGTGAAGCTGAAAAACAAATTGCTAAGTAACATAAATATTTATATATAATTTTACTTTATATAATAATTTTCATGGTTAACTTACTTATAAGCCACTGTGAACAGTGTCTTACTAAAAACACACATTATGTTACAAAGTAACAAACATAAATTCCGTACCATGAAACGGAATTTAGAGCACTTCAGGTTAATCATTTTCTTGTAAAAATATTATAAAAATACCTAAGTAACGTCATGAAAGCAAATATTGCAAGAATTTAAAAATGTCCTATATAGAGGGTGGAAGCGTCTGCGCTCCTTTTACAGGAGCAGTATATAGGGAAAAATATTTCAAACCCATATCTAAAAAAAGTAATTAAGATACGTCAACAGTTTAGGCGTGTTTTTGGAGAAAGGACAAGGCAAACGAGCGTTCGGGTCACCTGATGATGATCACCGCCGCCCACGACCCCGTGCAACACCAGAGGAGCTACAGATGCGTTGCCGGCCTTCGAGGTGGAGATAGACGTGCTTTTTGAAGGTACCCATATCGTACCGACCTGGGAACACTGCCGCGGGTAGACCATTCCACAGTTCGGTGGCGCGTGGAAGGAAATTTCTACGAAACTACACAGCAGTGGAGTGCCACGTATCCAGGTGGTGTGGATGATATTTAAGTCTGTAGTGTGCTGTGCGGTTAGAAAATTCGGCGGCAGGTAACAGGTCAAACAGTTCCTGAGAACACTCACCATGATAAATGCGATAGAGAAAGCACAGCGAGGAGACGTCTCTACGAAGAGCCAAAGTGTCAAGCCTTTCACAGCTTATTGGGTAGTTACGAATAGATACCAAAAACACTCTGTATATTATATTTTATTTACATTATCTATACTTTTTTTACTATTAAATTATTTTAGAGTTCCTTATTTTTCGTTAAAGAACTTATTTAGCACTGTTTGTTATTGCACTAGCCGGGGCCTTTATTCGGTTAACTACAATTTAAATAGTAACTAGGGATCTGCTCATTGATTTACCCGCTTGAACTACTTAATTATTAATTTACATATCTACATTACTTTTGTTTTCTAATAATGTAATCATTTTAAAAACAATATCTATACCTAAATGATTTTTGTCGGACAACATTCTTTTAGGGTATAACTTTTTTGCTTAGTCGCTTCTGATATTAGCGTGAACAGACGTACAGACCAATAGACAAAAAATAAAATTCATGCCACTTTTACTATTATATACTTATAGGCCAAATATTAGACGATACAAGTTTTGGGATGCATTGTATTGCAATCAACCACTCAAATCACCGTCTGCACTGCAACATTGGCAGAGAATTTAATAGAATATCAAGAATCGAAGTTTCCAGCGCGCGCTTAAAGAGCGTGTGTATTCCATTATATGCTTATACCCGAGCATTTTTAAAAAGGTATGGTAAATAAAAGCAAATGTGTCAATTTGAGTAGCACGCTCTTTTCAAGCATGCTAATAACCATATTATTTATTGATCATGTGTAACTGTAAGATTTGTGGGAAAGGAGGAAGGACTTAAATTTAAATAATTATGTTTAATTGGAGCACAATTTTAAAATATATTATTCATTTGCAACGTTACAATTCAACTCAAAAATAATTGTAAGTTCGGTGATATTTTTTTTTATGATTGTGTGTTCGATAGATATTACAATAGAATATTTTTTTAATATCTCTAGGAAGCCTCTGGAATCTCTATCTCTCTCAATCTCTGGAAACTTAAAAATTTACTAAAGAAGTTGCCAGTAATTCAATATTATTAATTTCTAAATATATAATAATAATATTATGTGGCAACTGATATTATAATATTTTGATATTGCGTTTGACACTTTGTTTTGTTGACATTGACAGCTAACTACAAAATATAAATCATTTTATCGTATTTTGAAGTTATTTTGGTTGTACACAACAATATAAATAACTGTTGTCGCCTATTATAGTCAATATAAAACACAAATACTTATCGTTTAAAAATAAAAAATAATATTATTATAATAATAATTTAATTCTTTAATTTTTCTTTTCTGTGCAAAATGAGTAAGAAGCCAATATCATTTGGAAAAATCAGTTTTAATATAGAAAAATTGTCATCAAATGATGATAAATCGACATCAGGCTTCGGTACATTTGGTCGTACGCCAATTCAAGAACAGAAGGACATCGAAGAAATACCCGATGATCCTGAAACAAGAGACGTTCAGAGAATAATGGGAATCAAACATTTTGGTAAAAAAGCTAAAAACTACGATGTAGAAGAAATGATTAAAGAGGCGAAGAAAACTGCTATAGAAACTCAGACCAAAAAAGCCTTAGCTCAAGCACAAGCAGAAAAAGAAGCTGAAAATGATAATAATGATTCTGTAATAGGACCTGTACCAGCTGATCCTGGACATGATGAAGAAAGTGATGAAGAATTAATAGGTCCTCCTGTGCCATCAAATTTAAAACTTTTGGAAAAAGAAGATGGAAAAAGGGATGACTCTAAGGGTGATGATAGTTACAATGAATTAAGTGACTCTGATGATGAAGAATTATCATTTATAGATAGAATACCGCACAAAGAAGAGGTTAGTATTTATATTATTTACTAAACTTTTAAATAGATAAATAGAGACTAGATTTTATATAGATAAAAGAAGAAAAGATAAAGAGTGAAGCTGATAAAAAATGTTCATAATTTACAGGTGGAAATGCATCATGGGCCGAAAGCCGTTTCAGCACTTGCAGTGGATCCATCTGGTGCTCGTCTTGCGACTGGATCAATTGATTACAATGTAACTTTTTGGGACTTTGCAGGTAAAGCAGCATATTAAAGTTAATTTACATTTTTTGTTTTTTCTAATACCTAGATTACATGAAAAGCTCTGCTTTCTTTTTATTAGAAAGATTTTTATATTAGAGTACAAAATATAAAATTTACATTGATATTCATTACATTTTTAAAAAGCTTGTGCACACTTTTAAAATATTTGGTATGTTCATTTTCTTCATGCTGGTAATGAGGCAAAGCTCGGCATTGAGTTCTGCCACTCAACATGGTACAGAAGTTCTGTAATGTGAACAGAGTTTCTTAACACTAGGTTCCCAGGTTCAAACACTATAATAAAAAACTTTTTTTATATAAAATAAAATTGTTTTATAAATTTTTTCCACTATTATCAATTAGCTACATTTCAGGTATGGATACTTCAATGCGCTCATTCCGTTCCCTCTACCCTTGTGAGAACCACCCAATCAAGGCCTTACAGTATTCTGCCACAGGTGACTCCATACTGGTTGTGAGTGGTTCGGCACAGGCCAAAGTATTGGATAGAGACGGGTTTGAAGTTCTTGAGTGTGTGAAGGGCGATCAGTATATTAGTGACATGGCTAGGTGAGTATTTATAGTATTTCAGTAATACAAAGAAATTCCTTAGTAAGATTTATTTTTTAATTGACTTTACTATGATTTTAATTGATATAACTACTATAAAATCTTTTATATTCACAGAACAAAAGGCCATACAGCAGCTTTAAACAGTGGCTGCTGGCATCCACAAATACGTGAAGAATTCATGACCTGTTCCCAAGATGGCACTCTCAGATTATGGTTGACGGAAAACCCAAAAAACCATAAAGCTGTCATTAAACCACGACAAACTGGAGGCTTAAAGACTAATCCAACATCTTGTTCATTTTCAAGAGACGGAAATACAGTCGCTTGTGGTTGCTTCGACGGGTCCATACAAATGTGGGATCATAGGAAGGCCTTTGTTAATACTACTCTCCAGCTACGCAATGCTCACCAAAAACAAACTGAAATAACTTCCATTGCTTTTTCTTATTTGGGAACATATTTGGCAAGTCGTGGGAACGATGAAACGTTGAAACTATGGGATTTAAGAAATTTTAAGAAGCCTTTACATGTATTTAGCGATTTGTTTTCGAGGTATGAGCAAACAGATTGCAGTTTTAGTCCCGATGACAGTATGATATTTACAGCAGAATCGTTGCAAAAGAATCAGAAATTTGGACGTCTTCTATTTTATAATACAAAGACGTTCGAAGAGATAACACATTTGAATGTTGCTCAAAGTCACATAATAAAAGCTGTTTGGCATCCGAAATTGAATCAAATATTCACAGGTTGTGCCAATGGCGTGGTTAAAATTTACTACGACAACAAAAGAAGTTTGAGAGGTGCTAAGTTATGTCTAGTAAAGACAAATAGAAAGAAACAATCAATGGAAATTGTTAGTTCTCAACAAATTATAACTCCTCATGCCTTACCATTGTTCAGGCAAGAGAAATTAAGAACAAGTAAGAAGAGAATGGAGAAAGAAAGGCTGGATCCTGTAAAGTCTCATCGACCTGATCTTCCAATAACTTCAGGACAAGGTGGAAGGGTTGCGGCTTCAGGAAGTACCCTCAGTTCCTTTGTAATAAGGAATCTTGGGTTGAGTAAGAGGGTTGATGATGATCAAGATCCTAGGGAAGCCATTTTGAAATATGCAAAGGAAGCCGAAGAAAATCCCTTCTGGGTGGCGCCGGCATATAAGAAAACTCAGCCGAAACCAATTTTCCAAGATGATGAACCTGACGCTAAGAAGGCTAAAAGTGATAGTTGATTGCAAAATCATACCAGAATAGGAAACAAATAACTTATGATATATGATTAAAAGCTGAAACATGGAGACATTGGGACATTTATAATAAATTATATTATTATATTTAATGTGATAGAACCCAATTATCATTTATAAAATATG
This sequence comes from Heliconius melpomene rosina, assembly GCF_056956725.1. NCBI lineage: Eukaryota > Metazoa > Arthropoda > Insecta > Lepidoptera > Nymphalidae > Heliconius > Heliconius melpomene. The sequence continues at coordinate 6,000,821 of NC_140400.1, forward strand.
TAAACCCAAATATTATTATTGTGATAGAACCCAAAACAATGATTTTAATAAGTTTATCTGTGGATTTGTTCACTAGCCGCAGAAATGGCTTAACTAATCTCAGAAATTTAAAGTCTTTTGTTCAACCCAACAGCCACACAAATTTTATTGAATTAGCCGAAACTACATTTATTTCAATGTTTAGACATTGTCTTTAAAATAATAACATTGGTAGAACACGAAAGTAATTCATATAAGTAAATAAGTAACGTGAAGTTCAAGCATCAGTTTGGTGAAATATAATTTTACAAAGAAATATAATCTCAAACAAAACTATCCTTCTAAAACAAAACAAAACTATCATTTAGGAAAATATTAAACAAACACCCATCCCACTGAGTGCAGTCAGTGTCAGTGTTGTTGCCAACACATATGTGTAAGTGTACACACTTAAAACCAGTACTAGTAATTAAATAAAAACAACTATAAAATGTTATCATATTTTATTACTATTCCTATACATTTTACATAATATTATAAACAACTATGTCTAAGCTCTTGCCGCAGCACTCTCTGGTACTCTATTTTCACTGAAAGGATGTAGAGGTGATCTCGCTGAGTTCTGTAAAAATACAAAATTGTTGATACACTATCTCCTGCTTAAACTTTATGATATATTATAGCCAAATTATACAGAATATTTAAATAATTTGTAGTCTGTGTTATTTACAAGCTTTCACATTTATAATATTTCATAAATATTATAAAAAACGATATGATAGTAATTGAGGCCAATCATAGCGCAGACGCAAAAGCGTGCGTCTGTAAACGTGACAGGTTGTGTGTAAATATTTAATATTTTTCCTTGCTGTAGTAACGAGGCAAAGTGATGGAAAGTTTAGGACGGAAATGTCTTAATCGTAAGGGAGTTAACACTAAACTCCCAGGTTCCCTTTGCCTACCCTTCTATATGAGGAACACTAAAAGCGTGAAGCTAAAACAAAAAAAATATATATAATGAATTGATTACTGCTTTAAGTAAATAATTTAGAAAGAACAAAATAATTATATAACTAACCAATTTCTTAGCTCTCTCTGTAAGTATGTCAAAAGCAAAATGATTCAAAATAACCCCAGTGGGCAATGCCACTCCTTGGAATCTATACAGTTGCTTCACATCACTATCTGAGCCACCTGAAATAAAATAATAAACATATATAGTACGGTCAACCAGTAATGGCCGCCTTCAAGTCAGCTGTAGATGGATGGGTAGATTATATTTTTGAATATTTCTTTTTTTTTGAAATTATATTCTTTTGAGTGCACAATCTGCAAAAGTTCAGAAGTTAAGTTAGGTTACTTCAGTCACGACTCATTGACCATATTTGATCATCAAATATGATCTAATCCATTGAACTACCATATAATCACTATAATGTGTATCTATCACAGGATTAACAAGTATTACTTAAAGAGTTAAAATTGCATATACAAAAAAATAAAAATTGCTAGGTTTTGCACTTGTACAAGCCTAAAAAAATCCAAAATATGCAGCTTTTCAAAAGATTCTAGTAAATCTCTCATTATAATTAGTTTACCTTGTAATTTATGCACTGAAGTGACAGCAACTCGGCCAATCTGACCTGTGTTCGCTATCATCGGGCCCTTTGATATATCTATGTATTTATCTATTTTATATAATGTTATTATACCTAAAAATAAAGAAATTGAATATATAAAAATCGATAATATAATTATAAAAATGATAACTGTAAACACTTTTGGTGGTGGATTCCATTCCCACTGAGAGTAATGAAATATTTAATATTTTCGTTTCCTTCCTCTGGTAACGAGACAAAGCGCGGCGTTGAGTTTCGCCACTCAACATGCAATGCCTTAAGAATTCGATGGAAAGTGGGGAACGGAATTATCTTAACGGGGAACTGGGTATCTTAATACTAGGTTCCCAGCTTTCCCATGCCTACCTTGCTATGAACGGGAGGCAGTGTAAAGCAAAAATAAACACTAACTTACCATTAGCCCTAGCTATACTAGGTATCTGTTTGGCCTTGTGCTCATTGTCTCTAAACATTTCCAAAGCAAGTTCTTCGGAAACATCTAATCTTTCAACTGGTAATTGTTTTCTACATAATTGTACATATTCTGCACTTAATGTGTGTAACTCTTGAGGTTTGGGGTTCCAATCGAGTGTGGGGAGATCTATGTCGTAGATAAATGAGCCGCTTCGGACTGGGGATGGAGAAAATTAGCTTATTTTATTGAAAGGAAGAGGATTTTATTTTCTAAATATGTTTACTAGAGAAAAATAACAATGAAGTACTTAGAAATGATAAAAAAATGTAAAAAGTACTTTTTTTTAACACAATGTCTTGAAAATTAAGAGGTGTGTGTGAAAACAGTCTCTTAACACTAGGTTCCTTTTTTACCCCAGCGAGATACAGCTTGAAGCTTACATATAAATTTATATTAATTTTCACTTACTATCAGGGCCGGGAAAGCTATGCAACTTTACAGGCACATTATCCTTGAAGGCGACAGTGGCACACGCCCCAAGGACTAAAGAGCAAGTACGCCAGAATGCTTTGTTCACTTGATGTGGCTCTTGTATGTTGTATCTTTGTAGCTATTTATAAAGTAATAAAAATATAATTAGTATATAAAATTTTATGTTTCATTAAAACAGTATAAATATATGATTAGTAATTAATTTTGAGGCTTTTGTAGTCGTAGTGTGACTGTAAACACAATGGTTTATTAACTATTTGAATTAATTTTATTTAATTCTTAAAAGCAAAATGTTTTATATTTCCTAATTTTTCTGCAATTAAAAAAGATATTCAATATTAAATTATGCAACTAAAAACCAGGTTAAATACCTCACCTCTAATGTGCAATTTTCAGTGAGAGGTCTGTGCATGTCCCAATACACTGAACCATCTAATAAAGCCAGTGCACTGGAATCTGTATGCCATTCTCCTAAATCTAAAATAATAATAAACAATATATAAATTCAGCTTAAATATAAGTTAAATAATATTAAAATTAAAGAAGATCAACTAACCAAACTGTGTAGTTTTATAATTTTAATAGAGATAATGCCCTCTGGCATTGCTAAATACAGTCAGTTTGTAAATATAAATGCAGTTATTCTAGGTTTTAAAATAAATGAATGAAGAAATAATGAATGACTATATATAGATTATTTTTGCAAAAGTTTCATCAGTCAATGGACAATACTTTTATTACTATTATTTTAAATAATCACCACAGACATGTAGTGTGTATCTTTTTTTAAAAATATCTGTTAATCTTTTTTTAAATATTTTAGTTTTTTATCTGTTGTTTGATAATTATTAACACACTCCATATACAATGGATATGAGGGAGGGTAAATTTTGTAATAACTTACGTCTTGCACAATCATATGGCGTAGAAATGTCTTTGTTCATAACAAGAGTACAATCATTTGGTACGCCCTTATAGTTTACTTCAATTTTTTCTATTCTTCCAACCTTTTCTTGTTGTCGTTTCTTTTCAAGAACAAATAGATGATTACGGCGTTCTAAAGCTTCTTTACTACTTAGGAATCCTGTAAAAAATATATATTATACTTATTATAACAATTTTATTTAATATGTAATATTTATATTGGGCCAAAACAATAAATTACAAAGATATTTTTGAGAACATACTGATGTTAGTAAATTTTTTGGCTGTACTATTCATTAAAACCGTTTTAGATAATGTTAGGGCTCGCTGCTTCATTTTTGTGTTATTGAAATATATTTATAAATTCACAAAAATTAAAAACGAAATATTTCTAGGTTATAGTTAGTTATATCTCATTTACTTGACAATTGACATTGAATTGAAGGTTTGTTTCGTGTTGCCACTTGTTTGTTTTTTTTAATAATTTTATTTTATTCTATATTATCTGTAGTACTGCCACTTTAAAATTAATGAATTTAGTACGGTATCAATTTAAACATATTATTCCGCAGTTTGTATATTTTTTTCTGTATATATATTATGTATTTTGATACAAATCAAAAATATCATATTTGTCTTGTGTATTACGATCTATAAAATAATATTCCAAAAATATATTTATATAATAATGTAGAAAAATGTATGTAAATAAATATGGTTGCGGTGAAGTTATATTTATTTAACGCTCCAAGGGCTCCAGAACCCTATTAATAAATAATATTAGTCTTAAATTTATTTATTTTAAAAGAAGGACAGGTACATAAGAAAAACCATAAAACTTTTTAAAAAGGGATAACAAGTTTTTTTATTTTATCACAAAACAAGCTCATATAAAATAATAATACAACTATCCTACCATGGTCCTTTTTCTGCCTCTTGCCCTAACATCTTCGTATTTGATAATAATTTCCTTAATATTATTTTTACTGTAACTTTTGTATGCTTTAAAAATTTGCTCGAATAACTCTGGATAGTCATTATGAGTGCTTATTAATGCTCTTTCGAGGACATATAAATCAACTCCTTTATCTTCTACACTAGAATCTATAAATGATAAGCCAAAATCTATCATAACTATTTCAACATTATCATGGTTGAACCATTTTGTATTATCAGTAATGCCGCTAGGATTTTTCTCAACAAGGAGGATATTGGAAGTTGTCAGATCACCGTGGATTATGTTATTATCATGTAATTTTCTTACGTTCTGGCCTATTTTTTCAGCATAAATATCTAGGCTGTTTGGAGAGTCTCCAGCAGCTTTATTTACAGTTTTAAAAGCTATGATAAAATCTTTTACCGTTATGCTGTGTTCAAAATGCTGCATATAAATGCGTCGGCGTTCAAAATCTACTAAATATAAACTAGGTGTCTTCACTCCTGCCGCCTTGCTTCTTACAATAGATCTAGCTTCATTCTTTATCCTTTCTTTAGTTATAGAAGTGTCTAAATCTGGATGTCTGTAGTTTTTCTTAAATCTTTCTTTTATAAGAGTTGGTTTTCCAAGGTAATTACATATATACAATTTAGCTTCGGCACCTTGTTTTAATATTTTTAAACTTTCACTCATTATGGTAACTTCGAAATATAGATATAACCTAAAAATTTAATAGAACTTGCAAAAAAACATTTAAGTATATTTTTAAAGTCTAATGTTGCTGGTTTGTAATAAATATAATGTGACAACAATATGTTAGTAATGAAATATTTGCTTAATATTCTTTAAATGTGATTTGTTTACTAATTTAATACGGTTTATTTGACTTTGACACAAAACCTGAAATAAACTCTGAAATGTCAAACTAGCTATACGTCTTTTCAATGTCAAATACCTAGCTATTGCGTTAAGAAATTAACTTATTACTTTTTAATATAAAAGATACATTAAACAACAATTATAATATTTATTTTTTTACAGTTCTAATAATATGAATTAATGATAGCTGCATTATATTAGCTTATGAAAAAAAAAACATGAATATCACAATCGTATTATACAAGCCGCACCTCTCATTTCGTCCAATGGCACGGCACGGCTATATCAACTTGTGATATACATATGTAATGTAGAGTTCACTTACTGTAAGAAGGGAGGCTGTGTGGGCGTCTTTTAGTAGCATTAAAGCCGGCGGACGGCGTTAGACGTATATTTTGTATAGTAAATATTAATTTAATAGGATAAATTAAATCATATCCTGCCCATACACAAGTGTATACAGTGTTTTATTATAGAACTTCGTTGGTAGCGATTTCGGAACTGAAAATCGTTTACAAAACCTTTTTCAGTGTAAACTTTTTGGTGTTTAATTTTTTTTAAGTGAAAATGTCTGTGGAAGGCATGGAATACGACACAATCGTCCAGAATGGGCCGAAAAAAGTGAGTTTAATTAATTATTTATTAAATTACCCTATACAGAATTGGTTTTCACGTTTCGGCTTTAGCATGTGTCGCGCAGTATCGATAGAGGGGGTGAAGTGCTATAGAGATGTCTGGGTGCATTTTAGTATATATGCAGGCACGCCTTGCCGGTTAATGTGATTTCCGTCTGATATGTCTGGAGGATGAGTAATATGCGCCCTTTTAGATTTATTTAGGTAACTAATGGATTTAGTTAACTCTATTTATTATGGTGTAAAATAAAATATTTGTTTTATAATTAAGTATATTATTGAAAATAACAAAAAGATTATACGAGATTTCCAATCTAATAAGATTTGTATTGGAATAGTTTATTATACATATATTTTAGTACATATATTTATTAAATAAATATTTTTAACAACAAAACATAAGATATATTTATATTTAAAATTAATATTATTATACATGTATTACCTATATGTTCATACTTACTCTAGGTATAATAATGAAAAAAAAAGATTTATTCAACAACAAGCTTACAAATCCATATCAAATTTACCTTACGCCAAATATACTTAACCACGAATAATAATTAACCTAAAATATGATATATTTTTTTCCCACAAAAAGCCTGGGAGCTAATGAAACAGTTAGTTCTGAACATTTATAATCTGAACGGTACTAGGAACAATAGCCGCCAGAACTGTAATGTCCGTTAACACCCGAATCCAGTTATGTAGAAAATACTGACACAAATATGTCATATTGTTCGAATATCTTAATTTAAATTAATTATAATTTGAATAGTTGCGGTGATGTCAGATTTAAGCCTAATTATTGGTACGCGGTGGCTTCAATCGCTGACTGGCAGATTTTTTGTCCTATATTCCCAGGTTCCCTTTGCCTACACTTAAAAAAAAAAGAAAAAATATCTATGTCAAACAAGACATATCGCAAAACAGAGTTTAATTTTAAAAAAACTATTCGAAGATAATAAATATCGTACATATAACGTTAAAATAAAATAAGTGTAGCAAATTTTCTTTTTGTTTGGATTTTTTTTTGTTAAAATGTAACATACAAATTACAAAGTTAGGAGAATATAACAATAGTTAAAGCTATTCGTTAATCAATGATCCGTGAAGGCTGCATGCGAGTAATGAGACTATTTTTGATAAAGGTGTACTCGAATTTAGTTATGTTAGCTGAAATATTTTATAAAATATATGTATATATATTTTTGTGTTAAATATAGAATATAGTTACATGGACTATACATAAATACATGTTTCTGATATAAACCTATACAAATTTTAAAACTGTAGTAAAAATGCATTTCTAGAATAGAGTTTAAGGTCAGTCAAGTAATAAAAAAATATGTTTTAAATTATTTAAAAATAACATATGAATAAATTAAAAAAGAAACACCTTCACATCTGTACAAACACAAAATTACCCAATAATTCTATATATATATATATTGTAATGCCTAATTCCGAAGAATATCAAATTATATTTATTTTTTAATATTATAACTTACAGATAATAAATAATAAATACAAAAATATTAAAGAATATGACTGTTACTATACGAGTCAGTTTTAGAAACCTGGTAACTGCGACTGACACATCCAATTAGCTAAAATGATTTTGTGTACACTTTTCCTTAATTACTAGCAATATAGAGTAGACTAATAAACGAATACTTCATTATCTGAACTGACTAATACTCGTATATTTAGGCCCGTATTTATAAATTATTCTTCATTCATTTCGTTCATAGATGTATAGTTAATGAATGGAAACGGTATCTCAAGATCGATCTCAAATTTGAAAGCGGCTTATAAATACGGGCCTAAAGCTACATGGTAGATGGTCTCTTTGCATGGTCTATATTACTCTTACCTTCAGGTAACTTGGAAATCTACGTAAATAATTTAGTTGTAGTTGAGCAATGGTGGCCCAGCGACAGGGCATTTGACTATAAACCCGGGGATAGTAGGTTCGGTTTTCACTTACAGGATGACAATTGTTTACTTCCTCTCTGGTATCTCTTGTTCTGGGTGCGTGAGGAACGGAGTGTATTTTTCCAAAGTGTTTTAAAAAATATATACTAAATAAAATAATATGTCTGTTACACTTTATCTGCATTAATCATAACACCGTTTTTGTTTTACCAAGCCAAGGCAAATGAAAGCAATTCAATTATAAATTTTCGCAAGTTTTTTCTGTAAACTCTCTCAAAACGATGTTTACCATACACAAAAAGGACAATTAGTTTCGACTATAAATTACATAAATTAAAGTAAGGTTAGGTTAAGTTATTTAGTATTCAAATGTAAATAAACTTTTTCCTTATATTAATATAGTCTGTGATTCAACAACGTCCTTATCGTACTGGCCTTTAAGCAAGAAATACTGTTTGACTCACCCATACATTAATAAAGCCTTAACAAATAATAGCCTAAATATAAATACAATAGGTTTGGAGGCTGTCGTGGCGCACAGGCACAATCGAGTGATTGTAACGCGTACCCGACGGTTGTTGGTTCGATTCCAACTCTAAATGAATGAAGTTATTAAATATTAATGTTTTCATTTCTTCGCTCTGGTAACAAGGCAAAGCTCGGCGTTGAGTTCCGCTACGCAACCGGCCAGCCATCAATGAAGTGAAAGAGTGACCTTGCTAAACGTAAAGCTGTTTTTTAATCTGGTTACAAAAACTAGATACAATTGTGAGTCCGTTACTAAATATGTTATTTATGTCTCAAATGGTGAAAAATATTACAAAATATGTGACCACGTTCCCCTAATTGAAACGAGTGACGTCTTAGGAATAAATATTATTATATTTATTTAACATAGCAGAATATGTAGAATTACTTACGCTCTTATCGACTTATCGACCGAGTGCATTTAGATTTAATTAGAATTTTCATGCATAACTGAGCGGAAAAATCTCACGCTACAAACTATGTACATACAAGCTAAAATATTACTTTATATACAGCACTGAGCATAGTAATATATCATAATTAATTTAATTCATAAATGAAAATATTTTCTTTTACATACCAATTTAGTCATGTATTGAAAAATTTTAAAAAATATATTATAGATGAGCATTTTTATGGCATAAAAAAATGATTTAGTTATAGAAAAAAAAAGAGCTGTAAAGCGTACAAAAATTATTTAATCGACATTTTAAAACTACACATATACTACTTTTACTGCAAATTACCTTTACATAAAAAAATACTCACCTTACGCTGAATAAAACCATACCATCACCATATTAACATACCGATTTATTTTATCTGTAACAATTTAAATTTCGAACATCGTTTCTCATACAAGTCGCGTGTCATTGACCCGCACCTACTCATACGCTCACATAGGATTGATCATTATTTAGCTTTAAACTTTAAATTTTATACACATTATAATATTAAGGATACGTAAAAAACTTGTAAGTATAAGCATCGAGCTTTGAAATTATATATTTGATATTTATATTACGTTTATATTTAATACAATGAAGCATACACGTATATTTGTATATTTGAAGCAGTTCTGATTGTAAACGCAACGGTTGTGGATTCAATTTCCATACGGAGGAATTATTTTGATTTCCTCGTTCTGGTAACAAGACAAAGCGCGACACTGGGCTTGACGTTTGAGCTGGACAGTGGGAAATGGAATGTTTCTATACAAGGTTTAATCTGTCTACTCTGCTTTATGCGGGCTACAGCGTGAAGCGAAAAAAAAAAATGTTTATAAACAAATATCGCGTGTGTCGCCGCTCATCACGCAACGTCTCTAAGGAAATAGAGAAAGGAGTGTCCTAACACTAGAATATAATAAAGTATTAAATACTTGGCTGCATTTTGATTTAGGAGACAGAACTGTCACATAAATCTTTCTTTTAAATATGCATACATATATCTTTTTTAGCCAAAATGAAATACCCATTCTAGACTCCTAATAAGCAAACAAACGCCTTTAAATAAATCAATAATGTTTCAAATTAGACAATGAGTCCGTCGTCATGGAGCTTGATGGGTAATATAATGATGTTTGGTCACACCAAATATTGATATTTAATTAAATGACAAGATTATAATTTATAGTACAGAGCCGTTTATTACACAGTCAATAGAAATCGGAGGATAATTCTCGCACGATAGTGTAAGTTAAGAAAATGTAGCTTATATGTAAAGTATTTCAAATATTAATTATTTTTTTGTATTACAATATTTTATATTTTACATAAACACAATTAAGTATAGTTAAAACAAAATTGTATTTAATATTAAAATAAATACGTTGTTTATTTATTCAGTTAACCTAGAGAAAGGATAATTACGAAAATTAAGTTTAATTATTTAGCTAGTCTACCCACGTAACTATAAATCTTTAGGATGCATTTTGCAATAGAAAAGTTTTTACGAAAAACTACAGGAAAGTTATTAAAAATAAAAATACAGTGTATAAAATATATATGTATGAATGGTGGATTATTCTAATCCCACAGATAATATAGAATCTATGTTATCTGTCGTAAAGATAATAATGCACTTAACATGGCATTGCTCTATAAGAGATATGCCATTGAGATACGCACAACCATTTATGTATAAATAAAAGTAATCTTTCTATAACAATGTTTGACCTGTCTGACATTATGAAGTATTAGTAGATTTTAATTTTCTTAGACAATTTATATTTTTATATTACAATTGTACATTATATTTATACTGTCAAATAAGAATTTCTTGACAAAACCATAGTTTGTTAAAACCAAAGGTTTGCCAACACTCATAAAAAAGAAAATATTATTGATATTATTATATAATATTTCAATGTTCTTCTACATTGAAATATTTTATCACAGACGAGAGGAGTAAACGGTAACGGTTATTTGTTGTATTTTTTGTTTAATATACTCGTAAATATAATTAATGTAACATAAACGTTCACTGTTACAATATCTGTAGACAGTTACTTATTAGAAATTTTGAAAGTCGTAATACTTAGTACTAACGTATATTTGAACGAAAAAAAAAACTTGTTGAAATTTAAAACTCATGCCCTGACGCGGCACTTTAAAAAACATCTTATTATAGAAAACATATAATCATCGTTAGCACGATTCAATGGTATTTTATTCACAATAATATATGAACTCTATTTCTTATGGCTACAGTACGTATTTCTGTTGTTGTGAGTTTATTAAAGTATTTTTGATAACAAACGAACGGCAGAACTTAACTCTGGGTTCCCTATGCCTTGCTATTACGCGTGATGCAGAGTGAAACAAAATAAAATACTACTTTACAATATAATTAATTTTCCGATATCGCACATATGTTAAAGGCAACCAGACTACCTTCATTGTACTGCATTTTGCCCAAAACGAGGTCAATATTGACACTGAAGGCCATTCACGATATATTATTGTGACCCTTTTAAAGAAAATTTACAACTCGTTTTTCGGCCTTGGATGGATTTAAAGGATAAATAATGAATTTCTGCATTATTAAACGCTTTTATAAATACCATAATAATTAAAAAATATTAATAATAATGATACTTATTAATATTAAGTTGACAAGTTTTTCGTCTAGACATTTAGGTATAAATATTTATTAATAAGATGAATTTGGAAAGTTCAAATATTTTTTTGCACTTTTAAGTTCAACTCATTCAAAGACCACTCATAAAAAAATATATATTTACTTTTATTTTAGTAGTCGGTTAAATTTTCTTTTAAATAAAAAAAAGGAAACACCATAATACAAGAGAATCGAATCAGTTACGGTCATTAGTGACCAGTTATTTTTTAATATATTTTAAATATTAAATTATACATTAAAATAAAATACAGATTAAAAAAATTAAATTACTCTATATAATTGTAGAGACGGAATGGAAGTGTTTAAAATATTTTATAATGCTGTATGGGGCCGTGATGAAAGAAGTTCATGTCCTTCAGGCTACAGTTAATATCAATTAGAAAGTATTTAATTATAACACTCCGTTCTACACTTTCCGTTCAATTTGACATGCAGTACAATGGCGGAACTTAACACCGCGGTTTGTCAGTCAGTTTCACGTTTATTATTCGTATAGAATTTGAAGGCATAACCATCTCTTTCAATTATACACGCTCTAACTACTCCATGATAGCGTCTAGAAAGTATTTAATTATAATAATTATCAAAGTGTAAGTGAAATTAATGCTTATTAGCCTGTACAATGTTTACTGTATACTACCAGTTAGGCCTAATCATATGGAATTAATTTAACCTTTAGATACACATTCTGTATTACTTTGTGAGCGTTATATAAATAAAAGGCATAATTAAATGGATATATTTATGTTATTTTGTTATAATTTTTTTCAATTTGCTTTATATTTTTTCAACTTAACTTACTTCTAGTTTCACGCACAGTAGGATAGGCAGAGGGAACCTAGTGTTAAGTTCCCCATTTTCCACAAATTCAGGAGGCATTGTATGGTGAATGGCGAAACTCAACGCCGCGCTTTGCCTCGACACTAGAGCGAAGAAATGGATTTTTATAAAATATTTCACTTTTAAATAATAGGAAAATTTAAATAAATATTTCATTTCTTCGAGTGGGGATCGCCTGGGTGCACATAGTGTGACTGTAGGCCTGGATTTTTATTTAATTTAAATATATAGTTTCTGAGACTATCACGTTAAACCAAACAAACTCTACCAAACAAGTATAAGACGAGTGTCTATATATTTCAGATCTTATTAATATAGGCAAATACAGTATCTTTCTGAAATCAAAGTCGGTAATTTATATGAGTAAAGTTATTAACGTCAATAAAATGGTGGCATTTAGCTTTTATAGCGTCTACAAATATAACCATGAGCTAGCGTATTCAGATGCATTAGTCACTTCGTCATAATTTAATTTTAACGGAATGGAAATAACGTGAAAGCTTCGCGTCTCAATTGGTGTAATATCCTGCCGATGAAGAGATATATAGGAATATACATGTTGGAAGTTGACTGAATGTGATTATATTGTTCAAAATAAACATTTTAAAAGAAAATAATTCTATACTTACCAGAACAGAATAGAAAAATACTTTTTTACAAAGATATAAAAATTGTAATGTAGCGGGATTCGAAAAATCTTCCAGCAGAGATGTTACCAAAGTAAATAAGTTGTAACCAACGTATAAGAATTTCAAAGTAGCTTGATTGGAACGCGGTTGAACGGTTTCCATGAAGCGCAGGTTCAAATCCATTTCATTTTTACATAAAAAAATATTTTATTTATTATGAAATTCTTATTTATGTATTAGACGCTACTACAAAACAGATTATAAAATGTACATATGCTTATAGTTACGTAATCTATTTTCGAAAAATATCAAAACATATTGACACAGGCTTGACATAAAACAGCCAATACAAATCACAGATGCAAAATAAAAACAACAACAAACAGAAAAAAAGAAGAATCCTTATCTCTGGTCTATATCCCTGAGCGTAGCTTGTTTCAGTTTCTCTACTAGGAGAGGCATTCAAAAAACCCGGAAATACTTTCTCACTTGTGTGATGTGGTCCACAAAGCCTCTTTTGTTCGTCTCGACTCTCGGTGCGATGACCTGGCGCTGTGCTTTTTATGAGAAAATATGGCTTTCAAATCTGTATTAATGCTCATTTCACTTTAAATTTAATTTAGATGCTTAAAAATATAGGTAAATATAAATATATATTCACAAAAATATACACGAAAAAGTAAATTGTACAAAAAATTTAAAACGCATGTAGATCCTTAATTTTATTCAGTTAAGATATTTGAATTGTAAACATTAAAAAAATATATAGACATTACTCGAAGAGATCTTTGTTGTCCTACACAAAGCGGGTCGTTTTTAAAAAAAACAAAGCAGACAATGGAATTTATTGTTCAGCCCCAAATAAAAGCTTAAATTTGGGAAAATGTTTCAGTTTGTGAAAACATTTTTAGGTTATGGAAAGAACAAAAAAAGGTTTATTTATATTTTTCTTTAGTTTACTAGTTGCAACATATATATCTTTAATGCATCTTAGATTTTTTTTTAGATACTTCATAGCAGGGTAGGAATGGGGGAATCTACTAACATAGTGTTAAGACACTCCGAGATCAACTTCTATAAATTTTCGATGAACCCAGAATAAAGAGAATGAAAAAATAATTAATTCTCTCAATTCTGTATTCATCACGTTTGCATTTAGACGATCGGGCCTTTATTTTGGGATTTTATTTTGCCATTCGGGTTAAATAAATTCCGGCATTTGCTGTAACCTCTAAAATGCAAAATACTTAAATATGTATGTTTTCTGACACGTAATCTCTGGAAAATTAGACGGTGCGTCGGGGACGGAGTGTCATAACACTAGTCTCCCTCTGCCTAACCACCAAGCGGAATACAGCGGGAAGCACTTTTTATACATTTCTTCTGTGTTATAATTAAATTTTTACGAGTCATTCAAAGTTGGCGGTGATCCAAATGCACTCAAAGTTCGAGGTCAGGGGGAGTTATTTTGGACGATCCTTTCTCCATACCGAGGATAATATTAGCTTCCCTCGATGTTTAAATATAAATGTTGTTAAGCTGCACCATTACTACGCACAGAGACAAGAAATCTTGAGTAAAAATGCTGTTAAAAAATTAATATTAATAAACAAAATAATTTATATTTAGTTAATTATTATCAAAGATGTTTCTTTACATACGAAGGATATGCAAATTAAACTTTATTTTATTTATCTCGCATCGAAAGCATCGAAGCTGGTGGCATCGAATAATCGAATATGGGAATCGAACCCACTACCGTCGCGTTAACTCTCAAACGTTGTTACGACGGCCACAATGGTTTACAAATGTTAATTACAAATAGTATACTTACATATTGTCGTGGTTTGCTTTGATATAGAGCAGTGTCGTGATCCACCAAAGAAGTGGAAAGTAAGAGTGAGTAAGAAGGGATTAATATTTAATCAATAAAAGTTTTCTAATATATGTCCTTTTTGAACGAAAGAATTTTTTTTTTCGTTTTCTATGACAAAATAATCATCCGACTAATTTAAGTCGTACATTGACAAAAAAAACATTTTACAGGCGTGTAAATTTGATAAATAATTGCCACAGCTATACTTACATATATAGCTACTATACAGAAACCACTCACTTATAAAATAACGAGTTAATTACCTAACCGTAGTACTTGGGGCGTTAAATTTTAGCACTTTCAGTCGCGACGTCAGCCATGCGTGACTATTTTATTAAGCGAAATATTTTATTGTTGAGTTACTAAACGACCTGCCTCCTTATTTTACTATCACTCTCAGAGACGTCAATTAATGTTAACAATTTAATTAATTATAAATTAAATTGGCGCAGTGGGAAAGCGTCTGCTGTCGACGTGAAAGTTGTGGGTTCGATTTCCACTCGGGGGAATGATTATATTTAATCCTATTTCATTTCTTGTAATAAGACAAAGCCGTCGAATTCCTCCATTCAACACACAAAGTTTCGAAAATTAGGTAGGCGTGAAAAACAAGTGGGGAACAGTGTCTTAACGCTAGGTTCCCTTTACCTTCCCTGCTATCCGGGACACAGCTACATATTAAACAGAGGTAAAGTTAAATACATTCATACTGGTCAATTAAATGTTATCTACGACTGGTCTGGACTGGTCAAAGGTATGGAAGGGTGATGAAATAACAAAAAAAGTTTAATTTTTAAAATAAGTGTTATAAAGTAAAATTAATATTTTGTTTCTAATTATAAAAAGCAATATAACTTTTAAATAACAATTTTACTTTTAGTTTCGTTTTACTCCAGCCGTAATAATAAGTGAAACTAAATTTTTCTTTTCATGTGGAAATTGAATTAATTACCTACTTATATGAGGTAATTATATCCTATATTATATAACCTCATATGCTAATTACCTAATAAATATTATCAATTTTTATTGCTATGTCTAAATATACGAAAATACTAGGTTTCACCTCCGGCTTTACCTATTTAAATTGGTAATGCTAAAATATAATATTGGCACCCTTGAAATGTCATAATAAAAGTACAGTACTACAGTTTTTATAAGGTGAATGTAACAGGATTCGAACCCGTGCCTCCTCCACGTCCATCCAAAATCCATAAATGCTACAACATACAACTATATTAAATACTAGCGGCCTGCCCGCGGCTTCGCCTGCGTGAACTACGTTATTATTAATTTCTGTCTCCATGAGTGCCTACGTCCTATAAGTGACGTCCATGCAAAATTTAAGACTCCTAGCATTTGTAGTGACGTCCATGCAAAATTTAAGACTCCTAGCATTTGTAGTAACGAAGTTTCATACAATCTTTCAACCCCAAAAACAACCCCTTAGAAGTCGAATATTGCAAATTCCCGTCTTAACGAGCACCTACGTCCTATAAATAACTCCTATGCAAAATTTGAGATTCCTAGCACATGTAGTTTCTGAGATTTCGTGATGAGTGAGTGACCTTTCGATTTTATATATATAGATTTTATCTTAGTGTCGACGCTAAGGGGTTAAAACGTATTAAAAATATAACTAAATAAATAAATCATATCCATCATACAAGTTTTTATACAGATTTTTCTCATTTTAAAGCTAAAAAAGGGGTTTGTTTGGACTTCCGCTTTGAAAGAATATGTTCCTGTAAAGGTTGTTTTTGTTTTAATTTGTCGAGCAAATTCTTTTTTATTATTAAAAAATTTCTGAGGTGGGCACGGACCACTCGGCCCCCTAATTTCATAGCCGGGCGGGCGAAGTCGCAGGTAAAAACTACACAAGTCTTGTTTATATAAAAGAAATATTTACTTTTTTGGCCAAAAGTGATTTAGGTTAACAATTTTAACAGAACGTGACGATGTTATAAGATATTTTAATTATACTTAATGGGTATTTCCTCTTTACTTTCGCATAATATCCATAAAATTTACATAAGTGTTATATGACTTTAAATTTATTCATTTTATTTACATTGTTATATATGTTAAGAGAAAATTTCGAAAATATTTTTTTACATATTTTGTTTTTTTAAAGCGCTTATTAGGTCGACTCTGGAAGTATGTGATAAAATCTAAGAAGCCGTATTTGACCTACTTGTAAAAACTATATTACTATGAATCTTGGCAGTCATACTTATTTTACGTGAATTAGGTACCATCGAGCTGGTTTGATAATTGAGCCAGGATTTGAATACTGTTTTTAGGTTACTATACAACTTATTTGATCTGTCACTCTACACACAATTTGTCATAAAAGGTTAGAAAGTGGAGAACGGAGTAATGTGAATCTCTGTTTGCATTATAATAAGGCAGGTACGGTACAGTAAGTGGGAAACGAAGAGGCTTACCCTAATTATAAGCCATTTCGTTCCTAGGGAACCTATTTCCTATGCTCTGCTATGCAGGAAAAGTGTGAAGCTGCAAAAAACTTCAAGCTATAATCATTTTTATATATTAAAAATCTTGGTATTATTTAAGAATTTTAGTAAGTATGTATTATAGCCATGACCTAGCAACACGAAAAGCAGGTCACCTGCACCCCAAATATGGTGATAGCCATGCGAATATATGGTATTCGTGTGGGAATATAATAATATGTTTTAACATATGTATAAGAGACCGTCTCGGCGCAGCGACACATCGTCTAATTGTAAACGCGATGAGCGTGGGTTGGATTGTCACTCGGAAATTCGAAATATTTTAATATCTTGGATTTTGTATATGGAAAAAAATATTCCACTTTTATTTTATGGTAATTTTTCATAAAACATACATTTTTCTTCTGACATTAAAGTAAACCCATTACCAAATCTGCCATGATTCTAATGATATAGTGGGCTTAGATATCTCCCACATAGGTACCTATAGCAGGGTAGGCAGAGAACATTCTTTTGTTTTAGAGTATATGAAGTTTCATTTTATTTTTTTATTTTTAATAGGAATCGAACCCACACCGCGACGTTTATAATATGAACTAAATATAAGATAGCACAATGTCACCGTGACCATCACCGGATATTGACCTCATTATGATGCAGTCAACAGATAACATACCTACATGTATATATGTAATATAGTTAAAATCGATAATCTATACGCAGAATTACATTACACGAGCCCGGGGTGACGCAGTGAGCTAACATTTAACTGTAGATACGACGGTTATGGGTTCGATTGCCACTCGTAATGAGGACTAAGATGTTGTGGGTTCAATTCCCCCTCGGGGTAATAAATCGGGGATAAAAATTGGACGTAGAGTATAGAACGGAGTGTTTTAACACTAGGCTCTCCCTGCCTAAGCTGATAAACCTGCTGCTTTTGATTAATAATATGCATGTTTCAATAGTCACTCAAATACCAGCGTTTCCTTTCAGCTAAGAAATTCGTTTGATGAATTGAATTAATATGTACATAAAAGGGGGATATCATTCTTTTATGCCTAAAGTAACCTATTATCTAATAAATGAAAACGTGACTCTTAATTAAAATTTGAATGGGTTTTTGTGAGGACGAAACATAAGGGTGATATTTGTATGAATTACTTGATTTTTTATTCCTGTCCTTAAGTTAAGGCAGAGGGTGAATGTCCACAGATAGACAAAATTCTGCTTTATTAATACTTCGTATTTATCACAGATAGAACAAAATTTTATAGTTTGGATATTCACGATTATTGGGAGTTGTGTTTGTAATTTGGGGGACTGTGTTTGTTCGTTTTCTCGCCCTAGTAATAAGATAAAATGTGGCGTTGACTTCTGCGATTTTACATGCAATATATCCAAAAAAAATTCTTGCTCTTCTGTATGCAGGATACACCGTGAAGCTACAAAGAAAATGTACAGTTTGAAATGTTTCAGGTGGTTGTGGGTTCAAAATCATTTAAGTTAATCTATCTTGAGATTTGTAACGGTTCTGTTTCCAACTCGTTGGGCTTAGACAGACGTAGTCTAGAACTAGATGTGCTTTATTTTCTCATGTGTTAAAGTACCATAAACTATATTGGTATATAAAATATTATAAACATTAGATTTACTATGCTTTTTAATATACATGCTTTAAAAATTCGAAACATTAAGGCAAATAAACACAAAAACAACATAGACATTTAAAACCACATCAATTTGCTTATTATTATTTTCTCTCCGAACAAATAAGTTTATACCATAAAAACCGCTTTAAAAGTAAACAATTCTGAAATTAAATGTCCTACAAAATTATCCCAATGTCGTAAAAAGAAAGGAAGTTCGTTAATACAGTACTGTATTGTACATAGATATATTAAGATTTAAGACCGTTTCATCAAAACAAAGTGCGTACGTTCAACTCGAGTGCGATGAGTATTTTTAATCTGTAAGGTATATTGACCTAATGTTATATTTAAATTTATTATCTGTATCAAGTTTTTAAACTTTTTTCTTAATTTTAAAGTGTAGGTACAATTGTTTTGAAATTTAACTGCCAGTCGTGTCGTAAACTTTCTTTTTGTAGAGTTTCTGTCATTTTCTTAGTGTTTGTCTACAAAGAGTATTATTTTTCGATTAATATATGTTAGGATGATTTAGAATTCTATTTAGGCTTTAAATAAATCTTTATAATTCGAGGCTGTATTCAAAAATACATGTAGAGTCGCCGTTTAATATACTCACTCGCAATCAGCGCGAGCGAAGTTAAACGTTTATTTTTTGCCTTTTGAGTTGAGTTCAAAGTGCGCATTTAAATAATTAAAATGTACCTATACAGTTAGTGCTGTGCCTATAATAGCGGAGAAGTAACTTAGAATTAAAAAACGTTATACAAGTTTATTTACCTATTCGAATGTTAGGTAGGAAAACATTTTGAATTATTTTTATTTGCTCGCTATGGTGACAAAACAAGGTACTTGAGAAAGTTCACGTAAAATGCACGAGGTCCCCATGATGGGCTTATATGAAGGGTAATGATGAGGAAGTAAGCAGAGACTAGCGTTTGGTGATCCGTTCTCTCCAGCTACTTCGCTAGTGATAGAAATCAATTACTCAACAACGAACAAGTATATTAATTTGTGGAGTTTCCGAATAGATTTTATATAGATTATAAATTACTTTATTATCATATTTTTTTAATACTTCGCTGTCATTATAAATCGATGCTTATCAATCAAAAAGGCATTAGCGCTATCTTTACCAAAATATAATGCTTAAACAAGATTTCTTTGCATCAATTAGTTTGTTATATAAAAACATTAATAAAAAAAAATAACTAAGAGTTTTACTTGTATAATATAAAACCTGATTTAGCTTGTATCCCGGAGATAGTAGAGTAGGCAGAGGAAATTTAGTGTTAAAACTCTCCTTTCCCGTTATCCGGAAATCAAGTGGCGGAAATCAACTCCGTACTTTGTCTTGACCTGAGCGGGAAAAGAAAATAATACATTTCCCAGAGAGGGATCCGAACCCACAACTTAGAATAAGTGATTTATGATCAAAATCTATTCAGCCATTGGCGAACTTGTTACATTCCTTAAAATTAACTAAGAAATGCACAGAAAATATAAAAAATACAAAGAATATATTAAAATCTAACAAAATGTCATACTATAAAGAGACAAAATCACAGACAGACATTTCAATTTTATTAATATAAATACCTAAACATATTAAGCTTATACCGCGCATTGTCCTGTAGACGTAAACAGGAAGCTGTTGTATATTGACCCAAATTAAATATGACTAAACATTCCTAAACGACGCTGTGCCGAGGGAAGCTAAATACTCGTGCATTAAATTGTATTAAAAAGAGTATGAAAAAGATTGCTTTAAGCCATCGTAGCGTAGTTGATAAGTTAGGAATGCCCGACGGTTATGGGTTCGACACCACTCAGGGGTAGGTATATTAGTAAAAACATTTTTTTCGTTTTGTCATAAAGATAAAAAGTGGCTTTGAATTATTTCATTCAGTATGCAATTACTCTAAAATAGAAAAACTCTAGCAAATTTTTACTATGAAATGTTTAAAAAATTATATATTTTAATACTTATGCGTTACTATCACAGCTAGATATTTTATTTAACAGTTATCCCGTACAACGCCGTAGGGCAAAAAAATATAGTGTTTACACACTCCGTTGTGTATTTGGAAAGATTTTTTTAAATTTAAAATTGGATTAGCTATACTATACTAATTTTAAAAGGCTTTCATGTGGTAGGTATATCTAATCCTTATAGTAATTCGTGTACCTACATAAATTAATACTGTACCTACATTATATTATAGACCATAAAGTAAATTGAAACAATCTGTGGAACATGCTATCTCTTATTTACTAATATACCCGTAAGCTAACCACTTCCGTTTCAAGCAATTTCAAACTAGACAATGAATTATTTATTATAGTTAAATTGTACTAGCTAATCTGACATCCTCTCTAACGTTTAACGTTATAAACTAAACTGGTTCCCGTTTTACTGCATGTATTATACATACAAACATTAACATTGAATTACTTTTTCTATTAGTGAAAACAACATTAAAATCTGTTAAGTAGATTTTAGAGATCTAAGAGTAAAAAAGCGGGAAAGTGTTTTTTTACAAACTATAATAAAATCTCATATATTTGACAACTGTTATCGTTTCTATTTTATAAAAAAAACATGAAACAGCGGAAAATATTCGCACCAAAACAATTGAAATAAAAAATCCTATTTAAATAATCAACTTTCAAGAATAATGTTATTAATTATTTTACATTTAGCGTAGATATAGCATTTTCACAGTGTCCCGAATAAGTATCATTTCATTACTCTATTGTGCAGTGCATTGGCCGTGGGAACCTAGTGGGAACCTAGAATTGGGAAGACACCGTTCTCCATTTACTTTACAATTTTCGATTGCGTATTGGGTGGCGGAACTGAATAGTTTTTACTTAATTACGTAAAATTAAATTCGTCTCAGTATTGATTTTCAAATAGAAAACGATTTATTTATCCGTTGTAAATCTTCACGTTTTATTTCAACGATATTTTTTAAGCGGTCAGTTATTACATTTTAAAATGAAGACATTTGTTGATTTTCCTCATTTCTTAATATTTATTATAAATTATTTGGTATAGTTAAAGTCCCGCGACAATGCGTGGTGTTAAGATTACTACACGGAATGTCTTGAAAATTAGGTAGAAAATAAGGAACAGAATGTCTTACAACTAGGTTTGGAGAAAAACCATGAAGATCATTTCATATTTGTGTTAAATATGTATGTATTTAATATACGTACCTATTAAATATATATGAAATATTAAACATTATTATTTTTGTATTAATTTAAGTTAATAATTTTGAAATTCAAATTATTTTAAAACGTTTATTATGTGAATCATATTCGTGAATAACAAAATATTATTTCTAATAATAATTATCTTTAGTGGTTACTGGCCACTTTGTGTATGGTTTGTCGGTCATAATATTTTGATTCACTTTTCTTACAATAATAGTAACAATTTAACTAACTTAACTGTTATTGTTATGTCTATTTTACTTGACTTCAATTCTAAATATAAACTTTTTTAGCTTCAATCTGCATTTTGTATATAACATGGTAGGCAGAATGTCTGACCTAGTGTTAAAAAACTCCGTTCTCCACCCTCCACCTCCACCAAATTGATAGAGATGAGACAGAGACATTTCGACAGAGACGGAATTTGACAGAGACGGAAAAGAACGCCGCATTTACGGGAGAGGATCGCATTACGGGAGATTATTTATCTAAAGTATAATTTAGTTTTCGTACGACACAGAGACATCTTTACATAGAGCTAACGATGATCCATTTTTACTCTCTTTCCTTGTTTGAGAGACGTCACTTTTATTTTTACTAAAACGCAAAATAGAAATTGTTAAGTAAATAGGTAAATATTACTTACTTAAGCTATAATAATTGCTCTTAAGAAAATGTTTGTTTCCAAGTATGTATAGCTACAATTATACGATACATATTTTTTATATTATTACACAAAAAACTCCTTAAATTTAATTACTTACGTGTAATTAAAAATAAATTGGACTGACAATATGCATTTTGAAAAAAAAATTCAACGTCATATACATCATTATATTGTATAAAGTATTAAGAATTCAATGAAACGCAAAATATAATGTGCAAATTGTAAAGCAAATCATTAATAAAAATGGCGGACCAAACCGACCAAATTGAAAACACATATAAACGCCTAGAGGACCATATCGACAAATTGTCCACTAGCCAGAGCAGTATTATAACAAAATTTGACGTTTTAACTAAAAATGTGGAGGAATTACGAAAGATTTTGAATCAATTTACAGAGAAAATTACACATTTTGACGAATTAATGACAGACGGACGGAAAATAAATAATGAAGTGAATGTATTGAAATTTAGAATAGATGAACTGTTTGCTATCGTGAAGGAGGGAAAGGAAAATGATTCCGTGCGGAGTGAAGGCGTGAGGGATGTCGATTCGTGTCATTCAGGATTCTCTTGTTCTTCTAAGGTATTAAGGATACTTACCACCATTTGAATCGTATTTATTTATAAGCCGCTCTCAAGTCTGCGATCGATTTTGAGGTACGGTTTTCATTCATAAGTTGCATATCTATGAACGCTTTTATCTAAGTTTTACCTTTTGCTCAGCATCTGTTGCGTCGTTTACTCAGATATTCAATGATTTCTAATTCAGCCTTAATCTTCTTCCTGCACAACAAGGACTAAAAGAGGATAAAAAAATATTATGGATAATCCCGAGATTTTGATCTTGGTTTACTATTTCGTTTTAAAGTAATTGTGTGTTAAATCCCAATGCACTTTCCTTTAACTCTATCCTTAAAATCAAATAGTCTGATGTTTTTATTCTTACAACAATAATATGCTTTGAGACCGTTGAGGCGTAGGGGCACAAGCGTGCGACTTCAAACGTGACGGCTGTGGATGCTATTCGCCATTGGGGAAAATATTCCTTCGCTTCAATAATTCGGCGGAAAGTGGGAAACGAAAACGTCTTAATGAAGAACCGAGTGTTTTGACACTATGTTGCCAGGTTCCCTCTGCCTACCCTGCTATGTGTGTCGTGAAACTAATAAAATAACAACATTTCACATGTGCAAAATAACAAACAAACGTACTCTTTCATTAGTCAATACTTTTAGAAATTGAACCATTTCTATTTATATTTATTTATAATCACAAAATTATAACGGAAATATTAAATTTTAACGATTACACTAACCTTGATTTCTTGGAACAACTGATAGATAGGCTGAAGTCATTTATGTAGAAAATTGATATCATCAATATTTTAGAAATGAGTAAACTATAGTTTTTGTACTAAATAAAGATAACGATCGCGATTATGTTTTATTGATAACAATAAATAGATAGTAATTAATCTTTTCTTAAATTGTTTTATATTCTTTTGGCAAAAATCTAACATTTTTAAAATAGGGAGTGTGATAATCAGCAGTGAGTTTCTACTCGGGGAAAGGATTATTTTCATTTTTTCGCTCTATTACAGTGACGAAGCGCGGCGTTGAGTTCCTCCACTCAACACACAATGTTTCAAAAATTGGGCGGATTTTTAGGGGATAGAAAGTCTTAACCCTAGGTTTCCTCTGCCTATCCTGTTATGCGGAGAAAATCGTGAAAGTGCTGCTAATCTTTTTTAAGCACAAAATAAATTAAAAAAACATGATTTCACACACAAAGCCATTTAAGTACTCCATATTTATAAATA
The DNA here is from genome assembly GCF_056956725.1 of Heliconius melpomene rosina. Classification (NCBI taxonomy): domain Eukaryota; kingdom Metazoa; phylum Arthropoda; class Insecta; order Lepidoptera; family Nymphalidae; genus Heliconius; species Heliconius melpomene. Next base: position 6,025,489 of record NC_140400.1, read on the forward strand.
ACAATAGATTAGTCAACTTTAACGTCGGACTCTCGGATGCTAACAAGAGGCGCTAATTACAAAAAATTACGCTTTTTATCGCGCACAGTGAAAGGATGGCATGTAGTTATGCAGATGTAAAGATTGTTGTACACTGGACATATAGAGATATTTAATATTTTTAACATTTTTAAAAGTGCTATTTCACATTTAGAGAAGAAAAGTAAAATTTGCGCATAAGTAAAAATTTGAACGTAACGGGATTTGAACCCGCGGTTGGTTTCCAGGAGAATGATGATTTTTATTCCGTTCACTCCTTTGAAAAATATTTTATAAAGAAAGTGGCCATATATTCAAAGTAATATGGTTAGCTTTTTACATTATACAGAATTCGAATGTTTTAATTTGGATAAATTTAGTTAACTTTTTTCTTTTATTTTTATCTCAAGAAAAGTAATATATCACTAATAATAAAACACTATATTCTCCACCTATTTAACATGTCGATCAATATCCTCTTATAAAAATAGCAATAACCAACAATTAATAGAAACAACACTATCAATTACTTATTTTTGCCTCCATTAAACGTCCATATACGAGAGTGCCTTCGATACGCGTTCCGTAGTGCAGAATGCGACGACTCGTTGGCTGCGTACATTAGTTTTCTAATGAGGCAAAAACTTTACGCCAAATTAAGAGTTAATATCGAGAAATAGTTGTTTTTTTTTCGTATTGGTTGTTTAAGCGTACAGCGTCGCTGGCGTTATGTGCTTTAATTTACTGGGTAGTTTGTTCTGTTCGTGTATTGATTTTGTTCGGTTCGTCGCTAGACTTTCGTGTCTCGGAGTGTTTCTTTACTTATTTTACCACTTATTAGACCAATTATTTAATTAAAGACTGGGACAAGCACTTACATATTTATATAATTCAGTCCAGCCGAGGCCAGTCGTGGCGCAGGGCCACAAGTGTTACTGTAAAACCGACTGTTTGTAGGTTCGATCCCCACTGGAGCATATGAAATATTTATTTAAATTTATATTTTCGTCGGTGTCAAGGCAAGGGGCGGCGTTAAGTTCCGCCACTCAACACGCAATGCCTCCATAATTTAGTGGAAAGTGGGGAACGGAGTATTTTAACACTAGGTTCCCTCTGCCTACTCTGCTGTTTGCTGGATACAGAGTGAAGCTGATTGTTTGATTGACCTTTATATACACATGTTTATATAATATTCGGGTGAGAATCGAATCCACGATCTTAGATTTTACAATGAGACCATGTTCTGCTGCGCCCAGTCAAATAAAATGCATGTAGGTATGTACATATATATGTTTTTTTACGTATCTAAGATACACTTTTATAAATAAAAAGTTGAACCGACGACCATCTCCGTATAAGTCGATGCAAACAAAGAGCTTTCGTGTCATATATAAATTAATTATATTAACAAGTAACAATTATACATTAAGTATCGTGTGCCCGTTCCCTTAAACAGCAATGTATAATTATGAGAGTATTTTAAATTTCATTTCCACGGGCTTTGTAAATATAAGAGGTGTAGAGGTGGTGTTCTTTACCAACTTGATTTTATTATATGGACCGTTTATTTTGAAAGTGGTGTAAGTCCATTTTTGAGAAAAATGAGCTATCACGTAATTCATGCTTAATTTAATGTAATTTTTCTATATACGAGTATAACTAGTCCGTGTTTATTTTCTCAAAAAAAAACCATATTTTGAACAACTTAAAATCGGTCGGTAAATGAAATTGCATAATCATCGACATACTAACCTTTAATTTTCTCGAAACAAAAGAAAATGGACTTACACCACTCTCAAAATAAACGGTCCATATGATTAAATCGAATCTACGATAGCTTTATATCTCAAGATTCAATTTATAGTACTTAAGCCGAATTACCGATGTATACCTAATGATAAATGCATTTCGTGTTAATTTCGGCAAAATCAAAGTAATTTTTCATATTTATTATTTATCTAAATGTTTTTTTTTTGTGGTTTAGCGCTTCTTTTTGATAGAGTAGTCGATAGAGTATGTTGTTTTTTTCTTTAAAATTTATGCACTTTAATAGTCGCCAGCTAGAAAAGGTGCTGAGTTACGCCACATTACGCATTGTCTTTAAAATTGAGAAATTTAGTAAATAAAATATAATATTTTTAATTTCGCTCCAGGTTACCATGACAACGGGACTGGACCGCGACACGATACGCGCCGCGTACGAGGATGTGAGAGCCGACAGTTCACAAACTGAATGGTAAGTCGTATTTTAGGGTTCCGTCAAAAAAATTAATGGAACGCTATGGCTGCTTTTTTAGTTATAACTCCAAAATCTTTTAATAGTTTGTACTGTACGATGTATCCTGCATATAGCAAGGTAGACAGAGGGAACCTGTGATCCTAGTGTGAAGACACTCCGTTCCTATTCAAACACCACTTATGTTCCCCACTTTCCGCTAAATTCTGGGGGCTTTGTTTGTTGATTGATGAAAATTAACGACGCGCTTTGTCTCGTTACTACAGCAAGGAAATGAAAATATTAAATTTAGTACTTGAAAATTTTAAAGTTTTTATATTAATTTAATATTAGTTTAGTAGAAACTGGAGAACGGCATGTTTTATGTTTAACACTATGTTCCCTCCTATTCTTCTACATGTAGTAGATGAGTATCAACTAGAAACCTTTATCTAGTATTGTTCTAAGACTGCTCCAACCCATTTTCTTTGAGCTTTTCTTTTCCATCATGTATTGATGCCGTAGTCTCTTGTGAACCCTTTTTGTTCGCTCCGATCAAAAGCGCCGCGTCTAGACTTGGCTTGCCTGGTTAATGAAACTACGTTACTACGGTAATAGTGGTAATTTGCTATAGGAATGTAAATGTAGGTGGAATATTGTGCACTTTTTGTTTTGGTGAAATTGTATTTGTATTTCTTCAAATTTTATGTTGTAGAATTTAGTTTTCTTATTATTTTTTTACTATACAACCATGATGGGCAAATATGTTTAGAAAATGTTTAAAAAAATGTATATAGCGGAACTCGAACCCTAGCCTCTTGAAAATCGTTCAAGAGGCGCGTGGGCTTAAATTGCGCTGCGTCCAAATTTTTATACTTTTTTCTTAGTTTTTAAGTGATTATTTTATTTTGTTGAGTAGACGTATATAATACCCAAATATATCATTTAATTATGCTATGCCCGTAAATGCCTACAGAATTATAAATAATCTAACTTTATTGGATGGGAAGTGGAGAACGGAGTGTCTTAGCACTAGGTGCCGTTTGCCCTACCCTGCTATATGCGGGATACAGCGTGAAGCTAAAATAAAAAATATGAATATAATAATATATGAAATATTATAATATTAATTATTACACTGTGTATTGTTTAGGGCGGTGTTCAAGTTCGACGGCGCCCGCATCGTGTGCTCGGCGCGCGGCAGCGACTTCACCGAGTTCCGTACGCAGTTCGCGGACGACGAGCGCGCTTTTGGTTACCTCAGGTGAACTTATTTTTTGTATACAAGATCTTTAAGATACCCATTTGTTTATTTAACAATAGAATACAATGAAAAATGATTCCATCGTGACGCAGGGGAACAAGCGTCTGAAAGCAACCGACGGTTGTGGGTTTGGTTCCCACTCGGGGAATGAAATAATTTAATATTTTCATTTCTTCACTCTGATAACGAGGCACGCTTGCCTCCAGATTTCCGGGGAAATTGGGAAACAGAAGTGTCTTAATGGAGAACGGAGTGTCTTAACTCTAGGCTCAAAAGTTCTTTCTACCTATCCTGGTTTGCGGGATACAGCGTGAAGCTAAATAACTATGATCTATACATTTATTTATAAATAAATTGTTTCGTCAGATTACAAATGGGTGACGAGATGTCAAAACGTCGGAAGTTTTTATTTGTCACGTGGGTGGGGCCCAACGTGTCGGTCATCAACCGCGCCAAGATGTCCACCGACAAGGCGATCATCAAGGATATCATATCTGTAAGTATAAGAGAGAAGATAGTGTTGAGACAGTACGTTTTTTTTTTATAGAAAATTCTGATAAATACGGCTATGCTTGAAATTTGCTCTGAATGGGAATCAAACCATTATGTATAGTTAGATATTTCTTCACTACACCATGTGTATTTCATAAATATATTTCAATTCATACTCATGTTTAATTTTTCTTCAGTTAATGATAATATCAGTAGAATCAGCAGTTTAAAACATAAATATTGGCATAGTAATTATTTTCTATGATATCAGTAAATAACCAATATAAATAAATTACAAAGAAATAACAAAGAAAAATAATAGTTTATTACCCCTAATTTAATAATGTTGAAAAACATTATTAAATAATAATACTTCTTATTTAAAAGTATCATTATTTAATAATGTTATTGAACATAGATTAACTTTAACAATCAATCATAAACACGCCTTTCTTTTGCCCTTTGAAGTTAGTTCGTTGACAGTTGTTAATTATTTTTAAGTGTAACTCAATCTTATCTTATTCCACTAAGTGATGAACAAATGTTGTTATCAACTAATATTCTCAAGTATGTTATTTAGTAATAAATATTTTTATACTAAAATTATTTTAGTACAAAATAAATATCATATTATATCAAGTAATAAAATTGTTGTCAGAATTACAATTTAAAAAACCCTGCCCTTATTTGAAAGTCCTGTGGTATAGTGGCTCAAAGTGGTGGCAGGTTCAATTCTTAAAATATTTATGTTGTCTTAAGGTCTGGCTTTGTATATTTATTATTAAACTAGTTGTATGCATTTATTAAAGCTGTGCTTGATTGACAGTGTTTGGTTGGTTGGACAGCAGTCTTGTAATGTCTAATTATTTTACTAATACTCTATTTCATACCAACTTTATTGAGTTGAAATATGATATGAATGATACAAATTTAAGTTCAAATAATTAAAACAAAAAATACACAGATCAATCATTTAATAAGTAACATTCCGAACAATACAGTATATTCATATAAAATCATACAAATATTTTCTAACATTAAAACCAACAGTTTGTGCCACGGCTGAGATGAAGTCGTAACCCACAATACATTTATACTTAGATGTGTCTAAATCTATTTCTTTACTACCTGCTATCAATTTCAATTCAACCAGAGTGGCTATTTGCGCCAACAAGTTACTTGTCAAACCAATTTTTTCCTCCAAAATTGCATAAAATATAGCTAATAATCTATCTAATGTGAATACTTTTGGACCCAATTGAGTATTAAGTTTTTCACTTATTTTAGCTTTGGCTTTCACTTGTTGTAATCGTTTTCTTTGTTTCCCATGATTTTTCATAAATAATCTCTTGTCCTCCTTCGGTGGGTTGTAACTGGCTAAATATGCAGCGATTAGTAAGAATTTAGCGTAGTATGGTAGTTCAAAACTTTGTGCAAATGTTTTTGTTGATAATAATTCCTCTTTTAAAGTATTTTCAAAATTGTAACTGTGTGGTTCTAACCAGTCTGTGTTTTCTTTACCAGGTGACACTAATGATGGCTTTGAAGAGTTTACGCGTAAATAAAGCATTTCTAGACTAGTTTTCAATATAGGTGCTATATGTCTCCACAGTTTAGTGAGATCTGTGGCCCTTATTTCATTTTTTACAATTGGTTCACAATATTTTACAAAATTAACTCTAGCCATGTGTTGTAATTCAATCAAATCGCGACACGGTCGGTAGAACACGCTCAAGAATGCGTTGAGAAAGTTTGCAAACAACTCTGGATTCTCTAACTCATCTTTTGTATCACAATCAGTCTCGTTATTGCCTGTTACATATCGCACAAACGACTCGTGATGCAGAAATATTATTTTAAACAGTTCCTCTTTGTTGTAGTTGGGGAAGTATATCTTTATAGGTTCTCGAACTCCCATTTTGAAGTAAAAATTGTCGTATGTTAAATGAGTAACGAATATAGTGCATATGTTTAGATCACAAAACTCTCGGAGGCGTAGTAGGGTGCACATTATGCTTTGGTCCGTGTTTCGAAGTCTTTCGGCTCTATCGAATACTAGTACGAGCGGTTGATACACAGATTGTTTATTTGCTATTGCGTTCAAATTGTTTATAAGTTCCCATAAAGAATCGCATTTTACATCCACCAAATCGTCGTCCAGTCCAGTCAAAATAGCCTCATACATAATTTTAGGTGTGTAACATTCAATACAATCAATGAAAACATGTTTAAACTCCAAATATTCTAAAACTGTTTTCAAGCATACACTTTTCCCTGTGGCCATATTACCGCTAATAAATAAAGATATCGGTAACACTTCATCGCCTTCGCCTAAAAGATCTAATAACTCGTTCAGTTGGCTTTCTCTGCACGGTAATTTGTTGTATAAATCTTCCATAATTATTTATGATTTTCTCTTATTTAGTAGCGAGAGTAACATGAAAAAAATATCGCGAACATAATCGCCGAGTTGACGTTAACTGTCAAACTCAAACTGACTTTTAAAATGACGGTTCGTGATTGGTTGGCTTGAAACATTTCATTTTACGCTTGTTTAGTATTGATATGAAGTTAGGTGCGGTCTCTATAAGATGATTTTGTTTATTTTAATACTTAATTATTTTGTGTGTTTAACACTAGTTTTATATTAATTTCGTGATTTAACTGAATCGTATTTTTATACAGCATGTATTTTCATTTTAAATATAATTACTGTAGTCAAACAGAGCTGATATATCAATAGATTTTTTTCTATTTATTTTATTAATAAATGGAATATTGGAAATAATAATAATATTTTAATTTTATAGTTATAAAGAATTATTTATATATAAAATGTTTTTTTTTTCAGAATTTTGCTGTAGAACTCCAACTGGAGAGTCAAGCTGAAATAGATATCGATCAATTCAAAGACGCCCTAAACAGAGCGGGCGGCGCCAACTACGGCACCGGCGTCAGGGACTTATGAATTACCTAACACAAATACATGCTTGCGTTTTAACCTAGCAATACTATTGTCTATATCTAGAGAAAAGACAATAATGTTCTACATATATTATTGTAATAATCAACCAAAGCTTAATAGTAAATGAATGGAGAAAACAACATCTTTTCAGTATTGCTTCGTTAAAATATTTGTGGTATAAGGTATTTTAAATTCAAGTCAAAAGTGGCATATTCAGAAAACTTTTTGTAGAATAAAAGTATTTGTAACGGATTTAAAGAAATTTTTGTAATGTTTTTTATATTTAAAATATAAATTAGAATTTCGATTCGTATTTTGTAATGATATATTGTGTGACAATATATTTTAGTGATGTGCTCTTGGCATTATACATGTGGACTTTTGCCTTTATTATTGGAACGCTGCATCTTGCCCTTTTAGTATTTTTAAGAAGTCATTTCAATTTATTTTCTTATCTTTTTTTTAATGTTTTTCGTGTTAAAAAATTGTATTTATTTTTTGATGTCAAAGATTTATTTATTTTAGGATTAATTTGTGGTCTCTTTGGGGATTTTCTAAAATATTCGTCGTGGCAGGGTGCAATGATCGCGTGACGTATTATTGCCATATATAGGCGCAAAGGTGCATTTATTTTTGTCTACATTTGGATTTTTATTGCTTTTAATATACATTACTCTAGTATTATATCACCCATACATTATTGACTGGTAATACAATAACCAAACATTTTATTGGCTGTTTTATTTATTTCCTTAACCATTCTTAGTAGTTTAATAACAATATATGAAAATAAGATAAAACGTGAGATAAGACTATGAAACTACATTATTTTTTAATAGTATTTTCTTCAGTTAATCAGAGATTTACAATAAGTGGTCAAAGCTTGGATAAATTCAATTGGTAATAATAATATATCGAATAAGTTGCAAAAATATTATTAATACTATATACAATGATTCAATCTGCAAGTCACATCAAAGAACTGACTTTAAATTTTTCATCTTCAGATCGACTCATGTCTGTTTTTAGTGTTACCATTTAAAACATTGTAAAATGTTAAAGAAAGAAAAGACCAAGGTGCAAATAACTATATTTATTAAAATACAAGTCCTAAAAATGGGTTGATTTCGATACGAAACTATTTTAGTTGAACACAATATTATTTTGGTTTGATATACTCAGTTTATATGTTTTTTTTTATATTATCCATGTTATATTTACAAAAGATGTAATTTTTTACTATATTATATGATGTTATTATGCAATTTAATTACATATTTTTCAAAAAAAAAGTGATACATGCTTGTAAAAGATATCAAAATAAAATAAAACATTTTTAAATGTAATGCAATGAGGAAATAGATAATTTAATTTTAAAATATATTTAAATTAGATCTAAAAAGAACAAAAAATAAAGAATGTACTTGATTTATTAGCATTTTTATATACATAAAATTATAAAACTTGCATACATAGTTCGTTTCTTACATTTTATTTTCATATAAATTGTTAAAATAAAAAAACTGTATGAGTGGTGGAAGTCAAAGCCGCAAAAAAATCATGGCGACAATCAATCAATCAGCCGCGAAAGCATGGCGACAAAAATTGTTTGTTCCCCTAAGTGGGGATTGAACCCAATACAGAGACCTAAAACTGATATATTAAAAATATATAAAAAAAATAGTGTGATCACTAAATTAAATACTACACTGATTAAAAATGCTTCACGGAATATGTTTATTAAAAATGCATACTTTTTAATGAAGATTTTTACATTGAATGTCTGCTGCTGTTACTAGTGAAATAGAAGTTGTCCAAAGTTGAGATGGAAAGGTAAGGTACGTCAAATTCCACTTTGATAATATATATTTTTTAGACTTTTTTTACTTAAGAAACTTATAGCATGTTAATAACACTCATTGATAATTAAAATCATGATATCACACATTAAACACTATTATAAAAAATATCTCGATTTAGAAAGAATATTAAACTAGATAATTAATAAAATGTACTTAACTGGTTTTATCGAAGTTCAATTAAATGTTTAACTAAAAAAAAGTTACAATTGTACAGTTATATCTATCTAAATTGTAATTTACTTAGTTACGTTAATTACACCTTGTATAACTTGTATTAGACATTATTAATAATTAAATCATTATTAAACATAAAATATAAGTTAATTACAACTTATGTAAAGAAAATCGGTGATTTTCTTGGGATGGCGCTAGTTTATTAGAATTATCAAATAAAAAGCAGTAATAGAAGAAAAGAAATTATAGGGGTTTGGTTATATTAGGGGTTATAAAAAGTCGAAAATGATTGTGTGTTGTACTGGACTACTGGGGTTATGGGGGTCGTCAATTAGGGCTGAGAGCGCGTAAAAGACGACTACTAGAATGAGCACCGAATAGTACGTTCAGTAATGCCACACCATATCCTGTTGCACGTTCGCCCTGAAAATTGCATAAATAATATTAATATATCGCGTATTTAGGGTCTTTGAAGTAACGGAAAGCGGAGAAAATAATCACTAATTATTATTATTTTAAATTTGCTTGTAAACTACTTATAAGTTCAAAATCTAAGACTACACTGTTGAACCAGATCAGGGAAACATTTGTATTCTGAATTAATCCACAACTATATAGCATATAATTAACAGATAGAGACGTCCATATATATAAATGTATTATATATATAATAAAATTGCATAAAATTCAATTAAAAGGATGTTTGAATAATTTAAACTTTCCATAGTCAACAATTAAAAGGTTCAAATTTTAATATGACTCAAATTATAGGAATAATGTACAAATTTTATAGAAAATGTAACAAAGAAAGTATAAATGTCTCCTATAATAATCTCACAGTGATGAATATTTCTAAAATAATAAAATATTGAATATCATATAAATATTTAGGATTTGAAGTCATAATCATCCTATTCATAATAGGCAAAAGAGGTATTTGTTAAAATTATTTTTAAAAAGATAAAAAACTAACAGTACTCGATGTTTGTGCGTTCAATATAACGTTTATATTTAAAATATTTTTGTTTCCCCGATCTGGTTATTATTTTTATTTTGGGTGCAATTTCTATAAGTGGGAGCAAAGTAAAAAAATAGTGTTCTAACAAAGAATAGATTCTGTTTGACTATCTCGATAACGCGGGCGGTCCATAAAAAATATATATAAACTCAAAATTAATTAAAAGAAAATAAAAGAAAATAAAATAAAAAAAAATTTAAGACAAAAATTAATGATGTGACGCAAATATTCAATTATGGACGTTATGGACCCTCCGAATACAAGGAATGTGTCAAATTCAGCATTTCTAAGGTGAGACAATATCGTGTGGGAAAGTAGACAAAGGAAATAATTTTAGTGTTATTACACTTAGGAAAAAAAAAGTGGAAGTTTTTATAGAAAACGTATAATAATTTTGAACAGAGAGTATTTCAAAATTTTTTTGACAACTTCACACTGTATCCTGAATATGGCAGGGTAGGCATCTAGCCACCTAAATTTAAGACATTTCCGTTCCCCACTTTCCGCCGAATTCTGGACACATTGAGTGTCAACGCCGCGGTTTGCCTCGTTACCAGAATGAGGATATGAAAATATTAAATATTTCATTTCGAATGGGAATCGAACCCACAACCTGTCGCGTTTACAGTGCACGCGCGCGCTGTCGCGCCTGTCGCGTGTACACGCTTGTGCTCTTGCGACTGGCCTTACAGTTCAAAATTGTGATACGTTTTCTACAAAAGTATTTTAGGTCAGGAATGTGTAACGGGATTCTCTTCAAGACATAATTTGGATGGGATTAAGGACGGAATTTGGACCGAAGAAAAACGATAAAAAGTAGGGAAAAAGTGAAAGAAAATAAAATAAAAAAAAAGATAGGAAATATGAAAAGGTAGAATGCATTCGACGTAATTGTGTTGGAAATGGAAAAAAAACAGATGGAAAATGAGGTAAATTAGTAGGAACGTGAGGAACTGCTGGATGAAAACGAGGCAAAATGGACGGAGTGCAAGGTAAATTTGTAAAGAAAGTAAGAGAAATCGACAAGAAACTGAGGAACTGTTAAAAAAAGCTTGTGGTAGGAGTTAGAAATGTGAAGGTTTACAAGGAAAGTGGATAAAAATGGTGAATAAAACTGGAAAGGATATATAATTGTCCACAAGGACAAGAAGCATTTGCAATGGGACACTAAATATGTCCAGGTTGTATGGTATATGGGGGCGAGTACTGACGCAGTGCGCGGGCGCGGCCATGTCGACGTGCAGCCAGGCGCCGCCCCACTCGAAGCCGAGGTGCGCCAGCACGAACAGTCCTGCGCACGACGACTGCGCGTTGTTGCGGTCCTGCAACCGACACACCGTCAACCCACGGCCTCTAGACACTAGGACACCAGTGGTCACTAGGAAATAGCCATCGGTTCCTAACGACTCACCAGCAACTATTAATTAGTCACTAATCATCCTTCACTGTGTACTAATATTAGACACTGGTCACTAGGCTAGAATCACTGGACACTAGTCATTAGATTCTTAACTCGTTGATGTTACTACATATTCGCAAAGCCCCTTCTCCGTCATAAGCGTAAGCACAGGTCCAGTTTGAATCTATTATAATAGTTTATTTATTTAAAATAAATCAACCAAATTAAAAAATAAAAGAACATATTGAAATTTTGTATAAAAAGTATCTAAAAAGAAATCTATCAATTTTATGTTCTTGACGTTCAAAGTAACAATTTAAAATATTCATATATATATATATATATAAAAAAAATTTAAGTTATATACTTATACATTCCATATTTTAATGAATATTACTCATTATTAAAATCACATACAATCTAAATCAACTCACGCGTAAAATTATTATATGCAGTATTACCAATTAGATGCCTTTCATATTTTTTAAACGAAATTTCAATATGTAATTACATATGTAATTGAACATATAAGTAAAAAAATAAAAAAAATATCGATATAACACACAAGTTTAAACTAAATATGGACTAATTAATCGATACCGAACTAAAAAAATATATTATATATTGAATAAATTAAAATATTGAATAATTTATACGAGTTATTTATCCATGTTGTTAAAATCGAAAATTTATTTGAATAGTATTTTGCAATTTCGATGTTTCTCGATTTTGCATATAGAATCGAATTTATCAAGATGAAATTAATGTTGTTGTAATAATAATACTATTGTTGTACATTGCTTTAGAATACATTTGTTTTTTAAAAAGCTCCCAGTCAACTAAAAATCAAATATTGGCGAAAAAAGAATCAGAGGACAGTTCGCTGTTTGCAATGGAATTTTTAAGAGAATTTCTTTGGCAATTAATAAAAAAAATAAACAAAAGAGTAGGAGAGTATTTCAGTTGAAAACTTCAAAAAGCATTCAGTTGTTAAGTTAGAATAAATAAATATTTACCAGCTCAAGTTTTAGGTTCATTTAGGTAAAAAGTCTAAATCAGGACATGTCTAGCTAATATGTAAAACGCCTCATAGTTTTGGGTTTAAATCCTATACATTACATATTGCTTGTTTACATAAAAATAACTAAATCAATAAGTTAAGTAATCCATGGGGAGCGGAAGTGTCTTGAAACTAGATTCAAGGTTCCCTCTGCCTACCCTGCTATGTGCGGGAAACAACGTGAAGCTAAAATATAATAATAAAAGTCAGTCAGTCTACCTTAGCTTCACGCTGTATTGCTCATAAAGCAAAGTAAGCCGACGGAACTAGTGTTAAAACACTCCGCTCTCCATGCATCGCGCCTTCATTTTTTTTTCTAATGTTAAACTAGATAATGAGGATGAGTAAAAGCATGTTAGGTTATGGAATGTTAAAGCTCATGAATTATTAATGTCACATTTTTTCGTAAATTTTGATAAAGCACTTAAAACTAGTAATATTTTTAAAAATTATTAATATACATCTTTATTTACAGAATTATAGGTATTACATTAACTAATTCAATTAAAACAGAAGGATATGTTTCATTTCTATTCTTTCATTCATTCAAACGCATTACACTATTCTCCATGTAATCTTCACAGAGACAAAAGTAACATGAGAACGAAGGTTACGAAGGCAGGCTTTTAATCACATCTCAATACCGCAACACTATTCTCCTTAAATCAATAAAATTACTCAACTCTAATAGTACTTTATAAATAAGAAAGAGAAAGGAAATATTTTTAGATTTTTAATATTTATAAAGGATTCTTTATTCGGCTACATTCAACTATATATCAAATTTTATCCTTAGATTTCTGTTTCGCGCCTACCAATAAAAATAAAAAAGAAATAAAAAAACAGATATATAATATAAATTCCATACCGCAACACTATTCTTCATATCGGCAACAACGCTGCTAAACTCCGGGAAGTGCAGCTCAGGGGCAAAGGGCAGCGGGTGCGCGAGGTCACCGGTTCGACGTCCAGCTGTGATACATTGGTTTTCCAGTTTACGGTTGTTTGAGACAATGGCGGCATGGTATTTGCCTGTTGCTATTCCCTAGAACAAATATGAAAAAATATATAAAAAAATAATTAACACTAAAGACTGCGGCACGGCTGCGCTCGCTTAAACGAAGTTTAATGTTATAGCCAAAGGATTTTTTAAATTAGGTTACGTTGAGTAGTTATGGCATTGAAGCGTAACAAACAAACATTTACATTTATAATTTTACTACAATAATAAAAAATCAATAATAAAGAAACACATTAACCTGTGCCCCAGTTAAAGTAGCGACATCGACAATGAGATTAGCTTTCAGATCTCTCTGCGCGTATACGACGCCGTCGCTAAGCACCAAACGACCTGATAAACAAAATCAATTAAACTATTAAATAATATTAACTTACTAATAATTGTCTTGTTATTTGTTGGGATAACAAGACAATCAGTAATGTCACTGAGCCACGAAGGGCTGAGGACAAAGTATATTTAATTTATTTTGAATTTTTCATAGTAAGAAACAAAAATTTCATGTATTTTACAGGTAGTAAGATTTGAACCTACAACTCTTCATAATCTAAATAATAATTGTATTTATTTTTCACTCACCCTCTGCGTCAGTATTGTTGATTTCGACAGTGCGTCCAGAATACAGCTGATGTATATCATCAGGCCTGGAAATATAAAGAAAAAAATATAGATTGTATTTATATCTCTTTGGTAAGACTAATTATTTTATTAAATTATAACACTAGGTTACCTAGTAGCATTAGGCCCAACACTGTTCTCAGCCAAACAGAGCACGGCATGCACATTAATGGTAGGCTTGGATTTGACGAAGGCAAGGAAGGCACCAAGCACTGCTGCAGCACCACCGCAGTCACCCTTCATGCCTACCATTGATGACTGTAATAATAAAATTTGATGTTAGGACCACGGATGATGGTGGGAGATGGGGTATCTGCTTGTATTTATTTAACATTGGTTAAGGTGGCCAGTTGTGGCGCAGAGGCATAGTTTAAAATCGACTAGTTGTGGGTTCAATCCTCACTAGAGGAAATGAAATATTTATTTACATTTATATCTTCATTTCTACTCTCTGGTGTCGAGGCAAAGCGCGGCGTCGTGTTCCCCCACTCAACGTCTCCAGGACTCGGCGGAAAGTAGGGAACGGAGTGTCTTTATACTAGGTTGCCTCTGAATACCCTGCTGTGTGCGGGATACAGTGTAAATCTGGTTAAAGTGGCGCGAGCATACTCTAGCTTTAATGCTGAGTCCACCAGTGTCGTACACGATGCCCTTGCCGACCCACGCCACGCTGGTATCAGCACCGGGCGCGCGGTGCGACAGGCATACGAGCGCGGGGGGCCGCGCTGCCGCCGCCCCCACGCCGTAGATGCCGCCCATGCCACGCTCCTTCAGCTCGGGCCCGCGGATGATGGTGGGCGCTGGGATGTCCAGCTCTTTTGCTACTTTGCAGGCTTCCTGTGGTTCAAACGTAATATGGTTATTTTAAGGTTTTGTACCCAAAGGGTAAACACCACTGTCTGTCTGTCTAACCAGGGTGTAACTCATGGACCATGATAGATTAGATAATTGTTATTTTCACATTTTTTTCCAGATAACATTTCTTTAATATCTCTATAGTCCAACCATCTACCCTTTCTAGCCTTTGAGCTGATTGATGGTTATAAATGCCGTGACATTTGTTGCACATGGTACACACCCAATGGCATATCCATATGATGTGGAGTATTAGAAAAGATCCTATTTTATGATAATATAAGGTTAGATTTTAGTATCTTATATATTTTTTTCAACCGAATACTAACCTCAATAAAGGCATCAACATCCATCACATTGGCCGGCATGTCAGTAATTTTTGCTGCTAGTCGGGTGGCATCAGCTATGTCCTGGATGGTGGTTAACTCCTCACTGGAGAGGGTCTTGTCTAGAAGATCGGCGTTTTGCGCTGATTCATCTTCGTCGTCAGAATCACTCTCTGTTTTAGAAAATGTATGCGAATTTTAATTAACAAGAACACATAAAAAATTAATGTGCAGGCTTTTAACTAGGATTTTCGTTTAAAACTTATTAAAATAGATTTTATTTTTTTAATAAGTATTCAAATTCTGCTCAAATATTTATAATACATAATAAATTAAGTGTCACAAAATATTATCTCAGAATTTTAAAAAAATGACAAGAGATAATTATATCAATAAGTTGTTATACAATAATAATGTATAACCAGTATTTGAGTGTAAACGCAAAATTGCCAATCAGCACACAAAGTCTTGAACATTTGGCTGAAAGTAGGAAACAGAATGTCTTAATACTAGACTCTGCTCTGCCATGCGCGGGATACAGACAATAGCTAAATAAAATTTTCTATTATTTCACATGCAGAATCTCACCATCATTAGCAATACAAATTTCCACAATCAAATTCTTCTTTCCGCTTGATGTGGGTGGTGGGACTGGAGCATTGGGCAGCAATCCGGAACGAGCACTGTATAGAGGTACGGCACGAGCTATGGCCACTGCACTGGCTAGGACATCACGTTTGCGGCAGACCAGCTGGTGGCATAAATGATATTATTATAATTTTATAATGGAATATTTTGAATTGGAATCAGTCAGTGATGGTTGATAATTAGCCTTTCCACTCGGTCCATTTCAGTCAGTGTTGATCATAGTTTTCAAGTATTTTCAAATATGGCTGTCATAGAGAACTGCTATGAAGTTAAAGGCATATTCATTGACCCACAATGCCCACTAGTAACTCCAAATTAAGGTTAATTAAGGTTTTTTAAACATGTGAAATTTTTGAAATATTGTGCACCTTTATGGTATCAAATTTAAGGATATACTCACATCAAAACATTTGCATTGAATTTGGATAGAACTGTGATTTTTGCTTGACCTTAAAGTCAGTCAGGCATCATCAGCACTTGCAGTGTTGGCATTGAATGTGTTAAATTTCTACTTTGGAAAAATAATAAGCAAAAAACTACCACTCTAAATACAAGAAATGTATGAAAGAAGAAGAAGTGAAACAGCAGAATCTTAACATTTGGTAAATATCTTTATATTAATTCCCCCCAGTGAGATTCAAATCTACAACCATTGCCATTACTTTACTAACTTACCACCACAAACTCTTCCTCCACAGATTTCACAGCATTCCTAACAAGCTTTGACAAAGCATGGCATCTAGATGGTGCTGCATGCCGTGACCGACGTAGTGGCAAGACTCCTAATGCAGCTGCCCTTGGCCATATGTCACATAGCTCACCTGGTGAAGCCACACTAATGCCTCTGAGCCAAGCCTGGTTGTAAATAATATTATGATAAGCTAAAGTGATACATACCAATACTTAATACTAAAAAACATTGTTACTAGGGTAGGGATGTTAAATGTTACCCTGTATATAAAAATTAATTAGCATTAGCCGGGTAGGCAGACAGAAAAGTTGCCTCTATACTTCTTAAACAAACTTAAGACATTGCATGTAAGTAGCAGAACTAAAGTCCTAGCGTGGACTGATTTAAAGATTATTTTTATAAATAATCAATTTGATGATGATTGCACAGATATAATTTATAGATCATTGTACTCTCTACAACACATCATAAATAAAGGTGATGTAACAAATAATACACACATAAACATGTGAATATATATAGTCCTTAACATAATAAATAACATTTATTTTTAAGTTATTTTTAAAAAGAATTTACAATACTAACCTCTTCAGAGACTTTAGGTTCAAGTTTGCATCTCACATCCTGCCAGGATAAAGCAGTGAGGTGGGCTGCCTGTCCCACAAACAACACTGGCTTTTGTTCAGGGTCTGACGCACTCAGACCCCATTTGAATTTGATGTTTACTGGCGAATTGGACATTGTTCGGGCTAAAATAATAATTAAAATATAAAAAAATCCTTTAGAACCGATAACAGAAATTTATTAGAGATGGTTCTAGTATTATACATTTGAAACAGAAAACTTAGAAACTTATAAATGGTTCAGTAAAGACTTAACCTAAATAACAAAGCCATATACAATATTATCAAACGATTATAATAATAAGCCAATTACAAAAATAACTTTATGTAGGTCATTCACCTGCAAAGCGCAACAAGGGGCGGTGAAACGCAGTTGCATGATTTGTGAATATCCTAACTATTAACATTTTATCTTATATAACACTAAATCATGTCAACACACAAAACAAACATGATCATAATAATTTTTATAAACCGCTAAGATTTAAAAACTCACCATATGATGTCCAATCCCGAAGTAAAATGAATGCACTTAAATGTTCACCTTACATATAACATTGATTGTGTACATAGATTTTTATTTAAATAAATTATGCGCAATATTTGTTTAATCTAAAGAAATTCTTGAAACAAGTTTACTATTCATTTAATTATCTTGCCAAATCATTGTATTGTATCGTTCCGTTTATAATTTATAGACTTCGTTCAGGAAAATAAATACTGTAAGTGTACTGTATATAAAAATTAAATTTATGTTACAAGAAATGATTAGAAATTGAATTAATAGTAAATAAACTTGTGATACTCAACTATATTTCAACTTTTATATTTTAAATTTAAAATAATACTTATAAAGAAAAATATATGTATGTTATCTAATATATTTTGAATTTTTTATTTCTGAACGTATCAATATGGCTTGTGATAACAAACAACGCGGTAATTTTAAAAATTTCCGCTTCATTGGTAATTGTTATAGAGATGACCGTTTGTGAAACTGAGCTTACAAACATATACAAAAGGTAATTAATCATCATTACTTTAAAATAGTGTCATCGCATATTACCAATTATAAAGTAGCTCTTAAGGAGTTGGATAAATGCGAAAGATAAGTTAATATTTTTATTTCTTCGCTCTAGTGTTGAGCTGTGAGTAGATTGATTTGGATTTGATTTTTTTATTAAATCAAATGATAATAAGACTGAATGGAAACTAAAAGGAGTAATAGACAGAAAAGCTTGTGAGAACGGGGTAAGAGAGACTGAATTTGATGCTCTGGCTTAAGATGTTTATAAAGTTATCGTTTATGAGTGTAGTTGAAAGTTGTCGCCCAATACCCGAAGTGTCGAGTAGCAAGTGTCGAGCATATGTGTTTACGCTGGGCATCTCTATAGACTTTGCTACGAGATATCGATTCTGTAATTTTAAATATTTGGGAAGGCAAGAATAAAAATAAACTTGATAGTAAAATTGTTAGTAATTTATTTTAATATAATTTTAATTACATTGAAAACTGGAATCGTGATTAAAATACAAACATTATTAGATAATGTTAAAAATAAATCAAATATTTATATAAATAATAACAATGCACCACAAAATATTTACAACACAATACTTAAAAGTTTTAAGTACTCCATTAATAATAAAAAAAATAGGAATTAAGGCAATTATACACTTACGAAATAATGTCACAGATTATACATTTTAATTATATATTAATTACCACAAAGACAAATTTTAAATAACAAACCCAAGCGAAATAGCAACCATTTTTAAATTACGTAGTATATTACATAGACTCTTTTTTATCTGTTCATATATATTTATTCATTTTAGTTTTGGTTTCATATATATTAATATCCTACTTGGTTTAGAACTCCAGGTGGTTGTGACTTTATACACATTGATATAACTTACAAAATAAACATTTTTTACTATTTATATTAGGTGGATTTTAAAATTAATTGTTATTTATTACACGTGTGAATGTCCGAAACAATCAAAGTAGCACATTAATATTATATATTTTGTAGTAATCTTTATATAAATATAGTAAATAATCTGTTTCTTAATCTGTCATAATGTCAAACCATAGATAATATCTAGAGACTATAAAAAAATTGACGTAAGACATTAATATTTTTGCCCTAACCATTTATTTCTTATACATATAGTAATATAATATTCAACAATATTTTACTCAGCGAACTAGCTCTTCTACACATCCACTTATTTTATAATAGACAATCAACTTTTTTATTTTTATATAATACTTAAAATAAAAAAAAAAATACATTCAAAATATGAAAACTGTATTGGAGTGGAATGCTAATGTATATGAGAATTATGTGAAAATTTCATTAAAGTTGCTTAAGACGGTCTTTTTTAAATATCTAAAAAAATATGTAGATTATAAAGTTTATTATTAAAATTACAGTACTAATTTAGTACTTATTAATTATGAAACTGGCATTTTCAAAATTGAATCAGTATCTGTAAACAATATTGGATTCGATTCTATGTTATCTACGAGTATATATCGTAAATATAACGTTTGGATTCGACTGTTATGTGAACTGATAAATGTTCTGTTCTTTGATGGGGACATTCCAAATGTGCCAGTTGAGCATTAATCACTTCGCTAATAATACATTCTATGAAAAACAGACGAAGGAGGTTGTACGGTACAGAAGAGATGATAATATTACTCAATAGGACATAGGCATGTCGAAAAGAGATCGAGTTAAAATAGTAAGCTAGTAATGTATCTATTAATATACACAAACCAACTTAATAATTCATTTTAAATTGCCCAAAGCTAAACTAACATAATAAAACCCGAAGCAAATTTCGACAGTGTCACGTACTAATTTAGTATCATTAAGTTATTTTAAAACTGTAAAATCAGACGCAATAGGCCCCCAGCGTAAGACTGAAATATTGCTAGCCTATAATTCAAATGTTAATTATAATTAAGAATATTGTATACTCCAAGAGACATTGCTCAATTAGGCATAACATTTTTAATAATATATAACAGTATTGTTTAGTAATTATTTCTTAGAGCAATTGTCTCTTGATTTTTTTAGTATTTTATAACATCGCATAACAACATTAACGAAACTAGCTTATTGTCATTATATTGAATGTGACATTTATATTATATAATTGATATTGAAGACTGAATAATAATAAATAAATGATATAAAAACAGCCAATTCACCCGTAAAATGAAGAAATTGAAAAAGGTGTGTCATACAAAAATTTATTTCATAAAAAAATATTTAATATTTACTTGCTATCATCACAACTATTGGCAAAGTTTTTCACATTGAAAAATTATATTTATTTAATTAAACATTTTTGTACAACACTATTGAAATATATGTTAAAATTAAAACCACACTAAACCAATTTTTAGTTTCCTATTTTGCCCAAATTGAAAATCCCCTATTAACCAAAAATGGGAAGGCTGTATATCATAACACCTTACTCAAAATATATGTCAAACGTCTAAACAATTTTTTTTTTGTATCTGTTCTTAACATATAATAATAGTTGTACTTTAAAACTGGCTAGAATACACATTACATAAGCGTCCACATATTTATTTCACAAACTAATATCAAATCACGGCCTATTTACATAAATTCCTATATACTAGACTAATTACAACATCAATATATATAGAGGAATAAGAAAGAAATGGCAGAGCATGAAATATGACGGGAAAACGCATTTTTTTTTCAAATTATATATAATTATATATTATTTCAAACGAAAATAAATAATCACACAATATCAACGATGGTTGAGTGTAGGTGTCGCAATAATTTCAAACTGAAACAGAGGGAACGGAGATTCCAAATGCGGGATACAGCGTAAAATTAAATTAATAAAAATATATTCTTTGCCGTCATATTTCCTTCTCCACCACATTATAATATAAGCGTTAAATAGTTCACAAATTTAAAGTTAGTGCTACCACTCAAAGCTCATCAAATAATTTTGTGCAATAGCATAAAAGTGCCAATAACACTCGAATAACAATTGACAATATTATTATATATTTCATAAATCAATATAACGCCATTTAGGCAAAGTTAGTTGGTAGTTTCTAACTGCATACTATGGTTGAAAGTTCGATTCTGATTCAGGGAAACGATAACGTTTATTTATTATCACTTCCTTGGTAGGAGACAAATTTAGCGTAAAAGTTACACAAGGTGAATAGTCAACGGAGTGTCTTAACTTATGTATTGGTTAAAACATATATAATATTCCAACTTGATGAACATCTATCTGCCTTAATATTATTGTTGTCATATAAATTATAGTGGCAATAGATCTTTTCTTATTTAATAGACACAGTATTGCTAGTTCACAAATTAGTTACATAAAAGTGAATATTTTAAAGGTACATTTATTCTGGCAACTCTAACTTCATAATATAATCAAAAATTAATTACAAAAAATAATATTTTTAAAAACATTACATTTGTAAATATTTAACTTAATACATATGTATATTTAAGAAAAGTATTGTTTATTGAATATAATATCAATATATTTTACAATCGCAATTATAGGAATCGGAAACTACATTAAAAGAATAAGCGAGAATAAACTGTACAAATGTATACTAGAAACTCATTTTAGTTTATATATATTGGAAACATTTTTCACAGCCATTTTACTCTGATATAAACAAAACAAAAAGTTTATAAAGTGCAATTTATATGTTTTTAAAAGGTTATAATTATAATCATTATTTCCTAATAATTTTTAATGACTTCAAGAGTCAAAGATTATCAATTCAATTTCTTAAAACATCGTTTTTATTTAAAAATATAATACGTTAAATAAAATTGATAAATCGATATAATTTAAACTGATATTAAAATTATTTTATTTCAATACTTAGTTACATTTATACCCGTGTTGTCTTTTTTTGTAAATAAATTTAATACAACAATCGTACATCAATCAACATATTTTTTTAAAGGTTTTTATGTACAAATAAACAAAATATTGACATAAAATAGAACTAAATAGTAGTTAAAAAAAAAAATTATGCACATTAAAAAAAAGAACTTATGTCGTTTTCATTTTCAAATAATATAAGTAATGTATTTGAACTTACAATTTTTAATTATCTGTAAAGCCATACTTACTGGACATATAAAGTTCAATTCAAATAACGGCATTTTTAGTTCATTTAACATCTATTCATAATAATGTTATAATAATAATAATGTTATAATAAAAACTTTTTAATTCTACAGAGGCACATATATATACATCTTGCAACATCAAAAATCATAGATGACTTTTTTAAATTAAATAACAGTAAGTACAGAATAAAACAATTTCTACAATTCATAAAAAAATAACTTCATAAGCGATATAATTGTATCATACATAGATTTAGAGTGAAAAAGACGCTTGCATTTTAAGTAGAAAAAAAATCTAATTGGTTTTGTTTGTAGTTATTAAATACGATAACACCCAATAATCGTCAAAAGTATACTGTTTAATATACAAGAATATAATTCACTTCCATATATATAAAAATAATACTTATTATACATCTTTTACTCTAAATCCGCAATTATAAAAAAAAATCCCAAAAAATCTAAACAAAACAAAAAAAACCCAACAATCCTAAATAAAATAATATAACATGTAATAGCCATAATATTACGTAGTATAGTGTAGTATTGTAGTAGTATAACAGTAGGTATAAGCTAGTAAAGCTATAGTTTGCCAAGCGAAGCACAACCTAGCAGAGCACCTCACACTGCACCGTGACACGCTGGGAACAATAAGAAAACATATATTTGTAAATTTACATCGAAATTCAAATGAGAAACATTATTAAGTATAAATATTTATGAATTACTTGACCGGTGTCAAATTCAACCGCTTGCAATCTCTACGTACAAGTAATTATTTCTAATTGATGTTGATAAATAAAATTATTATAAAGAACATACTTGAAAATTCCCAGAACTTCACCATATTATTTATGAAAATTGAAAGGTAGTTGAAGAACGGAGTGTCGCAGCACTAGGTTTCCTCTGCCGGCTATATGCCAGATATAGCCTAAACCAAAAAAATAAAACAAAGTAAAACACAACTCACGTGGGCGTCGAGTCACCAAAGTCTTGGAGCAGACAGATCGGGGAAGCCCGCTTCACGCGCCTTCCAGTACGCGCCGGTGAATGTCCACGTTTCCTCTCCGCTTTCCATTGTTTTACTGGAATTCATTTTAAATTAAAAGTCAGGTTCAATTCAAATTTTGCCGTGTGATCCCGGCCTAGAATAGGATCACCCTGGTACTGATGGTGTCGTAAGAGGCGACTAAAGTACGTGTGGTAGAGTCACGTCGCCAGTAATGGCAACACGCATGGGCAGACTCGACCGGATCATTACCACCCCCGGCATTTAAAACCGGCGTTAAGTAGTGGCTTTATGCCACTGCGTTTCGCATTAGGTAATGCCGGGCTCCGGAGCCCAACCCCCACCCCCCCCTGGAATATGAAAGCGGCACATAAAGAGAATCTACCCCAGGAGGGTACCAGCACCTGCGGTGCTGGAGAATCCCTCCCTGAGTCCTCAAGCTCAGGCTGCCCTTCGAATTCTGGGGAGGGCACAGTACCGCGCACAAGACCAAATTACAAACAAGGCAAACGAGACGTACGCCCCACGGCAACCCCTACCACACTAAACGTGGACTTTTCTAATATCAGGGGTCTTCACTCCAACCTGAATGCCGTCCACCACCATCTTGAGACGGCACGGCCGGCCTTGTTATTTCTGACGGAGACTCAAATTGTCCGACCGAGCGACACAGCCTACCTCCAATACCCCGGCTATAAAATAGAACACAACTTTATGCCTCATGCCGGGGTCGCTGTGTTCGTAAGGGAGGACCTGAGTTTCCGTCGTCTTGCTAATCTTGAAGGTCGGGACCTGTCGACTATCTGGCTCCGTGTTGACTCGGACGATCGAACCCGAGTCTACGCATGCCTTTACAGGTCCCACAGTGGCAATGCGGAAACGGATCGGCTCATGGAACACATGCAATCGGCCATCGACGATATGCTCTCACAGATCCCCTCTGCTGAGGTCGTGATACTTGGTGATTTTAACGCGCACAATGCCAGTTGGCTTGGATCACGCACCACCGACCACGCTGGGAGGGCCGTTTTTGACCTTGCTACGGCGAATGGATTGTCCCAATTGGTTGAGTCGCCTACGCGACTCCCGGACGTGGACAACCACAATGCCTCCTTATTGGACCTTCTGCTGACTTCGCACCCGGAACAGTACCAGGTTGTCGTCGATGCTCCTTTGGGGTCTTCTGACCACTGCCTGGTACGGAGTGTCGTGCCCATTAGGCGCGGCAGTCGCAGAACACCCGCAACTCGTCGCGTCTGGCACTACAAGTCAGTAGATTGGGATGGGATGCGTACATTTTACTCATCCTATCCCTGGGGGCCGGTTTGCTTCTCTTCTGATGATCCTAGTACCTGTGCCGCTGCTGTTGCCGATGTGGTTCTGCAGGGCATGGAACTTTATATTCCTAGCAATGTAGTGCCCATCGGTGGCAAGTCACAGCCTTGGTTTGATACGTCTTGCAAACTTGCTGCCCTTAGCAAACGCGAGGCATATCAAATCTGGGCCGAGGCACTGGTTACTAAGGATCCGAAGGTGAAAGCCTCAAAAAGAGAGTATAACCGGGCCTCTAGGTCCTTTAAGCGGCAAATTGCCAAAGCAAGGTCCGAGCATATCGCCAAAATCGGCGAGAAGCTTGAGAGCTACCCGTCCGGAACTCACCAGTTTTGGGCGCTCTCAAAGGCGGCACTCGGCAACTTCAGCCAGCCTTCGCTTCCGCCTTTACGCAAGGGGAATGACATCTTGGTCCATACGGCGAAAGAGAAAGCCGATCTCCTGGGCGCTCTCTTTGCCTCGAACTCGACTTTGGATGACCAAGGATCAACGCCACCGACTATACCGCGGTGCCAGAGCTCAATGCCTGAGGTTAAGTTTAGCCAAAAAGCTGTAAGGCGAGCTCTGTCCTCTTTGGACATCCATAAATCGAGCGGGCCAGATGGCATCTCCCCCTTAGTACTTCGCTCTTGTGCTCCTGAGCTGACACCGGTGCTAACGCGTTTGTTTCGGCACTCTTACTCAGTCGGCGTAGTCCCAGATTCATGGAAGAGCGCTCTTATCCACCCGATCCCGAAGAAGGGCGATGGTTCCGATCCATCTAACTACAGGCCTATTGCCATCACCTCCCTACTCTCAAAAGTCATGGAGAGCATCATCAATAGCCAGCTCTTGGTTTATCTAGAGGATCACCGATTGATTAATGACCGTCAATATGGCTTCCGCCATGGTCGCTCAACCGGTGATCTTCTGGTTTACCTTACCCACCGTTGGGCTGCGGCTATTGAAAGCAAGGGAGAGGGCCTGGCAGTTAGTTTGGACATGGCGAAGGCCTTTGATCGAGTGTGGCATGGGGCGCTCCTTGCTAAACTTCCATCCTATGGGCTTCCCGAGAACTTATGCAGGTGGATCGCCAGCTTTCTCACTGGGCGCAGCATCAAGGTCGCTGTCGACGGTTTTTGCTCCAAACATATGCCCGTGAATGCTGGCGTTCCCCAAGGCTGCGTGCTGTCCCCCACGCTGTTTCTTCTGCATATCAATGACATGCTGGAGGATTCTAGCATTCATTGCTATGCAGATGACAGCACTGTGGACGCTGTTTACTCCGGCCGCGCAAGTCTTTCTCGGGAAAACGCTGAACAGTGCCGAAATAAACTTGTGTCTTCTGTTGAGGCATCCCTCGAGAATGTCTCTTCATGGGGTGAAAAGAACCTGGTCCAATTTAACCCCCTGAAGACTCTCGCTCTATTGAGCGAGACGGTACTTCACGCCAAAACACCGATTGGCTCTATATAGGGCCCAGGTTCGGCCACACATGGAGTACTGTTCTCATCTCTGGGCTGGTGCACCCCAGTATCAGCTTGACCCATTTGATCGCATACAACGTAGAGCTGTCCGAATCATTAAGGACCCAGTAAGCTGTGAAAGGCTTGACACTTTGGCTCTGCGTAGAGACGTCTCCTCGCTGTGCGTTCTCTATCGCATTTATCATGGTGAGTGTTCTGAAGAACTATTTGACCTGTTACCTGCCGCCGAATTTTCAAACCGCACAGCACGTCACAAACTTAAATATCATCCACACCATCTGGATGCGTGGCACTCCACTACTGTGCGGTTTCGTAGGAATTTCCTTCCACGCGCCACCGAACTGTGGAATAGCCTACCCGCGGCAGTGTTTCCAGGTCGGTACGATATGGGTACCTTCAAAAAGCGCGTCTATCTCCACCTCAAAGGCCGGCAACGCATCTGTAGCTCCTCTGGTGCTGCACGGGGTCGTGGGCGGCGGTGATCATCATCAGGTGACCCGAACGCTCGTTTGCCTTGTCCTTTTTCCATAAAAAAAAAAAAAAAAAAAAAAAAAGGTTCACGCTGTATTCCGCGTATAGCAGGGTAGGTAGGGGGAATTTTTCTTTTTAATCGACTTCCGTAAGGAGTAGGTTTCGTTTCGTAGGTCGATTGTTTTTATTAGGTTTGTTACCTCAGAACCTTTAACTGGGTGAACCGATTTAGTTAATTCTTTTTTTATTTAATTTGGTCTATTTCTGACAATGTTATGCATGAGAAAATTACATAAGTGTTAAATTTACAATAAGTACGTGAGCGACAAATGGACGAATAACTTAATATCATTCCAACCGATTTTGATGATTCTTTTTTATTGGAAAGGATTTTATACACTTTAAGGGTAGTTTGATAAAAGTTTGGTTAGGTTCTGATCATCGGATCCGGTGGAAGTCGGTTTTTTAGTTAAAAATTGTAATTCAATGTTTGATAGCTAAGGACTATTTAACCTATATATAGAAACAGGGTTTACCCCGCATAGTTCTACTAACCGGAACCAGGCGGGCGTGTGGTCGGGGCGGTCGCGGCGTCGCTCGCGCTGAGCCTGCTCAAGCTGGTGTTTGTATGACTCGGCTGCATCGACGTCGCCCTCTTCTAGGGATCGTTGGTCAGGCCTGGAGGGAAATTGTAATGCTTATAATGATATAAAATTAATTAATAATATTAAATATCCTGGAGCGTATAAAACGTTTCATAAAAAACAGTGATAAAAAGTGCTACCTTTAGCTATCATTGATATTGGAGAAATCTGGGATGTGTGACGGCGTTTATGGATCATTTGACATTGTATCTACGACCTTATATGGGAGTGGCATAGTTCTTTTTAAAGACCCGTTCGACTTATATGTATTGGAAGTTTTGATTCTCGGACGTACACGCTTCATTTGTACTCTAGAAGATAGACTTCAGGAGATGCTTATGTAACATTTCTTTTAAAGGTAGCCGAAGAAAGTTGTACAGCATATTCTTGAAAATATAGTGTATTCCTCCAAGGCGAGCTTTGGCTAGGAATCAAAAGTGCTGGTAGCAAATGTATTACACGCTGTAAGTGCCGTTAAACATTGATACAGAATAAGTAAAAATAACATCTCAGGGTGTTTGTATGTAAATTATATCGTGAAATAATGCCCTTTCAACTTAGTGACACTATCACGCGTATACAATGGTCATAGCCTCTTTCCCATGTAATTTAAGCAAGCATTTACTACTTTATTATATTTATATTACCTTAACCGCGTATCAGTGTGCGGCAACAGCTCTCTCATACCGGGCTCCATCTCGTTCAGCTCCATCGCGAACCTCGTGAACCCATAGTACAGGTCGTGCTCAGGGGGCATTGCACCTGTCATATAAAATATAAATAATAATAAATATAGTACGGTCGAGTCGTGATCACTCTGAAGTTAGCTGTAGATGGTTGCGAACATTTGGTTTTATTAAGCTTTGCGCTGTATTCTGCACATAATAGGATGTTACAGTGGTATATTAAAAACTTAATTTAACATTTAGCATTAGATTTATTTAATAAACCCAGTCACCGACCAGGCCTCCAAAGACAACGCGCGGCAGGCGGGTCGCCGGCGTACAGCGCCTCGGACCAGCGGCCCGCCAGGCGAACGCGCGCGCCTCCCGCCGACACCGCGCCACGCACCTCGTGCCGGCTCGACGACCACGAGCTGGCCTGGTGAGCAATATTTGTTAGTATTTTTTTTTAACTTTTCAAACCATTCCAAAACAAGTCCTCAATACAAATAAATAATAGAATAAAATAATGTTATAAAACTTGATAAAATATACGAATATAACAAAAAAAAAATAACCTTAATAAAATTAAGTTTGCATGATATATCATTATTATGGCAAGCTATATGCATGTCCCCGTATTGGTCAACCCAGCGCTGACCGCCAAACAGGTTGTGTACGCATGTTGTCACCTAAAAACGAAAAATATATTAATATTGTGCAAATGTAACGGATTTCAACCTGTACTTCTTGGATTCGTCGTTAAATATTTTCATAAAACTACCACGTATATTATAACTTAAAACAATTTCAGTTTTATTTTAAACATAGATCTAGAGAAGTTTGCAATGTGAAAAAGATAATTTTAATTTTCAAGAAACGACTATTTGGGGGGTAGACAAAAAAATATATGATACATTAAGCGTTGTTCGCCTTCATTCTGACTGAACTATTTAAAAGGTAAAAAAATTGCCAATACTAATATTAGTAAAGTCCCGCTTGCGGCTTCGCTCTCTTAAATTATACAGCTATTATATACTGGCTTTTATTTTACAGTTGTTGTTATTTATAAACATATTGAAATAAAACAAACACTAAATGGTAAGTTTACTACAGTACAATAGTGAACTTTATTTATATCAATTTTTGAGATTATACACAATCTTTTTAACTAGACGAAATTTTTAAAAAAAATTGTTTTAGATTCACATTAGATAGGTAAGATAGATTTTTTCATATATCTTCGATGTACAGACAGCTATTAATTAATTACAATTTCACTATATTTACAGATAATATTATCTCACCTTATTCCAACTATAACAATCACCAGAGGGTAACAGAGTAACATGTACACGTCCGGCCGGCTGGAACTCCATTGATTTACCCCAAAACTTAGTTTTTATTCGGGCTTCCTGCCAAAATATCCAACGTGGGGACTCGGCGTGACACGCGGATATGGGGGGATGGTGGGATACCTGGGGAAATGCAATAAAATGGTTTATTTGAAGTAATAAAATAGTATATATTTTATTTTTTTCTTCAAGCTGTATCCCGCATACAGAAGGATAGCCTGAGGGAACATAGTGTTAAAACATTCCGCTGCCTATTTTCAACCCAATTTTCGAGACATTGCATATTGAGTGGCGGGACTCCTTTGTCACGGCCATTACTCGTTGACAGTATAATGTGTATGTAATATATGTGTGTGACATGTATTGATATGATATAGCGAAAAATGTGTGTGTCTATATATGTATGTGTGTCTCAGTATTACCTGCTCAGCCACAAATCGGAACCCCCTATCGTCTCTCACACATTCATAAGTCTCGCCCAACAGTGGATTAAACGGTTTCGAAGCTGCTCTATGCGCGGCCGCGGCGTATGCACTGACCGCGAACGCTGCGACCAGTGCACATCGTTCAGTTCCGCCGGTGCATTGGGACGCGGCGTCGAGGAGTTCAGAGTATTCTAGCTCTTCGCATAATCTCTGAAATAGTTTTAGTAAAATTGAAGATATGATTATTTTTACAGTTTACCCCGATAATTTTTATTTGTTTCTATTAGGAACAAAAAACTGAGGTAATATTTTTTTTGTTTCTGTTAGGAACTTCCTAACATTTCATATTATATTCTAAAACTCGAAAAGTAGAACTCGAATCATTCGGCTCTTGGTTTTTTTCAGCTTCTCGCTGTATCAAGCATATAACAGGACAGGCAGACAGTTAGACATCCCTGTCCTCATTAAGACGCTTTCGTCCCTCACTTTAAGCCGCATTCTTGAGGCATTGCGTGTTGAGTAACGGACCTAAAAGCCACAGTTTGCTTTACCCAGAGTGGAAATCGAACCAACAACAAAAAACAAAAAAAACAACCCACAAACCTGTAACATATTAAGTGGCTCATTAATAGTAACAGGCATAGACACTTGGCTCAGATCCTTCCCAATGTTCTTATATAGTAAGTTCCATAAACTTGGACCTCCAGGCGAAGGTCTTGGACACGGCAGCCTTGTTCTTCTCACCCATCCTGTAACTTCTGCATCGTGGGTAGGTATTCGTGGGTTGTGTTCCGCTGATACCACTGTGAAATTGCATTTTTTTTTAATTTTAGTATTATGAAAATGGAATTATTTAGTATTAGCTAACGTTTATCTGTTTAGGCTTAGAAATCAAAATAGTAAAAGTACAGGCTACAATATATGTAAAGATTTTGTAAAATTTGTCTATTATATAACAAAGTCTAAGCTGGCGAAGCCTTGTATGGGTAGCTAGTTATAAATAAAGAACTGAAAGAACTCACTAGCTGCATCGGAATTGTCAGAGCTGGCAGAACCTTCTTCACTGCTCAAAGAACCCGCTTCTGATGACGAATCTCCATCCAACTCTATCACACCCGCCTGGAAAGCAAGGAAAATATATTATTTTTAACATTTTTATAGTACTATCTTACATTCAGTAAAGAAAAATCAATTTTTAGGACATAAATATACACACGTAAATGTAGAGGGACTTGAACCCGCGCCTGTCGTAAACCTTAATACTGGGATAATATTTTGATGAAGACCAAAGTGAATTTGAGGCAGTTGTAGCGTAGGGTACAGCGTCTAATTGAAAGCGCGATAAATGCTTTGCAAGATTTTTTTAGTCTAGTTAGACATTTATCACAAAAAAATAATCACCACTGACCTCGTTGGCATTAATAATTTCATTTTGCTTCAAACCGTTCTCTTCGTGTTCCTCCGCGTCGAAGAACTCTGAGGCGGAGACGCAGGACGAGCTATAGCTTAGCGAGTGCTGGAATGGACGATTCTGTAATTATGAAAAAAAAAATCATTCCTATTAACATTCTTACATTCTCCACTTTCCCCGCAATTCTGGAAGCATTTCGTGTTGAGTGGCGGGAATCAACGCCGCGCTTTGCCTTGTTACCAGAGCGAGGAAATGAAAATATTACAAATTTCATTCACCCTAGGGGGAATCGTACCAACAATTGTCGCCTTCACAGTCGCACACTTGTGTCACTGCGACACGACAATTATATTTTGTTGTGACAATCACACTATGGAGTTAGAATCGTTGACAAATATGCTCGGATAAAATTTATTGTTAAGATACACTTACTATTTTCATTTTTCTTGTTGATTCGCTATTGTCCGGACTGTCTACAGCGATATTTATATTAAATGCCTACTATGTAAACTAAAAAAGAATGTGTGTAAATCGTATGTTGGAAAATGTATCTCTTATAAAACGCTGATTTTCGTTCCATAAAACCAGCTTTTCTTCATACATTCAATTATTCGGATTTCGAAAGGCCTAACAACAGTAGTTAGATTAACCGAATCAAGTTTCTAATATTACACTCACCGCGTTGTCGGCGTCGTGCGCCATGGACGATATCTCCGCGAGGTCGGACGCGTCGTGTATGCGGGAGAGACGCGACCGCAGCTCTGCGGACAACACTTCTCGCTCATTCACATTTATTTCGTGACACTTTTTATGTTATTTTAAAAGGGTTATTTTTTTCGAAAAACTTCGGTGTTATGGCTGCTTTATTTTTGTGTAAAGTTCAATGCATTACGTTAATTTATTTTTACTATAGTGCCTCTTATAGATGGGAAATTAATTATTTTACCTAATCATGACATTTTTGTTTAATTTTATTAGGATTTTCCGTTTTAAAAATTGTTGGCGCAACAATAATATAATGGGACTATAATAAATAACAAAACAAAAGTTAAATAATCAATGACAATGCGGCGACTTTGATTGCGTTTCCTGCATATACGTCATTGCTGCACTGTATATAGAAATTTCGAAAAAAAATAGTTGTTATTTCATATTAAGCAATATTACCGAAACTATTGATTTAATATTTATTTTCTCGATCTGGTAACGAGACAAATAAAAGAAAATCTTAATTCTATTATATTATTATTACAAAAATTATTACCAAAAAACTTTTGTTGCTTAACACATTTGTTGCTTAAATAATAGATTTTTCTTAATTTTTAGTTACACATTAGGTACTATGATAATTGGAATATAAAGCGGAGTGACCTGACCTCAGTGCACAGCGAGTGCCTCAACAAAAAAGAACCTTAAAATAAATCACCAATGTAAACAAATGTATCCTCACCCGAATTCTGCTGTAACGCTGTGGACAGGTCGGTTCTTAACGCTGCTAGTAGAGGAGGTCCTTCCCCTGAGCCTGCTCTGAGACGACCTCGTTCCCGCACCTTTATATGTTATAATTATTCATGTAATTATCATAGAATAAGAAAATATATAAAAAACGAAAACATTCATAAATAATATGCATATATAATATATGCAAATGCGTTCTTATTGCTTCAAATAATGTCTAATAGACAACCTTTGGTAAACAATAGACTAGTTTTCAAAAAGCAGAAAAAAAAGCAATAATGTTGCAAATTTTAATTAAAAAATACAAATAAATAAATTTTTATATTAATAGATTAGGGATTCAGGAAAATGGGTCGTGTCAGGGAAGTCTCTGGTAACGAGACAAGGTCCGCAAATTGTGCGGAAAATTGAGCGTCTTAACATTTGTTTTTCTTTGCCTACTCTGCTGTAAAATTCACAATACTGTAATAATCATCATTACAGGTAATCATCATCAAGCTGAATGTAATGAGAAATGGTAAAAGTGGAAGTTGTTCAGTTCAAATTCTAGGCCAGGTTATTATAATGTTTATTTAGCCAAATAAACTAGAGTATTTCTTTCCGCCACCCAACACACAATCCCTATAATACACAAAAAATATTAAGCAAGATAACACTATACTATATACGAAATTGGCCACTAAATCTTTATAATTGTTATATTTTTATTAAACTGCTAAGTTTTGCCGGAACATTGACAACTTCTACAGCAGAGAAAAATTAATTCCTCTCAACCACCCAAAAAAAACCGATAATCTTTGGAAATTAATAGAAATACTAACCAAAGTAGCGACAACACCTTTCAAACTGGTCACCAAATCCTTAGCCAAAACGGTAAAATCTTCTCTCAATTGTTGATCTGGAGTTAAACTACTAAGACTTGCTGGAGCATTGAGAACTTCTGCCCCAGGAAGCGATTGAGGTCGCGTTGCTGCACATGCTATAAAAAAAATGTATTTATATAAGAAAATCCTACTTTTTAAAGGAATAAAATATATGACTATGCTAAATACTGTTAAAGATACCTTTGCAAATTTATATGGCAACACTATAAATATTGTGTATCTGTCAGTGTTGTAATATTTAAAATAAAGATACAATACGGGCAACTATTTTAGAAATTTGTATATTATACAATAAAATATTCTTTCTGTCATTAACATTATATCATATATTGTAAATATGGTCAAATAGATTATTAATTATTATTCAACATATACAGTATATACAAACATTTAATATCATTTACGTAAAAATGTACAAAACGCTTTTTTTTGTTTATAAATTGAAGAAGAAATTACTATATAATATTATTAATATTTTACCCACATACATACTGACATACATAAGAAACGATCCTTATCATATTTAAATAATAAAATACCAACTACACTAACAAAAAAATCTATAAACCGATAAAAAAAATATTCCATGCAAAAATCCATGTCATCCATGCATGTGCGAGTGAATTTTAAATACGATTGTATCTACTACGTTTCTATTTAAAAAAAAAACTATTTGAATTTCATTTAAATATTCAAAATTAAATAATGCTATATAATATTTGAAATATGTTACGTAACTTACGTATTGTCATTGTGTGTTCTTCGCATTCTCTTAATATTTTCATAATATATAAACAAATTATTTTTCCATAAGGCACTATAAACCCATCACTATCACTTGGCATTATCAAATAAACAAAAGTAAAAGATTTCATTAATGTATTGTGATTTCATTAATGTATACTCTATGATTTTCAACAGATTAAATATGACTCAATAATTAAATTATTTTCTTAGTACTTCAATTTGGATAAAAAGAAATAAAACTGCATCTCGTAATACAAACTAAGATAATCTACGGATTTCTCTTATCAAAGATAACCTGGAAAATTCTAGATAAATGAGACAAGGTCGTGCATTGTTTTTTTTACTATATAAATAAAATAGAATGACCTTCGAAAAGTGCGTTATAACTAGGTCTATCTGTTAATATTATAGTTTCATATTTTTTTACTGAAATTTAGACTTGAAATTTAAATATTTTAATTAATTGTATGTAAATATTATTTTCCAGACATTGTCTGGCAAAAATTAAAGAAAAAAAAAAGTTGTAAAAAAACGTCTGTGTTTATACATTTGGTAAAATTAAGTTAAAATAGATTTGAAGCTGTTGACGGATGATAACTTATACTTTTATAATAGTTTTTTTCAAGTAGAATGAAATTAAGCGTAAATTGTGTAATATTTTTGCATTTTTCACATAACCAGACTGTGGAAGCAAAAATATTTCAAAATATTTCGAGAATGAAAATAATATTCAAAATCGTAGCATTTATTTGTTTCCTACGTCCATGGTCCTAAAACATTATTATGATATCACTTAAATATCCGCTTCAATACTAAATATATGTTATTTGTATTTTCATACATTTTTAAGTTTTTTCAAAATTTAATTTAAATTTTAATTTAAATTTAAATGAAAAAAATTAAATTTAAATTAATTTTTTTAGTAATCTAGATATGGTTTAAATTGTTTCATATTATACCAAAATATTTTTCTTTTTCTAATATAGTTAGATAATGAGAACAGAAGACTTTGATCTGTCACTGGGTTTTCCTTAAATTTTATTTATATGTTAGCCCACAAAATCCTATTACAACTTTCCTCATGAACGATACAAACATATAACATAATAATAAAGAAATAAAGGACAAAAAAATATATAACAACACTAGCTTGATGTCAAGGGAAATCACTTTTCATGAAAATATACAAAATCAGTCAGTACATATAAAAGTCAATATATGAAAATATATTTTTAAACACTTTTATTCTTGTTAGGAGCTTTTCGTAAAAAATACAGCTTAATTAAAAAGTAAATTTAAAAAAATCAATGTCTAACATGACTTATAATTAAAATGGTTTCTGCATCTTTATTTTAAAAGAACAAAAAAATATATAACTAATTTTTTTTATCTATATTTGCATGCACTTCACTAAAACGCGTATGAGAGAGGAGAGGATGAAATAATAAAAAAAAAACAAAATCAAAAATATAGTCTTACGAACTAAGGTAGAGGCCAGAAATGTGGATAGAAACGCTGGAACGCAAAAAGAAAAAAGTTTTTATTAGACAAATTATGTGCTTCCAAAATTACTTAATAAATCAATCCAATTAAAAAATTTAAATATAAAATTGCGATGACGATTGCTTGGCTGTATGGCTACTAATAGTAATAGTAAAATTATTAATCTTTTTTATTATTAATGTTATATGATAGAAGTATATTAGCTTGAATGCCATAGCTCGTGCATGTAAGACGCCATCTTGTTTTGATATGTGATCAAAATGCCTGACGTGGATCGACTTACCGATCTCGTAGAATCCTTGACAAGACATATTGTTGAAATATTTTTTAATTAAAACTATCTTTATTTAATAAAAATAAATATATATTTATATAGCAATAAAATAATACAAAAAAAAATGATCTAAAATTAGCACGAACAATTATTGGACGAGGTGTTTTATATCTGGGTCTATTTAGTGCGTTTCACATCCGTAGAACATAAACTAGAAATAAATGCACACGTTATAATTATTATGTATGTGTAACATTGTATGTTTTTGTCATATTTCACAGAAAGCTTAAGGAATTTAAAATTTATAAATTTTTATTAAATCATGAAAGATTTGTTGTTACTTATAAGGACTTTTTTAATAACTCTTAATAATACATATTATTCATAATTTTTAATGATTAAAAAAACTAACCACCATAAAATATTACACACATACAAAAAACTAGCATTAGCCTCTAACATATATAACGTATATAACACGAAAGATATAAAAACACGAAGATAAAAAAAAGACCTACGTATAATTTGTGAAAGAGACAGAGATATAGTAATACTTACCAATTGGAACAAAACCCATAATATATAAAAAAATACGAAGATTGGAAGAGAAATATGGAACGGGATAAAGGTATGTATGGATAGAAAGAGACAGAAATAAACATAATGTGTAAAAGAGACTGATATAGAATTATGGAAAAATATAAATATATAGGACATAATACAGTGGGCCCGCGAATTTGTACGCGTTATATCTACAATTTATGGCACATCTATGATTACAAGGTAGGTATTCAAATAATTTTGAACTATAGAGATTCTTATACAGTACTCTACAATCTGACATATTCGATATTCCGACATCGCCCTGTAAAATATTTTATCAAATTATCGCGGGTCCACTGTATATAAATTAAAAACAAAGTTAGAAAGAGACAGACGTATACATATACATAATGTGCGAAAGAGACAGAGTAATATTTACCAATAGGAAGAGACGCGGCTGATGCAGGTATGGAGGAAACTCCGCCACCGGGCGACGGCGGTGCTGTTAGTGCTGAGAGAGCCTGCAAAGTTATTTTGCGGGTTTAAAGATGATTTTTAACTTTTTTAGACTTTTATTCTGCAGTTAAGAAAGAAATTTCAAAAAATAAAATTTTATATCGCATATCAGAATCGCACCTCTTGGACGGTTCCAAGTTTCTCTTATCTATATATATAAAAGGACTTGTTCTTACTGACAGAAGTAAGACGCACGCACAGCCGTAACCGCTGATGATAGAAACATGAAATTTGGACAAATATTTACTTTCGTAATCTGGACATCCACATCATTTTGAAAAATTTTTACCCTAAAGGGGTGAAATAGGGGATGAAAGTTTGTATGGAAAAAAAATTTTTCATTATTGACACTTTTATAAAACATAAAAGTGTCAATAATGAAAAAAAAATCTATATTTTCCTACCAAATTTACTAATATGATAATAAGGAGGAAGACGCACATTCATTTTCTCTTACTCGGTATTTTTTTTTAATCTTAGGGGTCATCGTGGCGCAGCAGCACAGCGTCTGATTACTAAAACGAAGGTTCGATATTCGATCGGGGCAATAAGTTATTTATATTTCCTCGCCCTGGTAATGCGTCATTGAGTTCCACCACTCAACACGCAATTTCTCGAAAATTGGGAAACGACAAGACACTTCACAGTAGGCTCCCTAGGCGGGTAAAATTTCCTTACCATGTGAGAATTAGAAGGGTCTATATGCGGTGGCGCTAGTTCAACAGACGCACATTTACTATTAGATTTTTTCTTCCTAAGTCCGAATTTACGTCGATCCTTCTTGACATTCGGCGAAGCACCCTCCAGAGATACCTGCTGACATGAAATATTGATAATTTTTCATAATTTAGATTAAAACGGGATTTATGAAAAATTGTTACATTGATTTTTATATTACATACATATTGCTTTTTTGTGTAAACGGTAGTACCAATTGTATAATTCTTTGAAAGATTTTAGGATATAGTGGTATTAATATAGTTTAATTATCTATCGCACAAAGAAAATATAAAAAAATAAGTGAATGCTAAATATTCTACAAACCGTGAAAACTCTACAACTAATATTTAAATGACAGTAAAAAAGTGATGTATAATATATACCAATTAATTTTTTTTGTTCGAAAAACAATCACATATTCAACTCTTGCTATTCAACTTTTGGTACTTTATTGAACTGAAAGAAGAAAGAAATGAGCTGATAGAGTAGAAAAAAACATAGGAACTAAAAATCTTAAGTTTGTTGTTGTTCTTTAATTATGGCGATCCGAGCGTGCCAGTTCAGCACTAATCACTTCGCCAATGTCACGTTGAATGGAAAACACACAAAGGAGAATGTACGGTAAAGAGACAATTTTACGCAATAGTAGATGTACGTTAAAAAGAGATCCAGCTAAAAAAAAAAATCTTAAGGCTAGTTTTGTTTTATAATTTCACACATTCATCAATTCTGCTGTCATTCATTTATTCAGTCTGACATACACAGCTCATGAACATACATCCATATCGTTAAATAAAAAAAAAAACCAGTCATTCATAAAGTCAGTAAGTCAATCATACACGAAACACAACTCACGTCTGTATCATGATGCGCTTGCTGTTGTAATTCTAAAGCGTCTAGGAGTCGTTGTAGCTGTTGCACTGAGAGCTGAGCCTGACCGAGTTCCCGGGATGCTGTGTCTAATGGACCACCTGATTCTGGAAGATGATGGAAGAATATGAATTGTTTACGAAGATTTTTACTCTACTTTACTAGGTCGAAAGTTATTTTTTGTTAGATATATGATTATTATTTAAGCCAGCCAGTTTATTTTAAATTAATAATATTTATATTTTTTATTTTGAACTCAAAAACAGGTATCTCTGAATTCTGATGACTCCAAGAATCGAACCAAATATTAAATTATTTACTAATACATAATATGTATATATGGAGTACGTATAAGTTCGAGTTAAAATTATTATTATAATTATGCAAAAAAAATACTAAAAACTTATGAGACAACATTTCAATAGTGGTACAACTACAAAGTTGAATAAATAAACAAAAGAAAATATGATACAGTACAAGCACAAATATGATATGCATGCAAATAGAGCAATAGTAAGACCATTTGTGGACAATGGAGACATGCATGCATGCTTTAGGAAAAGTATTTTTTAAATCTTACAATATTTTATAAGTTATTGAAGCAAAAGATTTGGCTAACGCTTGTTAAACGTAATACCAAGTTAATTCATAAGTTTAAATGCTAAAAACTCTAGTGTATCTATTGATTAATATATTACAGACAAGTCACTGTTTATTTTTAGAATTTTCAATAATATTATTTGTAAAATCAACCTACATGATATTATGTATTTTATTTCACTATCATTTATTACATTAAATTAAATCCAACATTATGTATGGATAAGAGTCCAACTTAATATCTATAATTTTTTCCTATTTTCTTAATTAATTTAGTTTCAATCATATCATACCAATGATCCATCCGGCAAGTCGCCCGCCGGGGGTCCCCGATACGAAGCCGGCTTGGGGCCCGCGGATAGGTGAAGTGGGGCTAAGCAGCCCTGGAATATAGCGGGATGGTGCCGAAATGTCAGGATAGATACTTATTTATATATTTTTTGTTAATGTTAATGTTATTGGAGGTACAAATAAGTGTTTATCCTGTATATCAACGCCAGTGAAAAATAGTAAGGAAAAAAAGAAACATGGTTTTGTATTTGCTAAAAACGATTAATATCTAAAATTACTTTGCAAACCTCTTATGGTATTTTTTTTAATTTAATTTTAATCTGTTAATCTTATAAGTAAAAGTCAAATATTAATGACTATCGTCCTCTTTTAAGAACAAAACAATGTTACTTTTTAAACAATACAAGGAGAAGATAGAGCAGTTAGATAGTTTATAGGTTTACTAAAACTCTACGGTTAAATAAGTATTACTTTACGGGGGTTCTATTCTACGTTATAAGTACGTTCATGCACGTATATTAGTGCTATCTACAGACAAATTTACTTTAGAATTAATAGCTTATGTATCTAGAATATTCTTATTTAGGAAAAACAAAACATATAAAAAGGTTTAAAAATATTTTTTTAATTAAACTTTGGTCTCAAAATAACAATATAAAAAAAATGTAGAATGTAGAATTTTATAAATTGGGATATACTATCTAGACTAAAATTCAATACATATTTTTATTCGAACTATCAAAAAAAACTGACAAAATCATTACCAGAACAACAAGATTCACTAGAACATCTATAAATCGTTTTTAAATCATCACTTTTCTGTTGATTCACCGCTGACTGAGAGCGTTTTACTTCATACTTTTGACTCAAAAACAATTGATAAACATTGTAATCACGACTTTTGTCCTTTAAGCATCTCAATTTTTTCTCAGTTTGCGATTGTGTCGACACTTTGAAAGATGAAGACAATAATTGTATCTCTTTCATTAAATCTTGAGTTACTTTCGGAGACTGATTTTTATTTTTCATATTTTTACAGTGAATTGAGCTACGGTCGACATTAAAACGAAAATTTTGCATGTTTTCATTGGGGTCCGCTATATATTTTATTAAGGCACTGATAGCACAATCTTTGGTGCACATTTGTCTGTACCAATTTTGATTAGAAGTTGCCCTTTCAGTGGTCTTTAACTTTTCATAGCTAGATAAGCTGCTAAATGTAGCTTGAGTGCTACTTGTTTTGGTCTTCAAATTAAGTATATTTGATTTTTCTTGTCTAATTTTCTCAGTAGATATCATAACTTTATAAGCAAGTGGTTGTTCTTGAACGAAGTTAGATCTTTTGACATTTATTGATTTACAGCTTAGTTTTTTTTGTGTGAGATATTCTATGGATGTAGCTATATCAATGGTAGTTTTAGATTTTCGGCAAATTTCATCGAGGTCTGTTTGGGTTTCCTTAGAATATTTAATATTAGACTTTTCTTGATAGATCTTCCCTAAAAGACTCAAACCTTGTGTGTTACTAGAGTTAGTTTTATTGTGTTTTTTTCTTAATTTTAAAATTAAACTATTAATTTCTTTCTGAAGAGTCGGCAATTTTTTTGATAATATTGAAAGATTTTCCAACAACGACAATATACAGTTTTCATCGATTATACCAGGAATGTTATCAACATCAGATATATTTTCTTCGACATGTTTGGTCGTCGAACAATCTGCTTTTACTTGAGCGCTGACAATTTTTTTCTTGAATAGGTTGTTATATTTTAATTTCTTTAAAATTTCATTTTTCTTTAAGGACATTATGTAACACTGTAGATCATATTCATTTACTTTGGCAACTTCTGATATAGTGAACTCTATGTTGTTTGTATTACTCATAGTTTCATCATTAGCTCGAGCCTTAGATGTCGCATCACTATCACAGTTATTTACGTCAGCTTTTAAAAGATATTCTTTAGTAAAATCGTCACTAGTACTATAATAAGGTTCCAAGTCGTCGTTCCTTACGTCAGGGACCAAGTCATTGTATGGATTATAGCAAACTTTGTTTGATTCTAATAATGAATCAAATATTTTATTTGACTTATCACTTATGTCATTCTGTGTACAAGAAACCGTATTTCCGAATTTTAAACACAGATTTAAGGGTTTACTTTCACCAGCATTTAGAGGCTTTTCAGCCAATTCCATTACTATTAAAGTTTTGTCTTTGCAAGTTGAAATGTTATTCATTGAAATATGTTCCAAGTCGTATTTGGACACATTAATTACAAGAGAATTTTGAACATAACTTTTACTTTCAAAATTACCCAATTCATCTTTTCTAGTATCCAAATTTATTCTGTCCCAATTGTTGACTTTATTTTGTTCAACAGTATTTTTTATATTATTTTGATTAGAAAATATAGTAGTTATTTTATCTAAGATACTTTTAAGATATGTTTGACTACGATTTTTCGTTTCATCATTACTCAATTGTTTGATATCATTAAATTCTTTTGTTGATACGCTTATAGAGACCTTTCTCTGTATAGATTCAG
The DNA here is from genome assembly GCF_056956725.1 of Heliconius melpomene rosina. NCBI lineage: Eukaryota > Metazoa > Arthropoda > Insecta > Lepidoptera > Nymphalidae > Heliconius > Heliconius melpomene. The sequence goes on from NC_140400.1 coordinate 6,067,639, forward strand.
TTAGAACGTCACATTTAAGCTCACTTGGTACTAAATTTTCTTCTAATTCCGATTCTTCTGTGGAAGAAGTTTGATTTTGATCATCGTCACTATCACGTAATACACCCAAATAAGCTCCCAACAATTCTTTAGCTACATCAAGCGGAATTTCTGACCCAGCAATTAAGTTAGCAATAGTTTCTTGAATTTTAACCAAGTCATTTGATGAATCAGAGTTATTATCAACAGGTTCATCGTCATTTACATTATCTACTAATAAATTATTATCATTGAGGTTTTCTGTAATTCCAATATGAGATTGCTTATTTTTTTCAATAGGTATGCTACAAGCGTATACAGTATTTTTCAATACTCTTTCTAGTTCCTGTATACGTCTTTCTTTTTCACTATCATCTGCCTTGCAAGTTAGGTTGCATTTTCTTCCTTTTTTATCTGTATTTGTTCTTGTTGCAGCTATATTTTGTTTATTATTAACATTGATATCTTCAAATTGAGTTGCTTTAGCTACACTTACTATTTTAATATGAGACGTTGTCTCATCTTTATAAAATTGTCTACTCAACTGATCACCTATGCACTTAGAATGTTTAGTTATTAGTTTATAATTTTTATTTGGTGTGGTACTCAGCCAATATTCAAATAAATATTTGAAAAGTTTCTTTATAGGAAGTATACTAGCATCCTGCGTGTTTATATTACATAATTCTATAACTATATCATTTATATTAGTCTTCATATTAACGCTTGTGACATCATCGTGTGTAAAATATTGATTGATAGATTTTAATAATTTCTCTACTGAGCTATTTAATTCAGAAGCGCTTACGAATTTTTGAAGACCTTTATGCTCTTTATTAATTTCAACTTGAGTATTATTATCTTTTAAAATGGCGGCAATATGTCTCTTTCGCTGTAAATTTTCATCTTTAAACTTATATTTCTCCAAAAACATGCATTTTTTTAGAGGCCTTTTCAGAGTCGGTTCTTCAAATACATTTTGATATTTAACCAAATTAGTTGATTTTTTACTCCTTCTTATAATTGGATGAGACATTTGAAAAATATCTAGCGTCCTTTTTGCGAAGAAATATAACGTTGGACTGACCTCTAAATTATTATGCAAAATTATTTTTTTAGTTTCGTCATTAGCTTTTTTATTAATATTAACTTCTCTTGTATCTAAGGAATTATCTGTGTTATTTTTCAATAAATTTGGTGAATTTATAGCAAACTCACATAACAACGACGATTGTTGACCACATTCTGTTTTAAGCAAATCTAAGTCAGTGCTATTTAATTGTTTTTCAGTATCTACCGTGAAAAGAGACAAAGGTGATTTATTTTCACTTTTATTAATATCATTAAATTTCTTTATATCACTCAAAGGAAAATAAATTTTATCATAATCGAATACAGCATGTTCTTTAATAATATTTGTTTTATATATTTTTTCATAATTTTTATTATATGTTTGATTGAAGTTCGTTACTGTGCTAAGGGGATACACTAAAGTACAAGGATAATTCCATATTTGCTCATTTTCTACAGAACTTGTAATACTTGTATAGGACAAATCTGGAGAGAGAACGAAGGGAATTATTATGGAAAAGTAACTTAATAATTACTTAAAAAAAATACAAAATTTCATAAATTACCATTTCACATGCATTTTAGGTTTAAATTGATATACTTACGAGAAGAAGTATCAGTTGGTGGATGATCTTCTAATGGCGCGTGGATTTTGGGCACAGATTCCCTAGCACCGAACGTTAATAGATGTTGCCTGTACAATCTGTAAATTATTGTAAATAAAGTTTACATACAGATATGTTAATCATTAATAAGGACTTGATTTCTTAATTTTTCTTTTTTCTGTATAATATTTAAAAAAATGTTAAATTGAAACTTTATTTTAAGTAAATACAATATATAGAAATGCTGATTAATGTTTATATAACTTCTCCTTATAAACTTAAATGTAGTTTTAATAAAATTAAAACTTCCTTACCTATGAGCCTTCAACACGTTCAGCCAAGTCCTAAACACTTCAGGAGTCTTAGCTCTCAGGTGATATATAAATTCGTCCGCATCTATATCTATCCTTCGTCTCCTGGCCTTCGCGGATATAACGGAGAGGCCAACATCTACTGAGCCGTGGAGGCGACCTCTGGCCACATCTGTGGGTGATCTCGCATAGACCAGTATACCACCATCCACTACGAAGAAACGCTGGAAGAAAAGTGAATAGAAATAAAAAAAAAAAAAAAAAAACCTATAAAAAATTAATACAATGGGACTGGAACCTTTGCGACTCTTGGAAACTGTCTCAGCGCCTTAATGCTGTAAGTCTATTTCCCTTGTTACTTTAGAATAATGTGGAAACAATTATTTTATTATTTTATTAGTTTTCCACATCTTCCTAATGTAGCAAAGTGATGGTTAGAGGGTACAAAAATCTAGTGTCCAAGACACGGACCAATTATTTGTACACACTGATCCTAAGCATATGTAAAGTAGAAAAATTGAGTGAATTATCACTAGGTTTTCTTATATCTGCTGTATAAGTATTGGTACGTAAATGTACGTACGTAATATGCAAGAAAGATAAACAAATAAATAAAATTTATTAAGAACAAAAGCAAACAAAATATATAGTCTTACTTTGTGCCATCCTTTAAGCGGCCACTTCCTTTTTTTATGTAGATACCCATTAAACACTTCAGGTCGTTTGTCGAAGCGCTGCCCATCTTTCAGACCTTCTAGCACCTCCCATTCGCTGCCTCTTCGACGACTATAAATAATGCATAAAATATATAAATTTTTAATTTTGATGCTGGACAGAGCCAAGGGAGAGACTCTCCGTTCCACAATAAAACACTTTGCACTTTCAGTCGAACTCTTGAGGCATCGCGTTTTGCTTGAGTCGGAGCTAGACCCCGCATTGTGCCTCGCTGCCAGAGGGAGGGAATGAAAATATAAAACATTCCTCGAATGGGAATGGAGCCTAAAACCGACGCGATTTTGAGTGAAATAGAACGCAGTTCTTGGTCTTTTTCTTAAAAGACCAACGACAATAAAAAAAACTAAAACTAATATCATCATTGACCAGAGTTGGAATCAGCATCACAATCATTTCATGTACGGCTGTATTAAACTATCTAAATTATAAATCTGTAGAACTAAACTAAATTTTATTAAACGTTTCGGTAAATCACTAATCTCTAAGGCCCTTAATAGTTCCGAAACGTTGACTAATATTACTTTGAAAATTTACAAATTTATCACTAAGGGATAAAGGATGTAAGTTTTAATCCGTTCTACAAAGTTTATTTAAATACGATTAAAGTATCCTTATTGGTTTAGATTTTAATCTGAACCATAATTTCCTCTGGGGTTCCCGGACTTTTTTTTCTCGTAGACCAAGTTCTAATTTGAGCTGATTCCGGCGAATCCCATGTTTCACGCATTTCTACCATATTTCCAAAACAGGACAAAAAGGGAAGATTAAATGTAGTTTTGCAAGTCTCGACACGTTGTGGGGGGGGAGTAATAATAACTTCCACCCGAATGAAAATCAAACGCACAACCTTCGCGTTCACAGTAGCACGCTTATACCCCTGCGCTACGACCGGCCTCAATACTAAAATAAAAATCAATTTTATAATATTAATATTCTACCATATATAATATTAGCATTTGCATTTTACAAATGATTAAGTGCTATGCTAAGGCGTAGGTAGCTTTGTGCTGAAATTAAACCATTATACGTATAAAAGCGGCCTAACCACGGAACGTCCCACACAAACGCTTTTGAAATTTTGTAGGAACAACTTTATATAATACGATCAGTTGTGAATGTGACGATTAGAATTTCTATCACCATTCAAGAATATTTGAAATTCTTTCTTTTTAAACCAAAAAGGGGTTTTATGAAGTAAGAAGAGAAAAGTTCAATACACGCGTAATTTTCTGTTTTATTTCCTAGTAGACTATTTCATAATTATTTTTTCAGACTGTATCCATATAGTAGGGTAAGCAGTCTGTTCCCCTTATTTTTTTTTCTCTTTTTAGGGATGTGCCTATAAAAAGTGAGTCAGATTAGATACAAAACAATTACGGTACGATAGTGAATACTGAATCTTACTATGACGATCTCACATCTAGATCTCTATAATCTAGATAATAGCCTTAGGCCTAAATACGAAGACTACTCAAACAACAACACTTCAACCGGGAACTCAACCCACGACCACTATTATAGCTACCCGAAACTAATTCCAAATATGATATACCTCCTAGTCTTCCCACTCCTAGGCGGCGGTAGAGCTGGTCTCACGGACCGGTCGCCGCTATCCGCTGACAGGGACGCCGTTTCACCGGAACAATCAGAGTCTGAAGGGGCTCGTCTTAACGCTGCCGCTCTACCTGCCGCACCACGCCGTCTATCACCTGTGGTAGATAATGGAAATTTGATTAGCATAAATAAATTTTAGTTAAAGACCTTCATAGGGCAGTGGGCAAAGGCGTGCGACTATTGTGGCTTCGATTCCCACTCAACAAGCTCGAGAGTTCGGCGGGAAGTGTGGACGAAAGTATCTTAACAGGAACGGAGTCGTTTAACAATAGGTGCCCAGGTTCCCTCTGCCTACCCTTCTAAGTGCAGGATAAAGCGTGAAACAAAAAAAAAAGAAATGATGGAATGCATAATCTGAGTAGCTAAATGAAAATATATTAAACAAGATAATAACGTGGTATATTTGCAAAATATATTTAATGTTGTTTCAGGCCTAATGACGTGAATATAGAACTTACTCTATGACCATAAAGGGTAATTTAATGTCAGTTAATTTTTAATTGACATATCTGTGTCACGCTGTCATAAGTAGGTTCTTACGTACTACTACCTATGAAAATAAGTACTTTAAATATAAATATCCAGTTCACTTATATTATACCTATTACCTACCAGTAAAGTCCAAGGTAACGTTTATTATGGCGGTAAATGAATACTAACTAATTATAATAAAATAAATACTAACTAGTTAGTTATATATGTATATAACGTACAATTATAAGCTTTGAATATATTAGCTTACACGTAGAAATAGTTTTGATAGGTATTTATATAATAAAATATATTCTAGATGATACTTCATAAGATAGGCCATAGAGGCCAGTCGTGGCCAGTTGTGGGTTCGATCCCCACTCGAGGAAGTGCAATATTTATTTTATTTTCATTTTTGATTTCATCGTTGAGGTCAACCACTCAATACGCAATTGCTCCAGAATTCCAGAAAAAAAAATTTCGGAATCTCGAAGAAAATTTAAAGACGAAATGTTTTTTTTCTCTTATATTTACATAGGTTAAGGCCTTATCAATTAGAATTCAAAATAATGTTATACAAAGACCTCATAGTAACATGAAATAAGAAGTTACATCATTATTTTTTTGTATGTCATCATAAATTACCAAGTTTTAGCCAAGATATCACTATCAATTATATTGATATTATATTATATAGACGTGGATTTAAATTCCCAATCTGGGGAATTGGAAAAGATTTTTATTATATCTCTGGTTCGTACATCCATCAATGCCTCTTATTAAATCAGTTAAAAGATGCAGAATGGAGTATCATGCCATAGTTATCTTCTACGCCAATACACGCGTGAAATGCGCCAAAATATAAAAAAAAACTTTCAGAGTGAAACCCGCACTCTCCATCTTGCATATTAGTAGGTAAACCCTGAACCAAGAGCAGGTAGACCCTGGTCAAGTTCTGTTCTCTGTTTTCTGGTCGATTTCAATAAGTTGCGTCGTAGTCATCGCCGCTTTGTTTTACCGAAGTCGTAAGATTAAAAGAAAATAATGAAAAAAAAAAATTACAACCAGATGCTTTCCCACTATGCCACAATGGTTTTCTAGCATACTTAATACTATTGAAAATTTACCATCCCATCTATCTATCCTTATATCTATCCTATTCTATCCAATAATTTGCGAGCGCGTGTCCCGAACAGATGCTTGTAAATTTCCGGAAGCGACAGTCATGAGACGATGTCATGTACCGCGACTCGCGAGTGTCATCTATAAATACTTTACGATTGATGCGAACAGCGGGGTGATATAAATTTGATATGAATTTTATAAATTATTTTAATGTTTTTTATAGCAGTGGTATATCAATTTAATTTCCAATTTGTAACGCGAAGTTGGGAAGGATTATCAAAAAAATCAGTTTCACGCTGTAACCCGCACACTGCAGGGTAGGCAGAGGGAACATCGTGTTATAAGACACTCCGTCCCCTACTTTCTGTGGGGAAAAGTGAAACGAACCCATAACCGTCGCATTTACATTTAAACGTCTAGCGTGCACCTATATGATTTTTTATATTTATTATTTTACATAGATACATAGTAAGAGCGGTATATTGATCTAATTTTTACTTTAATGATTAGGTGCTTCTTGAGCAGGATATCTTTGCTCCATTTTTATTTCAGTTTCACACCTTATTTTTCCATACCACATATAGGCAGAGGGAACCTAGTATTAAAAAGCTTCGATCCCCATCTTCCGCAGAATATTCAAAACATTCCACCCTTCTGTACCCGACCAAGAAATTTTAAAAATATTCCTTATAAATATTTAATACTAAACGTGCAACACTCTCATAAACCCTTTAAGATAAGTAATTAAAACACTTACATCGCATACATGATTGACATTAAGCTGGAAGTCAATAAATAGGTACCATACGGGCGCTATGAGCTCGCTGATTGGTTATCACGACAAGCCCTCTACATGTGATTTAGTTAGAGGAAATTCGATTACTTAGTACTTACCGTGTATGTTGCTTCAATGTAGGAACATAAGGTAATACTCGAATATTATAAGGCAAAAAAAACATTTTTGTATAGAAATATTTGATGATATGAGGGCATCGTGGTACAAGAAACAACTGACTGTAAACGCAAAGGTTGTGAATGGTTGCATAGTGAATGGAGTGTTTTAACACTAACAGCTTATAAGTATAAGGTTAAAAAAAGATAGATTTCACGCTAGGACAAGTTACTTTTAGCTATAATGTACCAAAGCAAGTTACCAAGTTAACATAATTTTTACCCAAATGCGGCGAAATCTTAAGGAAGGGGCTAATAATATTATTGGCGTATATGTTCCATTGTAACTGGTAAACCAGTCAACGGATTTTGATAAGAGGAAAGTAGAGAACAGAGTCACTACTCTGCACATTGTTAACAGATAGTATAAATAAATAGTTACTTACGTTTACTCTCCAGCCGCGACGGCTCGGTGGCGACATGCTTGAGGCCGGTGGTCGACATGTCCTTCCCGCTACAACCTCTTGACATGGACCATCTTATCTCGACTGTGGACAAAATAATCAATGATTGAAATGTCATTGTTTTCTTTAGGTTTATAATTTGATGAAATATTTAATATTTGCATTACCTCAAGAGAGGCAAGAGAGTTTCGCCACTGAACACGCAAAGCCAAGAATTCTGTGTAAAGTGGGGAAAGGAGTGTCTTAATGGGAACGGAGTGCCTCTACCTACTCTGGTATGAAAAAAGAAAAATAACATTGGCCCAGACAGAGAATAGTTAGATGCACGTTAATATTCTTATAATAACACTAAGATGTCGTTTCGAGAAACATTGTCTCCAAGTCGAGCATGTATATCAATCTATATAAATATATTGAAGAAAATTATAAAAAATGTCTTTCTTTGGCGCAGCTAATATTAATATAATGAAAGGTGCCAATTTGGTGACGCGCGCAGTACACTAGGTAGGTATATAGAATGCTTTCACAGTTGCCATTTTTCAGATAAAATTTGCTACTAGCTTTTAAGCTTTTACCGGCGCGTTCAACCGCGTGGTCAATAGAAAAAAAATAACTATATATGACATGTGGTACGTTCTGTTTGTCCGAGGCAAACCGAGTCCGTAATAGCCTTCCACGATATATAGACTCTCCAGTTCAACAATTTTTACTTTAGACCTAGTAGTTATAAAAACAACTTCATTTTCATTTATATATTTACATTTATCATCCCCAGTTTCCACCGCAACAGGAGCGGGTCCATCAAGGACTACGTTGAACTCGCCAGAGTAAACCTTATATTCATTTTTTTTGCGTTCACCCATCATAACGGAGAATGAAGAAATATGTAGTCATAAAAGTGTAGTACAAGCGGGCGAAGCCGCGAGCGGAAAATTAGCTTTTAGCATTTATAAAACTAAATGAAATATCATGATATCTCAAGTGAAATCTAGTACTGATTGCTCAATAGGAATGTTGGATACATTCCAATATATTTGTCAAATCGATATCTGAACGATACAAATAACATCTGGATTAATATTTTTAGTTTTTATTACTAAATGTGTTACTGACGCCATAGCTGTGTAGCTGGGAAGGTTTTTGAATGATTGCGATGGTTGAGAGTGTATTCGATTCCCATTTGTTGGTAAAGTCTACATAAAATACGTTTATTTCTTCGTTTTCTTTGTACAAAAAGTGAAAATATTTTTTCAATTTGAACCAGTAGTTTCTGAGATTAGTGCGTTCAACCGTTAGTTAAATTCTTCAGTTATATAATATTAACTAGCGACCCTCCTGCGGCTTCGCCCGCTTTAACTACTGGATTATTCATGTAATGTATGTTTGCAAAGCACTTAAGATAATGTGAAAATTAATTAAACCCTAATGCAACCCGCATTTTTGTAGTTTCAATAAGGATTTTCCAATTGTTTTACACAGCAAGGATTTTTTAGTAGGTACCGTAATTTTAAATCTGTGCTACTAATGTTTTCAAGTACTTATTAAAATATATTTAAATGACTATTTTTAAACGGAAGAAATTATAAACAAAAACCTACCTACTAATAACTACTACAAAAAATGTGAAACTAAATATATCGCGCTTAAATAATACATTCAACTCCAATTATCCAATACGTGCAAACGCATCTAACTAAATCTTGGTTGCTATAGAGGCAGCCGGGTTTTTTTTTTCGAGCTTGTGGTTAATGCTGAAGGGGGTATTCTGTCCCTGATGAAAAGCAAGCACGACGTGGCTGCCTGTGAGGAAAATTAAATAGAATGCATGGGCCGGGAATCGAACCCGGGCCGCCCGCGTGGCAGGCGAGCATTCTACCACTGAACCACCGATGCGTGTAAGGCAGGCGGGCGCGGCGGACGCATGGCGAGTGGCGAGCCGTTTCGCAGCAAGGATTTTTTTGATATTGTAACAACTTCTAAAGTACTTATTAAAATGAAAAACAGTAAAAGACAGTTTTGGTCTACATTAAATTCCAATGTAACTAATGTACTTATTTATATGCTGAGAGTAAGGGATAAGTGAAACTTGAGTAACATACAGCTGATGTGTCAACGGCGGGAGGTGTCAACAATTAAATGCGTTTTTCTCTAAAACTATTCGCAATTTCGAAATTGTGTAAAAAGCAAATTTTATCTTCGTTTAACGTAGAAAATTAATAAAGTATTTTAAAGGATAAGGATTAATACCATTATGGAAAAATATCCCTCACAATAAAAAATATATTGAAATTATTATTTTTAGACAGAAAAATGATCACTACACGTTATTCTTAAAAGATACGAATATGCTCTCGCTGACTTTTTTGTAGATCTTATTAAGAGGAACAATACTCCAGTACATTTTTTTCATGTAGTACTTACTATTAGAGCAGCGCATGCGCGAAAGTGTCTCAACGGGTAGGACTTTATACACATTTATCGTATTTATGTTAATTTACATAAGAATGTATAAATAATAAACTATATATAAACCTTCTACGAAAAACACTCGACTTAATGGTGAAGACCGCATCAAAATCCGTTGGGTGGTTTAGAAGAAGAAGAGTTAGAAACAACAGACAGACAAGAAAAGCGACTTTGTTTTATAAGATATAGGATAGGATATAGACAAAGAAAGTTCAGAAAGTAAAAATGAATTCAGAATATCAAATTATGAAATGGTATACACGTTCCGACTCAATAAATAAATAAAGGCTGTGTTGATATAGCACCAATCTTATGAAGTTTTCAAAGTGTTGTAACATATCGCCCGCTATATCTACTATTACTGTATGTAATTTCCTGCTAACGCAATAGCCAATTACAGTTTCATTCCACCATTACTAGTTCAGTAGGGTATGAAGAAAAATAATATTATATATAATCTGACAGGTATTTGTATGATAGAACGAATCTAGTGGAAAATCACTCCGTCCTTCACTTTCCGCCCAAATTAAGACCTTACAAGATCTAAGCTAGCCCTTTGTTTTTTATTTTATTATTTATAAGATGTACAATATCATCGATAAACATTAACTTCACAGATTGTTGTGTTAAATAGTAGTTTAGAATTTACTTAAAGTGAGGAAAATAATGTAAATTTTATTAAAAAATATTATTAAAATTTTACAAATAGCATTATTTTTTACATGAATATGAGCATTCCCCAAAATGAGATATGAATCCACACCCATCGTATGCATGTCCCAATCTTAGTACAATTAATTTATTAAGTATTAAAAGTTTTATTTATTTATTATTGTTCAACAGCAACAAGCATTGCAATTAGGTCAATGGCACTCATAATTGCCGTTTGATTGCTTTCTTATCAAATATGGAATAATTACATATTCTTGCTAATTTGGTATTGTTTTAGCTGACTACTATTTTTTCATAATATTGTGATATAATTATTAATATTATGATAATCCGTAAAAGTACTCTGTGTTAAAGAAAATGTCTACAATAATTGTATTGACTCTTTGTATTTCACAAAGTTAAATAAAACAATTAAAGAATATTTGAAAACTTCATTTAAATTCGTACTTTTATTTTTTGCATATATTAGAATTCCTTATATCAAAAGAAAAAAAACCGAAACTAAAATTGATACCAAATATTTAGGTCTATGGTCCGTTGGAGCACAGAAAAATCGAGCTTCTAAGTCAATCAAAAGGTAGGAGCTTAGTTTGCTGCAATTTGTATGAAATTAGCTGCGCCTACAAACGTAAGTTTATCAACAATCAGTTGATAAACTTACGTTTGTAGGCGCAGCTAATAAACAAACAAGTTTTACTAAAATTGGTACGGAACCCACAGTGGGCGTGCCCGATTCACACTTGACAGGTTTTTTTGTTTAATATACTCTCCAGTCTCTGTCTATATGTATTATTGTAACACTACAGGTGATGTCTACCTATTATAAAAAAACTTAGTTAGACTCTTTGTTGACATTAAATTAGTAAATACATTATCTATCTTATATATATAAAATCGAAAGGTCACTCACTCATCACGAAATCTAAGAAACTACAAGAGCTAGGACTCTCAAATTTTGCATAGGAGTTATTTATAGGACGTATGTGCTCGCTAAGACGGGAATTTGCAATATTCGACTTTTAAGGGGTTGTTTTTGGGGTTGAAAGTTTGTATGAAACATCGTTACTACAAATGCTAGGAGTCTTAAATTTAGCATGGACGTCACTTATAGGACATAGGTACTCATGGAGACAGAAATTAATAATAACGTAGATCACGCAGGCGAAGCCGCGGACGGGCCGCTAGTCTATATATATAAAATCGAAAGGTCACTCACTCATCACGAAATCTCAGAAACTACAAGTGCTAGGAATCTCAAATTTTGCATAGGAGTTACTTATAGGACGTAGGTGCTCGCTAAGACGGGAATTTGCAATATTCGACTTCTAAGGGGTTGTTTTTGGGGTCGAAAATTTGTATGAAACTTCTTTACTACAAATGCTAGGAGTCTCAAATTTTGCATAGACGTCACTAGGACGTAGTCATGGAGATAGAAATTAATAATAACATAGTTCACGCGGGCGTAACCGCGAGCGGGCCGCTAGTACTAGTATAATCACAACAGTTGTTTTACGTAGGCGCTGTTAGTAGTAAATATATGAATACAAACACATTAACACCGCGCCATTGCTAACGAGGTATTTATCACGGAAGGATCTTTATCACCTTATCAGTCAATTATTAACGTGAATGATTATACGCATCAGGACATATCTATCAAAGAAAAGTTTTTCATCTTTATAAATTCTCCGCTTTTTATCTTTTTCGCGGTCACGTAATTTCTCTATGTTCTGTCCATTTTTCAGATTCTTAGATAAATGGACACATATTTTTTAAATATAATCACACAAACAAATACTTTCTCTATCTCTCTTAGTTATTATGTTAATAATTTCTAAGTAAGAAAAAATATAGGTATATAAACATAAAATAATTTCAAATTCAATTTATGGTTTATAACAATAGGAACTTTATTATAAATTCATTCGACCGTATCTTGTATTCGCATTTTATAGACACGAATGCTAAAAACAAACTTGTATTGAAAACGATACATTTTAAGTTCCGCTGTGCCTACCTATAATGAATTGAAGCTTCGTTCGAGAGAGTAATTGCGCTTCCACGTTCTATATTAAAACATTTTATACAAAAGCATTTTATTTAAAGGTTTTTAATTAAATAGCTAATTGTTTATTGTTTTTGTAGTGTTTGTTTATTTTTTTTTTCATTGAAATAAATTTCTTCATTTTATGTGCTTATGCATAGTGGGCTAGTATCTCATTGTACACGCGATGATTGTGGGTTTGATTCCTACTCGTGGGAAAATTGGAAAAATATTATCCTAGTCTGGTAATATTTGTATCTATATATCCTATCTTAATTTAAAGGAAATTTGTTTTTAAGGAATACGGTTTTATTTTTTTTTGTATTTAAAACTACGTGGATTTCAATATTGTATTTATGAAGCGTACAACAACTAAGGTGATAACAGGAGGAAGTTACGGTTTCAGAATTCATTTATTCTCATATAGAATTTACAATTCACTTATTGAGAATATACTTGTACTGAGAATACGCTAGTAGTCAAGCGGTTGACAAGAGGCGCAGGTTCCAATCTCGATGTTTTTATTACAGAGTTGTTCGAAAGGTACATTTCTATGTACATATATGCATATTATTATATTCTTATTAACACTGAAAATACAAGAAATATCCCATCAAAACGAGAAACACAGAAATAACCGTAATAGTGCAGTCCATGCGGAAGAAGTCGCGACACTAGCACTAGTATAAAAACAATAAAATCACATACATACCCAGGGTAGACAGAGTGATTGGATTCTTTATCTTCATATTATAATTTGTGTATTATCACTATTAAATCACTGAAACGCTAATCTACCACTAATGTCTTAGATCACTTTTTGATGGTTCACATTATTTATTTTATTGCTTAAATGGAACCTTGAATGCTTGCAAAAGTAAAGCGCACTAAAAAAAGACTGAAGGAATAAGATAAGATTGTACCAATAATTTCGTCCTCTAGTTTTCTATAGAGACAAAATAGTGTTAGATCTGATGAGAACAGAAAGTTTTTCAGCATCACATTTCTGGCATATAGTACAGGGAACCTAATTAACAAACATGTATATGTAAAAATATCTCATAATTAATATAAATAAAATTAAGACATTACCAAATGTCTGTAGAGTTATCAGCTTTTGAAAAAAAAAACTTATATATATTCAAACACTACGTTAATAACGAATATACAAATGTAACTCAGAAGTTACCTTGATAAATAAATAAAAGAAACAAATACGCTAATGTTTTCATTTTTACTTAGCATTATCGAAGTTCTCAATACTGATAAGAAAATTAGTTTGGCATTGAATTATATTAATTGGATGTTATCAGTAAATTAATAGTGTATATTACATATATTATGCATAATTTATATTTATTTTTTTACTAAAAACCTTATAGGTCTGTAAATGCTCTATAACATATTAAAACTTTTATCAATTAGCTTATATAAAAAAGCCACTTAAATGCCTTTTAGCGTCGTCGTCGGTCGTGGGTTCGATGGAAACGATCTTGAAGATTTAATTCCTTTTATTTCTTCTCTCTGATAAAAAGACAAAATGCGGTATTTAGTTACGCCAATGACCAATGTCTCGAAAATTGGGTGAATGTCTTAACACTAGGTTCCCTCTGCCGACAAAAATATCATTATTTAATTTGCGTGTTAATGATTACTGAGTCATTCAGCAACATTCACGCGAGCAAATATAGATTAAAAAAACAATAGCAAAGCAAACGCGATATCGAGTTCTGCCCACCACGCAATATGTCAAAGTACCTAGAGAAAGTAGATACTTTGACATAAAATAAAGGAAAAAGGGGTAAAGTCACTTAACGCAATATAAAGGGACGTTTGTAAGTCCATATTGCCTGCGGGAGGTATGCGAAAATAAAACAGAGATTTCCGTTAGCTAGAGTGTAATATGAGGACATCGTGTCGCAGTGGGGCAGGCAACGTTTGACTAAAAACGCGATGGTTGTTGGTTCAATTCTTACTAAGGAGAATGATTAGTTTTTTGGCTTCACATAACAGGGTAAATAGAGGGAACCTGAGAACCCAATGTTAAGTCACTCCGTTCTCCATTCGTTGAGTGGTGGAACTCAACGCCGTGCTTGGCAATGATTATTTTATTTTCATTACTCTGCTCTCCATGAAGTCCATTCAGCACTTAATGTTTTGATAACTTGTGCGGAAAGTTGTTTACTTTCGGAAAACGTGGTATCTAACATTAGGTTTCCTTTCCCCTACCTTGCTATATAAATATACAATATCAATATAGCAAATAACAATCTTTCATATTATGCTTGTTTTGAAGGTTTTTAATATTTACAAATGTTTGATAACACTTGCAGGTTTTTTAAAAAAATAAATTTTCTTTCCTATGCACGGAATAACTCTTCTCTATTAAAAAATATTTAATTAAAAAAAAAAAACAATTTTCGAACACACTATTCAAAATTAAAAAGAAAAAACAAAACTAAATTAGAACACCGTTTAAACGTAGGGGTCGGGCGGTTACTTTTGTCCTTGGTATCGCTACATTACTGCCCTACTTCCTGCGATCCGAAGCTAAAACTAAAACTTGTAACAATATTTTACTTTGAAACTTGGCACTATAACTATAACGAGACATTGCAGTTGTCATAAAATATAATTTCGCACTTGTTAGTCACTTTCAAGCAGCACGTGCTAGCGTATCGAAATCGATATAAAACTGAATTGATAATATGGTTGTGATAAGATCGCCATATCATAAGGTTTATATTTTTTTATCAGAAAACGTATTGTTAAGAAACTATTGTAGTTTTGTTTGTTTGTTATATCTTACAGGTCTATGTAGTTTTTTTTAGCTTCACCTGTGTCCAGTAAAGAGGGAACCTTGTGTTGAGATATTCCGTTTCCCAGTTTCTGCACTGTTTTAGGGACATTTCCATTTGAGTGGTGGAACCCAACGCCGCGGTTTGTCTGAACTATAAAGACCAGAGCCAGGAATTAAAAAAATAACTCACTCCCTCCAGGAGTGGAGGTTCCTAGAAGTACAGTTCAGTCGAAAGGACAAGCTGCGAATAAGAAAAATGATCGTCTATGTTTTTATTTATTTTATTAGGTACCTACAGCATACACCATAGGCTTTGGTTGTCCATGGCTTTTTTTGTTTCTTCAATACCCATACCCAATAAAACTAACTTTACTACTTATAAAATATACCTACTTTAAGAATGTAAATTTCACTTATTTGAAATGATATTAAAAACGGATTCATATATTGATCGTAGTCTTTTATTTCATTATGAAAACTGTCACAGTGCTTACTTTGCTAAAGAACAATGTACATAATGGGTTATCATGTAAATTACTAGATTATTTATCTATTAGTTAAATAGAGTGAATCATAATATTTTACGGAAGTTGATAACATATCTAACAGATATGTCAGTTTCAAAAAAAAATATTGTGGACACCGTTGTACTGCGTTAGAATGTATTAGTGGTGGTAACCGGTTCAACTCCCAATTTAAAAAAAAACGTATAACATATTATATATGTATTAGCTATCATTATTATTTTTTTCAAAATGTAATTCATGCACTCAGGAAAGAAAGAAAAAGAAACATATAAAGATTTCAGTTACTTTTTGGAATTCCATATCTCAAAAGGCACAAACACAACACTTGTTTTCCGTCTCTTCGGAAGTAGAAAAGTAGGAATTTTGAAGATTTGAGAATTACGTGGAGGCATCAAGCTACAATTATACTTGAATATATGGAGTATTTAGGTTTATGGTTCCTTGGCTTATATTGATTTTTTCCGAGGGAAAAAGTTCATCAAGTTTCTAAGTCAACTACATAAGCCACAAAAGAAGAAACACAACAATGAAAACTTTAAAAAATATAATAGTAGCGTTATTAAATAAAACCATTGCTATGCCGACGTTTCCGTGTGAAGCATTAAAATTGCGGAAATCCGGGTTTCTCGTTCAAAAATTTAACCAGCCACGGTTAAGCGTAATTGAAAATAATTTATATGAATAAATCTTCATAGCTCATAATAACATATTATTTAAATATATCAAGATTTTTTAAGCATTCGCTTGTTGCATGCTATAAATGAAATAGGCCGTCGTGACGCAGCACCAAACGGTCTCACCGTCTTTCGGTGGTACGTTTGATTTTATATTATATAGGATAGACAGAGAGAACCGAGTGCTAATACACTCCGACCCTCACTTTCCGCCCACTTTTCAAGACATCGCGTGTTGAGTGACGGAACTGGTGCTTTGTCATGTTACCAGAGCAAATAACTGAACCAAACACAATTGGTTTGTCCGTCCTAGCACGGCCACGAGTGTAGAAATGATAGTTGTAATGTTTATACTTGACATTGTTGTTCTAAGCTAGTACCAATGTCACTTACTACGTGGACGATATGTGCAAAGTTTAAAAATATCGATTTTTACATAAGTTACAAGAATTAAAATGCTAATAACGTGAGTTAAATTCAGTGAAGTATTTAGATTTTAACATATAATTAGTTCACATTTACAAGTTGACCTAATGAAAATATGTTAAAAAAATTATGAAATTTTGAATTCTTGTATGACAAGCAGATATTAGTATTTTCACTTGTCGTAGATTTTTGATAGTACACACATATCACATACAATTTATTATAGTTCTAGATACTCGCAACTCCATTTGTATGGGATTATAGAATGTAAAATTCCGTTTATTACCGTTCCCGTAGGATGTTTTGAAATCTTCAAATTTTTTAATGAAAAAAATTCAGATTTTTAAACTGAGTAGCTTTAGCTATGTGTTGTCTGTCAATTACCCAGTATATATTTTATATAGGTAAATTTAATAAAGAAAAATTCATAAAGTCCTATATAAATAGGTAAATAGTGAAGTAATATTGTCGGGACGTATATGACAAAATAACACTACCGTAAATTAGAATTCCACGTATGTCAAAAAGATTTATGTTGTAGATTTTCCCTATCCAAAAGATAAAATATGTTTTGTATGTGTATTTATATTTACCAGTTGGTAATATGTATCTTACTACAGTAGCATTCTAGAGATATTTTAGGAGACCTAAACTTTAGGTTAAAACTGATCATTTTGTGTAAAGGTTTCAAATTCTGGCTAATTTTTTTTATTACTAAAATTCTGTGCACAAAGATCAATACTATATATGTCAGCGTAACATTATAAAAACCGTTAGTTCATAATTTTATTAGCGAAATTGTAAACTATCGAAAAATAGTGAATCAACGGTTTTTGCAATCTTACAGTGACATAAACAAAATAGAAACCCAAGGAAAATTTTTATAGTTGGCAAGATGACAATTACTAATGAAATTTCTTGAAACTACTTACTATCTTTATAATACATTGTATATATTTTTATAACATTTTGTGTTATAAAAGCTAAAATTACAAAGTCAAGTACATTTAACTAAAATCGCTGGTCAAATAGGTTAATCTTTATGTCTGTAATATAAGGTATTTATTTGAGGTATAAAAAATATAAGGCATGACATTACAATTATGTTGATAAGTGGACATTAAAACAAAGAGGGGCCATTCTGGTGTAGGAAGGAGGGGGCACAGGGTGAGTGAGAGAAAGTGCGGTGTTGAGTTCCACAACTCAACTTGCAATATCGTGAATTATTATAATACTTATGTGCGGAATACAGTATGAAGATTAAAAAAAAACATTTTTTAAGTGGTTACGGTCATCACACTACATCATGAAGCCGTCACATATTTCTCAAAATATAAAAAAAAATAACTATAGTTACATAATATGTATTTACTTAAAATAAAAGAAAAAATTGCAACAAACTATGAATATTCAGGAGTCTTAGCTTTGTTTGTATACTTATAAGATTTCCCATTACAGATTCATGCACTATGATGTCACCATGACATCATTCTCTGTAGTATTGGCAGGTAAGTATTTTGTATTAGGCCCATGTCAGTCAGTTTTAAAGAATATTGTTAAAATAGTTTAGTATAATAATTAAAATATGAAATGTTGTTTTGTTTCAAACTGTATTCTGCATATAGAAGCACTAGTTAAGATACTTCATTCCTCACATACTGTCCAATTTTCATGACATTTGTATATTAAAGAGTAGAAGTCAGCAGTCTTTGTCTTAAAAAAGAAACACCCCCTCAAGTTTGTAGGAATCAATTATTCAACTATATACAGTTAGACACTGTACTGTTGCTGTATTATGACTTTTTATACTTTTATATAAATAATTTTATTATTTTACCTATTGTAAAATAATATAATTAATGAATTACTTATATAATTAAAAACCATTAATTCTTTAAATGTTTTCTTTATTTTTACTACAAATATAATTTTAAATTTTCAATACAATTTTCTACAGTAATATTATATGTACAATGTATTCCACATTTAGAATTTATTACCTACAATTTGTTGTGTCAACCGATGAAGGGCTTCTTTTATTTTAGAGTATTAGTTTTATAAAGGAACAATGTATAAAATAACTTTTTTTTACTTAAGTTCAAATATAAAATATCTTACTAGTTAAAAAATATGATAACCATTTAAACTATGCAAATGTGTAAGCACATTACAAATTATTCAATTACCATCTGTAAATGTAGCATAAAAGATTTAACTTTCAATGACAAGCATTAAAAGAAAATAATATGATAAATATTTTGTAAAACGTAAATGCGAGATGCAAATTACAACCTTGACCAAAACTAGTTTGTTCTTACTTCGTTTACACCAATTATCGATAATTACCATTTAATAATCACTAAGAATAGAAAAAATAAAAAATGGGTGTCACATGCGTATATCGATAAAATATTACTGAGTGGAATGCGACAATCTTGGCGTCGGCACACGGAAACAACTATGTTTAATAACAAAAAAATGCTTTATACTTACGTAAGACGCTTTAAATAACAATCAGATTTAAAACATCACATATGAAAACTGATTTAAAGTATTACACAAAAATTTTTCTCTGCCTTATATAAATAAATGTTGCACTACACTATAAAATTTTGAATACAGTTCAAATTAATCCACAATTTACAAATGTCAATTTATATTCATTTTAACATTAATTGATTTAATTTAGCAAGAAACCCGCGAGAACGAAGCACCATTTTGAAAGATTGAGGAAAGATCGACATTCGACAGACCGTCAAGGTTTTTTTGCAGTTGTCAGCCTTTACGTCATTGCGACATTTTGGTATTTTTTCACGACAGCTAACATGGATACTAGCTATTTGATATATACATTTCTTTGGTGTTGCCATATTAAAAAATATAAATAATTATATGTTCATATTAAATAATCATTTTAAATTCAGATAATATTTGATGCAATAAAAATAAGAGGTATATTAAATTCAATTTCTTCGCTTTGGCATTTTTTAATAATATATTTTACATTTCGAGTAAAGATATATTGACAGAAACGCGATATATTATGCATTCTAGTTTTAAAGTCCTCCGTTCTTTCTGATGGTAAGTCCATTCTCAATATTCACTTAAATTAGATGCAGCATGCATTTGAACTTAATGTCACATTTTATTTTAAATGTATATCATTGCAATAAATAAAGAAATTCGATCTATTTTTATTGTAATAAAACAACATTTAATTACTATAACTTATTTTTTACTTAGCATATAACTCGGTCTTATCACTGTTATTAATGTCACTAATTCTTATCGACGATTCATATTCCTTTTTCAATCCTTTCTTCCCCAAATAATATGGAAACATTTTATCTGTTGAAACATAAAATATACCATGACTCTTAGTATCTACATTAGAACCCATAATATTAGTTATTAAAGGCAAATTGTCATAACAATTCGCGTCTCTTGCTTCTTGTACACTATTACATTTGATACCAATAAATTTATTTGGATTCCTCATTGCTGACAACCATAGTGCTAAAATTCTAAAATGGCTACAAGTTGTTGTGCAAGGATAGAAGTTAATATCAGAAGGTTGGTATTCGCCGCCGTTTACATAAAAATCAACATGTCCCATCGGTGTTGCCATACCAAAACCGTCAATATTAGTATGAATGACTTGAACGAAATCCGCATTCGAGGAATCGAGTCTATCTTTTTTAGATAGTCTTCTAAAACATGGCCCTGAAGGTTCTAAAGCGGTAATTCGGGATATGTTAGTACCGGTCATCATTTGGTAGTTTCGAGCGATATAACTGACAGTTTGGCCGCCTAAGCTAAACCCTATTAACTCAGTTCTAGAAGGATCTAGACCTGAGTGGGTTAGCTGTACTAATATCTCTGCTACGTGTTTGCCCACTGGACGCATCAGGCGTGTTGCTCTGAAAATTAAAAATATTGCAAGGTTAAAAGAAATAATATAGGAAAGTTGTTGGTACTATGAAATATATTAGAAAATAACGAATAATTATTCTTTTGTCATAGATTAGGAATAAAATATTGGTGTAAAATATATTTCATTTTCAAGTTTTTTACTGCCATTGAGCTATGCGTCCAAAAGCTATTATCTGTAGGTATATGAAAGGGAAATAGAAAAATATTATATTGTTCATCACATGAATCATTTTGCATATCGTAGGTAGGTATTAAAATACTTTTATATAGTATAGAAAACATTTATTTAGCTTCACAGACATAGCAGGGTAGGCAGTGGGAACCAGGGAAATTAATATAAAGGCACTCCGTTCCACGTTGTTAATTGGCGGACCTCACGGACCTCACGGACCTCAACGGAGCAATGCCTGGTTACCAGACTGAGGAAATGAGGATGCAAATTTCCCGAGTGAGAATAGTATCAATAACCTGTCGCGTTTACAATCGCACGCTTAGTCCCTGGCCCTTCTTAATTAAGATAGCGTTTTTAATTCTTTAATAGTATGTATGTGGTAAGTAGTTATTTATATTACTGAAGCTGAAATATTGTTTGTCTGGTTTATTTGTATTATCTTTTTTATTTTTCTTTACACAGTTACCCAGTTTATAGCTTTTTTATTTCGTTTTTAATATTAACAGTAATAAATTTCTGTTATCATACAACATTAAAATTAAAATTTTATATGCAATTAAATCCTTTTTTACATTAACGTTCTACGTTTATTCAAAAAATACAATTAAAAAAATTATAAAAACATCTTACAAATGATAATGAACTGTGGCAAACCGCTGGTTGTCTATCAATATAACATTGTAGTCTCTCGCTTCGTACTCGTTAGCGAACATGGCGGCTATCGGGAAGCTTGTACTGTCCAGGTATCCTATAGCCACAATTATTGTTTTCCTGTAAAGATTAG
Source organism: Heliconius melpomene rosina (assembly GCF_056956725.1). Classification (NCBI taxonomy): domain Eukaryota; kingdom Metazoa; phylum Arthropoda; class Insecta; order Lepidoptera; family Nymphalidae; genus Heliconius; species Heliconius melpomene. Next base: position 6,089,442 of record NC_140400.1, read on the forward strand.
AAAAAAAGTTGCTTATTTAGGATTAATTACTTATTAATATCTACATTATTGTTCTACATCCGATTAGACTATTACAAGCACTTAAGAGGCTATTAGATTTCAATTTAGGTACATAAAATTGTAAATATTATAACAGAATATTTGCTGTCTTTATCAACAAATTAAATATATTATAGGCGTAATCATCGTAGCACATGGGCATAAGCGTGCGACTGTGGGGCTCGGGGGAATGAGATATTTAATATTTTCATTTCCTCGCTCTGGTAACAAGGTAGAGTGCCTTTTCTCCGTTCCCTCTGCGTATTACGCTATGTGCGGGATAAATAATCACAAAAATCCAATCCAATGAAAATCTTAAGATTAAAAGTACCTAATCAAATTTTATTTTACCTACGAAAATCAATCCTGGGATCTGTGGCGATATCCTTGGCGTCCCAATAATTGTATTTATGTCGCGTTTGCCCCTTCCCTTGCACCACGAAATACAAGTATTTCAACTGGCTTCGAGGTATTGAGGCCGGCTTGTTCGATCCTGGACCTGAAATTACGGAATACAGAAATGTTTATTATCTATTTCAAATAATAATATAATAAATATAACAATTATAAATAATCTTTTCTATTATTGTTTCGTTGACAAATTGAACGAGATTCTGCAGACTAAACTACTGGACGTAGAAAGTTGATATCTGAGATTTTCCACGGGTTCGGGATTTGCCATTTTCTGTCATAAAATCCACAGAAACAAAGATGCGTTACAAACTGTTCACTAGTGATATATAAACGACCCTACACCGGACGTTGCGAAGAAAGCTTCAATTTTACACAAACGTTGAGGATTGTAGAGTAGCACTATGAGAGGGTTTTTCGAAATTCTTAAGGAAATGGGAAAAGGTTCACGCAAAGCTGTGAGCGGCAACTCTTAATATATTATATATTAGTATAACACGCAAAAGTTATTCTATTGTGATACAGTAGGAGGCAGTTTGAGTTGTAACTATTTTCCTTTACTGGGAAAATTGTATAGTTAGACAAATTACGTGCTTAGTTTCGCAGTAAAAACAAAAATTGTGTATATTTTATTAAGTTACTTAAAACAATGAAAAAAAAACGCAAAGGCTATATAATAATTTTGACATGACAACTGCAATTTGCGAAATAAAAAACATTGCATTAAGAAACACGCTATTTGTCAACTATAATAATATATTAAGGCTTTTTACATCATGATTGAAGGTTTTCATGGAGTAAAATATTATAATATGAAATCGTGGTGGTGCAGCGGCACTGTGTCCGACTCGAAAAGCGACAGTAGTGAGTTTGATTCCAACTCAGGAGATTTTTATTTCTTTCTTCAAAACAATGCGTTGAGCGTTGAGTTTCGCCACATAACATACAATTTTTCGAAAATTGGGCGGAAAGTTTTAACACTAGGTTCTCTATACCTACTCTGCTATATGCGGAATACAGAGAAACGCTAAAAAAAATAATTGAGCTGAATGTCATTTTATTTGGAATTTTGGATGTTAAGAAACGCAGTAAAGAATTTTCTGAAAAAACTTAATAATTGTAGGTTAAAGTTTAACTGGTATATACTATTAAAATATCTTTATAAGTCGAAAACAATAATGCAAAGACATTAGAGTGATCAGGTGAGAGAAATTGCTCATCATTATCATCAGCCTGTCCTCGTCCACTGCTGGACATAGGCCTCTCCAATGGCACGCCACTGAGCTCAATCTTCAGCTCTTCGCATCTGGATGCCGTTGCCCGCCACTTTGCGAATATCGTCACCCCATCTAGCTGGAGGACGTCCTACATTGAAATTGAGAAATTGCCCAGTAATAATATAATCTCTTACTTTACATGTAAGAAAGATTGATATCATTATCATCAGGATATCCAGTTACTAATCTATTTCTAGGGTTAAGTAATTCTTGAAATGAGCAATAAAGCTAAACTGGTACATACATAAGTGCTTTAGTTTTTTATAGACATACGTCTATATTTTAAGACAAAAACATGTTAAAAAGTATTCATCATAATTAATTTTGCAAAACGTTACCGCAGCCGGTAGGATTCGAACCTACGCTCCCATAGGGAATCTGATTTCGAGTCAGACGCCTTAACCACTCGGCCACGACTGCGTGTTTTAAGCTTAAATAATTTAAAGCTAACTTGTGTGAAAAGCTAATTTTTTTTCAATAATAGCAATATTTTTTTTTAATAGTTACAATAAGTTTAATTGACTCTCTCAATTATTATTAACCGCCCTTATTTACCAAAAGGTGTATATAGGTATTATTTTTAAATATCTTTTACCCTGAGATCCGGCCGTTGAATCCTGCATAAACGAGTTTTCTTAATTAAACCTATATTAATGAATAATACATGATTAGTAGAACAGATTACACCTGGGTTGCCTGGAAGAATCCTGCCGCAATCACCTTTAATTACATTTTTTCGTAACTCGTTTTTGGAGAAAATTGCACCCATACGTTTTTTATATGAATCGCACATCATTTGAAAGATAATCGCATAAGGAATTGGAAAATTAAGGGTTGCCAGCTCTCAGTCTGCCGCAAGTCTAGGGTTGCCTGGTTTAAAGTTGTCACTAAATGTTAATAATTTGCACTCATGTGTTTTTTTAATGAATTATATATCAAATTAAAGCTTATTTTTTTCTGAACACTATAAAACAGGGTTGCCTGGAAAATTCCTGCCGCAAACAGGGGTTGCCAGCGTTTGAAATATTTTATTCCGGTTCCGTTTGACTATGAGAATAGACGATGAAATGCGCGGTCTGCCTTATGTTTTAAAGTAAAATATTATATAATAGAAGATCAATCTTAAAATCAATGTTTATTCTAATTGTTCACCTGTTAAATGATGATTTTAATCATATTAAGTACACGCAGAAAACTATTTAAAGATCGTAGGGCATAGAAATCATCCTTATTTTTCAAGTAAAATAATGAATCTATAATATTGAGTGTATGCAAAATCTATTTTCTAAATACTAATATTTATTTATTAATTTAAATAAACCTTTTAAAACAACTAAATTATCTAATTAAGTAAATGTTTACAAATATCGATCTACTATAAGGTATTAATTACAACATGTTTCCTTAATATAATGAGAGGTGACAATTATTGCGGATATTTTTTTTATTAATTAAGAAAATATGGAAAATTACATTTCAATAAACAATCTCTCTCTCTCTTCGCCCTCTGCTTGTTTGATTTGACAACGCCGTCCGTATCCGTAGAAAGAACTATGGCGCCCATCTTTTTGGTACGAATATTTACGTTTTTGCAAAGTAAATGAAAACTATTCAACTAATAAAAACTATTAAAAAATATAGATAAAAAAATGTCGCTAGCAAGAACTTGTCCGTCTATGCTGATAGTTTTTAAGGCATTTAGGTCTGAAAGAATTGTCCTTATAATTATAATAAAGCGTAATCACTCACTCACGTCCCTAACTTAGTGTAATCAAAACTGAGGCAATTCCCACGGCCACAATTGTCACATTTTATTAAACTATATAATATTAAACATTAAAGTATACTTACGTTTTGCATTAGAAAATAATTAAAAAATACTTCTTTATATTTTTGTTTTTAAACAATGAACTTTTTGTAACACTGTAAATGATAACCGTGCATTGTGTCACTATTTAAAAAAATGACACTGTATTTAAAATTCATTTTTTGGCGAAACAATAAGATAATTTTACACTTTTGGAAAGATTCCTTGTTAAATTCTATCACATTTTCACATCTTCATTTTTGTCAAGTAAAAACGTCTTTACTCCTAAACTAAAGGTAAGTAACTAAGTAATATGTTCAAAAACAACTCATTTGGCCATCTGCAGTTTTATTGCATTTAGAAACAATACATCTTCGAAAATAATTTTATTGCATTTGGTTTGCTTTCTATCGCGCCGCAAAATGTTTATCTATAGTAAAAAATAGCCAACTAATTGATATTTGCCGACTCTTGGTCATAAACCGTAAATAGCGTTTATTAGTCGGCATTACTGTCGGATTTTCTTCGAATTTATTTTGCTAACTTAGTTTTGTTTATTATAATTCTATTATATATATTCCTTTCCTATGCAAATTATTAAAAATAGCGTGAGAAAAAAAAATTGCGGCAAGCGTTGTCAAATCAAACAAGTAGAGGACGAAGAGAGAGAGAGAGAGAGAGAGAGTTCATTGAAATGTATTTTTCAATATAATTAATAAAAAAAAAATATCCGCAATAATGGTCCCCCTTCATTATATTAAGGGAACATGATGTATATGTATGTATATTAATACCTTATAGTAGATCGATATTTGTAAACATTTATTTAATTAGATAATTTAATTGTTTCAAAATGGTAATTTAAATTAATAAATAAATATTAGTATTTAGAAAATAGATTTTGCAAAGACTCAATATTATAGATTCATTATTTTACTTGAAAAATAAGGATGATTCCTTCTGCCCTATGATCTTTAAATAGTTTTCTGCGTGTACTTAATATGATTAAAATCATCATTTAACAGGTGAACAATTAGAATAAACATTGATTTTAAGATTGATCTTCTATTATATAATATTTTACTTTAAAACATAAGGCAGACCGCGATTTTCATCGTCTATTCTCATAGTCAAACGGAACCGGAATAAAATATTTCAAACGCTGGCAACCCCTGTTTGCGGCAGGAATTTTCCAGGCAACCCTGTTTTATAGTGTTCAGAAAAAAATAAGCTTTAATTTGATATATAATTCATTAAAAAAACACATGAGTGCAAATTATTAACATTTAGTGACAACTTTAAACCAGGCAACCCTAGACTTGCGGCAGACTGAGAGCTGGCAACCCTTAATTTTCCAATTCCTTATGCGATTATCTTTCAAATGATGTGCGATTCATATAAAAAACGTATGGGTGCAATTTTCTCCAAAAACGAGTTACGAAAAAATGTAATTAAAGGTGATTGCGGCAGGATTCTTCCAGGCAACCCAGGTGTAATCTGTTCTACTAATCATGTATTATTCATTAATATAGGTTTAATTAAGAAAACTCGTTTATGCAGGATTCAACGGTCGGATCCCAGTCTATTTCGCCATCTTTCATGTCAGAAGACTGACTGTACAGCTGTACACACTAATTTCGGGTTTTGTATTGACAAATATTATAATTATTGTTTATTAATTTGTTATGTAAATAGTTCATTTGAAATTTATGCTCTAAAAAGTGGTAGTTGACGCTAGCTTACCTATTAAGTTAAACATTTTATGTAATATGCCTAAATAAAATTATCAAATCAATATTATATGCGCAGGCCATAAGCCATGATTGGCCTAATCATGGCGCAGGGGGACTGTTAACTCGACTGGTGGTGGGTTCGATCTTCGATCCCCACTCGGGGAGATGAAATATCTAATATTTTCATTTCTTCGCTTTTGTGTCAAGGCAAACCGCGGCGTTGAGATCCTATACCTACTAAATATGGAACGCCTCCAGAATTCGGCGGAAAATGAGAATCCGAGCGTCATAACACTAGGTTCCCTTTGCCTACTCTGCTGTCTGCGGGATATACCGCGCGAATGAATATGAGTAATATTATACAAGTTGTTTTTACATTTTGTCACATCCAAATACTTAATATACTAAGTACCGTTGTATTACTTCCGGCCTCAATATATCTCCTACCCATACAATGGCTACGTTACATTGCTATTGTATTGTCTATCTAATTATCTAAACATTTTTTTACCACTTTTCTTATTAGATAGAAACAAATATTATTAAAAACTTTAGTCAAAACATTTTTTTAGGTAATTCTTTAAATTTCTATGTAAGTACAATTGCAAAGAAGATGAAGAACTAATCGTTCATCTAAAGAATGGAAATATAAGTTTATGAGGATGTATGTTTGTTTCACTTTCACAAAAAAAATATTGAACGGATTTGGATGAATCTTCGGACTTGCGGACTCTAGGAGCGCTGTATCAAAAATACCACTCCTGGAGTCCAGCATCGCCGTCGTATCATCGACGCTTAGGTATATTTAACTGTAGCAAACAGAATACAGTTTCTATCTTTCTCTATTTTCCCCAAATATATTACTATATAGGAATAAATACTTACGTTAAGTAATGCATATATATGTAAAGGAAACAAGAATCTATTCTGATTTATGTTTATTTTTGTTTTTACAACATGGAAAAAAAAATCGCACACCTAGACTTCAAATAAGAAGTAATAAAATATTAGGAGCAAAAACTAATTAATTTATAATTTTTATACCACCTTGATTCATAATGATTTCGACAATAACAGCTACCATAAAAAAAATTTAGAGATATCGTAATTATAATAATGACATTGTGAGACTACCCAAATGTACAAAGATTCGTACAAAGTGACCGCCACGGGGCTAAAAAAGATTTTGTATTATTTAGCTATAAGTTTAGTTACTAAACGTAAAGTTTAAATATTGAATTTGAAAGACCGTCGTGATGGGAACAATGGGGGAAATAAATTCTTTCTATTCTCTCGTTATTCTCTCGCTTTGATAAAAAGAGAGGGGTGGAGAGATACAATACTCGACACACAATCTCTCCAAAATTATACGGAAAGTGGAGAACGAAGTGTTTTAATTACCTTACTATTATACGGATTATGCCTATTGCAAACTAAACTTTTTTTAGAGATTCGGTGAGACTGACTACTATTTTATATACAAAGTATATTAATATCACTATTTTATCAATTCTTTAGGTTATTTTATTCCTCTTTGTCTTAAAGTGGGAGGAAATGTCGCGTTTACAGTCTGTCCTACTTAATCACTAGGGCTCCGCAGTATAACAAAATGTTTTTATGTACATATATGTAAATACGTGGGTGTTATGTGCAAATTATATATTGAAGTGAATATAAAATTTAGTACCAATATAGTGGTAGATAATCAGGAAGTGGCATAGGCTATAATTTTATTTAAAAAAAATATTTATTATTCATAAAAGTGTCATTAAACTATACAATGTATAGAATAGTAAGTACAGGCTTTATACGCGGGCGCTGCTGTCCTAATAGAAATTGATAGTTAATATGAGATTAAAAAATATATAATATATATTGTTTATTGAGTAGCGGAACTTAACACCGCCTGTTGTCTTGTGGACAGTGGAGAGCGTGGGATAAGGAATAATTCATTCCCCCAAGTGAGAGTCGAACCCACGACCGGCGCATTTACAGTCAGACGATGTACGACGCCGATAATGACCTCAACCTACTAATACAAATACATAAGACTGCAAGATAATAGACGTAATTATTGCAATAAACGTTTCTTTGTTCAAATCATGTATTACGTTGTATATGTATTATGTATCCTTGTATCCACCAAGCTGGACTGCCTTGTGTTACAGCAAGAGGAGCCCGAGCTGTGCTCGGGACATCTGACCTAAATTCGGACTTAAAGGGCTGCTCTATAACGTGGACTAATACTTACTTCCACAGACCAAGCTGCTCTCCATCTAACAAATTGTGAAACAGGGTAGTGTAAAATCAAAGAAATTACTCAATTTACATGTTATAAAAAGTAAGTATATTATAAATATTAGTTATTTACATAAATTGATCGACTTTAAATAGGTCGACATAAGTAGGTCGATTTTAAAAAATGTTATATTATAGAAATTATCTGTATCGCTATATAAATATTTTTAGTCCGGACTGTTATCAAATTGGCATTACGTTCATTAGGGAACCTTGTTATAAATAATTAAATGTTTAATTTTTTAACACGCTTTTATGGTCAACTATTTATAGGGCGACTTGTAATAATGTAACTATGAAGTGAAATCTAAGAAATTGAATTTAACCCACTTGTAATATTATATTATCGTAGAACTAGAAGTTACAATAATATGGCAACATCAAGCTGGTCTCCTGATGGAGCCAACTCCTTAAAAGTCAAACTCTTTAGAAGTTACTAATTAATGAGTCCGGTCTGGCTCTAATAGCTCTTGCTGTGTAAAATCGTTTTTTATTGATATAAATATGTTATAGATTGTTTAATAAGAAAGATAGAAAAAGGGCTTGGATAAAAGAGCCAAAGAAAAAGGAGAGAATGTTGGGGCTTAATTGGAAAGTAAGTAATAAATAACAAAAGTAATAGAAGCAAAATATATAAGTAGAAGGTCAAAGTCCCTTGGCAAGGGCCTCAAACGATGAATCATAGAGGCGGAACAAAAGAGAACCGAGTGTTAAGATATTCAATACATTATTTTAATATTTCAAAACTTAAATAGAAGTAATTATTTATGTAACATTATATACAAAATTATAACCACATCAAATATAATAATTGAAAAGGCTAATGACACATAATTAAGCTTAATAATGTAGAAAAAATTGTATGCAACAGCGGATAATTTACTGTATGGTGAAATTCTGGCGCATTCGGCCTTAGTGCTAACTTTACCTTTGAGAATATTCTAGATTTTGTCTTAGATTTAAAACAATAATTTTATTATTTATTTCATGTTAAATATTTATAATATGAAAGAAAAGATGGTAACGTATTCATTAGGTATATTCAATATACACGATTTCAACAATAGTATATAGTGTTAAGATATTCCGTTCCATAGTTTTCGTCGAATTTTTGAACGAATAATGATTCATTTTCCCGAATGGAGATCAAACCCACAATCGTCGCGTTAAAGTCACACGCCTGTGCTCCTGCGCTGTGAGGGCTTCTGTTGTTTTTTTACAAATAATATGATATTTAAATAATTATAATAAATAAAAGCACATACATACTGACATAAATCCTCTGGGATAGCCTTCTTCGTGTCTATTATCTAAGCACTCCACTCCAAAGAACAAAAGTATAAACAAAAGTAAGTTTAAAGCCATCTTCTTTGACTTTTGTCCAAAAATTCACTCCAGAAACGAATATGAATAAAAAAATTGAAGAAATAATTATATTTCAGTGTATAGAAACAGCGACAAATGCGTTCGTGCGCATTTTTCAAAATCAAAACACGTACAGGGGCATTGACCTTGACGTAGAGGCGGGAAAAAGTGTCATTTTATTTTTTTTAAACTAATCGCGCAACGACCACTTGCGGCAACAGACAAGTTAAAACTAAGTAGCATTTATCATGTTGTTTTTGATGTATATATAGACATTATATCATAATATTTTACAGATTTTATTTTAATAAAATATTTTTAATATAATTTAAGTATATTGTACTCGTATAATCTTAAATTCATGTCTGGATGATTTATTTTCAATCGTCCATTTTAATGAAACTTATAGTATTTTAAATTATTAATTTTGAAAACAAATATATAAATAATATTTTTTAAGTTTATTTAATTTTTAGAACCGGACGGGAAAACCAACTAAAATTTCAATATACCTCGTTTCTTAACAAGTGAAGCAACTGATTAATGATAAAGCTATCTAAGAAAGTATCAGTGGTAAGTGTATTACATAAAAATGTACTCTTGCAATTAGGTTTTTAGGAATGTTGAGTATTATGACAACGGTTATTATAATTTTATTATGGAGGCTTAGATGGTTTAGGATTAAAATAATTTTATAAGAGGTCGTCGCCCGCAACTTTGTTTATGTGAATTTAAAAACGTTCTCTAATTTATTTTAAGGCATTTATCATTATTATATATTTATTAGGGCTTTATGTTGTATCCTGCATATAGCAGGGTAGGCAGGGGGATCTAGTGTTAAAACACTCCGTTCCCATTTCAGGAGGCTTTGCGTGTTGTGTGGCGGAACTCAACGCCGCGCTTTGCCTCGTAACGAGAGTGAGGAAACGAAAATATTAAGTTTTTTGGCCTTGATCATTATTATATATTTTTATAATATTGACTTACTAACATGAGAACAAAGAGATGATTCACTTTTTTGTAATAAAGTAATCTGTGCTACTTATCACAGATTTTTTTAATTGGAAATTTTATGCCACTGGATAGAACCTACTTTGGCTTGCTAGTGTGATAAGTTCAATACTTTCGATAGATGCGTTACCATTCCAGTCCGTTCGACTGTCGCAAGCCAAGGTATAAGGCCCGAAACGGACGACCTCTCTCAAACAGCCATGTATTTCTTGCAATTTCTCAGGGACAGAGGGTACCTCTTGGTACCCGGTGTCATTGTAAAACCTGGTGTTAGCATTAGCGTCACATTAAATAAAATAGATGCGCCCCAATTAGGCCATGGCCGTGTCAAGGTCTTACAAAACCAATTAAAAAACCCTGCGTTCCTTAGCTATATTATCATGAATAGGTATTATATATAGCAACCAATACAAAATGCGCAAATTTTACCAATGCCATAATTTTCATAATATATCTGAATCAGACTGTGACAGACATCTTTATCCTTGAACTTATTGTCTTTGATAGTAGTTCTAAATTACCTGATGCGTCACTTTTAGCTAATTCTTGGAATGATCTAGGAACTTTATTATACTTAAAGCAACTGCTATTGTGATGTAGTAGAGTTAAGAATATATAACGTAGTAGTTTTATCAGTGTGAATAAAGAAATTTGGGGTATTGAATGCCTTAACTACCTTTTTAAATAAGTCTCTTATATCCCCTTAAATCGTGAGTCGTGTCGCTATAAGGACGTCCCAGAAAAAATGTATACATATTCTCGAAAATTATTACTCTCCTTCAGACAAAGTCGGGTAAAATAAAACTAGCAAAACTATATTTTTTTAATATATTCCCAGTTAACATCTAAAGGTACGGGACCTTGGCAGTCTTTACAAGGTGCTTTGGTCTTACAAATACCTCCTTTACATTTAAACTCTCCTTTTCTAGGATGTTCTGGAGGTACATCTACAGTGTGCCATGGTTTGTGAAGCTTGTTCAACATAGATTGTTCTAGAGCGAGGAAATCCCTTGGTGCTGCCGACAAAAGTTGTAGAGAAGACATCAAGAAGATGAAAAGGTACTGCAAAGAAAATTGTTATTTGTTATTACATAATAATTATATTTTATTTTAAACATTTATAACATATTATTAAGCTATTCATAACTTATATTTATAGAGTGTTTACCTTCAATATTTCTTATATTGTAATAACAAACTAATAATTTCAACTATTTAACTGACATTAGTATAGGAATGTTTTACAATGCTAGCGAAAACTTTGATCTTAAATGTCTTATATTTTTTATTTTTTCTTTTACTTTTTGCCCAAATAGAGACTTGAATAGAATGGCAGAATCCACCGTCAAACTTTTTCAACTAGACTGAAGAAATGTAAATATTTTAAATAAAAGAAATGTCCCATATATGGATTTCAATATATAATTATCATGTGCAAACAGAACTGTTCCGAGCCAGTGGTAGCTTTATGTTTATTGGACAATACAAAAGTTTGTTTAAATAAAAAATATTTAAAAATTTGCATTTAAATTTAATCTCACCGAATATATTTAGCTTTTAACATTATTTATAATTTGAGATGCTAAAATTAATGTTTTGTTATGACTCATTAGAACAAAATAAAAACAAAATTGTATTGTAAAAGTATGACAAGATTATTAAGTAGGTGGATATTATTTTATTATTAACAATCGTATGTACATACTCGTACATGCGAAGGGGCCGCCTCGCCGTGGTGTAGGGGTGTCTGACTATAAGCGTGACGATTGTGGGTTCGATTCCTACTTGGGTTAATGATTTTGTTTATTTTTTTCGGTCTGTATAAGTAAAGTATACAAAGTGCTCCCCTTCTATTAACGACTACACGACTATGGCGTTTTTTTTATTTTCGATTTGTTTGTAGAGAATACACACAAAATATAATAATACTCGTGTATACATGACACTACGAATTAATATTCTCGATGTTAGTATAATTTATTATAATGTAAACATAGAATTTTCAAAAAATCCGTTTATTATAATGGAAACTTAGAGTTTTCCAAAAATTCTGTGTATATGTAAAGCTCAGAAACTGTCATCTATTAAACTAAAAAGATTCCTGTCAATTAAGATTATTTATTATTAAAACTTACCAAAAATTTCATTTTATCTTCTCACGAGTATTTCAAAAAATTAACAAATACAAATTAGTATTGAACACTACCGAATATCCTTTATATACCAGCATCGGTTCAGAAAGTACCGTAATGACCTGGTTATGACTTGACAGACTTTGTCTTGATGCCTAACTGTTTATTAGAGATTTGTCCTTTGTTTTGTTTTTGTTATCTGATAAGGAGTCTTGGAAAAGATAAAGGCCTCTTAGGAAAGTAGATATAATGTATTTCATTCTGAGTTTTTATAGTAGTTTCACGCTTTCCCCATATAACAGCATAGACAAGGGAACCTAGTATTAATACATCATTTTCCCCACACATAGCCCAATTTTGTGATTAAATATATGATGAAAATAATTTGAATTCCCTCGAGTGGTATGAATTCAAGCTGCCACGATTGCATCTTGTTCGGTAGGCAGATAGAAGTTTGGTAGGTTTCCCAGTTTAGCCAGGTTCCCAGGTTTCCCAATTTAGTGATATTGCATGTTGAGTGGAAAAATTCAACGACATCCTTTGTGTACCAGAGCGAGGAAATGAAAAAAATGAATCAGGACTAAACTCACATCCATCACATTTACAGTTAGACGCTGTTCCTCAACAGCCTCTTGTCTTTGTTAAATATACATAAACAGGTGTTCATATTTATTATATCTATAAATATGCATTTCCTCCTTTTAGAAAATTATTGTAGGTTATACTTTTAATTAACTTAATAATATTTTTCCTGTTTCAATATGTATGTGTATAGTAAATTATATACTGTAAGTATAATTAACGTATTTGTGAGAGATTATATTTAGAGCCTGCTAACCAATGCTAATGTAACTAAGTATTAATATTTTTGTCATGCAAATGTGCACACGACTGCAAAGGGCTCGAAACGTCGGGTTCCCAAAAATGTATAATATCTACTAAACACTGTCAGTTTAAGATAAGTAGTAATAGCTATAGTTTAATAAATATGTAATGGCGAAACTATTAATACTTATTTCTCGTTTTTTAAAATTTTAAATTGGGCTAAGAATAAAATTTTTTAACCATTACGTACATATTTACTAGTACAGTCCAATGCGAACTGCAAACTCGTATGTAGGTGTATTTATGTATATCTTCTATTGTGAAATTTATAAGATTGATATTAAGAACTCGAAGTAACAACAGAATCGATTATATTTAAATAATCGATGACATACTCGTATGTTAATAAAAAAAATGATTATAAACATTTGCAATATCCAAAATTTAATTTGTTTTCTTAATTTTTTTACTTACACGTGTATTATTCGAATACATAAATTAGTTATAAGTAACAAATGAATAATATAAATGCGAAATATTTTTAATAAGATTTTAATCAAGTTATATGTTTAGTTACTGTGGACCTCGAAGTATAGTCAATAGTAGGTACCTAAGATTTTCAAATAAGAATTAACTAAAGATTAAATTAAAAAAATCTCATAACTTTTGCTCTCGTCAGATGTTTAATTTGAATTAATGTAAATTTTTTGTATTATAACTTCAGGAACAGCGTGATGTCTACGATATTTTTTGTATTTCTTACTGCTTGGTGATGTACACATGTTCTTATGCAGGGATAGTGTTCGTCATACAATTGATTCTTAACTTTAAAGTAAAATTTTTCTTTCTCTTTTAATAAGTCGAACACAAAAATTAAATATTAAAAATCAATTGTATGACGCTGCTATCAGTACAACAGGAGAAGGCCGGTTGTCAAAAAGCATATAAGTTATAAGGTATAAGTTTTTGGCCGTACAAGAAGGCCGTAGAAATCCTATTATGGTCATCCGCATGCCAGGTGAAATGGCAATGCTGATTATATGAAACTCTTTCTTCTGCATTTTACTCAATAAAACTCCATAATCATTCCACATTTCCATCTAGAATAATAGTCAGCTATTTTCTAGATGGAAATCTGGAATCATCGGAATGTATATATTACGCATATATTCTGTCAATGTCAAACATGTAGAGTACGTAACAAGAGATTGTATATGTATATTATGCAGAAATAAATTACTTAAAATCGATTTTCTTCAAATCATTGAGTCATTTTACACGCTATTGTGCTATAAATCCGTAAAACTAAAAATCAATAGAGAAAAAAATAGAAATGTAAGTGTATGTTTAAAAGAATGTTCTTATTTTAAATACTGTGCTTCAATGGCATCGAACACGCGACCCTTGGCTTAAGAGCCAGAGCTGACAAGTTGCGCTGGACAATTGAAGAGCTATAAAGGCTATGGGGCACTCAATGGTTGTAAATTTGATCCTCATTCAGGGAAACACTTAAAATAATTTAATTGTCCAGTCTTTACATAAAGTGTGGCATTTTGCATATATTTGGCATATAACTCAATATTGGTCTCACGAATCTTTTCTTAGTTTTTTAGATACATATACGAGTATATACATTTTTTGTTTCGCCCTTTATCCATAGCGGAGTAGTTAAGCCCACATCAATCTCTTCATAGATGCCAATTCTTAAAATTAATACATTTATTTTCAGAATGTTAAAGTTTCTCTTCGTACTGTGTTCAATAACTTGCGTACTATCGCAGAGCGGCCGTCGCGCTCCACCGCCCGAAACTCCTGCGCCTGTAACGGAACCTTTCCTGGAGGTCTCCAGTGTGAAATGCGATTTGGACAAAAATGATTTTTGTGGCACTGTAACTGAGAGTGGCAGACCTTCGCATAAATTTGTCAATAATGGTTGATATGTGTATGGCTAAACCAAAATTATAATTAACTAATTTTTACTGAGCACTTTGGCGGTTTTATTTAAGTTAAACCTAATGAACTACAAGTTTGAAATTTTGAGGTTATGTTGTGTGCGTGCATTGCTACAAGATAAATTTAAAAGCCCTAAATCTACCCATAGGTTCTCAAATAAGGACACAGAAATACGCCAAAATATTGCTTTTGCTTCGCGCTCATATAAATAAATAAATATATTTTTAAAATAATGTTGTAATCTATTTTATGAATGCAATAATATATATTGTTTGAAACTGATTCGAAATAAACAATAAACATTCAATGCTTTAAATGCTTGAATCAAAAATTAATTGATACCACGGCTAAAAGTAACAAGTTACATTTATATTACAGAAGAATATTATTAAAAAAAAAGTTTGCTAATCCAACAAAAAAAATGTTTTCTATGGGGGCTTCAGGCAGCTGTTCTTATCTCTGTATCTTTGTATTTTTTTTTATATAATATATATAAGATTATTTGTTAAGAGGTGCAATTAATTTTAATAAATTTAAATTAATATTTTCTTTTAAGCCTCTTAAAATATTATGCAGATAAAATTATGTTAGGACATTATCAGTAATTAATATGCATGCATCGAGGCCATTAGGCCCGTCGCGTCGTAACTAATGCGTGCGACTGTAACCACGATGGTTGCGGCTTCGATTCCCACTCGAGGGAATGAAATATTTAATATTATCACATCTTCGCCCTGATAACAAGGCAAAGCGCGGCGTTGAGTTCCGCCAGTAAACTTGTGTTAATACATTTTATTCCCATTATGACCCTTGCACCCACATTTCCTTTATTATGTTTTAAATGAAAGATTTAGATTGCACGTTAATTTAGATTGCACGTTAATTTATTACTACTATATACAATTAAGCTAAAAATTATATTATCGGATAGAAAGGATCTTCAAGTAAGTGACAGTTGTTGTTCAGGGACGATAGGAGCAAATATCCGTCCTGCCCCCAGTCCTCTCCCCAGGAGTTCTTCACTATCCAGTATGTGGCGCCATCTCTTTTCCCATATCCCACTACCGTCACGGCGTGATTTATGTGACTATTGTTGCTGCAAAGAAAACCAAATTAGTATTTAAATATTATATAAAGACTTTAAGTAGGAAATTGTTTTTTTCTGTAATGAGCGAAAGTAGGCAGTAAGCTCCTAAAAATACGTGTTTTACTCTTTTTTTTTATTTTAGAGATTTATTATTGACTTTGTACGATGATTAATCATCATTACGAAGAAAATGGACTATCAATAAGATTGTATTATCGCGGTTGTGGGTTCAATTCCCTAAGCCCGGTATTTATTACGCCACTCAACACACAATATCTTGAATTTTAGGTGTTTCATGGGAAACGGAGTGTCTTAACACTGGGCTTCCGCTGCCTACACTGCAATATGCGGGATTCAGCGTGAATGTAAAAAAAAACAACTATGGCTAGAGCTCATACACGATATCCGAATAATTCTGATATACACTAAATGCACAAGTTCCAGGGAGTGCTTTGAGCTTCTCACCATGCAATGAACCTCACACACGAAGGACTTCTAAGAAGTTTCTTTTCTCTCTTTAAAAAAAACTGAAGCCATTCAGCCATTCAGACTCTTGGCATCTCTGCCTACCTTGATATACGCAAAAGTGTGAAGTAGGAAATCAAAATCTTTCCTCTGTAACAGCTATGTGTGCAATAAACTTTTTCTATCTATCAAAATCATCTCTGTCTATCAAAATCTATCTATCAATCTATCTATCAAAATCAATTTTGTATCAGAAATACCAGTCCAAATCGTAGAAGATCCCGCTCGAATAGTCATGTATGGGAGTCGCGTTAATTGTAACAGTCACCGGCCCGTATTTGTAGAGCGCCACTTTCATCGCGTTGACGCTCATCGGAGGTACGCGGGCGAAACCCTTGATTTGGTAGATATCGCTCATGTTACTTAAACTGCAATTACCGTCCTGTAAATAAAATTTGGGTTTAATATTTTTACATAAATGGAATGTGATAGTTGCAGGTTCTCCACTCGAAGGAATGAATCATTTAGATGGTCTGGTTAAAAACTCTGGGGACGTGGCTCTGGTAACGAAGAAAAGATTCGGTGAAAATTCGACGAAAAATGAGGATTAGGACAGCGTGAACCTAAAAAACATATAAATATTGTAAGCTCTATCATTCAAGCAATCATATTTTAAGTTTAAGTTTCGTATTTAATTCTTCGGTTTTAGTTTTAATAAGGTACATTATGATACTGCATTGAGTGTGGGAAGTCAACGCCACATCATATCTTAAATAAATACCATATACTTACAGTCGCTAAATAGGTTCCATAGTCGCTCTCCATAGGTATTCCGTGTTTAAGAACATATTTGAAAGTGTTAGGGATGAAACCGCCGTCACAGCCCATGTTGGTGTACCTAAAGCAAAAACAATATAAATATATAGTTTCCGCAGATATGTACAAGTAGATGATGAGACGAAGAGTGATAAAGCTAGCTTACCCCCAAGAGCAGTCAACAAGTGATTGTTCACTCAAATCCAAGTTGCGACCGCCATTAGCTCGGGCTAAGGCTCCTTCGACTGCAGCTACCGTTGCGAATGACCAGCACGAGCCACACGATGCTTGGTCTGTAATGTGTTATGGTTTATTTAACGTTTATACTTGACATCAATAAGTAAAAATCTATAACTAGTAAGTAAAAATCAAGTAACTGGGTTCCATTTTGAGCTAATTTGTAACTAACAGGAAGGAAGAAGGCTTAATAGAATGGGATGGTGTTTGAGTATGCCTTGCTACCAAAGCGACGAGAAGGGAAGAGACGAGAAATGAAAATATTTCATTTCCTCGGGTGGAAATCAAACCCACAACCTGTCGCGCTAGCTAGTTCCATTACGTTACGAGTGGTTTCCATTTAATTCAGTAATTTCTTCATTAAAGATAAAAATTTACTGGTATTTGAAGTCAGTTTATATTTTCTAAATTGTTTTTAATTATCTAGATTTATTTATAGTGAGATAGTGTAAATAAGATACACAATCAAACACAAAGAAATACATAAGCACAACCGTCGCTTACAGTAAGACATTAAAAGTACGTCAAAAGTAACAACAATGCAAATACAAACTCACAATACAAACTCACTTTTAATCACACTTATTACACCATCAACTCTCATATCAAACTCCTCTGGCAAGTTCTTAACTATTTCATTAACCTCCTTCTCAGAATGGGGGAAAGGTTCTGATCCAATAGTTAAAGGATCCGAAGGTCTTGTCCCTTTCAAGTATGTTAGTTCAGCATCAGTACGATCAGAGAATTTATTAATGGTCAGCCTGTAGCCAAGATTTTGTTTATTGTGATCTATAACACGCCTGCAATGGAATTTTTTACAGTATACAAATTAAAATTATAGCAATATAAGCATGCGAAAACTGCACTTCCATGTATGGAGTCTATTTAAATAACAATTCAATTCGTCCTTGTTAGACCGAATGAGCGATACGTTATAATTTACCTTAAATTCTTTTTGAAGATTGATTTCCTCATTTCATGTTCGTTACCTCTATACTCTCTTTCATGTTTCATTTTGTAACTGAAATGTATTCAATACGAATTTATTAATTGAATTAAAACTAAAATAAATAAAAAAAAAATAAAAACAATCTGAATTGAAACTAATATTTTATCTTCTAAAAATTTTAAAAATCTTTTAGTGCCAAGTAAATCGAACCCGTGAAAAACGTCATCTTCTTCTGACCAACGATGGTGTTTCGTCACTAGCGAGCCATCTTCACATTCTTTAACTGAAAATAAAATTTGAATACTTAATGATAACAATTAAGGTACATGTTTTATTTTATTTTATATGTTTTCGAAAGCTTTCCAGAATCCAATAGTGAGAACCGCATCTTAATCGGTTAAGACGCTGAGATTAGCAATAAAAAACGCACAGACAAACAGACAAAAATTTTAAAAATCATTGTTTTGGTTTCTATTACGTTAATAAAGGTTCCAAATAACATTTTTTTTAATATCTTCCAAGTATAGACCGACCCTCTTACGATTTTATTATAAGTATAGATTACACAAGAAAAACTTGGAAATTTTTGAAAATACCTTTTGTAGCATCCAAATCTTCTTCATTAGGTACTTTGTAGTCAAAGTACAGTACTATGGTGTGTTTAGAGACAACACCAGTCCATTCGTTAAAGACTTTCCGTTCTCTCCTGTAAACGAAATGATGAATGAGGATGTATTTTTCTTCACTTTCATGCAAATGCATGCTTTTCCCGTACCTTTATTCCCACAACCGACGTGTTTACGGTCACACACTGCTATGGCATCACGTCTGCCTCATCATATAACAATTTACGACATAATTGTGTAAACTTTACACCAAAATAAGCAAATATCTAATTATTCTCACCAAACAGGTACGTCTATCCCCTCCTCATTTCTATACACATATATTACGTCTTTTTTCTTCTCTTCCATATCAACCTCCAGATATGTCCAAACCTGGACTACTTTACTGTTATAAATTTGTTCACCTATTAAGAAATATGTTATAAATATTATACACATTTTAAATATCACGCAGAGATGCAAATTACTGGTTAATGGACATTAAATCTTAAGCCCATCGTGGCGGTATGCAAAACCGTCTGATTGTTAACGAGATGGTTGTGGGTGGCACTAGGGGTCATGTTTATATTTAAAAATAATTTTCATTTCCCCGCTCTGGTAGATAACACAATATGCTTCTAGAATTTGACGGGAAGTGGAGAATAGAGTGTCTTGACACTAGGGTACTTCAGCGTTCTTGCGTTCATAAACTATACGATAAGGTCAATTTGAATTTGCACTCTTGTGCGAGCTGCAAAAAGATTTCTGCAGGATTAATAAAATTGTAATTAAAAAAACAAAAAAATTACCAGTGTGCGTAAAGTTATCACTAGAGGGCAAAAGTTTGGGTGGATCCTCAAGATAGTCCTTATCACATTGTATTTCATTTGTAACTTCTTCTGTAGTGACGGGATGAACCTAAAATAAGAAATTAAAGTTGCTGTCCATCAGTTATGGTGCAGTGGGATTGCTTATGATTATGAATTAAATGTTCGTGGGTACGATCCTCACTCGTGGGAAATTATTATTATTAATTCTTTGCTTGGGAGGGAGGGTTATGAGTCACAACTTGTGACTGTACTGGACTGGGTTGGATCTCATTTGAGAAATAAATCAACATTTATATGCCTACCTATATATATACAGCTGATGTAATAATTTTTTGAATTTAAAATAAGAAAAGGTAAATAAAAAAGCCAAACTGTTGACTTTATCTACGGGCTGATATTTTTTTTGTTAGTGAAAATTCTGATGTGGGTACTAATCTATTCTGGGTTGCGCACGGATCACCCAGCCTATTCATTTTTACCTCAACGTGTTCAGGATAAGAGAGAAGGTAAAACATCTTACCTTATATTCCGTTGACATGTCCTCATCTTCTGTATGGTAATAAGATTTAACTAAACCGTTGAAGAAATCTATACGAGATTTGTTTTTATTTTCACTGTACCTAAAAAGTTAAGCAAAATAAAAATAAATTGTTAATCAAACCGAATAAATTGTTAATTTATGAAACAAATTAACAAGCATCTTCCTCTGCCTCTCTCAATCTGTAAGAAAGACAGAGGCAGATGCTTCTTGTTTCACTATGCTCTCCAAGAGATCCTCATACTCTATATACATAATCTTCCTTCCTCCAGTATCATCAATACTGTGTTCTCGAAGGTCAATAAGGGTCTTCCCCTGGCCTCGCTTACCATCAATTTAATTTACTTTTTATTATTGTAATACTAACCACGCCTCAAATGGTCGATCCAAGCCCGTAACCAAATCAGCTATTTCACCTCTGATGTGATATTCTATAGGCAGGACTAGTGTTTTCTGTTCCCCTGTAAATAAAATATTGTAAATTTAGAAAATTGTTTTTTTTTTTGCTTTACGCTGCATTCTGCACATAGTAGGGTAGACAGATAAAACTGAGAACTTAGTGTTAAGACACTCCGTTCTGAATAAAACACTTCCGTCCCCAACTTTATGATAAATTCTGAGGGCATTGTGTATTGAGTGGCGGAACTTTGCCTTATTACCAGAGGGAGGTAATGATATTTCTTCGAGTGGCTAGCGAACCTACGACCTGTAACGTCGCACGCTTTTGATTCTGCACCATGACCAGCATCGTGAAACTGTTGATATATAAGTAGCTTAGCGGGGATAAATAAAATAAACTTTAAAAAGAAGAAAAAATAAACTAAATAAAATATATAATAATAAAAATAAACTTTAAATTAAACTTTTAAAAAGCTTTACCCCGTATCCAACAAGGTTGGCTGAGAAGACCTAGAAGGTACTGTTTAAGATAACCCCGTTTCATAAATTCCGCCCAACTCTTGAGACATTGGAAGTTTATAGAACTGATTTTTTATATTAGATAAAAAAATATTTACCTGTATGATAAGAGAAACCCAAATGAATATTTAATAAAAATAGAACGACGTAAATGGCCGCCATGGTGGAATCCATGGAAGGACTGATATTAATGGTGGTGTTACAGAGCTTTTTATAATATTGTAATTATTAGGATTTTTGTATGGAGATTAAAATTTTGCAATAATTAATCTGTGACAGGTTTTTACCGATATACAGTGTGCTATTTTTTTTAAATATTTATTTTTTTATTAATTTTCTTATTACTTAGCTTTGTTTAAAGCCTTTGGGAAATTATATTTAAGCGGATTATCTGATTGAAAATGCAATGGGTGTTGGTTTGATTCCCACTCGGAGTAATAAATTATTTTCATTTTCTTCTCTGGCGAGAGAGAAAGCCGTTGAATTCCGCCATTCGATGCGCAATGTACCGATCTCTGGCGAAAAATAGAGAACGGAGTGTCATGGCACTAAGTTCTATCTACCTATACTAGGGATATTTAAGTTGACAATTTAAGCTTTCGGGCGAAACTACTCGTTTTCTATAAAAAGAACCATAGTTACATGTTTTTAATAATTTTGATTTGTTTTATAAATATGACTTTCCATTTTTCGGACTTTTACCTTTACTTGTACTACAAGTTTCATAACTGTAGGTCCATGGGAAGTGCTCTATAGGTTTTGATTACGCGGTGAATTTCACACAAAATTCAGCGAAAATTAACTGCGTTAAGTTACAAGCTTGTTTTTTTGTGTTCGAATGGACTCTACATCTGAATATTTGATATTAATTTTAGCTTGTTATCTCCACATATTCTCGAGGTAAATGATCTTGACAAACGGATACGGAACGGAACTAAGTGATACTATAAGAGTTTCGTACGTTCCTTTTAAGGTACGAAACCCTAAAAACCTAAAAATTAAATATTATATCCTACCTATATAAAAACTCAAACCTATTGATAATTTTAATTAAATTTAATCATTTTAACCCAATTTAAATATACACACACACATTTACATATTTATCAAAGCTTATCTTAATAGCAAGTTTTTAATACCGTGGCGTCTAGTTAATTTAATGATTTTATTTTCAGCTTTGTATCCCGCTTATAATAAATAGACAGAGAGAACCTGGTGTCAAGCAAGGCACTCTGTTCTCTCCTCCGTCCCGTGGGGTTCTCATGCAATTTACGTGACCTATCTATTCTATCTTTGATACTATGGTTTTGAAAGTCAACTGAAATCAGAGATCAGTCCATCCAGCAAGTCAGAACAGAACCCTCAGAACCCTCTTTCTATCTCAGTCGGATGAGCATATCGTATTTACATTTTATGAACTAAAAAAAGATTTAATCAATAGGTACAATAAATAATATAGTACTACTAATCTAACATCAGCATAATGACATGTAATATATCGATAACGTCCTTTCTTTGTGAGTACTTTTTAATCGATTCGAATGTCATAAATTTTTATTTGTAGTCTACCCTCCAGTTCAATTCTACATCATATAATATACCTAATACCACCAGAAGAATTTCTTAATATTTTTCTGGCAGCTTCACGCTTTATCTCCAACATAGTGTCAAAACACTCTGTTGTCCGCTTTCTACTTGAATCTGCGAGGTAATGTAGCAGAACTCAAGGCCGCGTCATATTTGTTCAGAACTGATAACTAAAAATAATTCATTTCCAGGTTAGGTTATCATCTCATATACATTCATACGCTGCGGCGCCCTGTTCCACTGCGGTACCATGGTCCATGATTCAATAAATAACATTATAATTATTTATTTGAGGACAGTTGTGGCAATTCAATTCCCATCCCTTTTGTGCCGTGTGATCCCGGCCTAGAATAGGATCACCCTGGTACTGGTGCTGTCGTAAGAGGCGACTAAAGTACGTTTGGTAGAGTCACGTCGCCAGCAATGGCAACACGCATGGGCAGACTCGACCGGATCATTACCACCCCCGGCATTTAAAACCGGCGTTAAGTAGTGGCTTTATGCCAATGCGTTGCGCACTAGGTAATGCCGGGCTCCGGAGCCCAACCACCACCCCTCCCTAGAATATGAAAACGGCACTTAAAGAGAAACTACCCCAGGAGGGTACCAGCACCTCCGGTGCTGGAGAATCCCTCCCTGAGTCCTCAAACTCAGGCTGCCCTTCGAATTCTGGGGAGGGCACAGTACCGCGCACAAGTCAAACTCGCAAACAAGGCAAAGGAGACGTACGCTCCACGGCAACCCCTTCCACACTAAACGTGGACTTCTGTAACATCAGGGGTCTTCATTCCAACCTGAATGCCGTCCACCACCATCTTGAGACGGCACGGCCGGCCTTGTTATTTCTGACGGAGACTCAAATTATCCGACCGAGCGACACAGCCTACCTCCAATACCCCGGCTACAAAATTGAACACAACTTTCTGCCTCATGCCGGGGTCGCTGTGTTCGTAAGGGAGGACCTAAGTTTCCGTCGTCTTGCAAATTTTGAAGGTCGGGACCTGTCAACTATCTGGCTCCGCGTTGACTCGGACGATCGTACCCGAGTCTACGCATGCCTTTACAGGTCCCACAGTGGCAATGCAGAAACGGATCGGCTCATGGAGCACATGCAATCGGCCATCGACGATATGCTCTCACAGATTCCCTCTGCAGAGGTCGTGATACTTGGCGATTTTAACGCGCACAATGCCAGTTGGCTTGGATCACGCACCACCGACCACGCGGGGAGGGCCGTTTTTGATCTTGCTGTGGCGAATGGATTGTCCCAATTGGTTGAGTCGCCCACGCGACTCCCGGACGTGGACAACCACAATGCCTCCTTATTGGACCTTCTGCTGACTTCACATCCGGAACAGTACCAGGTTGCCGTCGATGCTCCTTTGGGGTCTTCTGACCACTGCCTGGTACGGAGTGTCGTGCCCATTAAGCGCAGCAGTCGCAGAACACCCGCAACTCGTCGCGTTTGGCACTACAAGTCAGCAAATTGGGATGGGATGCGTACATTTTACTCATCCTATCCCTGGGGACCGGTTTGCTTCTCTTCTGATGATCCTAGTACTTGTGCCGCTGCTGTTGCCGACGTGGTTCTGCAGGGCATGGAACTTTATATTCCTAGCACTGTAGTGCCAATCGGTGGCAAGTCGCAGCCTTGGTTTGATACGTCTTGCAAACTTGCTGCCCTTAGCAAACGCGAGGCATATCAAATCTGGGCCGAGGCACTGGTTACTAAGGATCCGAAGGTGAAAGCCTCAAAAAGAGAGTATAACAGGGCCTCTAGGTTCTTTAAGCGGCAAATTGCCAAGGCAAGGTCCGAGCATATCGCCAAAATCGGCGAGAAGCTTGAGAGCTACCCATCCGGAACTCACCAGTTTTGGGCGCTCTCAAAGGCGGCACTCGGCAACTTTAGCCAGCCTTCGCTTCCGCCTTTACGCAAGGGGAATGACATCTTGGTCCATACGGCGAAAGAGAAAGCCGATCTCCTGGGCGCTCTCTTTGCCTCGAACTCGACTTTGGATGACCAAGGATCAACGCCGCCGACCATTCCGCGGTGCCAGAGCTCAATACCTGAGGTTAAGTTCAACCAAAAAGCTGTAAGGCGAGCTCTGTCCTCTTTGGACATCCATAAGTCGAGCGGGCCAGATGGCATCTCTCCCTTAGTGCTCCGTTCTTGTGCTCCTGAGCTGACACCGGTGCTAACGCGTTTGTTTCGGCACTCTTACTCAGTCGGCGTAGTCCCAGATTCATGGAAGAGCGCTCTTATTCACCCGATCCCGAAGAAAGGCGATGGTTCCGATCCATCTAACTACAGGCCTATTGCCATTACCTCCCTACTCTCAAAAGTCATGGAGAGCATCATCAATAGCCAACTCTTGGTTTATCTAGAGGATCACCGATTGATTAATGACCGTCAATATGGCTTCCGCCATGGTCGCTCAACCGGTGATCTTCTGGTTTACCTTACCCATCGTTGGGCTGCGGCTATCGAAAGCAAGGGAGAGGGCCTGGCAGTTAGTTTGGACATGGCGAAGGCCTTTGATCGGGTGTGGCATGGGGCGCTCCTTGCTAAACTTCCATCCTATGGGCTTTCCGAGAATTTATGCAGGTGGATCACCAGCTTTCTCACTGGGCGCAGCATCAAGGTCGCTGTCGACGGATTTTGCTCCAACCATATGCCCATGAACGCAGGCGTTCCCCAAGGCTGCGTGCTGTCCCCCACGCTGTTTCTTCTGCATATCAATGACATGCTGGAGGATCCCAGCATTCATTGCTATGCAGATGATAGCACGGTGGACGCTGTTTACTCCGACCGCGCAAGTCTTTCTCGGGAAAACGCTGAACAGTACCGAAATAAACTTGTGTCTTCTGTTGAGGCATTGGGCCTTAATGTTTCGAGTGACTGCCAGTATCGCGATCATCTGGAAAGCAAGGCCAAGTTGGCCTCGAAGAAACTGGGGGTCATCAATAGAGCGAGACGGTACTTCACGCCAAAACACCGATTGGCCCTATATAGGGCCCAGGTTCGGCCACACATGGAGTACTGTTCTCATCTCTGGGCTGGTGCACCCCAGTATCAGCTTGACCCATTTGATCGCATACAACGTAGAGCTGTTCGAATCATTAAGGACCCAGTAAGTTGTGAAAGGCTTGACACTTTGGCTCTGCGTAGAGACGTCTCCTCGCTGTGCGTTCTCTATCACATTTATCATGGTGAGTGTTCTGAAGAACTGTTTGACCTGTTACCTGCCGCCGAATTTTCTAACCGCACAGCACGTCACAAACTTAAATATCATCCACACCATCTGGATGCGTGGCACTCCACTACTGTGCGGTTTCGTAGGAATTTCCTTCCACGCGCCACCGAACTGTGGAATAGCCTACCCGCGGCAGTGTTTCCAGGTCGTTACGATATGGGTACCTTCACAAAGCGCGTCTATCTCCACCTCAAAGGCCGGCAACGCACCTGTAGCTCCTCTGGTGCTGCACGGGGTCTTGGGCGGCGGTGATCATCATCAGATGACCCGAACGCTCGTTTGCCTTGTCCTTTTTCCATAAAAAAAAAAGAGGAAATTAAATATTTAATATTTTCATTAGTGACTTGTTGAAAGTGGATTATTACTACAATGGATTATTTATATCGATGAAGGGTCTAAAACAATTTTTCTAATTTTTCTCCGCTTCCAGATAGTCAATTGAGTTGATTTTTGGTATTCTAAAATAGATTTAGGTCATATCTCAACTATTTACGACGACGATTTTCCTTCCCTTCGTTTGTAAATTTTTATAGGCTGTAATTACATTTAACCCACAATCCCATTTCAGGGTACGGAAGCCTTCGGTAGGTGAGCCCGACTCGCATTTAGCTGGCTTTTTTAATATAAAATTTCCTTTTAAATTCAATTGTCATTTTATCAAAACAGACAGTGTATTCATCAATAATGGAAGGAACGATGAATACATTAAGCAAAGAAGAATGCGTAGTGAACGACGCGCTATCACTAACACTTCGGCTGGGCCGCTACGCTGGTGTAGCACCGCTTCGATTCGTACCGCTTCGTAACGGATACAGAATTTCTGTATCTTATTATTATGCTATTTATAGTTATATTTTGATAACTGCTATACGTAAGTTATTATTTACTATACTTAATTTAGTGCAACACTATACTCAACACGCACATAGCAGGGTAAGTAAGGAAGCCTGGGAACCTGACATTAAGAAACTTCGCCCAGGTCTAAAAGCATTGTTTATTGAGTGATTGATTCCATACCGCCCTTGCCCTCGACATTCAAGCGCAGAAATAAAAAAGAAATAATTCAATCGAGTAGAAATCGGACTCACAACCTGTTGCATTTATAGTGACGGTTGTGCCCCTGCGCAACGACTTGCCTCGTAAGTTTTATTTAATGCAATCGAATAAAACGTAGGTGAAAGTAGGCAGAATGAACCAGAGTGTCTAAATGTTAGATTCCCAGGTCCCCTTAGTCTACTCTGCTGTGTACAGGATACAGCGTTAACTTAAAAAAAAAGATAAATAAATAGTTTTTAAAATAATTAAATCTTACTATTTAATTTCTAGATATTACTGGTTTATCAGTACTACTTACGGATCTCGTAAAGCGAATATCCTTTATAACGTGGGGACATGTGTTTTATGTATTAGCAGTTTTAACAATAATTATTTTGTGCTCGAGGGGATCGTACTGTGGGGTCCGTCGGATGAAAAAAATGATTGCCCATCTAAAATGCTTGGAAGAGGTCTAACATAAAATATTTTTTGTTATGTTAATTTTTATCGTTTTTTTTTTAAGTTTAAAGGATTCGGCGCAACGGAACTACGTCTGTCAAATTAATTCTATTTTTTTGTTTTCTTGTGTTGTCTAGAATAATAGAAATCTTCTGTTTTTTCGTCACTGATTAACAGAAGACTTATGTGATATATAAATATATGGAAATTAAATCAATTACTTTTTGAATAAAATTACTTGTTTCTTAGCTGATTTATTTTTTCAGATCACGACTGTCGGTAGAGATAACAGAATTAAAAAAACACACACCGCAAGAACTACAATGTTAATATTTCACGTATGTATTATAATAATACTACTTTTGGGTCAATTGAAGTTGGAATGGAATAACTTAAGAAAAAGTGCGTATTTTAAATTCAATATTCTAATTAATTTGATAAAACTGTTTTATTGAATTACCAACTTCACTCTGTATGCCGTACACAGAAGGGAAGGTAGAGGGAACATAGAGTTAACTTTATTCCCCACTTTCCGCCGAATTCTGCCGCCGAAGCCTTACATGTTGAGTGGCGGAACTCAAGCTAAAGTTTTCGAAATTGTTCTCTTTAGGTATTCTTTTAAGGTATTTTTATAATAGTTTACTGTTTTAGATCCTGTGAACATATGTTTTTGGCCACTTTATTTGGAAATCATAACAATATTTATATTAAAAGCACAAGTAATATTAATGTTCTTAGAGATACAATCATCTTTAGAAACGATTAAAAATAAAATGGACGAATTACTTTCAGCGATTACTTCCGGTAAGGTGTATTTTTTTTACTTAAAAATGGTTTTTATAATTAATATTATATTATTAAAAATTATTAATTTATTTAATTTTTAATTTCACATTGTACCCCACATACCGAAGAGACTTAGTGTTGGAGACATTGAGACGATCCGAATTCAACGCCGTGCTATGTCTTATCAGAACAAAGAAATAAAAATCATTATTTCTCCCGTGGGAATCCGAACCAACACTCGTCATTTTAGTAATTTAACGGCGAATTCCTTAAAATAACTTTAATTTAAAAATGCCAAGACAACACTAGATTTTCTTCCCTCTTATGTGCGGGATATAGCGTGAAACTAAAAAAGATATAAATTTAATTGTATATATTAATATTTTATGATTTTTCCCCTTTCAGTAACACCTCCATCATCGCTGTTCTTAAATAATATGCGCTCCTTGACGCGCGCGTACGTCACCGCTTGTGATATAGTCTTTGAAGTTAATAATGAGGATGGTATCATCATTTTGCTGGCGGTGTTATACTTAACCGCAAGAGTCGTCAATATTAGTTGTTCTTTGGTATCCTCGTTGTTCATGGCTTCAGAAAGTAATTTAATATTTTTTTTTGTTTCTGGGATAAATAAGTAATTTATTTGACTTTTATTTTGAACTAGACCCTATTCACCCGCTCTAGTTAGAAAAAAGTTAGGACTTAATTACCAATATACTCAGTTCACGTTCCTCTATATATATCTGGGGGGGTAAAGCTAGCAACCACGTTTCCCTAAGTATTTCAATTTCTACTTCAATATAGAAATTATATTATTAATATCGCTATTTTTCAGATGCGTACAATTTTATGGCACTTGTTTGGTGCATCATAAGCGGTCTAGATTTCTTGGCGTTTATAGAATCATTCAACCTTATTACAAAGGAGGTATTTATTTATTACATGTTTATATTTGACTTGCCGTGTTAGGGTGTACGGTAGAGTATGTAAAATTTTGCAAATCAATTCGTTTAACTGAACGAACCGTCTGATTGACTTGAATTTGGATTACGACGTTATTTCTGATAACATTTCAAATTCAAAATATTCTTCATTAAAATAGATTTTGTAAGCACTTTCGATTCGTATATACTATAGACTATCGATATCATTGAAAACTTAAAATGTCCGCCACAACAAAATGGCGGATAACAAACTTTTATTCGCTCCACCTAATATGGATATCATGAAAAAAAAACAATAAAGCTTGTTTTTAAGAAGGTTTTCTAATTAAAATTACATTAATAAAATACTTTAATTTCACAAGACACTCACTGACTGAGTTGAGTTATGAAACTCAAAAATAAATATAATAATATTTTATAAATATATTATTTGGCGGAAAATGGGGGTGTCTTAACACTAGGCTCCGATGTATCCCCCCCCTACTCTATTATAGGGGGTACAGCGTGAAGAAAAATAAAAAAAATAAAAAATTACTTCTGTCCGCAGGTAACTGATATAAAAGTAAGGTCGAGTAAACTAATGTATAAAGTTACAGCTGTTGGCCGCCGTGTTCCTATCGAGTTACAACTAATGTATAAGCAGTTTAATTTGAACAAAATGACTATTTCTCCATTATCAATATTTACTGTGGACCGTACATTGACTATCAGGGTTTGTATATTTGTTTATTGAGAACAATTTTTATTATGTTATAACATATATTATGTTTATATATATATATATATATTTGAAGCCGCCGTATAAGACACGAGATTCCAAGTGTAAATGCGATGGTTGTAGGCTTGGTTGTAGGATTTATTTCTTGGGTTAGGTAACAAGACAAAACGCAGTGTTGAGCCAACACAAAGGCCCGGCGTCACTCAACACGCAATACCTCAAAAGTTCGGCGAAAAATGGGTAACCTAGTGTTAGCTTCCAATGGAGATTCTATATACGGGATATAGCATGGAGCTAAAAATATTTTTTGATTGCTTACTAATTGTATATTTTTTACAGATTTTGAGTGGAGTTATTACGTATTTTCTCTTTATAATACAAATAAAGTAGAAGAGAGTTACCTACAGTAGAAGTGTTATATAATTTTTAACACTTTACACGAGTCCACTTTACAGTGTTCAAGTTGTATAAACTTGTTCTAAAATTTGAACAGATACTTACTTAAACTACTTTTCCTCATCTTCGTCTTTTCAGCTATATAAGTAAAATTAAATTACTGTGACTATTTCAGTGTTTTATTAATTCTTTTTTACTATACATTTATAAATGAATTTATGTTTTTTACTATCTGTATAGGGTCGGCATAGGGTGAAGATAGTCCGTTTCCCATTAACTGCATAATTTATATATATAAAATCGAAAGGTCACTCACTCATCACGAAATCTCAGAAACTACAAGTGCTAGGAATCTCAAATTTTGCATAGGAGTTATTTATAGGACGTAGGTGCTCGCTAAGATGGGAATTTGCAATATTCGACTTCTAAGGGGTTGTTTTTGGGGTCGAAAGTTTGTATGAAACTTCGTTACTACAAATGCTAGGAGTCTCAATTTTGCATAGACGTCACTAGGACGTAGCCATGGAGACAGAAATTAATAATAACATAGTTCACGCGGGCGAAACCGCGAGCGGGCCGCTAGTTTTCGATATATTACATGTCGAGTGGTGAACTCGAACTCAACGTCGCGCTTTGTCGTATGACTAGAGCGAGAAAATAAAAAAAAACCAAGCTTGACCCAATAAAAAACAAGTATTAAAAGAAATATGAACATATATTTATATTATCATCCATTTTTAAATCTATATCTTTGTACTGCCCCCTCAAATGTCCCGCTTGGGGTAATAGAACCGCAGAAATTGTTTGTGTATTCATCACATTTCACACTGGACACCTCTAGGAAGGGTTCCGTGACAGGTGCAGGAGTTTCGGGTGGTGGTGCACGACGTCCGCTCTCCTGCGATAGTACTGTAGTTATAGCACATACCACGAAGAAGTACTTCAACATGCTGAAAATAAATATATCATGTTAAAAATTAAACAGAACTGGGTCAGGTGGTTTAGGAACTTCGACTGAACGAGTGGTTAAAGAAGGGTACAAAAGATTTATGAAGCAAGAGTGGTAAGAGAGGTCCGAGAACACATGTCGATTGTTTTGGAGGAACGACAACAGCACCTCACGAAGGAAAAGTTTAAAGAGGATAATGACAGTTGACGAGGCGAAGGAGGCCAGAGGAGACAGCATGTCTACGCTATATCTCGAATTCGACTGGAAAGTTTAAAAAGAAGTGTGTTGACATTATTACTTTTTGTAATATAGCTAGCCTGCTATTCAAGACAAAGCGTGAAGCTAAAAAATAATGATTGTAGAGAACATTTAATATTATTTGAGTACTTTTCCTATTTTCCTCCTCATTCGTAACGCACTTTAGGTATATACGTCTACCACCAGACTATACGGATGCAGATACAAGCAAAATATACCGTTTTTGTATTTTTATTCGTAAATACAGCCTTGCTACAAGCAACGCTTGGTTACCAGAGCGAGGAAATGAAAATATTAAATATTTCGTTCCTTCGAGTAGGGATCGAACCCACAACCCACATTTGCGAGCTGGATGATCCCTTCATCCAGCTCGCACTTGCGGGTTGTGGTTGTTAAAATAAAATAAATTTGATCCAAACAAATAAATAAATAAACGGGGTGAGCCAAATAAAACCGTTTAAAAATATATATTAAACTATAAACTATACTTACTTGATGGATCGCGTCGGCTGTTTGATTTATAATTTCAATTGTTTTTTTTTTATATCAGTATTATGTAAAGCGTGTAATGTAAAAGAAATTGTTTTTTTTTTTAAATTAGTAACGTATTTATTTTGTATTAGAAAAATATTAGTAAAATATTTTACGGTTCAGATTTTTTTATGTTACACGATTTGCCACCTGTTAACTATTTTGATAAAAAAAAAAGATAAAATCATATTATTTCTAAATTTAAATTTTGTATTACTACCCGCTGGTAAGCTGGTAATCATCTGTAATACTTTTATTATGCTGTACTTACCGAGATATTGATTATATAATTTATGCATTCAACTTACTTGAACTTCACATCAGCTCCACGCTGTATCCTGCACACAGCTGGGTAACCAGAGGGTACCTAGTGTTAAGGCACTCCGTTCCCCACTGTCTGCTGAATTTTGGAGGTATTGCGTGTTGAGAGGCGGAACTCAACGCCGACCTTTGCTTTGACCAGAGAAATGGATGTATAAATTTAATTATTACATTTCCTCGAGTGGGGATCGAACCGACAACCAATCGGTTTACAGTCACACTGTAAACCCCTGCGCCACGACTGGCCTCTAAGAATAATTTCGCTCGTACCTTTCAATGTTCAATTATTCTATTCAATTATTAATTTTAAAAAATCCAATGTCTAAACTGTTGTGTAACCTTGATTTATTTCATTAGGTTTAAAATATTTAACTCTATATACTGTTCCCGTAAAAGGAGTGCTGCCGCTTTCACCTGCATATTTCAATATTGTAATTTATTTATTTATCATTTATATACATACACAAAATCATTCATACATTTAATAGAATTTATATATTTTATAGTAAATATTCGCCGTCGTCTGCCGACGACCGAACCGCTAAGGAGTTGTCGTTTTCACATCTACCCCCTTGTCGACGGCATATAATAATTCAAACAGTCGATGCTTGCCACTCGCGCTTTCCATACGTTCCTTTGTTTTTCTTAGTATTTCTTTCCAAATTTATTTTCTTCTTTTCTTTTCTTTATTTTCTTTTGTGTTCTGTTTTATAGAACTGTATGTTTTTGTTGGACTTTCTTATATAGTGTTTCGTGTTTAATTGTGATTTTTCCATTTGTGTTATCCCTAAATGTGCATTTAAAGTGGATGATGAATTTACTGGTGGTAGACTGGTGAGTACACTTTTTATTATTCACCATCACCACTACACGGACCAGTAGTTTCAGAGATCTTAGCGTTTAAGCATACAAACTTCCGTTTTATTATATTAGTGTATACTATATACATGTTTTCGAGAACGTCAAAATTTTGGTTTCTAAAATCTAAAGCACTCGCTTCTCTTCTATACAATTAGTTGATATGATGTACATTCGTATAGAACGTTATGGAGCAGCGCCATCTAGTATAAATTTTCCTTATTAGAATAACAGCACGAGTAAATTACATTATAAGATTGTATAATAAAAATCTTCAGCATAACAATACGAGTTAAAGAATTGTCACTTAAAATAGTATTTTTTAGCTTCATCCTGTATTTCTTTGTATAGCAGGCTAGGAAGAAGGAACCCAGTGTTAAGACAATTCGTTCCTAACTCACTGCCCAATTTTTCAGATATTGCATATTGATTGGGGAAAAATCAAGAATGGAGTATCTTAACAATAAGTTATCACATACAAAAAATTACGGAAAACTATAATTTGAAATATATTTCTCAAATTCTCAATATTTGTTTTCAAAAGTTTTCATATTTAATTTATAGATAGCGCCATCTAGTGTCATTTCCATTAACAACTAATTAAGTCGAGCTTACTTGTAGTTCGGATTATTGGTACTATATTTCCAAGATGCCGCCGAGGCGCAGGGCCTAGCTGCTGCGTTAAAGCAGCGGTTGTGGGTTCGATTCCTGCTCAGAGAAAGATTATTTTCGACGTTAATATTTTTTCCCTGGAGTGAAAACTGAATTCACGACATGTATTTAGAGAAGTCCTAATTGCACTAAAATTATGTTGAGTTATTTATTTCCCATTTTCTGCCGAATTCTGGAGGCGTGTGGCTTCTGAAAGCGCGGCGTTGAGTTCCACAGCGTGTTCAGCTGTGGAACTCAACGCCGCGCTTTGCCTCTTTACGAGAGTAAAGCAATGCAAATATAAAATATGCTACGTCTGGCCCCACACTTGAAGGTGGTGTCTCTCTTACTTCTTGTAACACTAAATTTTCTTTGTCTAACCCGCATAGAAATGCGGGATACAGTGAAGTACACCAAATAATCATAATTAACACTGGATTAGAACATTTCATTTTGAAAGTAAAATTTTCAAAGCATATTTTTTTTACATTCATTGAAATTGAAATCCTAAGAGATACTTCATATAGCTGTCCAACTTTAGGTGAAATATTATATCTTAAACTTTATTGTGAAATATTATTCTGTTGATCAATAGGGAACTTTTGTCTCCATATGATTTATAAGAAAATATTTGTTTGTAGAAGTATGCAGTAAAATTATAGAGAAATTGTAGCCCAGTGGGATAGCATCTGCTAAACGCGATGATTGTAGATTCGATGCCCATTCGACTCGAGGAAATTAATTAGTTTTGACACTCGAGCTTAAGACAAAGGCGTTGAGTTCCTCCACTCAACATACAATATGTCGAATTTATACGGATAGTAGTGAACGATTTAAGTAAGCTTAAGGCGAAAAAATATGAACGTTTTAATAAGTCATGATGATTTCTTCTTAGCTTAGTTATTTAGGCTATTAGAAAACTCTATATTTAATTTTATCTTCAAATATTTACAAAGAATTTAATAGTGTAATCATGATAAATAAATAATAAGGCCAGTCTCGGCCTAGTAATGTAAGAGTTGCAGTTCAATTCCCACCAGAGGAAATAAAATATTTAATATTCTCGTTTCCTCGGTCTAATGACGAGGCAAACTTTCGCCACTCAACACATAACATGTTAATGCCTCCTAAATTCAGCGGAAAGTTGGGAACGGAATTATCTTGGTGGAAGCACAGTGTATTAACACTACGTTACCAGATTCCCTCCGCCTACCCTACTATGAGAGGTATGAAGCTACAAATATGATAAATAAAAAAAATAAAATGGGGAATGGAGTATTTTAACTTACAAAAGCCCAATACAATAAGCATCACTTACCAAGGAGCTATAAAACACTACCTCAAGCTATTCCTAAGCTATAAAACAAGGTATCTGTGTAATCCATCCTTACCCCTCAAGTTAGGGCTGGAGGGGGTCGAGCCTCATACCGTGTAGAGCGCGCGAGCCGACCTCACGCTTCGCAATGCTATAGTGCTATCGAATATAACGAAAATGTCCAATTATCATCTACTGTTAGCCGTTTTTATCACTGTAAACCTGATTATGGGTAAGTAAATACTTTTTTTTACCTAAAAAGGGGGTAAATTTAGTTAAAATGTTGATAACACCTGTAGTAGAGACATTTAGATGTATTGACGTTTCGCTACGAGTTTTGTTTGTGTTGTCATTGTTGTATTAGAATAAATAACTAGATATTTATTTGATTTTTTTTAGGATTGTTTATGGGTCCTATTTTGATAGTAAAATTGATTAAGTGCTTTTAATTATATATATTTTATTGAACTTCGTATGCCAAAATGACAATCGTTTATCTTATTATTATGTATTTCGTGGATATTTTTAAATAGGCATAATTTAGATTTGGTTTTTCAATGTCTTACACAGATTATTTATTTTCAATTGTAATTCATTGAAATAATTATGGAAAATAAAAAAAAATCTTCAAAAGAAAAATTAATGAAACGTTTAGAACATTTGCAGTATCCTTAATGTAAAAAAAAATATTATGTTCTTAAAAATATCAAAGAAAAAAAATTTGCTTCACGCTGTATCCCGCATAGAGCAGGGTAGGCAGAGGGAACCTAGTGTGAAGACACTCCTTTCCCCACTTTCTGCTAAATTCTGGAGGCATTGTGTGTTGAGTATAATATGTTCTTATACTATTATGTTCTTATCATATGTAATTACGAGCTTTTAATTAATATAAAACTCTTTCCTCAGAAAGAGACTGAGAGCGCTTAAAAGTTACTACTGGATCCTTGAAATTTGGCATGTCAGGGAGTGAAAGGAGTAAAAATTTCTCGGTAAACATAAGAAATCAGAATTTTTGATTTGACGTCTTTTAAGTTAACGCAAACAAAAGTTTCGGGCTACAACTAAAATTATAATTGTATTTTTATATTTATTTATTTATTATTTTTCGTTTACTTCATAAAAGGAAATGCGGAGATGGAGTAGAATACTTCAGAAAAATATTTTAAACATAAAAATCACGGAACGCCCAAAGTTCGTCCCCAGCTATAAATGTAAAGTAACGTCGATTGCCACCCTCGAAATGTCTTTATTAATATTATTACTTCAAATACAGCTGAAATGAACTCATTGTACTCCTTGAATTTATATTACCTACATTCTTTAGTCGACATTGTGGTACAGTCGGAAAATGCTTACTAAATTCACATATAAATGAGGGGAATGATTAACATATTATTGTATATTGAAATGCGACAGGTAGTGGGTTCGATTCCCAAGTACAGTGTTGAGTTTGGCCACTCAACATGCAATGCCTCCAGAATTCGAGGAAAAATGAGGAACGGAAGTGTTTTAACACTAGTTTCCTAGACTCACTACTAGGACCAAGTAAGATTTTGCGGTTTTTATTCAAGTGATATAAATTTGGATGGAAAACGGAAAACGGAATGTCTTATGTGTAGGTTTTTTATGCCTACCCTAGTTATATGTAGAATAAAGCATAAGACTATGAAATAATACTAAATTAAATCTGCTAATTAAAAATGTAAAATATCTTTCAAGTGACATTTGAATACTCTTTAAGGATAAGATGACCTACGACGCCAATTTTTGTATTTTCACAAAGCAGGGAGAACAGAGGGAACACAGTGTTAAGACACTCTGTTCCTCGCCTGTGGAGGATTTTTCTCTTTCTTATTACTAGAACGATAAAATGAAAATAATTAACTCCCTCAAATAGGAATCAAACCCACAACCCTCGTTATTAGAGATTATTATCAAAAACAGGTAAATCTTAAGTTATTTCAAAGCTACATTCAGAATTAATCATTCACAATCTGTTAAAACAGCCGTTGTTTATTTCTGTAATTTCACGTTTAGAGTTAACGCAATGTTTTATTCAGTGAAGTACTCTTTGGCAAGTTAAAATCTCCTTACAATGTTTTAAAGGATTTATATTGTGTCTAATTAGTAATTAGTTTTTAGAATTTTATACTTAAAGTTTACTTAGTTTAGCTTATGTAGTTTGACCAGAGATAAATTGTGAGACGTTTATATTAATGAAGCCGACGTGGAGCAGAGAGAGTGATTGTAAATGGTTATGGGTTCGATTCAAGCAAATATTTTTATTTTTTAGCTGGTAAGAGAAAAGAACGCGGCATTAAAGTTCCGCTACTCAACATGCAATCTTAAAATTGGAAGTTAAAAGGGGAATGGAATTCCTAACATTCCATAGGTACTTTCTTATAATATACAAATAATAACAATAATAGAAAGATAATAACAAAATAGAAATTTAAAGTGAATTATCGTATTTTTCTAAATAGATAGATAAAATTAAAACAATGAAATCGTTATCTCAAAACAAACATTCGTACAATTTACAATATACATGTCAATTGTCGTATGAAAGAAAAACATGCGCACGCGTTTCCTACTAAGTTTATTGGCCGACCGAGGAAGTGTCGCATCGCTGTAATTACATACAAATACTTTTATTTCGCACGCTATTACACGTGTATGCGGTGTTTTTTTGTTTCACTCTGTATCCCGCTTATAACAGAGGGAAGATAAGTGATAGTGTTACGACACTCCGTTCCCTTTGCACTGCCCCAATTTTCTCTTAATATAGCGTCACCTCCTCCAGTTGAGTGAATTACGCTCAATATACAATGTCTCGAAAGAGGGAAACAATATTTATTAACTTTAGGTTCTCTCTGCTTACCCTTCTGTATGGGGAACTCAACTATTGCGGGGATTTACTTCATAATATAACTTAATACAGATTATAACTACGGATTACTATAGATATAGATAAAATCAAGCGAAACTAACCAAAATCGTCTGAAACCCATTAAAACTAACTAAAACTGATTAAACTTAGTAATCTGCGAGGTCCGTTTATAGCACGCGATATCGTATCTAGAACAGCGAAAACATAGAAATGGTTGTATAACTAAATATTTAGATAATGGAGTACCTACCTACGAACTTAAAAAAATATTTTAGCTTCATGCCGTAGTACTGGCTGCCGAGTAGGAAGGAACCTAGGTGCCTAGTGTTAAGACATTTTTGGCACAATTCTGAAGGTATTGCTTATTGAGTGACGAAACTCAACTCGCGCTGTGCCTCGTTACCAGAGGGAAGAAATCAAAACATTAAATATTTCGTTTCCTCGAGTGCACAACGAACCTGCACTTGTGGCGTTTACAGTCGTCGTTGTCGATGTGCCTTTGAGTCACGCCTAGCGGCCTAGCCTCAAATAAAGCACTTAGATATATATTTTTTTTTAAGTTTGTGGGTCAATGGCGGCTAAATTATAATGTAGACAATTGGACAGTGAACCCATTGAAATAGAACAAATACAAAATATTACGGGAAGTTTACCAAAAATATAATATAATAGTTATCTGATAGTAAAAACTGATTTTTAATCTGTTAAGGAGTTTCCGAGATTACCATGTACAAAATGCACAGACAGACATACAAAAATCTTAGATTTCTTTTTTTTTTTTATTAGGTTTTGTAGGTTTAGGTCTTCCATATCGATTACTTACATTTTATTATATGTATGTACAAGTATTATAGAAACTAGCTAAAGAAAAAAAAAAGCATAATTATTCAGCTTATTTCACACACAAGTACTGTCTCGTGGGCGTAAGACGTTTTGCTAAATAAGGCATAATAAAGAAGAAACCGGCGACCTCCATACAAAGTACTTCTAAGCACAATGTTCTGTGAAAATACCTTTTCAACCTCACTTAACCCTCATGAAGTTAGTAATAAAGTAAAAGCTTAGCATCATCCCTCGGGTACGGTCTCTTACAAATTTGCACACTAAAATATTAATAGCTATCATATGTTAATATGTAATAGGAGGAACCTATAAGAAAACAGCGTAATGGTTGAGGGTTTGATTTCCAGTTAGGAAAAATTTTTTACTTAATAGCTTATACAGTACCGACCATCCTCCTGAAACACTCGTCGACTTGCCAACTGAAACACTGATTTAATGACCCCATAATAATATATATATATATATATATATATATATATATATATATATATTTAATACCTCTGAGGGCACCGGGGAAATTAATTATTATTTATTAATAGAAAATTAGTAAATTCTCTTCTTTTTAAAAAGGGCTGGTGACCTGCTGATGGTCTTTACAGCGCCACGGGGACGGGGAGTGGCGAGAGTAGCTCACCACTGACAAATATTTTTTTCGTTTCATCGCTTTTCGTACCAAGACAATGTGATTAATTCGGCCACTCAACATGCAATGTCTCGAAATTTCTCGAAAAATGGACAACAGAGTCTCATAATCCCAGGTACCCTCTGCTTATCCTGCTATATGCGGGATACAGCGTGAAGCTGAAAAAAATATGCAATCAAAGTATAAAAGAAAGTAAAATAACAGAGGCATTTTATAGGGCGTGCGTTGATTTACGGATGACCTGTTTCATTATACGTACTTTATAAAAAACATATTACTTTTCAATGTATTTTCGCGTAGTATATACACATACATACATATTTGTTTATTCTGTCTGTCTTTTCCATTTGACGTATTTAACGTGGTTCTCGCAAATATTCTTAGCATAATTAAGCATAATTCGTAAATTTTTAGCATAATATTTTTCACGTGAAATAGTGGAAATTAAAGTAGCGCTTACTATGTAGAAGTGAAACAGTAATTTAATACATTTTCTTAAGTAAGAATCGAATCAACAACCATCGCGGTTACAGTCAGGGACTGTTCCACTGCGCCACGATGGCCGCTAGTGCCAGTCACTAGTTCAAGACTATATATTGAAATTCTTGAACTTACGCCTCTCAGATATGTTGTCTTATTACTCTCGCTAATTAAACCGAATGTTCAATTCCGAAACTATAAAGTTTGTACATTTTACTGTTCCCTCAAGGAAATGAAATATTTAATACTTAACTTCACGCTGTACCCCGCACACAGTAGAGTAAGCAGAGGGCATAGAGTTAAAACACTTCCGTTCTCCACTTTCCGCAATTCTGAAGGCAATGCGCGTTGAGTGGCGGAACTAAATGCCGCGCTTTGCCTCGTTATCAGACTGAAGATTTCCTCGGCCTCTCGGTCTTTTCATTTGAAAATATTAAATATTTATTTCCTCGAGTGTGAATCGAACCAACAACCTAACGTGCCTTACTTACTACCTTTGTTAAAAAATTGTAAAGCTAAAATATTAAAAATCGTCAATTTCCTATACTTACAAATAAATACACCAAATACCTTTGTAACAAAGGTAACTACAGTACGGTTCAATCAAATAAGTCGTCGATATTGGAATTTTGTTCCATTCAATACCGGTACGGTACATATGGGACGTTAGATGAGAGGTCTTCATCTCCCTAGTCCTGTATTGGCTGTATGTATGTTTGTGTAATATTATGTT
This sequence comes from Heliconius melpomene rosina, assembly GCF_056956725.1. Classification (NCBI taxonomy): domain Eukaryota; kingdom Metazoa; phylum Arthropoda; class Insecta; order Lepidoptera; family Nymphalidae; genus Heliconius; species Heliconius melpomene. The sequence goes on from NC_140400.1 coordinate 6,130,389, forward strand.
ACATATATATACATACCTTATATGTATAGCAGACAGAGTGTGATTTGTAAACGTAATGGTTGTGGGTTCGATTCCCACTCGGGAGAATGAGTTATTCTCTGCCTACGTGCGTGAACAAGACTGTATCCATATAATCAATATAATATTTGACTCTACCGCTACTGAGCAGCATGAGCCTCAGTTGCCAGTCAAACCTGAAACTGAAAGCCTCAAACTAGGACTAAGGAATTATCCATCCATCCATTTCAATTGTGGGAACAGAAGTTGAATTATATATGGGTGGAATAGAAACAGCTGTATAAATATGAGGTTTATCTTAATAAATTTGGACCTGTAACTATAGCTTCCAAGCGATGCATGCAATTGATAAGGAATTAAAACATAATTTGCATTTTAAATTTTATAGACAGAAATAACTTAGTATTAGGGTTCTCCGTTCCTCGTTTTTCTGCCGAATTTGAGACATTACTTATAAACTTACAGAACTCAACGCCGCGCTTTGAAAGGGACTTTTTTTTTATTCAAATAGTTTTGACTTCAAAAATATATTTGTAATTAAAATCTAAATTGTTTGAACCATTTCAATTTTATTGTTATTTATTAAAGCTGCAATATCACTTCGAAATGTGCAATGTTTATTTTAGTCTAGTTTGATTCAGAAATTATTATATGAAATATACTGACTATTCAAAATATAAGGTATGTTTCAGTTATTTTGAATGTGTCATTGAGTACTTTACGGCGGAACTAAACGCCACGCAATATTTTACTAGGATGGTAAATGAAAATAATTTATACGCATGCGCGAACTTTGGTAAAATCAAATTTATATAAATTAACCAAAGTCTGTTTAAAATAGTACAGTGTTATGTTACGCACTACGTATAGTGGAGATTTGCATCATTTTGTCTATCCTGCAAATATGTAAAAAAAACTAATATTATTCTTCTATATATCATTCTATCTATTTTCCCAAGAGCAACTGCCATTTTACTCTGAAATCACTTAGAAATTCTATCTGTAACTTTGTGGTTGGAACAGTTATTAATATTGTACAGACCTTTGAATGCCTCTACCGAGTGCTGGTAATTTGAGGTCGATATTTGGAACTAATTTTCAACGTGCCCTATCCAGCAGATAGTGAAGAAATTTTAAGTTACTATTGGGTTTTGAGTGACGGACCTTAACGCCGCGCTTTTCTTTTGTTTTCACGGCAAAAAATTAAAATATTTCACTATTTTTTACAACTCGATGGCATCAAAAAAAAATTAAACACGTATGAGTGTCAGAAACTATAAAATTAAAGTGAAATACATATAATTTAGTAAGGTTTTTTATTATTTTAATTAAGAGAAACCTTATTAGACATCTAAAGAAAAATGAAAAAAAAAATACTATAAAATATTAAACATCGATGTCAACCATTACTTTAAAATAATGTTTCTTTATACAAAACTAGATGGCGCCACTTGTATTCTGAATCGCGCTATGGTTTGGTATTTTATTTAGCGTAAATAACCCATAGACCTTATAACGGGTTGCCATCAGAAGGGTCTTAACTGACTCGACTGAACAGCGGGTGATGATTCAGGATATGATCCCAGTGATTACTCTCCGCTCTCCCATACCTCAACTATCGCAGAGATATGGGTAGAAAAACTGACGCTGTTTTTGGCCTTATTTATATTTTATTTAAATTCAAATTTAGAAGTAGTTTAAGAGTTAATAATATTTATTTATTAGACAATAGACATTCAGTCAGTATAGTGGATTACGATTACATAGACATTAGACATTAACCCGATGTAATGTAACTATAACAATTTATACTCCTTAGAAAAATACTTAAATTCCTAAAAAAAATATTTTATAAAAATTTAAACCAGTACTTTCTGAGGTTAGGGCTGTCTAAAAACCTTACAAAGATTTTATGTGAAGATAAAAATAAATTGGTTTAAAAAGAAAAAATATATATATTTTTTATTAAGTACTCTACTTGCAGTCTATCTCGGCCTAATTTGTGTTATGTGTTGATGTTGATATACAATTCTTCAATCTAGTTATAATAACTTTAAAAATTTAATCGTAGCAAAATCGGGGATAAAAAGATCTTTTGAAAAAAATTTTCTCTTTGCGTCCATTTTGAAGACTTTGCATATTGGCTAACGTGATCTAATACCACATCTTAACTCGTCACATTAAAACGCATAAATAAATTACATCAGCTTCACGCTCTATCCCGCACGAGGCAGGATAGGCAGAGGGAACCTAGTGTTAAAACACCAAAAACACATAGATACATAAAAATTTACTCTTACCCCCGCTGATATTTGAAACCACAACCATGGCGTTCCACACACACAATGTTCCAATTTTCCATACAAATTAAAAGTCAGGCTCGAGTTAATAACTTATATTACGTAATGAAAGTCACAAAGGATATAATTTATGACGTAATCATGTTCGGAGTGAACCGTTTTATCATTTTGATTATCTAAAATTAAACCATTTTTATTATTAATGGTTGTAAAATATATAACTTATTAAATATTTTTTAAAATTAATATCATATGCTAAGGATAGAAAAATGTTTAGAAACGTATTAAAATTTGAACGTAGCGGGGCTCGAACCTACGCCTCTTGGTTCTTCTTTTTTGGTTTTAATTTTTATACATTTCTAAATATATTTCATTGGTATAGTTTTTTTTCATCCATTATTAATTCAAATTCAAAATATTCTTTTGTTGAATAAATTATATGGAGCTACGAGCAACTAGGAAAACTGTGTATCGGAGAATAGCTGGCCTCAAAATCCTTATCTTTTTCTTCGATGGTCGTAAAAAACCAGCCAAGTGCGAGCCGGAGTCACATACGAATACTGTTATCTATAAAAACGGTAAAAAAATCATGTCTGTGAATGGACCGCCTATAAATATTTAATTTATATTTTTCTGTTTTTTTAGTATTTGTTGTCATAGCGGCAACAGAAATACATCATCTTTTAAATATTTCAATTGTCTAACTCTCACAGTTCATGAGACACAGTTTGGTGACGGATAGACAGAAAGACAGACAGCGGAGTAATAGAGACCCTTTGGATATGGAATCTTAATAAAAATATTCTATGTATGTAGATAATATCAAACATTTAGATACGCCGATCTCTGCGCTTCATCCAATTTTGATACTCAATTTGTGTAACTTAACGCCGCAGAATATTTACTTTGATTAGGAATATTTATACAATATTCTTTTAATATCTTTTTTTACGAAACGTAATATATACGCATTTGTAGGTACTTATATACACCAAAACTCATTTACAATGTTTTGCGAGTGAAACGGTGACAAGGCGAAAACAATAGCGCCGTCGCCCTAACAAATTGGGGCTACGAACAAACTGAAAAGTAACGTTTTATATATACATACAGTGTATACGTATATATATAGTATACGTGCGTCTAAATACGCAATATGTCTGTCATGGTACAGTATTAAAGGATTTAGACTTCCAATTGTTGAGGAAGTGATTTTTTCTGTATAATTTCTTTTGTGATAAGTCATTTTGTTTTAGTCATCTAATTATTTTTTATTTAGGAATGTTGTTTTTTGCTGTATCGCAGCTACTGGACTCAAAAAGTTAAAATTTGGAATTTAGGTAGGTTAGGGAGTCTACGAAAACAGGAATCAACTTGATTTAGAAATTTATGTCTCATACATCCACAATTAGAAAAAAAAAATACTTGTACCTGCTACCGGTAAAAAATACAATAATAATATATCCTGTAATGGATATTCTCCCAGCTAGTGCTAGCCAGCTAAGCGAGAAAATGGAAATAATTCACTCTTCCGAGTGGAAATCAAACCTAAAACGATCCAGACGTTTACGAGGAACAGAGTGACAAACATATACATATATTGAAAAAAAATATAGTTAAAGATTCGAAAAAGCTATATAAAATGTATAATATAACACAATATATTTGTATACAACGACGTACAAAAATCACAGGTGATTGATGTATTTGGATCCGGTCCAAACCCATCTACATCTACGGATAACTCTAAAATATTGAAAAACTCAAATTTTTATTTGAACAAAAGCCACTGTTTTTACAGCTACGCTTTGTTTCATTTCATGTTAAATTAATATGAAATATGATGATTTTGGCGGCGGAGTGTGGCTTGAAAATTAATTGAGATGGTTGCAGGTTCAATACTCAAATTAACGTTTATATATTTTATTTAAGTATATAAATAATTAAGAGTAGTGATATGACACTTTCTGAGTGTCTAGTAGTGATTAATAAAAGTGTTGTAATTAGTGATGTATCGGATATCTGTATAAGTATCAGACATCCAAAGGGGAAGACAGATCCGTCTCTGTACTCGTATCCGTGACATTTTCTTATTTATCTTATACGGATCTTTTTTTAACTTCACGCTGTATCCTGCACATAACAGGATAGGCACAGGGAACCTGGGGACCTAATGCTAAAACACTCCTCTCGTATTAGTAAAATTATAAGCCACAACTTTTGTTCTGTCCAAAACGGACGTCAAATTGAAAGAAAAAAAAAACTTTTCATATAATTTCCCGAGTAAACGTACAAAGATATGTTTTTACGACATTAAAAACTTTGAAATTTACGGCTTTATAGATGCACGCTGTATAACAGGATAAGCAAAAGGTAGCTAGTGTTAAAACACTCCATTCTTCAAGCACGATCCATATGTGACTGACATTTGGACAAACTTAGGCGGTGTCTTGTTCGTAGAACATACGAGTATATCGCATTTTATTATAATTAAAGCATTTTAATTGTCTACAAAAAAGTTCAGAAAGAACTTTAACAAAATAACATGACCTAGCCTTAATTGAAAGCTTGGATGAATTCCAAGATGCACAAATTCAGATTCTATTTTTTAATTCTATTTAAAATTACAAGGATAATTTTAATATTTTTTTTAATCATTAACGAGCAAAATAAATTTAATATTTTTAAATAAACTATTCTAGACCGTGGTGACCGCCGTGGTTGTGCATCCGATGCTTATTCGGGGAAATGAAATATTTATTATTTTCATTGTGTCGCTCTGGTAACGAGGCAAAACCTTAGAAATCAGCGGGAAGTGGGAAACTGAAGTGTATATTACTAGGGTCTAGGTCTATATTACTAGGGTCCCAAGTTGATATAATATGATATAGACCTCTATTTACCGTGCTAGGTGCGGCTTACCCTACTTTAATAACCATATTATTACGGTGCCGCATATAACAGAGGGAACCTAGTGTTAATACACTCCGTTCCCCACGTACGGGCGAATTTTCGACCCTTTGCGTGTTAAATGGCGGAATTTGACCAATTTCAACCAAGTTTAACAACATACATTTTAAAATGATCTCTTAAAAAAATGCTTTTTTCCCAAATTGGTCATTTTAGCACATCACTCCTAATATATATCCACCCTAATAGAAGGGTAAAAAGTTAATACGATTTATTGGATAGCCCATTCGTTACCGGCTCGGTGCTCAATAAAATTGGTCCAAATTAAAACTTCGCCCGCTTTAAATTGGCCGGATATTTAAAATGCCGGTACAAATTTGCTGGTTAAAAGGTATATTGAGTTATGGTGGCGCAGTTGTAGCAACCAGTTGTGGTTTGTTAAAACTGGTTCAATCTCGTTTGTGGCAATTATATAGATCTAAACTAATATTATGAAGCTGAAGAGTTAGTTTGTTTGAACACGCTCATCTCAGGAACTATTGATTCAAATGGAAAAAATATAGTGTTAAATAGTCCATTTATCGAGGCAGGCTATAAGGTATTATATTATTTTTTCTAATGTAACCCGTTGTGCCCGCTGTATGTGACACTTGTCATATACAGGTCTAAGTTTATTTATATAATTGTTCAACGAAGCCGCTGAAAAAAATGTTATTATTGATAAAGTTTGTTTCTTGCTTCACGCGGTATCCCGCATGTAGCAGGGTAGTTAAAGGAAGCGTAGTGTTAACACTTGTTGAGTGGCGGAACACAATGCCGTGCTTTGTCTGACTACCAGAGTAGAAATTTAAAAATTATTTAATATTTAATTTCTTAAATGAGAATGGAACCCACAACCAGTCGCTATTACAGCACACCCCTGTACCCCAGCACCAATACTGGGGTAAAATAAAGTTAGTTGACGGTATAATATAGTTATTAGAGTGCCAAAGGAGAGAAGCTGTCGCAGACAGTTTCAGGCTAGTCCTAATGGGACTATGATGGTTCTGAATGCTAAATCCTCTTGGGGTTTTGTTTGTGTTAGAGATATATAGAAATGGGTCTGATAAGGACGAATACTTTAAAATATTGCTTAGTAAATTTCTAAACGGTCTTAAAATAACGAAGATATTTGAAGATATTATAATAAATATGCCTATATTTAAACTGTATAATGTATATTAACTATTTAAATTAAACCATTTTTAAGGGTAGGGTAATGGTACCCTATTACTTCTATACTACCCAAGCAACAGTAACAACCCCTTATTATAGAAAATTTTAACCTACAACTAAAGCAACCAGCAATTTACCCTACCACCACGGTCATTAATACGTATTAACTCATACAAGCAATTTACGTCGTATAAGCCTTCGTTTACCTAAAGCGAGTCCAGCTATCCGCCATGGAGCATCTATCACCGATGTCGGTGATCCAGAGCAAAGATTTATTTCATACAGCCTTGGAGTCACGCCAAAGCTAAAGCGATGCAAGTTAAACGGGTCACTGAGCGGGAACTCACGAATTTTTGTGCGACATTATCGATTTGAGTGGATTTTATTGGCAATCTGTGCAATTTAGTATGAAAGTGGCCTGGAAGTCTGGAAATTGGTGGTGTATTTTGTTAAATTTATGCTGTTTTCGTGGATTTTTTAAAAATTTTATGTGCTATATCAATTTTTTACGATGATTTTTTCCCTCATACAGCAGAGTAGGCAGAGTGAATTAAGATTAGTGTTAAGACACTCCGTTCCCTAAGCGCCACTCAACTTAAGAGACATTGCATATAATAGTATACTTTAGTAGCTGACTTTTTTTTTACCAAAAAACAACATATTTTAATAATACCATATCAGTATTGAAAATTCTCTTAAGATGAAAAAATACTATACAAAATTCGATTTCCTGTACAAAATTTTCGTAGCAATTTACCGAAAACTAAATTAAAACAGAGCAAATATTAAGTTCTGTGAACATACTCGTAGTAACCGAAGTAGTTTAATAAAACGGTAAATACGATGTCAGAATCTGTTAGTGGAAATCAATTACATGAGATAAAGCTTTAATATGGTTGCCATTTTTAAGAAAAAAAGATTGATTTGAAAAAAATGTTTTAAGAAAACTTATTCTTTTATATGAAACGTGGCTTCGCCCGTTTGAGGTTATTATTATATTATAGCCAAATTAGATATTTTTACATAAACTGTAGTCAGTAACTATGTTATTCTCATATATATAAGCCTTTAATACTGTAAAGTTTCATGTAAATTTATTCAGTGGTTTTTCATTTACAATTTTTGAAAGATATTTTTAAAAAATATCAGATTTTACTTATTCATTGTATTAAAATGCAAGCAACCGAAACTCAACTCAACCCGAAACGGAAATGTCTTAAGTGAACGGAGTGTCTTAACACTCGGTCCCCTCTACTTATCTTGCTAGACACAGCGTGAAGCAAACTTTTAATTTACAAATATTCTATTTATTGACTTAAATATTTATATTTCTAACATATACTGCTATAATATATCATTGTGAGGATAAGGCACACTTTTCTTTCAGTGTTAATAACATGTTAATTTATGTAAAGAGAAAATAGACATATTTACAACCGCCTCCTTTAACAGAAGTCGGTTAAAAATAAATTATCTAATGAATCTCCCGCTACATTATTATAAAATTAACATTGACAACCCTAAATCACCTATATTGTAGCCATTTGTACCTGTACACTCTGTAAATAATTACGCAGTAAAATAGGCTTTATATTCACAACCGTAGAAACTGTTTGAACGTGGATTAATCCATCGTTGAAATGACCCCCTGAAATATAAGAAAATATAAAGGAAATTCGACTCAGTTGCTTCGAACATAAAAGCTATAGATGTTACTTTTAATGTTATTTTGAATTGTAACCTTTATGCAGTTGGTATAAGGTGCTCTAATTGGAGAAGCTTTTCTCAGTGAAACTTATCCGGTTTTATCCGGTCTCATCCAGTTATATCCGAATCTATCCGGTTATATCCGGTTTACTCGTCCATGTTTTCAGATACGGATATTAATTGTAGTAAATCTTCTGGCGAATGGTTCCCTTTGTGTTGTACAGCACAATGATGGATTATTATGAATAGTGATAACAAAATTATTAATTGCGTGTCTGAAGTTGTTATGGCAACATTTTTTTTTATTCATTAATTGGTAACAATGTTTTCTTCCTCTTTCTTTAACGTTTTAGCTTCTCGCTGTATCCCGCATATCGCAGGGTATGCCACATTTTTGGACTAATTGCGTGTTGAGTGATGGAAGCCAACACCTCGCTTTTTCATCGTTACCAGAACGAAGATTTTTTTATATTAAATATTTTATTTCCCCTTGTGGGGACCGAACCCACACTCGTCGCGTTTCCATTCGCACCCTTATATCTCTGCGCAACGGCGGCATTACACAAGATTTAGTAAATTAGCTCAGATTGTTTTGTCTAGCATCGTAGAATAAGTAGAAAGAATATAGTGCGAAAACACTTCGTTCTTTAGAGTTCGTCTTCAAGAGATTGCGTGAAAATATCGGTCTTATGTAAAAAAATATTTAAAGTACATAGGTACTTTGTAAATTAAATGTCCAATACAAAATGTTTATTAAATAACAAAATTCTGTTTGAAAATTATAATTTTAAAATATTTTCTTTAGTAAAATATATAGATATAGGCGGTATACATTTCACAATTTTACGTTCAATTCATTATTTCAAATTATTTTAATTTCTCTCGTTATTTGTATATTTAAGACATTGCTTGTTGACTGGCGAAACTCAACACTGTGTTGTGTCTATTTGACATCAAATATAACGAAAATAATACATTAAATAAAAATTCTCTGTAGGGTGATTTATATAATACGGAAATTATGCGTCATACCTATAACGACCACGGGCCAAGTGGCGGGAGGTCACTGGTGTGGTCTACGACCGCAGAATACCGCCCAAGCTCAAGGGGCTGATATACAAGAGCATCGTCCGACCGGTTCTTTTATACGGCAGCGAATGTTGGCCAGTACTATCTCGGCACACTCTGGAGCTTCACGTCACGGAAATGAAGATGCTGAGGTGGATGTGCGGCGTAACGCGGTCTGACCGCATACGCAACACATTCATTCGAGGTAGTCTTGGGGTCCGTGACGTAGCGGATAAGCTCCAAGAGCGTCGCTTGAGATGGTTTGGCCACGTTACGCGCCGGTCTAAGAACTATGTCGGACGCAAGTGCCTTGCTATACTAGTTCCTGGGGCGCGACCTCCCGGACGCCCTAACCACCGAGGACGCAAAAGATCGTGCAAAGTGGAGCAGGTTAAGTAAGAAGACAGACCCTGGTAATAGCCGGGATTAATGCCAGGAAGAAGAAGACCTATAACACTTTAAAATTGTTAAAAATAAATAAATAAATGAATGTAAAATAAATGATTTATCTCGACTGCGCCACAGGGTGTCGTTTATAAATACCTGTACAGCTTAAATTAATATTCACGACTGAAACTTGGCAACTGACAACGCGGAATAGCTTTTTAATGGGCATTCGGATAAAACGTTACTGATTTTTAAAAATAGTTTTAAACTAAACGTTTTTTGACCAGATATGTATGCTATGTACATATATACAGGGTGGCCCAAAAGTGATGGATCAAACTAAATAGGGAGATGAAGGAGGTTAACTCTAACAAAAAATCTCTCTGTTATAACGTATAAGCATTAAATGTAATAATAGTATAAAATTAAAAATATATTACAAATATTATTAGAAACATGTATACTCAAACCCACAATTTTTTTTCCTTGGGGCACCAGGAACGTAGTGTTAAGACACTATGTTCCCATTAAGACATTTCTGTTCCCCACTTGCCGCTGAATTCTGGAGGGTTATTTACAGTCGCCAACTTGTGCTCCTCCGCCACGACGACAACTCTACAAAGGTCTCTACAAACAATTACAACATATTTTTATTAGAAGCAATATATTAAACAATAATTATTAATATGCAAGTACGTACGCTCTTGGAGCAACGCCAGTGTCTCATTAGAATTGAATTATTGCACAGATAATAAATAATAATAAGATTATAATATGTATGAAGCTTTACTACATATTCTGAAATTCATATTCCCTAAATGAAGCTATATTATTATGTTAGAGCTGAGCTTGTTGGTTATCTCAAGCTATTAACATTCTCTTGGTATATTATACGAGGTCTCGTAATAGGATCTAAGACTCTACTCCAGAGTTTGATCCCCTTATAATCATGAAATCTTCATAATCATAAAACTTGGCAGTTCTACGCAGCTTAGGTGATAATTCAATTATCGAGTCGGTCTGATGATGGAGTTTGATGAATATTCAGAATAGTAACTCTTTAGGGGTACTTTCTGCTGAATCCTAGAGGCGTGTTGAGTGGTGGAACTTAACGCCGCGCTTTGCTTCGTTATAAGAGTGAAATCTTATTACCTCAAGTGGGAATCTAACCTATATCTTGTCGTGTTTACAGTCGCCGGCTGGTCTACTGGGGTCATAATTTGCACCTACATAAGATCTAATTTAATTTAACTATCGTATATAATAGAATAACTTACAAAATAAGACGCGAATATAAATCTATGTTATAAAAGTAAAAAGCTAAGAGAAGGAACGTGTGTTAAAAATAAAAGCTGAAGAGAAATAATATGATGAATAACTAGATTTCTAAGCTCCCATATTTGCTGGTGCGCAAAATATGTAACCCGTTTACATTATTTCGACACGACAATTTCTTACTTATTACGTGAAAAGAAAGACTTATATAATATTGTTATGTACTGGTGGGTAATTAGTTGTATATATTTTGTATATAATTGTATTTACTAATATTTATGCTTCAAGATATGCCATTAAAGTACTATTGAAGATGAAATAACTGAAATAACGATGAAATTACTTTATTATAAGTATAACTATATTCTAAATCCGGAATAAATTCGTAATTGAGAAGATCGCGATGAGTCAATTGATTATGAATTATTTACAATAATATGTAAATAAATATTATTAATATTAAAGCAAAAACATAAATATGAATTTATAAGGTAACAAAATATTCACATTTTCAATAAGTTTCATAATAAATCTCCTATACACGTACGTCACAATGTAAACGGGTCTCCACCCCACAGACGTCAAGAATGAAACAGTGTATTTCGAAATAAAACTACATATATCAGTAATTTGCTTTTATTCCGAGCTGTACTTTATATTTTTCTTTATATGAAATTGTTAGATTCGTTTTATATGAAATTGTAAAGTTTATATGGAAGTTCTAATAAAATAAATTAATAAATACCGCTATATTGGGATTGCATTTGGTGGTTTTTAATTCGATACACATTCACGAGGAACAGAAAGAAAGTTAATAAAAACAATATGATTTATTTCAAAGACAATCTCTGATGACTCAAAGACGCACAACATTGGATTTTGCTGATCAATCTTGAACTTGACTTGTTACTGGAGTCTTAATGCCAAGGACAGAGTGACTAGTCTCAATATTCTCTTTATGCCCTCTGTGTATAGTGTGATTCTTTAAATTAAATACATTTTTTTTTATTTTTACATAATATAGTACAAATCTACAAACAATATACGTATAAGTATATATTTAAGATTTCTTATGAGAATATGATATTTAATTTAATGCATAAGATTTTAAAAAGTGTAAATTTTCAATTATTATAATTATTATAAAACAATATTTTCTTTACACATCTCGCAAAATACAACGACTAGTTCTACTCCATTTTCAATTTTCGTTGCCATATTCTTTTTGTACTCACCGCTGCACGCTGGTCTAACGAAGCAATGTCACAATTATGTTTTTCCTTCAAAAAAGTTTTGTGAATATTTGTTCTCGCTTTTACTAGAAATTGTTTTACAAATTTACATATTTAATTTGTAATTTTAGCTCATAAAGATACTTATTTTCCAACTGCATTATATTAAAGTTTCTGTGTTAGTTAAGCATTACATTATTATTTGGAGGAATCCACAACTCAAAAGGAAAAAAACTGAGCCCTGTTGTCCGTATGTCCTTCTGCCAAGACCATCTATCGCGAGATCGAATATTTATGCTGCTGCGCTGTATCTCAGCAGGGTAGGCACATGGAACCTAGTGTTAGTAGACTCCGTTCTCCACTTTCCGCCAAATTCCTTCCACCTAAGAAAGTAATCTACAATACTGTCAACTTGTAAATAAAAAGAAGATATTAAATTCCTCGCCCATACCATTCAAGGTATTTTCGCGGTAAAAAATATTAGGAAATTGACTCTGAAGCTATTCACTTGTCTATATTTATATTAAATAAAAATAATCGGCATTTTTTGTTCGCTTTTGTAAGCATCTCGTATTAAACAGGATAACAGGATAGGAAGTCTCTACCAAGAAGAATAGAATCAGCTGTCAAGACATTTCGTTTTTTTATTTAGTATTATATAGAACGGTAAGCAGAAGGAACCTGGGACCGTAGTGTTAAGACATTCCGTTCCTATTAAGACCCCCCACCTTCCGCCGAATTCACTCCCCCGACTGGGAATTAAACCCAAGATCGTGGCGTTCACTCAGATCTTAATGACACTAAATCACCTCGAATGCTTCGAATAATGCAATAAAAAAAATATTTTTAATGTTTCTACTTCAACTGTAGTAAAATTGTAAGTTTTGTAACAAATTTCATAGTACATTATAATTTTAATTCAAACAAAAACTTAACTAGTCTCTGTAATGTTAAATGAGTTTTTTTCTTAGAAATCTTTTTCGGAATAAACGATACATATTTAAAACACATTTAACTTTCACTATTGTGTGTTTATCCAGAATTCAAAGTGAGTTACCCAAAACATTATTTAAGTTTAATGGTAAGAGTAGAGGTTAGACTTAATTCGTAGGTTAAACCACTTTTTTTCAATTACTAATAACTAAGTTATTCACGTTATATCCCGCAAAAAGCAGGATAGATACAGGTATCTTAGTGTTAACATACTCTATTCCCCAATTCCGCTCAATTTTCGAGACATTGTGTAAAGGGTGGAACTCAAAGGCGCACTTTACCTTGGCACCTGAGCGAGGAAATGAAAATTCCCTCCAAGTATTAATCGAACTCGTAATCGTCGCATTTCATACCTAAGCGCAACAAGCTGTGAGTTCGATTTCCACTCAACGAAATGAAATATTTAATGTTTTTATGTCATCGTTCTAGTAATGCGGCAATGTGGGGCGTTAAGTTCCGCCACTCAACACACAACATCGTTACTCAGAAGATTGTATATATTTGAGCTCTTTTCATTGCCTTGCTCTGGTCTGAAAAGGCGCTGTGCAATGTCTCAAAACTCCGGCGGAAGGCCAAGATCGGAGTGTTTTGACACTTATTTCTTATGGCCTTTCTTGATAGCTGGATAAAATGTGACATAACTATCTTGCCACAATTATGCCACACCGTCGTCAACCTTTTTGTACATCATTTAAGTGAAATCAACAAGGAAAATTCCGCACTATCCATATATATAACTATAGAAGTTTCCTCAAATCAACATATTTGCAGTCGGAAGTCCCAAGAAAAGGCACAATGTTGTATGTGTCATACAAAAAATGAGTATATCGCTTATGTGATACGTGGGAATATCATATAATAGCATAATAGAAGATAAGAGACATAATATGTGGAAAAATCGCGAATATTTGGTATGGTTTACGCAAGAGCATGTATATTACGAGTATATGCTTGTACGTTTTGATAGAGCTTTAATTATTATTTAGATACGAGCTTTTAACCGTGGCTTTGTCTGTATATTCAAAATAATTAAAAGTTTTCTATGACACATGACACAGTCTTAGTGCCCGAAGTAACTCGGTTCCGGTCGAGGGGTTCTTCAATAAATGAAATATCCGATGCAAAAATATTTTTTCAATTGAAACAAGTAGTTTCTGAGATTAGTGCGTTCAACCAAACAAATTCTTAAGTTTAGTTCTAGTACTACAAATTCACGTAGAAAACTACTAAAATAGCACTGAATAAGAATTTTTTTGATGTCACTGTAAATATTTGAATAAGAATAACAGAATTTTAAAAATATATTTTTTTCTCATCTTGTTCATTATTTTATCTGTCTCTATATACGCTCAAAATCGAACGTGTGATTCGCGCGAGAGAAAATAAGGATAAGAATTAACAGATGGTTCTGGATTCGATTCCTACTTGGAGAAATTATTTATTTGCATTGGAGTTCGACCACTCAACACAATGTCTCAAAAAGTGGACGTTATGTGGGGAACGGAGTAACTAAACACTAGTTTCCTTCTATATCCCGCGATGGTGTATCGCGGGATATAGAAGCTCAAGCTCAAAAACAAATATTTATAAACATAATAACGTCCTAATCATAATTACATTCATTATAAGGAAAAAGAAAGGCTTTAATACTTCTATTTCAGGATTTCAAAGAACAATGGGTGTTAAAAACAAAAGGGAAATCCAGTTCTAAGCTCACTACGACTGTGTAAACACAGATTTTAAATAATTTAACCATTTCTGGAATAAATGAAGAGTTTTAAACATTTTCTGTGATACTCACATCTAGTAGCGGAGAGACAAAGATTTTATGTTTTCAAACTGTTGAGGAAGTGTGCCGATGTAAACGTGATGGTTGTGGGCGTGATTCCCACTTGAGGGAATCAAATAATTCATATTTTCATTTCTTCCCTCTGGTAACAATGCAAAGCGCGGGGTTGAGTTCCGCCACTCACACACAACGCATCAAAAATTCGGCAATAAGTAGGGAACGGAAGTGTCTTAATAGAATCGGAGTATCTTAGCACTAGGTTCCCAGGTTCCCACTACCTACCCTGCTATGTACGGGATATGTAAGGCTCAAAGGTTACAAAAGATACGTCGAAATTCTTATACGCTGGTTACAACAGGTCTTGCTAAGCGCTAATTAATATTTGTAAGCGTGTGCGAGTGTGTGCGTGGATGTGTTTGTGTGCGATATTACCTAAAATAATTATAATGGTAATTGAATTTCTATACTAAAATTGGTACAAATGCTTGTAGCATTTATCAAAGTTCAATGTCAAGTATAGATGGGTGGGCGGAGAGTGGTAGTGGGCGGAAAATGTCAGCAAGAATAAGTCTAATACAGCTTTTAAGCTTTACTATGAGAGTATTGTCGATGTACCTATAAATAGTTTAGAAACTTAAATATAAATATAAATATTAATACTATAAATACTTTTTAGAAATCAAAATAAATATCAATATTTGAGCGTAGGGGGATTTAAATAAATAATGAATAAATAATAAATAAGTGTGGAATAACACTTTAAAAATGTAAAAACTGTTAATGGATTCTCTCTCTCTCTGCTAACAATTTTTCGTTGACAATAATTATTATAATGTTTTAAGTAGAATGTAGGTAATGATAGCAGACGTGTTTTCGCCTTAAATTTTAATGGGAAACCTACAATTAGGTTAATACATAATAACTAAATTAGGATTCTACATAATTTTACATATTCCGCACTTAATGTGTTCTGGGCACATATCTACCTATATTTTTTGTACACAGAGGAAATCTGGAAATCTAGTTAAGACTAGATTCTACACTAGACGAAAAGACACTCTGTTCCCATTAAGACAATTCCGTTCCCAACTTCCCAGGAATTCTGAAGCATTTCATGTTGAGAGGCGGGACTTAAAGCCGCGCTTTGCTTCTTTACTAGAGCGAGAACATTAAAGTATTGAATTTCAGTTCTCCGAGTGGGAATCAAACCCGTAAATTTCGCGTTTATAGTCATATTCTTTTGCCTCCGGGCCATACGGCCTCACCCTCATAAGTTGATAGAATATTGTCAATGAACGTAAAATACGGCCCTTAAGTAAAGAAGATAAGGATGATACTGATTATTCCTTCGCAAATTACAATTTGAAGCACGTAGTTCAAAAGCTTTATCATTTCCAACGTCGCGGTTCTTGTGATAAGATGTATAGACCAGGGGATGACGGTAAAAAGGTTATATTATATGAAAAAAAAATACTTAAAAATATTGAGGTTTAATAAATATATTTCTTTTTTTAACGAGACTTTTTAAATAATATAATTTAAAAATATTATTTAATGAGTTAATTATTTTAAGTTTTTGAGCACTAAAAATTTTCCTTTAAAAGTAAACCTGACAGAAAGAAATGCTGCCAAATTTATCTACTGAATATATGAATCTTGCTGTACAGGCTGACGGCTGTATTATTCAGAAAGATTAGATTCAAATCTCGTTACTAAAACTGTTTCAGTTTAATCATTCCGTCGATTGAAAATCGAATCTACAACCATATCGTTAACAGTCTGATTTTAATCCACTGTACCTACATGGTAAACATTTTCTTGATTATGAATAAGCTTTCCTAAGCTTACTCATAATGGAAGATGTTCTTCAATCGAAGTTAATCAAGTGCAACCCAAATGCACTACAATAAAATAACATATTTTATTATTTCTATAATTTTTGAAGATTTATTACCCAAACCATAAAATATAGCTGTCTGTTCGTCTGTCACCAGGCTGTATCCCATGAAACGTGAAAGTTAGTTAGTTAGTTAAAATTTCCTGTTACCACTATAACAACAAATAATAAATGACAGAATAAAGATATTTTTATCTAAATAAAATATTTACCCTTTGAACGCGGGTCCAACTCGCACTTGTTCGGTAGTTTTTTATGTTTTTATCTTTTATATAAAAAGTTTATGAAACAAATTAATTCTTACATTTTAAAACTGCAATTTTATACAAAAAGTTCGTGGCAGTAACTGATGAAAGTAAAATGCTAATATTTCAAAGAACCTCCAAAGCAAATTGAACGAGCTACTCTCCTCTAGTACTTGAATACGCTCATAAAAATGTGTCGACATAATAAAAGGAATTCGTTTTGATATTTTACAAGCATAGTATATTTTTGCGTTGTTAGTTCGGAATATCAGTTTTTCATATTCGAAGTTATAAAATAAAAATAAACCGAGTTGGTATAAAATATTTTTGTTTGTTTTGTTAAACAACTATTGTTCCATTCACGACTTCGACCCTTAGCCTTTTTACAAGCTTTTATTTGACTTGCCGTGTTCGTATGTATGTTTGTGTATGTGAAATCTTGCTAGCTCAATTTGAACTATTGAACTGAAACTTGGATTACGATTTCAGTTCTGATGACAATGAAATTACTTAGTAATAAATAATTAGTGAACTTTATGGCCACGTTTTATATAATATAAATAAATATTATTTGTAAAAATCGCCCATACAGCATTGTTTTTTACATAAAAGATATACATTTTATTATTCCTTTATATCTTTCAATATAGTGTTTGAAGTATACCATGTTGAGATTGTATTCGAAGCTTAGAAAGTTCAAATAGCAATAAAATTAATTAGCAATTTTTCACTTTCGATACTTTACCCAGGGACCGACAGACTATGTGCACAGTAGTTTATCTCTGTCTACCCCATACAAAGAAAACCCAAATTTAGAATGATAACAACAAAAGAAATCAAAAGAAAATTAGATCATAAAAGAACCATAATAAGATTTTCCCATTTAAATATGTATTATAATTTTTTTGTTAAGTTCGGTTGGTCCTTAATCATAAGACGGAATCAGAATAATCTTATTTTATAAGATTATTTTATGAGGTGAGTTTAAAAGTTATTTTACGACTTTCCTTTGTTCTATCTTAAGATATTATATGGAATTAGTTTGTTAGTTTTAAAGTATTTACTTGAAGATATAAATTAGGGGTCGTCTTGGCGCAGCAATTTAACACGACGGCTATGGTTTCGATTACCAATTTGAAGGAATTGATTATTTTAATATCAAGACAATGCGCGGCGCTGAACTCTGCCAAAAACAATATTTAATTAAAGGCTTTTAAATAGTACGACCCTCTCATCCACATCTCATCGGTATCAAAGTAGCAATCATCTTAAGATCTGCCGCTGACACAAATGTTCGCCATTAATTTCCCTTCTCCTCGCGTACCAGTTTTTGTGAGGCTCTAAGCCAAGTCTAACTTACTTGTGTGTAATTCAATTTGCGCTGTGTAATTTCATTTTGTTTTAGTATTAAAATTGATGATTTAATGTAAATGCTTTTTTTAGCTTCACTCTGTAACCCGCATTTCGCAGGATAGTCAGAGGAAACGCCGTATTAAGATACTTTTTTCCCCTTTTTCCGCCGAATTCTTGAGGCCTTGCGTGTTGAGTGGCGGATCTCAATGCCGCCAGAGCGAAGAAATGGAAATATAAATTCAAATAAATATTTAACTTCTTCGAGTGGGGATCGAATCCACAATCCGTCGGTTTACAGTCACACTTCGTGCTCTTGGGCCACGAATGCCCTGATCCATTAAATTTGATTGATAATTATTTCAAAGATAAAAAGCCAAAAAATATTTCAAAAAATCCCCACAAGCAACGCCACGAACAAAGACTAGTTAAAACACAATTGTATACACAGTAAATTATTCCAGTATTCCACTGTAAGCCACTTCATTATACTGAATGTTAAAATTGAGTTATCGCTCTCATATCCGATGTTCAAATTAAACAACTCTCATGGAGTTACTCGGATTTATATCAACTTTAAATTTATTCAGGTTATTATTATAACTAGAGTAGAGGACACTGGTGGCGCAGGGAACTAGCCTGCGTTAAAACGCGATGGGTTGTGGGTTCGATGCCTAACCGAGGAAAATAAATATAATGAAATATTTAATATTTTTATTTTCCTCGCTACGTGACAACTCCATAATTTAACGGAAAGGGGTAACGAAAGAAGTTTCTCAATGGGAATGGAGTGAGGTTCCAGGTTTCCAGGTCGATACGACATGGGTACCTTCAAAAAGCGCATCTATCTCCACTTTAAAAGCCGACAACGCACCTGTAGTTCCTCTGGTGTTGCACGGGATCGTGGGCAGCTATCACTTACCATCAGGTGACCGGAGCTAGCAGCCATAAAAAAAAATAACACTACATTCCCAGGATCCCACTACCCCAACGAGATAAAAAATACCTCACCAGTGAACCAGAAGCGGCTTAATTACCACATTTTACTCTTGCATTATATTATATGCACAGAATGACAACGCGAAAGGTCAATTTCATCTACATCTGAGCTTACGTTATTACGATGGTTATGTCGCTGTTCCGCTTTTACTGCCTTCGTTGTTAAAATTAAACGGAGGAACTCTGTTTAGATTGTAGAGTCGTTGTTTTAGAGATATATGCTATAAATAACATTTATTAAAGTAAATGTCTTTGAAAGTAAGAAGTAGAAGTAAGTGTTAAAAAGTTTTTTTAAATAGTTTTATGAGTTTTTTTCGTATAAAACTAATAAAATACGGGTATGAGCTCCTTTTAGAGATAGCGTGTTCATTACCGGAACCTAACGCCGCGTTTTGTCTGTACAAAAGTTTAAATTAGGCAACGTACTGCTGTCTTGTAATTAGATACTATTTAGAGGTCATCGTCATTCAGTAGAAAAGGCTCTGACTGTAGGCGCGAAGATTATGGGTTCAATCCCCACTCGTCAATTCTAAGGTAAGGAATTATTTTCATATTCACGTTCTGATAACAAGACTTATCGCAGCGTTAAGTTTCACCACTCAACGTGCAAGGTTTCTGCCTACCCAACAGGGGCTTTTTCGTATAACAATGCAAAAAAAATATTACAAAAACTTACACCTTTTTCTATAAAAAATAACTTAAGCCATATAAATTCATATGTAACTTCATTTAAATGTTAAACGACTTAATTTTCAAGAGCTTTCCAAATGAGCTGAAACGAGTCTAACACTTGTATAACAATCTACATCTAAAAAGTCATCGCGGCCAAGGTCGAACTCGTTCAGTCTTCATTGTGGAACATCAAATGATTTATGTTAATATGAATTTAAATTAGGTTATTCTTTTTTTTAATTAATGTATAATTGGATTTTAGATTGTTATACCTAGAAATAAATAATTTATAAAATCTGAAACTTTTGTAGCCCAGCGGCACAGCATCTACCTGTAGACGTGGCAGTCGTGGGCTCAATTCCCAGTCAGGGGAAATATACCTCAGTATATTAGCTGCTGAGTATATTATTACATATATTATAACAGCCATGCCTTAAAAATTGGATGGAAAACGGGAAGCGGTTTATTTTAACACTCTACCCTACTGGTGATATGAAGCTGAAAAAATAAAGAAATAAATCAATGGTATCTAGTATTTATTCTACTCTACTATAAACAACTAAAATCCTGAGTATGTTACCTACAAGTGTAAAAAATTCCCACTAATTGCTAAAAACTTGAATTTTTTATAGACCTCGGTGTAAAATCATCTCTTATAACACTCATCTCAACCTCGCTTAATATTTCACTGAAAAGTTAATTTGATATACTTTACCTAATTTTAAATGATTTTTTTTTTAAACATATATTTTTATAGATTATATAGACGTTGTGGTGGCACAGTGGCACAATTGTGCGTAAATGAAACGTATGTGGGTTCGATTCTTTCTTGGGGGAATGAAATATTTAATATTTTTATTCGCTCGCTCTGGTAACGAGGCAAAGCGCGGCGTTTGGTTCCCACACCACCCCAACACCCAATGCCTTAATAATTCGCCAAAAAGTGGGGAACAGAAGTGAAAATATTTAATATCCTCAAGTGGGAATCGAAACCACAACCGTTGCGTTAACGTCATGCTTGTGCCACTGGGCTACAAAGGCTCAAATCAAATTCCGTTTAAAAAACAACAAATTTCACATTCTTTTGGACATCAACCGTAATGGGCTGGCATATTTACCCGTTTTTAGGTCAAGGCTCTACCGAGTACCGATAGACAAGTGGATTATCGTATCGGACCGAGCCTATTTTACTGTAAAGAGAATTTCGAACGACTTTGACGTTTTTATATTTTCATAATTAAGTTTAGATTTTAGAGGCTTTGCTCCTGATTTATAGATGACTTGCTTTTTCCTGCGGCTTCGTTTGCGTTTATATCCTAAATTGACCATATAGGAAGATGCTTAATGACTAATATTATTTAAATCAAACATTGGTTGAGGCCAATCACACTCTCAAGTCCCTGCGCCGTGATGTCCTCGACTATAAACGTGATAGATTGTGGGTTCGATTTTCATTTGAGGAAATCAAATATATAATATTATAATTTTCCTCGCTTTGGTAACAAGAGCGGCGTTGAGTTACGCCAATCACACACAATACCTTTCGGAATTTGACGGAAAGTTGGGAACGGTTGTATCTCAATGACAACAGAGTGTCTTAACACTTAGGCTTAAGTTCCCAGGTTCTTAGGTTACCTCTGCCTAGATTTCTGTATGCGGGATTCACCGTGAAGCTGACCTATGAGAATACCTTGAAAAGTAATCCATATAATACTTCGGTAATAACTTCTTTATAAAACTTATAGAAAAACCACTTCCGTTTGAACTTTTACAGCTTATCTTACTTACTCAGTAATCGTAGTAGAGGAAAGTAATTTAATAGCTGAGATGAAGAATCAACTGACGGAAGTGACGGCACTACCGGGAAAAGCATAGTATTAGTATGCATATTTACATTTATTTACTTTATAATATGAGTAATGCTTATTAGTATTATAATTATTTTTTTTTTCTATTTTTGAAGAGAACTTAGTGTTAAGACACTCTGTTCTCCTCTCACCCCCCCAGTATCTAGATAAAACGTATTAAGTAGCAGACTTGAATGCGCATCTTAGAATCAGAACGAGAAAAATATATTAATAATAAAAATATGAAAATAATTTATTCTTACGAATGGAAATCGAACCTACAACCGTTGCATTTCCGCTGAACCACGACGGTGTCTATAAAATTTAATAGTGATAAATTTTCCAAACGAAATGTTTGATTTATGGACCAATACAAAATCAACATTGTATGACAGAGTATTTATCAAAGCGTATTGTGTAGAGCCAACAATACACTCATATTTGTATTGTAAAGTTTGTATTGAAACCAATTCACAATGTTGTAAGCAAATATTTAAATGTTGATACATGAATTATATGCAGGATAAGCAGAAATATACTCGATTATAAATGAATTATGAATTATAGCCTCGACGGTTGTGGATTCGATTCTGACTCGGGAATTGTTTTTTCATTTCCTCATTCCAGGGACAACACTAACCGTTGAGTTTCTCCACTCAACACGTAATGCCTCAAAAATCAGACATAAAGCGATGAACGGACGTGTCTTAATGAAGATCTAAGTATCTTAACTCTAGGTTCCCAGGTTCTCCCTCTACTCTGCTCTGTCAGAAACAGCGTAAAGCAAAACAAAATATCGATTTGGTTGATCGCACTAATCCCAGGAACTACTGGCTCGATTCAAATAAATATTTTTTGGCCGATTGTTCGTGTGTATTTTTTCTTTTCTTCGCCTGTCGTTAAATGTACTATTATTAAATTATATTATTGTTATTATAGGTTATATAATATAATATACACGTCAATCGTTTCAATCAACCACTATGTGCCTACAGTTATCTTTTGCATATATATGTACATAGAATGTGTATATACGAGTATATATAGTTTCTATTCTATAACACAGGCGAAGTCGCTTATAAATGCTAGTAAATAATAAAGAAGCACTCAAAGTAATTTCTTGGAAAACCTATCGTGTAGCTAATAAAAGGAACATTAACACAAATGAGAATGATTCAAGATATTTGGAACACAGCCCTTAGAAATATGAGAAACAATATTCTATTTTCGATATATTTTAGACGCTTTATTATCGTAGTAGGTACTTATGGTCCAGAGATTGTTTTGTTTACTTAGTAAGAAATTGTAGGTTCGATTTTGGGTTCGTTTATTAAATGTAATACAAAAAAAGTTTACAAAACTTATTATAACAAACGTAAGGAACGGAGTGTCTTTGCACTAGGTTCCCTCTTTTTTTTTTTTTTTTTTTTTTATGGAAAAAGGACAAGGCAAACGAGCGTTCGGGTCACCTGATGATGATCACCGCCGCCCACGACCCCGTGCAGCACCAGAGAAGCTACAGGTGCGTTGCCGGCCTTTGAGGTGGAGATAGACGCGCTTTTTGAAGGTACCCATATCGTACCGACCTGGAAACACTGCCGCGGGCAGGCTATTCCACAGTTCGGTGGCGCGTGGAAGGAAATTCCTACGAAACCGCACAGTAGTGGAGTGCCACGCATCCAGATGGTGTGGATGATATTTAAGTTTGTGACGTGCTGTGCGGTTAGAAAATTCGGCGGCAGGTAACAGGTCAAACAGTTCTTCAGAACACTCACCATGATAAATGCGATAGAGAACGCACAGCGAGGAGACGTCTCTACGCAGAGCCAAAGTGTCAAGCCTTTCACAGCTTACTGGGTCCTTAATGATTCGGACAGCTCTACGTTGTATGCGATCAAATGGGTCAAGCTGATACTGGGGTGCACCAGCCCAGAGATGAGAACAGTACTCCATGTGTGGCCGAACCTGGGCCCTATATAGAGCCAATCGGTGTTTTGGCGTGAAGTACCGTCTCGCTCTATTGATGACCCCCAGTTTCTTCGAGGCCAACTTGGCCTTGCTTTCCAGATGATCGCGATACTGGCAGTCACTCGAAACATTAAGGCCCAATATGCTGATACTCGGCGCGGCTGAAAGGGGAGTGTTCTGAAAGACTGGCGATACGATAAATGGGGTTTTTTTTGTGGTTAACGCGCAAACCTGTGTCTTCAGGGGGTTAAATTGGACCAGGTTCTTTTCACCCCATGAAGAGACATTCTCGAGGGATGCCTCAACAGAAGACACAAGTTTATTGTGGCACTGTTCAGCGTTTTCCCGAGAAAGACTTGCGCGGCCGGAGTAAACAGCGTCCACCGTGCTGTCATCTGCATAGCAATGAATGCTAGAATCCTCCAGCATGTCATTGATATGCAGAAGAAACAGCGTGGGGGACAGCACGCAGCCTTGGGGAACGCCAGCGTTCACGGGCATATGTTTGGAGCAAAAACCGTCGACAGCGACCTTGATGCTGCGCCCAGTGAGAAAGCTGGCGATCCACCTGCATAAGTTCTCGGGAAGCCCATAGGATGGAAGTTTAGCAAGGAGCGCCCCATGCCACACTCGATCAAAGGCCTTCGCCATGTCCAAACTAACTGACAGGCCCTCTCCTTTGCTTTCAATTGCCGCAGCCCAACGGTGGGTAAGGTAAACCAGAAGATCACCGGTTGAGCGACCATGGCGGAAGCCATATTGACGGTCATTAATCAATCGGTGATCCTCTAGATAAACCAAGAGCTGGCTATTGATGATGCTCTCCATGACTTTTGAGAGTAGGGAGGTGATGGCAATAGGCCTGTAGTTAGATGGATCGGAACCATCGCCCTTCTTCGGGATCGGGTGGATAAGAGCGCTCTTCCATGAATCTGGGACTACGCCGACTGAGTAAGAGTGCCGAAACAAACGCGTTAGCACCGGTGTCAGCTCAGGAGCACAAGAACGAAGCACTAAGGGGGAGATGCCATCTGGCCCGCTCGACTTATGGATGTCCAAAGAGGAACGAGCTCGCCTTACAGCTTTTTGGCTGAACTTAACCTCAGGCATTGAGCTCTGGCACCACGGGATGGTCGGTGGCGTTGATCCTTGGTTATCCAAAGTCGAGTTCGAAGCAAAGAGAGCGCCCAGGAGATCGGCTTTCTCTTTCGCCGTATGGACCAAGATGTCATTCCCCTTGCGTAAAGGCGGAAGCGAAGGCTGGCTAAAGTTGCCGAGTGCCGCCTTTGAGAGCGCCCAAAACTGGTGAGTTCCGGACGGGTAGCTCTCAAGCTTCTCGCCGATTTTGGCGATATGCTGGGACCTTGCTTTGGCAATTTGCCGCTTAAAGGACCTAGAGGCCCGGTTATACTCTCTTTTTGAGGCTTTCACCTTCGGATCCTTAGTAACCAGTGCCTCGGCCCAGATTTGATATGCCTCGCGTTTGCTAAGGGCAGCGAGTTTGCAAGACGTATCAAACCAAGGCTGTGACTTGCCACCGATGGGCACTACAGTGCTAGGAATATAAAGTTCCATGCCCTGCAGAACCACGTCGGCAACAGCAGCGGCACAGGTACTAGGATCATCAGAAGAGAAGCAAACCGAGCCCCAGGGATAAGATGAGTAAAATGTACGCATCCCATCCCAATCTGCTGACTTGTAGTGCCAGACGCGACGAGTTGCGGGTGTTCTGCGACTGCCGCGCTTAATGGGCACGAAACTCCGTACCAGGCAGTGGTCAGAAGACCCCAAAGGAGCATCGACGACAACCTGGTACTGTTCCGGGTGCGAAGTCAGCAGAAGGTCCAGTAAGGAGGCATTGTGGTTGTCCACGTCCGGGAGTCGCGTAGGCGACTCAACCAATTGGGACAATCCATTCGCCGTAGCAAGGTCAAAAACGGCCCTCCCAGCGTGGTCGGTGGTGCGTGATCCAAGTCAACTGGCATTGTGCGCGTTAAAATCTCCAAGTATCACGACCTCAGCAGAGGGGATCTGTGAGAGCATATCGTCGATGGCCGATTGCATGTGCTCCATGAGCCGATCCGTTTCCGCATTGCCACTGTGGGACCTGTAAAGGCATGCGTAGACACGGGTTCGATCGTCCGAGTCAACACGGAGCCAGATAGTCGACAGGTCCCGACCTTCAAAATTTGCAAGACGACGGAAACTTAGGTCCTCCCTTATGAACACAGCGACCCCGGCATGAGGCAGAAAGTTGTGTTCAATTTTGTAGCCGGGGTATTGGAGGTAGGCTGTGTCGCTCGGTCGGATAATTTGAGTCTCCGTCAGAAATAACAAGGCCGGCCGTGCCGTCTCAAGATGGTGGTGGACGGCATTCAGGTTGGAATGAAGACCCCTGATGTTACAGAAGTCCACGTTTAGTGTGGAAGGGGTTGCCGTGGAGCGTACGTCTCGTTTGCCTTGTTTGCGAATTTGACTTGTGCGCGGTACTGTGCCCTCCCCAGAATTCGAAGGGCAGCCTGAGTTTGAGGACTCAGGGAGGGATTCTCCAGCACCGGAGGTGCTGGTACCCTCCTGGGGTAGTTTCTCTTTAAGTGCCGCTTTCATATTCTAGGGAGGGGTGGGGGTTGGGCTCCGGAGCCCGGCATTACCTAGTGCGAAACGCAGTGGCATAAAGCCACTACTTAACGCCGGTTTTAAATGCCGGGGGTGGTAATGATCCGGTCGAGTCTGCCCATGCGTGTTGCCATTGCTGGCGACGTGACTCTACCACACGTACTTTAGTCGCCTCTTACAACACCATCAGTACCAGGGTGATCCTATTCTAGGCCGGGATCACACGGCTCAAAAGGCCTCTGCCTACCCTTCTGTGAAGGGATACAGCGTGAAGCTGATTTAATAATATATTATCTTTCCACAGTTTCATCTCTCCCGAGCCCCACAACTGAGGAGGACGATGACGAAGAAGAAACCACTCCAAGCCGCGCAGACGCCGACGATGACGGAAGGATTTATAAGAATCCTCGGAATTCTCCATCAGCACAGTGTCCTAGGGATGAGGAGCAAGCCACGCTACTTGTAAGATTGATTATTTAAGTCTTTTTGTTTTTTTTAGAAAGCGCATAAAAATGATGTGAAAAAATAAAAAAAACTTCACATAAATTTTGTTCTAGGGTCAAAAATGTCTCCGAAAATGCTCATCGGACGAAGATTGTAAAAGCAAAAAGAAAAAATGTTTATGCGACGGAGCGTGCGGCATGTCCTGCATTAAACCAGGTTAGTGGTTAAAGTTTTTTTTTTAAATACCTACACTATTAATATAACCCGACTTTATCTAACATTTTTTTTTTATATTTTATATTTTAGACTACTTAGAAACATAAATATAGTCTTGTAAACAGTAAATATTTTTATATCTGTTGATATACTGTTAGAACAAATTGAATTTTGATTCAAATAAAAAGATGTATTGAAATGAAAATACAATAATTCATATACGAGTATTAATGGAATTATAATGATGATAATAAACTTTCTTATTATATGCTTAATGTAGATTTCTCTTCATTTATTACTACTTTAGATTACACTGACATTTTCTCTGCAACTCTATTTTATATCCTCTAAATATATTGTATTAAACCTTTTCTTAATTTTTATGACAAACTAAACATTGTTTTTGGATTCTGAAACCTGGCATAACCACTGAACATCTAGGAAGGACATCTAGGAAGGCTACTGCCTTACCTAGTCGTAGAGAACGGAGTGTTCCATACGTATGAAGCAGCCTGCAGTAAAGCTTTAAAAACATAATTCCAATATGTTTCAGATTTTTCAGTAGCTATATTATATTAGCCATGTATTAATTAATTATTATTTTGTTATATTACAATTACATGATGAATTAATTAATTCTGTTCGTAGATGTAATTAGTTTCATTATAATGGATAATAAGATACATTACAATATAATATATATTATATACGTATAGATATATTACACCTTATTATGAAATAATTTATTAAGGCTGTCTTGGCGAAGCGACACAAGCGTGTGACTGTAAACTTGAATTGTGGATTCGATTCCCGCACGAGGTAATGAAATATTAAATGCATGTAATTAAATATTTAACAAGATATTAAATGAAATATTCGACCTCCACTCGATGATATGATTATATTTATTTTCATTTTCTCGCTCTGGTAGACTGGGGGATTGTATGTATTAGCACTGCGTTCCTTCTGTCCATTCTGCTATGCGGGAAAAGCGTGAAGTTGCTTCTATTAAATAGACTCAACTATGGTGCTGTTGAGATATCTTAGAAACAGTGGACTTGTATTCAAAGTCTTTAAACATTGTTTAGTCGTGATTCTATATTAAAATGTGATATAAGGTCACGGTAGCGCAGCGGCACAAGTGTATGACTGTTTGCGTGATGCGACGATTGTGAGTTCGATTCCCACTCAAGGGAGTAAAATATTTAATATTTTATTACCTCGCTGTGGTAACTAGGGAAAGTAAGCATTAAACATCCAAAGTCTCGAAAATATGCGTAAAGTGGGGAACAGTGTGTCTTAGTAGGTACTCTTTGCCTACCACTATAGGAAAAATATTCTATAATTATTCAAGTATTCTTTATATTGGAAAGTAGCACAGCTTATGTAGAATCATCACGTAACTAACTATCAGTTTTTACCATGTTCCCACGAAGATGGGTAATAAAAACCCTTGCTAATATCAAGACCAAGCTTGAGAAAGTACATCATATTATATTCTCATTATACTGACAGAACTGATTCTTCAATAATTCTATAAATCATGTAGTGAAGTTTACCAGGCCCAGACGGCTTCAAGGCGATCGTGGCAGAGTGGGGGGGATTTCCGCATATATTTTCATAACCTCGCCAGCACAAAATATCTCAAGAGTTGGATGGTGCATGGGGAACGAAATGTCTTAACTCTTAACACTAGGTTCCCATTGTCTAGCTTGATATGTAGTAAAATAAGATTATACTCATAAGAATAAATTTAATTAACTGAAGCCCCAACTATATGAAATTTCTGGATGAACAGAAGAGATTTTCAGGCTTATTATAATACAGTAGTACTGTAAATGAATGCTGAATTCCAGTAAACGAAACCATTTTAGAATTGCTTTCAGAATGCCTTTATAAAGTGCATCTTTTAGATTTGAAAGTATATTTAGACATTTTTTAATATCACATATTTGTTTTGTGTAGTTGGTAAATATTTATTAGTGTTCATTTTATTTACTTGTATAGAAAACGTTTTTACGGACGTTTTTTTTCTAAATAAATTTGTACGACCTAAGCAAAGTACAACCTACAAATGAGTTGTAACTCACTATACATATTTCTATAATATAAGGATCAAAATCGAAAAATTGAGTGATAAATCACTATCTTTCCTTTTTTTTTTCATCAACCTATCGCCGTCCAATGCTGAACGTAGGCCTCCCTCATCAAGCGCCAACCAACCCGGTCTTGGGCTTCTCGCATCCATCCGGTGCTAGCCACCTTCTTTAAATCGTCCCCTTAAGGAATGAAAATATTTAAAAAAAACTTTATACAAACTCAAATAACAAATATTTAAATGTCTGTATATTTATTTCTATACATTTCGTATGATAATATAAACATCTCACTAACGTGTACTTAATTCAAAAGTTTCTGTATCCACAAATTTTGTCAGCGCAATGGTTCCGCAGATTACTCGTTTTATATTCACATGGACCTTACCATTTTGAACATAAGGGCTATTTTCCAACGAATTTCTACCAAAAACTTGGGCAGTAATTTTGAAGATGCGAGTTGGAAATGCAAATAGAGAAGTGGGTCGACAGAAAGTGTCAAAATTGTGAAATTTCTTGCGGATCCTTCCTTGGAATAACTTGTTTCGTAGTAGTACTTTGGGTAATTGGATTTCTGTCTGTGTGTTATAGTTATAATCGTAGCACAGCTTCTGATTGTAAGCACAAAGGTCGTAAATTCGATTCTCAATCGGGAAAATGAAATATTCACATTTTCTCGCTCTACAAAAAATACAAAGCGCGACGTTGGGTTCCGCCTACTATAGCAAACAAAACGTAATAATTGAAATCATCATGAAATGTTTGGATGCTTTAGGGAATATGGTGGGTTTGATTCTAGTGCGTTGAATTCCGAATTTTCCGAATGTAGAGAACATGTGTTAATACTACCTTTCCCACTCGTGGGAATAAATAATTCCATTTTCACGCTTTAATAACAATACAAAGCACGGCCTCAAAATCCACCCCACTAAGGCAATCGAAAATAAGGCGAAAAGAGGGGAACAGAATGTCTTAACACTAGGGTGCAATAAGGCTAAAAAAGTTAGTGTTCTCTCACTACAAAAAAAATCCAAAAAGTCCTTTAATATCGAATGGTACCCACAAGTACAAAAATACTTTTATTACCCATAGTAGATTAAACTTAAGTTTGCGGAAAATTATTTGACCCAATTTTAAAGTAAATTACAGTCTTGCAACAGCTGGGCTACGACCTCATGCGTGTAAAGTGTTCCAGAACACCCGCCGCCGTCACACATGGCGTTGAATAAGCTTTGTAATAAAGATAGTTGATTTTAATAGTTTTAGATAACAGATAAAAAAAATTATAGAAGAGATAGTTATTGGTTCAATGTCATATCTAATACGCGATGGTTGTGGATTCGATTTCGTCCTCGAACTGCTGATTCGGCTGAATAAAAGATTTAATATTTTGATTTCTTCGAGAATTCGGCGGAAAATGGGGAACAGAAGTGTCCTAATGGGATCGAAGTGTCTTAACACTACGTTCCCAGGTTTCCTCTGCCTACTCCATGCCAAGTGCGAGATACAACGTAAAGCATAAACAAAATTATTCAAATATTTTTTTCATTTTAATACAGAACTTATCACGGGTAAAGTAGGCGTGGATAAAAATGTGCCAATTAGCTACTTGGCGCTAGTTTTATTTTGATGACATAGTTACCTAGTTATGGATTTTTTTTAATTAAAAAGGGTTTAACCAAACGATAAATTTACTCTTTTAAATAGATACTTCATTTAATTCCATTTCCTTCACTCTGGTAATTAAGTAAGTAAGTAAAGCTCGATGTTGAGTTTCAGAATTCAACACACCACGTTTAAAAATTTGATAGGTGCGTGTGGAACAAAGTTTCTTAACACTAGTTTTCCTCTGCCTAACCTGCGATAAGGGAAACAAGTTGAGATTAAAAAAAATAATAATAATAATTAAGTGTTAACGTTTGTAGGTTCAATTCGTTTTAACATGTGTAATAAACGTCTTCCATAATCGAATATCGATTATCGAAGACGTTTATTACACATGTTAAATTATGGAATGGAAAAAAATGGTTTCCAAAAACGTATAATACTGAATGTACGCGATAAATCCGGTAAAAAGTTTCAATTAAAAAGAATAAAGTGTTTTGACACCAGGGTCCCTACGCCTATCATGCTATATAGGATAAACCTAGACTTTGTTTAATTGAAGACCTAACTTCAGGAACTATAGTTACTTATAATTATTTCCATTTTACTATAAAAACCAGCAAAGAATAATAAACAACATTAAAATCACATAATTCTCAACATAAAAGCAGTCGTAGTCCGTTCCGGGCTATTTCGTACACGCACTTGACCCGCCCTTAGATTACTAACACCTAGCGGCATTTTAAATATTCCACGAGGCCAGGTCTTTCAAAACTCAGATAGTCTTGATAAGCTTAAAATAGCTGGAGATTTTGATGAGTTTTCTCACTTGAATGTAGGTTGACCTTTGACGTCTTTAACCCTAAACCTTTAGTAGTGATTGGTTTCGTCTACACTCTACACTTCAAAATTTTTCTTTACACTTTTGACACTTTGTAAAAGTGGAAGCTAACTTTAACCCTAGGCGCAGTGATCGCGGGTTACATTGAAGCTATTAACGTGACATGACATAGCTTTTCCTCGGTAAAGGGACTATGAAACACGCAAACAATTTTTCAATTTCAACCAATAGTTCCTGAGGTTAGCGCGGTCAATCCAACAAACTAGGTTGAACTACGCGATGCCCGCTTCGTAAAATCAATGTATACACATTTTTACATTAATTTTACATGTTTTTTTTAATTACTTCTATTTCGACGAGCGGGAAAAATATCAATTCAGCTCAAAATTTTCAGCTACCATGACCTCAATTGCGATGCTATCTCAAAAATCTCGACAAAATGTGAGGTAAATCAAACTAGTGACCTAATAAATGACCAAACGAGATTCATTCCCAGATTCCACCTGTAATATCTCAGCATTGGCATTTGAATTATTCATGGACCGCTACCGGCGTTACATCCCGTATAATATAGCCTAATAATGAATATTCAATAAGAATTTATAAGTCAAATTTTATATAAACAATCTTCTATTGTAATTTTCATTGTAAATTATTCAAAAAATCAAATCATTCGAGGCAATTGTGGCGCAGGGGCACGTGAATGTGAGTGTGTATACGTGGTGGTAGTGGATTCGATTCTCACAGCCCCAGAGAGAATTTTCAATTCCTCACTCTGGGAACAAACTCGGCGTTAAGTTTCAAAATTCAATAAGTAATATCTTAAAAATGGGCTGAAAATGGGAATTTGTCTTAACACTGGGTTCCCTGAGGGATATAGCGTGAAAAAATAAATAAAAAAAAAAAACAATATAAATTACAAGTTTAAACGATGCTAATGGTCGAAACTCGAAAATGTATTTAAAATTCGAGGCACGAAACAAAATAGTTGCCGAGCTTCGAGCTGGATTAATCTGATATGAATGTGAATAGGTTATTGTTAAAATATCATATTTTACACGAGGATATTTCATGATTGAGGCCCTCGTGGCCCAGTGGGACAGCTTCTCAATGTAAATGCGATGGTTGTGGATTTGATCCCCAATTAAGTGATTCATGTTTAAATTATTATCATTTTCCCGATCAAGTAAATAAAGCACGGCGTTAAGTTCCGCCACTTAATACGCAATATTTAAAATAAACACATTTTAAACCGTGTCAGTCAGTATCGGACGTATAGAAGGGTAGGCAGAGAAAATTAATGTTAAAACAATCCCTTCCCTTTTCACACCAATTTTCTAGACATAGCGGGTTGAGTGGCGTAACTCAACACCGCCCTTTGCTTTTGAGCGAAATGAAAATGATTCCATTTCTCGAGTAGGAATCGAACCCGTTGCGGTTTTTAATAGGCAGACCTAACTTGCCAATATATATCTGTAATCAAGAATTTACTTCACCCATTTGACGGCTATTAGTACCTTATCCAGACATGACGTCAAATACCCGTTGAAAACGTAGATTGAAATATTGAACATTTGTACCGATTTGCGGACCTTTGACCGCAGCAAAACGAATCGGATCGATAGATGTCCTCCGTGACAGGCTATATAAAGCTGCATCTGCTTTATTTTTGCTATCTTTTCTATACAAATGATGTGAACTCTTATGAGAAGCCAGGAGTTGCGTAGGGACACAAGCGTGCGACTATAATCACGACAGGTTCGATTCCCACTCAAGGAAATTAAATATTAAATATTTTTATTTTCCTCTGGTCCAACGGAGTAAAGCGCGCCGATGAGTTTAGCCACTCAATGAACAATGACTCTAGAGTTCGGTGGAAAGTGGGGAACATAGGTGTCGTAATGGGAACAGAGTGTCTTAACACTAGGCTCCCAGGTAAAGTTAATCAAATAAAGTTAACACAAATTACTGGTCACGTTACCCCTGGTATTCTGTTCCCATCAAGACACTTCTGTTGCCTATTCCCGTGATCTACGTTCACGATCTATGTTGATAGTATAAATGGTTTTTTTTTAAGGAATTCTATTTTAAATTACGTGCCGAAGTTTGTGTAAAATAGGAGACATTGTTTAGTAACGAAACTAAACACCACACTCTGTTTTGTTATAGTTTATCAAAATGAGGAAATGAAAATATTCCATTCTCCCGGGCGAGAATCAAACCCACAATCAACGAATTTACAGTTAAACGTTATATTGCTGCGCCATAATGACCTCAAATTTTCACCTTCCTTCCTTCAATAAAATGTACTGGAGAACATTTAAAAAATTTAGAGCTCTTTCCTTTCCTTTCTTTTGTGTGGAATCTATTGTGATGGTATAAATGGTTTTTATTTAAACCTAGAATAAAGTTAGTCTTTTCGACTTTCCAAGTACTTTTCTTCGGGCGAAATAAATTTTACGTTCCAGCGAGAAGATAAAACAGGGCGTTATTCTTAGCGCGCTTCTTTATATAAATATACCTATTTAAAGTTGAATTTGGTTTTCGGGTATAATTATTTAAAATAGCTTATATCTTGCTTTATATTTAAATGTAAAACTAAAGAAGTCATGACGTAGGAGCACAAGTGTGCGACTGGTTGTGGGTTCGATCCCCACTTGAGGAAATCGGAGTGTCTTAACTCTAGGTTCCTTCTGTCTACTCTACCGTTTGCGGGATACAGCATGGAGCTAAATATAATACTAATGATGCAAAATAATATAGCTTTCTTCGATAAATATATATAAAATAGACATTCCGCCTTTTAACATGATACTATATTACCCTGTTATTTATAACATATTTGCTAAAATTATACAAGTGGATGCAATTCGCAAGGCGAAGGCTATGCTTGGCATTTGTGTGAGTGTTTATAAAGGTGAAGCCAGAAAAAAACTTAAAAATGGAACTTATTATTAGAAATCAATAAAAAAATCCAACATAAAAAATATATCTACAGGTACTTTCTACTCCGGACATTGTACTTTATTAATTTCAATCAGTTATATCATCGTAGAACAGCGGTGTGTTTTTTCTTTTTTTCTGCTCGTTCACATATATTTTTCCATTCTTGTACAGTGACAGTGTTTTTTTTTTTCTTGAATGGCGTTTCGAGCGTGCCAGTATTTTTTTTTTATTTATTTTTTTTTCTTTCACTTCTACAAAATCGAACACAGAAATGCTATCTTTATGAGAGGTATAGGTCGGTTGTCAAAATGCACTATAATATGCCGGTTTAGGCCAAGCTAGTGACGTTCCACCTTCACTATATATGGACACTCACACAAATGCAAAGCTCAACTTAGACCTCGCAGACTGTAGACTAGTTATGCATATTCTAAAGCGCTGTCTGTGGTAGATTAGTCAAAATCCGTATACTAGCTGAAAACATAAACAGACTAACTCGTAAGTACTAATAATAACATCTAACTTTGTTAAATAATTTACATGTTATATTTTAGCACTAGTTACAGTCTAAGGATGTACCTTAATGAAATATAAATAATAATTAGCAGAAACAGTATAGTGTAGAGACACTCCGTTCTCACGTTCCTCCCGCTTACGAGCTATATTTAGGTAGCGAAATCTAACAAGCTATAGTGCGTATTTCTTAATGCCGAAAAATAATTTATATGAGTATGTCCTCTGAGAAGGAATCGAACCCAACTTTGCCAAGGCAAACAAACTCTTAGAATGAACTGCAAAGAAGTATGCAGTGACGTGACTTTTCGACTATTTTTTAGCTTTATGCACTATATTCTGCATATACAATATAGGGTAGGCAAAGTAAACATTGCGAGATAAGTGGCGAAACTGAACGCCGAGCTTAGTCTTGTTACCAGAGCTGGGCGAGGAAATTAAATAATTAATTCACCGGAATGGATATCGAACCTACAATCGTCGTGTTTTTAGGAGTCTCTAATGCCATACCAAATACAGACAAAAATAATCTTCACAACGAAAAATTATAATTCTAGTATTCTTGACGTTTCGGATTTGACAGATGAAGTGTTGTTGTCGCTTCAAAATAATTATAATGAGCTCGGTGACAGCTCGATAGATTGCAATTAACGCCATCACTAACAGACACAAAGGCAAAACATTTAATTTAGAAATATAAAATCCATTTTACATTTAAGCAATATTTGAAATTATTTTTTATTTCTGTGATAAATAATAACAGAAGAATTTCAAATAATAAGTGTTTATAGGTCGAATTTTAAAAATAATAATCTTTTTTTTTATAAGGTACGTTCATCCAAATTAATATTATAAATGTATTCTGTTTGTCCATTTGTTTATTTATTACAGTTTCATACCTATCATACTCAAAAGGTATAAAAAGATTCATGTCAAAATTAATGTTTTTATTTCATTGAAAATAAAAATATTTTTTGTGTTCACCGTTTCAGTTCGGTCCAGGGCAACTGTATATTTTTTATCTATATGTATTTCTCGCGACAGAGAATTTTTATCTTTTTTGATTTTTCTAACCGCTTTATATGCACATAGGATGTCAGGGGGAAATCTTTATAATCAACCATACAAGAGACACAGTACCATCCATACCTATATAATAAATTCGTAAGTAACACTGTCTTTCTGTCTTTTACGCAATCAGGGCCAAACCGCTACTTTAATTGTGATAAAATACTCATATAGAGATACTTGAGGGTCTCGGGATGAACATAGGATACTTTTTTTTCTCATATTTGTAATATTTTCGATATATACCAATATATTAAAATACTTATTAATTTGAAATGCAATTTATTCCGCCATGTTAATAACAACCGTCGTTGCTAAGCAACGATTTGCAAAGTTTGATGTTAGAAAACGTCACCCAAAATGAGCGTGCTTAACGCGTCTCTCTATTGAAAAGTGAAAATCATTTCATAAATATACTTAATAAATATTGATATAGTTCAAGCAAGCGTAGCCGTGTTCGGGTCAACTAGTAGAGATATAAAAATTAAAATATATATGTCTCGGCCAATAATCGAACCCAGATCTATCCTTTATATTATGTAACAATTTAGTCTTTAGAAATATAAGGCTATGTAATAGGTTATATCTAATCGTGAAGCCTATGATTGTATATGTAATCCCCATTCGTGACAATTAAACGCAGCGTTAAGTTCCGCTACTCAAAACACAATATATTTAAAGCGAAAAAAGTCTATAACAGAACAATCTATAATAAATACCTACATATGATGTTTTGAAGTACGCAATTTGCGGTTACTAATTCCCTTGTCAGATCACGCAACTGTTATCAATCACGGAGGCGGAGAGGCGGAGAGGCGGGCAGAGGCAAACTGATAACGACCTTTTTGAGTACATATTGTTGTAGGTACGAGTATAGTAGGTAATATAATAGATTTTGATATTTTTAGCTATATTATTCGTCATAATTTATTAAGAAGCTGTCATGGCGCCAAAGTAATGTTTTTAAAAACATTTAAGTATACTTATTTTATTTATTATATAATTATAAATTATAAAATCAGCATCCCGCACACAGCAGGGTAGGCAGAGGAAACCTAGTGTTAAGACACTCCGTTCCCCACTTTCTGCCGAATTCCTAACCTCTTTTTTTTACAGAAGTCGGTTAGTAAAAAGAAAATTCATTACAACCTACTCAGTAATAATTCTCGTTTCTAGACCGTTTAAAAGCTTTTTAGTTTTCATTACAGCATTTTAAAGCACTGCACTGTATTGCACTGCACTGCAGAAAAAGGTGTATTTTTTTAAATATAAACGAGGTCTTGAGTTCCGCTATTCTAACGCCTCGATAAATAACGTTAATGTGGTTACTTTACAGCTCCAAAGGAATTAAGAGGATATTTAAGATTGTTCTTTCTCTGTTAAATGAATAGTTTTGTGTATATTAAAATATATTTTATATGAAAAAGAATGTAGCTCGATTTAAACTTGTGACGGTTTGTTCTTTTTCGGAGAGTTTTTATAATAAATAAAATTAATTTTTAATAAAACGCTTATTACAAAAGGTATCCCTCATATAGCAGGGTACCTAAGCTGAGAAAACCTGTTCCCAAAGCACTGCCTAATTACAGGACAATGTATCTTAAGTAGGGTGTGCTTTGTTACCAGAGGGAGATAATAAATTTTACCCCCAAGTGGGAATCGAATGTTATATGTCAATTTTCTTATATACCATTTACTATAGAAAAGGCTTCTTTGAAAGTTACTTTAACGCAGCAATAAAAAAGAGGTAGGTAAAGGTATAGACAAAATATATAAAACCTTACAAGAAAGTTTTATAGACGAACTAAAGTAAATTGGAAGACACGACACTTTCTGATTTATCAACCTTATTTCAAGCAATCTAACTTGGGATGAATGGTGGACGAAGATTCTATTAGTTTTATTGATAACTTATTCTGTTTATTTTAATATAAGTAAAAATTAAAAGAGAAGAGAAAAGAAAGAGAAATTTCACTTTACATCTCGCATCTACCAGAGTAATTACATTCATCATCATCATCATCATCAGCCTGTCCTCGTCCACTGCTGGACATAGGCCTCTCCAATGGCACGCCACTGAGCTCGATCTTCAGCTCTTCGCATCCAGCCGCTGCCCACCACTTTACGAATCGTCACCAAAACGTCACCCCATCTAGCTGGAGGACGTCCTACATTACGCTTGCCGAGGCGTGGTCTCCACTGTAGAATGCGCTTACTCCAACGGTCATCGGTTCTGCGGCAAATGTGACCAGCCCATTGCCACTTCAGCCTGCTAATCCTTTGGGCTATGTCGATAGCATTGGTCCTCTGTCGGATAACTTCATTTTGAATTCGATCCTTCAGAGATATTCCAAGCATAGCCCTTATACCAGAGCGAGGTATAATGAAAACAATAGAGGATTTGATCATATCTAGAATGTATTTCAAAAACGGTAGTATCATTTAAAATTTGGAAAGATAGAGCTGTAAAGAGAATAGATCGGATAACTGTAGTTCTCAATTTCACACATACAGCACAGTAGTGCTAAGACATATTTTCCTCGAGTGGGAGAACCTTGTGGGTTCGATCCCCACATATGACAGATTGTTCTATCGCGGTTACATTTGTCATCTTCTTCTCACTAACAAGCTTCAGTTTATATTATGAAAGGTGAAATGCAAAGTTTTTCACAAAAGGTGTATCAATTTTATGACTACAGTATTTTTTTCTTTTTCCTTTCAAGGCAGATGCGTAAATTAAAACCCCTAAACAAGGATCGAACCCACTATCATAGCGTGAACACTTACAAAGTAACTAAACTTTACCACGATTGTCAAAACATAATAATAAATAATTTTCCAATAACTTTTATAGTACGAACGGTGAATCGAAGTTGGTTTCCGTAGCAGTCTGATTTATAGAGATTCTTTGCAATTTCGAAATTTAACATGAAAAATTTCTTGTTCCTTCGCAGTTCAACTTCTACAGTGTAAAAGATACTCGGTATTTTAATTGAACAAGTTTAGTTTTTTCTATTTGTGTTCAAAATGTAAAGAGTTGATGTTAAAATTATGCTTGAATTTTTACTTTGAAATATTTTTTTAAAGAAACTCTTTAGGCACTATATA
The DNA here is from genome assembly GCF_056956725.1 of Heliconius melpomene rosina. Lineage (NCBI taxonomy): Eukaryota > Metazoa > Arthropoda > Insecta > Lepidoptera > Nymphalidae > Heliconius > Heliconius melpomene. The sequence goes on from NC_140400.1 coordinate 6,169,714, forward strand.
TTTAGATCTGTATATCTGTAGTATATATGTATGCACTATCTATATGAATATTATAAAGTGTTTGTTTGTTTGAACACTATAATCTCAAGAACTAATGCTTTAAATCGATTTTTTTGTATTTGAGAGTCTTTTTACGGAAGAAGGCTATAGGCTACATTCCATCACGTTAATTTTATATTTATTTATTAAAACTAAACATTACAATTGGTCCGTACCTTTTTTCAACTTTTTTAAAATTATCAACTTTAAATGTCTTTCTTGTTCTCAATAAAAGATAAAAAAATCCCCAGGATAGAGAATGTGTTATGTCTCAAATGCTACTCTGGTTATTTCCTTTTGACCATGGACGAACAACCCTGGCTGTGACATTTACCGTCACAATTGCCCCCTAGATAGCATACTCATATAGGACACTCTGTTCTCGTTTTGAGACAAATTTACATGCCGTGAACTCAACTACGAACTTTGTTTTGTCATAAGAGCGCGGAAATAAAAATATTAAATGATTAATTTCCTCGAATGGGAATCGAACTCACAACCATCGCGCTTACAGTCCAGATAGCCTACCGTATAATCATCTAGCATTATAAAATATTTACAGCTACTTAAATTTGAATCCACTATTCAATCCCAGTTGACAATCATCTAGCTATAAATAATAAGAACTCATACATACATCTAAAGTGCTAAAAGTTTTGAGTGCTGTAAGTTCCTTTGAGATTACATTAACCTAAATTCAAAATTAAACAGGTCAGGGTCTTAATTAAGAGGGTATTTGTATAATTATGTGCTAATTTGATCCCTCGGGGATAGTAAGCGGGGAAGTCCCGGGGTAAACACTTGTTTTATACGCTCCGTTCGTTTTCTTAGATTTAAGGTAAAATTTTGTAGTGATATTTAGAAATATATTTTATATATTTTTCCAGCTTCCTGTATCCCGCTTATAGCAAGGTAGACAGAGGAAGATATTACCATTTAACACCCAATTTCCCGAGAATTCGGCAGAAAGTTAGGAACGAAGGGAGAAACTACAGTGCCGGTCACGTTCTCGGTACTATCTTATATTTTTTTATGAGAAATGTTGTTATATCCGTGATTGGACCGGAACTGGTCCGGAACGATAGTATGAATGCTCTCATTCTTCCTCATATAAAAATATTTTATAATAGACTGAGATAGGAACTTGAGAGGAGATCCTTGAATCAAATTGTCTTTACATCAGGTTCTCTTACCACCAAGTTCCAACCCTGCTATATAAGTTTACGGGGTGAAGCTGAAAAAATATGATTTAATTATATATATTTTAAGAACCGTTTTAAATTATATAAAAAAATACATAGCATGTATTTACACAATGTATGTAATTAATTTTCTAATATAAATTCAGTTTCACACTGCCGCAAATTCTGTTAGCGGTTACAAGAGGACCATTACCGAGGCACCTGCAGTGAATATTTGAACGACCACCGTATTCATCTAGCAGGGTCATTTTATTATGATTATAGCGAAATAACTTGGAAAATCTGAATAAAATAACTTGTTTGTCGTGTAAAATAAATAATTATACTAGTTTAAAAATATAAAATCTTAAGGTTACTGATATTTTAAAAAAGGTGGGGATGAAAATTTGAAGATTCAAATTGTTTTTTTTTTAAGTTAACGATGTATCTTATCTATCTTTTTATTGTAGTAATTTGGAAGCTTAATTTTTTTGTGCTCTAAGGAGATTTCACCTGGATATTCAGTATTGATTTCAGCTTGAAACCTCGTGGCGTTCTTGAGAAAAATCATCTTGACAGACAGACAGAAAGACAGACAGATTGACAGTATAAAATTTAAAAAACGAAAATTTCTATCAACACAAACAAAGTTGCGGGCTACAACTCGTCCAATCCAAAATCACACTGAAGTACTAATTGAAGATAGGTAGCAAGAGAGAAAACCCAAATGAAGTGGTCTTCTGAAAGTCATTCACGATATAGAAGTCGAAAGTCAAAGACAGTCTAATTAATACGTTGATTTGAGGATCAGATAATTAAAACTTGCCAGAATTGAGCTATTTCGGATCAATACAGTCTGGGTTGACGTGGAATGGGTCTGGTCTCTACTGTGTCTACTAATAACGTTTTGGTTAGAAAATGATAAATAAGTATTTGTTAGGATGGTGTTATACTTTTAAATAAATAAAACATATTTATTTCAACCATATCATTATAAGGTACTAGCGGTTATAGGTTCGATCCCCAGTCGAGGAAGTAAAATATTTTATTTACGTTTATATTCCTATTTCTTTGCGCTGGTGTTGAGACAAAGCGCGGCGTTGAATTTTCACTCAACACGCAATGCCTCCAGAATTCGGCAGAAAGTGGGGAACGGAGTGTCTTAACATTAGGTTCCCTCTGCCTACTCTGCTGTGTGCGATATACACTAACATGTAACACTATTGTAACATTGTAACACTAACATGTTGTAAGTTGCTGGTGCCTGTGATTAGTAAGAAGACCGAGCTACAGCTCATTAGGCCTCAACTTTAGTACTATCTATTACTATCAGAATAAATAATTCATTTCTCCGAGTGAGAATCGAACCCAAAACCTTAAAGTTCGCTTTTCATTCGACCATTGCGGCCATACTAAATGACTGTAAATATGTTAAAAGAAAATTTCTCGACCGACACCTGTATTCACTCTATTAAAACTTGGTCAAGCTTTCGAAACGAACTTTTAAAACGTTACGTAACAAAATGCAGGTAAAGTTCGGAGTGTACTACTTTAAACATTAAATACTGAGAAACGAGTTTGATTGTTTAGTCGGTTATTCATTTATATATGTTTTGTTATACTATGGTTTATATTAGAAATTCAAGTTGTTGTTCAATATGGATGACAGGTAGTTTGAAATATATAAATTTAAAATATTTTCTGCTACTAAATGATGATGATGATTGAGGCCAGTCCTGGCGCAGAGGCACAAGCTTGTGACTGTAAGCGCGACAGGTTATGGGTTTGTTTCCCACTCGAGCAAATTAAATATCTTATTTTAAATTTTTATTTCTTTATTCTGGTGTTGAGACAATGCATAGAAATCATCCAGATATCGGTGGAAAATGGGCAGCGGAGTGTCTTTACTCTGGGCTCCCTCTGACTCTATCCTGCTACATGTGGGATACAGCGTAAACCTGGAAAAAAATATGATGATGAATATCTAATTAGAGACGAATATTCAAATGGTTTTTCGTCGCATTGTTATGTACTTGTTTTTCATCAATCTCTTTATACATTCCGTGTAGGTTTCCTCATGCTTTTTAAGTAACATTCATAGGCATGATACTGAAGGAATGTTACTCTTCTATATAGGAAAAAACATAAAGCTGAAAATAGTACGTTACAAATATCTAAAGAACCAAACTTTAATAACATACAAAATACGACAAACGACTTCATATGTTACTAGCTGGCTCTCCGTTAACCCGTCGCTCAGAGCAACCCTCGTCCGACCTTTCAACCTTTTCCACAAATTGACTATATTACTATAACGCACGTGCCATGTTTTTTGGGATCTTAATATAGGATGTGATGAATTAATTAATTAATGAATTCTAAGAAAAGTCAGTATAGTTTTTTTTAACATTACGTATGCCTAAACCTAGTGTTAAGACATTTTGTTCCTCACTCTCCGCCTGATATTATTAAATAATGTTCGATGAAATAAAAATAATTAATTACCCCGAGTAGGAAATCAACCCACAGTCACGTTTATAGTCGGACGCGGTTACATTGTGCCTCCTTTGTTTAACAAACCTAGGTTTAATCCCTAGTATACATATAATAAAATCAGACAAATTTTCTACAAAGAAACATTAAAATATCCAGGATTGAAATCAGTTTTAGAGCTAAATAAATTTACATTTGGAATTGAGCCTACGTAAAATTCTAATTTAATTATTAAAAAAATTAAATGATTCCATTAGCAACATCAGAAAGCTGAAAACTTTATACATTTTCATCAACATTAATTATTTTTCTTATATACTAGTACTTTATGATCATCGATTTCAATTTACGTTAAGTTTACGTTTTATTTTTTTAATTGTCGACTGTTAACGTAACGGTTGTTGGTTCGTTCGTTCTATTTCGACGTTCGTTCGTTCTAATCGGGAAAAAGATTTTTTTTTTTATTTTTCCGCAACGTTCCGCACCGGTAACAAGACAAAGCTCAGCGTAGAGTTCTGCAATTAATATGCAATGTCTCAAAAGTTGACCTGTAATAGGCGAAAGCTCCCGATATAGAAAAAGAAACATGTTAATTAAGTGAGGAATTGGCCTCTACCAGCTGGTACGTACTGCCACTTTGTCTTGTTAGCAGGATTGGGAAACTAAAATAATTCCGAGTAATAGACTTCTTCGAATGTCTTATTTAATAGCCAACCGTCACTATTACAGCTTTTTTGCTATAATTACCACTACAGTACGATGGATTAAAGTAAACATTGATGCCCTAAAAATTTTGTTTGGAGAATATTCTTTCATAGGTTTTATTATTTTAAATTCTTCACTTTATTTCGATACTAAAACGATGTTAGGTCAGCAAACTTGTTTATTTTCAAGTTTCGGCCACGTTGCTCGGTTCTTTTACAAGCAACAATAAAGTTTTAAGGTCGATGCGGGTCTTCAATTTTACACAGTATTTAGTTCAGTTTATATGAATTCTTTTTTCTGTGAGAACAGCAGTTGTATGATAGTATTAAATAAAATTTCTTTTTTAGTTTCACTCTGTACCAGAAGCGTATCCCATATGGAGATAAATGGTATTAGTTTAGAAAATAAAAAAAGAAAAATTGAAAATTATGAAAAGCGCCAACCGCGAGAGGAATTATTGTTTTCTACAATCGGACGTTCATCCTTTCCACAACACTTGCCACACGATTGAATTTTAATGAAATTAATGGTTTACCAGTTTTTTTTACTGGCATTATGCTTCTTTACAATATAAAATGGTTAAACTTAATTTTTTTCTTATTTTTATGTGTAGAACTATAGTATATTTTACGTAACAATGTACCTTTTGACCGTATCTGTCAGTCCGCTAAGACCGTCCCGTCACTAGATAAACGCGGGTTGAATACGAATTATTAACCCCGGACTAAATTTTACTGAATATATGTATATTAAATGAATATCGGATTTGACAGAATTATCCATTATTTTTGTAGATATTTCAAAGCAATTTTATATTAATAATTAGTTTAAACCGTTCACCCTTTCTTCTCAGCTATTTAGGGGAATATTAGGGTAGGAAGAAAAACTCTAGTGTTAAGTTCCCCACGCTGTCTAATTTTCAAGATTTTTGTTAGATGCAGCAGAACTTTATCTATCTATTTTGTTACCAAAGCGGAAAAATTAAAATAATCAGTTCTCCCGAATCGAATCTAAAACCATCGCATTAACAGTCAAACGCTATGCCACTACGAACTCTGTAAATGTAAATATAATGTCACACTAATAGTGCCGTAAGCTTCAAAAATATGTACGACATGATATACCTATATACGTTCAAATAGGTATATATCTCGAACTTCGTGTTTCACCAATCCATGCGCTAAATAATCAAAAGCCCCAAGAGACAGTTGATTGTTGTTAGTTCCCTCTTGTGGTATCTTAATGGAAATCACTGTCTCTACTAAATATATATTGAAATTATCACTATATTTATCTAGTTATTTTTATATATATTTTAGTATATAAAATATTTAAGACTATGTTCGTATAATTTCCGGGTCCGGACCACGGATCATGTAGGCCCCATAAACATAATATACAAGCTAAATCGATATATTTATATTTAACAAAAGGCGAATGCCTTTTTAAACCTTTTGTTTAGTTTTACTGACGGCGTTGAGTTCCGCCAGTCAACGCACAATGTCTTCATGAGAACGGAGTGTCTAAATACTAGGTTTCTAGGTACCATAATACGTGCGATAATAATACATAATACAGCTTAAAGCTAAAAACACTAAAAAACCTCTTAGTGACCATCGTAGCGCATCATAGAGTTTGACTGTACACTCGATTGTGTGTTCGATTTCCATGCCCAGGAATAAACTATTTTCATTAAGAACGCCGAAGAAGTTGAGAGATCCGTCATTCAAAATGTAATATCTCAAAAATTAATCAGAAGGTAGTGACCGGAGTGTCTTAACACTAAACTTTCCTCTACCAATCTTACTTTACGAAAGAAGCTTGAAGCTGGAAAGCTCTTCATATAAAAACGTATAAATAATTCTAAGTTAAAAGAAACGCAACTAGTTCTATTTAGAAAGAAGCCTTTAGAAATCTTTCGCTCACAAAATAAAGGAAAATGGGGCAAAATAAGAGCGTTAAACTCAGGTTTAAGTGTGCTTCATACGAGTCGGCGATTATAACAAAGGAATGGTTAACCTTGGAAATGCAAGCCTCCAGATAAGGTAATTTTACTCTTAATAATTACAAAGTTTTAACCTACTTTCAGAGAGATTATGAAGTCTGTCCAGTTTATTTAAAGCATTTCTCTTGTTAACTGATGAGAATTTAGTGTTAATTCAATGTTTTTCTTAAACTGATTTTAAATTTTTTAGCTTAAAGAAATGGTAACAGAGTTGGTTGAAGGAACCTGGGAACCTAGTGTTAAGATACTTCCGTTTCCCACTTTTCGCCGATTTTAGTAGCATTGTGTGTTGAATGACGGAACTCAACCCCGCGCTTTGCCTCATTACAAAAGCGAGGAAATGAAAATGTTAAATATTACATTTCTTGTTATTGTTATCTATTCCTAGCTCTGGTAACATAACAAAAAATTGGCATTAATTTCCGCCACTAAATGTCAATTTCTCTAAAACTGAGCGAAAAGTGGAGTACAGAATGTGTTACTACACTACTTTCCTTCTTCCTATCCTGCTATGCTGAATAGAAGGTATAACTCAATAAAAATGTATACCCTATTAGTGGTCTAGAACAAACAAAAGTAATCTATTATTTTCATTGTACTTGTAGTACCTAGTTATTTTTTATAGTATTAGCAGAAGAAACTTTCTGCAGTAATCATCCACTTCGTACTTGTAAAGTAGGCCAGTTAAATTGAGTGCATATGAAAGCCCAGCGGTACTGTAAGAACTTTATTTCAATGAGCTTTCTTGTATAATACACAATTAGTTTAGCAACACATATAATATGTGAGAAGTATAACACATTAATATATTTTTCTTATTCTTATGCTTTTTTTGCTTTTGTAATGGGTTGAATGATGAATTACCAAATTATATATATTTTTTTAATTCACGTTTCATCCAAGGTAGGTAGCCAAAGAGGATACCTCTTTCTCCTCGTCCACTGTCATCACCTATCCGTACATGCTTTTCGGGAAGTCCTCATGCTTTTTAGCTGACCTTTTTCTAGTATTATGGATACTGTGTTCTCGAAGATCAACCGAGGTGGGTGACCTCTCAACTTATTGTTTCTATCCAAATTTTACCGTAAACTTGTTTACATTTTCTAAAACATACTCATAATATTTAAATTTTAGAAATAAAACTTTCAATAAAAAATACTCCTCTTGCTTTCACTGTCGGTTAGCGAGATATCGTAAAACATAAATGAGTTTATGAGATATTTTTTTTTTCATCTGTCACCGTCGGGTTTTAATTAAAATTTGCCTCAACAAATTTAATCAAATTGGTCTCTGTTAGCTATTGTCTGTGCGGTTGAATTACGCAATAATTTTAATTTTATACCAAAAAAATGTGGTAGAGATGAATTACAATTTTCCCTTATTTTACTCCTTTATTCACGTTGTACCTATCCCGCATGTAGCAGGTTAAGTAGTGTTAATCTACTGTTAAGGTACTGCGTTCCATTTTTGCCAAAGTGGTTAGTATAGGTTCAATTTATACCTGGAGAAATAAATTATTTCATTTGCTGGTAATAAGACATAACGTGGCGTAGAGTTCCGCCACTCAACACGCTATAACTTAAAAACTAAATGTCTTAAGGTTCCCACTGCCTACCTTGCCATATACGAGCTACGCCAGATGGGCAAGGCATTAAGCTAAACTCTACTTAATGAGACAAATAAGAGAATTGCTCACGCTGTGCCCCACACACATCAGAGTAGGCAGAGGGAACCTTAAGACACTCCGTTCCCTAGTTTCCGCTAATTATTTCAAGGCGTTGTTGCTTGTTGAGTGGAGGAAGTCATAGCCAGACTTTTATCTAGGTGCCAGAGCGAAGAAATGAAAATATTAATAATTAATAATTGATTCCCTCGAGTGGGGATCGAACCTATAATAGTTGCGTTACAATTACACCCTTGTGCCATTGGGGCCTCTTTGTACCTTTTATTTACCGTTACGTTTCTAATTAAAAAGAAGAATATGTAAAGATGAAAAGAAATGAAAATTATGACTTTCAAAGGTGTTAGTTTATAACTCATTTACTTGTTTTAAAATTTAAACCTCATTTAATTACAAACTTTTAATTGAATGGCCGTGTTAGTCTGTCTGTTAGTGTATGTGAAATTTCACCAAGCAAACTCAATTTGACCCAGATCCTAATGTCCGATTGAACTGAAATTTAAATTACGAATTCAGTCCTGATGACATTTTATAATGAATATTATTGTTAATATAAAATGGCCGCCGCAACAAAATGGCGGATAATAAATTTTTGCACATCTCAATTAATGTGAGTATTAAATGAAATGTATTGATTTGACCTTATATATTTTTTTATATCATATAATTATTAAAAAAAATATTTTAAATAAAATCTTATTACTACATGTATTGATATTACTAGTATCTTATACTTAAAACTAAACATTTAAACCAACAAAGAACTATAGCGTGCGGCGTCTCATTACAATATTTCAAGCCATGCTGAACTAGGTCATTAAAACGCTATTCTTAGGGCATCTATGCATTAGTATCAAAACTATACAACAAAAGTTTAGAGGTTCAATTCCCACTCAGGGGAATGAACTGTTTACATTTCCTCGCCCTGGTAACAAGACAAAGTGTGGTTGAGAACTGCCACATAGCACGTGATATGTCGAAAATTGCGCGGAAACTTAGGGACAGAGTATCTTAACCCAAGTAGGGTTAAAATCTAACTCTCTGTTCACTGCAGGGTAAGTATACGCGGGATACAGTGGGCAGTTGTAAAAAAACTTAGCAGTAACATTATGGCCTGATGCGTCAAATTGCCACATTGAAGCTATTCTGAACTAGAGCATTAAAACGCTATTTTTAGGGCAATTATCCATTGCAGTACAACATAATGATTCAATAATGATAGATGATAATTATATGCATATAGCAAAGCAGACAGAGAACATAATATTGCCACATTCCTTTCCCCATACACTGCCTAATTTTAGATACTTCTATTAAAATTAGTATTATAAAATATTTTATTTATGTGAAAATACCTTTATTTTACATATAGGAGAAGTATAAATAAGACTGATTAGAATATTTTATAGCGGCGTCTGATATTATTATTTTGAACAACTTTACAGCTTTTCCAGTGTTATTGTTACCAGACATGCTCGAGCATAACCTAGTTTTAGAAATTCTTAGTATTTACCATATTGGATATCGTGGCGTTCTCAACCCTAGAATTATATATTTTTTTTAAAGTTTTTGTACATAATTGAAAAGCTAAACAAATTAATTTTTATAAATATATCTTAACTTAGCGTCTCTGCGTACTCTTTGGCCTCGTCCAATTTCATCAATCTCTAAGAAATTTAATTCTAATTATATCTTTTTCCAAATCGTAAAACATGCGTTGAATAGATAAGATATAAAGCACTTAACATTATCAATATTTGTTTGTTTCAGACCGAGAGTGTCCCGAGTTGGAGCAGCCTGAAATAGGGGAAGACTCGCTCACTGTTACGCTTACTGGAAGACTTTTTGGAGACAAGTAATTATTATTTTGTTATATCACTTACTTCTACTTGCGGCTTCGCCCGTATGGTCAAATGGTAACTCATTGGTATGACACATTCTAAGTGCGGGAGGTAATTTTGACCACAGGTACATTCAATGTGATGTAAAATAGACTATAGCCTTACTTGATGAATAGACCATCCAACCCAAAAAGTTTTTATCATTTTTAACTTTTTTAATTGATCTTCCATACTTTGGAAAATATATTTTTCCTTCCTCAAAGGAGAATCGAACCCACAACCATCTTAATTTACAGTTTTCATAAATATTTATTTTATTGTATTACAGAGCAGTATATTCCTGTCCTCATGGGTACCACGTTGTAGGTCTTCAGTCCAGAAGCTGTCAGGCTGATGGAAAGTGGGCAGGGCAGGCGCCAGCGTGCAAAAAGAATAGTAAGATTTCTTTGTATTGCCTACTATCTATGATTTTGCCTGATTATACCAATATATTAGGTATAATATGAACGTGATTAGTGCAGCAAAACCGCGAAATATATATTTATTTATTGATTGGTAGGATATGTTTGAACGCACTATAAAAATCCCATGGAAATGGCTAAAAAACTAACGGAAGAAAAAATATTCTAACAAAGCGAGAAAATAAAAATAATTAATTCCTCTGAGTGGATATCGAACCCGCAACCCTCGCATGTACGAGTATAATGAGACCCTAATCTTCTTTCAACATTCCATTTAATTCTATTATATTCAATTCTCATAATATATAATTTAATTTCTATACTTAGCTTCGTTAGTAAATTCAATACGTATTTTGTAATTCATCGAAATTGTGATTTTCATTAAGATACCTCGAGGGAAAACGGAGACAGCAATCAACTGTCTCTCGAGTAACTCGATTGTTTCGTGGTTTGATCGTAGCTTCACTTGGATTTCAAGTATTATTGTATTTCTATTTGTAGTATTTTCTTTGTGATATTTCATGAGACAGTAAGTGAAACTCCCTTCTTTTATTAAAAACATTTCAATACAGATGATAGTTAACTAAAATTGATTTGGAAATAAATTTCTTTAGAAATATCAATCCAGCGAAGATTCAGGGACAATTATTTTACAAAGACGTTGCTATTAAGCAGTATGTATACTTGATGAGCACTTTTACGTACCTCATCTACGGTGGTACGAGATTCAGGGGCAGACCTCGGAAGACTTTATTGAACGTAATATCGAGGATACTTAGCATGTATGAAAAGGTTGATGACAATTGACGAGACCAAAGAGATATGCAGTACCGTAGCGATTGGCGCACCGTCCTCACCGGGTACCCTGCTACGGATAAAACGTGAAGCTAAAATAGAGAGGAAAGTCTATTCACGGAAGCTCTCTCTAGGATTTTAAGAAAACAAAATAATGTGAATAAATAATATTTATGATATATCTCGTATTACGTATACGTTTTACGTTTTTTATCATATAATTTGAAAATCTATTATTTGTCTTATATCTATACCTCTATATTATAAAACTGTGGCGTTACTGAACGAACGCGCAGACGAAACTACTGAACTAAGAAAATTGAAACTATGAATTGATATATATATATATTGATAAGTTAATTAATATCATCAATATTGAAAATTGAACTAAGAAATTCTCAAAATTCCTACGGGAACGGATTCATTGTAGTAAACTATAAAATAATTAATCCAAATCTAACATCAGTATAAAATTTCCCCAGTATACTGTCTCCAGCCACCGACCATAGAGCACGCGCGTCACTCCGCCCTACCAGAGCAAGCCACCTTCGACTTGGATGCTACGATACAGTACAACTGCCACACCGGGTACGTGACCAACGGGTTCCCTCGAGCCAAGTGCCTGGCTATTGAAGGGCAGGCGTCTTGGTACGGACCGGACATTACTTGCGAACGTAAGTGATTTAATGTTTAAAATTTCTGCGTATGTTTGTATCTTGATTAAGATTGAATAACTTAATTTGCAGAAACTTGTTTAAAGCGATTGTGTCAAAAATATAATTGTAAATGAAGTAGCTATACCAACAAATAATATTTTTTTCTTTTCTTAGCTCGATCCTGCGGTGAACCAGGGGACGTCCCCCACGGCTGGGTGACAGCTGAATGCCACACCTACGCCTGTAGAGCGGTCGTGCAATGCGGGCAGGGCTTCGAGCTCGTCGGCAAACCAGACCGTTACTGCCAGGCCGAGGGTGTCTGGACACCTAAAGAACTACCCACCTGTGTCCGTAAGTACATACAATTAAATAATTATATCTTTTCAACGATTTTAATGATGAGTCTAATATTTTGGGAGATATGAATTTATAGTGACTCACATTTTGTTTACGTTTCTAGCCACACTTTACACTTCTCTTTAATAAAATAGGCTCATCAATGAAATCAATTTCTAATCTTATACAGCGTTTGGCATTGCTTCGTGACAATGTAGTTGCCGATTTCAGTGTCGTTCATTTGGAATGTTGCATGGTTTTCGAATTCTCGTGGATTTTAATAATATAAATGTTCTCGGTGACTAGTTGGCATGGCGCTTGGTATTTCAATATTATCATGGCTATCATCAGCAATATCATTGTCATGACGCAATTGGTACGGATCTCCCACTTGGATTATATCCTCGATTTTAAATGTTTTTGTTTTTATACTAATTAGATTTGTCTGTTCAGCTTTAATAATTGGATTGTTTTTAATAAGTTTGCTGTTTATTGATTGTGTAATTAATGTTTTTCTGTTTTGCTTCTTTTTACCAAGAATTTTCTATTTATTTTTTTGTTTATTCAATTATAGGATTATTTATAAAAAATAACAAGTGGGACGTCCTAAGAAACTGAGTTATGATTAATAAATTTAAATTCGTTTTTTCTCCTTTCCTGCTGCTAAGAAGGAGAGAAGGGGACAGTTTGAATTAATTACGTAGTGTTGTTGACAACATAGAATTGTTATTCTATAATATTAGTGCAATCTTTCCAAAACAAACCAAAATTTTCATGGCCATGGTAACCAAATTATGACAAATACCTTACTGCCTTTAGCCTAAAGTTATTGCTAACTGTAGATGAGTTTATGATATATGTAGATGAGGCTTTGATGTTGAGATTGTAAGTTTCCTATCTCTTATATCTGTTACTTCTTGGAGTATCTCGAATTTACTGTGCTGTAGTAAATAAAGGTGAAGAAAATATTCTTGTTTTATTCCAACATCGCATGTCGCTTCCTTTTTGTGCATGTGTTTTATCAATTTTTAAATAATTTGTCAAATAATTTTGGAATAATACCGTTTTATAAAATTTTCTTTTGAGACAAATTGAAAAATATTATTAAGACTTACAGCTAAGAAGGATGGATGTATCATCTTAATGAAACATAATGGTAATGTTTCTAGATTTAACATTGAAGAAAATATCTATCTATTGGTATTCAGAAAAATATTAATATAGTTACAATTAGTTATACTGTTATATATTAAATCGAATCACACATCTGTCATCATTATCAATTTTTTCAAGGGCCAATGAAACATTACTTGAACTAAAAATAACAACTTATTAATTCAAATATAAAAACACTTCCGTTAATAAGTAACTGACAGACAAAGCACAGACGAAATTATTGGACCCATAAATTTGATATACTTGGTAGCTCAGGGAGTGTACATGAGCACTAAGAGAGATTTCTCGAAATACCGGGTACGAGAAAAACGAGATTTTCTCCTTTACGTCTTAAATTCCACATAAATAAAGTTGCAGCAGTGGGTGACGACTAATCTATCATTGTACTCGTATATCTAATATATAAAATGATTTTATCTATGAATATATCTAACATCATATTTAAAACTTCTATGAGATCATCCACTGGTACTTCTCATGGCAAAGGTATTTCATTCTTAAATAAATAATCTAAAAAATCTCAAGGTTCATTATGCAAGTTAATTAATTAGAATGAAATAAAACTATAATATATAATACATGTGTCGCCATTTAGTGGTGACGCAGGTGCAGTGTCCACCACCTGAAGCCCCGCGACACGGAAAAGCAGTATATACGTCTTGTGCATACAACTCCGTGGTATCTTATGAATGCAAATATGGATATCGCCTGGTGGGTGATGCAACGAGACGATGTGGCGCCGATAAGAAATGGTCAGGCACTCAACCTGTTTGTAAGGGTAAGGGTATTCACAATAAGTATATAAAGCCTTAAGATCCCAAAAGTAAACGATCTTTTTAACGACAGCTAATCCTTTGCAAACGTGCACCTGTAGCATGTATTCATTATGAAATTTATTATTATATTATTTCTTTAAGGCCTAATTATAAGGTCTGATTATAAACAAGACCGGGGTGAGTTCCACTTCCACCAAGTCCCACTGGAGGGAATGAATAATTTTTATTTCATTGTTCTGGTAACAAGACAAGCTGCAGCGCTGTATTCAACAGTCAAAATGCAGAGGTACCTACCCTGTAATATGCTAGATGCAGAGTGAGGCTAAAAAATGCATTATTTCAATTAATGTGGTAGACATCCTAGAATGTTCCATGTGTTAATCTGATTTTAATATCAGTAAGACTGAAGAAGAATAATAAAGGCTACAGAATGAATGGGAATAACTTGTTGCAACTGAGCAAATTGAGTTTTACTATGAACCAGAGGCTATCGTGGCGCTTTGGGACAGCATATGTCTGTGTGAGCCAGCTGTGGTTTCAATTCCCACTCTGAGAGAATTTCCCGCTGTAGTAGACAAAGCGCAGCGTTCAATTCCGGCACTCAACACGCAATGTCTCTAAAATTAGGCGGTGCATGGGGAACGGCATATCTTAACATTGCTATGTGGAAAAACTGCCTATGATTTATTAAGTTTGTAAAAACATTTTAGAGATTAACTGTGGACATCCGGGGCAACTATGGAACGGTTGGCTCGAAAATATTTCATCAGGCACTGGATTAGGAGCATCTATTATATTTAGATGTCAAGATGGAATGAAAATGGAGGGAAACGGGTCTGCAATATGTCAGAGTGATGGGACCTGGAGTCATCCTTTACCACAATGTTTAGGTAATCTACATTAATATAATAAAGATGGAAATTTGTTTGGTTTAACGTGAATTCTTCTTTTCTTATATAATCCATGTATTGAGGAATGCTATTGACTATATTACAAAAAGTTAATCGTTTTACTGTAATTGCTATCAGAGCAACATAGGTTGTCTATATCTGTAGTTAATGAGTGACTGATAGACAACCCAACCCGAACAACGCAGCTTAGAATTCTAAAATTTTGCAAGTCAAAGGTTCCTTAGGTAGTGTAAGAGAGCAGAGATTTTTCGAACTTTCTACGGAAACGGTACAAAATAAGATTTTAAGTTTTGTAGTTCAGGTGAACTAAGTTGCGGGCGGTAACTAGTGTGTTAAAATCTTGTTACTAATATGGATGAAAATCTATATAAAATAATTTAGTATTTATCGAAAAAAATATCTATGTAAAATAATAAGATTATCGTATAAGTAATTATCAGCTGCATAATTTGGGGACGTTAAATTCACTACATATAAAAAATGAATACCTATCTTCACTCGCAAAGCAGTACAAGCCACAACGAACATTAGATATATATATATAGGAAAGGGACAAGGGGCGGCAAAACCTGCCTATCCCAATTTGTTTGCTTACAAAAAATTAAAAAGCTAAAGTCAAGGCTCTTCTCCCCCTGAAAAAACCTTCTCTTTATGTTTTGTAAATAATATTTCTTATTTCGTATTCCAGCACCTTGCGTAGTTCCTCACGTATCACAGGGTAAAGTAGTTTTAATGGAAAACAGGACAGGAGAAAATGACACGCAGGAACATACACAAATAGTTGGGAGTTCCTCTATGGTACAGCATGGTAGGTTATAAACAAAGAATTAGTTTACAGTGAACCCTTTGAATAATTCAAATATTAATAAAATAATTATATATTTATATTTTAGGCGAGATGATTGTAGTTGAATGCGAAGAGAATTATGAATTTCCGTCCAATAACGTCGCTGTAACATGTAATAATGGAACGTGGACACAAATACCAAGGTGTCAACCAGCGAGGTCAGATAAAGATTCAAATATCGTGCGAACTATTATTAGAAAACAGCTTCATGCTGATTCCCGCATAGCAGGATAGGCAAAGGGAACCTAGTGCTAAAACATTTTGTCCACGCCGCCTATTTTTGAGATATGGCATGTTAAATGGCAGAAGTCAACATCATGTTTTGTCTAGCAGAACGAGGAAATGTATAAGATTTAAATATAGCCATTGCCCCAAGTCGGATAATACCCACAGCCGTCTCGTTTTTAATAGGATACTGCCCCACTAATAATTATAAAATTGATTATTATATCTTCTTATTTCACAGATGTAAAAAAATGCCAAAATTCCCTCGCAATGGCATGGTTATAGCACCGAAAACCGAACACGGTATGAAAGCACGTTTCCGATGCAAAGATGGATTCGAACTGAAAGGCAATCCAATTGTCGTATGTTCGTTTGGTGTTTGGAGTGGAGAAACTCCTAAATGTGATGAAGGTAATTTATATGTAATAGCGATACTAAAAGAAGTCTTACTACTAGCAAACGAAAATGTACTTGATAATGAAAACAGTATTTGTTCAATATTAGAATAATAATATCTTTACTAGATATTTATTATTGTTCCTTACTTCCCGCGACCTTTTAGAGGGCAATTAAATTTAAATATAATTATTTTTTCAAATGGGAATTAAACCTTAACAGTGAAATGCTGTCGCACTACGCTACGACGGCCTGAAGCCTATTATCAAAATCTAAATATTCTTTATTCAATTATGCCATAACAAGAACTTTTGTAGCCTAATAAAAGATGAAGAATCGTCAAGTTAACATATAAATGATCGTCAACATAGAAGTGTCAGTAGCATTAGTCCTATAGGAAAATATCAGAGTCCCGAGGACTTTGGATCTTTGGATCACTTTATCAGGCCACATAAGCTTAGGTCATCTAATTCTGCGTGGTAAACGCAATGGATTCGACTCAATTAAAACTAACAATCTGCTTATTTACATAAAAATTTAGTTTACAGTATGATCTACATTTATATTCATAATATTCAATATAAGCTTGTGAGTAATAATAAAATATATCCATTTTTTGTTACAGTTTTCTGTCCATTTCCTGGCTATATAGAAAATGGTAAAGTCCTACTTGTTGGCAACATGGGATTGTACGATTACCGTCCATATGTTAAAAAGGTATTAGCTAAATATTCATATATTATTAAAATTTAAATAAAGTGATAAGTCACTCTGTTCTCAGTTCCCGCCTATTTTTTATTTTTGAGATATTGCGCGTTGAGTGGCGTATCTTACGGTCGCTGTCGTCCCCCGAACCACTGTGGGGAATAAAATTAACTTATTCTCTCCAAAAGGAATCGAACCCACAGCAGTCGCGTTCACAGTCAGGCACGGTGGCGCTAAGCTATAACGGCCTTATTGAAAATCAATATTTAAAAGGAATTTGCATGTTTCCATAGTTATAATTTCTTATGTTTCAGGTAGTAAATAATAAACAAATTATGTATGAATGTGAGAAGGGTTACGTATTGTCCGAAGGCCCGCCAGGAGCGACATGCATTGGAGGTCACTGGAGCCCTAGAGAACTCCCGAAGTAATGAATATTTTTAATTTAATCATAAGAGTAAATTAAAAAAGCAATATTAAAAACGAAAAAAAATCTTTGTCACATTACAGATGCACACTCTACCAACATCCGCGTATAAGATGGAGTCGACGACGTAGATCAATCTCCGAAACTGAGTTGCGACACAAACGATCTACTTACTTACGTCAATATTATAATAAGATACGACGACAGTCAGATCCTTCCCAAGAGCAAATGGATGAATTATACGACAAATACAACCACGACAGCCAGAAGCCCACACTACGTCATGCAAATTTTAAACTAATGAAGAAATATGACGGAGAATTTGACGAAGATGATGATATTATTGGTTCAGATGTGCATGAAGGAGAAAATTTCCCTACAGCTGTATATACTGTGTATAATATACATGGAGAACCTATAGCGCATAAGTTTTATTCCTACCAACCAGTTTATGAACCCGAGGATGATGATTTAGTTCATCGTGTTGATTCGTCAGAATATGAAGATTCTGAAGAACTTGAAAATGACTCGCACATTACAATTTTAAAAGGTGGTATGTTTCCAGATCATGAACATGAAAATAATGAAATCTCAGATAATATAAATAAATTAAAACATCAATATTTCGAAAGATACGTTGATAAAAGAAGAAAAAGATTTTTAAGTAACAAAAGTGGCGAAAATCTTAAAAAAGACATCAACATTGAGTTAGCAGCCACTGAAAGTAGTTTACACTCAACTAAACAAACTATTGATACCACTAAATCTAGACACAAACGCAATGTACATATAGAAGAGTTTGACACATATCTGTCAACTATTAATTCGGTTGTTCAAGAACAAAAATTGGGCAGTGACGTTGATTCGGATCTACTAAAAGTAATTCCTTTGCCAGTTTCCACAAATACTACTCGGAAGGTAACAGAAGAGGAAATTGCTGTCATACCATTGCAATATAAAAACACAAACTCTACAGAAGTGGGAAGAACCGATAAACGAGAAAAAAGGACTAGTAGAAAAACAGACAGATTAAATCAAACTACAGCGTCTGTTCCCAAAACGTTAGATTTTTTATATTTAAATTATACATATTATTATATATATCTTACCATGTTGCGTTGAATAAAAGAATTTAATGTAACAGCCTCCAATTGTAAACAACTGTAAACAATGGTTATGGGTTCAATCCTCAATCGGGGGAATAATTTTATTAAAATTATTTTCATTCCTCCGCTTATATAGACACGGCACGGCGTTGAGTTTCACCACTCAACACGCTACATTTGAAAAATAGGTGTATAATAAAGCAAAGGAAAAGGTCGTAAACCAGTCGCAATAATATAATTAAACGTAATTGAACTGTATTATTTTTTAGAGGACGAGAGGGCAAAGGCGGCAGGAATAGACAGCAATCACAGACCAATGCTGACGATGAAAAAAATCAAAGCGTAGAAACAAAAGAAAGTAATGAAAATGGTAACAAAACAGAAAAAGGAAAAAAAGGAAGACCAAAGAGCCCTTGTGAAGCGATAGATAGTGAACCCTATGTAAATATTGAAATTGTCAAATATGGTCGGGACCCAAATAATACTTTTAGTTCTGGTAAGATATTAATCAAATGCACTAAATATCCACTTCATTAACAATAATTGAGGTCGTCAGTCGTGGCGCAAGGGTACAAGCGTGGGGCTGTAAACGCGACAGGTTGTGAGTTGGAAGAATTCTTACTCCAAGAAATGAAATATTTAATATTTTCATTTCCTCACTCTGGTAACGATACGAAGCGTGGCGTTCAGTTCCGCAACTCAACACGCAATGCCTCCAAAATTATGCGGAATATGGGGAACAGAAGTGACTTAATGGGAACGGAATATATTAACACTAGGTTCCCGGGTTCCCTCTGTCCACCTTGCTATGTGCGGTAAGGTAAAAAAAATACAACATTTGTCATTAGAATCTTATTGTTAATTTGGAAATACTGACTAAATGTTAACGCTTTATATTCCATATCCGATTTGACTTATTCATTTAAAAAACATATAATTCTTCATTGAAATAATATTTACAGGAACTATTGTGAGAGTCGCGTGTGGAAAAGGATATGTACTTAATTTAGACCAAAATGCAACAGCAAAATGTGTTCGGGGGAGATGGAAGCCAGATAAGCCTTTATGTGAAATTCGTGAGTAAACACCAGCACCATACAAAATATGGAATGAAATAACCTATTTTTTTATTATTTGCATGATGTACGTGTAAATATTCCTTCGGACTATCATACATAACTATATCTAGAATTCCTTGCGAATCAAATGTGCAGAAAAAATCATAAGAACTTAAGGCAAGAACTCACGAACTAACCAGAAATAGGTTTAGGGTTAACTTGCACGCTGCAGAAATAGGTGCAATAGGTTTAACAGCCAAATCTCTCATAGTTTACTTAACGATCTCAGCTCCTTTAGAAATACTATCAATTAATTTCTAGAACGTACTTCGAAGGAATGTCGGTAGAGGGAGGGCTCGGACTGTGGTGGCGAGCATAAATGCGCAATCAAAGGAGCCACTTAAGCCCACGCTTGGATCGCAAGCCAGGCACAGCTTTGTGCTCCTCAATAGAGTGATAAGTAGTTTATTCCTTTCTTACAGAGCCTTGTCATGTGCCGACCACAGAGTACGGAATATACACTATGTCACCTAATCCTCCAGGCAGTATGGTCTCTGGACTCAGTCAAAGTGATGAAAAAGAGTTGAATGAGACAGATCCTGTTCCAAATGGACAAGTTGTCCATTTTTCTTGTGAATATGGGTAAAATTACATTTTTTCTGCCAATTTTATTTTGTGACATGAAAACTAAAATGAAATTTTCTATTTTTTTTATTCTTACATAGATATAATGTACAAGGACCGGCAAATCTTCGCTGCTGGCTTGGAGAATGGGCTGTTACTAGTATGCCAGAATGTGTAGCAGGTATATTAGCACTTAATAAGTAATTTTATATAATTCTGTTTTCATAGATAGTTATTTGTATACTTTTAAAGTCAAATGCACTAAATCATTATGAGAACATTATTACATATATGTACCATTTAAAAACACCACTTACCTGAAATTTCTAATATTACTACTAGACAATTTACAATAAAAAATATATTGTACTTAGCAATTAACAATTTAAATCTCAATTATTGGCAAAACTAATATTCTTCCAAATTTAACCCATCAGCCCCTTGTGAGCTCCCAATCCTGCATGGTGCCACATACGAAGCGGGTTACAGGGCAGGTTTGACGGTAGCGCATGCATCGTCCGTGAACATAGCATGTGATCCTGGACGGTCACCACCCGCCACCTTAAACTGCCATTTGGGAAGATTACAACCTACTGTACTTGATTTTTGTAGACCCCTAGGTTGGTATGATATGCATGACCCTTTCCTATTTGTTAGTAGATTCATTTGCATATAACAGTTACTTAAATCCAAAAGAGACCAATATACAACCTTTATTTAATATTATAAAAATAAAATATTTCTTTGGTTTAATGCACGCGTCTCAGTAACTATTGATTCGAATTGAATAATTGTTTTTGTGCATAGCCCAGTTATCGACGAAAGCTTGCGCTGTATCATTAACATTAATCGTTTTGATGTGGACCACCTCTGCTCAGAACTATCTCCTATACTTCACTTAGAATATGCCATGTATCAAACACAAGTCTTGCTTTGAAATACTGCGGCGTGGCCAAGCCTTTACAAGCTAGTACTGAATAAAATAAAACAATTAAGAAATAATTATTACCCAAATAATTATTAACTTTTAAGTTTTAAATATAAAAAAAATCTTATAAAAGTTTTCGAAATAATTTAAGAATTTCATAATAAATGCACCAAAATCCATAATAGAAGATTAGAATACTTAGAAGGTTATTCTGCGCTTCAAGGATCCATAGACCTGAAGTCTAGATGGTCTTGACAGACGGACAGACCGACAACAAAGTGAGCTTATAAAGTTTTTTACCGTTTTTACCTTTAAAATTTGAGGCACAGAATCCTAATAATCGACATAAATATTTCTGTGAGAAATAAAGTACTGCAAGTAAACGAACAACATTTTACAGCTAACTTATCACGTCCACGTCCCACGTCGGAATATCAAAGCGGGTCAGATATTGTAAGAGAAGACATCAGTGAACTGGAACCAGATTTACATGGAAAGGAGATCGTCGAGTGCGGACCACCTGCCAGGTAAAGGATTTTCCATGCGACTCTTATCTCTATTATCCCAAATTTTAACCAATCTCCATTTTATTCTGTTATTTTTCAAATATATTTAGTGATTATTAAAGATATAACTCACCATTGATTCATTGTCCAAAAGACCGTATTTACATTAAATGATTTCTATACATTAAGTTAAACCCAGAAAAGTAACGTGAAAATTTATTTGAAAAATAATACACCTGACTCCAATATTTGATATTGACTCCGTGCAAAATATTTGCACAGAATGAGTAATATGAATGAATTTTGCCTTTTTTATAATTCAGTATTTTACACAGATAATGTTAAAATATAACCGGAAACTTTTCTTTTCCGGGAACTATTTCTAAGGCAAGATAAATTCATTACATGACAAAAAAAAATGTTTTCAATTACTTTTATAAGTGCGCTTTCATTGTAGCTTTCGTGTGGGTATTTTAATTTTTACAATGGGCACTATATAAGGTTACTGTAGCCTTAAATTGAAATTTAAATTAAATTTGCTAGTATTAGAATCTAAATAAAGCAACAATTTAAAAATGTGATAATAACTCGATATGCTTTAAACGCATTCAGTTTTTTGATTTTATTTATTTTAAGTTTGCCTATTTTTTATATTAAAAAAATGAGTTCAAGTTGTGTTCAACGCGCAATATTGAACACAAGTTGACAGACTCATCAAACCCAACAAAAGATGGGGAGCGACAAAAAAATAATATTTTTGCAAAGTCTGCGTTTCTTATTTGCTGGCTGGAAAGACTGAAGGGAACCCAGGCGTTCAGGGATGCCAAGCCCTGGTGAGAGCCTTCTAGGTTCGGACTTTTGCTTTTGTAACTTCATCATATTTCTGATCATCATCATTCAAATTAATAGCTCCATCACTTTTATCTTTATCACTTTCATTGATAACGTCACTATATTAGGTGACATCTTTTAACAATATTTGATTTCTTCAATAAATCTTTTTCATACATTTGGTTTTCTAGATTTACTCTTTGACTCGGTTCTATCGTTTCAACGATATCGAAATCCTCAGAAGGCAGGGCTTAGATTGAAATTTTGTATGCGTGACAATAATCACTAATGAGACAGCTACATCGCTGTTTTTGGCTTTTTCCTTTCTGTCTTGGCCGAGCTTGCGTTATGTTGCGATTTTTTGGCGACTTAAAAGTAAAAATAGTGCATGCCGTTTAATTATAAATAAGGGGGTTCTCTAATTAATTATTTTGATTATATTTTACTGAACTGATTCATTATTTATCCTGTTACCGTAAATCCAACACTTTTAGTTTAAGTTCCCAAAATTACAATTTTGTTAGGGTACAAGGAACTCTTATTTATCGAGATGGATCTGAAGTGAACGACACTGTCGAAGTGGATGGGTATCCTCACGGGACGGAAGTCACGTTTCGGTGTATAGCCTCTATTATGGGGGAAAAGACAACATGGAAGCTAATTTGTGAACAAGGAAACTGGGTTGGAAAAAGTTTTAATTGTGGTAAGTGTGGTGAATTAAACCGTAATCACAATTTATAAAACTTTTTTAGCAATAGTCTTGCAAAATATACATATTTATACAACTTCACAGACGACCTGGAAACTCAAAGTGAAGAGCTCCTCAGTAACAACAGCTGCACATTCCGTAATGAAGAACCACATGTTGTATCCTTCTTTAATGACTTGGAGATTACTGAAACTGTTGATTTCCCTCCGGGTTCAGTAATAGTTTCTAGGTAAAGTATTGTAAAAATAGTAGTAAGTCTGTTTATTATATAATAATAGTAACATTATTATATAATAAACCGACTTTAATTTAAAGGTATTATATGATATAAGGATGATATAATGTATAATATACATACCCTCAAGAAACACGTGGATATCCATATCTCAAAAACTACTGAACCAATTTTAATGAAACTTGGTCAGTTCCTTTAGTTGGAATATTCCTAAACTAAATCAAAAAGGATCATCTCGATAACGTTCCGACAATATCAATATCTCATACACATAGAATAAAATGTAAAACAGAATGTACGTACATATATAGAAGTCGTTAAGAAAATTATATTGCATTACCCAATAAATAGTTTAAAATTTCTAATTATAGGTGCAGTGATGTTGGTAAATACGCAATGAGTGGATCACAAGTGCGGAAATGTGTCGGAGGTTCCTGGGACGGTGTAAAACCAACATGTTTTGGTCTCAACCAAGAAAATGACTACGCAAGTAAATATACTATACTTGGAACTTATTCCTATTCTTATTCCATTTCTTCAATAGACCAAGTACGCCGTACTTGGGCTATGGGAGAAATGGAATGAAAAAAAATCATTCCTTCAAGTAGGAAGTGAATCATTGCCTAATTAAACATATTCGTAGACCATAGTCGTTACTATGCTTTATTTATTAATATTCATTTTAGTGGAAAAGCCACCAACTATACTCTTCAGGCATTCTCAAGGACCAATAGCACAAACAAACGATGGCAAATTGCTAGTGTATCCGGGAACAGTTCTACATATGGAATGCTTATGGATGAGAAGATTTGGGAATCCCAAGTGGAATGTGACGCATCATGATCCTGAGTATGTTATTGTCGCTTTAGCTTGTATTATTACATTTTTTAACAATTCCTAGTTATTAGGTTTCTATATATACATACACTGTATGTATTAATGTTAATATTAGGTATTGTTATAGTAGCTACATACATTACTTAAGTATAAATTTAGCAAAGCTTAAATGGTCTAAGCCAAAACATTAAATATTGTCTTGCACTATGTTAATATTCCCTTAATGATTTCAATATTATCATCAGATCTGATAGGAAATATCCTGAAGGCTGGACTACGGATCCAGGGAGAGACAGCAGCTTAGAATTCAGACTCAGCATTATAAATGCTGTCAAAGAAGATTCTGGAATATATCGCTGTGAAACACCAGCACGACAGAGCCACCAAGTTGAAATAATTGTTGAAGGTTAAACATCATTTCTATATAAAAAGAAGTATTTCAATATTCATGGTTAACATGTCATTGTTTGTTAAAAAATATCAGCTTAATCACCTTTAGGATATCAACCTCATACAAAATATGAGACCGTCGTGGAGCAGTGGGATAACTTATGACGGTAAGCTGATGATTGAGCGTTCGATCCTCATTGGGGGAATGCTTATATTTGAGTTATTTTTATTTTCCCAATCTGGTAGACAAAAAGCGGCGTTGAACTCTGCTACTCAGCAAACAACGTCTCAAAATTGGGCGGTCTTAGAGAAATGGTTTTAACATTAGATTTCTTCTGACTGACCTGCCATGCGGAAAAAGTGTAGCTTTACACTTTTTTATATACTATAACACTACTAATAATACTATAACAATACTAATATATTTAATATTTAGATGTACATTGCCCACCTCTGCCGATTCGTCGAGGATTAGTAGCAAGCACATCAGGCACACAGCTCGGTACTGACATTAAGTTTTCTTGCGCCAACGGCAATGCTTTACTTGGTGCACAAACTCTAGTGTGCAGAGCATCGGGGAATTGGAGTGCACCATTACCAGTTTGTGAAAGTAAGTTAAATTTATTTATATTTTCGGTAAGTTTTTTTTGTAGCTTCTCGCTTTTTCCCGCATGGGTAGGCACAGGGCACCTAGTGTTAGGACATTCCGCTTCGCACTCTCTGCTCAATTTTCGAGACATTGTGTGTAAGTGATGGAACTCAATTACATGTACATACATATACCTACTCTCTGCTATATCCAACTAACCCGACGCAAATAATTTAAATATGATTATCCCTCTAAGTGATGAACGAGTGATGAGTGAGTGAACGGTTTGTTTATAAAGTTTTTCATTTCCTCGCTCTAGTGAGGAAACGAAAAACACAATATATCTAGAAAATTAGGCGGAAAGTCGAATACAGAGTGTCTTAACACTAGCTTCTCTCTGTCTACCCTCCTTTGTGCGGGCGGGAAACAGTGTGTAGCTAAAAAAAACAACCAATCACATTTCAATTTAAAGGTGTTGAATGTGGAGAACTCCTCCATGATATCCCACTAGGAGAAGGCGAAAGACGTCCACGTGTGGCTATTGTATCCCGAGGAGTTGGTGGTAGAGCAGCTTTCTCCTGTCCACCAGGATGGGCTTTGGATGGGCCAACGGAAACCGTTTGCTTACCAGCTGCTGATTGGTCTAGACCGTATCCAATTTGTAAAGGTGATTAATTTAAGGATATATTAATATAGTGAAAGCTATTTATATTACTTTTTCCTATATGATAGTTTTTTATTTGTTTAATTTGTTTTCCTTCTCCTGCTGAGTTCCGCCAATCAACACGCAATGGGTCGAACATTGGGTGCCTGGGTGGGCAGGGGCAGCTGGTACATGCGGGCTGTGTGTCGTGTGTTTATGTAATATTATGTATTTATGTGTGTTAAATTATTATTTTTAATCAAAAACATAATTGTTTAAAATAAAAAAGTTGTGCTTTGGAACTATAAATAAATTATTTAAGCTATTTCTATTATTTTACTACACAATCTATACTAATATAATAAAGCGGAAGAGTTTGTTTGTTTGTTTGTTTGTTTGTTTGAACGCTAAAATCTCTGGATCTACTGGTCCGATTTACTTTGTTTTTGTTTTGTATGAAAGCTGCATTCTTCAGAAGTGCTATAGGCTATATAACATTACATTACACATATATACTAATAAATTAAAATACTTTTTAATTTGACATGCAATTTATTCTGCCATGTTAATAACAACCGTCGTCGCTACGCGACCGCGTTCGTTTCCGCGTCATTTTGATATTCATCCTTATGAAAATAAATATAATAGTCACTTTTAGCATTTCATCTAGATTGAAATTATATTTCTATAGAAATTATATTCTTATATTTCAAGCAGGCGTAGCCGCGTCCGGGTCCGCTAGTTTGTATATAAAACTGTAAGAATAAATTATGTTAGTAATCATTATTGTTTATTAAATTATCTATATCTAGTTCCAATATGTCAAAATTTATGCCTACTTACATAATTCCAGAGGTCTCCTGCCCGGCGTTACCACCACCTGCGTCAGGTTACGTGCTCGGTCGAGCACCGTACCGGGCTGGTGATGTACTGCAGTTCCACTGCAACCCTGAACACACTTTACACGGTCGACCCATACTGGTGTGCCAGGATAGTGGAAGATGGAGTGATAAACCTCCTACGTGTAAGTTTTGTTAAAAATGTTTGATTAAGGGTTTTTTTTAGCTTCAACCTATATATTACACATGTATAGGAAGGAGGCTTACCCTCTTATGTGAGGGAACCTGGTGTTCAACCACTTTCTTTCTCATGCACCATTGAGTGGAACAACGAAACAAAACACGGCGTTGAATTCCACCACTCAATACGCGATATCTCGAAAATTCGACGGTGAGCGAGGTTGCAAAGCGAGTGTCTTAAAACTAGGTTCCCTCTGTCTAAGCTCAAACATTTAAGCTTTATGATATTGCTATACGTAATGATAGTTCCACCTGTGAAACCGTCACAACAAACTATTGCTTTTTACAGGTGCCCAAGCATGTACGTATCCAGGAACAACGATATCAGGGCGCATGTCTTCAGTAAAATTCTATTACAAAATTGGTGAAACTATATCGTTCACTTGCGAACCTGGCTACCGGCTTGACGGTGCTACCATGCTGCGATGCCTCAAGTATACATTCATTTATTAAATAATTAAAATAGAAGATGAAACAATTTTACAACTACAAATTAAAAATATTTAAAAAAATCCTCTAATTAAATATCTCCTGTTATGGTTAGGTAGAGTATGACAGGGAGGTCCTTGAATGATAAAAAAGATTTAAACAGAAAAACTAACCAAAATATTACCTACATACCTCTAAAATATATTTGTTTTTTATTGTTTTATAAGATCGCGTTTCAGTTATTTTAAAATGAATTCAAACTTTGTTTTAATGATATTACACCTTATTAAACAATATAATTTTTATTTGATAAAACATAAGATACACTAACGTTACGGTAGCACTTATCTAAATTCCTACTATTTACTACTTATTAATCGTCAAACTAATACAATTGCTTTAAAATTTCAACAGGAACAGAAAATGGTCGAACTCCATACCTCTCTGCACACCGATAAGCAATTACACCTCGGACACAATAGCCATGTTCAACGGCGACATCGACGAAATGCTGTCGGACGACATCATTTTGACAACTGACATTTTAAAAAGGCGCGAAACGCCCGCCATTTTGTCTCCACAGAGCTATAAAGCTGCGATGACACGAATGGCGACGGGTTTTTTTTCAAGGAGTTCCATTCCGACCGCGGTACCGCCCGGACGTCTCAATGTCCGCTTGGCATCGCTTTCGCAATCACCAAAACCAAAAAACCCAAAAACCAAAAACCAATCCACGCACGCGCGCACTATCGACCTACGCCACCCTGCAACACCAAGAAGACGAAGAGGACCGATCGGCGTCGTTTGTTCGGCGAGCGGCGATCTCCGTTGTTTTGTGTAGTGCAGTGTAGTGTGTTAGTGTCCATAGGATTTCACCTGGATTCCATACCCACGTGAGTACTTTTACACAGTGTTAGCTTAAGCTAGGTACTCACCCCGGCCCCACCAGGCCGAGACATTAGGTCAAAGTAGGCACACACCCCTCGCCTCGGCGGGGGGTCAAGTTTAGTCAAAATGGTTCGGATAGACTCGGATAGTCTACTTAAGTTCGCCGCAGACCATATCCCGTCATGTTTCTTTTTGGAAATAACCGCATTCGTGGAACGCGAAAAACGCCAGCAAAAGCAGGTGGCCAATCCCGGCGAGACCAACGCCGAATCGGACGAGGACGAGGCTCTGGACATCGTTCTAGAGTCCGAGTCCGAAGCTGAGGAGGCGGCGGCCCCGCCGGCCGAATCCTCACAGGAGGAGGAGGATCAGGACGGTTTCGAGACCGTCATATCTAAGGCCGCCAAACGCAAGGCAAAACGATCCCCCGATAATTCAGGCAAACGCGCCGCGAGCGCGCTAGATTCCCCCGCTTCCCCGCGGTCCTCACCCCCGCGCAAAAGTAGGGCACGCGCGCAGGTAGCAGAAATGGGTGCGCAGGTAGACAAAAACGGCTCCGACGCCGAAATGACTGACAAGACAGACAATGCAATTGCTAACAATAATAACAGCAACAATAATAACTCAATCCCCGCGTCCAACTCTGGCGACGGTTCGGTACCGCTACCGGCCGGCGCTCGTAGGGATAGGTTACCTCCCCCGATCATAGTTCAGGAAAAGAAAGCGTGGGACAATTTACAACTTTGGATGTTGTCCGCTAAAGTGCAGTTCAATTCTGCCAGATCCACAGCGCAGGGAGTTAGAATTCAGGTGTTAACACCTAAAGATCACAGGGTCCTTACGACCCACCTTAGGAATTCAAAGATAGGGTTCCATTCTTACGCTCTGGAGGACGAGCGTCAATTACGTGTAGTCCTCAAGGGTATCCCAGTCGAGTTAGAGACCCAATCCGTTTTTCGGGACTTAATGTCCCAAAAGCTTCCCGTTAGGGCAGTCCACCGTATGTACAATCAGTACACTAAAAAAAGCTACGACATGGTCCTAGCTGTCCTAGACCGCAGCCCTGAGGGCAAACAAATCTTCAATATTAAATCCATCTGCTCACTCACGGGCATTACTATAGATAAGCCATGGTCTCGTGGCATTCCCGGGCAGTGTCACCGCTGCCAGCTCTATGGGCATTCCGCCAAAAACTGTCACGCAAAACCCAGGTGCGTGAAGTGCTTAGAAAGTCACGCTACTGCTGACTGTCCGCGCAAGGTCCCAGACCCGGCCGTACCTCCCAGCTGTGTCTTGTGTGAGACCCAAGGGCACCCCGCAAACTACCGCGGATGCCCTAGGGCCCCACGCAGGTCCGGCGGAAAGGGCGGCAGGACGCATAAGGCTTCGATGCCTTCCCGTCCAGCGCAAAACCCGTCCGGCCCTCAGCCACTACTCCAACCAGCCCCTCTTCCTTCCACCAATGCGTGGAAAAAACCTCTACCAGAGACCCAAGCCGCCAAGGCCTCCAATCCCAAACCCAAGCCCTCCAGGGCCACTTCCTCTGCCCGCCAGCCCCGTGGGGAGGTAACAGAACAGGATAGTATCGAAGACGCGATCGACATTGCGACCAGCTTTTTAGATATACTAGATAAAGACGAATTATTGGCCTTCGCGAAAGGCTTAGTAGACTCAAACGGCGATCCTAAAAGTCGACTTCAAGTAATTAAGCTCAACAGAAAGCTTATAGCCAAATTACTACTTGTCAATGCTCAAACTTCCAATGGCGGTCAATAATAATTTTAGAATCAACCCGCCCGATTTAAGACTCGCGCGAGTCAAGCCGCGTTCTCTCAACATAGGTTATTTTAACGCTAACGGTCTCAATACGCAAATGGGGCTAGTCCGCGATTTTGTTACAAACCGACAACTCGACTTATTTCTAGTTCAGGAAACGTTCCTTAGAAATTGCAATAGGGATCCCAAGATAGCCAATTACCGCACTATTCGTAACGACAGAGACGGCGCCAAAGGCGGCACCGTCATATTTTACAGAAAGACGCTTCACGTCATACCGCTCGATCCGCCGCCGACGCTCACTAACATCGAAGTTTCGGTCTGTAAGGTTCACATGACTGGACATCCACCCACTATTATAGCTTCCGCCTATCTCTCTCCATCAAAGAGTTTACTTAGAAGCGACCTACAGACACTACTAGACATGGGGGACTCGGTTATCATAGCCGGGGACCTTAACTGTAAAAGTACCAGGTGGAATTGCAACTCCACAAATAGAGGAGGAATCGAACTCGAAAATATCTATGACCTGACCACCTCTCGCTTTGAGATAATAGCCCCCCTCACTCCCACTAGATTTGGGCCCCGGGGCCGACCTTCAATTCTCGACATAGCCATCCTGCAGGGCGTCTCTCTCAGGCTGCGCTCTATCGAGGTAATACCAGAGTTAGACTCAGACCATAGACCTGTAATAGTTAAATTAGGACCCGATTGTCCTCCAGTTCTTCCTAAAACCACCATCACCGACTGGTCTAAGTTCGCGGAGCGCCTAGGCAATCCCGACACGGAACCGACAGACGACATACCTGACAGATTCGACTCGGTGGAAGTAGTCGAGGCGGAAATTAACCAACTTACTGACAGACTGGGTAGCACTCTCGACGAGTGTTCTAGGGAAATTCCAAGTAATCCAGAAGGACATTTTAAGATCCCGCGTGATCTC
Organism: Heliconius melpomene rosina; assembly: GCF_056956725.1. NCBI lineage: Eukaryota > Metazoa > Arthropoda > Insecta > Lepidoptera > Nymphalidae > Heliconius > Heliconius melpomene. The sequence continues at coordinate 6,200,941 of NC_140400.1, forward strand.
AGAAAGCTCATGAGACGTAAAAACATCGCCAATAGGGCGCACGATTCATTTCCGTCGCCGGCTAACCGCGCTAAACTCTGGAGGCTCCAAAGACAGGTTCGAGCCCGGTTCGAGGACCTCAGAGACGAATCTTGGGATCATAGGTTATCAGAGCTTACGCCATCGCACGTAGCGTTCTGGCAATTAACCAAATCATTCAAAAACGACACCGTAGTCGAATTACCGCCGTTAATCCGTCCGGACGGAACACTAGCCTCAGACGATCTCGAAAAGGCCGAATGCCTAGCGGATAACTTAGAAAGTCAATGCTCCCCCTCGGAACAACCGTGTGATCCAATTCACGTCGCCGCGGTGGACACACAGGTCGAAACGTGGGCACCGTTGCCACCAGCGGGCGAACCTATAAGACCGACCTCTGTCGAAGAGGTACAAGACATTATAAAGCGCCTTAAGCCAAAGAAAGCCCCAGGATCCGATCGCATCTCGAATAAGATCCTTAAAATTCTTCCCATTCACATTCTAACGCTTCTCGTTGCCATTTTCAACACGCTCTTAAAAGAGTGCTCATTCCCAGACCAATGGAAAGAGGCAATAGTCATAGGTATTCACAAGCCTAAGAAACCTCGCACATCCCCGTCCAGTTATCGCCCCATAAGCCTTCTCAGTTCAATGGGCAAAATATACGAACGCATCCTCCTCACTCGTCTCCAAGCCGCAGTCGTGGCCAATGACATAATCCCCCCCGAACAATTCGGCTTTAGAGCCAAACACTCCAGCATACACCAGGTACACCGCCTCACGGAATTCCTGTTATCCCGAGCCAAATCAATGCCATCAGCGGCAATCTTCTTAGACATTGCAAAAGCGTTTGATAAAGTCTGGCACAATGGCTTGATTTACAAGTTACAAAAGACTAACGTACCTGACAGACTCGTGCACATCATTCGAGACTACTTATCAAACCGCTCATTTAGATACAGGGTAGAAGGCACCCTTTCCTCCAGTAGGCCAGTTAGAGCTGGAGTCCCTCAGGGCTCCATACTATCCCCGCTTCTGTACAATTTGTACACTCACGACATCCCCAAAACCCCAGGTACAAACCTAGCCCTTTTCGCAGACGACACCGCCGTCTATACGTCCGGCCGTGTATCAGTCTGCATAGCTAAAAGACTCCAAAAGTCCATGGACCGCATAGGTCAGTGGCTATTTCAATGGCGCATAGAGGTCAATCCCGATAAAAGTAACATCATTTACTTCCCCCTTCGTAGGACAGACTACCTGCCACATGTCCGCCTTTTAGGCAAAATAATTCCCGAGGCCAAACAGGCCAAATACTTAGGTGTCATTCTCGACAGTCAACTGTCCTTTAAAGCCCACATTACTTATGTTCGCCGCAAAGCGGCCTACGTCCTAAGTTGTTTGTATCCACTCATTTGTGCTAAAAGTAAACTCTCACTTAGAAATAAAATCCGACTCTATAAAGCACGCGTCAGACCCATTTTCGCCTACGCCTGTGTTGTGTTCGCACAGACAGACCTTAGCCGTTTACAAGTAATTCAAAACCGTTTCTTGCGTAATACTACCGGTGCCCCGTGGTACATGCGTAATACCGATCTCCATAGAGACGTCAAATTAGATTCAGTAAAAGAGCACTGTCGCAAGCTCTCTAGTAGTTATTTCACCAAAGCCGAATCGCATCCGAATCCGCTGGTGGTAAACTCGTGTAATTACGCCAAACGTCGCCCGTGGGATCGCCGTCGACCCCGGGATATCTTAACCGATGATGCTGACCCCATCACTAAAGCGAACGACCCTAAATTTGTAGGTAGGGCCACACACAATCGCACACATACACGCTACGCACACCGTCCCCGCCGGTGGAGACGAGGTCCCAGCTTTACTGTGGCCCAATCGCGCCTCGGCGCGAGAGGAGCCCGCACTCACTAATCCAATAGGGCATCAAGAGCCCTCCCCAGTAGGCTTTGGTCGAACCGATCGAAGCAAAGCCCCCCACTACGAACGGTGTTCGCAAGTCGCGGTCCGAGTCTCAAAGGAGACGCCCTTGCGCCACTGTGTTCTCTTTTGTTGGTACCTTCCACGGTAGCCATGCCAAGGTCAGAGCTCGTCTAGCTCGGCCTCCCCAAGTCCGGTGACGCTGTAGAGGCCGATATGGCCAACAGCATACTGCTCAATCGAAAAACGAAAAACGAAATGGCGACGACGCGAATGTTACGAAGATCGCCTATAGAGACTTATAAAAATAGAATCTTTAGAGTAAATAGACTTTTAAGAAGAGATACTGAAAGATAATTATGTGGGATATAGAAATTTTGGTTTAATTGTGCCAAAATATATTTTTTTTTTCAATTTAATGTTAAGTTGTTTATATTTCTAAAACTACGTGAGTTCCTTCAGATTGTATGCAATAATGATATTATAATATTTATAAAGTATTATCCCAGTATTCCAATGTGTATTATTAGATTTTTATTTTTCTGTATCTTACATATGAAATTCCAAAATAACCACTGGTCTTGAAACTTTTGACTTATTATATTGTTTTTTTATGTATATATTTAATATTAAATTTGTTACAAATTATACACTTTTTTTAATATGAGTATTATAAAATAATATAACAAAAATCTTAAAGCATTCCTTATTATATTTTGTTAACAATTAGTTGTTTTATAATTGTACTTATATTTAAGGATTTGACTAAAGAGACTAAATCAATAGTTTTTATTACTATTCTATAAGTAGGTAAAATTTATTTGTACAATAATTTTAACGTTGTTACCTCTGAATTTTTCTTATTTTCTTTTTGTCATAGACGTAACTAGAATTTTGGTGTAAGGCAAAAAGAACGGATATCCCTCAAATACTCGGCACATTATTGCAAAACCTAGTTACGTTTATGCCGTATATTAAAATTTTAGTATGTATTTGTAAATAAAATACGCTTCGCCAAAGATATTAGAATACCTGTTAAATAGTCTTTATATTTATCTAGATTATAATTACTATGATTAAGTAAACAAATGTAATTTTTAAAATAGGTATTCCATAAAAAATAATTTTAATTAAAATGCTCTACACAGCGCACAAATTTGGAACAATTTTTGATCTAATGCAATATTTTGGGTCATGAACAATAAAAATTAAAAATAAATATTAAGTAAAAAAAAAAACATTTTATGCCTTTTTTTTCAATTAACACGTTACTTAAAATATTTCCAAATATATTTCTAAAACCAAAAAGATGTTATTATTGCTTCATGACCTGAAATAAAAGAATATGCATATCAACTAAATAGCATATCTTAACGTACTTCAAGTAAAATTTTCAAAAATCAAAAGCAATGTCGTGTTTTTAAACATGTATAGATTTTCCTAACTAATTATAATAATTCTGTTCTCTACGATGCATACAATTGCAGATATAAATTTATCAAAAGTAAAAAATATATAATGTATTTGTCATTTTTTATTTTTTATTCTTCTGTATTAATGTAACTTATGGTTTCGATATCCTCTCGGGGAAAAGCATTTTCAGTTTTCCCGACCTCTTCTGCTCCGACACTCAACACGAATTCAATGAGAATGGAGAGTGGAGAACGAAGTGTCTTAGTCTCTTTGCCTATCTCTCTGCTACGGGATAAATCGGAAAACTAAAAAACTACTTAAATAGTTCTTATTGAGCAAGGAATAACCTCTTGGAATTTCTTATATTTGCCCATATTATCTTGTGATAAGCAAATCGAATGGTGAGAATTCCACGTTACACTTAGATATGAAACGAAAAATATATCTTCAAAATCTATTTAGGGCCATGGCATAGAGGTACCTATTTATTCTATTTTGTATACTGCTCAAGGAAACCTTTTTAGAAGATCGACTGACAAAATTGAAGAAAATATTATCTTTGGTCCCTCACAATGTACCAAGGATGCTTAATTTCACCTTTTCACAAGAAGCCATGGCTATCGATAATGCGTTAACATGGTGCGGACTTATTTGCAAAGGATATTAGTGCACAGTCGCTAATTACGGCATCCTCGATGCTGCAGGCGTTTGAGCAAACCTGATTGCTATTATACCACGCAAACTCAACATGAGGTACTATACTAACAATAATCTTAAGTATGGAGTCCTATTATCGGGCTAAGTAAATGTTAATGTTGACCATATAAGGTATTAAGACGATCTTGAAGGCCCGCGTAAGTATTTAATTTTAATGATATAGGGCTAAATGAAGTGCATTTTGGGTCTTTTTACTCAACACACAATATATTCGTATAGATAAAAATATAGAAAGAGCTAATAGTTCCCTTAAAATGTAGAGAAAACTAAATATTTTCGCAAAAATCTTAAACTTTATGCTTTACATGGCTATCATTTTTTAACTTTACAAAAATGCAGTTAAGAAATATATAATAGGAGTCCAATATTTAAGTTAAATATAGGATTAAATATTGCCTATAAGGCTAGATACAACTAACTAGTATTCAAAGTAAGCGAATGCAATATGACCTTTGATAGCTTGAATTCGTAAACGATGAGCGATCAAAACCTACACTAACTAAACCTACAGCAATGTACCTAATATTATTATTATTATTATTTTTATGGAAAAAGAACAAGGCAAACGAGCGTTCGGGTCACCTGATGATGATCACCGCCGCCCACGACCCCGTGCAGCACCAGAGGAGCTACAGGTGCGTTGCCGGTCTTTGAGGTGGAGATAGATATTTGCATAAATTATTTTATTAAATTATTTAAAACTGTCGTGTGGTGACCTAACATCGACTTAGTGTAAACGCGGCAGTTGTGTGTTCTATTTCCAATTAGGATAAAGATTATTTTAAATCTAGGTAATAACATAAAACGCGGCGTCGAAGTAAGCCTGGCGAAAATTCGGGAACAGGAAACCTAGTATTCAAATACTTCAGTTCTCCACACTCAACCGAATTCTGGAGACATTGTGTATTGAGCGGCGGAATTCAACGCCGTACTTTATCTAGACACCAGAGCGAAGAATTAAAAATATTGAATAAATATTTAATTACCTCGAGTGGGGATTGAAACTACAACCAGTCGCGCTAACACACATATTATTACACACACACACTATATTTTCTTTAAACATAAAATTTAACTTGTAAGCTGTAAATAGGTATAATTAAATATACATATTTAAAAAGAATACTATATTAACATCAACGGAAATGAACTGTAAATATGTATGTATTTATAAATAGGTATTTTTATACTTTCTACATAATAATAACATTTACCACATTCACCGATTTACAGAATTTCCATTTCGATGATTTAAAAGTTTATATATATGACATTCATATCAACATTCGTAACGAATCAACATTCGTTGATCGAGTACAAATAAATTAATAGACATATAAATGTCTAGCGGTACGAGACTAGTGACACGGAAAGGTTTCAGTGGTTCAGCAGATGTTTGGGAATTTGTGATTTTTTTGTAAAAAAAATGGGATTTTTGAAGAAAATAAAGACTTGTCTCTTCAAATTACTAATATTCAAGCAAAATATTCATTAAATATACATTGTGTAGTTGACAAGTAAAGAAATTATCATTTTCGTGTAAAATAAGTAATGGTTATTGAACAAATTTAACTTACATGTAGTTCCAATTACATACCCTCTAATATTACAATAAACATGTTATACATTGCCCGCTTTAACAGCAATAGAGGCTACTTACTCTTAGAATACACGCAGTGTATAATAAATAAAGATAACACAACATTCCCACCTGTATTATGAGGTTATGTCAAACTCAACTCAGTTTGCCGCGCACCGCGACCAGAAAGTGACGTGTCATAGATAAATAATTAAATTTAAAAAGTGCGAAATAAAAAAAATAAATAGTGTCAAAATTTTGTGAATAAGTGTTGTGATATGTTATACGGAGTGATTTTAAGGTATATTTTTATTTTTAAATTAATATTTAGTTAAGGTATTGTTTAAAGTAATTGTTATCTTGACTTTGGTTATTGATGACACGAAACATTTAGAAACCAAGGCTGTAGGAAGTATTGTTTATGCCTTAAGCTGTTTAAAATTATAATTGACTTTTTAATTATTAAAACGCTAGAAAAATCATTTAACCTAAATTCTTAAAACTGAATTAGTCTCGAGATAAAATGTAAATTTTAAACGTCGTTCTGATTTTATTATATGCATAATTATCAATATAATATGTTTATTCCTATTCTTTTAAATTACTTGTGCTAAATTAACACCATATTTTTTTTATATTGAGACATTATCTGTATTAGATCAAAAATAATATTACAATTATAATTATTTCTGAGTTCTTGTATAGAATTTCAGTATGTAATAAACGTTACAGTAATCTTTATTGTGTGAAATATTTTCAAAATATTATGAAATTAGTATATATTTACAAAAAGTTATATTACTATAGTTTTGATGGATAAATTACTCATCACATCCACTTTGAAGCGGGTTTAAATGTTTAATAAGATTAAATAAGTACTTATAAAAAAAAATAATAATAATAAGAAATATTTATATTACCAATATAAAATATTTTTCTTAGCAAGATTCGAAGTCAAAGTCATTGTTTTAATGACACATCCCAACTGTGCCATTGTGGCTTGTGGCACAGGCACAGCACTTTCATTACTTATTTATTTTCACTACTAAATTACATGTTACAATACACAGCTAATAAGTTCCGCCATCAAAAAAAATTGGAATAAACAAAATATTTAATGTTTTTGACGAAAAAAACATGCAGTCGAATTGATATCCTCCTTTTCTTACAGAAGTCGGTTAAAAAAAGTATGAATAATGCATATCAATCACGTTTAGAAGTTTCGCGAATTGGGACCTACCTGGAATTCACCCCAAACGCCAATTACTATAAAAGGTTTTACGACCGAGGAAGGTATTCCTTGGAATTTAACTTAAAATTTGAATTATAATATCGGGCATCGGCCCTTTTTCTCATATATTTCTATGTTTTTTTAGGAACAAATAATCTTATGCTGTATTGACAAATCAGGCTGTTTTTCTTTCTTTGCGGGTGGGTGACTACCTGCTTGGAATTGAAAATTATTTTTAAAAAACTTATTATTCCAACATTATTCTAAGACACTTATTATTCTTACTTTTCACTTATTTAAAACTAAATACTATTCCAGAAATTCGTTTAATACTGACAGAAATGCCCTTGTCTTAGTTGTTTCACGTATGTATATCATTGCCCACATTTAAAGAGGTGGAATGGAAGAATTAGAAGTTAACTACACTACGGCGTCCAACGTCACACATCATCAAAAAACACAAATCTTTTTACATTTCCACAATGACATGGGTGAGATTTAAAGGAATAACTGCATATTGCCGTTTCCAAATAAATCAAGGAGCTTCATTTCATTCATTAAATGCCGACTAAATTTGATTTTCACTCGGTGTAGTGAATTGTTTTCATTTTCTTCCACTCTATGACTTATTTTTATTCTGGTATCCAAATTATCCAAAGAATGCGGCGTTGAGTTCCGCAACTCAACACGCAATACCTCTTTTATTAAGCAGTACGTAGGTGACGAAGTATCTTAACATTAGATTAGGTTCCCTCGGCCTACTTTATCCGGGATACAAAAAAACATTAAAAACTTAAATTCACGCATTACTTCCTCTGTTACTTTCATATAACGCTACTTAAAGGTCGTAGGTTCGATCTTGATCCCTAATTTAATTCATAAAGAAGCTTTACGCTCCGCCGAGCATGACTAAAGTTAGTTAGTTTTCATACGTACGGAGTATAATATGTAAATTTATTATAACTTATTTCTTATATTCACACGTCTTTTGCATTTTCCGTAGGATAGGTAAAGAGAGCAAACTATATTGAAATTACTTTTACCTGCTTTTGCCTGCGTGGTCTAATGAAAATAATTAAGATTTGTGTATGACATATACCACATTCATAGTCCTCGAGGTAACTTTGACCGTAGGTGCGATGGGCTACGTAGAAAAGAAAAACTTCGTGTAATATAGCTTTTTTAAATAAATTATAGTATTTTACAATTCAAAATAGTAGTTCACTAGTTCCTGAGATTAGCGCGTTCAGCCTAACAAACTGTTCTTTATAAGTCGGTAAGCATTTTTGTATTTTTATATAAAACGGTAGGCAGAGAAAATCTACTATCAAGTTTCATTCTCAACTTTTCCTAATGGTAATATGACTGTAGTTAATTCTTCAAAAGAAAATATTGTTATTTGTTTTTGTACAATAAAAACAAAAATAATACTTTAAAATTAACATTAATTGCATTAAACATCTCTCAAATACAAATATGTCGAAGAAACATTAATATAAGTTTTTGTACATCATTTCATACAATACTGTATGTACTTATAACTTTAAAATATCTTCAAAGTGACCTTGCCACAGAGTGTATATTAAAAGTAATCATAATCATTACTTCTATTGTTTTTTATATGGTTTTTTGACGTCCCATCCGGGTTTTAATATCGTTAAATATTTGCAAAAAATAACCAAAATAATATAGTACAAGGCCTAAAGAACTATTTTATTTTATCTAATATTTAGTTTATTATAATTAACATACAGAATGAAGCATTTCAATAACAACACTTTTACAGAATATTCTTTAAAGAAATATATCATCATGGCGCATTAGTTAAAGGATACCCTCTTAGTGTCAGAGAAACATCAAATTGTTATAATCAAAATTGTTTTCATATCGGCGGTTTAGTTAGGTAAATTTCTGCGTTAAGTTCCGCCGGTTAAAATACACTTTTATTATAATAATAGCAAAAGCAGCAATAATAACTAATTTAACAAAATTTTTATAAGATAAAAAAATATCAATGTTTTCTTATTTGTTGAATATTTGTGTTAATATAATTATTACTAGGCTGCCTTCAAGAAATTATACAGTCAAGCCAACGACAGTTTTAGTACACTGCTATTGAGACGTAAAGCAAACTATGTTTTTAGAACTGGAACTGGAGTAATAGTTGCGATTAAGCTAACTCTAAATGGATTTCTAATTTCATTATTGAGGTCGTCGTGGCGCAGTGGGCCGACGTCTGATTGTATTCGTGATGGCTATGGGTTCTATGCCCACACGAGGAAACAAAATATTTACTTATGAAATAAGAAACGGAATCTCTGGTATCGAGGGAAAAAAGCGCGGCGTTGAGTTCCGTCACTCAACACGCAATGCCTCCAGAATTCGGCTAGTGTGTGGGGAAAGAAATGTCTTAAATCTATGTTCCCACATGTGAAGCTAATTTATTTATTTTTTTCATATACATTTACTCTACTCTACACTTTTTGAGTGTCGTAACATTAGGTTCTCTCTGCCTACCCTGAGTGCAGCTGATGCCCGTTCAATTTTTTAAAAAATTTAACGGGATAATAGAGAGATTGGAACCCGCGCCTCGTGGAAACCGTCTGTGTCTCTCTTTCCTAAGTGTGGAATAACACTTTAAACACGTTAAAACATCTCACTTTAGTTAACCTGCGTCAATGTTCGCATTCATTATGCATATTAATATGACATTATTACCTGTTTTGTTTCGCTAGGTGAACATTACGACGCTATTGTTTTTAAACCTTGAAGTGTCTGTACATTGCACTTTTTGACTAGGACTTTATTTGTATTTATATAGATTTTTTTAGTGATACTAAACTCCTGTAATGTCGAGACACTCTGTTTTACACTTATTTCTTTTTTATTTTCCATCTTCATAGTTTCGCTCTGTTTTCCCAAGTTCCCTCTGCCTATCCAGCTAGGTGCAGAATAGCAGCTAAGATATTAAGAACATAGTGTCGAGACACTAGGTTTTCTGCGTTTCGGCCCCGTTTATACACAAACATTGCCTGTTGACTGGCGAAAATGGACGGCTGGTTTTGTTTTGCCAGAATGGAAATAAATAAAAATATTTTATAATTGTATTTTCAATTTGATTTCTGATTCAGAAATAAAAATGTAGAACGTAGCGGAATTTTGAAGTCATGCCTTATTAGAAGAACACATTCAAGCGCTTAAGCCAATTATTTGTTACCACTCCTTAACATACAAAAAAATGTTACGAACATTATAAATAATATATCAAATTTTAATACACAGCAATTACCCTATCTATGACAGAGGATATCTATAGAAATTAACAATCAAGTAATTACATATTGCAGAGGGAACATAGTGTTAATTCACTCCCTTCCCCACGCACCGCCTAATTTATTTCAAGATATTTCGTATGGAGTGGAGTTCAACGCCGCGCTTTGTCTACCAAGACAAGATACGAAAATGATTTAAACATAATCATACCGCGAGTAAGAACCACAGGCTGTCCACAATGTAAAAGACTCTTTAGCTATTCAAAGAGCTCATCTAAGTCCAGCCTTAACGCCAAGTTGTTAGTCTTGTAAGTCATTTAATTGTCCTGGCCTTGGACGTCTAATGAGTAAAAAACATGTGGAACTACCTACATCTATTTCTATTTATTTAATTATGTCTTTAGGTATCTTTTTGCATTTTTGGCGTGATTGAGATAATATTATAAAAGTAAGTAAATAGACTTATTTATATTATATACCTTATTGACATATATGCTACTCTATACTAGTATTGGACTCGCGACTTTGCCTGTGTGGACTATAATTAACTTTATTGTTTCGCGACTCAACGCGGCTAAAAGAGGGTCACGGAATGACTTAACACTACATTTCCTCCATCTACCATATTATATGGGATAAAGCATGCATCTGAAATAAATACACTTAGGTACTTATAGCCCAATATGAAATCTAGTTAATAATCTAATAATAAGATCCATGGGAAACCATATTGTCACGTCAACTGCAATTTTCCCATAATAATAGCCGTAATTGACTATTTTTCAAGGTTTTTAATATAATTGATTACAGTTAGGCATGCCATAATGACATCTTTTATTTTCCAACTTTTCAATCTTCTTTTTTCTATATATTTTTTACGCATTTTACAGATTAAGGTTAAAAGATCATTATCGTTATATCGCTCATTTGACGCAACAATGACGTATTTGCACTTTCAGAAATATTGAAGGACGCAGTAGGTATTTATAAAAAAACCGATAGGTTGCGGGTTCGATTCCCCTTCAAAGAAATGTCTCAAAATGAGAGCGAGTTTCTCTTCTAAATACATTTGTAGTATGAGTCTATAGTGACGCATCACAATGTTCTCTCTCTTGCTACCATATAATTGTTTTTAGCTTTACGCTGTATTCCGAAAATAGAAGGGCAGGCAGAAGGAGCCTTGTATCAAAACCTTACGTTCCACTCGAACTGCCCAATTTTCGAGATATTACATGGTGAGTGGCGTAACTCAACGCCGCAAGTTGGCGTCTTAACAGAGAAAGGATATTAAAGTAATTTATTCTCAATACTAGGATTCGAACCTACAACCATCACGTCTACAGTCACAGAGATAATGAATTACTAAAATTACTTAACTTAAGATAACAAGTTACTTGTTACTTTTAACCTATTGCGTGTAAATTACAGTACAAGCACCATATACGATATGTAATATTTAATTGGTCTCAATCCAGTTCTTGTAACTTTGTAATGAAAATGATTGAATTGATTGATTATGATTGGTTCTAAGTAAATGACTTAAATAACTTAGCTTACTATGGCATTGTTATGTATTAGAAGTTACATATACCTAAACTAATATCGAAAAAAAAATGTGTGTTTGATTGTATAAATCTTAGAGGCATCACACCTTATTGCCAGAGCGAAGAAATGACAATATTAATAAATAATAACTCATTTTCCCGAGTTCGAATTATCAATTTTCAACATCATTTTTCAATTAGTTCCTAAGATTACAGCGTTTATACAAGTTTACTCGTAGCTTCATAACATTAGTACAGAAGAATAAATTTTAGATTGATCGGTCGGGAGAATATGAATTGCGGGGTTGCCTTCTGCCACTCAAGAAAATAACGAAATGGTACAGAAAATGGAGAAGAGAGTGACCAAATACTATGTTTTCCGAGTTCCACCTACAGGAGAAATAAAAATAAATTGATTTGTATAATGTATAGAAAAGCGTTATAGTTAATCAAATGAAAGGCAAAGTCAAAGGTTGTTAAAAGCGTAAAACAACCGACTTAATAATTACTTCATAAAACACAAGAAATAATATAATTTAATAAATAAAAATTGAAGTATATCAAAGGAAAGATAGAATATTTGTATTGAGCACGCGAGGCAGCACCGTGCACCGCCGCAGCGACTAGCGAGGACGAGCGCTTGCACAGCGTGACCGACGACGGCGAACACGTGACTCGAGTACTTAGTAAATATTAAATATGCGTTTCTAGGATTAGTTTTAAATGGAAACTGAAGATCTCTATTCATTATTCTATGCATTTCGAAAATAAGTAGGTAAATTCAACTACGGATATATTATAAAAATATTGTTTGTTGACGACAGACTAGCGCAATGGAACAGCAGAGCTAAGTCTGAGAAATATAAGATTTTTCATAAAATCTCGAATTGTCAGTAAAAAATTAACATTAAAATTAAATTAAATCATCGTGGTTTCTCAGACTACACACGCAAATGTTATAGGTTCAATCCCAGTCTGGGAAATTAAATTTAGGGGAATTTAGGGAAATTAAATTTATGTTGGAAGAAAAGTGACATAACAGAAAATTATAATACATGACGAGTACAAGCAATTTTTACTTTACAAACTATCCATTTTTGTTTTATTTTACAAGTTAGTGGAATTTGAACTCACAATCGTCGCGTGCAGTCAGGCATAACCAATTTTGGTCGCAAGGAGTTCTCCAAAATACACCGCGTCTATTATTTTAGACAACTATTTTAATAGGGTTCCGCGGCTCGGTTTGAAAAATACGATGAAAGATGTCGTCTAAATTCGACAAAATATAGTAATTCTAATATTCACTTATTACTTACTTAATAATAATATTTTAAAATCGAATCCATATAAAAGAATAAGATCAGTTTTTACCCATATTGCAGAATAGGCAGGAAGAACCTGGTATCATGACACTTTATTCATCTAAATTACAATAATACATTGCCTATTACAGTTGAGTAGCGTAACTCAACGCTGAACTTAATCTTAACAAATCAGTGAAATGAAAATAATTCACTCCACCGAGTTGAACTAGAACTCACAGCCATCATATTTTCATCAAACGCTGTTCCACTGCACCATAAAGGTCCAATAGTGGTGGTAAAAATATGCAACAGATAAAACATTTCTAATCGGTAAAAGCATTAGTTCGGAAGGACTTCTATTTCCATTTCATCATTATCAGAGACAGGAAATAAGTTATTTTACGCTACAAAGTCAAGGCTGGCGCATCAACATCAATGGCGTGTGACATTTATTTTTAGAATATATTTTTTACATGCGGGAAACAGATTAAAAACTAATACGAGATTTATTGAAAATGTGAGTTTATTATTTTATTTTTTTATCTGGATTTCAATGAGACTCAAAAATAAAATAGATAATATATAATTAACGAAATTGGCACGCGGACTAGATGTTTTTTATATTATATTTTACTAGCTTTAACGTGCGGTTTAACACTTGAGGTCAGACGAGAAGCCTATTAGCCTATGTTGATATAAATAAATTATCTATAAAGAATGTTCAACGATCGATCACATAAAATTTAACTATATTAATATAAAAATTGCAAAAATTAACCTTAGAATTGGCTTAGCTTTACCTAGAGATTTTATTAGTTTTTACGGAGAAACAAAAAGCTTAAATCGAGACTTGGCTGGTTTTTTTTTCATTATGTTTTGGTGGATAACAGATTGTTTTTTTTCAATTTGAGTCAGTAGTTTCTGAGATTAGCGCCTCCAACCAAACGAACCCTTTAGCATAGTACGAACAGGGCAGAGGATAGAATGTATCAATAAATATAACTGGTGAAATTTCTATCTATTTTTGACATAATACGTGAACCATAACAGAATTGCAGAATAACCAAACTTTTTCCCCAAATAGAAATCGAATACACAACTGTTATACAGTTAAACATGTTTTTTCCATAGAATCATCATAAAATACACTGTCATCGTTTCTTCTAAGATTTCACACTTTAAATGCCATCAATTAGGAACTAACTCTTATATCCTAGGTTTTTAATATGAGACACAATGCCCGTGAAGTTCTCACAGCGTTAAACATTAATATGCTAATGTGTTAAATGGCATTTGGCTGTAGTTCCTCGATCTGGGAATTAATCAATTAACGTATAACGGTTGCTTTCGAATGGAATTTAAATATTCTCGAGACTCTTGCATTGGTTGTAGGTATTTGCTGGGTAGAGAGAGAGAATAAAGTGTTTAGACACTAAAACGAATGGTTAGTTGTATTTAAAATCGGGGAAATAAACTATTTTAATTGAATACAGTGTGTTGTTCTTTTATAATTTAATTTAACATAATTATTCCCCTAAATGGATATTGAACTTACAACCTTGTATAAGGTCAGGCACTGTTCTTTTGAGTATCTAGAAAAGATATAAGTTTAATATTTAGACGAAGGCGAAGTATGTAAATAAAGAAGAATATAATTTAGGTACTTAAATATTTTAAATTTTATTCTTTATCGCTACAATTTAAACGGTCAGCTAATTAAGATTTTGATCAACAAAGAATTTTAATTACTTCCTTTTCGTGAAGAACTTATAAAAGACCCGGAACGGCTGTAACTAAGACAGCTTGCTCTAAACACCACGATGGTCGTGGATTCAAATTCCACTCTCGAATGATAATAATATAAACAATTTTATGACGTTTCACTTTCACTTACAACTTTGTCAAATTAGTCAAATGGAAATAACTATATTTTAACGAAATAAGTAATAATGATTTATAAATGCCTTATAATAAATAGACTAATAAATAATGCTAAATAGACTGACTATTCAACCCATAAAGAATTTCGAACTCGCTCTGGTAAAAAGACAAAGCACAGCTTTGAGTACAAAGTCGGGAACCGCGTGTTACTTACTTAGATTATAATAATATTGTTCTCTAATGTAAATGTACAATATAAGTTTAATTAATAAAAAATGTAATATGAATAACAAAAACACTGGCAAGTGCTATATGCACTACCTATAGACTGGGATCCGACCGTTGAATCCTGCATAAACGAGTTTTCTTAATTAAACCTATATTAATGAATAATACATGATTAGGAGAACAGATTACACCTGGGTTGCCTGGAAGAATCCTGCCGCAATCACCTTTAATTACATTTTTTCGTAACTCGTTTTTGGAGAAAATTGCACCCATACGTTTTTTATATGAATCGCACATCATTTGAAAGATAATCGCATAAGGAATTGGAAAATTAAGGGTTGCCAGCTCTCAGTCTGCCGCAAGTCTAGGGTTGCCTGGTTTTAACATGTCACTAAATGTTAATAATTTGCACTCATGTGTTTTTTTAATGAATTATATATCAAATTAAAGCTTATTTTTTTCTGAACACTATAAAACAGGGTTGCCTGGAAAATTCCTGCCGCAAACAGGGGTTGCCAGCGTTTGAAATATTTAATTCCGGTTCCGTTTGACTATGAGAATAGACGATGAAATGCGCGGTCTGCCTTATGTTTTAAAGTAAAATATTATATAATAGAAGGTCAATCTTAAAATCAATGTTTATTCTAATTGTTCACCTGTTAAATGATGATTTTAATGATATTAAGTACACGCAGAAAACTATTTAAAGATCATAGGGCAGAAGAAATCATCCTTATTTTTCAAGTAAAATAATGAATCTATAATATTGAGTCTTTGCAAAATCTATTTTCTAAATACTAATATTTATTTATTATTTTAAATAACCCTTTTAAAACAACTAAATTATCTAATTAAGTAAATGTTTACAACAAGATTAATATACATACATATACATCATGTTCCCTTAATATAATGAAGGGTGACCATTATTGCGGATATTTTTTTTATTAATTATATTGAAAAATACATTTCAATGAACTCTCTCTCTCTCTCTCTTCGTCCTCTACTTGTTTGATTTGACTTGATTTGATTTTTTCTCACGCAATTTTTAATAATTTGCATAGGAAAGAAATATATATAATAGAATTATAATAAACAAAACTAAGTTAGCATAATAAATTCGAAGAAAATCCGACAGTAATGCCGACTAATAAACGCTATTTACGGTTTATGACCAAGAGTCGGCAAATATCAATTAGTTGGCTATTTTTTACTATAGATAAACATTTTGCGGCGCGATACAAAGCAAACCAAATGCAATAAAATTATTTTCGAAGATGTATTGTTTCTAAATGCAATAAAAGTGCAGATGGCCAAATGAGTTGTTTTTGAGCATATTACTTAGTTACTTACCTTTCGTTTTGGAGTAACGACGTTTTTACTTGACAAAAATGAAGATGTGAAAATGTGATAGAATTTAACAAGGAATCTTTCCAAAAGTGTAAAATTATGTTATTGTTTCGCCAAAAAATGAATTTTAAATACAGTGACATTTTTTTAAATAGTGACACAATGCACGGTTATCATTTACAGTGTTACAAAAAGTTCATTGTTTAAAAACAAAAATATAAAGAAGTATTTTTTAATTATTTTCTAATGCAAAACGTAAGTATACTTTAATGTTTAATATTATATAGTTTAATAAAATGTGACAATTGTGGTCGTGGGAATTGCCTTAGTTTTGATTACACTAAGTTAGGGACGTGAGTGAGTGATTACGCTTTATTATAATTATAAGAACAATTCTTTCAGACCTAAATGCCTTAAAAACTATCAGCGTAGACGGACAAGTTCTTGCTAGCGACATTTTTTTATCTATATTTCTTAATAGTTTTTATTAGTTGAATAGTTTTCATTTACTTTGCAAAAACGTAAATATTCGTACCAAAAAGATGGGCGCCATAGTTCTTTCTACGGATACGGACGGCGTTGTCAAATCAAACAAGCAGAGGGCGAAGAGAGAGAGAGATTGTTTATTGAAATGTAATTTTCCATATTTTCTTAATTAATAAAAAAATATCCGCAGTAATTGTCACCTCTCATTATATTAAGGAAACATGTTGTAATTAATACCTTATAGTAGAT
The DNA here is from genome assembly GCF_056956725.1 of Heliconius melpomene rosina. Taxonomy (NCBI): domain Eukaryota; kingdom Metazoa; phylum Arthropoda; class Insecta; order Lepidoptera; family Nymphalidae; genus Heliconius; species Heliconius melpomene. The sequence goes on from NC_140400.1 coordinate 6,218,148, forward strand.
CGATATTTGTAAACATTTACTTAATTAGATAATTTAGTTGTTTTAAAAGGGTTATTTAAAATAATAAATAAATATTAGTATTTAGAAAATAGATTTTGCAAAGACTCAATATTATAGATTCATTATTTTACTTGAAAAATAAGGATGATTTCTTCTGCCCTATGATCTTTAAATAGTTTTCTGCGTGTACTTAATATCATTAAAATCATCATTTAACAGGTGAACAATTAGAATAAACATTGATTTTAAGATTGACCTTCTATTATATAATATTTTACTTTAAAACATAAGGCAGACCGCGCATTTCATCGTCTATTCTCATAGTCAAACGGAACCGGAATTAAATATTTCAAACGCTGGCAACCCCTGTTTGCGGCAGGAATTTTCCAGGCAACCCTGTTTTATAGTGTTCAGAAAAAAATAAGCTTTAATTTGATATATAATTCATTAAAAAAACACATGAGTGCAAATTATTAACATTTAGTGACATGTTTAAACCAGGCAACCCTAGACTTGCGGCAGACTGAGAGCTGGCAACCCTTAATTTTCCAATTCCTTATGCGATTATCTTTCAAATGATGTGCGATTCATATAAAAAACGTATGGGTGCAATTTTCTCCAAAAACGAGTTACGAAAAAATGTAATTAAAGGTGATTGCGGCAGGATTCTTCCAGGCAACCCAGGTGTAATCTGTTCTACTAATCATGTATTATTCATTAATATAGGTTTAATTAAGAAAACTCGTTTATGCAAGATTCAACGGCCGGATCTCAGGGTACTATTAGAATAATTACGCGACAAGGAAATCTAACGCCTTACCAATGCTACTTACCAACGGAAACTGAATAAAATTTACTTCCTTTTCTTCCAATTTTTTTGCACGTTTAAGCATTATTTAATTTTAATGTTTAAATTGAAACTTTAAAACAATTTAGGTATGAACCTTAACCAAATTATTTTTAAACCTAATAAATACGACGCTGCCGCGCACAGTGCCGCATTAGCTGACTGTACATGCAACAGTTGTGGGTTCAGTTTCCAGAAAAAGGGACCTAGTATTTACTCACTGATAAGGCAAATCACGGAGTTTAGTTCCGCCATTGAAACCGCAATATCACGGAAATATGGCAGTTCGTGATTGGTAGTCAAAGGGGGTGAAGACGGGATTGGAACGTTCGATGCTCTATACGAGAAGCCTAATAAGTGATATTACACTTTCTTCCGGTCAGATCAGACACCTTCCAGCCTGAATGTGGTCAATCCTACATCTAACTAATGATTACATCACACAATCTCTATAAGCATTGAGACATTTTAGTAATTTTGCTCCAACATAAAATAGTTTATTTAAGAAAACTTCTATTCAAACGACAAAATACAACTATTTTTATATTTTTTTTATTACTGACAATATTTTTTTATTACTATCTACACTATTTATTAAGTCGTAAATGACAAGAAGATAAACATAAAATATTAAATAAAAAAATAATAATAATAATGTTGCCAGTTATATAATTTTATTTTTTTCAAATGTACCTAACATTTTATTTTATTACTATTTTTTATATTGTCCCCTTTTAGTACTATACATTTTATTACTTTAGTTAATTTTATTAAAGGTTAAAAAAGTGTATTTCAAAAAAAATAATCCATAAAAAAATGTTATTTACATAAAAAGTATAGTTTATGTTGTGGATATATATGCAATATTAATAATTTATACTTCAAATAATTTATAGACAGTAACTTCATTCATGTGGACTTGATGACCCCTACCATAATGTAATGTAATGATATAAATTAGAATTAAAATTAGAACGTGCTCAGCTGGCTTGGACATGTTGAACGAATGAGTGATGAAAGAATGGCAAAAAAGATTTATGATGGAAAAGTGGGAAGAGAGGTAAGGGGAGACCTGGATTGACCGTCGAAAACACAGTATGAAAGATACTGGAGGAATATCACGTAAAAAGCGTGAGGACCGATGAGGACATGAGGAGGAGGTTATTTTTCATTCAAAGTCCCTGAGCTTAATCTAGAACAAACTCTTTAGTTTTATAATATTAGTACAGAAAGAATTCTCAAACTTCATTCTCAAATCTTTTCATCTATGAAAGGAAATACGGAAGAAAAATAAATGTCTTTGCCAGCAAGTACACGCATTAAGGAGCACGGGTACCAGGATACCATAAAAGTGTAGGAAGCGGTATGTAGTATGTACCTACTACAGTATATTGTATTAAGCGTGCGTGCGATGCGTCATGCACGAACTTTTTTAGGGTTATCTGTGCATTTTTTCTTTTTAACTTATATTTTTTTATTGTGAAGTGATAATTTGAGGCCACCGTCCGACAGCGTTCAGACTATAAACTTGGTAAGTACTCTACTCACCCCGCAATAAATACCTACTATTTACGTGGAACGTTAATGCACCGTGTCCTTTAGTACACAGTGAAGATAATAAATCCATAATATTATCAATGTATATAAATCAATTCATTACACAATTTATTAACTTAAATTATTTCAACAGTTTATACATGATTTTGAAAGACATATTTTAAAAAGATTCATACCTGGTTTTGAGATAAAACGTAGAAACAGCAGCTTACTATAGCAGAATTAAAAATGATTATTAGCAATTTCACGCTTCTTCCTACTTACAGAGTATTCCCCAGAATGGAATGTGTTTACACTAGGTTCCTTCATTCCACAATTTTACCGCCGCCGTCTTTCGACTAATTTTCGAGACATTGCCTCTTGAGTATCAGTGGTCTTTAAATCATAAGTAATCAACAATTTAATTACTTTCAACAATTAAACAAAAAAATGTATATTCTTAGCCTAGACTAGACTCTTATAAAATTTCATCAAGATCATAACTAAATCATATACAAAATTAATATGAAATTTATTCACAACTCAACCCTACATTCTTCACAGTCCACTTGCGCGTGCGCATCGATCGCATCCATCTCGCTCACACGTTGGGCCATTAAAGTCTTTCTCTTTCTCACCTAACTGTGTACGTCTTAGAACAGTGGATATCGGAAAATCATAATATATTATTTAGATATATTTTTTTTCGTCTTTTTTTTTCATTCTTTCTTTTATTGCAATAATGTTACTGTAATTAAAGCCTACGCTCACCTCGACTATCTTCTCTACTCTAATAAATGTAATTTACATAAAAAAATGCATCTTAAATTACATACTTCATTGTGACCTCTAAATCACTACATAAATCAATACACAAAGCAATGTCAAGGACCTAACTCAGTTTTCACTCCTTCAGTTTAGGAGTGAAATTTATAACATACGAAGATATTTATTTTTTATATTATTTTAATATATCTAACTACTTGAATATTTTTTTTTATTTCATCTCTTGTAACTCTCGGAGGACTAAGACCTAGAACCTAGTTGATACTTAAATAGTATAAAATAATATTTCCAACTATATGCCTGTTAACATCATTTATATACCTCGTCTTCATAAGTAAAAAACCCAACTGTATGTTAAAATATTATAAAATTAATAATAAATAAAAAAGGCACTTCTACACTTTTCTTCTATGTCAACAACAGTTAGCTGGCGGGAGTCGGGACCGGCGCTCGCTTTTGGGCGACTCGGTATCGGAAATCCGTGACATGTTATATTAAGCATTCCATTCAACTACAAGTCATTAGGTTCAAATACTGACTACACTAATATAATAAAGCTGAAGAGTTTTTTTGGTTTAACGAGTTAATCTCAGGAACTATTGGTTCAAATTGATTTTTTTTTAATTGGATAGTTTTTGTATATATTACATCACAATAATCGTTTCTTATTATAATTAACTATAGTTAACTCAATGCACCTACGACCAGAGTTGTTTCAGGCATTTAGAATGTGTCACATACATAACTCTTAGTTATTTCTATTTGACCACGCGGGCGAAGCTAGTATTGTGCAAATATAAAATAGCTATCAAGTTTCATGAACTGCATACTAATAATTTCTGTTTAATTTCTTCCTAACAAAACCTTATTTCTAAGTTTAATATATTTAACGTTTCCACTCATATATTAACATATAAATGCGCCATCAGCCTTTGCACCTTAACACCCGGTTACCCGAGATAACCCTGATCGCAGGTATCGTGGGCTACGTAGAAACGTTTAACGTGAAGTAATCCAAAACAAAAAAAACAATTAACGCCATTTAGCACAGTTTATGAGATTTCCGCGTTTAACCAAACAAATTGTTAGGCTTTATAATATTAATATATTATATATAGTATATAGATATAAAGAACTATTATTTTCATTTCAACAACAAGGCTATAGTAGTTTACAGCCATTGTAGCCTTAGAAATGAGTTTCCGGGCTTTGAAGTCACCCCATACGGCCTTGTCCTACCCTAATGTAGATTTTGAATAGGTTCATTTATATTCTGAGCAGCTGTGTCTTACTATACGGTAAAGATTATCACAAGAATGTCAAATAAAAGATTTTAGAGGCAGTTAAGGCACATAGCCTGACTGTAAAAACTACGTTTGTGGATTCGATTCCCATTCAGTATATTTATCTCGGTGTGTATCGTAACGGCGGATGGGTCCGAAGAGCTGAGGATCGAGTGTGGTGGCGAGAATTGGGGAAGGCCTATGTCCAACAGTGGACAAAAGATGGCCGTTGATGATGATGATGATGATGATCAGTTCAGTTCTTAATTTATGGCGTTTCGAGCGTGCCAGTTGAGCACTAATCATTCCGCCAATGTCAGATGATGATGATATCGTAACAATACAAAGCGTGACGTTGATTTCAGCAAGCACGCGAAAATAGGGAATGGAGTTTCTTAAATCTCTTCTGCATACCTTGCTATGCGGGAAAATGCGTGAAGCTACTTTTCGTTAAATCATATGACTAGTCTTTTTTAAAGAAAATAAAACTGAACAAAGTTGAACTGATAAGTTATATTTTATATCTCCATGAAAATTCTTTCTTCTATAGATGCTTCTATGTGATTTCTTCTACACATGTAGTGTTATAGAGTTTAACCCCGCAGTTTTAATCTTGTATCTAAGCTTTTCATTTATCCTGGCGCATGCCGAAACATGCAGTGTCTCTGCATAAAAGAAAAATGGCGTAACGTTTTTCTAGATCTTTTTATTTCATGTAATGCTTTAAATAAATTATAGCAAAAAAATATATAATTAGCACTTAATATTCATGATTTCTATGTTCATTAATGAAAATTAAATATTATCTATTTGTATTTAGCTCATTGTCGTTCGCAAGGCTGTTGTTTTGTGGGCAGTACTGGAAGCTGGTAATCATTCATTTGCAAAGATACATTGTAACACCCACATTTTGAATGTATTATCAAATTCCTATGAAGGTACATTAATTGTATAATATCAATAATCCTTCTCAAATTTATTTTAAATATAATTGTTTCTATGTGGGATTTAAACCCACAATCGTCGTATTTAACCTGGGTCGTATTATAGAAACAAAATTATAGCTTTTGCATTGAATTTTTTGTCTATACCTAAGTTATCTTTGACACCAGTGTTTTGCTAGTAGCTTTATCCGCCTTGGAAACTAAATTAATAGTTAAAAGCTTTTTTGAACAGAATACGACTGTAAGAAGCACAACTTTTATATGTTTACTAGTAGGCAATCTAAGGTTCCATCAGCCATCTTCTAATTTCATCATCAGACCAGCTCGATGGTACCATACACATATACAAGTTACATACAGGTCGAAGGTCAAAATTTTCAGTTTTCAAAACTTTTAACATAATGGTTATAAAACATTAAGCCATAATCTTCTCTTAAAATAGTAAGGATATTTTAACACAATACATTCTCCACTCTCTTAATTCTCCACAATTACTCAAATATTATTATTTAGCGAAATAGTGAAATCGAAAGAATCAGGGTATGACTTAAAAGTTCATAATTGTCGGTCATTTATTACTGTGAAAGTAAATCTGAATAATTACTTATACGTACTTGACTCTAAAGAAAATGAATAAATGTTCGAAAAAAGTGGACCTATACTATTACATAGTATAAAGCTAAAGAGTTTATTTGTACTACTTGTACTAAGGAAGTACTTAACTGTACAGTATGTGCGGTACACTGTCTTTAAGATGCTGGCCATTTAAAAAGAAACAACGTAATTAAACGCTGTTTAGCGCTAAAATAGAAAAAAAATAACAAAATTATAAAAAAATGTCGTGAAATTAATCATTTTATGAAAGGGTTGACGTTGGTGGGTTGGTTGGGAAACTACATAGTAAAAGTAAAAAAAAACATAATAATTTCAACATTATTTTTTATCGACAAATAAGTAATAAGGAAAATGAATAAGAAAATATGTATAATAACAGGAAAATTCAAAACTACACGACCTTGCTGTACCTAAAAGACGGCGCCGTTTATTACTAACTATTTCGAAATACTATCATACATATTTTCCAGTAAAAAAGGAAGATATGTAAAGCTTACTAGTGGATCTATTACAATATATACTATCATTACAGACAATATCCTAAAGTATACTTAGTATTTTCGTTTAACAAAGTATATAGCCCAAGATCCCAGAGCTGCCAGACCTAAGTCATTTTAGCAAAGCTGAAATTTTTAGGATTAATAGTCTAATATATAGGGGGCCCTGGGATATCGATCTAATATACCTACGCGATTAAACAGTTTCATATAATTTCATTCAAGTAATGTAAAAATCATAAAAACCGAAGCTTTTACTTTCCAAACACAAACACATGGCCTGCTTGTAAAGGCTAGAGTTGTAGGTACGATTCCCACTCCGAGAATGAATTAATTTCATTTTCCTTCTGGTACTTATACAAACCGCCACTCAACACGCCATGTTTCGAGAGTATGGCGGAAATTGGGATCACAACTATCTTAACACCTTTGCCTCTTTCTCCGCCTATCTCCGCCTATCATATACAGGTATAGCGTAAACAAAAAAAACTAAAAAAAAACCGTAAATAACAAAAATACATAGTAAGTTTGAAGTCAATTTAATTCTATTTTAGTATCCATAAGCACAATAGTATCACAATGACATAGTTGCTTAAGCACGACGTTAAAGTAGGTTGAAATGTTACTTATTGAAAGATAAAATCACCTAGTGTGACTTGATGATGCATACAAAGTGTTCCGTACCGTTAATAATACTATAATCATAATTTAAATTTCTTACTAACAATAATTTATTTCTTTGTTAGCTTCACGCTATATCCCGCATATAGCGGGATAGGCGGAAACAACTAAGACATTTCTTTAATATTATCTATTTCCCTCAAAATACGCAATACATATATTTCACTTAAGTGAAGTGCAATCACATGTTTAATGAGCACAAATATATTATATGCACATTGCACATGCATATGATACTTTGTTTTTCTTTCTTTCAGCTTCACGCTATATCACACAGCAGGGTAGGCAGAGGGAACCTTGTATTAAGACACTCCGTTCCCCATTTTCTACCTACTCCTGGAGGCAGTGCGTGCTGAGTGGCGAAAACCAAGGAATAACGCTTTTGCCTTGGTACCAGAGCTAAAAAATTAAAATATTAACAAATAATAATTGAATCCCCTGGGTGGGAACCAACAACCGTCGCGTAACCACATATAAAGTATGCTATGAATTATGTCGCATACAAATGCATGCAAAAGACACAAAATGCTATCTTTCTTACTCATTTCAGTAAAGTGGTCATTAAGAAACTTTGTTTCATATAAGTGCTTGGCTTTCTTATGATCCGGTGAAGATATTTTATTTCAGGCAAAGGGAACCTAGTGTTAAGACACTCCGTTACCCACTTTCTGCGGAATTCTGGAGACATTGCGTGTTGAGTGGCAGAACTGAGCGCCGCGCTTTGCCTCGACACCAGAGCGAAGAAATGGAAATATAAGCGTAAATAAATATTTCACTTCCTCGAGTGGGGATCGAACCCACAACTCTCCTCCTCTTATAAAATTAGTATTATTTGCTAACCTGATTTACTAAGTAAATGTGTTATTAAATTAAGCTATAGATACCACCTATAGGTATAGGTGGATTTATTGGATATATCGATAGGCCTGATTAAAGTCGATTATGACTATCCTTGACAAGCGTAGCGACCTCGTGTGTAGTGAGGAATTGGAGCATGCTGTGCTGCAGTTCATAATGAGATATAACCATTTCGTTACTCTTTCTTATTAGCCATACTTGTTATTTATTTGTTCTTTCTTTGTATGTAATTATAGTCAAATTTATTAGTAACTCTAATAATTAGGCTAATTAATTATTATATTATTAAAGATACAAGACATTTCAAATATATTTCCTAAAGACAAATTTAATAAAAATGGAAATAGAATGGAAATAACTATCATCTCTCTTTAGTTTCTGTATATATTATAGTGGAAAATAAAAAAATCCTCAATTTATCCACTAAATACAGTAACTCTTCAAAATATCTAACATTAACAGTTCCACCGTAACATAAAAATCCATCCGTGACTGTAGCATACATTGTGAACTAATTCAATAGACATCTAATTATACACTGTCGTATCAATCGTGAAATGAGGAATAGATCGCGTGCTGATTCAAACCTGCGATCATTTAAATACAATTCCATGCTTAACCGACTTAATAATTAAGAAATAATGTTTAGTTAAATTTAATTTAGTCGATTTAGATTTACCTACATTTTTGTCATAGAAAAAGATTAACATAATGTATATTATGTATGGTTTATAAATTGGAAAATATTTATTGAGAAAGACCAAGATTGTTTGTGTGGTGACAGTCGACAGGTTGTTTCGTTGCGTCGAGGGAATGTGAGACGAAAAAATGACAAAATATTTATGAAGTACCACTTACCTAAGAGTCAGAGGTAAATAGGCAAGTAGTAATTAGACAAGGAGAGACCTCGGTTAATCTTCGAGAACATAGTATAGATGATGCTTTAAGAATGATACGTAAAAAGTATGGGGGGACCGTAGCGTTTGGCTCTCTGTTTTCTCTACTAGGAAAATATTACTAATATTATCAAAAGTCCCATGATACAATATCTATTTAAGAAATGCTGGGGCATTTTCTACTACCCAATACGAAGGTACGATAAAGAAAATGGAGACTCATGATTAGGGTTTTTTGCTTCAAGATACACAAAAATTACACCACTAAGTATTTTAGGAAACGACTTGAATGCACACAATATTGTATTCGATAAAGAAATTATCGCCGCATTCCAGAGCCGAGCCACCATCACGGTAACGTTGCTATGAAACTGAGTAATAAATAACAAGTGCTTTAGTTTTAGCGATTATTATAAATATAGAAAAAACTGTTTATACAGTATTTGAGGGCATCATGGTGCAGCGGCACAAGGGTGTGACTGCTGACGGTTGTGGGTTCGATCCCCACTTGAGGAAATGAAATATTTATTTACGTTTATATTTTCATTTCTTCGCTCTGGTGTCTAGGCAAAGAGCAGCGTTGAGTTCTGCCACTCAACACGCAATGCTTCAAAAATTTGGGGGAAAGTGTGGAACTGAGTGTATTAACACTAGGTTCCCTCTGCCTACCCTGCTATGTGCGAGATACAGGGTGAAGCTAATTTATTTTATTTTAAAACATATAATTACCTTCCGAATAATATTGACGAAATTACGAAACTTGATGGTATCTTTTTAATGAGCAACGTGACAATTACTCAAGTGTTGTTTGTGTCTGATTACAAATATTATCAGTGTAGATACATCGTTTACACCGATCTTGTAATGTTTTAATATTAGCGATTATATGTACCTACCTACAGGTGTGTTAGCGATAAGTTTAAAAGTATTTGGTTTCAAATACATATTTCTTACGAATAACATAAATTAAAATATCTTTATTTTTGGATAGGTTATTTAATTTAAGAAAAACTTTTTTTTTTACTTTTCAATTGTTTTATTTATATAATTCGCATATTTCTAAATTATTAAAAAAACCAGAGCAAAATCACTTCTGAGCGGGCTCGCTTTACTTTAAGTTAAAAATAAAAGTTATACAGTTTAAAAAAAATAACACGCTTGTATTGTGGACTAAGAAGTATGTATTCGGTCCAATAAATGATGTGAGCCCCAACCAAAATATAGTACTCTTTCAAGTCGACCTAATAAATGAATATAAAAAAGTTATTTAAATAAATAATCGTAATTTCCTTATTAAAATACATATACAAACTGCCCAGTAAGTCTCAATACTTTTTATTCTAGAAAAAAAAAACACTTATCTTTCAACAATGAACAATAAAAGAAATTCTTAGAAGCCAGAATAAAAAAGCTAGTCATAATTAAATAAATAATTAGTCACTATCTCGAATGTCGTAAACTCGTGTATAACCGCTACATACGAGTATGTATTGTTACAGATACCGCTGGTACAACGTGAAGTGGACTAACGGAGTGGAATTATAGTGATTATAATATAGAAAGATATTGTGAGTTTGTTGAAATTTTACATAAAAAATTTGAATATAGCTGAAATCGAACCTACGTCCCTTGACGCTTGGGTGTATCCTTTTCCTTATTAAGTGCTTATAAGGAATTTCTATTTGTACACCTACACTTGTTGCAAATTGTATTTTAAACACCAATTGATGTATTTGTTGCCGGCTTTTCTCATCAGATGGCTTCCTAGCCGGTGTATTGGAAGCTTCCTGTATGACTGACACGTCTGACATTTTTAGGTAATATGACTATTAAAGAATTCTTATAATGGCCTAATTGAATAAATAATATTTTAACTCCATTCTTTAGATTGATAAAAAAAATGTTGAAAAAAGGCAACTTTTGAGATTGACCATTCTTTTTGACTTAATAATAATTGTAAAATACTTAGTTATACAAAATTTCGTGAAAATATTGCTTATTGCCACACCCAAGTCATGAGTAAAAATTTTGCTATATTCTAATTTTATATGCAATTTCAGATATTAAATTGTCAAAGTGAAGTGTAATAGAAGTGTATGAGTGTAAAGTGTAACGTGTATAATGTGTGCGGAGTATGAGTGATACTCAGCATAAAACCTGCGTGAGGGTTAACTCCGCTGACGACGAGGAACGGGACGAGGTTGACCATGAATTGCCGAAGAAAAACCCGTTTGTTAGGGTAAGTTTTGTTCTAAATTTAATATACAATGGTTGTAAGGTCGATCGGCACTTGTAGAATAAATTGTATTATTTTCCCTCTCTGATTCAAACACAAATTCTTATTTTAAATAAGGATACCTAATGCCAAGAGTTAAAAAAAACAAGTAGGTCTATATATTTAATTTTTTGATACAATAATACAATTATTAAAATTGATTTACATTTTGAAGGCACAAGGCATTTAATTATTAAAATTGATTTAGATTTAAATTTTTGAAATAAGGCAGGTTTGATCCCTAAGTAAGTCAAGAATTTATTATTATTATTGTAGCTTATATTAAAAAAATAAATACTTTTATACATAAATATTTCAAGCTAAGTGGTATGTCAGTAGATTCGCTTTGCCAAAACTGGCATTTACATAAATAAGTAAAGAATAATATCACAAGATTTCAGTTATAATGTCAAATGAATATTGTATACCGCCATACTTTAAGCTCAGGTTATTGCTCTACATACGTTTTTGTTGACACAGACAGACGCGCAAACATTGTAATTCGCTTTATGAGAACTGTATTGCATTATACTCGTCGTTCATAATTTGTAAAATTTTAAGGCTTTGTGACAAATCCCTGACTTGCAAATAATATCAAAAACTGGAGATAATGAAAGGAAATATTGAAATAAATAAGTAAATGAAATTTGGCATGTTGGTAACTTACGAAGTGTAGAGAAGAGCAGAACGAAAGGATTTTTGTAAATGTAATGAAATCTGGAAAATACGAGGTTTTCCAGTATACGTCACAAAGTCCACGCAAACAAATTCGCGTGCGACGACTTGTTTACAGATAAACCTTTACAATATATTTAATTAATAAGCGTAAAAATGATAAACACATTAGAAATTCATTAAAAACCCACTACTTGAGTTAAACGCATATTTTTCCAATGAAAAACAGCAATTAAGTATGATAAAATGATGATTCTTATAACACGTATGTACGCCTACCTGTTTACTACCTACACTGATTCATAGAAAGCAACTCGAGATTACTCTACTATGCATGTGGGTATTTAAAGAATGCTTTCATTAAGAAAATATCTTTTTTCAATCATTATATGTTCTATAACGTTATAAGATAATTTTGTGTCCGTCCGTCTGTTCGTCCGTCCGTCCGTCCGTCTGACACGAGCTTTTATCTCAGGAATGCTTGGAGATATTTAGTTGCATTCAAACCACATACTCAGGTCTATGGTCCCTTGATTTCTTGAAAAAATTGTATTGCACGTGACAGTATCTTAAAATTATAATAATTTTCATGATTACCTCCTTTTACTATATACAACATCAATTATTAATTACTTAAATATAAGTATTTTATTTATGGAAATAAATAAATAAATCCTAATACACGCGTAAAAGAATTATGGCATATTTATGCACAAAACGTATGGCTTATTTGTCAGAGCGCTTCTAGGCGTTCCAGAGACCCGAGTTCTAATCCCGTTACATTAATTTTTTTTATACATTTTCTGAAAATTTTCATTTCATACGATGTATGTTCATGTGATTTTTGCAAGTAGACTAAAACAATAATAGAAAATTTTGTATGTATTAATAATTATACTCGTATACTCATTATATCGCTATATAAGCGAGCAAACCCCCGAGGACAAATACTAATTTAAAATAAAAGTTTCTAAGCCACTCCTTCCAGGAAACAAAGCGGAAACAACACTTTTATACATCGTGTTGATTCAACAAGTACTCGTACTGGCCACTCTTCCTGCTGTTGAAAAGAAAAGTAACATACCTACCACTTTTTATAAGATTGTATCTTTATATGTTCATATTGCGTGAAAGTAATATTTTAGTAAAAGCTAGACACGTTTCCGCGTTTTACTAGTTAATAATTTGTACAATATTTCCAAGTACTTTATCATATTTTTCCGTACCTCACTTTCTTCTCGTTATTGGATTTAAAGTAAACTTATATATTTAACAAAGAACCTATCTTTAAAAACCAACCGACTGCGAGGCGGACTCGCGCACGAACTGTTCCGTATGAAAAACGACCAAAAATTCACTTTGATTGTATGTTTTGTTCTGTTTTTAGCATTTCTTGTTATGGCGGCAACAAAAGTTCGTCATCTTTGAAATTTTTAAGTGTCTAGGTATCGCTATTCTTGAGACACAGCCTGGTGATAGATAGACATATAAAGAGCAGTCTCAGTTATAGGGTCCCATTTGGGTATGGAACCCTAAAAGTGACTATGAACCCAGCAATTCCGCGGAAAGAGGAGTGTCTATACACTTCTTTTCCTCTGACTACCTGGCTATATGGAAAAGGCATGAAACTGCTGTAAAAACAAGTAATAATCAAACAAAATTTCACCATATCAAATAAAGACTTTATCGCTATCCACAGACAACATAAACTGTTTATGATGATACTAACAATAAATATAAAATGTTATGTCGCCCGTCCGTCCGTCCGTTTACTAGAAAGCGGGAAGTCTCCCACGGTAACACGGTAAGAACAATGGAGTATAACAAATAACTTATTTACACAAACAAACATATATAGGTGCTTTCTCTATATATCTTTATATGCTTGGTGTGAATTTTAGACTGCATACGATAGTTGCAATTTCGATTCTATGGAACGATAATAAAATAAAACGTAATTTTAATTATATCGATTTTTATAGTTGCTTCTCACGTGTGCGACTGTAACCGCGACGGTTGTAGATTCGATTCCTACTCGGGGGAATGAAATATTTTAATTACCTCGCTCTGGTAAGAAGGCAAAACGCGACATTGAGTTCCTCCACTCAACACGTAATGCGTCGAAAATTCGTCGGAAAGTGGAGAACGGAAGTGTCTTAATGGGAATGGAGTAGCACTAGGTTCCCAAGTTTCCTCTGCCTACCTTTCAACATAAAAATACAGTATGAAATTAAAAAAATAAATTATTTACGAGGAAAATCATCACATTTATCATAGTTACAATTCACTTATGCTAGATACACCCAAGTTTTTGCTAAGTTACTTAATATTTTTTCGCCGTTTACAGCTAAGCGACAATCTTGGCACATAACCGGTGTACCTCAAGTACCTACAGAAATCTAACTTATTCTCTTTTTCTTTTTCTGGTAAGAAGAAAGAACACTACGTTGAGTTCCTACACTCAACTCGTAACACTGAAATATTGGGCGGTGCGTGCCTAATAAAGTGTCTAACACACACACGCACAGTCTCGCTGACACCAGGTTTTCTCTGCCTGACCTGCTAAAAAGTAAAAAATATAGTTCACGAGGAAAATCATCACATTTACCGGTATACCTTAAGTGTACATACTGGAGTCTGTACTCTGTGGCCGGTAGCCGGTAGTCTGTAGGGCAACGTTTTTGCGGGTTCGACGTCCGAGATAAATGAGGTTGCATTGATGATTATATAGATTGCTTAAGCAGAGAGAGCTTGAATATTTTTCATTCATTTGAAAAAAGGCTGGCTAGTAGGTGTTTGTATAAATAATTTAATTGACTTGTATTTTATTATTATAAAATAATTTTGTGTGTGCTAATTAACGTTTGTCCTTTTAAAAATATATTTGTGTCTTTTTTCATTATCTTTTTCAGATATTATATTATTTCATCTTATCTTATAGTTCTCTTCAGGTTCTCGTACCAAAGGACGAACCTTATTACCAAGATTACGCAATCCGTCCGTCTATTTCTGTCTGTCCGAGCCAGTGACAGTTGAGTCAATATAATTATTTGTATTATATAGATTTCGTAATATAATCATAAATGTCTCTGAGAGTGCATTTCAAAATTCATCACACGGTATATTTTAGTATAGTCTTTACATAAAATTATTGAAAAAACACATTTCTTTTTTCATTTTTTCACTATACCTATAATATTATTTAATGCAAAAAAACACCAAAAAATACCAATGTTTTAATACATCAGACGCTCTGTTCGCAGCTACTCTGCGAATCGCGCGATTCATTCACGTTTGAATTTATTCGTTTATAGTTTGACCCCGATACATTTTGCAAGAACCAAGCCTTAAACACCTGTTGCGTTCGGAAAAGACCTAATAACCGTACTATTATATATGAAAATATATCTTAATATTATGTCTATAAAGACGATTCTTTAATGTATTAGTTAATTTCATATACTATTATGATTTAAGAAGAGAATGATGTAAAAAGTAAATTGTTAAACTAATTGATGTTGCTATTTAGTTAGTAATATATTCCTTTTTTTTGTTTATTTTTAGCTGTATCCCGCATATAACAGTATAGACAGAGGGAACTTAGTGTTAAGACAGTTCTTTCGTCTCGTTTCGCCCAATTTTCGAGCGTTGATTGGTGGTGGATTCACGCGGTACGTTGAGTTCCCTTGACTTGAAATGCAATGTAACTAGGACGGACACTGGAAAATCGAATGTCTTAACACTTAGTTTTCCCGCCTACGCCTCCGATATGTGGAATACAACGTGAAGTCAAAAAGTTAATAATTATAGTCTAACTACTAGATATTAAATCTTCTTCGACAAGTATATTACATCGAAAACTAGCGCCTGTTAAAAAATAATAGCAAAAGGTTAAAACTGCTAAACTAGTATATAGAATGCGAAAGGCCAAGATATAACCATATTCTGCATGTTACTTATAAAATAATGACTAACTTATAGTTTAACTTTAAAAAAATGTACCATAGAGCATGCTTAAAAGATGCAAAGCTTCAATCAAAAGTTCTAACATATAGATAATATATCCTTTGATATATTATCTATATGTTAGATAATATGCCTTTATAAATATATAATTATTTAGTTTTAGTATTTATATAAATATGACTTCCATTTTTGGTGCGTTAACTTTTTTCCTTATTTCTCTACGAATACTTATTCTATTAATATTAGTAAGATATTAATTAACTAAGTATTATATTGTATATGAAACATTATCGGATAGTAATAATTATAAAAATATTTCATTTCATCCATGTGAGACGAAGATTCAGATCTAGCTTCCTTAATGACCGAGCTGTTAAGGCGAAGCTAGTTTTAACCATTTTTTTATTTTTATTGGATTGCATTGACATTGAGGCCACGTAGCCACTTGACAGACCAGCGGAAACGCACTGGTGCACGTCGCCTTGAGAGGACACCCTATCAGTGCGCTTTTGTATGGTGCACGAGGAGTAGCTGCGAACAAGCCTTCCATCGTTGATCCCCTTTGTGTTATAAACTCCAGTGCCATTTGGCTCTCCGTTTTCTATGGTTACCCCACCAGGGATACAGCTTGAGAAGCTATGTATATATGTATTGAGATCGTCGTGGCAGAGCGGCACACTCTCGGACGTAACCGTTGTGTGTTTGATTCCCATTCGAGGGAATGAATTATTTTCATTTCTTCGCTCTAGTAAGAAGAGAGAGTTGCTTCAAAAGGAGTGTTTGAACATATTAGATTTAAATAATAAAAATTGAAAAACTCTACGTTTCTTAATCCTATTAATATTATACTTACATACATACATAGCTTCACGCTTTATCCCTAGCGGGGTAGTCAGAGAGAACGGAGCGCCAAACTCTATGATCTCTACATATTATAAATGTGAAAATTTGAGAGGAAAGCTGTTTGTTCTGCTTTTATGCAAAAACTACTGAACTGGAGTTGGAGATGAAACCTTACAGTAATATAGCTTATAGGCTACAATTTAAGTAAACATTTTTTATAATTTACTTTTAATATAACGACAAATTTAAGCCGGCGAAGCCGCGTTTATGTCGCTACTTCATTATATTGCTAAGAAAAACAGGAATCTAACAAGGCAAGGACCTTTCATTAGATTGTAATTTATATTACGATTCCATAGATATATTGCATCGCGCTCAGTGCGGTGCAACGCAACGGTGCGGCTTCGGTCAGATGCACTCTGAGCTTCCGCCTTGACCGACGCGCTGTAGAGCTTTAAGCGACAGTGCTATATTACATTTATTATGTAAAATGTATTATTATATTTATGTTCTATTTTTTTTAGCACGCTGTATCCCGCATATAGCTTGGTAAGCAGAGGTAGCGCATCCTTTCCCTACTTTCCGATTAATCTTCAATTCTCGAGATATTGACTCTATCGTTTTATTATGTTACCAAAGCGAACCCAGAATCGTCACGCTTGTAATTAGACGCCGTGCCACTGAGCTACATCGGCCTCATAATATGTTCTATTTATTTTGAATATATTTTTCTTATTAAAAGAATATTTCAAATACAATGTTGTGTATTTACATTATCTACTTTAATAATTGTATATTTGACTGATTTAACTGTGTTTCATCGAAAGTAACACAAAAATTTTATTTAAGGTAGAGTTTAATTTATCCTTATTTAATAGGACAACTTGCTATTAAGTTCGCTTGAGGCTAGTGGCGTGAATATAATCTTGCTAAAATCAACATTTTAAATTGTATTTTAGCACAATATATTAATATATATTTCCAAATAATACACAATCTATAGCAAAACCAAAGCAACTAAGTAAATAACATTGCAAAATAATAGTCACCTTAACAACGTCTCCCTACTCGAAGCATCAGACCAAACGCCGCACTCTACCGACACTCGCGTGAAAGACGCACGCGTATATCGAAAATTATAACGAAATATCTATGAAAACATAAAAACGCGGTATTTTTTATGTGTTTGTGACAGTATTTGCTTCTATTATCACAGGTTCGAATTAGATTATTAGAAATTAAAAGGCGGGCAACTGTCAGATTGACGTTTCGTTTTTTTTTTTTTTTCATTTTTATATGTGCTCTTTTCTTTTGGTGTCAGTGACATAAATTATGAATTCCAATATGGTATTTAGTGTAGTTTAATTGTGAACATGGTAATTATTTTTTTTATTACGATTACTTAAGTGTGTTTAATTTTATTTAAAACTTAATACATAATTACTTACAATATTTTTTTATTTAATTTATGCTACATTAGAACGCATGTAACCTTTTGACTAAGCAATTAAAAATTGAATTTATTTAATTAATAATTGTATGTTCTTATGAATTAAAATTAATGAAGCGGTTGTAAGCAAAAGCTTTTATATAATAGTGGTGAATCAACAGTTATTTCCGCTTATAGAAAGTCCTTCGTCAAATCAAACAATAAATGCCGTTTTAGAATCATAAACTTGAAAGCGTTAGTTGAAAAAAATAGATTATTTGTATTAAATTGTAAATTTATTAATCTAAGTAATTTTTATATATTAATTAGGTATATCATTTTTTTTAAATCATCCCGCACTCGACTTACCATATTTTACTAACATTATTTTAATTTTACTTTTCGTTAATTAGTTTATGACTATAAAAAGTAGAACTTTTTGAGAAACTTGCTTAATTTCGAAAAGATGAAGTCATTGTACAGTTTCTTCCGCGCCAAATATAGATACATAATTTACTTGTCTTACTTTTCTTATAAAATGACTATGTACCCTTATTTTTTATTTTTATAATATGTATTAATGATTAAAAAAACATGTATGCATCGTCTTTAAAAACCACCACCAAAAGTTAACTATTTAAAAAAGTACATTGTAATAGATACTATTTATATGATAAAAATATTATACACAATGTTTTTTAAAGAAAATAAAGAACAAAGTGATCTTTCCCACATCTTTATATATAAAATCGAAAGGTCACTCACTCATCACGAAATCTCAGAAACTACAAGTGCTAGGAATCTCAAATTTTGCATAGGAGTTACTTATAGGACGTAGGTGCTCACTAAGACGGGAATTTGCAATATACGACTTATAAGGGGTTGTTTTTGGGGTCGAAAGTTTGTATGAAACTTCGTTACTACAAATGCTAGGAGCCTCAAATTTTGCATAGACGTCACTAGGACGTAGTCATGGAGACAGAAATTAATAATAACATAGTTCACGCGGGTGAAACCGCCAACGGGCCGCTAGTTCTATATATTAGTTACTTACAAATTACAGTACACTTATATTTAAGAGGCTAGTGTCACAGTCACAGGTCATACTGCCTTTTCACATATTCAAACACTCGGTATCATTAATAAATGATATTCAACACTTGTCTGAAAAATGAATAGCTTTAACCTTCTACCTTTTTTAAATTAATAAAACCATTCAAATCATTAATCTTGACAGTTACTTCGGAACTGTACTTTCTTAAGGCTTTTTTCTTGTTTATTGCAGTTTATTTACTTTTACGTGCTTTCTTTTTGTGAATGCAATAAAATTTTCATTTTAAAATCTTTAGTTGGATGATGATATTTTCATGTCGCTTTCTTATTCTTTTTCTGATTCATAAACCTTTATATTCTACTGTTTTAAGGATTTGGGTAAGCAGGGAGATAGAGATGATAAATAACAATTATGTAATTTCCACTAACTTGACAGCACAATATAGTATTTCTTGATAAATGTACTATTCATCACAAAAAAGTACATATACGAGTACCTATATTATAATTACTGCAATTAGGTAAATTCAAATCTATAACATACGCCTTCTATCTTAATTATTCCAACTACATGATACAGTTTTAAATATTTGCTCCTGATATGATCTTAATGTATGTAAATAAAATTAGCGAGGTATATTATTTAAATATCACTTTCTTACAATTTCTCCTTATGTTTATATCAGATTGACCAATTATTTTGACTTTTATAACAGATTATGTACACATTTAATAATTCATTGAAAGTTCTAACATGACGTCGTCATGGTAAATTGGATATAGAAGTTGTGAATTCGAAACCAATTATTTAAATATTTCTTATCTATACTTAGGAAGGTGAAGAGTTTATTTTGTAGCTCGCTAATATCGGGAACTTCCTGAAAAAATCTATATACCTTAGTGTTAGCCACGGTTTGTTTTTATGGACGGCTCTATAGTCTATTGTGTCAATCCTCCCTTAGAATGTTTCATATCATCGTATAGATATCATAAAAAACTCTTAATTATTTCCATTTTACTACAGGGACAAAGCCGCATGTAAAAATAGTTATTTAATATAATTGCATATAATAAAAGACAGTGTAAAAGTTATTGTATAATATAATATAATAGAATGATTATAAAAAAATCCATTAATTTATTTCTAAGAAGCAATCAATCATCTGTTTTATGATTATAACATTTTATTACTTTTTTTACTTGAACACGAACTACGCAAGTTTTCTTATTCCTCACGTAGTTAGGTACTTATTTACTTTTTTATGGATGTGTTATAATTAACTTTTATAAAATCGTATTATTCTTATAAATAAAGTAAATAAGAAATTATGTAATACGCTAGTAAATAGTGATGTTTTAAATTTTTACAATATTTCAATGTCACCAGCTTAATTTTGTTAATTGCAAAGCTTTATGTATCGCCCCTTTCTTTGTTTAGATTCGGGACTGGATTTTAGTATCATAATAAATGTATAAACCATCGAGACCAAAATGAAACAACATTCATAATTTATGGCACTATGCCAACGAGTATCTACCACAAAAATTAATTAGCAAATAATTCATATTATTATCAGAATTATTATATAAGCTTTAAAAAACCCTTACAAATTTGATTGGTCAGGAATAGAACCTGTGATTTGGTAGAAGCAAATACTTATATTAATAGTGATATTTTTGATACAAAATTTCCAGTGTTTCTCAGTGTTGTGATGTGATAACATTTCCCAACTTAGTGATCTTGTAAAAATGATGAAAATGGCATCGGTTATAATGGTAAGTTTAACTATATTGCTATATCGATTTTAATTTCTTAACGCCGCACTTTGCCTCGTTATCGTAGTTTTCATTAGATCTGTTTTTAAAGATTTTTTTACTGTTTCTTAAATTGGTGAGACCAGTCGTGTCTCAAGAGCGCGAGAGTGTGACTGTAAACACTTTAGGTTGTGAATTCGATTCCCACTCGAGGAAATTAAATATTTAATATTTTCATTTCTTCGCTCTGGTGTCGAGGCAAAATGCGGCGTTGAGTCGGCGCCATTCGACGCGAAATGTCTCCGGAATTCGACAGAAGTCGGGGATCGCAGTGCCTTAACATTAGGTTCCCTCTGCGTCCTCGGCTATATGTGGGATACAGTGTGAAGCTGAAAAAAAATGTTTCCCTAAATAGATAAAAACCACAAAACTGTAATATTACAATATTAATTTTGGATTATAATATAAAAAAAGTCTTTTTTTAATTGTACAACGTAATATTCATGACTTAAATATCTACCGGTAGAAATTAAACTAAATTATTATATTTTTTTATCTACAAGCAGAAAACTAATGCACAAACGTACGGTCAAACTTTTTACACATTGATATATCTATATCTAAATTGCTTAGAATAAATCCCGCGTACTCGTTCCTAATAGAGGCAAGATTGTGGAAGGCCTCGTTTCCTGTTTATATAAATAAATACTGTCGTTGAACTTTAGCTGCAAACTGTGGAGTCGTTGATGATCTGATTTTTCTTTGTATTTCACTGTAGAGGACGCTGGTTCAAGTCTCGATCTAAAAAATCTTTTTTATGTCTATGTTGTATCTTCAAAATTGATCTAATTAATATACAAATAATTAATATTGATAATGAGAAGAAGAAAGACATTGTGCGCCGTTGACTTCTGCTACTCAACACGCAATGTCTTCAAAATTCAGAGGATAATAGGATACGTGTGGGAAAAGTGTGTTAACACTTCCGGATTACAGGTTCCCTTTGCGTACCCTGCCATATACGGAATACATCGTGAAGCTAAAAAAAAAACAAAAAAAAATTATTACCAATCCTCTCCACAGATTCACAGAGCAATGCACTCTATTGCATAATGTGTGAGCGGCATCGATTTATAGCGAGGTTCCTGCCCAGGCCTGGACCAGACCAGTTTAGTTAATTTGCTGACTTACAGACATTCTACATTGCTAATGACATCTCGATAAGACAGCAATAAATATAAGAGTAATGGTGAATGTACTGTAGATACTGTAAGTACACGTTGGTTATGGGTTCAAATCGGCCTTGATCAAATGTTGATATTTGAAGTATTTTTTTTACTTTACTAAATGCTTCATAATGTAGAAAAAAAGGCAAAGAGAGCCAAATTTTTCTGTGTTGTTTTTAGTAAATTTGAGACGTTCCGTATGGGGACGTCAAAATCTTGTCAAAATTGGAAAATGAAAATAATTCATCTCCCAATTGGAAAGCGAATCCACAACCACCGTGTTTACATTGAGATGCTGTCTTCTGTTATTTTACTGTTTAGGTTAAACTACATAAGAGTTAAGTTCCACTTTTCAATAAACAAACAGGATTCTGATGTGGAATTTCAATCTGCCATCTTATTATCCAGTTCATACTGTTAAATCAATTATAAACACAAAAGGCAACAAAAACTACAATTGCTATCTCATTACAAGAGTAATTTCATATTTATTACTCGCGAGAAGCACCCAAAGCTAAACTGGTCCGGCTAAGTGTTAACCCACATCCGAGTACCGTTGGTACGGACGGACAGATTTTATTATTACTGTTATCGTGTGAAATCGACTGTTGATATAGAGAAATATTTCGTTTGAATTAGTTTTGTTATTTATCTTCTTTTTTTTATTTAAACTTGGCACTGCTTTCGTTTGTCGAGTTACGCATTTATTATCTACTAGTAGACCCGGACGCGGCTACGCCTGCTTGAACTATAGGAATATTTATTAAATATTATATAATATATTTATTTGTATAAGGATGAATATCAAAATATCAGTTCATTTTGGGTGACGTTTTCTTAAAACAACAAACAAACTTTGCAAACCGTTGCTTAGCAACGACGGTTGTTATTAACATGGCAGAATAAATTGGATGTCAAATTAGAAAGTGTTTTAATTTATTACTATATATTTGTAATGTAATATTATATAGCCTATAGCACTTCTGAAGAATGCAGCTTTCATACAAAACAAAAACAAAGTAAATCGGACCAGTAGATCCAGAGATCTTAGCGTTCAAACAAACAAACAAACAAACAAACTCTTCCGCTTTATTATATTAGTATAGATTGAACACAGTGGTCGATGTTGCAAATGTGGCTTTTCATACCTTTAAAAAATAAAGATATAAAAAAAATATTTTTGTTTGAATGTTTGAGAAATCACCAAATTATTGTACGCAGGACAGATCCACATAGAATTGAGAAACATTATAAAAGCAGTTTAAAGCTTTTTTCAATATAGAAGAATAAGCAGAGGCATCTAGTCTTAAGATAGTCTTTTTTCCACTTTACGACCAGTTTACGAGCCATTGCGTTAAGTGGCGAAGTTAAATTTCGCACTTTGTTTACTAGAAATAAAAATAATTTAAATATAATAATTTTCCCGAGTGGGGATCAAACCCACAACCCAATGGGCCACTTACGAACAAATTTCTGGAAATTTCTGTTTATTTACGATCTTGTAAAGAATTATTGTTAATAATTATTATTTACACAAACGTAAAACACTGAATTAGCATTTATTAAACAGAGTTTTTACCATAATTGTGCAACCCGTCTTACTTCGATACGCCCAAAAAGGTCAGTACCTTCTGTTCAGCCTTCATCGTTTCCGCTATCAATTAAAAGACTTTCATAACACAAACAAAGTAAATTAAATGCACAACGTTTAAACTTTTCAAACACCATTAATTATATATAATTTGGTATTACTAACTAGTCTGATGATGGAATCAGGGAATTATATTCGATTAGTCTTTTTTGGCGATGAGTTCCGCTAGTCAACACATAATGTCTCGAAAATTTGGCGGGAATAGAGAAAAGTGTCCTAACACTAAATTTCATCTACGTACTAAAAAACAATTAAGTGGTGCAAGCGAAATTACAGCCTTAAACAAATAATTATGGCACTACTAAATAATACAGCCTCAAATGATGCAGATAATTGCTTCTAATTTCACAATCTTAGCTTTCGTCATATTTTGTGTACCGGAAATCGTGTACATGTTATAAAATCTAAAAACTAGATCGAAAATTCAGGTTTTTTGTTGCGTTAGTTTTGGTGGGAAACTAAAAATTCACCGCCAAGTTATTTATTATGTATTCTAAAATATTGAGTGTTATATAATTTTTTTGAAGTAATATCTACAGAAAATTAGAGACAATCACAAATTTTTCTCTCTGTATTCAGAAGATATGAAGAGATTTTTTTTTAATTCTATCAAAATCGAACAAGCTAAATGGTACCAAATTATCATTATATTTGCTTGTTTACCGTGTATTCCATATAAAGCAGAGTACACAAAGAGAACCTAGTGAGAACCTAGAGTGGCCGCACTTTGTCCTGTTACCAGATCACTGCTTTCTCACGAAAATATAAACAGTTAATTCCTCCGAGCAGTAATCGAACCCACAACCGTGGGATCGAAAAACTAAAAATATTGGAATCTACAAAGACTCAGAGTTTCGCATTAAATACTTCCTTCACATAAACATTACTGCAACAGATAACATATTACACCTAGTAAAGATAACAAATAAATATATATAATTATTTAGAACTAAAAAGATACACGTTTAGACAAATTAAAAAAAAAATAAACGTTTGTGATCTTACCATCAGTGTCAAGCCGTAGAGAGGTCTCATTTCTCTGACGACCGAAATGCTAACTAGAGCGCGACGTGATAAAAAACCCTATGGCTTTTTTTTTCGTTTATTTAATTTTATTCACAAAATACATTGTATAAACAACCTTTAAAAAACTTATTGTTTTCATGAAAATAACCTTATTGTCTATGCATCATTTATTTTGTATATTTATTTCATCCGCTATAATTGTGCGTTCAATTAATGCGAATAATTAAATATTATTAAGTTAAAGAAACTATTATAAACTGCGCTCGTTTTGCGCCTAAATACAAATACGAGTACAATAGGAACATATAGTGTACAAAACAAAATATTTTCGTTTAAAACTGTATTTATTATACTCAAACAAGTATTTTCATTTTATTCACCGTCGTTAAAGCAAGGAATTCCTTTACCCAACGCTATGTCTCGAAAATTGAGCAGTCTATGGAGTAACGGAGTATTTCAACACTAGGTTCCCTCTGCCAAACGTGGTATATGCGGCATGGACAGCGTGAAGTTAGTTATCTATTACTATTTGATCAAAATCAATTATAAATGTTAAAAAACAAGAGAACAAGTTTCTCCTTTATCTGCGCGAGTGTGACGCAAACATTGCATAAGCATATATATACTCGTATAGTGTTAATTGAAATTTAACGGTAAATAAAATACGATTGTTTAAGATAATTCTTTTTAATAGTACTCTATGGTTCGGCGGTTGCTTTGATTCTTGGTGTCCAAGATTCACATATCATTTGATTTTAAAGTTGCACAAGATAAATTATTTTTTAATAAAATGATTAGGATTCTATGTGTGATTAAAGACATTTAAATTTAAAAAAAAACTAATAATTAAGGAATTGATTACATGATAAACTATATTTCTAACATGACTTCATATATATGTATGTATAGGTATTTATGTACTTTAATATCAAAAATATAATGTATTTTTTTTCATTATTTTTTTTGTAAAAAAAACATTAAACAAAGGAATTTTTATATTGTGCATAATTATTTTGAAACTATTTCTTATGTATTTCTAATATAGTGCTACTACTACTACCGCTACTCAATACACAATGTCTCAAAAAATTGGGCAGAATGTAGGAAACGTAGAGTTTTAACTCTTAACACTTGTTGCTGTCTGTCTGAGATATGTGGGTTACAGCATGCAGCTAAAAAAAATGTAATTACTGTGTATAAGTAATGTTATATTTATTTTAGAAAATATATAGAAAAACACCTCTACATTATATACAAAACGCTATAATTCTTTTTTCATGTCCCTAAATAGTTAAATTGAATCGTTTTCACAGCATAACATTCACAAAATACATATAATGGAAACAACAACCTTAAATATTTGTGACAGAGAAAGTGCATTTAAATATGCTTCGGAGATGGCTTCAAAGGTCAAAAGCTTATTTAGTACCTACCGTTATACACCTATATGATGAGAATATAATATAGTGTTTTATTGGTATCATTAAAATACGTTGTGAAAATAGTCTTTAATTTTCATTTCCCCACTACGTTAAAGGAAGAGCGGCAGCGGCGTTGAGTACCGCCACTCAATACGCAATCTCAAAAATTCGGGAAATGAGTGTCCTAACAGCCGAAAAGTTGGTTTGGTTAAACTCGCTAATCTCAGAAACTACTGGTTTAAATTGAAAAAATATTGTCGTGTTGGTAAATCTATTTCTCAGGGAAGCGTAGGTATAATCGTACCTATATCCCCTTAATTTTTCTACAAAATAACCTCATAACCTCAGATACTTAGAATATATTATTAATCTTATTCAAGTTAGTTATTTCCATTAGACCACGCGGGCGAAGCCGCAGGTGTAAACTAGTACTGTCATAAGAATGTTTCAAAACATGTTTAACACTTTAAATTTAACGAGAATCAAATGTCGATATTTCATTTCATAACAACCATTACGCTTGTAACGAGATATTGCGATTATCGAAATCTCTATAAGAGAAAGTGATGATTTTAAAATATATGTATAGGTATTTTGTATTGTATTTTTTATATTTTGTATTTGTTTTTATTTTACTTTGAAATAATTGATGGTTTTAATTATGATGTCATGGAAATACATTTTCACAAGGTTAGAGTGTTACAACGTGTTATATTAAAAATATCTACGCACTAGCGACACAAACGCGGCTTCGCCCGCTTAAACTTAACTAAGTATTATATTATAGCAAAATGAAATTATATACATTCCTTACATAAATTATGCTTATGCGGTATTCTTGATGTATACGCTATATTACTGTAAAGATTCATCTAAATCCGTTCAGTAATTTTCGCGTGAAATGTGAACAAACTTCCATTCTCAAAAACTTTCGCATTTATAATATTAGAAGAATTTCTGGCACTAGCAGAATAAAAAATATAAAATATTGATTTGAACTTGTACCTACAATATTTACATAAATCCACTGAACCATAATGATGTCAATTAAAATACTATAGGTACTTATGTGTACCTACATATAAATTTGAAGACGAATTCAATTACGCACTAACACGCAACAGTTAACGGTTATGCAAGGAACAATAAAATTGTACTGACATTGGGTTTGGAAACTTTCGTCTATTTATTAATCCGCTTAACATATTATATTTTTATCAAATTAAATTTAATATTAACATTTAAAATATATAGCATAATTCGTTATCTATCTTTTATACTATATATTAACGCTTTTATCTCAGGAACTGCTGGTTTGATTTGAATAGTTTTTGTTTCTCCTAGTCCATTTATCGA
The DNA here is from genome assembly GCF_056956725.1 of Heliconius melpomene rosina. Lineage (NCBI taxonomy): Eukaryota > Metazoa > Arthropoda > Insecta > Lepidoptera > Nymphalidae > Heliconius > Heliconius melpomene. The sequence goes on from NC_140400.1 coordinate 6,245,767, forward strand.
GGTGTGTTGATCTATTTGAGGTAACGTTCTGTACCTGCGGTCAGATTTACTTCGGACATTTAAGGTGCGTCATGTGCACCAAAGAACTCTTTATTATTATTAATTGAACGGAGAGTAAAGTGTTTTAGACTCTTACCGACTACCCTCATAATTCCATATTTTAACAGCTTTGCCAATCTGCATGATTTTTTAAATTTTTATATTTTATTACTCAATCTATTGCTGAAAAAGCGTAACCGAAGAAACTTAACGTAATATATGCACCTATTTTGGAACCAGGACACGGCGCCAGTCATCTATATCAATTATATGAAATGATTTTATAATACTTTAAAATGTTAATTACTAATTACATATTTAAACTTATAATTTTTTTAAACACAAATATAAAAAACTACATGATTTGAATATTTAGCGGCCTTTCGTGACGCAATGTGCTAACGTCTGACTGTAAAAAAGCGACGGTTATGGGTTCGATTCCACTCGAGGGATTGATAATATTTAATGCATTTTTCATTTGCCCGACCTGTTAGATGTAGGGGCTCAGCCACTGAAAAGGACATAAGAATATGTTAACACTAGATTTCCTCTGTCCACCTTGCAATTACTAGATTGGAGGTACAGCATGAAACTAAAAAAAAAAATTAAAATAAATAATAAACTTAATAATTAACTTTTTAAATTAAATAATAAACTTAAATAATAAACAAAATTCCAAAAAAAATGTATATCACCTTGCGATTTTAAAAGTTGGCAAATAGCAAATTTAACCAGGTTAAAAATTATTTAAATTGCATTTCAAATTGGTACGAATAAATTAACAAGTTGAAACGCAATTTTTATTACATCAGTTACATACTCGTAGTATGCATATTTATTAAAGCAGTGCAACGTTGTCCTTGGTATGCAGATACGAATTCAGGTTGCTTAATTTTCATATAATTATATATGGATGTTCCAATATGACGAGAATGATTGTGAAAAAACATTAGTAAACTGTGATAACGATTTCTTCCATATTGTATATGTATATACAGCATGAGAATAAAAAATCAAAGGATCAATTTTTTTTAGCTCCAAGCTTTATCCCTAGATAAAGGACGGAGCGCCAACGCCATGGTCTCTGCATACCTCTTTCGCCTCGTCCATTGTCATCAACATCTTCATATATGTTCTCCGGAGTTAGTAACGCTCTTTACGTCTCCTTTCTTTAGTATAATCGATATTGTGTCCTCAAAAGTCAACCAAGGTGTCCCCCCTGCCTCTCTTACCACTCTTTCTTCAGAAAACTTTTTCGTCATTTTCTCAGTACTCATTCTCTCTGGGTAGCTTACCGCTTCGTTTAAAATATCTAGAAATATTTCTTCATATTCATTTACTATATACTAACCACTAAACCACTTGAGTGAAGATGTAAATATATTGCATTTAAATGCACTTTCTTAGTGCTCAAAATAGACGTATTCAACATGTTGGTACTCGTATAAGGTATTAGACACGACGACTTTCTTGGACGTGATGCGCCACCTTTCACGATACTCCTTATTTAGTTGACCGGTTGAGAATAATTATTATGGGATTTGATTATTATTTACTTAATGAGTTTTATTTTTTGTTCTCGTAAAAGCTAGTTTTTTTATTATATATTAATTACTAAGGTCAGCCGTGGCATTAGAAGCACGAGCGTGTAAGCGCGACAGGTTGTAAGTTCGATTACAACTCGAGGAAACGAAATATTTTTCATTTCTTCGCTGTCGTATCGACATCTGTCATGTCGACGAGGTCGTATCGTAAGTTCGGTAATGAGTTCACCCACTCAACACGGAATGGCTCTATAATTCGGCAGAGTGGGGAACGGTAGTGGTAATTGTGGCGGTAGTCTCAATGGGAAAAACTCTGTGCGACGTAAAAAATAAAATAAAACGTGAAGCTAAAAAATAACCACAAAAAAAAAATTTTTATGACTTCTGTTTTATATTTATTATGTTTAATTTACTATTCATTTGCGTTAACTCTATATATTTTTTATTTTAAATTACATAACAATCAACAAAACAACTAAGAAAAAAAAACGTAACAACTAAGAAAAAAAGCCACCGTCGAAAGTAGATTAATTAAACGACAAGCGGGTAACGGGTTCAAGTTTCGTTACATATTTAATTAGATAGTTCGTACCACGATAAGCCTATAATTGTAGGTAATTGCGTTTCGAGGGGAAAGTAGTGGGTATGTAGAGACATGGCCATCCGCGCTTTCTAATTCACCATGTTGCTTGCAGCTAAGGGCATTTTTTTAATTGGGCTGCTTATCTTAAGAGATGGAAAATCTTTTTTTTTATTATGAAAGTGAAGTTTAATGCACATCACTATTAATGATTATTGATATATTTGTATTGTTTTTTGTCTTTACTCGAATGGTTTCTTATTTTTTTATTATTTCACTATGGATACCGCAAGCTCATAGCCTGCCATAGTAGGGTAGAGCACGTAGAAAGAACCTAGAGTTACGAGTTTACGACAGTGTTCCCACTTTCCGTCCAATTTTCAGAGACATAATATGTATGTTTCAACGCCGCGCTTTCCCCGAGTAAAAATCAAACCCATAATCGTCGCGTTCACAGATAACGATGCCTTCAGAATTTGAAATTAATATTAATAATTAATACACTTAGATATATTTCAATAATTTGCAGAAATACTGCATGCATAATCAACAATATAATGCAACGGATCCATAACGGTTAAGTTTCAACATTTTCCATCACGTCGAATCCATTATATTAGTGTAATAAAATAACAAACTATCCATGTCGGAAATGTCTTCCTCAAGGTTGGCAATATTGAAGATTAGCAAAAAAAAAAAAACAATAGAATTGCTCAAACATTTTATAAGATTTTGATCATGATCGTTCGTGCTATATTGCTAAGTAGTGTTTGTCGTTGGAATCATCTGTTTTTCTTACGTAAGAGGCAACTCCACGATTTTGCCGCATAACAGTGTAGCCAGAGAGAAAATTGTTTACCAATTTTGGAAATTTGCGTGGAAATTTGCGGAAATTCGCGAGTGAAGATCGAAGCCGCAACCTTCGTGTTATACAGTTGTGCTACTATGCCACGAAGGCCTTATTTCTTCGTTAAACTTATTTAAACATAGCAATTTTTTTTCTTTCTTTACTAATATAAAACAAAACAGATATCTTGTTTCCTTGTTGTAATCTAAATTTGCTAAAAACAAAAGATTCTGTAACATACAGTCTACGCCACAACAATAGGGTTTGTGAATTACTTCGCACCTATTCTTTAAGAACCGACGAGCACGTCCACATTGGGCAATTCTTTTAGGAAACCATCAAACAAATACAATTCCAATTTGTATTTATTTGTAATTAATATGTTTTTGAGGCCAGTCGTCACGCAGGGGTACAACTGTGTGATTCTAAACGCGACTGGTAGTAGGTTCGATCCCCACATGAGGAAATAAAATATTTATTTGATTCATTTATTCTTCACTTTGATGTCGAGGCAATGCACGGCGTTGAATTAAACACCGCGTTATGCATCGTTACCAGAGCGACGAAATGAAAGTATTAATTAACCTCTAGTAGGAATCGAACCCACAACCTGTCGCGTTTACAATCATAAGCTTATGCCTCTGCTCTACGACTGGCCTCAATATAATAATGATTTTTCCATAATATATACGTATAATAATTATAAGCATACAAGCAAAATTAATTCGCACATATAATCTCATAAGAATCGTATTCTATAATAAGTGACCGCTACACGAGTATCCGGTTACCGTTACATTGCCCCAGCAGGTTCGATACCCGGTCACAATTAGCTGGACGTAATAATACGATTATAACAGCGTTCCGTTGCGAGTTATGTAAGTTTTATTGGTGTGATTTATAGCTATAGTGGCGGAGTGCGCATTCGTACGGATGAACGGAATAGTTGTGGATTCTAATACTGCTAGAAAAATATATGGAATAATATTTGAGTAGGACGATCTATTTAGACTTATTAACGCGTGCCAGAATTGTGAGGAAAGTAGGGAACGGAAGTATCTTGATGGGAACAGAGTGCTTCACGCTGTATTCCGCACACAGCAGGGTAGACAGAGGGAATCTAGTGTTAAGACACTCCGTTCCCCACTTTCTGTCGAATTCTGGGGGTATTGCGTGTTGAGTGGCAGAACTCATCGCCCCACTTTTGCCTCAACACCAGAGCGAAGAAATAGAAATATAAATTTAAATAAATATTTCATCTCCTCGAGTGGGGATAGAACCAACAACCAGTCGATTTTGTAGCACTCACCCACTCTGCATGAAAAACGTGTATACTTGAAGTATAGGGAGCCTTTTACCTATATCGAATGGACTTGAACCTGTAACCATTATATAGCTAATTAGCTAAAGTCAAGATGATGTACGATTCTTACTGGAATGGAAGTGGGTATGAGTCTTAATGAGCCAAAACGACGCGGCGTCATATTACTGAGGCATGTAAATATTTAATATGCGTTGGTTGTGTATACTTAGTAGTCTCAATGTAAATATATTGAAACCGCGATAAGAATTACTAATAGACATCCCATTATGTAATTGAAATATTTATTCTTCACATAAATTATTAAAGGCATATTAGAAAATGTCTTATTGTCTATCCTACAGGAAGGGCAACAGTTATTCTATTTTTGAATTTACTATTTTTTTTTAATTTATTACTTTCATGCGTATTTTGCAGCTTGTAGGCTGTAAAGAGAACTTAAGCTGTAAGAGAAGTGTGACTGATTATTACGATTTTCTTTTTTCACTTACTACGAAGCTAACAAGGAAGGCAGAGGAAACCTAGTGTTAAGACACTCCGTTCCTAACACACCCCTCTATGTTCGAGACCTTACCTGTTGAGTGACGAAATTCAACCGGCGCTGTCTTGTTACCAGGCCGAGGAAATGAAAAAAAATCATTCCCCCGACTGAGAAAAAGGCATTTTACATTTTACTACTACACTATAATCAATTAAAAAAATACATATAAATATCGAGCAAAATCTGTAAGGCTGTACAAACTACAGTCACAGCCTCAAACAAAATTTTGACAATTTAAAAGAATACAAAATAATGAAAGTGTTATGTGTTACATAACATTACGTGACATGTGCATGGATAGCTCCAATACTAGTTAGCATGCCGAAGAAAGAGCCTTTCTAAGTGAAATTCTCTTTCGAACTATTAAAATGTAATCGACGTTTATGTCTCTATAATGAATAAGTTATAGTGAGAACAAATGATTTGATATTAATTTTAATTAGTTTATAATGAAATAGTTCATTATAATACACTATGACTAATAATAAAAGTAAATAAGCTTATTTCTGATACATACAATTACAAAAAATATTATCCTATATCTTATAAAACAAAGTCGCTTTTTGTGTCTGTCTGAACTTTCTAACTCTTCTTCTTCTAAACTACCCAACGGATTTGTATGCGGTTTTCACCATTAGGTCGAGTATTTCTCAGGGAAGGTTTATATATAGTTTATTATTTGTACATTCTTATGTAAATTAACATAAATACGATAAATGTGTATAAAGTCCTACCCGCTGAGACACTTTGGCGCATGCGCTGCTTTAATGGTAAATAATACATGAAAAAAATGTACTGGAGTATTGTTCCTCTTAATAAGATCTACAAAAAAGTCCGCGAGAGCATATTCATATTTTTTAAGAATAACGTGTAGTGATCATATTTCTGTCTAAAAATAGTAATTTCAATATATTTTTTATTGTGAGGGATATTTTTCCATAATGGTATTAATCCTTATCCTTTAAAATACTTTATTAAACTTCTACGTTAAACGAAGATAAAATTTGCTTTTTAAACTATTTCGAAATTGCGAATAGTTTTAGAGAAAAACGCATTTAATTATTGACACATCACGCCGTTCACACATCAACTGTATCGAGTCAAGTTTTACTTATTCCTTACTCTCAGCATATAAATAAGTATATTAGTTACGTTGGCCATTTAATGTAGATCAAAATTGTCTTTTCTGTTTTTCATTTTAATAAGTACTTTAGAAGTTGTTACAATATCAAAAAATCCTTGCTGTGAAACGCGCCTCGCGACGTTATGCTTATACAAGCGAGTCCGCCGCGCCCGCCTGCCTTACACGTATCGGTGGTTCAGTGGTAGAATGTCCGCCTGCCACGCGGGCAGCCCGGGTTCAATTCCCGGCCGATGCATTCTATTTAATTTTCATCACAGGCAGCCACGTAGTGCTTGCTTTTCATCAGGGACAGAATACCCTCTTTAGCATTAACCACAAGCTCGAAAAAAAAAAACCCGCCTGCCTCTATAGCAACGAAGATTTAGATGCGTTTGCACGTATTGGATAATTCGAGTTGAATGTATTATTTAATGTCATTTAACTATCTAAAAATAGTAATTTAAATATATTTTAATAAGTACTTGAAAAGATTAGTAGCACAGATTTAAAATTACGGTACCTACTAAAAAATCCTTGCTGTGTAAAACAATTGGAAAATCCTTATTGAAACTACGAAAATGCGGGTTGCATTAGGGTTTAATTAATTTTCACATTATCTTAAGTGCTTTGCAAACATACATTATATGAACAATCCAGTAGTAAAAGCGGGCGAAGCCGCAATAGGGTCGCTAGTTATATATATAACAAATTATTATATATATAATATGGTACAATTTTAAAGTAATTAAAAATAAATTAATTTTCGGTATATTAATAATGGAATTAGGTTACCTCTCTCTTAAAATTGAATAATTGTTATTGTTGAGTTATTTATTAATATTATAGGTTTTGTAAATTAATATCTTAGCATCTTTAATATGATGATAAGGCGATTCTCACACTTTTCCTTTTTTTCATTTTATATAATTAAAAGCACAGCACCAATTATAAAGAAATACATATTAAACTCATACCTATATCATTAATATTCTTACATTCCTTCATACTTTAAGTAAATACTCATTTTTTGCAACAAATAAATTACAAATTGGCTCGCAATCAAAAGATTAAACCGCCATCTTGATCGTAATCTGTCATGGCGTCAGCTGTCAACGGAACTTTTTTTTTATCCACAGTTGCGCAACATTCAGCCACCATTCAACCTCATTTATGCGTTTATAGTAATCTCAGAACTGGTTAATTGAGGCAATTTTCGCTGTTAAATATTTTTCTCGGGTCATTTTGTGTTTAAAGCGGTGCTGCTTTGCGTAATAAAATGCTTCTTGTAAAATATATTGCTTAATTTAAAACGTTTATGGTTTAAATTATAGACGTATACGAGACTTAGGACAGAACTAATTTATGTGGTTTTCAAAGAGTATTATTTGTCTCTTATAGTTAGTTCATTTATGACTTGAAGTATTTTTGTTTGTTTTTTATTATCCACGCACAAACGGTGTATAAAATAATGATTAACTGTGGTTATTTTATGAGATGTCAATAGTAATGCATAAGGCGTACAGTTACGGTTATTTTATTAAGAATAACTTTAATGAAACAAATTTATGATGATGATATTTGAAAGTATCAGGCGTATCATAACTGAATCTTTAGCTCAAGAGCTATAATAAACTAGGAGACTGTCGTCGAGCAGTAGCACAAGCATGTGACGTTAAGCGCGACGATTATGGGTTTTATTCCCATTGGGGAGAATTAATTATTTTAATGTTTTCATGTCTTCGTTCTAATAAAGAGGCAACGGTTGTGCTCTGCCAATCAAATTATAACGTCCCTGTCATATGCATGATACAGTGTGAATCTAAAGTAAAAAAAATATTTACGTAGTCTTGTTTCAGGCCATTTTCCTACCAAAACAGTATAGTATGGCGCTTTAGTATCACTAACTGATACCATAAACAAAGCTCGCATCGGAAACATGCCTCTCACGTTCCAAAGACAATAGAACTTGATCACAACGCAATTCGATCTGTATCATTTCTTCAAAGTACATTTTATGCGTTGGACTTCCCTTTCAGTGAAGTAAAATATTATCGATGTTATTTATTTCTAGACCAATATTTTTCTTAAAAACATTTTTATCATCGCTATGAATTTTGATTTGCTGGCTAACTCGCTAAGAATAAAATGTAAAGCTAAAAATATTATATTTTTTCAATAACATTGAAGGCGTCGGCCGTGGTGGCGCAGCGGCACAAGGGCACACTAACGCGACGGTTGTGAGTTCGATCCCCACTCGCGGACGTAAAATATTTATTTACGTTTATATTTCCATTTCGTCGCTCTGGTGTCGAGGCAAAGCGCGACGTTGAGTTCTGCTACTCAACACGCAATGCTTATCTTAACACTAAGTTCCCTCTGCTTACCCTGCTGTGTGCGGGATACAGCGAGAAGCTGATATTAAATCAATGCTGTTTTATTGATAGTTTTATAAGTTTACAGTCACACCTCTTGTGTGCAAGTAACAAGCGTAATTTAAATTTAAAATATTGGAAACTCTTTAGCAATCGGAACCTAATAATTGATGCATGATGTTTAATTATTCTATTTGAGTAATGTGAAAAACATCGACATTCGACACGCTCCATTAAATCAATATTACCGATTTGTGTTATTTGTATAAATAAACACATTTTCAATTTATATTGTAAATTTATACATATTTCTTTAAGTAGGTATTTTATTCTTATTTATTTCTTTCAGTCTCCCTGGTGTCGAGGCACAATCCGTCGTTAAGTTCCACCACTCGACCCACAATGCCTCCAGAATTTAGCGGAGAGTAGGAAAGAATACCTTAACGCTAGGCTCCCATATTTCGTCTGCCTACCCTGCCACGTGCGGGTTAGCGTGAAACTAAAAAAAATTGTCTAGCCCGATCGGAGCAATAACTATATTTTTAAAAATGAATCCGTAAAGGAATCACACCCACAACCATAGTTTTTCCCAACTTTATTAAAAGATAAATTCATAGAATAAATATAAAACATAAACCATAATAAATTATAAGCAAGATTACTATAATAATAGTTATTTTAAATTATCATTTTACAATTCGTAATAAAAACACTCCTTATAGCAATTTTTATTCCGAACGTATAGAGCTTTAAATTACTGGATGATTCAGCGGCTATTTGTTGAGAGAAGTCGTAAATACGATTTTCGTATTATAAAATTAAGTAATGTTTACCGCACATATCAGGATAGGCAGAGGGAACCTGGGAACCTAGTGCTTTAGTTCTCTTTTTATAATGTTTATATCGGATTTCCAGTAATTTCGTCTGTATTATGTCTGTCAGTCAATAATGGAGATATTATATAAATGTTTAATGTGAATTAAGCAGTAAATTATTCCAATGAATATAAAAAGGTAAAATGAAAGGGAAAACCAGAAATTTGAGTTATTCATGTCTCACTATTTACTCATTTGCTTAACATATTAACAGCGTCTGCACGTCCCATCAAATCTCCATACCTTTTCGGTGCATTTTGATGGTACAATCATATTTTATTGCAAGCTTATTTGTATTCAAGAGAAGTATTTATTATACGTGATTTGTGTTTATAGTAACGAATGTATAGATTCTTCTGTCACAATGTTTTTTTTTCTATTTTTTGATGCGAATATAGCCATTTATATGTAATTGGTATAAATTATAGATCGATTGTTAAATAATAGTCCTTTATGCCACGCTGAGTTCTTTTGAGGCTTCTTTTGTATTATAGTATTTTCATTTAAGGTAACTTCGCGGGATACAAAGTTCCCCATGTACCGCCTATATTCCTAGACATTACGTGTTGAATGGCGGAAGTTAACGCCGCACTTTGTTGTTTGCGCCTTATGACCAGAGTAAGGAAATGACAACAGTTTATTTGTCCGACAACAGTTTATTTGTTATCCGAGTGAGATCGCACTGACAACCGTCGGGTTTACAGTCAGGCTCTATGCCACTGCGGCAAGGTGGCTATCATTTAAAAAATATACTTAATAGATAATTTTGATAAAGTAGCTACCAATTCCTATGCTCATAATATACGCGTTCGGTTATCGAACATTATTATATATTTTAGCTTTAATTTTTTCCCCGCATACCAGGATAGATAGATAGGGGTCCCTTTTAGGCTACCCCATTCTTGCTTCTCCTCTCCCCGGCCTCGTCTCTCCTCGTCTTGCCTTGCCTTATAATAGCGAAAAAATAAGAAAAATCTTTACCGCAACTGGGATCGAACCTACAACTACGGACTACGACGGCCTCAATGTCATTAATGTAATTTATTACGAAATAATTAATAAGCGTTTAAGCAATTTCAATTACGTAGGTGATACTTTGCTAGCAACATTTCGTGTATCGAATATATTTGTGTTACTGTGTGTTCATATTGAATATTTCTTAAGTGAATATAATTTTTATTCAAAGCTTGTAACTTTATATTATAAATTTTATTTATTTTATTTAATGAATGTTATTGATTCTAGGTTCAAATCCACATTAAAGAATTACATATATATTTACGAGTATGTATGTACGATTCTTTGTTTTGGTAGAACCAAAATGAAGTATGTGAAGTTCCACAATGACACTTATTTCTAAATAAGTAAAAAGTGGCCAGTGAGCATTGCAAAATATAGCCTTGAAATTTTTTAATAGTAAAAATTTCTAGCTTAAAAAATTTACACTTTAAAGTCGATTAAATAATAATATCGATATAACATATAAAATAATGAATTAGGTAATAAGTAACAAAATAACTAAACTTACTTAATAAAAGTCTACATATAAACCAACAGTTGATTTTCAGTAGGTACCTTATAAAAATTGTCTGAATAACATAATTATTTAAAAATATTATAAAACAAACCCACAAATATAATATAAATAAACACCACAGATAATATTTCTATAAAACTAATATCTGATAATAAATAAAATCGATTCACGAGTAAGTGTTAAAATCGTTACATTAATGCCTAGTGAAAGCGGATCCACTTGAACGCATCATTGCAACGTGCAAGGTATGCACCTCACTTACGACAGATTCCGATGGACGGTGGCGGTACCCTGTGTGGATTTGGTTATTTTCAGCTTCACGCTGTTTCCCGCGTTAGCAGGATAGACAAAGAGGAGCTAGTGTTAAGACAAAGTACCGCCAAATTTTCGAGACATATTATTATTATATTTTCGCACGTAGCAGGGTAGGCTGAGGGAACCTGGGAAGGTAGTGTTAAGAAACTTCTGTTTCTTATTCTTCCCACTTTGCCTCGTTACCAGAAAGAGAAAAAGAAAATATGAAATTCATATATATTATACAATTAAAAATGTACCTATATATATTTCTTGGAGAGGGAATCGAACTTCCCTATTTTTATTAGATTTAAATAAAAGTAGAGTAAACTTTAATTTCTTATTTACTTACTTCTTATTTAGTCTCTTAAAGAACCTATTACTATTACATAATTATTATATTACATAATTACTATGTACCTAATGTTTATAACCTCTTCTGAATAATGTATTTAAAAACAATTATATGTAATATTTTATTTTACTAAATAACTTAGTGTTGAGACACTGCGTTCTCCATTCTCGGTCCATTCAAAAGATAAAACATGCTGTGAGGGGGGAACCCAACGCCGCGATCGAGAATATTCACTAAATTATAATATATAAATTATAATATGTTTTTCTTTTCTCCAGGGTTCAGATCCCCGCGTGGCCACCTGCCGCGGTCGGTTACAGACGCGCCGGTGTCAGCTCAACCAAGAAATCAATAAGGAACTGCGGTTACGCGCTGGTGCGGAGAACCTCTTTAAAGTAAGTATAGATTACTGTTTGTCTATTAGTAGATATATGTATATGAAGTTTTAAAATTTTGCATAGACTTCATGAAAAGGTAAGTAATGGGAACCTACTGTTGAAAAACTGCCATTCCCACTTCCTGCCCAATTTTAGAAATATTAACTATGAATTAATGCAGACTCAACGTCGCGCTTGGTCTTGTTGCCTTAGCGAAGAAATGAAAATAAATCATTCCGTCTTTTGGGAACCCAATGGTTCAAAAGCGCAATTGGTAACCATTGCGTTTTCGCTTTGACAAGAAGTCAAAACACTATGTCTTAATAATTGGGTAGTGCTTCTGAGCCTTCCCGGATATCACGGAATAGCGAATGAAGCTACAGTAAGAAACATAGTGTTAAAACATCGGGAACCTAGTGTTAAGACACTCGGTTAAACGCCTCCTTGTTAGCGGAGCGAGGGAATAAAAGTAATTCCTTCTGCCGAGTAGAAATCGAAGTTACAACCATCGTTTACGGTCGGACGCCGTGCCGCAGCGTCAAAACGACGGCTTCAATAGTTATTTAACATAAAACATTGTAATATAGTATTTAAATCACTTATCCTTTGATATTGCAACAGTGTAAACAGTTTAGACCACAACGCGGAAGGCAATGCGCTTACAACGAGCATTGCATAAACATTTACTTCTTATGCAAGTTGGTGACAGCAAATATGAGTGGAGAATGTAAAGCAATTTTCTTTATATACTTCATATCAGATCTGTTATAGTCGATATTTTTTTTATAGGAAAGCTTGTTCATTAACCGACTTTCGAGAAAGGCTATAATGTTTATATGTGCGTAGGTGATATTGTATGAACAATTTAGGCTTTCTAGTAGGTGTGCTTAATTTTGTACGAAATTAAAAATGTTTGTATATTTATCTAGAAAATTTTTAGCAAACTGATATCCAGATAATTAATTTTATTCTAAATCGAAATCATCAATGTTGATTTAGAGAACAGTCGCAGTAGTTTTTAAGATATTTAAAATAATAATATCAATACATTTTTGAAGAGGACATATGAATATAATAAGTAATTTTCAAGTATTTGTAATCAGTTTACCTTTTTAAATTAGTGGTTTCATATGTTAATCAAATCAATTAATAAATTGTAGACGGAAGCTGTTTAATTGTAGAGAAATTTTAGAAAATAAGAATTTTTAAGCTTTTATAAATTTGATTTAAAAGATGATCTGTTCAATTGCTTGCCGGGGCTTGTCAGTCGAAGCTTTCAAGTTGGTAGCTTTATAGCATAGCATTCAACGATACAAAAGTGAGTGCGTCTTCTTGCATTAAATCAAGAAATCAACTTCACGCTGTAGGTATCCTGCACACAGCAGCATAGGCAGAGGGGATCTAGTGTTAAGAGACTCCATTCTCCACTTTCCGCCGAAATTTTTACGCCAACGTCGGGCGTTTTTATCTTGGTGCCAGAGCGAAAATGAAAATATCAATAAATAACAATTCAATCCCTCGAACGGGGATCGAACCCACAAGCATCACGTTACAGTCACATCCTGCCCCTGATCCACGACGACCTCGTTGCGTTAAATATATTTTAAATTAAAATTATAAGTTGTTAAGCCTTCCAATAGTCCAGAAGTAGGTTGACTGTAAGTGCGGCTAATGACATACGACTAACAAGTGACAGGCACAAGAAAGGCATCTCTCTAGTACTTTCACAGACTTGATAAGCTGTCATATAATAAAAAAGAGCAGGAAAAAGATTTGACTATCTAGTGGACTAATAATTATTATTTAAGACCTGTTTAATATATAAAGACACACGCAAATAAAATATATTTAACGAACTAAATGTGGTTCTGTTAATAGGGAATATGGTTAGAGAACTTTGCGTTTATAAAGAAAATTAAGAAATTAGCTTCATACAAATATTCGATAGATTTTAATTTAAGATATGAATATATTTAAAAAAAGCGACTACAAGACGTTACAAGTTTATTTCTGATCTTTCCTTTTATTAAGAACTAATAGTTGAGCACCTATTACTGTGCAAATGTCACATTGTATGGATAAAACACGAAGTAGGTTTTAGGTAGGGTTAAAATAGAGATAATGTTACACACATATTAAAAACACATTCAGTTGAAATACTGCCTTCACCTATAATATTGAAAACGGTGGCGTAAATTATTATTTTACTTATGCTATAATTAAACTTATAACTTACTTAGCAATGATCATGTCATATAAAAATATGTATTTTTATATGTGTAAACTTAAATATCATCCACACCATCTGGATACGTGGCGTACTGTGCGGTTTCGTAGAAATTTCCTTCCACGCGCCACCGAACTGTGGAACGGTCTACCCGCGGCAGTGTTTCCAGGTCGGTACGATATGGGTTCCTTTAAAAAGCGCGACTATCTCCACCTCAAAGGCCGGCAACGCACCTGTAGCCTTTCTGGTGTTGCACGGGGTTGTGGGCGGCGGTGATCACCATCAGGTGACCCGAACGCTCGTTTGCCTTGTACTTTTACCTTAAAAAATATATATATATGTAACGTAGGCACGTATGTGTAAGTTCCAATTCTAAAAAAATAAATGTTATAATTTATTAAACTTACAATAGTATTTAACAAATCGAGATATATAGAAAAATGAATTTATTCAACTACTATATTATTTATGGGAACTAAAATTATATATATTTTTTATGGGAACTTGAATAAAACAGGTTTTAATACATTAAAATCTAATTCCAATCAATTCTATACAAGTTTATATTTTATATACATGTTTAACACGTAATACCTGCCTGTATGCAAATGTCTGAAGCTGTCAGCGAACATTTTATTTATATTTATATTTCCTATCATTACGTGGTCGAACGAATTGTATCGCTTTCTCCTAATGTATAACCTTAGGCGCTATGGCGGTTTGTAATAATGAAAAATTATCATCATAATCGACCATTATAGTGTTTCACCAGCAAAGATTCTGATTGTGACGTGACGGTTTTATGTTCCATTCTCACCCGGGGAAATTTTCATTTATGTTCGAAAAAAATTGGTAAATTTGTAAAACTATTTTTCTATTTTTGAAAATAATTGTAGTTAAAGTTCTTCTCCATGGCAGAGCTTTAGTGCAGGGTCAAGGGTCAGCAACCCTCAAGCAAGGGGGGCACGGTTCGGTGCGTACCTTTGTTTGTATCAACAATATACTGAGAAACGGAAATGACTCACAAATCTGTTATAGTATTCATATAAAAACAATATTGAAATTTGTAGATATACTTTAATAAATTATCGTTGAAAGTACAGTAAACAACATTTAATTTATTATACGTATGTTTGTTTCAGGCGACAACAAACCGAAAACTTCGCGAGACAGTCGCACTGGAGCTGAGCTTCGTTAATTCGAACCTGCAACTCCTGAAGGAACAGCTTGCTGAACTAAACTCCTCTGTTGAGTTATATCAGAATGACAGGTACTTGGAGCAAAGTTGCATTTATATAATCACGTCTTTTACATTACACCTTGCAACTAATTATGTTTATTTTTTAATACAACTCTTACGCTACGTAGAGAAAGCAAGGGGCATGCGGCGTTAAGTTTCGCCACTCAACACGCAATGTCTCGAAAGTTCTGCAGAAAGTATGGAACGGAGTGCCTTAATACTAAAGCCCGGTTGCCACCGCGGGCAGAGCGGACCCATTAAGGAGTACGTTTAACTCGTAAGCTTTTATTTCCGCTAATAATCAGTCGGGCGGAGACGACCGCTTGACCAGAATAAGTTAAAATGATAGATGTTGGTAACCGGCCTTTAAGGTTTCTCTCCCGTGGTATGCGGTAAAAGCCTGAAACTGCAAAAAGTATACTACAATCTTGAATCTACAATAATAGAAAAAAATCATACATTTCTCCCACATAGTATAATAGTTGCTAAATTAGTTAAAACCCAGAATTAGCCGATCTCAATAATTAACTGACAGTAAAATAACAACTTTTACACGAAACGAGTGCGTAATGAAACTAAATGAGTGCAAAAAGTTAACGGCGTGTAATTGTTGCAAAGCGGCAGCGTTTAGTTAGGGGCTAAGAAACTAGTTTTTTATTAATATACTAATGTGTCTTATTGTTTCTTTTACTATTTGAACTTTAAATATTAAGTATGTAAATAATCTAATACTAGTGGTCGCTCGCGATTTCATTTTTGTAATATTTTTTTTGGTTAGACCATACTAAACATACTAAATAATACATTTCCTCGAATGGAAATCGAACCTACGAACCTGTCACGCTTAGTTTTCCCATTTGCCCCTGCGACACCCGTCATGTACACCTGCCGAGTCACAAATACTTATATGCCAAATCTCAGAGTTCTATATAGATTTCGAATTAACATTTGGCGTTGTCTGTCAGTCACAGTCTGGAATGCAGAGCGTTCTGCGCTTCCTCCTCTCATCTCCCTGACTACACCCCCTGGGATAAAGCATGAAGCTAAAATCAAATTTTATCCTATTCCAATAATAAAACATATGTATATAATGTATGAACATGTTAAACTGATAACTTTCTATTTTAGAAGTTCGAAAGCTTAAACTTACCAAAAGGTTTTGATTCGGCAGTTGTTAGGTAACACATTGTGGGGGTTTTCAAAGCAAGGGTGAATAGGTATCTTCTAGGCAAGCGTGCACCACCGTAGACCGCATCAACGCTCACCAGACTTGATGCGGTCAAACGCAAGCCTATTCCATATAAAAAAAAAAAAAAAAAAACATTCCCTACGTAGTTTTTGTTGTGTGTAGTATAAAAAAAACATATAAATATGCCACCGAATCGGCTAATTGAAAACAAAACATAGAGAATCTAGATATACGAGGTGTGTTCAAAAAGTAAGGTGACTTTGTATTTTTAAGAAAAAATATTTATTTATTTATCAATGTTTATGTTGTCCCCTTCAAAGTAATCCCCCTCAGATACAATACACTTATGCCAACGGTTTTTCCAATCGTCAAAGCACTTCTCATAAGCACTTTTCGGTATAGCCTTGAGCTCTTCCAGCGATGCAGTCTTTATCTCTTCAATCGTTGCAAATCTCCGTCCTTTCATAGGTTTCGATATCATAACCATATACCCATGATTCGTCACCAGTTATGACCCTTTTGAGTAAATCTGGGTCGTCGTTGACGTCATTCAACAGTTCTTGAGCGATGCTCAAGCGACGGTTCTTTTGGTCAAAATTTAGCAATTTCGGAACAAACTTCGCTGACACACGTCTCATGCCCAAAACGTTAGAAAAAATTTCATGGCACGAGCCAAGCGATATACCAACATCCTCAGGAACTTCTCTGATAGTGATTCGACGATTTTCCAGAACAATTTTCTTCACTGCTTGAACTTTTTCATCAGTTGTTGACGTGCTTGGGCGTCCAGAGCGAGGCTCGTCATTGGCATCTTCCCGGCCATCTTGGAAGAGTTTGTACCACTTGTAAACATTTTTTTTACTCAGAACAGTTTCACCGTATGCCACTGTCAACATTTTAAGTGTTTCGGAGCACTTTATTTTATTTTTTACACAAAATTTGATGCAAATCCTTTGATCCATATTTTTCGATAGCAAGAAATCGCCGAGCACGCAAAACACTTATAATCTTTACGCCTCTCCCAACCAAACAAAAAATGCTATACACTTGAAACTTGGTACAGATGTTCGGGAAGAGTGTACCAACATAACAAAATAAAAAAATCGATAATCGAAAGTACGTTGCCCGCCAAATTTGAAAAGTCACCTTACTTTTTGAACACACCTCGTATATATAATTTTTTCTCCACTTTCCGCACATTTAGAGAATGCAGTAGAACTTTATACGTACTAATACGCCATATTGTCCAACGAGACATTTAAGTTATCTGTGGAATTTAACTCCGTAACAGTAGCCTGTACGTAGACGCTTCTCAACCTAATTGTTTCTTAGGAAAAATTAAAAAGTAAAACACTTTACGTCTTAAATTCCATTTATCTATACAAAATTGCAGGAGTCGAATTATAAGATATATGAGATCTATGTTAAAACCGATATAACAATAGTAGTAAAGTTCATTAATTAAATTAATGTTCACAGAGCTAATTAAAATTAAGAAACGAGTAGCATTTAGCTGAAAGTAGAACAAGATCCGACATTGTTGTGGTTTCCCGCGTTTTAAATATAAGGAAAAGAGATAATAAGTTCTTGTTATCACCACGCGTCTTCCACTCGTTTTAGAGCATTGCTTGCTTCGTAGCGGAACCCAACGTCGAACTATAGCGAAAAAATGGAAATATAAACTTAAATAAATATTTCATTGCCTCGAGTTGGAATCGAACTCACAACCAGTCACGTTTACGGTATTGTCGCGTTCCACCAAACAAACATTTTGGTTTAATAATATTAGTTTACATATTTTTTTTTTTCAGTAAGGACTGCGTGATGCCGATGATACCTCTCGGTCTGAAGGAGACTAAGGAGGTGGACTTCCGGGAACCCTTCAAAGACTTCATCTTGGAGCATTACAGCGAGAATGCGGCCGCGTACGAGGACTCGATATCAGATTTTATGGATATGAGACAGGTAATGTTCGATACTAATACATAGCACTCATGCTGGATTTTCTAAAGATATATGATGAAGATAATATGATAATCTGTTACTGTCGAAATGTTTTAGAAAATTAAGTTTGTAAATGAAAAAACAAACAAAACAAGTAACTGTCAAGCAAAAACAGAGTATTAATTCTCGCTTTAATCTCTTTAATGTACCACCATTTAATTTTGAGCTATCGCCTAACGTCAATCGGCAATGTGTCGTATCTACACCTACTTTGAACGTCCATCATTGAGAAAATGAAGATTAACAGCATTACCCGCTAGTATGGCCTCGGCATAACAAATATAACATAAATACTAAAAATATATACTATTTGTACATTTCCTAGGCAATCCGCACTCCAGTCCGTTCGACAGCTGGCGTAGCACTGTTGTTCAAGTATTACAACCAGCTGTACTATGTGGAGAGGAGGTTCTTCCCCCCGGACCGGTCACTTGGCGTCTATTTCGAATGGTTCGATTCGTTAACAGGTAAATATTTAATTGTAATAAGTAGAGGCCAGTAGTGGCACTGGGGCACAAGTGTGTGACTGTGAACGCGACAGGTTGTGGGTTCACACCTCTCTCGAGACCAGGTTCCCTCTGCCTACCTTGTTATATGCGGGATACAGCGTGAAACGTTAAAAAAAGTAATGTTTAAATAGGAGCAATAGGAGCAGTTAAGATCATTTATTGCCCAATTTTCGTCTTGTCTTATATCAGAGCGAGGAAATAAAAGTATTTTTTTTCTACACTGAGAAAACAAAGATGTTTTGTTTTTAATAAAACTGTAATAAGTAAGTTATAACCACCTACTTTCAACATTTTCTAAGTCGTTCTGGAATCATAAACACTCATACCGTATGGCGAATAGGTACTAAATGCCGTTAGGGAATAGCGTGTAGAAATGCCAACCGTTTTGCTGATCATTTACATGTACAGGTTAAATATTAAATACTAAATATCACGTTACATACAGTATTTAATACAATATGTTATTTTAAATAAAATGATTTGCATTTCCCATGCATTTGTGGATACATATCCCTGTGAAAGAAATATAAAGTTAAATTTTATTGAGTCGGAGTGAATTACAAACTTCACCACTTACCACAAAAAATGTTGACACTTTTAGATTAACGTTTTTAACGTTTAGACAAAGGGAACCTATTGTAACGACGTTCTATTCCTCAGGCACCGCCCAATTTTCGAGACATTGCTTGTGAATGTCTCGAAATTGTCGTGGTGAATTGTCTTGTTACTAAAGCGAGGAAGGGAAAAGAACTCAAACTTCCGAGTGAGAATCGAACCCACAATCGTCGCGTTTGCAGTTAGACATTGTTGCTGAACCACGACAAACTCAAAACTGTGATATATAAAGTTAATATAGCTAAGTATATATAAATATAAATAAAAGTATATAAATAAAATGTTCCACAAATATATGTTTTCAGGAGTCCCATCGTGTCAGAGGACGGTGGCATTTGAGAAGGCATGCGTCCTATTCAACATCGCCGGCATCTACACACAGATAGGCGCCAAACAAGTAACTAAATAACATATTACTTATTATTTCTCTCAGGTTCACGCTATATTACGCGTTAAGTTCTGCTACTCAACACGACTTTAAGAATTTAACGGAAAGTGAGGAACGAAGTTTCTTATCACTAGGTTTTTTAGAATCCTTCTGCCTACCCTACTATGTACGGGATACAGTGTGAATTTATACATATATAAGCATATAGAGATACTATTGAATTATTATGTAATATTTGTCTAATATTTTTCTCCAGGAGCGTACAACCTGTGCCGGGCTCGACGGGGCGGTGGATGCCCTGCTCCGGGCGGCCGGAGCTCTACGATATATACATGAAAACTTCACAAATGCACCTTCTGTCGATCTAGCTGCTGATACTTTGTTGGTGCTTGGCGCACTCATGACGGTAGGGTTATATGGTTTTTTTAAATTTTATTATGTTTTTTTTTGTTTTATAAATGTATTGCATAAATAAATGTAACAACTATTGTGTGAGTCCAAATAAATAAATTAGGTAATTAAATTGTATATAACGGGATATAAACCTGCACCTTTTGGAATTAAAATTTATGTAATCCTAATACTGTAATATTTAAAAGTGTTAAATATAAATGTAAGATATGAAAAATATGAATAATTAAATAAAATATATACATATAAGAGAGAAGAGACCAACATAATAATAATATTATTATTATGTTTTTTCTATATATATATTAGATAGATATTTTGTTTTTTCTAAATGTTAACATTTAGTTGAAAAATGTATAATTCTCCAGGCCCAAGCAAGAGAATGTCTCTTCGAGAAGCTCCAGCTGCAGGCGCGCGAGGCGTGCGGCGGCGGCGACCGCGAGCTGCGCGACGACCTCGACATGTGCCTCGACCTGGCGCAAGAGAGCGCGCAGCTCGCTCACACTTACCACCAACTCTATGATAAGGTCACTTTAAGATTCTATTCCGTATATAGCAGGGTAGGAGGGAACCTAAAACGGGAAGTTGGCTACCCCCTTTTAATAGGCAATGTCTTTAAAAGAGACAACAAGTAAAGTAAGAACTGAATGTCTTAGAACTGTAATTTCTAAAAACCCCATATAATGAATAAATGTGTAACCAAAAAATAAATCTTAATATTTAATCTATACTAATATAATAAAGCGGAAGAGTTTGTTTGTTTGTTTGTTTGAACGCTAAGATCTCTGGATCTACTGGTCCGATTTACTTTGTTTTTGTTTTGTATGAAAGCTGCATTCTTCAGAAGTGCTATAGGCTATATAACATTACATGACACATATAAACTAATAAATTAAAAAGTACTTTCTTATTTGACATGCAATTTATTCTGCCATGTTAATAACAACCGTCGCGTCGCTACGCAACCGTTACCGCGACATTTTGATATTCATCCTTATGAAAATAAATATAATAGTCACTTTTAGCATTTTATCTAGATTGAAATTATAGTTTACTGTATAAGATTCTAATAAATAATTAAGGAGATGTCACTGATTCGGAATGACCTAGCCTTCGGGCGGCATATGAGTATGAGTATGACCGACGCGAACGGACAGATGACGTTGACGGTTTTGTAAATTTTCGAACTTTATTTGCTGTTTATAATTAATTTAAAATACACTATGGTTCTCTTCTTATTTTATTTGATAGTGTTGGCAAAAAATATCCTTATGGGTAGTTTATAGGTACTTTTTCTAATATTAAGAATATCCTTTAGTTACTTTCAATTTCTCAGATATTTTTTCTAATAATATGTCTCTACTAATTATTATTTAAGCTTATATTTTCTTACTAATTCTATTGAAAACTGAAAATAATATATTTAATAAATATTCTTATAGTTTAAGCAGGCGTAGCCGCGTCCGGGTCCACTAGTTACTTATATTTGTTGATTTACTTTTTTATTCTAAAACAATAATTATGATTTCAGATGCAAACAGAAGGAGTTTTCAACTACGTGCCATACTCGTGGGTGTCACTCGTCCACGTCAAAACTGAATTCTATAAAGGTAAGTTCTTCAATAAATATCTACTATTTACTAAATAGCTGTTAATACTTACTATATTTTTAACATTTAATATGCAAAATCCAATTATAATAAGATTATTTTATAAGATACATGTTTCTATCTAAATCTATACTGTTTCCCAACTGAATAAAGGGGCTATCGTGGCGCAGTGGCACAACGTGTGGACTGTAAGCGAGACCGGTGTAGATTCTATGTGCACTTGAGGAAATGGTATATTTTCATTTTCCTCGTTCTGGTAAGAACACAAAGTCAAGGGTCATTCAACACTCAATGAAACGAAAATTTGGCGGAACGTGAGGTACAGAATGGCTTAACAGGGTAGGTTCCCTTTTCATACCCAAGGGTTTCACGAAACTAAATAATATGTAATATAAATATATATATTTTTTGTAAATTCTATTGTTTTCCAGGTCTAGCGCACGAGTACTGCGCGACGGGGCTGCTGCACGCGCCGCACTCCCGCTGCGGACGACTCGCGGCGTTGTACGCACCGCAGGATAATAACGATGGTTAATAGATTATTGATAAATACTTTTATTATATTTATAGATATATAAATAAAAAATACATTTAAAAAAATAAAAAACCTCTAAGCCAAAGTGAAGATCCTTGTCCCACACGTCATTGTTGTCATTGTCTTAGGCTCCAGGGGAAGTACTTCCTCACAATGCGATCTCAAATAATACTGACTTCTGTATCCGGTACTTTGTACTTTGTTTGCTTAGACGTTTTTGGGTAAAGAAAGTTTTTAATATAATAATTTACATATTCATCAACCTGACTTCATTTCAGTTTGATTCTTATAATTATTGTTTTAGGTTTAAAATACGACGAGGACTTAGACAATGTGGCTTTAGGAAGAGCTCACTTGGTGGAAGCGCTGGCATTGTATGAAGAGGCCTTAAGACTTCAAAGGATGTGTCGGTACGCTTGTTGTTTATCTTTTTATTTTATATTTTATTTATAATTTCTATGAATTGACTTTTACAAATAGATATGAAAACTTAATTCGTATTTAATGTAATTTTTAGTGTCTTGCAATAGTTAATTGTCAATTGTACTGTAGTTATCTCGATTTAGTTAATTATTAAGCACTGTCATTTAATTAACTACTACAAGTAGTAAGAACAGTACCAACGCTCGATGAATCATGGGCACGCTAAAGGTCAGATTTAATTTTAATTTTTTTCTTAATTTTATCCTGTACCCAAGTGTACAAATGCGCTAAAACTTAGAAAACTTCGGGGCGGGCGTACTGTACTTTGCATTTGTTAGCAATTATTATCTAATAATGTATATTTATACAGAGAGCTACGAACAAAAGAAGCACTATCACGGGTAGTGACAGCAGCAAGAGACAGAGCCTCAAGGGAACACGCGCCGCCGCCAGATGATTTCGCAGATTTATTGGATACACCAAATATATTACGTAAGTACTTGTTTAACTTTATTTATATATAAATATATATATAGGATACATTATGCTGTGCACGACGGTTGTGGATTCAAATCCATTTCGGCCAATGTCCAAAATTAACAAAACTGTGCCAAACTAACTAGGTACCATATATGTATATAGATTAAACATATTTTTTCTGCATTACAAAATAATCAAAGAAAGTCTTAAAACATTTACTTATTCTATTTAGAGAAATTGCATTTTTCCAAAACTCAAGACCACACATTGTTTTTACGAGAATGAGGGAACAAAAATGTTTTAAATATAATCATTAAATCTTAATTTAAATTTTAAAATTATACAAATGTATGTAATTAACTGTCGTCATGTGGTATTTTCTATTTCAGCTGCATCAAAATTCCAGCTAGCACTAACACCGCCAGACTTCGCCCAATACAGAGTAGAGGATCTATTCAAATCCCTCGGACCTATCGCTATATTCTCAGCAAAGAGACATTGGAGCGCCCCACGACTGATCCAATTACAAAAACAAACAGACAAACACGCACGACGAAACCGACGAAACGACGAAATCAGAGTCAAACGACGATCAAGCGACAAACGAGACAGATCTGAAGACAACACCACATATTACAGTCAAATTATAAGAAGCGACGAAAAATATACCGACGATTACGACAAACATAGAGTGACGAAACAAAATGGCGTCTATATAAACAGTTTCGATAATCATAATCATAATCACTTTGATTATAAGATGGAGAAAGATTATGGGAAGAAGAATGGAAGGGACTTAAGGAGGGTTGCGAGTGAATATAATGTTAATAATAATGAAGAGGGTTTCGGTTTCTCCGTGAGAGGGGATGCCCCGGTTATTATAGCGGGAGTAGAACCTAACTCGTTGGCTGATGTAAGTTTTAATTATTTTTTATTATATAATAAAGGCTTAAAATAATAATTCAAGCAAGCATCCAAAAAAAAACTATATTTTCTAGTTTATTTTTTTTAAATAGTCTGTCATGTACCACTTTTAATAAGATTCGATTTAAAGCGAAATATTATTTATTTTATATTTTTAATTCATTTTGTAGTTACGTCGTATTTGTTTTATATAGGCACTATTTTATTTTTTTTATATGATTTTTTTACAATATAAATAAATAACATAAGTACATATAGGATAAAAAATATCAATTTACCAGATCGGCGGCATGCGAGAAGGTGATTTCATAATAACAATCGGTGATAAAGATGTAAAGTGGAGTTCTCACGAGGAAGTGGTACGTCTCATACACGCATGCGGGGATTCCCTTACATTGCGTCTTGCAACGCCCATGGATCGGGCTTGTGTTAAGGTATGGAATGTTCTAGAAATTTATTTTTATATTCTCTTTTTGTTTCATGGATTTTTTCTATTAATTTCTCCATATGGTCAAGTTATAAGTGAACAACTAAATTTGAGAACCATTTACGTTGTACTTATAATAAAGGAATCTCCAATCTTTTAGTGAACGGCGCCATACGAAAGTATGACACCGTTCATTAAAATGAATAATTATAAAAAGTTAAAAATATTGTGTATTACATATTTAAAATAATGTTAAGAAATTACGCTGGTTTTACATTAATGAATTAATAAATCTTATACGTTTGTGTAAATTTAAGTGAGTAAACAATCCAATTAACTTAAATCTTTGGCTCCACCAGTCACCAGAAACCCACCAGACCAATTCAAATCAGGGTTCAGTATCAGCAGCCTCCTCCTCCAGCGGTTCCAGTGCCACACGACGACGGGCACCATGGAACCCTTTTAAACGACATAGCACACGGGACGATAGACGTGAACATACTAATGTTATATTTAGATAAACTAGATGATTGAGTAGTGATCGGCCACTACTTTAAAATGTGTGAGCACTTACACGACGATGGGCACTATGGAACCCATACGAACAACATAGTAGACGTGATCCAATGTTATATTTAGATAAAGTTTCAGTAGTGATCAGTCACTACACAGTGTCGTGGGGGCAACTAGGTCACTAAGTTACAGTCCTATGGAACCCTTTCAAACAATATAGCACTCGAGAAGATCAACGAGAACATACTGAAAAAATGTGTTTTTAAATAAAGTAGGACTTTGGATCGGTGACTACTCGGTTCAATATGGGTCACTTGGTCACAACTTGAGTTAAAAGTCACTAAACGGCGAATAGTGTGATACTGTTGGGAATGATTTAAAACACTCGTCGAAAAAATAAACAATAAGAGAATTAATTATTTTGATTTTCTTATGATAATATTATCTTATGATAAATAAATATTCTATGCGATGGTGTTATGGAAAATATAATAAATGATGTAAATCATTGTGGGAAGCTTGTAGGATACACGGAATTAACTTTTATTATACAAGCACTTAATTACTTAGTACTTAACAGAAATTTCTAATAATCTTATAAGTAATAATGGCAAAAAATAAGTAAATATGGCATGGAAGCATAATTAGAGAATTACACAAATCAATTATTGTAAAATTTAAAAATAGCATCTAATTGTAACCTATTATTGTAGCGCCATCTTTTCTATAAAGAGGGTAGATAAAAATTGTATAAACATAGAATTTAAAGCCATTGTAAAAAAAATAATTTAGATGCGTTTTTTTATTTTGCTTAATATTTTGTATCTATTATATATTCACCTTTTAGATATATAACTAGGCTAAGCGATAATGGCTATGACATTCCAAAGTTTTTTCTATGTATTGGTTATATTTAATGTTTCCAAAAATTTCTAAACGAATTATTTGCATAGTATTTCTTTTTAGTTGGTGCTTTATTTCAATTTGAATTGGATTGGACATAAAAAACTTACTTTAAAATACTTTGTCTTTAAATATTTTTTAAATCCTACTATCTAACTCTTAATATTCATTTTATTTATACTATATTTATTTAAATTTCATTTCAAAATGTATATTTTTTGACAACTGTCACACCTTTATGTCATGAAGAAGTGCACAGTTATCGATAAATTAATCGATTTTGTTCCAAACACTATTGTTACATATAATTTATTATTACAATAAATTTTTACATTGTTTTGTATATTTAGTTACGAATGAAAATTTTAAGTAATAATTATTGTATGAATATAAATTATTTTTGGTTGTGATCGATTTTAAACGATTTAATATTATTGATCGCACCCAAAACTGAATTGTTATAAATATAATAAGAATGTATATTATCAGTGTATAAAAATCGAATAAGTTTTCATAATCGTTGTTTAAGGTGTAAAGAATAAAAATTATATTTTGTGGAAAAAAACTTTTATTTTCTTTTTCTTACAATAATCTTCAAAATATACAAAAAACACGTCACAAACATGGTAACTATATATTAGTTTAGGAACTTTTGTTAGGTCCTATAGGATAACTAAATTACGTATAAAAATTGAAACAGGATTTGAAGCAGCACCTATCGCTATACAAGCGATTTAAAGAAAAGAGCAAAAAATATATTTTAATACATTTATTTATCAGTTAAAATGTTCGAAAACATTTTTATAATATAATTTGTCTAAAGTATTCTTTAAGAAGAATCGTTATTTGTACAATTTAAATAATTATAATATTTAATATACACTTTTTAGTTATGTCAACGTAATTTTTTAGTTAAGATTTCCATAAAAAAGTTTTTCATTTTAAAAATATAATCTGATATACTTAAAATTATTTTATTTCTAGTTTTACTAATCTAAATACTTAAAAGTTAAAGTTATTTTCTATAACATTAAATAGTATTTTATAGTATTTTATACATATAATATAATTCACATAAATAATATATTTATACCCGTTATATATATTTAATGATTATTTACCACATGATATAGGTGTATTAAATTCATATTAAAATATCTTTATTATTCGTATTATAATTTATAAATAAGTAAGTTTTTATATTTTGTTCTAATCGTGATATATAAAAATGCATAGTAAATAAATAAAAACACATAGCATAAACAAACACTTTGCTTACCACAACTATTAAATATCTACTATCTATTAAAAGCTTGCTCAAAATACCGTTTAGAATCATCATAAACACCAAAAAACACAAATCCCCCTACAAAAAAGGCGCTGAACCTCAAAGTAACGCCAGCAAAGATACCCCTAACACCCCTAGTCCTATACACTTGGGCCAGGACTGCGGGTACACGGTAGGCTTTCGCCCCCGGCGTGGAGGCCTCCGCTAGTTGTATGCGGGTCTTGGCCACGTCTAGGGGAGTGGTTGCTGCGGCCGCTGTTGCACCAGCTAGGGCTCCGCATGCAGCACTCTATGAAAAAGTTAAACAATTGTTTTGTTTTTACTAATCAGGTATGGGGACAATTGTTTTGTTTTTACTGATCAGGTGTGTATGGTATAGTGTAGTCTTGAAGTTAACTTCAGATGGTTGCGCAGATTTGATTTTAGTTTTTTTTATTATTGATTATTTTCTTAAATTAAAAAAAAACAGGTTTACACTGTATCCCGCACACAGCAGTGTAGTCTTAAGGAACCTGGTGTTAAGACACTGCGTTCCCCACGCACCACGCACCATGTTCATGCGAGTGCACAATGTGCAAAATTTGAGAAATCTAGTTTCAGGGATGTCGCGACTCATCGACCTTACTAAAAATATTAAAGAATTCAATCCCACTCAGGTAATGAATTATTTAATATTTTTAGTTAAATTCGGCCACTAACCAATTTTTCTAGACACACAATGTCTAGAAAAATTCGGGTAACTGAGGAACGGAATGTCTTAACAATAGACACAAATAATAATATGTGGGATAGAGCGTGAAGCTAAAAGAAATAAAAAATAAAAGAACACCTACTTGAAATATAGTGATTTCACCATTGTTTCTATTCCTGACTGTAGTCTTCAAGAACTCCCACAACGGCAGCTCTATGAAGCTGAACGGCAAATCTCTTATCACTGTTGATAAGAAACCTCGGTACATACCCTTTCTTACGCCTTCTGATCTTATGGCCTACAAATTAAAAAATAATGTTTTTAAACAAACGATGATATTTTTAAATAAATTTATACAAGATTATATTCAAACAATAATAATAAAAAGTTTATTTATTATAAACCAGCGATCCGCTCGCGGCATCACCCGCTTGATATAAACAATTATATATTTACTAACCTGAATTACTTTCATGTTCCAATAACATTATTACGTTAAAGACAATCTCTATACATTGCAAACTAAACTTTTAGCCAATTCGATAAATAGCGAAATAGCAAAATTTTCGTAGCAATTAAGCCAAACAAAATACTTTAATTTGCCATATTATTTTATTTACGAACCGATTGAAATAGAATAATTGAATGTTAAGGGAAGTAGTATTAAAATATAATAGTTAAATCGAAAACTGGTCCTTTGGACCTTAAAGTATTTTAGGTACTTAAAAATAAACATATATTTACATGTGAAAGTATCCATATGGCGCTTCTCTTTTCAGTGCCTACGTATGTCTGTTTTCTTTGCTTTACTATCTCAGCGGGCACTCTGATGAGACAGGCAAGCTGTAACAAAAGAAATTATATAAAATACATAATATGTATTACCCATATTATGTAGACATCTAATTACAAGGACATTTAGAAGCCAGTCGTGGTGCAGGCTGCTTCACGCTGTATCCCATAGCACGGTAAGCAGAGGTCCTTACCAGGATGAAATGAAAATAATTCATTCCCCTCAATGGAAATCGAATCCGCAACGCATAAAAAAATCAGTTCAAAAACAAAATAAAGGTCCCGCTCTGAAAAATCTTTCTAGATATCCGATATCTAATACGCGAATAAATTTAACTAATTATGCATATAATCATGACTTACAAAAATTTGTAATATCTAATCATGACGATGCGATTTTTAATCGCTTATTAAATCAGTTTAAAGTAAGCATTTTTTTTTTAAATTAAAATTTTGTGTAAAAACATGAAACTGCGAAATTTGAACAACTAAGATTTTTTTACTCTCTCGCATCACAATTTTATCTAGATTCTACGGTTGTTTAATATATTTGATTCAGAACAACTGAATAAAATGGGAAACCCCGAAAACGGGAAGCAAAGAAATAGTTATTTTATAAACATACATATATAAAACTCTTCCGTTACTAACTGAGAAACAACGCACAAACAAACTACTGGGCTTTGAAAGTCTAAATTTGGCTAGGTTAGAGAGCATAGGGCAGCACTTGGAGAGGATTTCTCGAAATACAAGAGCGAGAAAAAACAGGATTTTCCATTTTATGTCTAAAAGTACATGTACTATTGATATATATACATTTTGTAATAATATTTTTTATAAAAAAATATATTGAAAATACTGTAAAGCTAAATAAATAAAATACTTACAACTTCTCCTATACTAGCCGCAAACATGTGTACTACGGGGGCATATTGCGGCGCCACCTTTGGTTGTAACAAACTCTTCGTAGCCTCGTATGATACAAAGAATAGAGCTGTCGTGGGCATAGATGTCGATGCTACTGTAAAAAAACCTGAGGGAACAAAAAAACTAAGTTTATACTTATACCTTTCATAATAAAATTATATGTATTATGTATATATGTTCCTTATATTTTCACGCTTTATCCCGCATATAGCCGGGTTAGCAGAGACAACTTAAAGTCAACTCAACGCTGCATCATTAATATTTATGATCAATAATGTTTTACGCTTTATGCCTCATATAGCAGTGGGAACTTAGTGTTAAGAAATTCCGTCCCCAACTTTTCTTCTTCTCTTCTTTCTTCTTCTTTCTTTTCAAAATAATTCATTCCCCCGAGTAGCAGGCGAACCCACAAACATCACGTTTATTATTCCTTAGTGAGATTAGAGGCCATTGCCGTCGCTTCCACTGTCTACCACAATGAATATTTGACAGACATGATTGATATAAAGAAATTAATCAAATCTAATCTCTTGTTATCTGAAACTGTGTTGCTATATCAGTAACGAAATAAATGCCATGTGAGTGCAGTGAGCAGAGCGCACTCCATATTTTATCATTACCACAATGAAAAAGAAAATAAAAGTCTCCTCCTCTATATTATGTATGTGTACTTAATATAGTACTAGGATATAGTACTTAATATAGTATAGTATTAGGATCTAAGTGTAGATAGTAGGAAAAAAATACAATTTACTAGCGGACTATATGCGGTCTTGCCCGATAACACTTACTAAATTACAGCCAAATTGACTCCTCGAACATCTCCTTTTTTATATTATACGAGTATAGATTATAATTATTTCACAATTTCTACTTAATTTTTTCACAAAAGCATTTTTTTTATTATAATTTTTTTTTGAACCATTATTTTTAACTATCCTACTATTTGTGAACTTAGTTACTTAAATAGTAATTAAAATAAAGTAGTTACAATTGCATTATATGATAATGAAGTTTAAACAAAGAAGTATATTCAATTGTTCCATAAAAGAATTAAATGAAATAATATAAAAAAAATGTATTGTCTGTTAAATATGTAATGTACTACCAAGGAATACTTTTAATATCAATTAATATAGTTTATAGCCAGCCAGAAATTAAAATTGAAAATTAAATAAGAAAACAAGCTAAATAAAAGCTATATTAAATCTACCATATAAATATATATAAACATACTCCTATAACATATATAAACAGATGTAATATTAAAATATGGCAAAATATATAATAAAAAATATATACATTATAGAATTTTGTATTAAGTATGTTAAATTCATATTAAGTATATGTATGTTAAAGACCATCATGGCATAGGACATGACCGAATCTGAAAATTTTAATTTTGGAGGAATTCAATTATTTTTGTTTCCACACACTAGTTACAAGACAAACGCTAGCCAGGTACTCTGTATACACCCTGCTGAATAAATCATTATCTGACAAAAAAAACATTAATATAATCCAGTTTCTATATGATTTGCCTACAAAAATAACACAAACTTGGATTTGGCCTCCTTGTGTTTGATTTTTAATTAAATTAGTTACAATGTAATCTGAAATCCTTAAGGGTAGGAAGAGGGGCGGTAAGCAGACAGAACCTCGGAACATAATGTTAAAACAGTCCTTTCCCAAGACATTTCCATTCCATACTTTCCACTGAATTTTTGTATAAGGCATAGCGTTTTAAAGGGTACAACTCAATCACACTTTGAATGATAGAAACTAATGACATAAAATTTTATTTTACAATATAGATATTTAATTATTTTATTTAATTTATATCTTACCTCTATATACTCCACTAAAACCACCAGTCTTGTGGAAACCCTGTTGACTTTGTAACCTAGTTTTTAATGTATCTAATGGATAGAGGGTCACATCTACAGAAACACCTGCCAGTCCTCCCGCCTGTTGATATTAATGAAAAATTTTAATAAAATATATTTAACATTTATGAGAAATACAAAAATGTATAGATAAATTTTTAGAAAAAATTATGGAAAAATTTTGGAATTTGTATATTTAAATCATTAAAATATATCGCATATTGTTTAAACACATAATTACATAATTTTTGTGTAAAAAGTGGGGAATGTTTTCTCATTAATTTTAACTAATTGAGAGTAAAATAAATTACCAAGATTTAGCCATGTATTTGGGAAATTAAGAGTGTAATGTAACATAAAGTATAAAAATTAAACTAAAATGTTCCTTGGCAGTGTGAAAAATACATTATTTGATTATATATATACCATTGAATTTAATTTTACAAAAAAAAATGTAGGAATGTGTTATATCACCTTTCAAGGTCTTTTTAGAGACACTAGACAACAAAGACTATGTGAAAATGTTTAATAAAAAAATGATTTCCTATTACATATAAAAAAGTTATATCCTATTTATTTAAAAATGTAATAGGGGATGCAATATATACAGGACGAGATCTATATTTAAATATATAGAGAATATTGCGCAGATAGTTACTGAATATAACATATGAGACATTTAATGGATACAAAATACAAATTATTCAATCAAAAAGTAACTTACCAGAGATAATGCCAAATATGACCTTAATGGTTTCTCCATTATAAGAAAATTTATATTTTCAATACACTTTAATTCAAGTTTTAGTTATATGCTAAATATTTAAACGATTTTTCCACTGAATAACATAACCTGTCTCATACTTATGCAACACTTAGTAACTGGTGTATAAAAATATACTTATTATAGATAAAGTAATATATAAGGTTTAAGCTTCAACTGGCTCCCATTATGTTTGAAATATACGTTTATATATATTTTTTTGTTTGCACTGATTTTAAAGATAACCCGCACCCGCCATAATTATCTCACTAGTGCTGTATTTCTATAGTAAGGTGTGTCGATTATTTAATATATTGCCATCGGTTATCTATATATATAAAAGGACTTGTCCTCACTGACTGAGGTAAGACGCACGCACATCCGTAACCGCTGATGGTAGAAACGTGGAATTTGGACAGATGTTTACTTTCGTAATCTGGACATCCACTAAGAAGGGATTTTGAAAAATTTTAACCCTAAAGGGGTGAAATAGGGGTTGAAAGTTTGTATGGAAAAATCTTTAAAACGCCGCCGATTATTATAAAATTTGAAATTTAGACTCTTAAAAATATTTAATTGAACATGTGTTTCATGGTTTTCTAGAATTCACCCCCTAAGGGTGCAAATAAGGGGTTGAAAGTTTGTATGGAAAAATCTTTAAATCGCCATCGATTTTTATAAAATTTGAAATTTAGACTCTAAAAAATATTTCATTGAACACATGTTTCGTGGTTTATTAGAATTCACCCCTAAATAAGCTAGCGAAGCTGTGCGCGTCCGCTAGTTTATTATAAAAATTAATGATAAAATGACGCTGGAGCAAAAAAAGTTTGAATACTGCCAAATGATACGGGAATAAGGGATATTTTAAAATTGAACAGAACGCCACAAATAAATTGCCTTAGGCTCTTTTTTCAAACTTGAGGTTAATGCTGTTAGCCCTATTGGCATTTACAGCGACACCGAGTGGGTAAAGAAGAGGCTCTGTCCCTGAAAAATTTGCAAGCACCATGTGGCTGCTTGTGAGGATACCGACTCTGGTAAGAGCGTTAATAATCATAAACATAAGCAAAACTTTCGTTATTTTATAAAGCCTTGACAGGGCTCCAGATTCTAGTCTTTTTATATAATTTTCCTAAAAACATAGCAAACCATGTATATCGAAAGTTAAGTATTTTTGTACAGCACTAGCGAATTGACATTGTCATTTATTAAAATACATACAAGAATTAAGCTACGGCATAAGCTTATTCATCCAAATTATAACATCTAATAAAATTACTTGCACATTATTCCTTTTTTACATTTTAACAATATTGATTAAATATTCTTAATATTTTTGCATAGATTTGTGTTGAATAATTTCCTCACGACACTCTTATCGATATAATAAATTTTACTTTTTTAAGCGATCTTATTTACTTTGTTACTTAGTGACACGAACAAGACAATTGACTTAAATACATAATTTTTTAAAATTGTTATACAAATAATTAATATAATTTATAAATTTCAACGGTAAAAATGCCGAAATTCATAAAAGATTTACACGAAGGTATAAAGTATCATACCATTAGTAAGGGTAGCGAACCGGGGTGCTATCAATTGCATAGGTAATTTTAATCTCTTAAAAAACCTTATTTTAAGTACGTTATAAAATAGTAAAATCATTATTTAAATACTGACTACCGCTAGGTATAAAGCGTGAAATTAAGTTAAGTTATTATTTAAATACATATTTTTTCAAATAGTGAAAAAGAAGCACGACGTTGACTTTAGTCACTCGACACGCAATGACTCAAGAATTCGGCGTAAAATGGAGAACGGAATGTATCAACTCTTGGTTCCACCATCTGCTGTGCTGCTCCCTGCTGTGTTCGGTCCGATTTTAATCGAGGCCAGTCATGGCGACGAGGCACATTGCTGAGACTGTAAACTAATTCTCACTCGTGAAAATGAAATATTCAATATTTTCATCTCTTCGCTCTCGTGTCGAGGGAAAGAGCGGCGTTGAGTTCCGACATTCAACACGCAATGCCTCCAGAATTCAGCGAAAATTGGGGAGCGAAGTGTCTCAACACTTGAGTCTCATGGCGTTCAGTTCCGCCACCCAATAGAGTGTAGAACACTAATACTAGATTTTCGCTGCCTATTCTAAAAAAACCTAAAATAAATATTTTAAATTAAATTTTAGACCATCGCAATGTCGTCTCAAGTTCCCCATTACAAAGAAACGTATCCACATATGCGAGGTTCCGAAACACGAATACACTTTGGTACCACAATTGACAGGCTGGAGGACCTTGTTGATACCAAAACGTACACCTAACTTTTATCCAGCTGTCATGAATAAGGAAGATTATGAGAGATTAAAAAAACAAGCGAAGGTTAGTTCGATCTGTTGGCAGAAGAAACTTACTTATTTATTCATCGTACGGACGCCGGGTCCATCGTGTTGTACGGTGACAAGTTTGGAGTGCCTGGGAGTTCTGACCGAAGTGGGGATTTACGCCCGATGTTAATAATCAATCCTAATCCATAAATTGCAACCATAGATTGAAATAAACAGAGATGGAGGACGGCATGCAGGTTAGTGATTGGATAGACATGTCAAAAAATCCAAGATTGACGTTAACTGGAGATCGGAGATACATTATTAACATTGGGCGTTAAACGATATAATTACATACTATTATTAATTTGCATATATTTAACAATTGCTTGTTGTGTGGTTACACACCTTCCTTGGATTTACCAGACTAGAGAAATGAAAAAATTTCAAATCATTAAATGTTACTGTAAGAATTTTCCCAACAGATTTACTCTGGTTCAGTAGAAAAATAAAATAGAATACATATTATATCAACGTTAATATGTCCTCAGATAGTTACTCAGGAAGAACAATTACAAGCGATGCACGCTCAAGAAGAAGCAATACAACGGGCAGCGAGAGAATCTGAAGAGAGGAAAAAGAAATTAAAAGAACAGCTCATGCCACAACCTGGCGCTGAAGCCACAGGTTCTACTGACCCTGAACTGCAAGGGCCAGACCAAGCTGCCCATACGTTGTCGCGTGCTGAAAGTATGTAATGATTAATATATATCACATCTATCACACATAGCGGAGTAGGCAGATGGAACCTAGGGACCTATTTTCCCCTAGTGATCCACCGAATTCTCAAGTCGCGTTTTGCCTCGGCACCAGAGTGAAGAAATGAAAATATAAAATTATTTCATTTCCTCAAGTGGGAATCGAACCCATAATCTGTCTCGTTTATAGTCATATGCTTGTCCTATAAAATAAAATTAGTTTTAAGCTTCTCATGTGTTGAGGATGTTTTTTTCAGTCCTCAGAGCGAACAGCATGCAAGGACCACGTCTCTGCAACCGCATTATCTTGGCTTCCAAGTGCCACGCCATCCGCGACGCGCAGATTGCTGAAAAAGATCTTCTAAAAATTGAGTTGGATGAAGAACAGAGAAGGTGAAAATATAAATATGTTACATCTAAAACTAATATTTAACGGCTTTATCGGGTTTGGATTGGAGAATCTGCAGTAAAGTACTCGTAACTTAGGATTAAAAAAATAATTTAAGAAATTATATTACACCCGTATTATTAGTTCAAATATTGCTTATAAAAGCCAAGTCCTATAACTATTAAAAAAATGACTGTATACAGCCACTATATGACAAATTAAATGCGATATAAGTATAGTAAATATCAGTATCAGAAAATATCCCTTAAGTTTTCTTATTATTTAGACTTGATGCGATAATGGAAGAGAATCGCCAAGCGGCAGTGAAGAGAGCTGAAGAAGATGAAGAAAGAAGGCATCAACTGCGACTCCAAAACCTATCGGCCTTAAAGGAACAAATAAAAGCACATGAAACTGCTAAGGTTACTATTATCGATTAGGACATTGATTATATTATTTGTGTATTTTAAATATCCAGATGGACGTAGAGTAGAGGGCACTTCAGAAGACCTACACAGTAACAGATTTGTTCAAAGTTAAAGTCCAGGCCTCCCCTTGAAAGTATCTCTGAATGCCCATGCATACCTATCATTACCATCATGAGAAGACTCCATATTCATAGCGTTAATAGTCAAACGCGGTGGTTATGGCTGTGATCTCTCGTAACTCAGGAGAGTCAATTATTTTTCCACTCTGATAAGAAATTTACCACTCAACACGTAGAACGCAGACGGAATATTTTAACACTAGGTCCTCGTTGCGTTGCCTACGAAAAAGATGAGAAATAATAGATATACGTATTTACATTTTTTTTCTAGATAATGGAGGCAGAGCGTATTGAGGAGGAGAGTATTAGAGTGAATCAAGCAAACATTGCCATGCAAATCGATGAAGCTCAAAAACTAAAAGAGAAACACGGCAGACAGGCAAAGCTGAAGGAAATACTGGATCAAGGTACGAAATAGGTACGTGAAAAATTATAATTTGTTCAAAGTAATAATTTAGTAAATTATTTAATAACACGACAGGTAACGCCGAGCTTTTGTACTACAAGCAGTTGCAGAATGAAGAAGAACGCATAATGGATCTGCGAATCGCTAACTTTCTTAGACAAAAGCAAGAAAGGGATGCAAAGAACAGGGCTGAAGCTGAAGCAGTGAAGGCCGCTAAGCAGAAGGGCATCGATCACATTGCTAAGGCACAAAAGGTACTTTATTTAGTTTCATATTGTGCCCCGCACACAGCAGGACAGGTAGAGGGATCCTGGTGTTAAAACACTCCGTTCCCCACGCATCGACTAATTTTCGAGAAATTGTATGACGACTGACGAGTTACCTTTTCGTTCACGCCGGATCATTTATATAAGATTTGTCTTAAATAAATCAAATTTTATGGGTTGAATAGTATTCAGAGTAAAGTTAATAATTCTAATATTGATATTTCTGTAATTTAATTGAACAAAGTGTAGCATTGGCTTGCACTACGCTGCATTCAATGCATTAATAAGCGCATAATTGAACATAATAATTAAGGAAATAATTATTTATTCAAATTCATTAATATAATTTAATTATGTATCGTAACCCTACAGTCATAGTTAACGGTACAAGGTATAGTTCTCACCTTTCATTACGTTTAATATTTATTAGGCAGAACAAGAGTTAAAAGAAGAATTGGACAGAATACGCAATCTGAAAATTCAAGAAGACGTTGAAAGAGAGTATCGACGCAAGGAGAAGGAAGCCGCTATCAAACGTAACTTGGAAATGAAGAGATTGCACGAAGCTAGAGTACGACAGGTGCCTACTTAATATAATCTTTCTATATATTTACGGGAAAAAGGTAATTGTAGGTATAATAAATAGTATTATTTTGTGTATTCACATTTTCTTTTGTATCTTTTTATGTTACTTGAATAGTATATGACCTTTTTTATAATAATTGCAGTTTTTTTTACAACATAGGTATACAAAATAGCTTTTGTACAAAATAACTAAATGTGTAGAAAACAATATATTAATATATATTTTAAGCCAATTACATAAAGTAATAATAACTATTTTAATTTCAGATTAATGACATCCATCGCCTCATAGCACGAGAAATAGCCAAAGATGAGCAAAGTTTCAACAACGCGGCGAGACAGAATGAGGAATTTATTCAGAAAGAGAAACAGGTGCCTACTTATTTCATACACTTTATAATGCAGCCCAAATTCTAATATTATACTTTTTTAGCTTCACATTATATCCTGCACTGCACATCCTCCTCTGCTAGGTAGGCCGAGAGAACCAAGGAATTCAGTCTTAAAACACTACGTTTCCATTGAGACACTTCCGTTTCCCGCTTTCCGCCGAATTCTAGAAGCATTGTACGGCGTGGCGGAATTCAACGCCGCGTTTTGCCTCGTTACCGAAGAAAAGAAATGAAAATATTAATTATAACATTTCCTCAGGGGCAAATCGAACCCACAACCTGTAGCTAACACCTATTTATTTTGATAAGTGTTATTCTGTAAAATATTTTTAGATGTAAGTACTTTTAACTAAGAATATACGTCTTCTGTCTATTTTTTAGTTGGAAGAGAAACGCAAAGCCCGCGTCGAACGTCACCGACAAGAAATTATGAAGCAAATCAACGATAAAGAACGCGCTCGGTGATTGTTTAATTATAATTAATTATTTAATTAGAATTAAGTATTTAATTAGAATGATCCAACGATACGGCTACTTGTCCTCTAGTAACCGAACCCACTGTTTTCTCTAATCACTTATCAGAACATTATTTTATCGTCATTTGCAAAGTGGGCGCAATATAATATTTTTTAACAAATAACCGACTTCAACCGAATCCCATAATCATCAGAACCTAACCAAACTCTCATCAGACTACCCTAAAAGTGTATCCTTTTTCAATAAAAAAAGAATAATCGAAGTCGGTTGGCGTTATTCGCCCATTTGTTACAAACTTAATTCAAATTGACAGCTTTTGAATAAAAAAATAATCTTCAAATTCGGTTCAGCGAGTCAAAGGTTCTGAGGTAACAACCTTAAAAAAATAGTAGAATAGCATTACTTCCAGAAGTCGGTTAAAAATGAAGGTCGTATCTATTAAATAAAAATAAAAAAATAATTGGAGAACGTTGATGTAGTACCCACTTATCTAAAAACCTAGCATCAAAAAGATTCTTCTACATTTATATTTTATACAAATTCCACTACTTCCGTATTAATAACAACATTTTATCTAATGATAACATATGCTTTTATCTCTAAATACAGGTAACTGATAACGTTATTTCATAATTTCAGCGCTGAATTGCGGGAGAAGGTACACAACGAAGGCGTCGCCCTCCGCATGGAGCAAGAACAGCAGGAGAAGTATGAGAGGAGAGTTATCAAACAAAAGGTATTAGAAAAGAGATGTTAAAGATTGTTGTCATATTTTGACACCGGCTGCCGCTTGCATGTTTGATTGAGTCTATGTACATACGACTCGTTATTCATAGGTGGTTTTCCTATGGTTAATTATTTATATTTATTAAGATTGAGTCAAGAGTAGTCCAGCTGAATCTTAATAATATGTAAATATTTTTATGACCAACTTTTAATTATTTTAATCTCTTAGATTAAAGGCTGCGGCCATGGGCGTATCTAAAGATATTTTGTGGGGACTGAACTCTACCTTTGCACCGATATATAATTTTTCAGGATAATTTAATGTTACTAAAATTTCTGGGGTGGGGTACCAGACTTCTGGAATAGGCACGGACCACCCGGCCCCCCCTATTCCTACGCCCATGGCTGCGGCTGTCCATGATTTCACATCGGGTATAAATCAAAATCTTATGTTTCCGAAGACTAATAGCTGTATACCGAAACAAAAAAATGTTCCCATTTCCCTAAATTTATTGGACTAGTTTCTCATTCTCATACTTTTATTAATATTGTTTTATTGCCGTCGTGACCGTGGCGCGATGGCAGCAGTATGTCGACTGTAATGACAATTATGAGTTCGATTTCCACTCGGGAGAATGAATTATATTAATATCCTAGCTTTGATAAAAACATCAACCGCCACGTTCAGTTCCGCCATTCAACACGTCCCGCTGACTATGTCCTAAAAGTTGGGCGATGGGTGGGAAACATAATATAAGGTTCCTTAGGCCTAGTCTACTTAAGCAAAATCGTCATCTAATATAAATTTTAATATAAAATTTCATTATAAATATTTTGAGATAGTTTATAATAGATAACTAAAATAACTCTTTTTTAGGTGTCAGAGATGAGACAGCAGAAGGTATCTGAGAAATATGTTAAAGAAGTAGAGCAAACACTTGCTAAGCACAGCTATTGATGTTGGGAAACATCATTTGGATACTGTTGTCAAAAATCATATTCTTTTTAGTATAGTACATGCACTGAGATTTTACCATGTAGTCTTTTTTTCTATACCATATTTGATATATTGACTACTCATTATTATAAAGTGAATAGTGTTTTTTTAATGCAAAAATTTGGATAGTAATAAAATATTAGATGCCTAATAAGCTTTTTTATTATTTATTCTGATAAAAAGATAATATAACTATGAACCTTGATGAAATAGACAAATTTTAAACTATTTCAAAATTTATGTTAAATAAAATTATTGAAATTTAACCTCATAATACCTCAAAAAAAATCGTTGGTAAGAATTATAGTTTAACAAAAACATAAAAACTGTTTCGATATTCTAAAATGAACATTCATAATTCTCCTACAATATGTATAGTAAAAAATATATGACAAAGAAAAACTACAAAAATATATGCAATATTATATTTAATTACGTTATTGTATTCTAATTATTTAGCAAACAATAAATCATTATATCATAAAAGAACACATTACCAAGTCTTAAAATAAAAAATACAAAATTAAAGGTAAGACGAACACACAAACAGCCATAACAATAATAATTGAGGTCACAACATTCACAAACATTCATTATTCAAAAAAAAAACAAATATTTTCTTAACTTCATACTGTATCCCTTATTAAGCAGAAAAACAGTGCAAAGGCTCTCTTGGTCTTTGGACATAACAGAATATCTTAACACCAGATTCCAACTGCTTATTCTGCTTACAAGCACAATGCAGCATGACGCAAAAAAAGGATACAAATCAATACAATTAAGTTAACTAATTAATTCATTCCACCTGTATAGTGACAAAGATGTAGTGATGGAGTATTGTGCCAATAGTGATGGTAGTGACAGTACAACTAACACTAAAATGTTTACTATCACTATGGATATTTTTTTGTTTTCTTTGTAAACTGCAAAACTTTGCCTTTTCTGTATCCAATAGTACTCTCTCCCTCAACTGGAATTTTCCCCAAATTACTTTTGCCATATGCAATTGTTTTGAAACACTGGTATCCATAAATGAAAAGGGTATGTATGATTGGGACTGACAGTGTTGTTCAGTTCAGTTTTTAGTTTATGGCGTTTCGAGCGTGCCAGTTGAGCACTAATCACTTCGCCAACGTCACGTTTTATGGAGAACACATGAAGATTTTACAGAAAATATTACACAATAGGTGAATGCATGTCAAAAAGAGATCCAATTAAAATACTGCCTTCACACAGTGTTTTAACAAATAACATGATAGTGTTAGTTGTTAAATAACAATAATATAATTGTTAAATGACAACTCCTTACTCCCTTCCTCAGCCGTAAAATTTTCTTCAAATTACTCTTTTATGTATTCAACAAATGTTTTTATTAATATTCATCAATAAACATAGTTCTTATAAAACTAACACTGTCACTAACACTATCAACCATAATTCTTCTAAATGGAGAACAATTTCTCTCATGTATTCAAATTAAATAAAGCATTTGCTTTGAAGTTACAAAGTTCTCTTGACACTAACAATATCATTGACACAGTCAATCCTTATACTTCACTTCCTTCCCCAGCTTGAGAACCTTTTCCAAATTACTTTTCAATGTATTCAATTGATCTAATACTGCCGTATCCATTAATGAGAATGGTATGTAAGCTTGTGATTGTCGAAGCTCTTTGGGCTGCAGGGACAGCATTGTGCCATCATTGAGAAGGATGTTGCAATTTGCTTTTTCGTGTGGTTGCATTCTGCACAATTAAATTAAATT
This sequence comes from Heliconius melpomene rosina, assembly GCF_056956725.1. NCBI lineage: Eukaryota > Metazoa > Arthropoda > Insecta > Lepidoptera > Nymphalidae > Heliconius > Heliconius melpomene. The sequence continues at coordinate 6,287,956 of NC_140400.1, forward strand.
TATTATATTTATTTAAAAATAAAGACCTACCCACCTAGGGTAGAAACTATTGCTACTGAAGCTAGAGAAAGAGGCGATAATAAGAGAGAAATATTTAATACTTTTATTTCCTCGTTCCAGTATGGAGGTAAAGCGCGGCATTGAGTATCGTTACTCAACACGCAATTCCTCAGTAGAAAGTAGGGAACCGAGAGTCTTAATGGGAAACGCAGTGCCTCAAAACTAGGTTCCTAGGTTCACTCTATCCTGCTGTGTGTGGGATACAGAGTGAGACTACAAAATGTGGAAAGACTAGATTAATTTTCTTACATACTTATAAAGTCTTTCAAATTGTAACCGGGTTCTTGGTCCTCTCTGTATTAATTCGCAAATGAGTCAGTAATCGACTTCAAGAAGAAGATAGCGATGGTTTCTTTTGAGTGGCGATATAAAGAGAACATAAATTCACACATGAGATCACGCTTCCACACATGAGATCATATATTTTTTTCCATTCATACCAGTAGTTCCTGAGATCAGTGCGTTCCACCAAACAAAATCTTTCGCTTTATAATATTAGTATAGATATAGGCTATAAAATCTAATAATATTTTTTTCAACTTACGTGCATATACTGGGCACCATAACGGGTGATCCGGTCATGGACACCACCATCTCCCCAGAGCGGGGCTGACGCAGGACCGTGAGAGGAGCACGTGGGTTCACCTTTAAAAAACAAGAAAAAAAATTGATTGCAATTGCAATTGATTTGCCGCCGTGAAGTTAGGCATTCTAAACTTTTGCCCATTGTACACTCGGGAAGAAAATCATCAGGTTCCCTCCTGCCTACCTGGTTTTGTGCAGATACAGCGTGAATATGAAAAAAAAACTGACCTTAGGCGTAATAACGGGGTAATTCACCGCCGACTGCTTGTTATAAGCGGGTGTTCTGAAAACTGAGCGGGAACGTCGTCTCTGCCCTTTGGCAGTACGGCTGCTTGTGGCCGTCGTGCTTGTGAGACGAGACGTGTCCGCCGAACGAGACCTATGGGTGCGACTAGATGATGGTGGAGCTGGGACATGAAAAAAAAACAAATATTTATTATTATTATTATTTATTTAATATTTTATTACACCAACTTAAACATAAAAGAGATACAAGATAAAACAAATGAAAAATGGTGTGAAGCGGCCTTATCACCACAGGCCATGCAAGCCTTACCATACAAAAGATAAAAAAAACATAAACATAATAATAATCATAATCATCATCATTATACAATTTCTTTTTAAGTTGACGGTGTACCCCACATATAGAAGGGTGGCAGAGGGAACCTAAGGACGTATGTATGTATAAATCTCTCTCAACCCTAGAGATTAACTTAACTTTTAAGATAATAAATAATTAACAGATTATTAAAACGACATATCAAGATCGGTCCCAGAGTACAGGAATCGAACCCACAGCCGCATTTACAGCCGCATGAAGGCCTCATCATTTTATTATATATTCTTTATATTTTTTGTAATGCTATAAACGACCACTAAGTTGCAGATTCAAATTTTATTTGATGAATATCCCATAAATGATCAATCAACACATAATTAGCTAAAAATGAAGTACAGAGTGACGTGTCACTAGGTATTCTCTAAATTATCATTAAATGAAATACTTAAAACTACACTTAAATTAATAATATTATATTTACAAAGCTATATTCTTACCTAATGGTTCCATTTAAATGACTAATATAAATCTAATTGCCTAAGCTAAAATTTGCCTACAAAAAAAAAATAAACTAAGAAACAAAAAAGAATAATCCTAAAACTAAAGTAATGATATAAATAAATGGCACGATAAAAAGACATAAAAGACAGTAACAAGCAAGAATAGAAAGCATAAAATACTCACCTTGCACTGTATTCTTAACGCCGCGTTCACTGGAGTCCTGGGATGAGTTCTCCGTTAGGTACCCTAGCCCAGAAAGCCACCCAAGTTAGTTGAGTTGTATGTAAATGTTAGATGATATGAGCACGATTAATAATAAAATAAAATTGAATAGCAACATAATAAGAAATATTGCAATATTTAGAGAAAACAATAATGTTGTTGTGACTGTTTTCTTAGATATTTCTCTTTCCTAAGTGTGGAATATCACTTTAAAAATGTTAAAATAATCAGTTCAGTAAAGACTTACACATCCATGCCGTTTTTGTTTGTGTTTTTTCTTAAGTAATTTATTGTTTTGTGTTAAGTGTAGTTTAGTCTGTCTTATTAAGAGCTTGTTGGTTGGTGCAGTCATCAGGATTAGAAGTATCCCCTACTCTAATGGATGTTTCAGTTCAGTTCAGTTTCAGTTTCAGAGAGATTTAAAGGTAAAGGTTTGTGTATCCACTTATTAAATACTAATTAATATATCTAAGTGTGGTTATTTTTTTAACTTTTTAAATTTTTAAGATTTTTATTACTTATTTTATTACATATCATATAATTTTTTTCGCGGGTAGACGCAGAAGTGACTAGACGTATTTTTATTGCTCCTAATTTTACTTATTAACTAAAATAGTAATAAGTGTGCATATGTGTTAATAGTTTGATACGTGTGTTAAGTTGAACATTACTAAACTTTCTCACAAACTTTCTACACTATATAAGTAACAATGGTGACACCAGTGGACCAGCTTTTCAAGAGTATGGAGGAACTCTCCTCTATGTTTTCTACACGAATGGGCGAGTTTGAAAAAAACTTGTCTCAGCCGGGTCCTGCAGCAGCCGCTACCACCATAAAGGCTTTATCTACAGAATTTCACTCCTTCAAGGCTTTTGTTTGGAAGACACTGAATTTACTAAAATCACAGGTGGAACTTGTTGTGCTTGGTATGGACCGCCTGGAGACACAGTCCAGACGAAAAGTTCTTCTTATGCATGGTGTAAAGGAGGACAAGGATGAAAACGTGATGCATAAAATAATTGAAGTGTTATCCGGCCAAATGAAATTGTCTGACGTGAGGCCTGCAGCTATTGAATCTTGTCACCGACTGGGCGCTAAAAAAGACTCTCCTCGTCCCATCCTCGTTAGATTTACTAGTTTGCAAGTCCGCTCCAACGTGTGGAGGGCTAAAACATCTTTGAAGGGTTCTAAAATGACAATTACCGAATTTCTAACAAAATCACGCCAAGAGGTATTTATAGCAGCTCGTAAGCATTTTGGAATCAATAAATGTTGGTCGGCTGATGGCATGATTATTATATTAATGCCAAATAAAGCTAAAAGTAAGATTTCTTCTCTATCTGAACTAAAACAGTTAATGCATCGATGTTCTGATATGAAATCAGCTGACGACAATTAAACTGGCTGGATGTGATTTGCTTATACCAACGTAATTTCCTCGGTTTATACTTAATTGCTGATGCAATAACATATTTTGTTACATATTTATATTTTTTTTTTATTTTGTAGGGTACATTCATGTTCTCGTAAGATTCAATCTTAACACGTAATAATTTTGTTTTTTTTTTGTTCTGTACCATATGTAAGTTTATTTTTGATTGTTGGTATTTTTTTATTATGTCCCATTGTGTTTTTTTTTAATAGTTGTAAATGTAAAATGATAAAATTATGTTATTTTTTTTTCTTAGTGTTAATTTTGTATTCAGTCAACTTGTGCACATGGATCAAATTTAATTTTAATTTTTGTGTTATCTTTTTTTTTTATTATTATTTTATTTTTTTATTATAATATTTGTGCCATATATATATATATTTATTATATACCTAAATTATGTTCATTGATGATGAATACTTTTCTTGCTCTAACAGTGATTATGACAGCGCTGAAAGTCAAAATCACTCTTCACTTTCTGATTCCGAACCACTTGTAGATAAATTGTCTAAGACCTTCAACAACCCGTCTAATACTTTTTCCTTGGTGCATATCAACGCTCAGAGCATTCCTGCTCACTACTCAGATCTTCTCGCATCCTTTAGCTCCGGCATAGTCGATTGTATTTGTATATCTGAGACCTGGTTAAACCCTTCTCTTTCCTCTGTTAGTTACAGTATCCCAGGTTATCAGCTGTTTCGCAATGATCGTACTTTGCAAGGTGGCGGTGGGGTCGGTATCTACCTTCGCAACAACATTACTGCTCGTATTATTGCCTGCTCCCCCAATCAATCGACAGGAACCCTAGAATATATTTTTGTGGAAGTAACGTTAAACCATAAAAAAATTCTTTTAGGGACTTTATACTCCCCAAATGATAAAATCAACTATTTTAGTGCTTTAGAAGGTGTTCTGGAATATCTTTCACCTCAATACGAGCATGTAATCTGTACGGGCGATTTAAACACTTGTCTGTTAAAAAATGATTCAAGATCTAATTTATTAAAAACATTATATGATACCTACAACTTACACATTCTTCCGATGGCGTGTCCCACCCATTACTTTCCTAACTGTAGACCCTCTCTTATTGACCTCATCTCTGTCTCTAACCCTAATCTCGTTGTTTCTCATGGGCAAATGACAGCTCCATTCTCTTTTCATGATTTAATTTTTCTTACGTATAAATTCCGTCCTCCCAAGGTTAGAGGTAAAATACTTCTCCAACGCAATTTTAAGCATATGGACCTTGAACGCTTAAGGGAGGATGTGAGAAACATCGACTGGTCACCCATAATGTCATCAACAAATATTGACAGTATGGTAAACTCTTTAACTACTGAACTGATTCGCATTTACGACAAACATGCCCCTGTGAGACCGGTTCGTATGAAGCATGCGCCTGCTCCCTGGCTAACACCTATTATTAAAAGAACGATGTGTAAACGTGATAGAGCTAAAACTAGAAATAAAAAATATCCTTGCCAACAAAACCTAGCTGCATACAAAAAATTGCGAAACATTTGCAACAGAATGTGTAGGGATGCTAAACGCCGATACATTCACACCACTATTCAGAATCTCAGTCAAGCGCAAGTTTGGAGATTCTTAGAGTCGTTCGGGGTAGGCAACACCAAGCATACTCATTCGGTATCATTGGATCTTCATGATTTAAATTCATCTTTTACTACACCCCTATTAAATTTAAGCCCTTCAACTAAATCTGAAACACTGTCATTTTTATCTTCTACTGTCCTACCTGACTCTACATCTTTCTCTCTTAAAACTGTAACTGAAGTTGAAGTCAAGAAGTGTATCAAGTCCATATCCACTAAATCCTTTGGAAGTGACTGTATCAGCCTGGACATGATCCTTCCTGTGTTGGAATACATTGCTCCAGTGGTCACCCACATTATTAATTTCTCACTGACTTGTAATGTTTTTCCCGCACAATGGAAGTATGCTTATGTCATTCCTTTACCAAAAATCTCCAATCCCTCTAGCGTCACCGATTATCGTCCTATATCTATCCTTCCAATCCTATCCAAAGTCCTAGAATCCTTAGTAAATAATCAGCTGTATTCTTTCCTTTCCTTTAACAACCTACTGTGTCCTTACCAATCCGGTTTCCGATCCTCTCACAGCACGGTTAGTGCGTTGCTGAATATCACGGAGGACATTCGATGTGCTATGGATAACACCAAGCTCACTGTAATGGTACTGCTGGATTTCAGCAGCGCTTTTAACTGTGTTGATTTTGATATACTTCTGGGCTCTCTTCGTGCAGTTAACATCTCTTTTGAAGCCTTAAGCTGGTTTCGCTCCTATCTCTTAGGTCGTCAGCAATGTGTAAAATCTAATGATGTCACATCGACGTGGTTAGATATCACTTGTGGCGTTCCTCAAGGCGGTGTTCTTTCTCCACTTCTATTTTCTGTTTTTATAAACAATATATCTAGAGTCATTTCTTCTCCCTACCATCTGTATGCGGATGACTTGCAATTATACCGGCATTGCTATGTTAGCGATTTGCCTGGGACTATTGCAGCTTTAAATAATGATCTCGCTGCTATTTTTACTTGGGCCGAATCTGTCGGACTGTTAGTAAATCCAAGTAAGTCACAAGCAATTATCATTGGAAGCAGCAAACTTAGACAAAAAATAAATTGGAACTCAATGCCGAAGATCCTGTATTCAGGAGTAGTAATCGAATATTGTAACAGAGTAAAAAATCTGGGCCTAATTTTTGACAGTAACATGTCCTGGGTACCGCACATTAATGATGTCAGCAAGCGCATGCATTTCTCCTTTCGTTCTCTTAAGCGTCTCCAATACTACCTACCTCATAAAACCAAAATTATGCTTGCACAATCTCTTCTCTTACCTATCCTCGACTACGCTGATGTATGTTATTTGGATGTGACCGAGGAGCTGCTTAACAAATTAGAGCGACTCCAAAATCTTGCCATACGCTTTGTTTACGGTTTGCGTAAGTACGACCACGTCTCCGAATTTCGAACTCAGCTCAAATGGCTCCCAATTCGACTTCGCCGAGATATGCACGTCCTGTCACTCCTTTTTAAGATCCTTAACTACCAGAATTTTCCTTGTTATCTTCGATCCCGCTTTGACGTTCTCCCTATCCCTACACGCTCAAGGAGGTCTGGTGTCATACCGACACTTAACGTACCTAAGAGCAACACCAAATTCCTTCAGAAATCCTTCTCTGTATACGCCGCATCCCTTTGGAACCAACTCCCTAAAACTATCCAGAAAAGCCCTTCCATAAAGTCCTTCAAATCCCAATTAAAACTACATCTCCTTGCATCGTTAGACAATTAATCTTTTTTTTTTTTTTTTTTTATTATAGTGGTTACTTATATTATCTCTCCTCATCTTATATAGTGAAGCTTAATTTTCTTTTTGTTCCTTTTTATATAGGTATATATACTTTATGTATTTATTATATAGTATATATGTATTTATATTTAGATGTTATAATAAATTATTTATTTTGTATAACTATATTTATGTTTATTTATGTGTATGTCATGCCTAATTATTATTATTATTTTTTTGTATTTATTATTACTATTAGTTTTATTTTATTGTTTATCTTGTTTTTGTCTTTCTCAATTTCCATGCACTATCTTGTCTTTCCCGCTACTTTGCACTTATCCACTTCCACGGGTTGACTGGAAGAGATCTCTTCTAGAGATAAGTCCACCGTTGTGTATGTCTTTTCTTAATGTGTGTTTTATTCTGTGTTAATTTAGTGCAATAAAGAATCTTATATAATATTTATTACATAACATATCAATATATTATTAAACATGCTATACTCATATTATCGGTGCAATGAAATATTGTGTAACAAAGGATAAAATATGACAGTGCCAAATAAAAATAAATGAAATTAGAAAACACTATTTAGTAATAAAAAGAAATCATTTAAAATATAAGTATAAGTAAAATTAAAAATATAATTATGTCAGGAAGTTTTACAAACAAAATATTGTTTTTATTGAAATTTCTTTTTATTATTCTATTAAGGAAGATTTTTTTTTAATAAAAATTGTGTTTTATTCAATCCTCTATTTACATAATTTGTTAAATAATTGACTATAATACAATGAAACATTAATTTAAGAAATATGTAAATTATGTAATGCTAATTTATAATTCTACATCTGCATTTTATGACTTTAGAAGACCTTAGAGGTATTCTAAAGTTAAGTAAAAAGCCAAGATAATAAAGGCTTCATTATAAAACTACTTTCTACTTGACTTATGCATTTATGAAAAATATTAACTAACTAAAAGAAATTACAAATTTAAATTATATTTCATTAAATTGAATGAAAAAGCTACACTTTGGTTTAATATAATGCCATCAAAGAATAATAAAACTATAGAAATAATCATACCATCGTCATGTGATGCTGATTGAGCTGAATTTCTTGTTCTAGATCTTCTAGTGCTAGGTGGTTCTTTGAAAAACAGTTCGTTTTTCTAAATGAACAAAAATAATAAATATACTGTTAATGGTACCCTCTTTAAAGAACAATAATAATAGTTCTGTAATACTTAGCAATTTTAAAGTGTAGGTTTATTGCGGCTTACTCGAAGTCAAGTGCTTTGATTAATTACCTAGAGCTTTACTCTAGGTAATTAATCAAAGCACTTGACTTGGATTTTTCATCATTAAACATTAAAACTGTACAAAAAAAAGCAAAATAACCAAATTAAGTTCATATAAGTTGTTTGTGTTTGAACCTAATTAAGTTTGTATACAATAGCCAAATGTTTATAAATATAAACTTATTGAAATGATTATGAAACTCCTGACCCTTCCACATAATATTTTATTAATGTCTTCTTTAAGTTTATCAGCTTAAAGTAATGATTTTAAAAATGAAATGTTTATGATGTTTTGATAACATTGTTACAAGAGTACTTTTTTATTTTAAAATAATTGAAAGTGCTAATACTTACCAATTCGCCGACAGTTTTATTTATATAATTTCTACTGATAGAGCCCAGCATTTTAAAGGCTATATCGAGGTTTCTTAACTCCATATGGGCGCGTGCGTCGATTTTCTTTTTTTGGTCAATCACTTGAAAATGATACGAAATATTTTAGTTTTTTTTATAATTATGAGAAATTGTATAGGGATTTTTTTATATTTGTGATAATTATTAGATCGAAGATGTGAAAATAATAAAATGTTACCTAATTTGTTTAATTTCTTCAATGTATCATCGTCTTCACAAATTTTCTCTTGTTTTCGTAAAGGGCGTTTTGTGCGTGGCATTTTTAATATATTGATTAAAGTAAGAAAATTATAACAATTGTACAGAAAGAACAATAAATATAGTAATAACCCGCAAATATACAATATGTTCCTTTAACAAAATTAAGTAAATCAACATTCAACCGACATTATTCGATTTGAATCAACAGCTACAATTGGATACTCGAATAAATCATTGATGAATAAAAAAGTATAATGTTAACTATTTTGAAATTGTGAATATAATAAAGTTAAGTTTTATGATAATTATTTTATCATATTCTATAATTAGAATAAAAGAAAGAAGAATATTTTTATTCCTTTAATAATGCTTTAAACTAAAGTACTATATTTTATATTATGTGAAGTTGTAGTTGAAGGAATAATTGTGAACGCATCCTTTACATTCCTGACCGGAAGTTAATCGCTTAGATTCATTATTATTATAGATTAGAGTCTACAATATTAAAAGATTAAATTTTATATTTATTTTAAGATAAAATAATTTAAATTGTATACTTAAACAAAATCTAATCTTATAAATTTATGACCTTTGTAAAATGTATCTCTTTTGACCAGTTGTGCATTGTTATGATGAATGAAGAATGGCGGACGTTGTCATAGTGCGATACTTGTTCACTTTTTTACTTTTAAATGCTTGTCGAGGTAAGTTATAAAGACATGAAATGTTTTAAAATCAGTGCAAATATGAAATACGTCAACCATAAAAGATTTGATTTATATCTCAAAGGGAGCTCGAGAAAATTACTTAGCTTCTTTAGATCACTTTTTGTCAAGAGTTTTTATTATTGTTTTCTCATGAGACGCCAGGCTTACGCAGTGTTTATTAAATTCATATGTATATCTCTTAAATTTTTTATATTTTTTTTCGTATTAATAAAATATGATGTTAATATTATTAATAGTAAATATCGATAATATGTCCAAAACATAACATACCTAGTTTATTTTGAATAACTTATATATTAAGTGTATGTTTGAATTAGTAAATGAACACAGTATGCCAAATATACTTTAACAAACAGAAAGCATGTAAAACCAGACTACAAAATGATAATAAGAAATAAGTAAAAATAATTTTGTGAACCTTCATTTTTCAAGGCTAATAAATATGTAAATCAATTTATTCCTAAATTGATTTACATATTTATATTTATAGAAATCTTTTATTAATTATATAACAAGGTTTTTGGGATATTTGTAATTAGGTTATGAACTAAAACAAAACAGCTTATAAAAGTGTACTTTAATTAATACTATGAATCATACAAAGTGAATCAAACTAAATATATTTGTTGTATTTAATATTACTAATTAGTAAATTAATTGTTATAGGATATAACTCAAAAAATATTATATCAATGATTTTTGTGTCCTTTATTTGTATGCCAGTGCTATGTAGAACTTAAATATATTAATCTAATTGCCACATTATATTTAAACAATTTTAATAGATATTTAAGATTATTTGTCACATAAAGGAAAACCTCACTTTAAGGTAGCCATTACTACTATAGCCATCTTGAAGTTAGGTTTTCTGAAATGTTGCACATAGTAAAACTGAGGAAAAAAAATAATGAAAAGTAAAGAAAAATCCTAAATAATCATTGATGTTTTGTCAGTGTATATTGTATGGTAATGTAGGATTAGTGAAACAAACTTTTCAGCTTTATAATATTGGTATTAAAAAGTATATACTAATATTATACTTTATTAACAGCAGGGCTTCCAGGCTTGGACAATCTGGAAGATGATGGGAATCAAAGTACACAGACAGACAACCAACTTAGAGATGATCAGTTTAACATTGATAAAAGCATGGTACAGAATCCCAGGTGAGATTTTAATAGTTTTATTAATCTATACTTGCATTTCCATTATTAAATTTATTTTATCATTTATAATCTATCTAATGTTATTTACTTTCTTGTGCTGCTTAGAAGGAGGAAGTATCAAAAAAGGTAATGTTTTTACAATAATCATCTAAAACAACTTTTTCCTGGTCATTCAAGTATGGATATCTTGTTGATGTTTTGAACAATATTGTATTATTATACATATAATATACAATTATGAATGCAATTTAGATCATAGATATTATATATAAATTCTTCTACATAGATGCAACAGGTGAAGAGGCCATTGTGGTCCACTTGTACAGCATTTTTCCTCACTCTGGCCATTCACAGAGGCATTGATTACAACAACTGTCTTGAACAATATGTTCTGTTACTTGCCTTGCTATGTAGGGTAAACAGTGAAACTAGAAAAGGGTGAATGTAATAGAAGTATGTAATGTTAAGTTTACTCCATAATGTTCATTTTTTCATGTTTTAGATATAAATGTCACCAATGTGAATCACCAAACTGTGATGATGAAGATGAAACATTCACACATCAAGAGTGTGATTCAGCCCTCTACTGTTTCAAATCCACTGTCCGAGCTCCAGATGGAGCCCTGCAGCATTCCCGAGGATGCTCCTCAAAGAGGGACCATTATCAGTTCACTTGCAGAACTAATCAAGCTACAAATGGGTGAGTTAAGTAGACTATTATTCATATTTTTGTTAGGTTTTATGCTGTATACATCATCATTCTGTAAGTTTTAACTTTTAGATGTTATTACAATTACTTTAGATAGATGGAAAGTAGAGAGAAAATGAACTAATATGTTCTACCTTCCTGGTCAATGCTAAGTTGAACATGCTTACCTATAATTATTTTACATATAGGCAGTGAGAACTCAGTGCCTAGGAACATCAATCCTCTTGTACTGCCCAATTATCAAAAGTTTTCATATTTAGTGGTGGAATACAATAGCATTGTTAGATGCTGTCCAGACGATGCCCTCGATATAAAATATTTATAACATTTACTATGACATTCTAGCCCATCAAAACGTCACCTAACCCAGTTCAACATAACCTGCTGTCAAGGCGACCTGTGCAATGCAGGGGACTTCCCCGCCCTCAGCCAGGAGGCCGCCGGCCCCGAGGCCCCCGCGCACCCAGCCGCCAGCGCGCCCGCGCCGCCCGCCCTCGCGCCCTGCCTCGCGGCCGCCCTCGTCGCCGCCCTGCTCATAGTGCTGTGCGTGGTGCTCGCGCGGCGTGCGCACAGGTGGGTGTAACAGCAAGAGATGGACAAGTTTTTTTTTTTTTTTTTTTTTTCAATTTCTATCCATTTACGATCAGCCAATAAGCTATAATTAAATTTTATATATATCTGGATTGACATTTGGAGATGAACCCATCCTGTGATGCGTCATCTCATTTCACAGTTATGCTTCTTTAAATTGAAGCAAGTCTGGATCGCCTTAGTCGGTGTATGTTTTCATCTATATCGATCAGTGACCTTGCAAGTTCATTTCTATGATGTTCCAATCTCATTTTATATGTGATACACGATATATTTATCTGTTCCTTGACAGTAGGTATTTCAAGATATTCGTGGACTTCTGTATTTCTTATGAACCATGGAGCACTAGCAATTATTTTTAAGGCTTTATTTTGGAAGCGTTGAAGTATTTCTATATTGGAGTGGCTTGCTGATCCCCAGAGTTCAATGCCGTAAGTCCAAATAGGTTTTATAATAGTTTTATAAATTAACATCTTATTTTCTAATTTGAGTGAAGACTGTCTCCCTATTAGCCAGTACATATCCCCAAGTTTGCGATTTGCCTGTTCTCTTTTTGCCTTGATATGGTCTTTCCATGTGAGCCTCCTGTCCAGATACATTCCCAGGTACTTGACTGTTTTTTGTTGAGGTAAAATTATGTCATTTAGTTTCACTGGTGGGCAGTCTCCTCTTTTAAGTGTGAATGTCACATGTATAGACTTAGCAGCACTTGCTTTTATTCTCCACTTTTTGAACCAAGTTGCGACTTTATCTAGGTGCTCTTGTAATTTTGCAGACGCTATGTTTGGATCTTTGTGACTTGAGAGTAGTGCCGTATCATCAGCGTAAGTAGCAGTTAAAGTATCATCGGAATAAGGGAGGTCAGCAGTGTAGACTGTATATAATACCGGACCCAGCACTGATCCCTGCGGGACTCCAGCTTCTATGCGGCAGATAGATGATAAGCTTTCCTCGACCCTGACTTGGAACATACGGCCCTGAAGGTAGGATTTTAGGATCATATACATATTGTTGGGCAGGCATATTTTTAGTTTGCATAATAATCCTTTATGCCACACACGATCGAAAGCCTGTTGTACGTCGATGAATGCGGCAGAGCAGTATTCCTTTTTCTCCAAGGTTTAGCGGATAGTGTGAGCAATTCGATGAATCTGTTCTACCGTACCATGGCTCGCTCGGAATCCGAACTGGTGATTTGGTATTATTTTATGCTCTTCCAGTATCGGATTTATTCGTTGCAGGAGAAGTTTTTCCAATAATTTTGATATTACAGGAAGGAGGCTTATAGGTCTGTATGAAGTGACTTCTGTCGTAGGCTTTCCTGGTTTTGCAACCATGTTTATAGTTGATATTTTCCACAATGATGGGAAATATTGTAACCTTAGCACAGAATTGAATATAATTGTAAGGAGAACTATGCCTTTTTTGGGGAGTTGTTTCAAAACTTCTGCTGTAATCAGGTCAAATCCTGGCGCCTTCTTTGTTTTTAATCCTAGTATAGATCTTTTCACTTCCACAGCTGTTATTCGCTTTACAGGTAGCGATACTTGTTGTTTATCAGTCGTCAGGATGTCATCAATTTCTCTTTCTGTGTCCATGAGATCAGGTTCATGAGGTGTAAAAGTCTTTTTTAGAAAATTAGCAAATAACTCTGCCTTTTCGAAAGGCTGTCTCGACCAATCACCATTTGGTTTTCTTAGTGGAGGAATGTGATCTTTAGGTCTTTTCAGTGATTTCGTCATCTTCCAGAGAGAGTAATCATCCGCTTGGTGTGGAGATAGAGTCTGTAGTTTATCCTGGAGAGTTTGATTTTCGTTTTCTACCAGCATCTGTTTTAATTCTTTTTGCTCTTTGTTTAGTTCCCTTTTATACCTGTGATTTCTGCTTGTTTGCCATTTCCGTCTAAGTCTCCTTTTTTTGGCTATCTTTTCTTTGATCTTTACAGAAATGTCTTGCGATTTTTGTTTGCGACTAAGTGATGGAGTGGATAGCCATGCCGCCTTCTGTATTAAGTTCGTGGCATACAGCGTGACGCTTTCGATATCTTCCTCTGTTTTAAGCCGTATGGATAGATTGATATGTACATCAATATATTCTCGGAAGGCGTCCCAATCAGTCTTATTGTTGTACAATGTATCTGGCGCCTCCTTCCAGATAATGGTAGTACTGAGACTGCAGATCATCGGTGTATGGTCAGAAGTTCCATCCAGACAAGATTCCATCCTAGTGTAGAGCTCTGACATTCCCTTACAGACAAAGAAGTCAATAAGATCAGGAGTTTTATTGGGATCAGTCGGCCAGTAGGTTGGCTCTCCAGTAGAGAGGACAACGAGGGAAAGTTTATCTATAGCTTTTTTCAACTCTCGGCCTCGTGTTGTAGTAAATCTAGAGCCCCAATAGATGTTCTTTGCGTTCCAGTCACCTCCAGTGATGAATCTTTTTCCAAGTTTGCAGAAAAAGTCTGTATACATTTGTTCATCAATCCTATGTCGAGGTGGACAATATACAGCAGCAACAGTAAGCGCTCCCTGCCAGTCATCTATTGCTACTGCTATGGCTTGGAGATGCGGGTATTGGAGCAATACATGTTGTTTAATACATTCTCTGATAATTATTGCAGCACCACCGTGCGACGTTCCATCAGGATGATTAGAATAATATACTGTAAATCCATTAATCTTAACGACTCTTTCCTCTGTCAGATGTGTCTCGGAGATTAGTAAGATGTCAATTTTATTATGAATTAGGAACAATTCTACTTCTAGCGTATTAGGAGCAAGGCCATTGATGTTCCATGTAGCGATCCTCAGAGTTTTCATTTTTGCTGGCGGGCTATTAGTGTAGTGAGCAATCCTAATAAAGTGCCCATTTGTTGTATTAATATATCTATCTTTTCAGATTGTTTCATAATAATTTGTTCTAGTGAACTTGTTGACTGAGGCTGTACATGCTCTGTTTTCTTTAAATGGTGTCGGGTAGCTGAAGAATATGTCATTTTCTTTTTAAAGCTAGATATGCTGTTATCATCTTGAACTTCGCTATAGTTTTGCGTCCGAGTATGGAGCGGAGGGAACTCTTTCACATCTGGTGGAATGGGTGACTTATTAGTTCTTTGTGTAACTAGCTGTTTTTTATTTACAGGCCGGTAATTTTTTCTTGCTCTGATTTCTTTGTAGACTTGGCAGCCCTTATAATTGGCTGGATGATCGCCAAAGCAAAGTGTGCAGGTAGCAGGTGTATTTCTATCTTTTTTAGGACAATCCGTAGTTTTATGTCCTTCTGCACATTTGACACACCGATAGGGACGCATACAATTGTTTTTCGTATGTCCATATTGTTGGCATCTGGTGCACTGAGGGATGTCGTTAGATTTCCTCGGATCTTCAATCTTGACTCTGGTATGATAAATGAATTCAATATTTTTTATATCTGGGTTGTTAGGGCTGGGTTCAATATTTACAAAAAACATATTCAATGGTTTTTTATTCTTTTTTGATATTGCACATACTATTTCTCCTCTAACTCTGTTGCCAGTCTTTTCTATCTCTTCGATTATGGCTGTTTTAGGTGTAGTGTGGTGCAAGTTCTTAACTACGATTCTATAACACTTCTTTTCTTTTTGTGTGAATGTATGGCCTATAAGGCCATTTTTTCGAATGTGGTCCATTAGGTCCTTATAGATTTCAGTTGATAGTGTTACGATTCTTAGTTGATCCCTATTGATAATTTTGTATGAGTAAGTTCCACTGGGTACAGCTTTATTTAGGAGATCAGTTAGATTAGAAAGATCTTCTACACCATAGAGGATGATTGGTGGTGGTTTATGAACCCTTTTAGAAGGAGCTATTTGATTTTGTTCTTTAGAATCTTCATCAGTTAGATCTATCGGGAGTCCACTAAATTTGTTTGAAGTACTGGTAATGTGTCTTTTTGTGTTTGATGGGCTGTTAGTTTGTCTTTTTCTTTTAGAGTTTCGCTGAGTTGGTGACCTTTGCCATACAGGATGGCAAGGTTTAGCGTTATTGTCAGTAGCAATTGCCTCTGATAGAGGATTTCCTTTGTGACATACTGGGCTTCCTAGTGAAGAAGATCTAGGTCTTTGAGTAAATAGACTTGGATGGAATGCCTGTTGTACATATTTTTTAGTATTGCTTCCAGTAGCATATACTGACGCAGAGGCCTGGTCGCTCGCACCTGTGCAGTCTTCGGTAACCAATTTCACACTTGCAGGCCCGGATACCTGCAAGCGCCGGGGGCTAGCCGGATCGCATGACAAAACAACATCTTTTTCGTTCATAATTCATAGAAAAGAGGTGGGAGATACTAGCGGCACTTTCCCAAGGTACCGCAGTCACTCTTTTTGAGAGGATTTAATCTCCCAAGGTTTGTGATGAACCAAAGACAGGTTAGTTGACCGCCGCCCGTTGCTCGGCGTCGCTACTCATTTTGCACCACCCGGGGGGCACGTGTAGGGTGGGCCTAGGAATAGGTGGTAAATCCTACGGACGCGAGTAGCTCTACCCCCCTCTGAGATGGACAAGTTCTCATCACTAATGGTAGTGGTTTGTGTTGTGTTAGTGAAAGATGAGTGTATTGCGGGCATGTTCCCGCTCACCGCCACCCGCCCTCGCATCACGCCTCGCCGCCGCACAGTGGGACGGAATGACCCGCTTCGTGTCAAAAATCCGTAACTCATTCAGTTTTCATCGCAAAGTGTTGAAATTTTGCATATATATACTTCAATATATTTGCTATCAATGACATAAAATAGATACTAATAAAAGTCAAGGGTTATTTAATAAAAAAATTTCAAAGTTAGAAATTGTCATAAATAAGAGCATATTAAGATGTTTAAAAATTATTATTATTTTTAAATCATTAAAAGTAACTTAAGTATACTGAATCTAGGCTGTTAAACAAAAAAGTGATGTATCATATGTAATATAAAAATAATTTTAATAAAAATAGTGACGTAAACAAGGAATTTATTCTGTGATTTGCAGAAGTTCTTTAGCTTCGTCAAAAAGTTCGTTAGATACTTTTGTAAACCTTATTTCTTGCTTCCTGAGCGTCTTCAGAAAGTTGCCCAATAGGAAGAATCGCATAGTACTGTATAATTTGAGCTCCATGTATAAGAATTTTATGCACCGAAGGAGGCATGTAATACTTGTTACATTTGTTAACATACAATTGCGCAATTCGATCAATATACACTTATGTATTAATTTTTCGACATTTACGGCAAGTCCTGATGATATAGTGTGAAGAATTATATAAAAAAATTTTTTGAATGTTGTTCATTATAGTTTGTACGTCGGATGACGATAAATTGAAGTTCTCCTTTTAAAAGTTTTCTATTTCAGAAGTATTTCTCCCTTCAATTATAAAAAAGCATAAGTTACGTCTACTGCAAGCGAATTCACTCATGTTGCACAAAATATATGTATCTTTTAATAAGTTAACAGTATTAGAAACAATGCGGAAAAGTCCGGTTACTCTAATGAAAGCAACTAGTTATAATTGGTCTTTTTATACTTGTCCAGAAAAGTGTTTTGTGCAAAACTACATCAAATTAATTAAATATTTTATTTTGTATTCACATAATATTGTTTATTCACATAAAAAAATGATAATTTTATCATGTTCATGGTTGGAATGACCACAAAAAATGTCAATTTCAAAACAAATATGCTCTTTCAAAAATAGACATATTATTATTTTTCATGTTAAAATAAACATTCTAATAGTTTTTTTCTACTTATAGAACAAAAAAGAACTAAATAGGACGCCAATAATTTAAAATAAAAGCAGTATTCATGAAATATCAAAAATTGACATTTTACTACATTTTGGTTTTTTTGCTCTAAATCAAAATGGCGCAAATATGCGCAAAATTTTATTCTTTCCCCTAATTCTTGAATAGTTCTTGTATACATACATATAGTTTTCTCGGCAGCGGCAGCCAGCGGCAACAATGAAAACTCCAATTGAAAATATGAAAATGTTAAAATATAACACTTCTAAAAATTTTAAGATATCTTTTAAATATAGGTTTTTATTATACACTAATTATATTTTCTTAAAGAAGAAACAATGAGCTTTATAAAAATGTATAACATAAATATAGTTACTATAGAAATTTATTAAGAAACTAACGCTTAAATATCGCTATATGCAGTATGGAAAATAGGGAAATATCGAAGTGTATTGTTTGAAGGTCATTTTGGATACTTTAAACTGCTATCAAAAATAAAAATCTTGTTGTATTGATAAGATAGTCTATTCTAGTATATAGAACAATCAACAGAACTTTGAAATTACGACTTTTGTTTCGACCATTTTTGGCACGCTTTTATAGAAAGCGTCCCATAGTGCGCCGCTCTGGTAATACCCTAAATATTGGGCTGTTCTGTGAGTGAGTGGTCTTGGTGAGACGAGCGCGCAGGTCTACTCTCCTGCCTTTGTCACTATCTTACCTGTTGTGGTATAGCATAAGTGAGTTGACAACACTAGTGGTAGCGTGTGGTATTCGAATATTAGTTGTTTAGAGCATTTTTTGCTGTTAAGATTTCTGGCAAAATCATTTGCTTTTGTTTTAACACTGCTCATAATATAAATAATTACTATTTACCTATTAAATTACAGATTGCGAGTATCCCGAGCGGCACACAAGCTGGGCGCGGATTCCAACTACTTCACATCACCCTTGTACAGTGCTCACCTCACCACCGCATATTATGAAGGTAAGGAGTTCAGATACATATTATGTTTTAAATGTTATTGTTTTTAATATTTGCTTGTTAAGTAAGTAATGCGCAGGATTTGGATGTGAGGTATGTGGCTAAACTACTGTATCTATGGGTGTAAATCTCACTCTAGGAATGACTCTTTTATTGTTTGCATGTTTATACAAAGTGGATTGATTTATCATTATTTATTAATTACCTAAAAAAAGAGGTTCTCGTAACGCAGCGGCATGGCGCCTGGTTCCCACTCGGAGGAATATATTGTTTTAAATTTTTACTTTAGTAGTGAGACATTAAACTATACCATTGAGTCTGAGCTTGCAGTGCATTGGGAAGGGAGTGTTTTAACAGTAGGTTTCCTCTGCTTCCATTCTATGTGGAAAAAGAATCAAGTCATTGGCTTCCTTACTATACAAAAAAATTATAACCCACATTATACTAAAACCAATTTTCCATTAATTTCCAGGTGTAGAAAGCTCACAAGGGCGCGAGGCTGGCCTCCAAGCGGTGCCTGCCGGTGACTCGACACTCCGCGAGTATTTGGAGTGCTCGGTCACTAGCGGCTCAGGGTCGGGCTTGCCACTAATGGTACAACGGACACTGGCCAAACAAGTTACACTTATTGAAAGGATTGGAAAGGTATAGGAAGATTTTTTTGATGTTGAAAATTGTATATAGTGTCCTGGAGTATCCCGCATGTAGTAGGTTTAGTAGTAGTTTATTTCTAGAGGTATTGCGTGTTGAGTGGCGGAACAACACCAGAGCTAAGAAATGAAAATGAAAGTAATGCAATGGTAGTAGATTCAAACACTTGGGGCAATTAATTTCTCTAATTCCCAATTCTGCTTGGAAAAGCGCGGCGTTGATTCCTACTCGACAAACAATGACTTATATACAGACAAAAAACAGACTACGGTGTACAGCTTGTGAAGCTAAAAAATGAATTATTATTGTTTACTCCAATCTAGGGTCGCTACGGTGAAGTATGGCGCGGCTCCTGGTACGCGGACAGTGTTGCAGTCAAAATCTTCTTCTCTCGTGACGAGGCAAGCTGGAGACGAGAAACTGAGATCTACAGTACAGTGATGCTGCGACATGATAATATATTGGCATACGTTGGTAGTGATATGACTAGCCGGAATAGTTGTACGCAGGTATTGTTATATTTCAATTAATTTTTAAGACATTACAAGTTAAGGCGCGGAACATAACGCTTCACTGCAATAAAATTGTTCTTTCATGTGAATGGGCACTTAAACCCACAACTGTATTTTTATTAACGTTATTTTAACTGTATTAACGTTATGTTTAATTTTTATTATTATTGTTTCGCAATTAAAAAAATAATAATTGCGTCAAATGCAGGACTGTCGTAGTGTAGCATGTGTAATGAACTCTTGTTATCTCCCACCTCTGATAGCAAAAAATGTGGCGTTGAGTTATGAAACTCAACAAGCAATGTCTCGAAAATAGAGTGGAGAGTTAAGATCATATTTACATAAGTTCAAGTTCCTTTATTTAAATAATTTTTTTTTAGCTCTGGCTTATAACACACTTCCATCCACTCGGTTCACTATATGAGCACCTCAGCAGAACAACGTTAACGAGACATCAAATGATGTTAATATGTCTGTCCACTGTTAATGGGTTATTGCATTTACATACGGACATACATGGGACACAGGTAAGTTTTATATCTTATTTTCTTTTTTAATACATGGCTGAAAGGTTTTGAGTTCAATTTCCATGAGGAAAAATTAAATTCTTCATTGTATTGGCAAACAAAGAAATGGAAATATAAACGTAAATAAATATTTCACTTCCTCGATAGTCTCGTTAAAGTCATATCCTTGTGCCGCTGGGTCACGACGGATTCGAAATCTCTAATTTCCTGCATATAATCAAAGAAAATTTTAAATGTGAGGATAGTTAAGAAAATTTCAGTTTTCTTTACTGAAATAAAAAAAAATACTAATAAATTCCAAACATTTTCAGGGTAAACCAGCGATAGCCCACCGAGATATAAAATCCAAGAACATCCTGGTGAAAGTGAATGGCGAATGTTGTATAGCTGACCTCGGGCTCGCGGTCACCCGACAGCATGTTGCCGACAACCTCATGCAGAACCCCAGGCAAGGGACGAAGAGATATATGAGCCCGGAAGTGCTAGACCAGAGGTGGGTTTTACATTTTTTATTAAATTATAAGTAAAAAAAAGGCCGTCGTGGACAAGCGGCACAAGGGTGTGACTTTATTGCGACGGTTGTGGGTTCGATCTTTTTTTCTTCACTTGAGGAAGTGAAATATATATTATTAGATTTTCTAAAAATTTTGGATTTACAATGTAATCAAACTTATGAGACTGTAGGTTAATCTCTTACTAGTGGATAACTATCAGTAATCATTTTCATTTACTCTGGAGCCTCTTGATATTATCTTCTGTTTGCTGCTATATAGTTGAGAAGGCTTGCCTACTTTTACTCTCATATTGTACATGATATGATTAATAAATGAATGAATGAATGATACTTATCCTTAAAAATATAATCAGTATTCTGTAACAATTGTATTAAAACTTGAGTTACTACAATAATATTTTCTAAATTTTCATATCTATTGTATTATATCTTCCAGTATGAACCTCCAATGCTTCGAATCCTACCGCAAATGCGATATATACGCGTTATCTCTAGTGCTATGGGAGGTGTGTAGGCGAGTGTCCCCCGCCCGAGACCACCGTCCCCCATTCAGTGAGCTGGCTCCAGCCGACCCCAGCTTTGAAGAAATGAGGAAGATTGTGTGTGTGGACAATGCTAGGCCCGAGCCGCCTGATGATGGACATCCGGTTAGTCTTATTATAATATTTTGTCTTCAAGAAATCAAACCTGCTACCATTGCATCATTTTTGTATGAATCTAATGTAACGTAAACCCCCATAATATGTAACGTACTAATCATTTGTTTTTTTCGAAATCATCATAATAATATGATTTGTTCATCATAATAATTGTGGTGTCGGGACACAAGCGTGTGACTGTTAACACGACGGTTGTGAGATCGATTCCCGCTCGGGGAAATTTAATATGTAATATTTTCTCTTTTTTATATATATATTATATAAAAAAAGTGTACA
Source organism: Heliconius melpomene rosina (assembly GCF_056956725.1). Classification (NCBI taxonomy): domain Eukaryota; kingdom Metazoa; phylum Arthropoda; class Insecta; order Lepidoptera; family Nymphalidae; genus Heliconius; species Heliconius melpomene. The sequence continues at coordinate 6,309,648 of NC_140400.1, forward strand.
GAAGATCTGTATATTCTTAGTATAAAGGAATATCGATGATAAAAATTGGTTTTTAGACATTTTAACTAAAAGTTGCATTTTCTACAGACAATGGTGGGAATGGCGAATTTAATGAGAGAATGTTGGCATCAAAATGCTTCAGTACGACTACCAGCTTTAAGAATAAAGAAAACACTGTTGAAACTAGCGGCAAACGATAATGCTATCAGATTGAATGACGACAACGAAGTTTATGTGTAAAAGTGATCATTTAAAGTGAATTTGTGTGAAAAAGTAACAAACTTGTACATTTTTATGGATATGTTGATTTATAAGTGACATTCTCGCCAAGTTTTAAGATTATTGTTATATATAAAAATTAAGGCAATTTGGCGCACAGTAGAATACCTTCTGACTAAAGCATATGGTTGCCTAGAGTTCGATCCCGAATGTGAATGAGTTCATTCTCTCACTCTGGTAACAAGACGAGGTGCGGTCTTGAGTCGCTATTCAACACGCAATGTCTCGAAAATTGGACAATGTTTGACAGGAGTGTCTTAATATTACGTTTCCTCTGTCTATCGTGCTATATACACTGGACGTAGCATTAAGCTGAAAAAAGAATTTCACGAAATTGTACATTTTGTACGGACTTCTTAATTCATAAGTGACAATATAGCCAAGTATCAAGATTATTTGATATTAATAATAATGAATAATGTTATTGAATTTATTATTATTTTAAATGTGTATGAAAGGTTATATAGAAATGGTTAATTTATACTGATTTATGATGACATTAAATTTTTTATAAGTGACAAATTTGATATGAATTATTGTATGTTAACAACTAAATAATCTTATTAAGTATGTATAAATTAATGTATAAAATTAATTTTATAATTAAGCGGCTATTTTATATAGTTTAATATTGAAAGAATCTTTATTTTTCCTGTGCCATGTCAAATTTATTAATGTAAATATTTATTTTATCTGTTCTGTCAAAAACAAGATGGCGGATGTCATGCCATTTGGTGCCTTATTTTTTTGTTGAAATAAGCTATTTTACTGTAAATATTTAGACTAATGTTAGTGTTATATATATTTTTTGTAACTGCCAAGTATAAATGGATAGATTATAGGTTCAATTGTAATAATTGCTCTCAAAGAAATATTTGATATTGAGTTATTTGGTAGTTGCAAATAGTTAACCAGTTAGAATTGCTGCTTTAATTATTTTGTATAATATTTTTTTAAATATGTATTCTAATATGTTTGATTTTCATTTCAAAATTTTCAAGCGCTATCAAATATGGCTTTAATTTATGCTGTTTTTTCATTTATTTTTGAAAAAAGATGTTTTTCTTAATTAGTACGATAATTGTTAAAGTATGATTTGTAATATAATAATAGGAGCTGTATAACTACAAGGTTCCACCCATACATACATCAGAATATTCTTCTTTTGTTGACAGTATTTTTTTAATATAAAAAACATGTTATTTGAAACACATTTTTTACATAAACATTTTTATCAGCCCAGTTAAATAAATAATATTATGTTTTGTGTAAAGGTAATAAATATATTTTTTAATTCGGAATTTTAGTATTTTATGGTTATAAGTATGTCATATATGAACGAAAACGGCATCTCGAGATCGATGTCAGATCTATAGCTTGAGAGCGTTTTATAAAGACGAGCCTTAGGGCCAGTTTTACCGGTTATGAATAAAGTTACAGATAGTAATTTAATAATTAATGCTATCTTACAGATAGAAGATGAAAATACAAAATAACTTTATTTTTTAATAAGTTTATTATATTTTCAAGAATACTTTTCTCATTAATCAACGATAATAGTAAGTAACAATACATATGTAGTCGTGGGACTCAGCCAGTGGTGAAACTGGCTGTTAGAGTGGCAAGATTTTAATGAAATATTTATGTATGTTATTAATAATTATAAATTGTTATTTAAAGTGCCGATTAGTATTTTAACAATTTTGACTATAAATTGTAAATAATAATGTATTAAACAATATTATGTAGTTTAATGAAAAAAATAATACCCAATGTATGGGAGCTTATGCATTTTTTTTTCTATTTTTGAAAAGTTGCCATATTTTTTTTATGTTCAAGTTTTATAATGTCATATAGTTTATAAGACACCCTCAGAAATACGAAGAGACCCTATTTTTAAAAAAAGTAATGGAATGGTATCCATAGAATCATTGAATAGACTTTATGGTTTATTTTTTAGCAAAATCAAAAGTTATAATTGTCATTTTCATTTTGAGGGTTACATGTAGAATCTCTTTTGCGTTGATCACTTGTTAAATTAACACTTAGCGTTGTATGTTTTGTGTATGTAAAGAAATTATATGTACGATTCGAGTAAAACAAATGTATTTAAAATAAATAAAAAAGTTAAATCCACAACCACTCTTGTTAGCAGTACATACATTAAGCAATATACCAATATGGTAGTCTTGTTTAATAACAACATTAAAAACAGAATTCGAATAAATATATATATATTAAAAAGTATTTAGTTTTTAGTTTAAACTTCAATTTTTATCAATTTTATTTTCAATTTTTATCAAAATTATTAAGAAATAAATACATTTGAATAGTAAATTTATATTATAAACAAAAGTTTTCTTGTTATTACTAGTTTGATGGTGTGCTGTAATGTGACGTCATAAAGCTAGTAGGGTTATTTTTGTTTCATATTTGGTTCCTAAATCTTTATTTGACTCTGAACGCAACGGTTGTGAATTCTCATTTCTCCGCTCTAGTAAAGACAAATGCGGCGTTAAATTCCGCCACTAGTAAGTTGCCTAAAAATGTATTAGTTTGTATGTTGGTTTCTCTATTGTGTTCATATTGTAAATATAGTCTAGATATAATAATGTTCAGGTTATATGAAATTAAATATTTGTCTATTATTTTTTGGTTTTTTTAAATGATATAATTTCTTTTTTTATTTAAATATTTCATTACTAAACAATACATATTTGCCAATTATTTTCTCGAGTGGAAATCGAACTCACAACCTGTTGCATTTACTATTTTTCTTTTCTTGCTTGGGTAACACCCATAATTCAACACCCAATACTTCAAAACTACGCTACGCAGGTTTCCTCTGCCTAACCTGCTATGTGCAGGATAAAAATGAAGCTAAAAAAATACCATTTTAAAACATTATTAGTCTATCCAAGAAAAATTTGAGGATTTATATTATGTCAAAAATTGTAATTTTTATATTCAAAACCAGTAAATTTTAGAGGTTTTTTTTTCAGCGGATCTGTCTCTGAACGGATTTAAATTCATTAAAAAGTGCGTGTCAAAGTGTATTTGAATAATGAATATATTGATTTGAATTTAAATGTTGGGAAGGTGATTTAAAAACCATTTAATTTAAAAATTTAATTTATAAATTAATATATAAAAGCATACATTAGTCAGTACATACTTTAACTAAAAATAAAGAAATGTACTTCTCGGTACGTTCGTTGACAGTTGACATTCACACAGACAGATGACGCTCTCACTTTGGTATCTTTAGGATATACTTTACATTTATGCACTTGACTTAGCCTCTAATTATGGAAATATATAGTGTATTATATTTGAGATTAGGAGACGTGGATGTTAGTTCAGTCGTGGTGTTCATCCTGCGCGAGCTCCTCCATGTCCTCCTGGTCGAATTCGGTGTCGTCCTCCGCCGTCGCCTCCTGGTACTGCTGGTACTCCGATACCAGGTCGTTCACGTTGCTCTCCGCCTCGTTGAACTCCAACTCGTCCATACCCTCGCCAGTGTACCAGTGCAAGAACGCCTTGCGTCTGAACATGGCCGTGAACTGTTCGGATATTCTCTTGAACAGTTCCTGAATGGCAGTTGTGTTTCCAATGAACGTTGATGACATCTTTAGCCCCTTGGGTGGGATGTCGCACACTGCAGTCTTCACGTTATTCGGGATCCATTCGACGAAGAAACTGCTGTTCTTATTCTGAATGGAAAGCATTTGCTCGTCCACCTCTTTCATGGACATGCGGCCTCGGAAGATGGCGGCCACGGTGAGGTAGCGGCCGTGGCGCGGGTCACACGCTGCCATCATGTTCTTGGCGTCGAACATCTGCTGCGTGAGCTCGGGCACGGTGAGCGCGCGGTACTGCTGGCTGCCTCGTGACGTGAGGGGGGCAAAGCCTGGCATGAAGAAGTGAAGACGTGGGAAGGGCACCATGTTGACGGCCAGCTTACGGAGGTCCGCGTTGAGCTGACCGGGGAACCTGAGGCAGGTTGTCACTCCGGACATGGTAAGCGATACTAGATGGTTGAGGTCGCCATATGTGGGGTTGGGCACCTTGAGCGTTCTGTAACAAATGTCGTAGAGGGCCTCGTTGTCTATGCAGTAGGTTTCGTCGGTGTTCTCGACGAGCTGGTGTATGGAGAGAACGGCGTTGTAGGGTTCGACGACGGTGTCGGACACCTTGGGCGAGGGCACGACGGAATAGGTATTCATGATGCGGTCGGGGTACTCCTCGCGAATTTTGGAGATGAGCAGCGTGCCCATGCCAGAGCCGGTGCCGCCGCCCAGCGAGTGCGTGAGCTGGAAGCCCTGCAAGCAGTCGCAGTTCTCGCACTCTTTGCGCACCACGTCTAGCACGGCGTCCACGAGCTCGGCGCCCTCGGTGTAGTGGCCCTTGGCCCAGTTGTTGCCGGCACCGGACTGCCCGAACACGAAGTTGTCGGGGCGGAACAGCTGGCCGTAGCCGCCGGAGCGCACCGCGTCCATGGTGCCGGGCTCCAGGTCGAGCAGGATGGCGCGGGGGACGTACTTGCCGCCGTTCTCCGCCGTCGCAACTGTATAGTACATACAAACAACATTAAATATGTACAACTTCACTTAGTATATACCTATGTCATAAATAAAGCATAATAAATTGAATTAAGTACTATATAGCAGGTTAAGCTGAGGGAGCCTAATATTATGACAATTCGTTACCTAGGTTCCGTATATTTGGTGTTAAATGACAGAACTATAACTACTTATATCATCTTTTGAAAATAAGTCATTCAACCATCTTTCGACGTGGTAGACATTACTTGTTTTGTAAACTTATTTATAAAATATTAATATTTCTGCAATCGGAATTGGAACACGCCATGATAAGTAAAATCAGTGCCAACTGAATCACAACGAAAACTTATTATTTTTATTTCTTTTATTACATTAATCTGTTAATTAATGCCAAAGACGTTTCTGAACTATGAGGATATTATTTCAATTTTCAATATAAAAATACCATGAACTGGTTCGCTTTGCAGAAAAAAAGACGCGGTCGATCGAGTTTCAAAGGAGACAAACACCTATTGTATTGTGTTACAAAATTGCGAACTTAGGTAATTGTATATTATAAGAAACGCATTATAATAGGAAAAAAAAGCTTGTAAAAAATATCTTGAATCCTTTTTTCTAGCTTTACGCTGTAATCCGCACATAGCCGGGTAAGCAGAGGAAACATGGGAACCTAGTGTTTAAGACATTTTGTCTTCATTAAGACGCTTTCGTTCCCCACTTAAGATTTCTAATCTTCCCCTAATAAACTCAAATAAAGGGTATAACACCATGAAGCAAGCTATAGCAAGTGATTCATAGTTTGGCGGTCGTTGCACTGTTAATTGCGGTTGAGACGATGCATGCTTTATGTTCTGTGAAATTTTAACGGTAACTCTTAAGAGAGACCCTCGTGGCTCAGATGGGGACGTCTGAAGTTAGACGATTATTGTCGGTTCAGTAATTATAATATGATAAGTGAATGTGTGACTCCAGCTAGATGGGGTGACGATATTCGCAAGGTAGCGGGCAGCAGTGGACGAGGACAGGCTGATGATGATGATGATGATGATGAAGTGAATGTTCGGTTCCACCCACCACTAAATGTCTTTAAAAGGGTAAAAATTAAGACAGCGACTTCGTCAGACGCCGTCGTTCTGCTGTAGGACAGTAGATATCGCCTGTCTTGATACGTATATTGTTATTAAGAAGAATATCTTACGCTCTAGTTTTGTAATTTTTTTTAATTTAAGGCTAACATTTTGAACATAATTGACATTTGTAAATACCAACTTTCCAAATGTTTAATTAGGGAACGACGTTGAGAACTTTTCTTGAAGGAACCTAATGTCATATTAATCTTTTTGCTTATTTTCGCCAATTTTCGAGACATTACGGTAAGTCATAAAACTCAACGCCGTGCTTTGACTACCAAAGCTGCAAAATAAAAATTAAGCCGTTTTGCGTGCGTGGGCTTAGAACCCATAACTATTTACAGTCGCTGTTCCACTGCGCTACAATGCCATCACGATGACATTAATGAATCTATAAGTGCTTCCTTACTATATGTCTATTTGAGAGATCATTTAAGACATAAGTGTTATTTAGGTGGATAGCTAGTGACAGGGTTATTTATGACTACCGCCGGTTATGTAGACACTTCCTAGTTCACGGGTGGCCGCAGCTTCTATTCTTGTCTGATGTAATTGTAATGGCTATTGTGGTTTGTGTTATATAATTCCGCGGTAGACGTAGACACATAGGAAAAATTATTATAGATCTTAGTTGTGTAACTATACAACTAAGATATAGGGACTTGGTTCGTGTCTTCTATGCGATTGATATGAATTAGGCAAACAGAAACTAAAATTAATCTACGGAGAGTAGTAATTATTTAGTAACTTAGATGCATACGCCGCAAACTTAAGCTAATTAATTTTTATAAATTGTACGTCTCGTTAACCAACAATTAAGGTGTGTACTGTCGTAACTAAAATGGAGGAAACCAAAATAAAAATTTTCAATATAAACAATCCAATTATAACAACATTTATTAAATATTTCTCATAATAAATAACTATAGTCCACACTAACATTTCAAAACAAAATTCTTTATAAAGTTGGTTCTAGTGATAATCCATCGCTACGCTCCGTTGCGGTGCGCCTGCGCCGGTAGACCAGACTACAGTTACAATTTACATGCACCTAAGCAAAGCTATACTCGAATGCTCGTGAGACCCAATATAAACGTATTATTTGGTCTGCTTACTAATTAGTTGGGCTTTCTTCAGTTTCTATATTAGAGTTATATATTTTTAGAGTTTTATTATATTACTAGCGGCCTGCCCGCGGCTTTGCCTGCATGATGTACGTTATTAACTTATTATTAATTTTTGTCTCCATGAGTACCTACGTCCTATAAGTGACGTCCACGTAAAATGTGAATCTCCTAGCATTTGTAGTAACGAAGTTTCATACAAACTTTCAACCCCAAAAACAACCCCTTAAAAGTTGAATATTGCAAATTCCCGTCTTAGCGAGCACCTACGTCCTATAAATAGCTCCTATGCAAAATTAAAGATACCTAGCACATGTAGTTTCTGAGATTTCGTGATGAGTGAGTGACCTTTTGATTTTATATATATAGATATAGATTTGTTGTAACGTTAACTAAGAATCGTTTATATTTAAAATTTGTTATAGGTTTGGTACTTTTTAAATGAATGTCTTAACACTATGTTCCCTATCCTGCTATGTGCCTTATCAGCATATTTTAAGCAGATTATGATGTAGTTAGGATGAGTGCAGTCGAAAGTTACTGGTAGTTATCTTACCATCACAGTGGCGCCGCGTAACTGTAAACTCAATGATTGTGGGTTCGATTCCCATTCGTAGGGATGATTATAATATGTAAGAAATTATACGATATACGGTTTCCCGATGAACAAGTAATGTCTTAAAATTGTGTGGCAAGTGAAGAACGACACAGGTTCCCGCACATTTTTAAGCTCAGGTTTACATATGAAACTACTGCCTATGAAACCCTAATAAACTCACCAGAGGCCTCATTGTAGTATACGGAGATACGTTCTAGCTGCAAGTCGCTGGTGCCGCGGTACACGCCGGTGGGGTCGATGCCGTGCTCCTCAGATATTATTTCCCAGAACTGTTGACAAAGACAATAATAAATTAGATATATTTAAAAATATATTACTTTCTTATATGTAGATATATGTACTAACTAACTTGAACTTTATAGACGTCCCTTACAAACATATAGTGGGTAATATTTTTTTAATAAATTAATTATTTTCTAGACTGGACCGGTATCAAGACGTCGAGTGCGGCGTCGAGTTAGAAATATGTGAGATGCGAGAGAGAAATATGTGCGAAAAATGAGAAATATAGTATCTTAAGAATAGGATCCCTTTGCATATCCTGCTCTATGCGGGATACAGCGTGAAGCTTAAAAAATACTTAGAAATTCATAAGAGTATCTTAGTATCTTCTCATATAAGTACAACAGTAGAGTACTCTGTAAGAATATATTTTTTTAACAAAGAGGGATCCATATGTATGTTATAATTTCAAAGTCAACGTTTATTCAAAATAAGAAGTTATATGCTTATATCATTTCACTAAGGTTAATGCCTCAGACCTAAGAAGAACTAGTAGTTGTGAATTCTACCTACGTCCACGAAAAGTGAGGAACGGAACTGCCTTAATGGGAACGGCGATTGGGATGGGATTAGGTCCAAAGGTTCTGCCTACCGGGATACAGTTTACTGTATATAAATAATAATATAAAACTACAATACCAAAATCTATTTTTTTTCTATAGCACCAAAGTTCCAACCTCGCGTTTGTAAAGGACATTCGCCCTACATTCAGAACAATCAGATATGAGTAGTTAGCGAGTCGTTTATGACGGGTGACTAACGTGCTATATAAAAGTGGGTAATGGATGACTTACAACAAGATTGCGTTTCTTTGTAATTATTGTATACAAGTCGCTTTAGTGCGCGGTGGGTTAGAGTCTCACGAGAGGACCAGGTTCGATGTCCACTCAGGAATGATTGTACTTATCTATATTATTTATATGAGCTAAAATATTTTAGTTTATTTAGTCTAGGGTCGGTTCCACTAGTTCCGCCGGTTTCTTTTTTGATACAATTTTTTTAGCAAGGTATAGGCAGAGGGAACCTAATATTTAACGCACTCCCTTTCCAATTTTCGAAAAACAGACATTTGTGCGAAAATCAATTTTTCTTGTAATCAGAGCGAGAAAATGTAAATAATTCATTCCTCCAAGCGGAATTGAACTCACGACCATCTTGTTTACAGATCGCTACTGCTCGCTCCTGCGCAGAGATGCTAAAAGTAATTTATTTTCATATATCAGATAGGAAAACACGCACATTGCATTTAGGTATATTTTATCTCCCAGAGGGATTCCCATTGTCACCAGACCGATGAAACACATTTGTAAGTACATATAGTTATTATTTAATATGTTATAATTTTTACTCAGAAGTAAGATTGAGGTTTCAACCCACAACCATCGTACATTCAGGCATGACCAACTGACAACAATGACGTCATAATGTCTGTAGATATTATATTTCACATATATTTTTGGAATTTGGACATTTCATAGTAAGTACTTTAAATAAAATGATCTACTGGAACGTATATCTTTAATTCGTCGGTAATGGTAGGTGACGATAAATTAAAGATATATGTTCTACATATCTCCGTCCCCTTATCCCGTTCTCGACCTTGACATGTTATGAGACGCTACGGCTTCACAGTTACTTAGAAGTTATATAAAAGTAACACATGAGTGAATAGATGAAAATTGGAAAGCCTGATGGCCAGAAACGATGGTTTCGTCTTCAATTCCCAACTTATCTTCAACTGTGACTGTGTGTGTGTGTGCGAGAATTCTAAAAGGAGAGTTATATCTATGTTAACTTCGCAAAAGGCGTAAAAATAAACAAATTGTTTAGAAAAACGCTTCAAAAACACATCGAGCAGTATGTTAAACATTACGTTATACTATTTGTGCACGCATTATCACCGTACGATGGGTGTGTATCACTTCACAACAATGTTTACACAAATGTTAAGTGATTTCTCACTAAAATGATATAGGTTATTTACTCTAAATACATACCTAGATCTAGATTTTGTGCTTTAAGTGTAGATAATATCTAGATTTTAGATCCAATAATCTTTCTCATTCTTCAGTTTAAAACACACAAGCACAATCTACGTTCATCAACGTTGGTGTCGCGACTCGCACTGCCCACTGACGCAAAACAAATAACTATTTTAGTTTTTTCCTCAACTGTCTTTATTTTATTGGTAATGTTTATATTAATTAATTATTATTTAATGTGAATTTGATTATATATTAATCCTTTAAGTACGTCACAAAATAATTTGTCAGATGAATAGCAGTTACGAGTGTAAATGTGCAGTAGTTCTGAATTCGAATACGTTTGTGAATGTAATATTTTCGTTTTGATATTATTAGTGATTTTTTTAGTCCCATGCCATGTCTCGTATACAGGGTTCAAGAGGCAGCGCTCCTTTTACGGAAACTGCATATAGGGTAAAATATTTCAAACCCAGAACTAAAGAAATTAATCAACAGTTTGAATGTAGGATTTTTTTTTCATTTCACGATTTTTATCCATACTTGTATTTCGTGTGACGCCCACATACGTATGCGACGTTGCCGCTTTGACAGGTCAGTGTGTGCGTGTTTATGTTGTACTTTACAAATGGCGTTTAATTTGAAAACGATAATTTTATTATTTATTTTGTTTGAAAAAAATAAGTTTTTCATTTTTGGGATTTTTTTTTTTCTGAATTATATTAGGCTTTTATAGAGTAATTAAAACTGTGGTTTCATTTAAAGTGTTGCCCAAAATTTTCGAGACATGGCGTGTTCGATGATGGGACTTATTCCCGTGGTTTGTCTTGTTATCAGAACAAGAAAAATAATGTTCATAATATATTTATTTTATTAATTATTGATTTATGTTAAGTTGTAAAGTTTTGTACGTTGTATATGTAAGACGGGATAATTCTAAAATCGGAGAGTTATTTGGAAGCAATTTATCATTGATAATTTCACAAATAAGTTTCTTTGAGAATAATAAAAATAAATGCCTTTCTTTAATGAAGATTACTCTTTATATACGTTTATATATTTTTTTAATATTTAATACTTTTGATTTTTACTATTATTTATTGTATTTTTTTAGATTTTGGTTATACTTTAAATAAAATAGCACTAAAACATGTGTAACTACGCCAATCTTTGCTTTATCTGTGACCTTTATGAAATGAATGTAGATTGTCGTTCGTTAAATTCAAAATAGCAAGTTTCTCCTATTTAATTAAACATTAATATTTTTGTAAAAGTATTTTTTTTAAGTGTTTTTTTTTAGTCTACTTTTTTACATTATATTTAAGACTATTACAACCTGTACGAACATTAAAACTAAAGTGTTTAATAATACTTAACCATAAAATATAAATCCTTCGAGTGGTCGACAGTTCTTACACTATATGAATTATTTATTGATACCTAAGGACTACCTGTTATCGTTGACGATCGATCTACTGACGAATTTATAATCAATAAGATAGGACTTCCTTGTTTTATGAGGAATGTTCTAAAAATTTTTTATTCAGTACGTGTCTCGGTGTATTGAAAGATTTTAGGCTTTTCTTTTAGTAATATTATATATATAGGTAGATTGATAGACTAGCTGATAAAAGCGGTAGAGGTTATTTCCAACTACTTTTACTATTTTTTTACTGCATAGTCCGAAGAGTGGGCATTAAAATGAAAAATAAATAAATAAATTGTGTTTTTCTATTAATATTTTTGTACTTTCGGTTATACTTATAAACAATATATTTCTAAGCATATAACATAAATCCTATTGAGCTAAGAATACTCGTATGTTGTATATTTTGTTTTTTGCGTGACAAAGTTCAAAAACTTTAAAATTTTGTCGCTAACTGTAACTTTTTATTTTTTTTAGATATTTTCATTTGGAGAAAGCATTTATTGGAATGTATAAATACCTAAAAATTTTAAACACAAACATTTTAAATACATCCTCCTGTTGTACGCATGTTATTTTTTTTTACTTGATAACAAAAGAGTGTTATTCTATTTATATATTTTTTTAAGATATAACTTATTCTGATTCTTTACTTTCTTTTATTTTACGTTTCATCAACCACAATCGGTATTATTGGTAACTATATATAAAACTAGCGGACCCGGACGCGGCTACGCCTGCTTGAAATATAAGAATATAATTTCTATAGAAAAATAATTTCAATCTAGATGAAATGCTAAAAGTGGCTATTACATATATTTTCATACGGATTAATGTCAAAATGACGCGGTAACGAACGCGGTCGCGTAGCGACGACGGTTGTTATTAACATGGCAGAATAAATTGCATGTCAAATTAGAAAGTATTTTAATTTATTAGTATATATGTGTAATGTAATGTTATATAGCCTATAGCACTTCTGAAGAATGCAGCTTTCATACAAAACAAAAACATAGTAAATCGGACCAGTAGACCCAGAGATCTTAGCGTTCAAACAAACAAACAAACAAACAAACAAACAAACTCTTCCGCTTTATTATATTAGTATAGATAGAGAAAATAATATTTGGACTGACAATACCGACTGAAATCGTCACAAGCCGTCAGTATTATCATTTGAAATTAAAAAGTTTTACGAGATAATAATAAAAAGAAACCAAATATAGCTTTTAGGGTGCAAGCGTCGAGAAGGTTCCTTGACAAAAGGTTCATTCAGAGTTCGGACCAATTTTGAATGAATGTAGGGGAACATACATACAAACGTGTATTGACATGTGTAAACTTGCCTTTTAGTGTTTATAATTGAGAAGTATATTTAAAAGATAAGAATTAGAAATATTGGTCTCATAATGATAAGAATACATTGACGTCATCGTAGCGAATTTGGCATATCTTTTTCTTTAATAAATGTGACAGTTGGGAATTTTAATATTAAAGTTAAAAGGAAATATAAATACATATTTTTAATTCGTTACAGACAGATAATTTCTTTGTACTGATATTATAAATGTAAAAGTATATGAATATGAGGATGGATGTTTGTGCCACTTTCACGAAAGAACTACAAAAAGGATTTGAATAAAATTTTATAGTAATACTAGTGGACTCGAACGCGAATACGCCCGCTTGAACTATACGAATATTTATTAAATATATTTATGAAATTATTTTCAGTTTTCAATAGAGAGATGCGTTAAGCAAGCTCATTTTGGGTAACGACGTCTAACAACAAACAGAGTTACTTTCGAATTTATAATATAGGTATGGATAGCTTACACATCAGAATAACACACTATTAGTTAAAGCGGGCGAAGCCGCGCGTTAGTCGCCAGTTAGTCGTAAATTGCTCTATGTTGTCAATTTTCACTCAATAATATAAAGAAAGGAAAATATTTTAACAAGTATTCCTCACCCATAATGGCTTTTTAATATTAAAACAGACTCCAGTGTATTTTAAATGCAATTAAACTAAAGAATAAAGTAGAAAAACTAGTACAAAAGTTATAATTTAGATCGATTTTTATTGATGTGAAACAAATGTTTGTATCGCACGTAACGATACTATCTGTACCTACTGTACCTTAATTACAGGTTTCTAACATCGCGTGACGTCCGTCCGTAGGTCACCAAACTATTCTTTAACATATATATTTTTGTAAGTAAAAGTTTTCTATTTTATAGATATACTAATTCACGCAACGAAAGAAATCTACAATCGTTTTGTCTGTACGTTATCTATTGGTCTCTCAGTAATGGTAGATTTTTATTATTAGGTATAGATGTATTTAAAGCCATTAGCTGATAGAAGCAAGTTAATAAAAAAAAGAAATTATTCTTATCTAGAGACGGATTTGTATCCGATACGTTACATATATTTTTTTTTCTTACATATATATAAAATTTTGTATTTAATATATACTTAATAATTTACTTTTAGTGGGTATGAATAGTTTATATTCTTTATTTATTTTCCTTTACATTTCGTTTACTTCACTCCTGAACTGTGCCACTATGTCATCTATTATTTTATTTTAATTTTCTGTGACATATTTCCTTATTAGATTTAATAATAGAAATAAATTGTTAATTTTATTTATTTTTTTAGGATTTTACCGCAATACATTTTCCTAATTGTATCTATTTTCTGCATCTCAATATTATATCTGGACTAGATAAGTTTTAACCTTTGTATACGTTTATAATCCACTACAGCTTGACAAGTTCAAAGTTCAAACAAAAGACCGAAATCTACCTACATAATTATATTTATAATATATTTTAGGAAATGTTTAAATAAATAGGCAGGGAACCGGGAAAGGTTCCCTCTGCTTAGTGTTAAGAGACTCCATTCCCGTTAAAACACTTTCGTTGAACTCTGTATGTCGACTAATTCTGGAGCCATATTGCATAGTTTTATTTATATACTTCGTTATATATAAATAATTATAGATTTCAGTGAACGGGCCCCCTAATTAGTATCTGTAACCCCGTTTCGCCATTTTTGTACACTTCCTGTTTCTACAATAACGGTGCACGGACAAACATACAAATTGCACATATAAAATGGATCTGGGTTTTGTGATTTTATCTATAAGATAGTTATTTGTTTTTCCGCTTTATATGACGCCAATAAATAGTTATTTTTACTCTGTGTGGGTAATTTATGCAATGGATAAATCTGCTGAGGCTTGTCTTGGCGTCGAGGCATAAGTTTGTAAATGTAAACCCGACAGATTGTGGGTTCGATTTTCAGTCGAGAAAATGAAGTATTTAATATTTTAATTTCTTTGCTCTGGTAACAGGGCAAAGCCCGGCCTTTAACACGCGCAATGCCTCCAAAAATAGGCGGAAAGTCAGAAACGGATAAGTAAGATAATAACGGAAAGTCAGAGACGGACGGAGAGTGTCTTAATGGGAATGGAGTTTCTTAACAGTTTACACTGCCTGCAGCGTGAATCTAAAAAAAAATATTTTTATAATTTTCTAAAGGCCTTTCTCTAATCTAGTTAGAAATTCGACGATACATTCAATTTAATATTTAACTTTGGTCTCTAATATTTTAGTCATAACTATATAAATGGAGTAGGCCGTTTACCGCCCATTTTCGGAGATATTGCTTGTTATATAGCGGAAGGCAACGCCGCCCTTTTGTCTTGTTACCAGAGAAGAAAATGAAATAAATAATTCCTTTGAGTGAAAATCGAAGACCATAGCGTTTATAGGTGAAACCCACTTTGTGTCACGGTGGCTGTGTCATTAAATGTGGGAATATTCTTAAAAAAAATTAACAAACATTTCTTCGATTATATTAAAACATTTAATTATAGATTATATATGTATTGTATAATGAAATATCTTAACCCTATAAAATCGCAATTGATTGAAGATTCATTCACAGATTACCTTCATTGATGATCCAATCAAATTCAATTTAGGCCCATTGTAAAGGCATTAGTGTCAGACGGTTGTCGGTTCGAATCTCGCTGGCTCATTTAAGATGTTTGGGTTAGCTTCAATTGTTAAGTTATTTATGTACGTGTCATTTGCACTTTTTTCACGCAATATAAAATTTTATAGCAAATTTACATTTCTACTATTTTCTACTATTTAGTCAAATTTACATTTCTACTATTTAGAACTAAAGAATTTTTAGGATTTTTGTTGTCAAATTCGATATTATCTTCAACAGCTTATGAGCTAAATATTAAAAGAAATAAAATTAATTAAAAACAGTCAAACTTGACCAGTAAGTTCGAAAACTTAAATGATGATGTTCTCTGATGTCTAATGCAATGCCCATTCGAGAATATTCTAATATAACACTAGTTAGTACTTAATTAGGTACTTAATTAGCCCTAATCGAAGCCCTAGCTCTCGATGAGCCATCTGGTCAATGTACGAAGCCATTTACACAAAGGGTTTACAAAAAGGGTGACAAAACAATGAAAAATTATCCGTCCCCTCCCTTTTGAAACTTGGAAAGCCCTAAGCCAACGATTTCCTGCTAACTAGTGATCGATATGATTGTTGCTTTTAATTTTATTATAGTTCATGGACATCTTTTGTCACGACGGTTGTGGGTTCTATTCACGCTATTTGTTTTAGTTTCACGCTGTATCCCGCATACGGCACGGTGAGCATACGTGACGTATTAGGACTTGGGACGTTATTGGACTAGGATACTCCGTTCCGCACTTTCTACCCAGTCTTCGTCAATACGTGTTTAGTAGCGGAATTCAACGAGAATTTAAATTAATTTATTGAGCCGAGTGGGAATCGAAAAATATTATCGTTTAAATGGTCTTGTTTCATAAAAAAAACTTAAATCGTTTAAATGGTCTTGTTGGAAATCTATATCGCTGGAACCTAAAAATATCCCTAAAGTACGCAGAAAATGGAGAACAGAGTGTCAAAACTAAATTTTTACCTATCCCGGCATTTTCCGCGTTGAACAGGTAATTCTTAATGGTAAGTGGTCAATAAAAGCTATTAGAAATAGGTTTTTAGCGTAATTTTAGACCTTGTATTTATGTAATAAGGTTGAAAACGCTACAGAAAATTTATATTAGGCCATCGGTCAATATAAATTTTCAATGTACGGGCTTCCCTAACAGCCATGATTCATAGGAAATTAAACCTTACAATTTGTGTATTTAAATGCAAATGTCATCGCTATTAGTTTGACGTTGTGTCGGCGCCGAACGGACTAGACTAATTTCTAGACAAAACGTCAGTCGTCAGCAATCTAGACTTTACCTGGAATCCATTTTTAATTCACTTTATGAGGTTGAAAATGCATAGTAATGTTACGTTTTAAAGAAAGCTTTTCCAGTATCCTATCTACTTTTAGGTTGAAAGGTCAGAGTATCAAACATGACTTACAGTTTTTTTTTTGAGTAGGTACTGAGTGTTGAAACTTAACACCGCAAAAAAAGTTTAATGATTTACCACCTACGCTTTTATAAAAAAAAAAATAAACAAAACAGAAAAAAGCCGCTTGTTTTTATACAGAAATTTAGACACCTCACGTTATCGATCTCCACAGCAGACAGTCTCTTTACGACATTCGGGCGCCGCGGGATTACCTTCTAATATACATGTATACCATATTATAGTACCTATATAATTTACGTAATACCAATTTGATACAACTTTTCGTGGAAAACAATGTTTTTCTATGTTTTGAGTCAATAACATAAGTTTGTAAGGAATTCTTAGGTACAGGTACAGACAAATTGCTTTAATTGGCTTTTTTAACGTTACGTTTTTGTCACATTTAGGAAAATTGACAATGATAAGTTAGTAATAGCCTAATAGGTTAAATCGATGTTCACATTTTTTAAAGTATATTATAAATCTATAAATATAACTTGTATTAGATATACCTATAAATTTAAGATCTTGGAGTGGATTTGAAAACACAACCGCGGTTGTATACTATATCTTTTAACTTCATGACGTTTATTAACACAAACAATAAATTGTTAAAATTATGTAGGTACTTACTAAACTAGTATTATTTTACAAATTGAAGAAACTATAGAGAAAGTGGTACAAAATGATCCCTCGAGGTATATCAATCCCTGGCTGTTCTACGTATTTAAAAACGACATCTAGATTGTTTTAAGCGAAAATACTCCTACAATCGCACCGTGTTCTAACACCGTGTTTCTCTGTGTAAATCTTACAAAATATAACAAGATATACATATAAGTAGATATTGAGGGTTTTTTTTAAATTACCAAATTTTCACGCATCGGATGAAAGTATGTAATTCAAAATTAATTTAACTACAGCTACTTATAGAGTGACCACTTTACAAAATCATTGTATATGTTTATTTTCTGGCTCATAGTGCGGCGTTAAATACCGCCCCTCGACGTCTTAAACTAGTAATAGATGAAGAATAAAATAACTATATCACTATTATCTTTGCGTATAATGCAATTATATAGAAATTGTGTCAATGTATAAAAAAATTAAAGTATCTGTGAACAGGAAACTTGGCAGGATATATTAATTAAGTGTTATTTAAACGGATATCGATGAAAAAAACTCAAAAGCGGAAAAATATTAAGAAGTGTAAAATTATGTATAAGATTTAATAATGTATGTGAAATAAGTACATCTATATAAATTGTAATATTATGTTAGGATTTTTTTATCTTTACGTTTTATCCCGCATTTAGCAGAGTAGACAGAGGGAACGTCGGAGCCTCGTATTTTGAAACTCCGTTCCCATTAAGACACTTTTTGAGATTACATTGTATTGTTGGGGTGTCATATAAAAAATAAATATTATATAAAAAAAGGTATATGTGTATAAACTTTTTTTTAATTTGACATAAATTTTAATTTGTTTTTAATGAGTTACTCTTTATTGACTTAAAAAATGGTCGTATTGGATGTCAGGTTCAAAAATATACTTTTTTTTTAATTCACACGATATATCCATTTAATAAAACTAGTAATAAATAAGATAAAGATATGGACATAAAAAGTTTATACGTAGCCTAAAATATATAATTTCAATCACGACAAAACTAAATGCACAAAACATTTCCTTTTTTGCTCGGCGGCCATGACGGCTGCAATTTGAAAATAGAACACCAACTTTTTTCTTATTGCATTGCTGCTTGGACGTTGACATCAGTGTATACTGACTGCATTATTTTCGGACAGTCTCCCGGAGTGTTGCCATATCTGGATTTAAATCGTGTATTTCTGTGCTGAAGAGGGACTTTGTTTTTTTTTGATCGGTAGCTTGGGGAGAAGTTACTTTTTGTTCTGTGTTGCAGATGAAAATGATTTCGATTATGTTTGATCTAAAACTGAAAACATTGATGTATTTACGGATAATTTTAATTTAAAGAATATTTTAATATAAATTGAATACCTACACAAAATGATATTTTCAATTTATTTGTATTATATTTTGTATATTATCGGAATATTAAATAATGTAAAATATAGTATAGCACCTACTTAAACAAAAAATATTTACCCCTACATAACCCAACTATGATTAATTTAATTTCTAAATATAACGGTAACTTTCATCAAGTTTTTAACTGCTATCTGCTAAGTGTTAACTACAAAATAAATTTTGTTATGGTTAAGGTAATTAATTGCACATAAAATTCAACAGATGTTGTCCATGTCGATTGATGAATAACAATCCAAGTATATATAGTATAGTATCAGTAACGTCAACATTATTGTCAGTCCTGTTAGACAAGGTGCTGGATTTTGGCAATGCCACTCAAATAGGTTGAAACTGAAGAGCAGAGATTCATCGACTGAAAACGCCAGAAAAAGATTACTTCATAAATAATTTAAGTACAATAATTCCCCCGAATGGGGATCGATCCCATAGACATCACTTTTACCCTCAAGTCTCGGACGCAGTTCCACTCGCCCACGATGGAGTCTAAACCTCAAAAATATTATACCTACATATATTAAAAGTACTTAATCGATAAATCCTTCTACATAAGCTTACTCTCTAATAAATGTAATTTTTTGTAACAATTTCTTAGATTTTCTTTTTAATGAGTGAAAAAAACAAATAGAAAACAAGTGTTAAAACAAGTACACGATAATGGCACCACTTAAAAAAAACGTAATTATCGTACTCAGTATGTTAACTAATAAGGGAGCTCGCTAAACATGTGTAAATTGTTCCAGTTAATACAAAGTACAAACTAGATCTAGTTTAATAGGAAATTTAAAGTTCTTGTGAAGATAGTTTGGTTTTCTATTAATTAATACCATTGAATAGGTGGACAGTAGAAAAAAAGAGACTTATCTCTGGTTTTTCACTCCCCACTCAGAATTGAACCTGATTATGCCAAGAATTTTATAACTAAAGATTGCTTTCTTTATTAGGAGTCTTTAATTTTGCTATTTTAGTTTAAAGTATAAGTTAGTTTTAATTTTTCTCATATATATAATTTTTCCATATATATAATTTTTAAATTTAATTCTCAGTATATGAATTGATGTAACAATTATAGCAGTAAATAATAAAATAAATTAATACATATTTAAAATGTAAATTAAACTTTTCTAACAAATAATGTCTATAATTTAAAAATAAATAGATACTTAATTTTTTTCATACTATCAAGTTTCTTCTAACAAGTGGTTAACACGTGTGCCACGTTACTCGCTTCAAGTTTGGATGTTATAAGAAACAAAAACATTATACGGGTATGTGATATAAACGGAACGGCATCGTGTAAACATTCTAAGCCACTTACCCAAGGAAATAACTTTAACGGATGTAGATGTTTAGATACTTTTGTTAAATAAATCACTGTTTGGACTTTTTATATTAATTAGCTTATTTTCAAATATTATTTAATGTATTTTTTAATATTTAGAAATGTATGTTTAATATCTACCAACATATAAAATTTTGTGTATAAAATAAATTAGACTTAGATCAGTATCCGCGTTTAACTTAAGTTTTACTTAATATAATTTAATTCAGACTTACTAGGTTTAATTAATTTGCTTTTTAAGGAAGTAATTAAAGATAATTCAGATTATATAAATGTGTAATTTCTGCCAACATTTTTATTTATTAGAAAAGTCGATAAGCTATAGATTCTTCTATAGCTATATAGATCTTTTACTACAGTAAAAGATTAAACTAAGCTAAATCCTATATAGGAGTATGTTTTATATGAAGTAATAATTGCACACGACATTTTGTGGTGCAGTTCTCAGATTTAGTATAATAATAGTTTAACCACAACAGGAAAATAATTTACAGACAGACGAACAAAAACGCAACGGCCAGTGACCCGACGCCATTGCCATGCTATTTGCACAGATACAAAAACTATGATTAAATCTGCCAATGTTAATTACTTCTTTGTAACGTTGCTGGTTTTGTGGCAAAGGTAATATGATATAGGGAATTAACTTCAAAAAAAATAATCTTTTTATATTGAATGTATTACAAAAACTAAAAATATATTGAATAAAACCATTTTCCTATAAATACATAAATATTAAATAAATATAGAAGTTATCTCAGGGCCAACACAAAATGACCGTAAAATTGTATATAACAGAAAATTAGAGGAAATCACTGTATTACTGCACTAGTGCACTTTATTTTATGCATTATATATTGGCATCATGAGCAGAATAACGATAAAATAATGGTTATATTATTACAAGGTGGGTTGAATCTCTCCATCAACGCTTAGTACATTTATAGACATGATCGTCCTCTAGAAAAATAAGTTTGCTTGTTATATTAGATGAAGTTACATATTGTTGGAGGATGAAGAACTAAATTTAATACTTGCGGTAGTTTCTTCTACCACTGACAGATGATCTATTTAATCTAGAAAATTCTTGTAAAATAATTAGTGCGGGAATTGAGTTTCACAATTAAATTTATATACAATATCCCGAAAATTGGTCAGTACGTAGGGAACGGAGTGTCTTAACGCTAGATTTACTCTCCCTACTTTAATAGAGTAGGTAGAGGGTAGTTGTATGTGGGATATAGCATGGAGATTGTACAGGCCGAGACACATTCAGAATGGCATAAAGAGTAAAAGAATCTTTTTTTTTAACTAATTAAGTCTATATTCTTAAAATTGGGCTTTAAATTTTTTAGCTAATAAGTATTATGAATGCGACTTTAACGGAAGAGAAATATAGATCTGTTTAAACGTAAGACACACAGATTCTTTTCAATTTGTTTCATTATTATCATATAAATTACTACAAGCAAAAAATCTATTCAGTAGAATCAAAGCACACATTGTTTATTTTTTGCTATAAAACTTGGTCATGAAGAACGATGCCTGCTAGAGATACAAGGTCAACTGGTGACCCAGACTGTACTAAGCGCCATTGTAACTTACTTGGCAAGTATCTTAATGTAATACGCGATAGCTACGGGTTTGATTTCCATTTAAGAGAAATCTTATGTAATAGCTTCACGCACAATCCTGCATATAACTGTTGAGATATTTGTTCCCCATGCTCCGCTTAATTTTTGAACATGGAAGGAGTGTTGAATGGCGGAACTCAACGTCGCAGTGTGTCTTGTTACCAGATCAGGGAAATGAAAATTATAATTCATTTTCAAACGCGGGTACAGTCAAAGGTATTTTGTTTAAATATATAAAATACGTTAACTTTTAGGTTCGGTTAGTGTCCAGCAATGCAGTAATAAAACGTGCATATTGAAAATTGTTGAATAAAAATAATATACATTTTTTAACAATCAAAGGTTATTTTTAATATGTTGGTTATTTACATTATTGCATCTTCCGTATGGTTTATTTTATTCTGTAGGAAAATTATGTATTAAAATAAATAGGGAAGTATTTATATAGGTCAATTATAATTACCATGAAATATATTAAAAATAATGGATAGATGCAAATATTTTCCGTGTTAGCTAACGTGTTCAATATTTTATTATATTTATGTAAGTGTTTCAAAATTTAACTGGCAAATATTTTAGGTTAAGTCACTTTTTTTTTTTCGAACATGTGGAAAATGCTGTTAGCCCTATTGGCTTTTACAGCGACACCGGTTGGGTAGGGAAGAGGGTACTCTGTCCCTGAAGAAATGCAAGCACTAAGTGGCTGCCTGTGAGGAAGTCGACGACTGTAAGGGCGCCCCCTGCGGGACTCGAACCTCGGCTTGCGGCCGTCGAGCGGACTGGGATTTCACCTATGCTAAGCAAACCAGCCGCGACATGAAGTCGCGACTGGGGACAAATTAGACTACTCTAAGGGAGCTAACGGTCCCTAACCGCTGGGCCCGACCGCGCCGAGACGCGATCGAGCCGTTGAAAATCGGTTAAGTCACCTGGGAAGTTTATCGTAGGAAATTTATCATAGTATCTCCGTATAACTGACAAATACTAGAAATATACAGAGTAGAACGCAGTGTTTCAACACTAGATTGTAGAGAATAAATTAAGCAAAAGATGTAGGTTAATTGTCTAAATATCTTACAATTTCTATGTCACATCTTATGAGGTCGTCTACAGATTAAGTCTGAAACATGATCGACTGAACAAAAAAAACCAAATGACTATGATCTTAGTAAGGACAGTATTCAATAAATAACAGATGTGTTCATATTCATAATAAAATATAATGTTTTATTATTTCAAAAATATTTAAGCCTTGTCTTGTTTTATCTTGCTTGTATATAAGAATGTAAGATATATCTGCATAGATTGGTTGTAGTTGTAGTAGGAAAAAATTCTTGTAAATTGAAAGTTTATAATAAATATAAGCACATGAATATCACCTTAAATGGGTACAAACATACACAGTAAGAAAATTACTAGCTAGGCATCCATGGCGTCTCGTTTTATTATTCATGAAATTATGCAGACATGCTACATTAGAAACAGAGGGTTGTTTAATATTTATAAAGTGGTAGGATAACCTAGGCTTTTACGGCAGTGACCTAGTGTCCAATACATGGCATGTAACTTGAGCTATAGTGCTATATATAGTAGGTATCACCTAGAAAAATTTGTATTCACAGAATCAATTATATCGTAATAATCTCATTAACTGTATCTATAGAAAAATATTAAATATTTATAATTAGTCATAAATAGATAAAATAATTCTATTAGTGATAAATTATTTTAATATTAAATAGACTATCATTAGACCCATTTTTCTTCCCACAGAAGGAGGAATCGTATCAAAATCCTGCTACAAGTAGGGGAGACCGGGGTTGGTTGACCAATTTTCAGCTTAAAGGCTTCTATTTTTGTTTCTGTCGAGTATATTAGCTTAAAAATAGATTTATTTAATAGATTTGCTATTAAGCTATGGAAAAATGTGGCAAAAAGCACGTTATTCATTATGATACAGTACAGGCCAGTTCTTGTAAAAATGGAAAAACTGGTCAACTTACCCCATGGTTGACTATTCACCTGGGGTAAGTTGACCTACAAAGTTGTAAGGGCAAAATCTACATAGAAATGAGATAAAAAACAAAAATGTATAAGTTATTGAAACTAATAGGCGATCTTCTTCCACCACTTCAATTAAACATAATAAAATTCAAGTCAAATTATTATAATAATTAGAGGCTTACACATTAGGTAATTTGATTTACAAAAAATAAACAAAGTACTTTCTTATTAAATATTTAAAACAAAATGAAACAACTTCTTATAAATTTTAATCATTTGGTAACAAATAATCATATCTAACTAATGTAATTATATTTATGATGGGAGGTGAGCGTGATAACTTGCGCGCAGTGTATCCATTTTTCTTCATTCTTCTCTTTCAATACTGGAGCTATATGAGCATGAAACAATTTGCTTCAAGTACACTGAACAAATTTGCAATATACTCGAAGTAAAATCTTTCATTGTCATCAGGTTCATAGTCGCTACTTGTCTTCTTAATAACTTCACGAAGAGTTTTTTCCCTTTACCCTTTCCATCCTTTCGAGTTTCTGTAGATATTCCACCTGTTGTCTTTGGCTTCTTTGTTTTCTTGTCAACAAAGAAACCATAGACAACACGTGGTTCAACGTCTGACTAAGTCGTTATTATGCATAAGTTCACCAAGTAGTCAACCAGCCACGTCATACATTAGCTAGCCTGCTAGCCCCGAAACACTTTTTAAATTTTAAACCACATACTATAACCTTAAATCTGCGACGAAATCAAATAGAATAATACATAAAAGAAAGAACATAAGTCACACATTATAAATTCTTTGACAATCAATAACCATGAAGAAATAGGCATTATTACAAATAATATTACTCCCAAATGTAGTGCGTGCGCGAGGTCACGTTCCTGGTAACTGAGCGGACTGAGGTGACAGACTCTCGTGTCTAGTTGCAGGGCTCAAAGGTATTGCGTGGGACGAATTTTGATAGTTTGTCAACCTACCCCTATCGTCAACCAACTCCGGTCTCCGCTACTAAAATTTTTATATGGAAGTTTAATTTATAAAATTATTTTCTATATTTATATTGATTAACCGTTTACTAATTACTATACCCATAACTTAGATCTTGCATTTAAAATAAACGATTGTAGGCTAGTAGATAGCAATAAATTGTAATCGTAAATAAATTATAATCGTAATATTTTCATCTAAAAGTGCAGTAATATTATAACGAATACTTGCTTATAGCTAATGCTTATGATGTTGTTTTTTTTAAATATATTTGAAAACAATTTGACAATTATAAAATAAAAAGAGTTCTTTAAGTCTACACTTGGGCGAAGTTTCAGGCAGTGCTCTGAACCTGTCACCCTACAAAAACATAGGCTCCGCCTGGGCTAATCCATAGAATGCTAAGTTATTTCTTTTGATTACAAAGATTAAATGTCAAAAATATAGTAAGTGGGGGGGTGAACCAAGAGTCTACAGCTTGGATGAAGTAGATAAAATCTGAGTCACTTTATGGACTACATTAAACGTTCAGTTCCATTAATATTGTTTCATAGAAAAACATGGCATGACTCAATTTTTCAATAGTTTCCTTTCACTGAATTAAAAATGAGTAATAGGCAAATTGTTATTTATTATATTAAACATCAGTAGATAAGTATAAACAACAAAATCGTGACTAAACCGAGATTTATAACGGAAACGTGTCTAGACGGATGTAATGACGTTTTTTTATTATTATAAGAATATGTACATTCTCGCTTTCTCCATTCGTTGCTTTCAGAAAAGTAAAATACAAACATTGTTAATACTTAAACCATTGTGTCAGAGTATTTTACTATTATGTTTAAAACGCGAAAGTTAAGAAATTGCACGTAGGTAAATATTTTTATTTGTCTTTATGTTTAACTGGTGTTATATAATATTATATTATGACCTGTAGAAATTATTCATATTTTAAATATAAGTATATAAATATATTCTTATGCGTCTTCCCGCTTTTTCCCATATAGCAGATCAGGCGGAGGGAACCTAGCATAAAGACATTCCGTGTTGCAATTTCCACTCAATTTTCGAGAAGGGTGCAGCAGGCAGGTACCCACTTCACGTTCACTTATGGTGGAAATATAAATAAATTGAATACAATCATTCGCCTGAGTAGGGATCGAACCTACAACCCACTGCGGCTTTAATATAATTTAATATATCTAGTAATAAGATGGATTAAAAAAAATATAACACTTGAAAAAATATAAGCTGCATTTAGCGGAGAAAGATATTTATTTATCTCTCCGCTCCTTATTCCACACATTTGACACAACTAAAGCATCGCATGTACTTATAAAGGGATGAATATAAGAAAATCTAAAATAAATGCACAGTGCAGTGGGGGTGCATGCATTCTAATTAGGGAGAGTGTTCGTGAGTTCATCCGTTTGTAAACGTCGCGACATTTTGTGTTCTTAATTTAGACAAGACAAGATGGACGGCGCCGGTTTCCGTATAAGTTTCTAGTCAAAGCCCTTATGTTAGTTTACTTTAGTAATTAAAGTGAAGTAGATTCTGTATTTATAGCTAACTTGAAAGTGATATTTAAGTTTATTTATGAAACTCAGAATAAACATTTTCCAAATTCGATGTTAAATCAATTCAATTTAATATATTCTTTGTTAAAAGAGACTTTTGCGTATTATGATCAATAAGTTTTGGCCACAACTGGACATCGAACCCAAAGTAATCATGTATTTAATAATCAGTATTAAAGTGTAGCTTAGAATATACCCTGGTACCATTATAGGTTTCCCCAAGTCCAAGCACTTGTTTTGTAATAATAAACATTGAAGAAATTTTTCAACCCAATAGATGTTTCATTTTGTTCATATATTATTACTTAAAGCGTATAAAACGTTATGTTCCTATTTTTTATGATATTGTTAAAAATGTTAAGAATCGTGTACGCGGAGTTTCTAAACACCTCGCAACTGCGTCAATCAAAAGATAACGTTCTTCTCTTATTATTATAGATAAATCTACTAATTTAGTTTTTGCAGACGCTATATTAATTTTTGCAAAAATGCACGTTCATCACATTTTAATTAACTTTCTTGTGCTATTTAATATAAAATACAATTCGTTATTTCATCATAAAGATTTAATTTAAGTGCCACAGATAATGAAATACAGTTAGGTTTATATTGACAAGATATACGACTATCATTTTGACGTTTTTCAAAGGCGTGTTCTTAATATTTTGAAAAATTGTTGAATAAGTGTAAAATTTACTTGAAATTAGTATTTCTTTACAATAACATATTTAACAGTATATATATGCATTTATATTTTTGTCCTAATAAAGAAAGCATTATATTTATGAACCAAAAGACAAGCGTAATAAAAAACTAAATAAAGACTTCTTTATGCCCAAATCGGCAAAACTGTCCATACGCGCGACAAAAAACCAAGCTCACAAAGTCAGCAATTGTTTTATAAGGTAATCTGGAGCACATACCGCTTCAAAACGACGTCAAAAATCCAAATAAGTGGCAGGATATTCGTCATGAGTGACCATAGAGTCTTATAAGTGTAAAGAACATTGTCATTCAAAGCACGGCCGCTACTTCCACGCGTGAATCACGGTATTCAATTCAAAATTTTTATGTTTTCAATTTTTATATTACAGTCGGACATACATACATGTATATATGATTGACCAATGGGCGATAGATGAATTGCAAATAGTAATTTGCATATTGTATTGTTAGAAATATTCTTTCGTTGTGGTACATAAACTTATTTTATTTTTTTAATAAATAATACGAAATAAAAATAGATATATATATTTCTTTACTATAAAAATAACATAGATAAGATGATATGGTGGCTTAATTGATATAGATTTTAATTAAAATATAATGCCCAACGCTACGGTATCTACCTCTTTCGCGTCATCCACTGTCATTAACTGTCCTGCTTTTTACATGACCTTCCTCCAATATTCCGAGATAAATGAAATGAAATATTTTATCGCTTTTACCTTGTTTGTACTAAACTAAATATCTAAAATACGACTATGTATGTCTTCTTTTTTTCGTAGAACCATCTGTTTTCAACAGTTAAAAAGATTTTGACAAGGCACAAGGGTGTGACTGTAACGCGACGGTTGTGGGTTCGATCCCCACTCAAGGGAATAAATTATATAAATAAGCTGAATTATTTTTTTAAAGATGTCATTTTATATATTTATATTATTAATAATAATATTTATAGCCATGCTCTAATCAAACGAGTTTAAAGTTTAAAAGACAATTTCTAAATAAATATTTATAATGTCTGCCTTTAAAATCAAGCCTACTTGATTAAGCGAAGAAGAACATTTTATTACTTCCTTTTACATGAAATAAAGTGGAAAAAACCTCAGTTTTAAAGTCAAAGACCTATTAATGGGCTGATAAGTGTTAAAAACAGCAAAAGTATTTTTATTTTTTATTTATATTTAATTGGTATACAAATTCTAAAACATTACTTTAAGTGTTAGAAAACATAATTTAAATAAATATGAAGATCAAAACGCAAAAAAATTTCCGAAAGCAAAAATATTTTCAAATTTTTTTTAATAAATTTTTTTTAAAAATATATATGTTTTTATAAAATAAGTTAAATGTTACTTTTGCCCTTTTTTATATAAAAAAAAAATTTTTTTCTAATCTATGTTAAATTATTAAAAGCTTAATAGTAGGTACGTACCTATTTTACGATTCTAACACAGACAAAATGTAATTCATTCTGTGAATCACAATTTCTATGAAGAAATTATAACAAAAATATTTTGATTTATACAAACTATGATTGTGCATGTGACAAACTTCTGATAACAAACTATGAGTCGTATTGAAATAGCGATAACGAGTTAAAGACCTTAATGGAAATATGGCGAATTTATAATATTATTTGTATAATATAAATTCGTTCAAAGATTCGTTAATATCTTTCAGATATCTTCTTTCTGCAAGAATTTACTTTAAAAATATAATTAAAAAAAAATCAGAATTAACACACAGATTATAAAGAACCTTTGACACGAAACAGATGAAAAGATTAAAAACTCTAGAATTATGTATATTTGTCGCTAATATATTTATTAAAATAATTCCGAATGCATTATGCGATCTAAATTCTGTCTAATTATCTACCATTTTAAAGTAATGCTACTATGAAAGTGTAATGATAAAATACCGTTCGTAACGGTTGCTTCTTTAACAGCGGCGGCGGTTATCGCACTTGAACTCGACGGAAGGGCAATTATTGTATTGTACTTCTTTTTCGGGCCAATCTCTGGCTAATTAGGTACAATACTTTCTAATGTATTATATACTCTGTGTATATCAT
Organism: Heliconius melpomene rosina; assembly: GCF_056956725.1. NCBI lineage: Eukaryota > Metazoa > Arthropoda > Insecta > Lepidoptera > Nymphalidae > Heliconius > Heliconius melpomene. Next base: position 6,338,928 of record NC_140400.1, read on the forward strand.
TCATGTAATAGCTACTAATAATATAGGACTTTTGAAGTTAATCTTTTCGCTAATGTTGTGTCTGTTCCATGAGGCTATCGTGGTGCATGGACACAAGCGTGCGACTGTACAAGAGACAGGTTTTGGGTTCCCACTCGAATAGATTAATGGATCGCTTCTGCCGCATATAGGCGAGTAGAAAAAGGGAACCTAGTGGAGATTTCAAATTCACGAAATTCAAAGAACATCACGATATCTTAAAATCATTTACATTTTTTCTATGAGGCTCCCTTAATAAATGTATGGAATTATGATATCTAGTTTCGTTCAAAATAATTAATTATTGGTATTTTTTTAATACTAAAGTCTTTTTTACATGAACAAGTAAGGAATAAACTTCTGATTTCATAAAATAATAAATGAACTCAATACAATAAGTTTAGATATACCAAATAACTAAATACTGCAGTCTATTATAGTTTATGATACTTCTAACTTACGAGTACAATGTCGAAGCGCAGTGAGTTGGAAGAAAAGCAATTAATCATTGGAAGTGTATTGACGATTTTTTCACCTGTATCAAAATTCGTCGTACCTATCACTTACCACGCGCACTTTCACCAAGTTATTCAATTCTTTTATACATTTTTTCTATCCTATTATAAGTTGAACCGAAACCCAGTCGGTCTGGAGAAAGCATATCATTTGCTTTGCTCCAATAATAAACGACATCGTCACACTCAGGTTGCATGAAACACGATTTCATCTAAAATTCTCTTAAAATGAATCTAGTTTTTCTTTTTCATACTTTTTTCAGTTCTACAAAAATGTTACCTCAAGACAGAATTTATTCGTAAATTTTAACGTTAACTATTTAGGTATCATTTTTTGACGCTTGCTTTGTAGTTTTTTATATTACAGTTGTGCTAAGAATTTAATTATAATGCCATAAGGTAGCAGAATTAATGTGCAATTGTTGTAGTTATTAAATTTAAACATTTATATCAATTTATGTCCCGTTAAATATAACTTACCTCTTTACTTATTTATATCACGCTAAAGAAGGAATAATAAATTGTTTTTATTCTGATTAAACATTCTTATTAGTATGATGTTTATTACATTTTGGTCGACGACACAAAAATATTTCCGGCGTCAGCAGGTAGGATTACAATTAACATTGTTTAATAAAATGTACACGTAACATAATGTAACACGTTCGTATTAATTATAACAAATTTTTATGTAATATTACCTACCCAGCCCATGCAAAAGATAATTATCAAATTTCGAGGGTAATATGAAAAAAATAGTGTCAACGTACATTTTATTATTTCTGCAAATAAATAAAAATAATAATCGCTAAGTAAATAAGGTACTTAAAACTTAAATGTGAGCAAAAATACGAAAAGGTGCAAAAAAGTTTGCAGCCGGCCAATTGACAGAAATCGTTGCTAAATTCAAAATTAAAAAAATAAAATGTCACTTACTTTGGCGCCAATCTGGTTTCCGCACTGTCCGGCTTGCAGGTGCACAATCTCCCTCATTTTTGTGTTTTAATGTGATTAAATAAAATAAAAGTATTATTTATAGTATTAATAGATTAAATTTGGTTTGAACTCTGTATCACAGTCGCCACAACCCGCTAACTGAGTGGTTGAAGCTCGAATGAGGCGACGTAGGAATTGCCAGTGAACGGGAACGTACAACGTCGCTCGGGGTGGGAATGTGGTAATGCTTATATTTTTTTGCCTAATTTTGGGTAAAACTTTTGTATTGTGTTTTTTAATTTTTATGTAGATTCATTATTATATATTTGGTCATCATGTTATTTATAAATATTTCCTTTGTTGGTAATGTACTATAACATTTTGAAGAATACTATAAAAGAATATATTTTTTAAATGTTTATTTGTAAGTATTTTTTAAATAATTATTTTATTTGAATGCATAAATCAAATATAAATATGTATAATTTATATTAATGTCAAAATATTTATTTTAACAATCGTTATAAATGTTAAATTTAAGATCATATTAAATACACAACAGATTAATATAATTATTAAATAACATTATTACATAAATAGGTTCGTTTCTTCATTGCACCTGGTAACACTATCCATGATTCACCGCTCGCGAGTTCATGCGCCGACATAAGCATAAATTAATTCAAGGACCGTCTAATTTCATCGAAGATAACTAACTTGTGCTTTGTCCGGCTAATGTATAGAATTGTTTTATATTTTTATAGTCTTATGTGCTTATTGTATTTAAATTTAAGGAAAATATTTTAAACGACTACTTAACTTGCAATTTTATATGTAAACTTTGAGGCCAGTCGTGGCGCAGGGGCACAAGCATTCGACTTAACGCGCGACGAGTTGTGGGTTCGATTCCTACTTGTGAAAATTAAATATTTAATATTTTCATTTGTTCGCTTTTTGAGTTCCGCCATTCATGCTATGCCTACAGAATCGGCAGAGAGTGGGGAACGAAAGTGTCTTAATCAAAACGTAGTGTCTTAACACTAGGTTCTCAGCTTCCATTTGCCTAACCTGCTATGTGCAGGATACAGCGTGAAGCTATAATAAGCATATATTTAACTATTATATTGCAGCGCACGAAGTAATTATTATTTCATTATTTAAAGCTAATTAACAATTGTAATGAAAACAAAAACGCAAAGCTCTTAGCGCTTATCAAACAAACTTCTGGTTTATTATATTAGTATGGTAAGATACATAGAAGATAGATTAAAACGAGCCAACCGAGCAGTAATTGGCGAGAGAAGAAAGTAGGAGGTTAATTCTTCCAATATTTAATATTTCTTTTATAGAAAAAACATACTAATAGCAATTGTGTAAATTAAAATAAAAGAAGAAATGATACGCAGAATAAATCAATGCATTGCATGCATTCGTTCTTGTTTACAACTGAACAATATAATCTGAATTTATTAATTATTAAGTACATACTTATATAGCCATTTTGAAGACGGATTACGACATTTACTTAAATAGAGTGTAATGGAGGCCAGAACTTTAAAAAACTTTTCAACTTAAAAAAATATAGCATACTTTTTTAACATGTTGAACCTAATGTCATTTTCTTAATTGAACGCTGTATCCCCAATGCAGGGTAGGCACTTAGTTTTAAGACACTCCGTTTTGCACTTTCCGCCCAATTTTCTATATATTGCGTGTTGAGTGAGTGGCGTAACTCAACGCTGCGCTCGTCTTGTTACTTAATAGTTAATACTAGCATTTCCTAACTGCGCCACGATGACGTCATAGTCCATTCTATCCCTTATTTTGTCATACTTACCATTAATTGCTACCTAAGTACATATAATTGTGGTTTGTGGGAGGCATGTCGCCCTGCAGCAGGCGGTTGTATATAAGGGACGCTATTTCCTATAAATTTAATATTGAATTGTTGTTATAATTAATTAAAATATGCGTTATGACTTGTGGCATAGTGAAAGTAAATTTTGATACTGTAACGGAAGGTGTTGGGTCAAATTTCCTATTTAATTTTTTATACAATAAAAGATTTTTATGAAAAAAACTTTTTTTTTAAATTCCTACACTTTAAAAATGTTAAAACTATTTTTTAGACGTCGTTATAATTCAATTTGTATAAGTTTTGTTTTAAGTACTTCATACTTAACAAAAGTTTTTAACTTGAAGGAAATAAATAAAATGAATAACATAATAAATGCGGCTTAAACTTAAATTAAACATAAAGTTCCCATAACATTTATAACAGATTATTAAGCGAACTCTATCTGAAATTAGAGCTAACTGTACCCGAAACTAATGATCGTCAAACAATGGGTTGATTCGTACTCGCAAAATCGCCATTTTCACTCACAATTTGACAGAACACCCGTAGGGTTGCCATTGTTCTATCTAATAAAGCATGTTTTTTTATTATTAAATTTCAATATTCATTAATAGAACTAGGCACGCTTTTGAACTGCCAATTGTTTTGAAAGTTTAGAATTTTATTAATTAAAAAACAAAATTGATTAACATTAAACTGAGTATAAAAATAATTTATAATTTTTATGTTATTTTTTAAGCGAACGAATATTTTATTTTTTATACCTTTTTTTAATTTATATAATGATATCCAACATTTTGTAAGCAAAATAGAATATATTTTGTTAATCACTATTGCTATTTATATTGAGCAGTAGCCCTATCTAAGCTCCGAATCTAAGAACATGCATTAAAAAGTAATTCTCCATCCTAAAGTGTTCATAGACAGGCTACCAAAATTATAATAGCAAAATAGTAAAAGTGCACAAGTCACGATGACATGACATAGTTAGAAGTACAGTTATAAATAAACAAATGTTGTAGATTCAATCCTGCATCTTTACATCAACAATGTTTTTTTTTACATATAAAAAAGTTTCTTCTGTTTTAATATAATATGTATGTAATATTTTTTCTCTTTTATGGGAAAGCAGTATGTATTATTTTGATATTTGTTATTGTATGAAAGAAAAAATATATATTTGCAATTTTTTGATTGATGAATATATTGAAATTAGAAATGTTTGGAATTATCATTGTTTAATTAGTTACTTGTATTACTTCAAAGCACAACTAATATACAACAACAGAATATATACATACCTATACATATTTTATAGCCTGACATTATCTAGCACTACTAAGTATTTAAAAAACACTGTATAGAACGAAAACATAATATAGGTAGTTTATATTTACTTTTACAGATACTGCATTTCATGAAGTAAATTTAAAATGTTAAATTTGAAAAAATACAGTACATAGTAGACCATTCCCCCGGATAAGATTCGACCCTACAACAATCGTTCAAGACAACATCATTAAGCATACAGAATACTACATATTCATGTTCCAAACTCCAAAGAAATAAGAGTCCTGTATAAATCCATAGCGGCTGTAAATCATCGGGCAGATTCGCACAATGCCTACACCGACGTAGTGGTACCGTCGAGAATTGACTAATTTCGCCACTTTCTTTTGTATTAAAGAAAGTTTATATTGTATTGTGATTTGTGATTATAATTAATTAATTAAGTTCTAGTAGAACTCCATTTTTATTTCAATTAATATATAATTATTTATAAATTTGTGACATCAAGATAATGCAGACCAGAGTAAATGCAGGATATATGGAAAAATGTGATAAAGATGATTCACAATTTCATTTACGGAGTAGATTGATGGAACTGATTAAAAATCCATTTCCACTAACTGTTTTGGTGATGGAAGCCGATGCTAAGCTTTTTTTTTTTAGATTACGTTTATAATTTTTTTTATCTGAAAATATTTAATATAATTCTTGATATAAATATAGACAGGGATACCAATTCTAAAGAGATTTTAAAAACGCCGTTAGTCGCAGACGCGTGGGCAGTTCGCGAGACAAGCGTCGAATTGTTCCTTTTTCAAGACCGGTCTTTTTGCATTATTCAGAATTACTTAGCCTTCTTGGGATGATTTCAGTTGTATTTATCAAGTGTTGGTTATTTTACAGGTTAATGTAAAATGCCATGATTTGAAATTAAATCAAGAGTAATTGTATTTTTAAACTTTTGTAAACGCTATTTTAGCTGTAAACTTAGGGTAGGCACAGGGAACCTAGTAATTTGCTGTTTTGTCAAACCTAGAGGAATCTACCAATCGGCTAAAAATGCACACTGCTGTGCTTATTATAATAATAAAGTAAAAAATATACCTACAATTTTGTTTTTTTTTCAGATATACATAATTAATTCTTCAACAACTTAGATTTTGTAACGATTTTTTAAATTTCTCAACAATTTTTTTTAGCCTCACGCTGCATCCCGTACATAGCCGGGGCGGAGGAACCCTGGGAACCTAGTGGTAGCCGAACCGGTGTTAATGAAAATATTAAATATTTCAGTCCCCCAAATGGAAATCCAACCCACAACCGTCGCGCGTGCTATCTCTAATAAAAAAAACAACAGCATTTCAAAATCGTAAAAAAATCGTAAAATCTTTGATTACATACGTAGTTATAAAATAGATATTTCTAAAACCGGGAATAGGAGAGGAGTAAACTTGTAAATTAGATTTTAACATTTGGCGCGGCGCCAAAATGTCATTGACACTAAGATGGCGGTCCCGGGAATGCGCGTCCTGTGAATCACTTAATTAAAATATCTAAATATTTAAACCACCATAGTGCAGTAGGAATGTGCTTGAATAAGTGGGATGTTTGTTGGTTCAGAATTTATTTAAAAACAAAGGTTAAAATATAATATGTATGTACATTTCAATGGTGCGGTGCACATGCAGTGTTAAAACGTGAAGGACGAAGTGATCTAATAATAAATATAATAATAATAAAGTAGAGATAAATACCTATTTGAGGTACAATAAGGCCGCTGTAGCACAGTGTCAGTGACATAGACTTCTAAGCAACCTTTGGATGTTGCAGTTTTTTCTTTACCTCAATTATTCCTGTATTTATTATAAATTTATATGTCAACTATAAATATTTCATAAGATCATTTGTAATAGGTGATCGATGATCGACCCTTACACGATAGTTACAGATTAATAGAATTAGGATAAACACATAGGTTAATTACCTCACTGTATATCGTTCACCTAACGCAGCACCATAAATTAGTTTTCGCCGATGTTTTTTTTTTCTATTTTAAAGATTTTAACGATTCTGTTTTTTGTTTATATTGTTTATATATTCTATGTATGTAGTAGTAGGCCGTCATGGCGCAGCGGCACAAGAGTGTGACAGTAACGCAACGGTTGTGAGTTCGATCTCCACTCCAAGCAGTGAAATATTTATTTACGTTTATATTTCCATGTCTTCGCTCTGGTGTCGAGGCAAAGATCGGCGTTGAGTTCTGCCACTCAACACGCAATGTCTCCAGAATTCGGCAGAAAGTGGGGAACGGAGTGTCTTAACCCTTGGTTACCTCTGCCTACCCTGATGTGTGCGGGAAAAAGCGTGAAGCTGAATTTTTATCTCTACAGTTGCAATGCTGTATTCGAATCCACGACTGTCACACAAAGACATTTTCCCAAATACGCCGCACAATGAACAATATTTAAAAATGTTAAAACTTTCACCGCGCGCCGGTAAAAAGTCGAATGCATAATGTAAATCGACTCGACGTTATTGGCAGTACAATAGAGGTGCCGATCACTTGAATTGAATACTTTTGATGGACACGCGACATTGAAATTGAGCTTTTAAAGTTTTTGTGCTAATATATTTTTTTTATTGATTTACGGTGTTAAACGCAGGCATTTGGTTGTTATCCTTCTTGGTTGTATTTATTCTATATTGGGAATATTTTTCTTTTATATTTGTAGTTAAGTCATTCTTGAATCTTATAAGGAGTACTTATAATAAAAAATAATTTAGTTTCAAAACACACACAAACTGTGGGATAAGATAGTAATAGCTTCCTATATGTAGTGACTTATGTATTTTTTTTAATAAAGAAAATCATTGTGCATTCTTAGCAATTGATTAATGTTAACGTTATACGTACATATACAAGTATATTTTAAAAAATGTCTAATATATTTTTTTATATAATAGAAAGATAAATACATATTTATAGATAGATATATTGATTATTGATAACACCGACATTTACTTCAGTTAATAATTAATAGGGTTTCGATAAGAATTTATCGTCGTCAGGTTAAAGATGCGCTTTGTTTATATTTCACCACCAAGCAAGCATGAGGAACATAATATGTTACTTGTGTTTGAGAAAATTTTATTATACGAAATTATATAAAATCTACACTAAATTTTCATTGTAATGTTAAAATTAAATAATACTAAACATAAGAAGCATTTTGAAAATATTAAGCGATTCATGAAATGATCGTGTAGAATGTGTGTTAGTCAGACTCGCTCAACGAGGGTTCCGTACCATTTTTAAAACTATAGGTCAACGAAATATATCATATCTAAATATACATATAAGTTACTAGCGGCCCGCCCGCGGCTTCGCCTGCGTGAACTACGTTATTATTAATTTCTGTCTTCATGAGTACCTACGTCCTATAAGTGACGTCCATGTAAAATTTGAGACTCCTAGCATTTGTAGTAACGAAGTTTCATACAAACTTTCAACCCCAAAAACAACCCCTTAGAAGTCGAATATTGCAAATTCCCGTCTTAGCGAGCACCTACGTCCTATAAATAACTGCCATGCAAAATTTGAGATTCCTAGCACTTGTACTTTCTGAGATTTCGTGATGAGTGACCTTTCGATTTTATATATATAGATTTGTAAAGAGTAATAGTAGGCACATAATATCTAAAGCCAAAGGCGATTTCCTCGTTAGCACTAAACTAGTTAATCATTGTACGCAAAATAATAACTATTGACTGTAACTTACTTATACATAGAAATGTACTAAAACAGTGATAATGTGTTGATATGGAAGCTATTATCATTATCACAGTATAACATAAGCTTCAAGGATATATATAGCTTATTATACAATGTTTATCACATTACTCGACTGATGTCTCAAAGTACCTTCTTCGAAGAAAAATATATGGATATATATGGATATACGAAAAATATATATTTTGGTTTATTAATATTTAATTGAGGCAGTCGTTGTGGGCTCGATTTTCATTCGAGGGGTTGAAATATTTAATAGTTTTATGTCCTTGACTTGGCATCTATACATTGTCTCTAAATACGCGGAAAATGGAAAACATAATTCATATTTCTTCGTAGATAAGTTTAATTTTTTATATAGTTCTAAAAAATCTGATGTCTCTTTCAGTGTGAGAATTGAAAAGGCCACGGCGCAGAGAAAAAACGTCTGCGACTGGTTGCGAGTTCGATTCCCACTCGGGAGAATACATTACTTCAATTTCTCCTCTTTGGTAAAATAAAGTGGCGTTGAGTTTTTCCACTCAAAACAATGCCCCAAATATATACTTTGCCACCAGGAGACAGCATGAACCTAGAAAAACGTTCGTGTTTGAAAATTATTGTTTTCTAAAAGAAATTATCGTTATATTTTGTTTTGTTTAACTCTTAAACTAAACAAAACTAGCTGCAACTAGTAAAGGCAGGGGCCAGATACCTAACGTCTAAACATAGTGGATATAAATAATTTAGCTGCTGATCGATTGAAGTTCGGGTCACATGAGGTTATTGTAAATACCTACTTGTTTTTCGTTCATAAAGAAAACCGTATTCAACTAGCTACAGCACGTTACTTTGGTTGTCCATTTATTATAAATTTGGTAGATTTTGGATTTGGATTTATTTTGATATCTGCGCTTGAGGCCGGACGACGGAGCCACAATTGTCGCGTTTGCGTTGCCGTAAAAGTTCAATTGTAGGTTCAAATATTTCTTGCGCAATATGTGTGTACTGTGTACACAATTCCTTTCTATTAGACTAATTTAAATACCATATAAATAAATTGGTCATATTGATATGTACAATTGTCCATCCACAAAATATATTAAACCTACAAAAATAATAAAAGCAGTAGTTGTCTGTTTGTTTATTAAAATAATTCTTAAAAAGGTATAAAAGTAAAATACCTCCAAAATTAGGTAACTTTAGATGAATAGAAATCCTCTGTTAGAATTACACCTGCACTCTTTAACCTTCCTACGTGCTACGTGGAACTTTCTAAGTTCTTTATTTGAACTTCTTTCTTCTGTTTCGTAGTTTCGTCTGACCATTGTCTGTCAGTCACTCAGTAATATGTATAATAGACTTATTGATTTTTGGATATAGAGTATGTATAATGATATTCTATAATGTCGGTGACAACAGCTAGTGCAGACTGTTATATCGACCAATTATATCATTGAGTAGTAGGACGACCATGCCTCCTTTGCAAAGTGTTGCAGGATATTCAATTTCTGTCCCTGAAGTGAGACACCCCTGAAGCCCAAGGAAGTGATAGTTGTTAAAAAGACGCGGTAGGCTCGAGCTCTCAAACTAGTAAAATTTAAAAAACTCCGACCAAAACGACCTCCGTTTCTGAAGTGAAGCTATACAAATACCAAAAGGCTTTAAGTCAATTAGGGTTGTGGGCATTACTATCGTGCTCTCATCGGCGGATCCGCACTTGTGAAAAAACTTTCTTATCATAAAAGTCATATATACATATATAATTTGATATTTTTTTCTTTCATACAATTTATTTCTTTGCAAACACTGATAATTTTATAACTATTATTTTGGAAGCAAAAATTGCTACAACATTATTAAAAATTCGTTATGTTTCACAATACTTACCAAAGAATGCTCCTACAAAATATATTATTCATTTAATATAAAATAACTATAGAAACAATATATAATGAAAAAAATATGAGATGAGAAGTATCCTAGATAATAAATAATCGTGGCGACCACAGATATAGGTAGATCATTAAAGTGTATAACGAAGTTGTTTATAATTCACTTATAGTTCTCGTCGCGTCCAGACCGCTCAAGGCCCAGAATATTAAAATTGTGCAATTTAAAAAAAATAAGAAAATAATAATCGGCATTAAAAAGTACCTTTCGAAAACAGTGGCTAAGTGATACAAATGTAGTGTTTTAGTAAAAAATCTCGATTGATAACTTTTTTGGGACTTTCATTTTGGATCTGTGGATTTTTGAAATTGTACATTTTAAAGGTAAGATTTTATAATGGTATTTTTTTTACTACAAAATAATATGTTCAATTAAAATTATTTTTTTAACTTAAAATTAATTTGCTTGCTAACGTAATATTTAAAATAACATTACACAACCTTTTTTAAACGTTACTATTTAAAATGTTTTTTACATTATTTTGTATTTATTGTATAATATTAATATATTAGATAGTATACAATTACAAAAAGTTACAAATGCTAAAAAAAATTATCGTGTATTGGCCTGTGTATTTAAAAAAAAACAACTTTCACTTGTATACTAGTAAACAAGTGGAAATTTTTGGGTATCTTACAGTTAAAATTGAAATGGTTATGCAATTTAAAAATTAAATTAAATTTATATAATGCATAATTTAGCTTTAAAGAAAAATAATAAAAAATAATGGCAAAATCGAACGAGTGCTGTTTTCCGGGATAAATGTGAATCACTGTCGCTGAGCTATAAGCCTATAACTAAATCACGCTACTGCGTCGTGATGATGGAAAAGTGATGTTGCGTCATCAATAATTTGCATAAAAGAACTAAAATATGATCAATATGTTAATATTACTTATAAGATTACTTTTTCGAATGTTCAAAGTACTAAGAAAAAACTTTAATAATGCTGTTTCTCGTGAAAACGTAGGGGTAGACTTAGAGAACTTTGTATCAAAACCCTAAACTCCAACTTTTGTCAAAATTTGAGACATCGTGAGGTAAGGCGGAACTCAACGCCGCCGCACGTTTCTTCTCACCAGAGCGCCTAAAAAAATTTTGTGTGAGAATCATCGTCAAACAATTTAAGATTCAAATCTACGAGTATGTTAATTTGCATAGGTATATAAATAGACAAAAAATATTATATAGGTATAATACAGTCGTGGGACTTCATTTTATCTCTAAATCACCTAAATCCAGTTGACCTATAGCAAAAGATTAAAGAATTAGGAGAACAACTTTTATCAATATTATTATAAAATTGAAATAGAATACGTATACGCCAGCAACATCGAGCTAGCCGAAGTATTTTATAATTTATACAAATTATACAATACTAGCTAGCTTTTAGCTGCGGGATTTTTCTTGAGATTAGGTCGTTCAGCCAAACAAACTCTTCATAATATTAGTATATATTTTAGTGTGATATTTACTCGCCTCTCCATCCTCCACGATATGTAAGTTCTACAAATATAAAAAAATTGAAGAAATTAATTAAACGCACTAATTGCAGGAACTACTGGAACTGAAAATACTCTTCTATAGCTTCTTACTTACATCATGTTAATCGTTCGATAGAGAAAAGTTGTGGCGCAGGTGCGAAATGAAATATTTTAATATTTTCATTTCTTCGTTATAGTGCCGCGCAATCCACCCGAATTCGGCGGAAAGTGGGTACAGAGTGTTTTAACCCTCTCCTTACTCTAATCAGCATGGAGCTAAAAAAGTTAATCGTTTCGATGTAATCCACTCTACACAGCGTAATGGTAAAAAAAACTTTAAAAAAATAACACGACAGACTTACAGTAATTTTGTCTTAGTGGGCTTATTTGCTTAGAACCACTATAAAGTTAAAAAACGTGTCAGTGCCATAAACATTATAAGAGATGAGTTAATTTAAATAGTAATGAGGAAACATAATAGAATTGAAAACTCATCAGCCTTGTCGGTTATTGAAGTACTGGATCAGTTGTTACTTGTAATAAATACAAGGTGTGGTCAAGGATTTCAAGTTAATTGGGTTAAAAAAATGAGTTAAGGTCGAAAATTATTTGTAGGTATACTTATTATGTAAATAGAAGAAGGAAATATTATAATTATAGTTACTTAATTATTAACACCATTAAATATTTATTGAAGAGAATGATCACATGTAGTTAGACTTAGTAGGACGTTAAAGTGTTTGACTGTAAACGCAATGGTCGTGGGTTTGATTCTCAATTTCTCACTTAAGGAAAAGAATATTTTCATTTCTCTGCTCCGATAGCCAAATTGCGATAGCTTGTGGGACGGTTAGGATCACACCGAAATTAAGTGATATTTTTTTAATAAATACATACTTATCCTTTTGATTTTTCTTTTTTCTAGCTTCATGTTGTATCTATATGCGGCTATATAGTAGGAAATCTAGTGTTAGGACACTCCGTTCCCTAGTCTTCTATAGAAATGAAAATATATCTGCTGCGCCACCACGGACAAACTGACATTCATAAATCTATCATATAATTAATTAATTATACATATTAGTAGCATTGATAGGATTACCCTGGTCGATGTTTTGAAATATTTGTTTCCGTATGAACAATATCGCTCTTTTACAGCTTTTTAATGAATTGATTACAGAAGTTAATGTCAACAATAAAATATTTATATAAAAATAATTGATGCCCTTGTGGTTAGGTACTTAGGCGGTAGTGTTAGGTTCGGGGTCCATTTGGAGTTATATTTCTTTTTGAAATGTAAACTGTATATCGATTTATTTGAAATGTAAACTGTATATTGGTTTCTCACAGTAAGACTGACGTGTCTGCGCAAATTTCATTTTAGTAGCGAACCTTATTTAGATTTAGTGAAATTAAATTTCCAAATATTTTCATCGACAATGAAATCTAAAAAATATAAAAACAAAAAAACTGATAATATTTTATAATAACGAAGATATATTTAAAATAAGTAAGCAAAGTACATCCTTTCCAAAGTGTGGTCTTCAACAGCAAATAGTATGACATATCTAACCACAGTGAGTATTAAATGACCCGCGATCGGGTTTACAAAATGTCGCGTGCGTTTATTTTTATATTAAAATCCAAAGTATTACAAGTTGCAGTAACACGTATAAACGTCAATTATTGTTTAATTGGCGTTAATTTAAAGCTTTATATTTCTTTGTAAGGTGATCGACCTCTTCATTAAGTATGTTTTATTTTTCACTTCCTCGCTCTGGTAACAAGAGTGCGTAGGGACCTTTTGACATTGAGTTTCAAAACTGGGCGATGCGTGGTTGTACGGGTTTAAACTACTGTAGGTAGATGCACTGTAACGGCTAGGAGTAAAGGGCAAGCAGCAATAACAGAGGAATTCTTCAAAATCCTTAATAGAATTAAAAAACGGAGTTTGCTATATTAACTCCACGCAAAATTACAGATTTTAATTAAAAAACAAAATCTTCTTTTCATCAGATACAAATAAGGAGTTGAATTTGTTTTGAAATCCAGAACAACTTGAAATACTATCCTGTTATCACCTGCCCTCTGCACTTTACCGTAATTATGTCCATAAATTCCATTTTTTATTACATTTGGAGAACATGCATCCTTTTAAAATTAAATGAACCGTTATTTAGTTGATAACATATTTATTTATATTTAAATATAATTGTAATATGTGACATGTTACATACATGTTGTATAAAATAGGTATTTTAATTATATTAAAAATTAATACAGTAATGTATAAATTTATACGAGTAAAACTGTAAACGCGACAGGTTGTGGGTTCAATCCCACTTGAGTCTTCTTCTTCCTGGCATTAATCCCGGCTATACCAGGTTCTGCCTTCCTACTCAACCTACTCCACTTTGCACGATCTTTTGCGTCCTCGGTGGTTAGAACTAGAATTCCCACTCGAGTACATGAATTATTTAATATTAATTAGGAAATGAAATTTCCTTGATTTAATACTTCCAGAATTCAGCAGAAAGTGGGAAACATGAAGAAAAAACTTAAAGTATAGGTAATTATTTTGAGCCTTCGGGCGTCTACCAAGAGGCGCGGTCCTATCCTTTCATGTCCAATTTTTAGTAGGTATTAAATTTCAATACCTACCTTATATATATTTATTTGCAGATTTAAATATTTTTCAAATTTCGCATTAAAAAATGTAATTTCATAAAAAAGCCAAACAGAAGAACAGCAGAACAACTTTGTGTACCTAAAAATACTTTTTAGATTTTTTTATAAAATCCTTTGCCACATAATCATAATAATCACATGATATCTAACTTTACTAGATCACTAGTGATGTCACTATAGGGCTAATGTATAAATAATCATCATAGGAATATAACGATGGTTAACGTCGCTACAGCACTATTCAAGCCATCTGATAATAAAATGATGTCGATATAACCAATTACGTTATATTGCAAACTGACCTCTTCTCTGAATGCTTTTCAAATGGTCGCTTTATTCATATTTTAGGGTTATATCGACTAATATAAATATTTGCTAAAATATTTAGTTAAATGAAGCATAAATTGGGAAAACAACTCCATTAAATTTGTGCAAATTGCTTACGAGTTTATTTTTATTTACCTATATTATGGTTTTTGTATTATAATAAGCTGTTAAATACTAAAACCGATATTTTACATATTCTGATATTTTATAAAACTTATTAAAAGAAACCGTCAGAAATGTGTTATATAAAAAGTTTAGGTAAAATAATCATAAAATCGAGGCCGGTCGTTGCGCACTGGAAAAAGCATGCCACTGTAAGCACATAAGGTTATGGGTTTGATTTCCTCTCGAGGAAATGATATATTTAATATATAGTAGTAGCGTTGAGTTCCCCTCAACACGCAATGTCTCTAGAATTCGGCGGAAAGTGGGGAACATAAGTGTGTGGGGGCGGAGTGCCTTAACACTAATAACTATATAGGTTCCCAGGTTTCCTGCGCTTGCCCTACTGTATACTGAATACATCGTAATGCTAGAAAATAAAGATATCACTGTCTGACGAGGTATATGTATATTACGAAATAGAGTTTAGTAACTAATCCGGGTCTTATTATACTATGGTAGCTTAACTAATAGATCTACTATCTAAATTAAGTTAGGTAGGGTTTTATAAAAGGTCTAGTAATCTCAGTACGCTACACTAGTTTTTATTACAACACTGATCCTTAGGAAGAGTGAATAGGCAAACAAAATGAAATAAAATTATTTTCGAAGATGTGTTGTTGAGGCAGTCGTGGTGCATCGGCACAAAAGTGTGACTGTCACGCGACGGTTGTGGGTTCGATCCCCACTCGAGGAAGAGAAAAATTATTTACGTTTATATTTCCATTTGTTCGCTCTGGTGTCAAGGCTTGAGTTCTGCCACTCAACACGCAATGCCTCCAAAATTCGGAAGAAAGTGGGGAACGGAGTATCTTAACACTAGGTTCCCTCTTTCTACTCTGCTGTGCGCGGGATACAGCGTGATGCTAATTAATATTTACAAAATTAGGTTGGGTTCACCGTTTATTTAAAAATTAAGTAATTATATAATATTTTATGTTACTTTCAGATGGTGAGTAATTTGCAGGAGCTAGCAGTGCAGTTGTTCGATGTGGGCGCGGTGCGTCTCGGCGATATCGAGGCGAAGGTGGGACGTCGTACGCCCATATACTTTGACTTGAGGGTCGTCGTGTCACATCCAAAAATTATGGTGAATATTGCCTTATACAAGAAAAAATATATAAATGAAAGACCAACCTATAATATACGATAATAGTAAAAATAACTAAGAATGACTACGACTTGTAATTAATATATTGTAATAATATATCAACAAATAATAAATTATTTCTAAGTAACTACTAAAAAAAAGAAATAAATAGGTAACAAGTCTTGTTATTCACTTCTTTTTTATTTTCATTCATTCCCAACTGCAATTAAATTAATTAAAATATGTCTCCCCTTAACATTCTATACTTTCTGCCAATTTACTGTAGTCTGGATTAATGTGATGTTTAAAATAAAAAATATATATATTTTTATTAAACTAGGACAAGACAATACACACACTTGTTTAAATATTTCTTTACATAGGATTCGAATCCACGTCGTAACGTCATGACGTTAATTTTGTGCACATCTTAAAAATATATATAAATAAGGCGTTAGATTAATAGCTATCTTCTAATAAATAAGCCTTATAAAAGTCTAAAATATCAACTTATGTTTAATTCAGATGGCAATCTCCAAGGAGTTACAAGTGTTAGCATCAGAAATAGAGTACGACATCCTGTGCGGGGTGCCCTACGCTGCGCTCCCTTTCACCGCCGTCATGTCCGTCAACACCAACACCCCCATGATCATGAAGAGAAAAGAAACAAAGCAATATGCAACTAAGAAAATTCTCGAAGGCGTCTACAAACCTGACCAAAAATGCTTAGTTGTTGAAGACGTAGTGACATCTGGCGGCAGCTTACTCGAAACTATTAATACTCTGCGCAACGAGTTATTATCTGTGACGCACGCTGTCATAGTTCTCGACAGGGAACAAGGTGGCGCCAGCGTGCTCAAAGCAAATGGCGTCCAGGTGAAATCGATTTTTACAATGACAGAGTTAGTAAAAATATTAAGAGATGCGGGCAGAATTACGGATGAAACTGTTGAAATTGTATCCGATCACATCAAAGAATGTCAATTCGGTATGAAAGATAATTTCGAACAATAATATACTTAATTAGTTATTGTATTCAGATATTCGTAATTATTATTTGCTTATGTACTTAGGTATTTATATTATTAGATACTAAGGTATTATAATATTATGATGTAAGTTGAGATGATTAATAAAAATACTTGAGTCATTTCATTTTTTTCACCTTGACTAATCACTAAATAGTAATCCTAGAGCAGTATTTTTTTGAATATTAAATTATTTAATAATAGGTACCTAACGTAGTAGACTGTTACACAATATTTATCACAATATCAGTAATGCTATACTTATTTTATATATTATTGAAAAGCCTAACCTAAATTAGGTTCACCTTTCATTCTCTACGTTCTACTTAAGCTTGAAGATTTTTTAATATACTTACCTACTAAATTTATAATCTCATTATGTGTATTCTTATAAATATGCAACTAATTATGATAATCAGAATATAAAATAGCAAAAAGTAATGAAACCGTTAGTCGTTGGTGTTATCCATTCGCCGAGGAAATGCCGACGTGTCCGGTGCATGCAAATACCTAATTAATTTGCATGAACCATACATTTTAACTGTTCACACTTTGTATTAACTGCAGTTTTACTCTTATAAAAAGTAATCCATTCGATTTTTAATAGTTAATACAATTTGTATTACTTATTTTATTTAGATTTTACAGTAAGTCAGAATTTGGTAGATACTAACCCTAACGTCAGATCTCTTTTCTTGACTTACAAATAATTTTTGCAGTACATAAGTACATGCTCAATGTTTAAATATTTCTAGCGAGAATCAAATTAATATCTTTCGTCGTAGTCAGAAATTTCATGATTAGACCAGAATTGAACTGATTTTAATGAATCTTGTAAAAAAATATGATTAATTTAAAAAAGAAATTCTTTATTGTGTGTATAAGATTGTAGAAAGTTTAAAAATAAAGTTCCTATTATATTTTTCAATTTTACATTATATTTGCAAGTATTTAATGCGTTTTTTACGATGCATAGTGTATGCAGATAGAAAGTCGGTTTTAATTATTGTAGTCGAGAAAAAAAAAAGTTAGATAAAAATAATTAAATTAATTTTGTTATTCGAGTTTTGTATTTGTAATTGTACTATGATAACACTCCAGCATACAAGTAGTATTAATTATAACTAGTATACTTATTAAGATTATCTACCGGAAATTGAATAAAACAACATGTAAAATCATTGTAGTTTATTATTCACCAGCTGGAATATAATAATTAAAAACTTTGATCGACTTCGAAAAATTGTACGACATTGTTATTAGCTTTTTAGTTTCCAAAAAGCCAACATAAACTCAATCACACTGGTTACAAAGATTAAAAATAAACTTAGGTATTAAAAAAATCAAGTTCAGCCTTATCAAACAAAAGATCTTCTTTTGTGTCATCAGTGTATTCGCAGCACCGCAGGGGGTGGTGGGTCAATGAAGGGGTCACGTCGTAAGGGATCAACTGTTTATACCAATAAACATACCAGAGAGCGCCCTTCCGTCGATAACACTGGGAATGTAAATACTATGCGCGACATCAGAACGTCCTCTATGTTGGGAACTACCAGAACTGTTAGAAACTTGTAAAAAACTACTGAAGCGAAAACGAGAATATCCCAAATGGGACAGGGAAAGGGGTGGTGAGTGTGACGGGGCGAGGGTGTGCTGTTTAGTTCTCCTCGATCTCCTGCTCCTGCTCCTCGTCGAACTCTGCGTCCTCGTCGGCGGTCGCCTCCTGGTACTGCTGGTACTCTGAGACCAGATCGTTCATGTTGCTCTCGGCTTCTGTGAACTCCATCTCGTCCATGCCCTCGCCAGTGTACCAATGCAAGAAAGCCTTGCGCCTGAACATAGCAGTGAACTGCTCGGAGATGCGTTTGAACAGCTCCTGGATGGCGGTAGAGTTGCCGATGAAAGTGGCGGCCATCTTGAGGCCACGGGGCGGGATGTCGCACACGGCGGTCTTTACGTTGTTGGGGATCCATTCTACGAAGTAGGACGAGTTCTTGTTCTGGATGTTGAGCATCTGTTCGTCGACCTCCTTCATGGACATGCGGCCACGGAAGATGGCGGCAACCGTGAGGTAGCGGCCGTGGCGCGGATCGCACGCCGCCATCATGTTCTTGGCATCGAACATCTGTTGCGTGAGCTCTGGCACGGTAAGCGCTCGGTACTGCTGGCTGCCTCGCGACGTGAGGGGAGCGAAGCCTGGCATGAAGAAGTGAAGACGCGGGAAGGGCACCATGTTGACGGCCAGCTTGCGAAGATCCGCATTTAGCTGACCAGGGAACCTGAGGCAGGTTGTCACTCCGGACATGGTGAGAGATACTAGATGATTCAGATCGCCGTATGTTGGTGTGGACAATTTGAGCGTGCGGAAGCAGATGTCATAGAGAGCCTCGTTGTCGATACAATAGGTTTCGTCTGTGTTTTCTACTAACTGATGGACTGAGAGTGTGGCATTGTAAGGTTCGACTACTGTATCTGACACTTTAGGCGAGGGTACAACTGAGTATGTGTTCATAATTCTGTCAGGGTATTCTTCTCTGATTTTGGAAATAAGAAGTGTACCCATACCGGATCCGGTACCACCACCGAGGGAGTGTGTGAGTTGGAAACCTTGGAGGCAGTCACAAGACTCTGCTTCCTTACGTACGACGTCTAAAACTGAGTCTACGAGCTCGGCGCCCTCAGTGTAATGTCCCTTGGCCCAGTTGTTACCAGCACCAGACTGTCCGAACACGAAGTTGTCGGGGCGGAAGATCTGTCCAAAAGGTCCCGAGCGGACAGAGTCCATAGTGCCGGGCTCCAAGTCGACGAGGATGGCGCGGGGCACGTACTTGCCACCGGAGGCCTCATTGTAGTATACATTGATGCGCTCTAGCTGCAAGTCCGAGTCACCGTGGTAAGCGCCAGTTGGGTCGATGCCGTGCTCGTCAGAGATGATCTCCCAGAACTAAAACAAACAAATACGTCGTTTAAGTTACCACTAATGTGTAATCTATAGATATAAACGTTTATATTTAGAGCGTGAGATAACTAGTTATAAAAGTTGCAATAAAGGGGAGAAAACGCAACTGGTACCACTTAGTGACAGCATGAGTCATCGGTTTGGTTGCCGGGCGACACTTAGCGAAACAAACCTTCCTTACACGGTTGAATTTTAATATTTACGAGGCCGCTCCACTTCTCCCCATTATCGATCTTTGCAGTAAATATAAATATTCTTGATAATTTTATACTGCTAAAAGAGTGCTTAAGTACATAGTGAGTTTGAAAAACTAAATAAAACTGCGACTAACATACAAGTTTTAGATCAATGTGGACTAGTTCATAAATATTCAGTTTCGAAAATCCATAAAAGGAGAGAACGCAAAACAAATTTGTTCTGTCCTTATCCACACAGCTATCATCATGTTGGTTGTGGGCGTCATTGTATGTATATTTTATAAAATATTGAATAATGTTGCCTTAATGCAGAGAAACTCCATGAGATAAAACATTAGTAAATACTAGCTATGGGAAGGAGATCATAGATAAATAGCATTATCGTGGTAAAAGGTAATTGAAAAATAGAAAGCAGACCGTCGCCCATACAATAGTGAATGGACTCAAAAATTTAAATGGAGTTAGTTGTAACTTGTAACAACACGGCAGTAGTTTTTCGAAAGTCATCTTTTATTAAATTGATGAATAGTTATGTATATTAAAGTAGTTATTTGGTAAAAAGTTGTGTCCAATATTGATGGGCTATCAATTAAGTATATTTTTGATTTTAGAAGTATATTAGATTTAGATCTGGATTTGTAAAATTTTTAATTAATTTTTGGGATTTTATTTAATGGTTTATTAGCTCTTGGACGGTATTGAAAGAGATATTTGAAAATTAGTAATTATAAACAATAGTTTGATACAATCATTAACAGTAAAACTTATAATATCATCGAATCTTGAATCGTAAAACAAAAAAGGCAAACGTTAACGAGCATCGCGTATTTGGTATTCAATAGTTTATTCTATCATTCGCCTTTTTATGGCACTCATAGACAATGATTCATGAAACTATTGATTAATCAAATGTTACAAGACAAGCTTTGAAAATTTGTTTTTATTCAATTTTGTATAATTCGTTATTTTAATATACTTTTTAAGTTGTTACGATACATGTATAACATAATATATTTATACTTAGTTTTTTTTTATTTGGTATACAAGTATATTTATCTGTCCCAATTCTTTCTATGCTGCAAAATATAAAATGTATAAGCAACACTTAACAACACAAACTTAATATTTACTAAATCCTTTCATTTTATTCTTTTTTAAAACGAAATTTAAAATTTACGACCACGAAAAGATTAGTAAACGAGTTTCATATAGATTCTGATATCATCAGCTGCTTCGTTCCTGGAATGTTGCCAAACTGGAACACCTATATCATCACGTACAATTCGCTGAATGAGCAAAGTGCTTTAAGTGGAATGTTATATCAATATGGATTAATATTATAGTGACTTATGTCTTTGTTGATTTTAAAATGTCATTTTTTTTATATTCACACTGTAAATTGCACATAGCAGGTTCAGCAGAGGTAATTTAGTGTTAAGACACGTCGTTCCTCATTAAAACACTTCTGTTCTCCACTTCACGCCAAATTCATGAGGCATTGCGTGTTGAGAGGCGGTACTTAACTCCACGCTTCGCCTCGTTACGAGAGTGATGAAATTCAAATATTAAATATTTCGTATCGTATCCCCGAGAGGACATCGAACCCGCAACCGTCGGCCGCTGCGCCTTGATAACAGTTTAAAACAGTTTTTCATATTAAGAAACTAACTGAAAGTATTTTCGGTTTTTTAAATTTGTATAATCATATTTATTTACATTTATCAAAAGACGCTCGAGTTGTTAGATTGCGTATCTTATCACAAGATATTGTTTATTATTTAAAGTTATGACAATATACAATAATAAATGGTGAGGACATATTTTGTTTATTCATATAAATGTTTAGACCGCCGCCCCGTGACGCATAGGTTTTTCGTCCTAGTGTTAAAGAGACGGTTCTGGGCTAGATTTTCTAGCTTTGCTAAGAAGACAAAGTCATAAGACAAGTCTACAAAGTTGGCCTGCGTTAGGCTCTCACTGCCTATACAGATACCGAGTGAACGTAAAAAAATTAAACATTTTTAACTAAGTCAATGGATTCTTAAATTGAAACGTCAGTTTTTTAACACGGGCCTTACAAATGGGTCATCATACCTACCTCTCGTTGCAATACTTAGAATTTTGTGAATCAAACATATTATCAATAGAACTAGATAGTTCTAGGTTATATTTTTGAAAATAGATTTTTATTTTTTTAATTGCCTATTTATTTTAATTTTTGAATATCTATTTTATTTTGTTAAATTGTGATATACCACAATAAAAAAAAATCACCGCGTTACCCCTTTTGCAATTGCAAGAGATAATTTTAGTAAATTAAATTTCAGTATTGCAAAGAAATAATAAATATGATAACTAACAAGTAATTCCACGTCATCTTTAGTATTCGAAAAACGAGTATTGTTTTAACTTTAAAAAGTTCTTTCGACTGAAATACACCATCTGTCAGTTAAAACATCTAAAACACGCTAAGGAGTGATATGTTTCATCATAATTCCCTCTTCTATTTTAGCTACGCGGAAGATGGACGCGGTCGTCGAACCCTGGACATGCGCTCTTCCTTCCTATCTAGCCAATTATGTTTATCGATTTTTTGCTACCATTATCATAAATAGACTTTTCTTTGAGGCGAACGCCCTGTAATGGTCTAATCGATAGACTAATACAATCGTGAGGTATATTAAATGAAGACGAATTAGCTTTTTTGCTTTTAAGCATTTTTAATATCATGCAAGTTAGTTAGGAGGTAGTTGTCATATATAATTTGTTATACTTTCTATTTGTTGTAGTGATAATGTCAGTTCATATCTCAGAATATAATACCTCTTTCGTGTGTTCTCCATATGAACGCCATAATATAAATAACAGAACGGAACACTATAATATTAAATCGGACTTTTTCTAAAGGCGTTTTATTAAATAAAACATAAAATACAATAAAAGCAGTATTATTATTAGCAATAACATAAAAAAAACATGACATTTCTTTTGTCTTCTACAACGAGCCTACGCTATTCATTCTTTTCCCTATGTAAAGTTTTGTTAGCGAAAAAAAAAAAACACCATATGGTGCGTCCGGTAAGCGTTCAGTTAAGTTGAATTTCGAACGTTACAAATAGAGGCGTTTGATTGGTCGGTTTTTATCAGGCGCGGATAACCTTGAGTGGGGTTTGAACTATGCGTGCCCTAATAACGGT
Source organism: Heliconius melpomene rosina (assembly GCF_056956725.1). NCBI lineage: Eukaryota > Metazoa > Arthropoda > Insecta > Lepidoptera > Nymphalidae > Heliconius > Heliconius melpomene. Next base: position 6,362,399 of record NC_140400.1, read on the forward strand.
TTTTTAATATTTTTTGTCTGCAACGGCTGCAAGATATGATGCCAGGTAAAAATATTATTTAGGAAATTTTAAAATATATTTTATACATGAAAGATATTTTAATGAATAATTATTTAATAATATTTTCAATTCTTCCCTCTGGCACTAACAAAGTAGGGAACGGAGTGTCTTAACATTATATTATAGCCTACCGTGCATATGCGGGATACAGATACAGAGTGAAGCTGAAGATTTTTCTTTTTCAATCTTTTTGTTACATTAGTTTGTTATATGACAGCGTATATAAAAAAATATATTAAAAATAAAACAGAACTTAAGCAGATTTACGTTCGTTAGAAGTGAATATATTGTACAGTACGTAGAAGCGGCCGGCAAATAGCAAAAGAACACGTGGAATCTAGTTGCGTTAGTAAGTTTAGTCATGTAAAAATGACTATGTTCGGAAACAATGACCGATTAATTCAAGGTCTTTTTTTTTTATAATAACAACAAAAAAATACTTTTTAAATGTAAACTTTTTAATTGAAATGTATGTATGTAATAAGGAAAAGACAAAAGATTTTAGGGCATGCGCAATATACTGGCTTAACTTGACCACACCCACCAAGTATTTGAAAAATCGAAATAAAATCATAAAAAGAACTAATAAATACCACTAAATAACACAAATTAACAACCTAAGAGAACATTACGCGGCCAAGCAACTTTTTCTTCATGACGACGAGGCGTCACAAAATGCCGGCCGCATTCCCCAACTATCGTTTCAATAAAAACTAACAATGTATAATAACTATTTAAAAGTATTTACCTTAGCGCCGATCTGGTTACCGCATTGGCCGGCCTGAATGTGTACGATTTCCCTCATTTTGTTATATGTGGTTTGTTAACTTAATAATTTACTTAACACTACTGCTCCGCACGCACCACAGTCCGTGGTTGAATGAAGAATGGTCGCTTTTCGTTCCGTTCGGTGGAAGAGGTTAGCAGGAAGGCGGACGGTTAATGTTGTGCGTGTAGACAGTTGTCGATAGATTTTTGCCGCATTGCGACATTTTTGTGTGTATGTATTTATGTATGTTTCGTTTATGATATTGGTGATTGGAGAAGTATTGTTGTAATGAATCAGCAGCTTCATATTTTATCACATCGAGCAAAATAGACACTGAGCATCTAGTTTTAAAATACTCTGTTCTCCATTTTTCATCCGAATTAGAGACGTCATATGATGTACCGTGCAGAATCACTTTTATATATGTATAATCAAAATTAACACATAGAAATAGTACATTCACAAAATATAATCTATATTTTCAAAACAAACAATTTAAAAAATAAGCTAAATTATGTATTTGAAAAAATTTTTGTTCACAATAATTTCTATTATTAACATAAATCAAATCAGCTTTACGCTGTATCCCGCACACAGCAGGTTAGGAGGAGATAAATAGATAGATAAAACTCTTTATTTCATACATAGAGGAAATAAACATTTTACAAGAGGAATAATAATACCAATATAAAAAAAACAGATAAAAAGAACAATAAATATATTTTGCGCACAGAGGTAGTATGCAAAGGCGACCTTATCATTATTAATGTTAAGAATTTCACCGAATTCTAGAGGCATTGCGTGTTGAGTGGTGGAACTCAACGCTGCGCTTTGCCTCGACACCAGAGCGAAGAAATGAACATATAAATTTAAATAAAGTTAATTGTTAGTCCAGTCGCGTTTACAGTCACACTTTGTGCCCCTGCGCTACGACTGGTCTCAATTTATTGTTAATATGAAAATTGTAAATATATACAATTATTTTATAATTGTTACTTTTAGAAAATCGAATGTAGCGGGATCCTACTAAGTGTGGTATTACACTTTAAAAAGTTATTATTTCATTCTTCAAAAAAAAACTTATTATTTCATTCTGCGTTAAAATTATATTCATATATTAAACAACTAAAAAAATGCGTAAGCTTCAAAAAAACATTACGGTAAGTAGTTAATTTTGTTATTAATTTATGAAATAAATTTATAGCTACCGATATCGATATATATGGTTCACTCGCAACTCTAAAATCTAACTACGTTGTGATTGGTTGGTTTTTGCTTACGCCGCCAATGGTGCCAACACGACAGACCTAACTATTTTTACTGATCGTTTTATGTCTTTTTTTGCTTAATACACGAAATAGAAGACTTTAACTATGACAAAGAAGTAAAATCAATAGGTTATTGGATTTTATATATAAATTTGATGTAAATTTCAAGTAAATGACCAGTTTTCAGTATATAATTGTACAGATGTTTCACCTTGGAAAGTTGGTATCGATCGCCGGCCGGCAACCTACATACAGGGACAGGCGGACAGGGGTGGGGTCGATATAGAAAATAATACTAACCATTTTATAACTGTTATTTTGTGAAATTTCCTTGTAATATATGATTTTTTTTATTAAGATAAGAATTGTTAAATATTTAGTTGTTATAGCGCATAGAGTGGTATGGAATTGAAGTTTAGTTTGATTAGTTTAGTAAAAAATACACGTAATATTTTGATACAGCTACTTTTTTTTATAAAACTTCATATGTACTTTTAATGCTAGGTTTATTCCTGAAATTAAAAATATCAGATATTTACATATTTATATAGTATTCCACTGCTACTATCATAGAACACTTATATTTTTTCCATGAAATGAAAATATAACTTAAATTTATAGCTTAATCTATATTTTTAATTTTTTTCAACAATTCATTTAAGTTGTTAGTTTGTTTCGCCTTATTGCTTTTAATGATGAAAAGAATAATAACTTTATTTCTTTTAATATTGAAAAGAATAATATTCAACTAGCAATAACCACTCTACTCAAGATAATTTTATTATAATGTATTGCAATCTTTTATTTTATTACAGAATATACTTTAATGAACGAACATTTAAAATTAATATAATTTTAAAATTATTCAAATTTAAAATTGTGTGACTGCGATATTCTGAATAAATGAAACTTTTTTTTATTAAAAAAAAACTTAACTTATACATAAATGAAAGTTCTTCAATAAATAGTATTCATATTTTGTTTTCAGTCTAATAATTGTTTTATTACTATGATTTACTAAAATATAACAATATTATTTTCTTATTTTTAATAATTAATATAATGTAAACGCGACTACTGTGGGTTCGAATCAATGTGCAATGTGTCAAAAATAGGCGAAAAGATGAGAATAGAGTATCTTGCCACTATGCTTCTTTTCCCTACTCTCCTGAGGCTAAAAAAACGTATATTAAAGTCATGCAGCAAACCCAGGCATCCTATGCGGTAAAAAATCCGCAACTTAGGCGTGTCCTGTTACCTAACAAATTGAGTTTAAGTGTAGTATCCATTTTCATTTTAAAATCAATATTTCGCGGTACAAGTCTATATATAGGAGTATATACTTTACATATATATTAGCAGCTTCACACTTTTTTACCGCGTAACAGAGTAAACAGAGAGAACTTAGTGTCAAGACACTTACCACATTGCTTATATTTCGAGACATTGAGTACTCAACACAATCATCTCAATTTTCCGGATATTACGTGTGAAGTTGCGGAACTCAACGCTGCGTTTTGTATGGTTACAGTTACGGTGAAAATCGAGCCCACAACCGACACTCTTACAGCCAAACGCTGTCTCTCTGCCACGAAAACCTTATTGTTTTGTTTAATCTAGATAATTAAAAGATTTAGTCCTAATAGTTATATAATGGGCGTAGCTATTAAATTCATTGATAGCAGGTTCAGGTTCAATATCCGTTCGATTCTCAGTAATTTCAAGTAGAGTTAGGTTCATATTGATCTAAATACTGATAGACATATCCTGGAAATGTAATGATAGTATGTAATGTAGAAGACAATCTGTTCATGTAATTAGTTACGTATTATGTGGGCTAGATATCGATTTCTTGGTTTTTATGGTATTTTAGTTTACTTCACATTTTATTGGATACTAGCTTTCACCTGTGGCTTTGCCCCCCGGGTCGAATGGAAATAACAAAAGGTGGTGCAGGTTTCCTATATGACAAATCATCAGTGGCCGATGTAGATCTGACGATAGCTAGGTACAATGGACTACATCGAATAGTAACTATGCCTATAATTTAATAAAAAAAAAATTATTACCTGCATTTCCTGAGATTATTGCGGTTGACCAAACAATATAATATTGGAATAAAAATGTATTCATGGATATTTCATAGAAATTTTAAGTAATCGATTACGTTTCTTGAAGGTCTCTTTCCAGTAAATTATGTTAGTGACCCTTTACTTAAAATCAATTCTCTAAAAAATGAGAAAAGCGGGAGATAGAATTGTCTCGATGGGAATAAAATGTCTTAACATTAGGTTCCCAGGTTCTCTACCTATCCTGTTATGTGCAGGGTACGGCGTGGAGCTAAAAAAAATATTTTCATAGCTTTACGCTTTATCCCTCTGGAACCTATTGTTAACACGCTGTGCCGCTGCGCAACAACGACGGCCTCAAATAAACGCCCTAATAAAGATTACAAATAATAATTCATATTGAACTCTACATTTATAGCAATCCTTCAAGCAGCGAGCGAGGCTTCAATCTCTGTGGCTATTAGCCTACTTGTGTCATTGCGAATTATCCAAATTTGGCGACATTATAATTGTGTATTGTAATAGTACAGACTACAGCCATCTGTTCGATGAGAGAAATTCGCGTCTCTCCGGCGCCATACTTGCGGATTGTCTGACGTATGGTGAGTGGTATTGACTGTGATATACATTGACAGTTGTTTTTTTTTTTAATAATTTATTGAATAGATTCTTGTAAAAAACATGTAAAGTATAGAAGTATATTTATACAATAGACGATGAAAATATTTTATAAAATAATAATTTTTAAAATAAATTAATATTTTTTATTTATTACCTAGGTGTTTCCTTTAGAGCAATCCAAGCCCCGTATTAATAAAACGCTTTCAAGTTTGAGATCGATCTTGAGATACCGTTTTCATTCAGATATGAAGTTTATGAATGATAATGGCATCTCAAGATCGATCTTAGAGTTGAGAGCGGTTTATAGATACGTCCAAAAGACGTTAAATCTATCAAAAAATAGAAGACGACTTAAGAGGAATTAAGAAGATAATATGTGTATAATTAAGACTATATTTCTTCTAGACGACGTAATGACAGCGTGTTAAAAAAAAGTAGATAGGTTCATCATTTTACTTTTAAATATATAGTAATATAAAAATTGTATAACTATTGGAAAGCGCAATGTAACCGACACAATTTGCAAACCTCCTTCGGTATATTGTAAGTACATGCATACAAAAACTTACTGTGCTTATATCGCAATGCCTCCATACACATACATACATACATGTACATACTCGTACATAGTGTCGTAAACATCGATGACTAAGAAAACTTTCTCGAATGTAACAAAATGGCTTGTTTCTGAAGGAACGTTCGAATATTATGTAAATATTTAAATATTTGCTTATATATTGTATTTATTCCTGTTGTAAAATATGTTAGTCTATATGGCATGTAACGCTTTAACAAGGTTTCAAGGTGTATTGTATTGTTAATTTTAGTATTTCCATTTCCTTGCTCCGCCAAGAAAAACCCGGCGTTGAGTTTTGCTTCTCAACATGATATGCTACCGCTTTTCACTTGCTATGAACTATGGAGAGTCTTGAACGGTTAGAGTATTTCAATACACGCTGCTACATAAAACAACGTAAAGCTGAAAAAAAAATTGTTATTGAATTCTACTTAGTTGCCAGATAATATTATCGGATTTCGTGCTTTTCGTAACAATAATTCATTTTTAAAGTAAATATTCTCATATTTTGAAGAGATAGTTAATGGTAGAGACAGAGTGAAGCTAAAAAAACTCCCTTAAGTAAGATTTGCCACCGTGTTCCGCCGTACAAGTGATAACTGCACACCGTTACTAATATACTAATTTTCTTAATTAGTTACAGATGTTAACATTTCTTCGCCAATACAATTTATTATACATTGGCTGGAATGTAAACTGTGAAATTGTTATCGTATGAGATATCTAAGCTGATTTGAATATTTGAAATACTATTTTACTATATCTAGAGGGTTTGTTATTTGTAATATTAAATCTGTATATATTTATTTCTATATCCATATTATACACAAAAAGTAAGAAAGTAGTATATTTTTCGTGTATTTTCTCCAGATATGACGCAAAATAACAGAAAATCCGTGAAGATATAATAAAATTAAATTATGCAACATTTAAATTATATGCATCCATATAAAATTATTTACAGTATATTTTACTTATTTTACGTGGGAAGGCAATTTCAATCGGCTTGCCATTTGCCGTAACACCTTTCTAATTGCTTTATTCCAATATAAATATAGAATTTATGAAGTGTTCATTCAGCACTCTCAATATGGACCACATTCCGGGGCGGTCAGTCTGTCTAGGTCAGAGCTGAAGCTAGATATAGATCTTCCTGGGTTTCCGCTTTGGTTTAGATATACAAACTTGGTTTAAAGGCCTATTCAAGTTATAAATTATTAATTTATTATGCTTTAGTTTGTTCTTATGTGGGCAGCGAGGTCTTGGAAGGGTCTTGAAAAGTTGTTCTAGGTTATTCCTCGTGGTTAAAGTTTTAAATAAATGTTAGATGCTTGAACTAAATTCTAAAATGCGTACTTTCATTTATATGATGAATTTTATATAGAATAACATAATAATAGATTCAAAATTCAAATTCAAAATATTCTTTATTCAAATTAATTATTGTTATAAGCACTTTTGAATCGTCGAATGAACATATAAGCAAAAAGCTACCACCGGTTCGGAAGGCAGTTCTGCTGAGAAGAGCCGGCAAGAAACTCAACAGTTGCTCTTTTCAAATAATAAGAAGAAAGTCGTGGTGCTGCTGTAGTGGCGTAGCAGTACAGCATCAAACTGAAAGCGCGACGGTTGTGAGTTTTATTCCCACTCGGTGAATTAATTATTTTCATCACCTCGCTCCGGTATCAGCACACAGCGTGTCGAGTTGCGCGGCTCCAAAAATTGGTTTGAAACTGGGATGAAATGTCTTGACTTTCAGGTTCCTCTGCCTTTGATGAAGGGTACAGCTTGAAGCTTAAAAAGTATAGATAACATCGCAACTACTACTGTCTTCTTACTTATCATAACATGATTGAAAATATAGTTACTTTCTTTTCTCAGAAGAGCTGATAAAATTGAAAACTTAAGAATTTTAAAAGCAATAGACGTACGTATAATTTGATAATCATTAATGAAAGATTGCTTTGATATTATATCTATTTAATTATGATTATCTAAATGGATATTTTACCTAAAGTTATATATATATAAAACTTCTGACAGCGCACAGACAAAATTAACACAGCGTAAAAAGACCACATTTAGCATGTAGGTTTCTTAGCCACTGCTTAGCACAATTACAATTACATTTTTTTTCGATCTTGTAGTTACTGCTGTTAGCCCTATTGGCTTTTATAACGACACTGCTTGGGTAGGGAAGAGGGTACTCTGTCCCTGAGGAAATGCAAGCACTATGTGGCTGCCTGTAAGGAAATCGACGACTGTCCGTCGAGCGTACTGGAAAAGCATTAGAATTACAATTGAATACTAACTTATATAGGGAAGCTTGTGAGCTTGAGTGCTACTGTTTTCATAAAGAATTAGAGATCTCTATTGTTTTTAAGTGTATGCTATTCATTGATAGCAGTATGGCATATGGTACTAGAATAAAAGGTAGAATTAAAGTCGATCAAGTGCAAGTCGAGTCTGCCTTTGTTGTTGTTTAGGTAGTAGGCATGTATATCAATTCGATATACGATCGACATGGTATTGCTTTCAGACGGTTTAAGATTGTCATTGATTTGGAATTTTCAAGCAATTAGACTTTTTGTGATTTATACCTGTCGTACTTAGTATATTTATTTCAGTTTCACACTATATTCCCCTTATAGAAGGTAGATTCCATGTTGAATATCGGAACTCAACGCCGCGCTTTGCCATTTTATCAGAGCGACAAAATATCAATAATTTGTACTCCCGAGTGGGAATCGAACTCACAACTGTTACGTTTACAGCCAGGCGCGGTGTGGCTGACACGACTGTCACAAGATTATAATTAGAACAACTAATATATGACATGTTTACAATAAACGTTTAATATATTAACCTGTTTTTGCCACGTTTGTATAGGTAGGTACATATGACATAAGCGTGTTTTGATTTTAACAAACTGACATCATATTGTTATCTCGTCCAGTTCACCTTGAGCTCTGTCGAGATGCTGTATACAGTTTTTTTTAGCTTCACGCTATTCCGCTGTATATAACAGGTAGGCTGAGGGAACCTAATCTTAGGACACTCCGTTACCTATTTTCGAGTGGGATTCGAACCTACATTGACGGTACAAGAGTACAAAGATCGCTGGCCCATAATAAGGGGAGATAGAAAGATCTAATAAATTGGTTGTATGCATCTCTATATATAGACATGATGATGTCAGGTGCATGTGACTCAAATTATTGTTATAATAGTTCTTTTTGCCGTTTTGAGCAATATTGACTCAAGGATGGATTTCTATTAATTTTTGTATTTATTTATTTTTTGTAGCTTTCACTTTCCAATATATTGTTAAGATATTGGGTGTTAAACACGGGAAAACAATGCCACACTTTGTCTTTTTACTAGTATGAGGAGATAATTCATTCTCACGAGTGGGGATCGAACCCACAACGCTGAACTGTGCCATGTCGTCACAACGGCCTCTAATTACTGGTTAAGTTAAAAAGTATATAAATACTGTACAGAATTCGGATGCATTTTGTTATTAATAATTTCTACTTTTCTACTTCTTAATTTCTACTTTCTTTTCTTATCTGATTTTAAAATAGTTAAAAAATCGTCTACTCTATATATATTTATTAATTAAGTAACATTGACAACGCAATTCAAAAAACACTTCTAAAACAGAGAACAAATTTACTTTTATGCAAATTAACTATCATATATTCAAATGGCAAACGTAAAAAAAACATATTTTGTTCATATTATATTATTGCCTTTTCAATACGTAACTAATTATATAAACTGTATGTAATAATGTGTCAATACCGCGGTCACCTTGACTCATCACCAGCCTCGGCCATTTATGATTCACAATTAACCTCTAAATATTCATATACCTATAGTATATGCTATCATATACTATAGGTATATGAATATTTACCTATAGTACTATTACTATTAATATGATATAAAATATATTTTTTATGTATTTTTAACGTATTTAAAGTATTATTCCACACTTAGGAACGAAAAATACTTTTTTAGAAAATATATAATAATTTGAACGTATCGTGATTTGAACGCATGCCTCTTGGGAATCGCCCGTTTTCTAAAAAAACTATTTTTACTCGTATATTTTGATTACGACGGTCGTGGGCTTAACCACGCTCGAGGGATTGATTATTTTCATTTGATAGACGTGGCGCGGTGTTTACTTCCGCCGTTCAATACACTATGTCTCGAATATTCAGTGGAAGGTGGGGAACGGAGTGCCTTAACATTAGGTTTCCCTCTACCTACATAGTTTCGAGAAAGAAATTGAAATTGCTTTTAGTTTAAAATGCTTATTAATTTTTCATCTTCATGCATTTTGAGCATTTTACTATTTATTTTATATTGAACTTTTTAACCATGTAGTAAATGCGTGCTGCCAAATAAAATGCCGAAGAAATAAATGTCCATAAGAAAATGTTTAAATGGAACGGAAATCATTAAGATTCCATACCTTAGGTATAATTAAAATTAGGGCATAGAAAAACAAAATGATTAATAAATAAAAATCTTTATTATATACATTAAATTATTGATCAAAACAATTTTAATCGTAAAAAAACTTCTGTTATTGAAGCCGACTTGGTTTGGCGTGGCGGCCAAACGCATCAAATACATATTTAATATGTAGGTTTCAGCCTTAGAATTTTTCAGATCTTACACTCAAGTTGCTGGAGTCACTAGGAATGTATTAATGGTGTTTATCTAAATGCTCTCACATTTGGTAGGGCCGGGCTTTTTAGTCGTGCAGTCTGTTAAAAGTTAGCAAGCATATCTTCAATACACAGTACGTATAGGAATCATTAAGTTACTAAAAGTAACGCGAGACGATAATGGCATGTACTATGTTGCAACACAACGGTAATTGACGTTTAGTGATCTTCTACATCGTGCTCCTGCTCCTCGTCGAACTCGGCGTCCTCGTCGGCGGTAGCCTCCTGGTACTGTTGGTACTCGGACACCAAGTCGTTCATGTTGCTCTCTGCTTCTGTGAATTCCATCTCGTCCATGCCCTCGCCGGTGTACCAATGCAAGAAAGCCTTGCGCCTGAACATGGCGGTGAACTGTTCAGAGATGCGCTTGAACAGCTCCTGGATGGCGGTGGAGTTGCCGATGAAAGTGGCGGCCATTTTGAGGCCACGGGGCGGGATGTCGCACACAGCGGTCTTCACGTTGTTGGGGATCCATTCTACGAAGTAGGACGAGTTCTTGTTCTGGATGTTGAGCATCTGCTCATCCACCTCCTTCATGGACATACGGCCTCGGAAGATGGCGGCCACAGTGAGGTAGCGACCATGGCGTGGGTCACACGCCGCCATCATGTTCTTGGCGTCGAACATCTGCTGCGTAAGCTCGGGTACGGTGAGAGCACGGTATTGTCTGCTTCCACGAGATGTGAGTGGGGCAAATCCAGGCATGAAGAAGTGAAGACGGGGGAAGGGTACCATGTTGACAGCCAATTTACGAAGGTCAGCGTTAAGTTGACCAGGGAACCTAAGACAAGTAGTGACACCGGACATTGTAAGGGACACCAAATGGTTAAGGTCTCCATAGGTGGGTGTGGAAAGTTTAAGTGTGCGGAAACAGATGTCGTAAAGTGCCTCATTGTCGATACAATAAGTTTCGTCTGTGTTTTCTACGAGCTGGTGTACTGAGAGAGTCGCGTTATAGGGTTCTACTACGGTATCTGATACTTTTGGCGAGGGGACAACTGAGTATGTGTTCATTATTCTGTCGGGATATTCTTCACGAATTTTCGAAATGAGAAGGGTTCCCATACCAGAGCCAGTACCGCCTCCAAGGGAGTGTGTAAGTTGGAAGCCCTGTAGGCAATCGCAGGATTCGGATTCCTTGCGAACTACATCAAGGACTGAGTCGACAAGTTCAGCTCCTTCGGTGTAGTGTCCCTTGGCCCAGTTGTTACCGGCACCAGACTGTCCAAATACGAAGTTGTCGGGGCGGAAGATTTGTCCGAAAGGTCCCGAGCGGACAGAGTCCATGGTGCCGGGCTCCAAGTCGACGAGGATGGCGCGGGGCACGTACTTGCCGCCGGAGGCCTCATTGTAGTATACATTGATGCGCTCTAGCTGCAAGTCCGAGTCACCGTGGTAGGCGCCAGTGGGGTCGATGCCGTGCTCATCAGAGATGATCTCCCAGAACTGTAAAAAAAGAAATAATTATTAGTCTTCTATATAGTAAAATATGTGATACATTAATACAAATAAAGACAATTAGATTAAAAGAGACGCATAGATAAAATAACTAAAAAAATGTTAGTGCAATTATTTAAAATAAATATGCCCAAAACACGACCATTTGTACAAAAACAAATTTGATTTGTAGTTTAGAAGTTAACTACCAGCTATAATCTTTGTTTACTGCCATCATTGTTTCAAACGGCACGGCAGGGCTCGTCGACAACAAAGGCAATGAACCATCGCGTAAATGTCTGACAGGATGCATAATGTGCGTTTAATGACTGTAGTTAGAGCAAATGGATTACGCAAGTCGCTAGCTAACTTATGGAGGTGTAGTTGCCTTGCCGACGGGCGACGCCCACGCCCATCCGTATTGGGTTGATCATTCCTTATATGTAGAGAACGTATTGTGCCAGTATTTTAACCAGGCTATTACCATTCGAATTTATTACGAATCGAATATACCGCCATATGGGCACTAAATTGGCGAAAATTTAGCTAAATTCACTGAAATAGATCACCTAAATGTTAGGTAATAATAGGAAAACTGCAAATTACCAATTTAGTGAACTAAAGCAGTTTGCTAAAGTATCGGAAAGCATTAATATTCAAGATTGGGTGCGTGACGGCAGGCATGATGTCATGCGCGATGTGTGTGTGGGTACGCCTGTACGCCTGTACGCCTGACAACGCCATATATAACTAAATGACTAATATGGCTTTTGGTTCAGGGTTTCGAGATTCAAAGAATAAGCGAGTATTGCTAATAGCGACTAGCGAGCCGCCTTGAGTTGTTTAAGTAAACAATTTTCTTATAGCACTTACGTCAGGCGACGATAAATATTGAAATATTTTCTGAATGCATTAAGATTTGAGAGATTATTTAACTTTACATAAAGCCTGATTTTTGGCTTAGGCTAGCAGTTGAAAAGACATTATTTAGTGATAAATCACACTATTCTTTTTTTGTGGATCAGGTAGTGGAACCCAATTCTCTACTTTCCCTAACTTTATTGGACTTTCATGAGTTAAATTACAACACGCTACCTACCATCATGAACAGTAAAAAAATAATTATAATTAAAAAAAAAAAAATTATATACAAAATTGACTCAATTTTAAATCATTTTTTTCTCTAAACGACGTTTTAAAATTAAGAAAATTTTAAATTTGTGTCCATTTCAGATACATCGATTATATCATGTAACACTTAAAAAGTAATTAAGATCGAGATATTGAGGAATACTTTCAAAAATAACTAATGATGTTTAATAACATGAAAAGTGAAAGGCGATCGATTGTACACAGACACAGACACAGACGTAAAGCTTTCTTGTAACAAGATAAGCCGACGAGATGAAAGTGTGTGAACACCGTACGATGTGCCACTTGCGGGGAAACTGTGCACAATAGACACTTACTGAGATATTTTTAACAATTTTAAAGTGTTATTCTACACTTAGCAAAGAAAATATTTATTTTTAGATATTTTGAACGTAGCGGATACGGTTCTAAGAGGCGTAGGTTCAAATCCCGCTATATTCGAATTTTTATATATTTACTAAAAATAAATATTTGTTAAGATGTTGTTTTAGTATAGTAGATTGCTTAAAATTTTGCAAGTTTAATATTAGTGTAGTGTCACTCTGTTATCCACTTTCCTCCTAGTTCTCGACGCATTGCTTGTTAAGTGGCGAAACTCTCCGCGATTTACTTTGTTAGCAGAGCGAAGAAATGAAAATATCAGTAAACAATCACTTATTTTCCCGAGTAAGAATCGAATCCGCAACCGTCACGCTTGTGCCACTGCGCTACGACAGTGATAGTCACTGATAGTGAGGAATTTAAGACTCGATTATATTTTTATACTAAAATGGTTCTAGTTCATTACTTCTATAAACTACTACAAATCAAGTAAATTTCTCTAGACTGACTATATATTATTACTATAAATAAAAAGGATTTACAGTAATCGTTTTTATAACTAGAAGCTTCTTTAAAAATTGAATCGCTTTACGATGCAAATGCTTAAAGCGGCTTTAAGTGGTGGAGTACAGGCTATTTTAAACTGTAAGGCGATGGCGGGTCATTGAACTCGCGGGCATTGCCGCTGATAACACATACACGAGAAGACTATGGTAGTTAGATTAGAATACTTAAAAAACATAATATTATTAGAATATTTTTTTTATTAGATTCACGCTGTATCTCGCACATATCAGGGTAAGCAGAGAGAACCTAGTGTTAAGATATTCCGTTCTCATTAAGACACTTCCGTTTCCCACTTTCTGCTGAATTCTGGAGCCATTGCTTGTTGAGTAAAAAAATTAAAAATTCTATATGTTTTGTAAAGTTTTTTTTATGTTCACGCTTTGTCTCGCATACATTTTGGTTTGTCTTGCCGAGTAGGGAATAGAAAATAATGCATTTCCTGGGAAAAGAACCCACAACTATCGCATTTATAGTCGAACGCAGTTCCACTGCACCGCGAAGTCTTTTTTTAATTAACTTTAAATATAAATGTAATTCGAGTTTATAATTAAGTTATTATATAAATGGCTTTAATTGGTATAAGATTATTAGCAATTAAGTCTTTTAAAATATTTAAACGTACACAACATTTTCATATCACATCGATTACTAAAAGTTTTAAGAATTATTTTTAAATAAATTCTTGTTATGAAAGCAAATATGTTTTTTTTGTTTTAAATGTGTTACTGATATTTATTTTATTACGTATCATTTTTTTATATTATGTAGTCCAAAGGTGTAAATATAACAAACCTAAAGATTTCAGCTTAAATAATTCATATTTTAATTCAAAATATTTTAAAATATTGACGGATAATATAGAAGTAAGATAGAAGCAATTTTATTAATAAATATTTTATATAAATAGTAGTTAATTAACTTATTTTTACAATTAATAAATACTCTGCATTAATCTCTTACCCATTACTAATTATAACACAGATAAGATACAAAAAACATTGCACTAAATAAGTCCACAAGTTCAAAACTCCACATTTTTTATCTGCCGTGTTATTTAAACAATGATGTCATAGCATAGTGTCAAGTTTCGTCAATCTCTTAAGATTTATTAGGATCGCATTTCTGAGATTACATTCAATATTTTACTTTCACATTATTTTAAAATTTGTAAAAAATATGTGAAATAGAATAAATAGAAAGTATATAGTATAAAATACTTTTTTTATCCTAAGGTAATTAGCTGTGCAGTTTTTGTAAACGCCAATTAATATTATTATCTGTGGCTAATTTAATTATATTATAGTAGTAAAAATGCCGCTAGAAATAATTTAGATACCTACTTTATGTTATCATTAAATATAATTTATTTATATGTTCATGTCTGATTTAATTAGTATGTTTTTTTAGCTTCACGCTATGCCTTCATATAGAAGGAAGAAGAATGCGAGAACCTAGTTAAAGAAACTGTGTGTAATATAGATATAGGAATCGCTGCGCTAAGAGAGCTTCAGTAATCATTTCATACTCTATTCTTAAAGTTATAAAAATTTAAATGCCCATTTTGTTTGCGCAGAAGTGAAATTACAATATCATGTTGAAATTGCAGCCGGCAGACTAGAAAAATATATGTAGTTTTTATGTTTTCAGTTTGTTGTTACGTCAAATTGAGTGTAACACTAACGAGGCCGCCGCTAAATAATGAGAAGACACGTTCTAAATGACATACATACATTGTGTAAACAATAATATATTCCGGTAAATGCTCTAAAATGCTGTCATGGCGACGCGTTAAACCTTTTTTTATCCGACTTCTGTAAGAAAAGGAGGTTATCAATTCGACTGTATTTTTTTATTTATTTATTTTTTTATATTTATTACCTCATAACTTTTGACTGGGTGTACCGATTTTGATAAAAAAAATATATTTGAAAAGTGAAGCTTCCCGAGTGGTCCCATTTTTTTTAATGTGATGATTAAAATTTGGAGTGACGTGCGCTGACAAAATACGGCGTTGAGTTCTGTAGTTAAGTATTACAGAGAAATACACCACAGATCAACAAATGCATGACTAATTTATTTAAAATAATGATTTAAAATTTTGTTATTTTTTGTACGACTCTTTAGTGTTGACGCAGCTGTTTTCCATCTTATTCTAACTTCAATGGAAAATAATCCATCTCACTCATGCATTAAAATTCCAAGGCAATTCTGAGTCACGTACAAAGTAAAAAGTTAAATACAAATGCCGATGTTATGATGAAATTATACACAAATATGTATGTACATATATTTTGTGTTCTGTTCTAACTCCTAAACTAGATATTACTTTTGATTTTCCATTTTTCTATCGTCACATAACACCCGCAGTTTAAAAAACCTGTTAAGTGCTAAGATACTCTGTCTTTCACATTTCACCTAATTCCGAGACCCGGGCTTTGTTTTTGAGCGAGGAATTTAGAAAAATAGAGTCAAAACATAAACATAAAATCTAATTCGAAGCCATTTTTATTCTGTATACATTTTATTTAATATGAAAATAAAGAAATGAAAATATTAAATACTTCATTTTCTCGAATAGAGTCACACGCTTGTGTCCCTGCGCTAGTACTAGCCCCTATTTTATTTATTTGGTTATGATCTAATATAATTTCTATTTAACCGCCTATTACACGTGTTTGTGGTTTTGACGTAATACAGTATTACACTGTTTTCCTTCTATGTTTTAACTTTAACTAAATGCATCGAATAGTATTAATACTCTTAATATAATAGAAGTTGAATCATATTTTAAAATATTATAAATTTCATATAATTCATATTTTATTTTCGATTAATAAGTTTGATTTTGAATTTATATTAAAAAATGTCATGCAATGCGTTCTTATCTATGTTATCTAATTCGCTTATCTGTGCGAAACAGCGATGCAGTTGCTATGTTCTTTGGAATCAGTTTCTATTGTTTTTATATAAAACATATTTAAAAACAAAAAATGCTTATGACTCTATGTACTCTCAAAAATTCTATATGGCTAACCCAGTTTTGGACTTTAGTATGTCTAGCTTAGAAACCTATACAAATATATATTTTTTTTAGCTTCACGCTGTATCCTACATATAGCAGGGTAGGCAGAGGGAACCTGGGAACCTAGTGTTTAGTAATTCGTTTCCATTATGACGTCCCACCAAATTCTGGAGTCTTTGCATATTGACTGGTGAAACTCAACGCAGCGCTTTGCCTCGTTACCTGAGCGAGCAAATGAAAATATTAAATATTTCATTTCCTCAACTGAGAATCAAACCCACAACCTTCCCCAAAAATCTAAATGATTTAATTTTAAAGCAATTTTATACAAACATACCTATATAGGTATATTTATAACTAAAACACTGAATCGCTTAACAACGAATAGAGACTAGATTCCAAGTTTTTCTATTCCAATAAGATCAATTAAAGTAGCAACCAGATAGAAAGTGCTGAAATCGTGCCTGTAAAGATTCAAATCTACGATCAATGGCGGATACTTGCATGTAAATTAGGTTTCACCGAGGTTCGGAAAGCTATAATTATTGGATACAGATAAAATAATGAACCAAGCTACTGGTTTTTTAACAAGTCTTAAATATGGGTGATTTTTTTTAAGTTATATTTATTTTAATAATACATCTAATATATTGTTTTTTTTTTAGTTAATATTCTGAATCTTGTTAGTTAATATTTTTGGGACTGGACATATATACTTTTTGATATGTAATGTAATTAAACTAATATTAGCTTCGTACTCATGGTGAAAAATTAAAAAAAAAATCTATTCAAAAAATTTGCGTAAAAAATGTCGATAGTCTTTTTTTATCTTGTAAAAAAATGCAATCCTCGTCTTATGTACAATTTAGCCAATTTTTGAAATCTTTTTTTTATTATATAGCCATATAATATAGTGTAGTGATGCGAAAATTGATTTTCCAGAATGGCTTTTAAAAAATTATAATTTAAGTAAACAGTGTTAATTATTTTAATTACCTGCTCTAGTTTTTTGACATACTTACAATTATTTGTAAGTAATTCGTTTTAATAACAGTTGTGTTTTTCGTTTATCAGCAAACATTAAGTCATTGTAATTAATTGAAACTGAGTCATTGCTTATTTTAGACATGATTGAAAACAAAAACAACTTGTTTTTTTTAATTTAGTAAAAATACATTAGAGAGAAAGACTAGTAGAGGTTGGGTAGAAGAGAATGGTTATAGTGAACATAGTAGAGTTCTATTCTTCTTTCTTGAATCTTCTGTATTTTGAAGTCAATTAAACCTTACCTATTATATTTAAAATATTCTTAATTTGCTACAGGTTTTTCTATAAATAATATTATTTACTTATGTTATTCTAGTATTAGTTTGTCATAACAATTACGTAATGGCAGATTAAGGTACTTTTAACCTTATTCGCCCCTAGTCGCGTGAGGGGTGAGGCCACCCGGTGGCGGTGACGGCGTTCCGTGATATTTACAATTTACAAGCCCATTTCCTAATAGAAGAACGACGTAATGCAATAAAGCACAATCGTCACCTAGTTTCTCTAGTTCTTAATTATTTCAGAAATCAGTTTTTACTGAAAATTTTGGTAATTTCCTTGGATTGTTTTTTGTGTTACTTAGCATTTCTTCTCTATATTGGATATTAGCGAGAATTTTCCAGATTCATTACCGTAAACATTGTATTGTATCGCTGCACTGTTGCGTGGCTGTAAGATAAAAATGCAAATTATTTAATTAATTACTTACTTTAGCTCCGATCTGGTTGCCGCATTGCCCGGCTTGAATGTGTACGATTTCCCTCATTTTAATATAAAATTTATTACTTAAACACTACACGTGACTCTCGCACAGCACTACTCGGTGATATGAGCGGGCTGCAGCTCGGCTTGGTTTTTTTAGGCTAGGATCGCCTCCGCGCAGTGTGAAAACAGCCAACGCTGATTGGCCGGAGAGCTAAACGTGTGGCTAACTTCATGATATTACTATTCACTTCATTGTATAGTACACCACTAGTTTTCTTACCGATTTAAGCAAAAATAACCTTTGTTTCATAGTAATAAAGACTACAGCGAAATTTGCCGGTGTTTGGCTGACTGTACTCAATATGGCAAGATTTAGCTTCGCTATATATGGTAGTATTACTGCATAATTATTTTTAACGCAAGGGTGTAGGGTCGGTTTAATTGTTTTTTTTTCTATTAATTGTTCTTTTGGTTCTCTTTTGCATGTCGCCTGTGAGCTCACGCATTATTTTTAGGTAACAGTTTTGGAAGTCACCGTTACACCCAAATTTTTGTTAATTTTCGATATTGCTGTTATTTTACGTCATATATTTTTTTACAAATTATTTTTTTGTCCGTTTTACTTCTATTGTTGTTTTTTATACTGTGGAGGCGTAGAGATTAAGCAAAGTTTTTTTAAAAGTAAGGTGACCAAAACAAGATGACAGATGGTCCTAAAAGTGTAAATAAATCTAACATTTGACGTTTGAAACATGTTGCCAACTCGAAAAGTTTATTCTACCAAGATAATAAGCTAATATTTAAAGTGTTTTGTTTGGTTTCTAAGTATATATAGAAGATTTTACATTCTGTACATATTTTACTCAGTAGATAATATTTATACCAGTATGCTATCGGCTCTTTGCAGTGCTATAGCCAGATTGTATGCGGCGTTAGGTTACGCTACTTAATACTAAATGTGTAAATATCTTTAATAAAGAATTAAAGACTGTAAGTAGAATATAGTGTACGTAATATACTTGTGTACCTATGTAGTACTTAAATACTAAACATCATAATTTTTTCTTTACCTTAAATATTATATCTATTAAATTCCAAAATAAAAATTATATTAAAAGGTATTAAATGATCCCTTCCTTATAGTTAGTTAATCAATCAGCTATTCAATTGGAGTATGCAGGGTCAGTCCATGTATGATCTTATTAATGTACTGGCAGAGGTCTTTCTTGTATTGTTTTTTTATTTCTAGAGAAATTATGCATCATGCACGGAAAAGTTTCCCGGTATAAGATACATCGCGTGTTAGTGATCTGGTAAGAATAAAAATAATCCTTCAATGATTAAATAGAGAGAAACGAAGTGATTTGACACTTTGCGTTTCATCATTATCATCACTTCCAGGTTTATTACGCTCACTGCTACCTTGGGGGAGGAAGAAAAACTTACGTAATAATATATGTATATGGTATTAATAACATAAATATTTTCTTTACAGCTATTTAAGCATGTCGTAATTACTCGTAATTAAAAGTATAATTAACGTTGTTAACCTTATGTAAAACAGTGTAAATACATATAATATAAGTAAATATTACAACTTTCTTATAGTACAGCGAGAGAACCTAGAGTTAAAACACTACGTTCTCATAGACAATGCGTTTTGAAAGGCGAAACCCAACGCCGGCCGTTAGGTAAATCAAATTACTGCTTAGATCGAGGAAATGAAAATAACTTATACATACATATATAATAAATCCCCCGAGTGGGAATCGAACCCCATCCTATTATAAATGTTGCAATTGCTGAAAAATATTTTAATATGTTATTTTTCATTAAAAATACTCTTGTTGCTAAGAAAAGAAAATTCACGGATTATTAACAAAACGATTTATTTTTATGTTCTCGTTTAGTACTGTCGTGCTTACTTAGCGTGATCGTACAGATCGTGTTGCCCCTAGTGACCTGGAAAACAGTTATCGCATATAATCAACATTTATTTATTGGTATTTTTTACATATTGCATATAGATAAATGGAGGCTGAGGCGCAGTGGAACAAGCGTGTGACGTAATCGCAAAGGGTGTGGGTTCGATTTCCATTTGGGGGATGGCATATTCAATATTTTTATTTCCTACGCGTGGTCCTAAGTTCTGAGTCTCAACACGCAATGCTTTCAAAAATCGGCGGAAAGTGGGGAAGGAAGTGTCTTTACAATAGGTTCCCTCTGCCTACGCTGCTATATGCTGGATGCTAATTTACACATATAATATATATATATATATATATATATATATATGTTATAAATATAGATGTTGTCCTGTGCAGGAATCAAACCTACAATCATCACTTTAAATCGTGAGATTCCAGTTGTTCAATGGCATCTAATAATAATATTTACCCTCTTTACTAAACAGTATATTAGAGGGGACGTTATGAATCACATGCCCTTGAAAACTTTTGCCCTCTTTCTCTCACAATTTATATTTGCTTTTTCCTCGTAAATAAATGATTTCATTATAAATTTCAACGTTTCCTTTGATCAGAAATTTGTTGTTTTGAATTAAACCTAATTTAAATTGTATGGAATTATTTGTAAGTAACTATTTTTGGTATTACATATAATTAGTTACACGTAATAAGATATTACACATATGGTTTATTGTTAATAGGTATATATATACTGTAGGTAAATAATTAACTGCTCACAGTGGGACTTCGTCAGACTGTAAATACGACGGTTATTGATTCGAATCCTGTTCAGGGGAATATATTATTCTCACTTCCTAGCTATGGTAAGAAGTACTAAGAAGACAAGCGCGATGTCAAGACGAGGCAAAAGAGTATTTTTACACAAGGTTCCCTCTGCTCACCTACTATATAGTACTATACTATAGCAGGGTTGGTAGGGGGAACCTAATGTTGAGACTCTGTTTTCCTCTTCGCATTGCGTGTTGAGTAGCAGTACTCAACGCCGCACTTTAGGTAAATGAAAATGATTCAATCCCCTGAGTTTTACACAAGGTTCCCTCTGCTCACCTACTATATAGTACTATACTATAGCACGGTTGGTAGGGGGAACCTAATGTTGAGACTCTGTTTTCCACTTCGCATTGCGTGTTGAGTAGCAGTACTCAACGCCGCACTTTAGGTAAATGAAAATGATTCAATCCCCTGAGTTTTACACAAGGTTCCCTCTGCTCACCTACTATATAGTACTATACTATAGCACGGTTGGTAGGGGGAACCTAATGTTGAGACTCTGTTTTCCACTTCGCATTGCGTGTTGAGTAGCAGTACTCAACGCCGCACTTTAGGTAAATGAAAATGATTCAATCCCCTGAGTTTTACACAAGGTTCCCTCTGCTTACCTACTATATAGCACTATACTATAGCAGGGTAGGCAAGATAACCTAATGTTGAGACTCTGTTTTCCATTTCGCATTATGTGTTGAGTAGCAGAACTCAACGTCGCTCTTTACGAAAATGAAAATAATTCAATCCCCCGAGTGCGGAACCAACCCACAACCCTTACATTTACAGTCAGACGCTGCCCACTGCGCCACAAACGCCTGAACCAAGTAACTTTTGTTTATCATTTTATTTTAATTCAAGAGTATTAATAATATTTAGTTACACATATCTTAATATCTTATAACAATGTTTTATTATGAATTTCCATCTGCCACATTCGCACGCTCATACAATTTGTAACAATGAGCGCTGTCTGCGCACGCGCACACTTGCATCCTTCTCTCGTTCACAATGACCGTTTTGTCCTGATGCATATTTTTAGACGTGATCTATCATGTTTTCTTTCGACTATAACAATTTCTTTGATTATTTCGAATAGATACTTAATTGAGGTCATCTGATGACTTCTACTGTACCTGCATGATTATAAAGTCCGATTCTCATCCGAGGGCGAGGCAGAGCGGAGAAATGAAAATATTAAATATTTCATGCCCTCGGTGGTAATCGAACCCACAACTTGTTGCGTTTACAGTCAGGTAAGGGGCAGAAGCGTGTGCCCCTGCCCCCCGTCTGAACTGGATAAAAATATTAGGGTGCGAGACATCAAATCAAATTAATCTAAAAAAGCTTTATCAAAATGACTATTACGTTTGCCGATAAGGATATCAGCTAAGATACAAAGTAAATTACATACATTCTTATAGCAAGTGTTGCTTGGGATAGGTTAGTATGAGAGAATCTTACAATAGAGCTTCGATTATCAACAAATAAACAGATGAGACATAAGTTTTTAAATAATCGGACAATATTGATTCAACCGAATATATTGATTTATAGTAATAATGTAAAAGAACTTTTTTGTTTTGTAAAAACTCCTCATGAAAGTTCCATCAAAATCAGCACGGCCATTCTTACGATAAACCCAAGCGCTGAAGCCAAAAATTGTACATACTCGTAGTATTATTAGAGAGAGGACCTTGGAAAATAGAGGCGAGTTTTAACGTTTTTCTCAGGGACGTTCTCAGTCCGCTATCATATTCTTTTATGAGAAATATTCTTATATATATACGCGATTGGACAAAACGATAATGTGAATGTTTTCATTGTTTCTCATGTAAGAATATTTTTGACAGGCTGAGAACCGCTACCGTCACTATAGTGTGAATCGTCCCTTTAATCGGACCTACACTTATGTGACAGGTCCACAATACTACTCCGAACTCCTCTCATGATGCGACGCGATGGGTACCTGGTACCCATGGGTGGGTTGGGTACCCGGTACCATCCTGAATTTTATGGACAAATACTATTCAAGTATTAATATTTAATATATTGCTAGCTTGCTTGCTAGGCTATGTATACTTGTCATACTGAAATCACGATTTTATATTTTTTTCTCAAGTGATTTTTAAGCTACAGTCAAGTTAAATATCGTTGCCAAGTTGGATCGAGTCCAAGACTGTACCAGTACTTTTTACATAATACGTACCTAGTTGAAATGGTATAAAATTCTATATACATATACGGAACGGAGTGTCTTAACACTAGGTACCCTCTGCCTACCCTGCTGTGTGCGGGATACAGCGTGAAGCTGATTTATATAAAGTAAAAGTAAAAAGTAAAAGTAAAATATTCTTTATTGCACACCAAATAATTAATTACAAATATGTTCATAATGATACAAGAAACAGCACAATAGGCGGCCTTATTGCTAAGCCAGCAATCTCTCCCAGGCAACCTTTGGATAGAGGAGAGCATTAATTAAATTAGGAGGGGTGTACTAAATAAATCTGAGTACTAAATAAAATATATAAATGGGCAAATATATACACATATACATACATACATACACATACATACATAAATACATACATACAAACACACCTACATACACATATACATATATAATAAGATTTTGTGGGAACAGTAAACATATTAATTAAATTAAATTTGTCAACTATACTTAAGATTCTCAAAGTGTCAAATAATATTCCTTCAGCCTTTTTTTAAAGGTCATTAAAGTTCGAGATTGCCTTATTTTAACGGGTAAAGAGTTCCACAAGCGAACAGATTTAAAAGAAAAGGAATTTGTGAAGAAGGAAGAAGAGTGGCAAGGGATTTTAAGAGATAATGTGTATTGGGAGCGGAGGGAGAAATTATGTGATTCACATAAAAACTTAAATCGTTCTTTGAGGTATGAAGGGGAAGATGGATTAAACAGAACGTTATACAGAAGACAAAGAACATGAGTATTCCGGCGAAATCGAATAGGGAGCCACTTGAGCTTTTTTCGAAATTCGGAAATATGATCGTATTTGCGGAGTCCAAAGATGAACCTTACGCAGACGTTTTGGAGACGCTCGAGTTTATTTAATTGCTCCTCCTTTAGGTCAAGGTAACAACAATCGGCATAATCAAGAATTGGTAGTAGGAGTGATTGTGCCAGCGCAACTTTAGTAGGGATGGGTAGAAAGTTACGTAATCGACGTAGTGATGCGACAGCTGAAAAAACTTTCCTGCTTACTTCACAGATTTGTGGCTTCCAAGATAGATGTTGGTCGAATATAATTCCTAAATTCTTAACTTTCTCAGTAAAAGGAATTGTTACTCCGTCAAGCAATATATCAGGTAAATCGTTAAATGTGATTTGACAAATAAGCCTTGGACTACCTATTATAATAGCTTGCGTTTTCTTAGGATTTATAATTAAGCCTAATGATTTGCTTCGTGTAGAAATATTAGTGAGTTCTTGAGATAATGCTGTTATAGTATTCGGAAGATTATGCAACGGACATTGACGATAAATTTGAAGATCGTCAGCGTAAAGATGGTAGGGAGAAGCAAGATTGTGACAGAAATAGTTAATAAAGAGAGAAAATAAGAGAGGAGACAACACGCCACCTTGCGGAACACCAGCACGCACCGAGGTCCATTCAGAATAGGAATCCTGAATTCGGATACGTTGCTTGCGACCATACAAGTAAGAGTGAAACCAATCAATCACTTTAGGAGATATGTTAAGAGAATACATAATTGACAATAGAATATCAAAATCTATGGTATTAAAGGCGTTACTAAAATCAAGCAAAATCATTAAGGTAACTTGATGATTATCTATACCTAAACGAATATCATCTGATACGTTAACTAGTGCAGTAGTCGTACTATGACCAGGCCTGAAGCCGGACTGTAAGGAATTAAGTAGGTTATTGCTTACCAGATATTTACTAAATTGCTGGTTTACGAGACGTTCAAGGATTTTTGAAAGGAATGGTAAAATTGAAATAGGCCGGTAATCTGACATGGAGGAAGGATTGCGGTTTTTAGGCAATGGAGTTAATTGGGCCTCTTTCCAAGCTGGAGGAAAGGTACTGGTGTTTATGGAAAGGTTGAAAATTTCCGTAAGAACAGGAATCAGGATGTCAAGGATTGGTATGATCATTTTACGACTAATGCAATCATGGCCAACAGCATCAGAAGTAATCGCCAATATATTCTCTTTAACATCACTTTCGGTGAATTGAGCGAAATTAAAAATAGGATTAGTAGGAGTGGGCAAGGCACGAATTTGATTTTGGGAACTTAGTTTAGTGGTTACATCAATTGTAACAGAAGGGGAGAAATGTTTATTTAATTTGTTCAGATCAATATTACAAGGATTGGTGTATTGCTTTGCCTTCCCAACTCCAAGTGTCTTGAGAAATTTCCAGATTTTTTCTGTGTTGTCTTCTTCAACAACAGATTTATGGATATGGCGTCGTTGACTATCCCTACACACCATGTTACAACGATTCCGAGCCTTAGCATATTTCTCACGGTTACTGTCTGAAGAGTTGTTTTTGTATTTAGCTTTAGCAATAATTTTCTTTTGTTGTAATTTTTTTATATCCTCTGTAAGCCAGGGAGCTGGTAGATGCTTAACACGTACAGGTCTAATAGGTGCATGATTATCGTACAGTTGGATTATAAGTGAATTGAAAGCACACACCTGATGCTCTACAGTACTTTCTTTGTAGACTATGTTCCAATCGATTTTTGTAGCATCTTCTCGCAAACGTTCTAAATCCATACTCGCAAAGTTACGCTGGAGAAGAATTCTTGATTTTGCTTTGGGCGGTTTAACTTTATAAGACAGAAAGATGAGGTCATGATACGAGAATGCAGTGGCATTGCATTGACCATGTATTTCAACATGATCAATGGAAGAGACTAAGATTAAATCTAAAAGAGAAGGAGTACAGTTAGGAAATGAGTGAGTAGAGGATAGAGGCAGAATGTGCATATTAACACTATTCACAACGGCCTTTAACCGATCCGATCGGCTATTATTTCTCAGCAGACATGTGTTAAAATCTCCCATGATAACTGAGTGCTCATATGAAGGACTCAGTTTTTCAAGCAGAACTTCAAGAGATTCGAAATAATCCACAGTAAGTGACGGGCTATAGTACACACCCAGAAGAATTTTTGTATGTGTAAACGACAGTTCAATAAAAAGATGTTCAGGTCTAGCGGCCTCACCTGCATTATAATGAGAGTAGTCGAGAACTGTAAATGGTATATGAGAGCGGAGATAAATTGCAACACCCCCACCAGTGCGCCCTGTGCGATCATTTCGAATCAGATGAAATCCAGGTAACGAATAAGCTATTGATGGCAGACAAGGCTTTAACCATGATTCTGATATTAATATGGCGTGCGCATTAGTATTTTCAAAAGAGGACAGAAGATCAGGATAATGAGCTGGAATACTCTGTGCATTTATGTGAATCACGTTTAGATTTTTTGGAAAAGGAGAAAGATGAAAATTCAGACACTCATTTAAAGAAGGAATGCTTTGATAACTGTTGTTAGATAAATCTTCTGAAACAGAAGAAGAAGAGAGAAAAGGATTTGTATCAGAGGAGGTTTCAGACATTTAAATAACGATAATGAAATCTTATTAATATAGACAAAAAATATATATAGTAACAGGTATATATGTGAAAAAATAAATACTAATAATAATAAATAAATAAATAAATAAAAATACTACAATATACAATGCGATAAAATCTAAATTATAAGTTTGTTATATAATATAAAAGTTGTAATGTACTTATAAGTATATAATAGGTAAGTAATTAATATAAATAAATTTATAAATGTATATAAAATAAAAATTAACAAGTTTCTTTTTCTCAGTTTCTTAACCCACCTGCCAGTTGCCAGAAGAATTATATTAAAATATACAATATATATATACTATACAATAATAACATCAAAAATAATCTGATTAAAAAACGATAACATAATAATTATCTCAAATTTTTAAAGATTCGTACAATTAGTTTGTACAAAAATGAAAGCCCTATAAAAACCAAACTGTTATTTTAGTAACAATGTTATTAATTAGAACATGTGGGTAGTATAAAAAAATATATATAAAAAATAGAAGGTTAGCAATTATACTTAAAATTAGTAGGTAACAGATGTAAACAAATAGTTATTATTTTTTGACAAGTCGTTTCGGACGTGCAGTTGCTATTTTATGTGCAGTTTTATTTACGGGGACTGTGTTTTGTGGTGGTTTGGAGCCAGATAAGCTCTCCAGTTCCGACAAATATTCAATTTTGTGCTTTGCTCCGTCGGGTGTTATTACGTGAATGTTACCGTCTCTTGTCCAGCACTTGGTAACACCGAAGCGCTTTCTTGCCTCAAGAAACGCCGTATGTCGAGGATTTGTGAGGAATTCTGATTGTGTAACACCAGTACCTTTCAATTTGGTTTTGGCAAACCAAACTTTATTCCGCGTAGCAATATCCATAAATTTGACGACAATGGGGCGAAGTTTCTTTGAAGAATGTCCTAGCCGATACGATGACTTTATACTGGAGCTTGAAAAATCGGTTAGGTCTAAACTATCACCTATAACAGTGACTACTTTATCTAAAAGATCTTCTGATTTTTCTTCTGCGACTCCATGGAACAGCAACATTTTCTTCCGTCGACGCATCTCCTGACGATCCATTTCGTGGCTGATAAGTTCCACCTGCCGCTGCAGGGTATTCAGTGCAGAGAGAGTGAAACTCTTAAAGTTATTAAAATCAACCGCCAGAGAAGATGCCGTGATAGGAGACGACGATTTGTGCAACTCGTTCTGGAACTCGTTCATCTTCATGTTGAACATCTCGTTCATAGCAATAAGTGAGTCTTTTATTCCTTCCATATTACACAGTAGTGGTAGTCGAAACTATGACACTCGAAAAAAACAACTATATGTTTCTTTTAAAGGAAAATAACACTAGCTAGTGGGTATTACAACTTAGTGAATCATTTCCTTTTGCAAATTCACTTTAAAAACTGTTATTTCCAAATAAATAAAAGAAAGTATTATAGAATGGAGAAAAAATGATATAGACTTTTTGACCTCCTACGACATCGTATCGACATCGTACGACATCGTATCGTATATGTATATACGATACGATGAAGCGTCTTGAGTTTTGACACTAGATATCCTTTATCCATTCTAACATATATTTTTATAACGTTACAGAAATTTGTTAATATTTAGTTTTTTTTA
This sequence comes from Heliconius melpomene rosina, assembly GCF_056956725.1. Taxonomy (NCBI): domain Eukaryota; kingdom Metazoa; phylum Arthropoda; class Insecta; order Lepidoptera; family Nymphalidae; genus Heliconius; species Heliconius melpomene. The sequence continues at coordinate 6,390,794 of NC_140400.1, forward strand.
AAATAAAAAGATACTCTTACAGGATCATCACTTTGTTTTCTGCCTGTTTCTCTGTCAAGACCAGTGTTCTCAAGATCTATCTTGAGAAAAATATTAAATTGATACTTATACTTCAAGTACAGGAAAATTATACTTCTAAGTCACCGAGTGTACCAACTTTATAATTGTTGGCCAAAACATGAAAGTATACGTAAAGGCAATATAAAACTCTAAAGCTCGTATTTTTTCTTCTCTACCTCAATTGCTTTGAGTTAGACGTTACTTTTTTTCTATACTCCTAGAGACGGTTGACCTGGATATTTGATATTCATTAAATGAGAAAAATGGTGTTGTCAGATGGACAGACAGAGACAGATCGATGGACAACAAAGTGATATTATAAGGGTTCAGCTGTTTTCTTTTGGGGATGCGAAAAGCTATAAATAATTTAAAACACGTAATCTCTCTCTCTCTCGCTCTCTTTAATAAAAAGCCTAATAAATGGAGCTTAATTAAGTACATACTCGTATGTATATTATAAACTAGCTGTAAAAATATGGTCGTTTAAGGAAAACTAGCAGTGTGTCAAGGACATAGGCTTTAATAATTAAATGTAAACTTGTTTACTACGAACTTTATACTGAGAATATGTTATCAGGACTTCAATTTATGAACCAAATATAAAGTTTGTTGCTATAGTTTTAGAAAATATAATCTTTTGTATTTATTTAAAAGCCTTCATTGTAGGACGGTGAGAAAATATAGCTTAATTGGTTAAAACACTTGGATGGATTCAAATTCTGCTACGTTCAAATTTGTATATAGATTTTAATATTTCTTTTTAATTGAAAGTAAATCATACTATTTTAAAAAAATATAGTAAAACTTTAGTTTTATTGTTAAAAATTCAGTACGTTCTTCCTTTTCTTTTAGCTTCATGCTGTAACTCACACATAGCAAGGTAGGCAAAGGGAAACTGGGAACCTAGTGTTAAAACGCTCAGTTCTCGTTTCTAGATTCCAAATAGAAGCCGCCCTTATTAACTCCATACATTTTTATCCTATACTTATTCTTGAAAATTGTAATAAGCTATAAATGTTAGTATTATTAAATTTGCATGTTAGAATTAAATTAATTTATAATACTATGTGTGAGTAAATTCATGATTAGAATTCAGTTAAAATTGAACCGAGTAGATTTCAGCTTGGAGGTCACTCGACTGCATATTCTACATTATGACCTCTAATTTACTGCCGTCGTATAAAATGTAAGTAAAAAAAGCACTAGTTCTAGCTATTACCTTACTAAACTTAAATTGTAATGAGATTAGTCTCTTATATGTATGTATGTTTACGATGAATGTATGTTCTTAGAAGTTAATGATATAAACATTGGAATTACAAATGTAATTAGCAGTATTTTCCTTTTAATAATGTCAACTATAACCACTTTAGCTATAAATATTATATTATAATTATATATTTTTTATAATAATTAAAAATAAAACAGTTGGAAATTTTTAAATCTATTTTCTTTTATTACTTTCGTTATATACCAAAAGGTTGTCTATAAGATATCAGTTGAATTACGGCTTTTTATACATTTTATATACATACTTATATATTTTAATATTTTTCAGATTACATGATTTTTTTGTGATAATAAAAACGAATAGAGAATATTCTTCTCTTCTTCTATTTCTTTAAGAATTGAGGCTTTATATAAACCATTCCCTAGGCATATACAAAATACATAATAACAACAGTATATACAAAATTCTTGGACATATCCCAAGTGTATAGCATCGTATTCAGGTTCGAATCCCTCAAGAGTCGCCCCTGTGGTCAACGACACCCTCTTAAGCATCCTCTCACTTATTAGGGATAGAATACCCTCTTGTCTCCCCTTTACATTATCCCTGTATAGGTCATAAGGGCTTGTAATATGACCAAGTGTTTATCACCATAGATGGAAAAATATACCAGAAAAATGTATGATACTTTTAGAGTATGTTAAGATTTTGTAGAAATAACAATTATCTTATCATTTTTTTATAAACTGAAAAATAATTTGATTGACATAGAGTCTTAGTCATTTTCTAAGAATGAGATAATTAATAATAAAAATTAATAGCAGTAATTCTTTTTGTTTACTGAAGTTACATGTTCAATTTTTTAAATGCCGAGTGGGATTTTATCTAACTATACTGAGCAAACGATTTTATTTAATGTAATCAATCCTCTGAATGGCGCATTAACATTCGAAATATCTCAACTAAACCACGATGAGATTTTTTTCTATAAATCTTGATAATATGACAAAAGTTATAAGAAAAGTTATATAGTGGACTAAATCTAAATATATAAAAGTCCAAACTCAAACAATATACAGCCGAAACTATTGAGAAACATGAAATATGGCGCAATTAATTGGGGAATGTAGGGTACTAAGAGAGGATCTCCCAAAATCCCTAAAAGAATGGGGCGAAAGGGGGATATTTCATTTTCCATTTTAAGACAAACTCGCGGGCTATTAAATATCTTACATAAAGCACCTATTCGCTGTATAATTACATATTTAAATATTATTTTCAATATATTCGTTTAAATTTAACAAAAAACAAGCACAAATAACTCCAATCTGCATACATCGTCATCGTCAACATCATTTGTCAATGAAGGATAACTTCTCGAGTGGTGATGCAATCTTTGTAACTGGATTTCATTCATGCAATTGCAAGGTCTCGAATTGCTCAAATGTTCTTTTAAACTTTTAACTCTTTTTTTCTTTCATTAACTGTATAAGGGTTCTGTTATTTAGTTTCTGTCCCAATTAAAGTATAGAAAATCTTCAAAATGAATGCTCGGTAAGACAATTTTAAATGTACCTACTGAATCTGTACTTATGGGTCTTTATGGCTTAGTGGTAATAGCGCTTATTCTTTATTCGTTTTGTAATATTAATATCCTTATATTTTTTAAAAAATCCTTCAAAGAATTGCATACAATTTATGTAAAGATTTCGTATAATTTGGCTATCCATACCTATATTATAAATTCAAAAGTAACTTTGTCTGTCTGTCTGTCTGTCTGTCTGTCTGTCTGTCTTTTACGCAATTAGGGCCATACCGCTAATTTAATTGTGATAAAATACACATATAGAGATACTTGAGGGTCTCGGGATGAACATAGGATACTTTTTTCTCATATTTGTAATATTATCGATATATACCAATATATTAAGATACTTATTAATTTGACATGCAATTTATTCTGCCATGTTAATAACAACCGTTGCTAAGCAACGATTTGCAAAGATTGTTGTTAGAAAACGTCAACTGAAATGAGTTTGCTTAACGCATCTCTCTATTGAAAACTGAAAATAATTTCATAAATATATTTAATAAATATTCGAATAGTTCAAGCGGGCGTAGCCGCGTTCGGGTCAACTAGTAATATATATAAGTTTAATCAGCCGATGCCGCGTTTGGGTCGCTTGTATTTAATAATTTAAAGTTATTTAAAGTTAAATATTAAAGTTTAATACTCATGAAGACTACCTATTACGCCCACAGCTCGTGCCAACTCGACAGTCGACTACACCTATATTAGGTAATGGCGGCTTTTGTCTCCGAATTTAATCGAATAATCGACAACACACCAAATTGATACTTAAAAGAAAGGATGGAGTCAACACATTTGTATTTTAAAAGTTTATGTTTTTTTTTACAGCTTAAAATTTTTTCCCGCATAACGGGGTAAGCAGAGAGAATCCTGTTTTAAGACACTTCGTTCTCCACTCAATTTCGTGAGTGGAGAACTCAGACATTGAGTGTTTTATTTTAGGGTGTCTTCCGAGGTGTGCTTTCGTTTTTTTAGTAGTCTATTTACTATATAGTGATTTCGGTTTTTGTGGACTATTTTATTCAAAAGAGAAGAAATGGAAATAATCCATTCCTTCTAGTGGGAATAGAACCCACATCCGTCACGTGTACAGTCAAACGTCTGACGGCGTCATGATATACGTTTATATATAAAATATAATTTAAAATATAACTTCTAAATATTATTTTACATAACTAAAAAATGAGCGCTTCGAGGACTTTTTGTCTCTGCGCTCTACAAAGCATGAAGGACATCATCTGCACACCCATCCACTTCCGGCTGTAGTGAGCGTTGTTTAACCTTATTATTAACTAGCGATCCGCTCGCGGCTTCGCCCGTTTATACGTTATTACTATTTGTTTACTAATCGGAATGTTGTGGACTAATTGACTTTATAAAACATACTCGTATCTTATTAGTGGAAACTGTATTTAAAGTGAAAACGTTGCTGAGATAAGCGTGCACAAGCGCACAAATATACAGACAAAAATGTTATAAATATTTCTTAGCGTTCTATTATACTAAATTACGCGCGTATCTCGACATATTTTCCAAAGGGGCTTGGACGTTGGATTGGAACAGATTTGTTTGCGTAAAAGTTTTATTTTCTAATTTTCATATGCAAATTTCCCCGCCCGCTTATTTCTACGAATGGTCGTAATGAACCTGAGACCCGAGTGTCTAACACTAGGTTCTCAGGTTCCCTCTGCCCACCTGTGTGCCGCCTAGTATGTGTGGGATACAGAGTGAAGCTTAAGAAAAATACAAGTATTATTAACACAGTGACAGTTCACTTCACTTCCTACGTCTAAGCCGGAAGTACTTGTCACTACGCTGAATGAAAGTGAATGATTAAACACATACGATTACCTACATAGAGTTGTATGTTATATAGTACTATAGTTATATAAAATATTAGTTAAAAAAAACCTTTTAAAAAAAAAGCTTTCTAGACTTTCTCATGGTGTATTGTTTTTTTTTTACAAATCAAGTCCTTTCATTTGATACATATATTAGGTTTTTAATTTGTTTTTGAGTTTTTAATTTTTCAGGGTAAATTGTGCTTAGTAACATCTCTTTGGTGGGCACACGACTATCTTTGTAGGCACGGACCACTCAGCCTCCCTTATACCTAACGTAACCCTATGTTATTCACACACCGCCCAACTTTCGAGACAGCGTATTGAATGGCGAAACTCAACGCCGCGCTCTGCCTTGTTACCAGAGCGAGGATATGAAAATATTAAACATTTCACTTCCCCTAGGTGGAAATGAACCCACAACCGCCGTGTACCAGCCAGACGCTCCTGACTTTGCGCCACAACAGCCATGGGCGGAAAAGTATATAGGTTCATACATATTAAATGATCGCTGTACAGGAAACAAGATTCATTTAAAGTGTAATAGGTTCTCTACAATCAGCTCGATCTATTCCTTTTGTTAATTCATTTAACTCTGCAAATTCTTAGCAAGATTTGTTATGATTTAGGGTTGAAACCTATATTTTTTATATAGTTTTTGTAATAAAAAATACACTCGACGACATTGTTACGGATATGACTCAAAATCATGAATAGTTACTTTTGCAGTTAGTTTTCTTGTCTAAAAAGGCCGATCTCAAGTCAGATCGACACATCAAGTAGAGTATCTTAAGCTTATGCTTTTAAGAATTATTCTTATACGAAGAATATTAACCCATTAAAATTGCATAAACTGTTGCACTGTGGTGGAATGGGTATCACTCGAGGGATTGAAATATTTAAGATTTTCATTTCCTGGATCTGGTAACGAGGCAAAAGGCGGCGTTGAATACCACCATGGAACACGCGTTACCTCTAACATTTATCGGAAAATAGGGGACGGAGTGTCAATAGGGAACGGAGTTTCTTAACACTAGATTCCCTTTGTCTCATTTACTATGCACGTAAAGCTAAAAAAGGAACAAAAAACATATGTATAACTAGCGGCCCGCCCGCGGCTTCGCGTGAACTACGTTATTATTAATTTCTGTCTCCGTGAATACTTACGTCTTATAAGTGACGTCCATGCAAAATTTGAGACTCCTAGCATTTGTAGTAACGAAGTTTCATACAAACTTTCAACCTCAAAAACAACCCCTTAAGAGTCGAATATTGCAAATTCCCGTCTTAGAGAGCACCTACGTCCTATAAGTAACTCCTATGCACTCCTAAATTTCAGATTCCTAGCACTTGTAGTTTCTGAGATTTCGTGATAAGTGAGTTACCTTTCGATTTTATATATATAGATAAATATTTGTTATAGGTTAGGTATAACCCAACGCACTAAGAAATCATAATAGAGAATAACAATAACAAAATAACCTTGCAAATTGTCTGTAGTGCGTGTCTCTATTAATGACTCCCACTGACATATCGTACCGAGGTGACATAATACTCGCACAATAACTTCCTGTTAGATTTGATCTAGTAAATCTCACTCTTTAGGTCATACTAGTAATGTATAGTATTTTTCTCTATTATTATATAATATCTTTATTATTATACCTATATTAGTATATATATACAGACCAGACGTCCTGTTTTGTTGCCACCGGAACGTACAAATGTCTCGTTTTCCTGGAATGGCATGAAAATTAGGTCGGTCGAAACAAGCTTCTCTGTGATTATCGCAGTATGCTAATTTTCAAAAACCTCTCTCTGAAAATATGAAAACCACCCGATGTCTCGTTTGTCATACAATGTCTCGTTATGAGTCGGCCAAAGAAGGGTCACGTTACCAATATTTGTTACTGACATTCTCAGATATCAACGCACAACCTAAACATTTGAGCTTAAAAACCAAATTTTTAAAGAGGAACATTCAATTAAAATCGATTTTCAGTACTACAGTACTTTTTTATGATGAAAATGCATGCACACGAAACCTTTACCACTAACTATTAATATATTAACTTATTCTATAATTGTCTGTCCTTTCATGACACATAGATGTCATATTCAATATCTAAACGAGTTTAGCAAAATCGACTCTTATTTCCAACAAGAACACTTTACAATATAATTGTGTATGGATATTTTTAAATGTCCATTACTCATTTATTTTTCTCATTGCTTTGCTTAGAGTAAGTCACCGTCAGTGCGGCGCCAGGCCAACTTTAATAGGTATTTATGTCAGGTTAAAGTAATTAAATGTATTTTAATGATAGTCATCGGTTGAACTTAACACTAGGTTCCCGGTGCATAAACTGCTACAAGCGGGGTAGAGCGTGAATTTTAAAATAAAGGAATATAGGAATAAGAAAAGTAAGAACAAAAATTAGTTAATTGTGTGTTGCCGAAATTAAATGATTTTCTATTATACAAAAACTTATATAATATCAAAATGAAAATGAAAACAATTGAGGAAATTTATGTTATAATATAATTATTATTTGTATAAAGATTCTACTGATAATTAAAATCACTAAATATATAATATATAGTTGGAGACTTCTAAACTACACCGCGTTTTACAAGCAATAAAAAAAATTATACACAATTAATTTGTAACCGTCTTGGAGCTGGAGTTCAGGGGCACAAGCGAGCGATTGTAAACGCAACGATTGTGGATTCGATTCTTGGGGGAATGAAACATTTTTCATAACGCAGCGTTGAGTTCCGCCGTTCAACTTAATGTAAACACTTACTTAATCTTAAATCTGAACGTTTTAATTTAGTGTTAACACTAGTTTCCCTATCCAATCTGCCTACCCTTCAATCTGCAGGATACATAGTGAAGCCAAAATAAAATTGAATCCACACTATCCACGCATACAACCTTACCACTGTACTATTATAGCTCAAAATTAAAAAAATATATTTCAAAAGAAATCAATTAAAATTCATGTCCACATTTATTTCTGATCACGTAATAATTGTTGTAATCGTAAATTGTCGAGTTTCTTGCGTTGACCGAGTAAGTGCAAGCTTCTATATAAGTCTGTACAGCTCTAGAGTATGTGCAGGAGAAATTACGATTCTTAAAAACGTTACAATATAAGGAAAACGATTAAACAATTTGGTTTTTTTGCTCCTTTTTTTGCAGTATTTACAACATAGTCTTGTAATTAAGATTTTTTGGGATATTCTTCTTAATAACAATTACCCAATTAATTTGTTTAAGGCCGTCAAGGTGCACCACAGCGTCTTGTAAACACTACGGTTTCAGGTTCAATTCCCAGTTTCGTCACTCAACACGTATAGATTGTAAAAATGTGGAATGGAGTGTCTTAACACTATCTTTTATATGCGGAATACAAAGTGAAGCTAAAAAACACTATCGACACAGATATAATATGAACTTTGACCATTAACTTTAATTGAGAAGTAAAAGAAGTATGAGACAAGTAAATATGATCGTAAATTATAACTTTTTAATGATGTCATCGCCATACATTTTAAAATTTTCTCTTTAACAATCAGTTTGCATCATTATATCGACGTCACAAAAAGAAACTTTTGAAATAATTTAAGTTTAAAAACGAAGGAGTGTTCATACATTTAGAATTAATTTGCTAACTCTTTATTACGAGTATAATGATTAAAAATAGATTTTTTCTTTCCTAAGTGTAGAATAACACCAAAAATTTGGAAAATACTTAAATACATAATTTAACGCCGTCATGTCACAACGTCTGATTGGAGAGATGATATGGGTGATAATTCAGTTCCTTGCTCTGGTAAAAAGACAGAACGCTGCGTTAACTTCCGCTGCTCATCACGCAATGTCTTGAAAATTGTGCATGCAGAATACAGCTATATAAAAAATATTTTAATTTATCATCTCTCGAAACTGCAATAAAAATATGCAACCGACATTAAAGTGAATGTATTTCAGTTATATATTAAAAGACGTTTATTGACGCCCACACAATTTTTAAATCATGATTATTTTATTAATTCAATGCAATAAATTTTATTTTATAGCATACTTTAGGTAAATTTAAGTTAAGTAGGTATACGGTTATTACGTTTCAAAAATCAACATTTCTCAAAGCACTATATAGTTGTGGGTTCTATTCCCACTCGGGGAAATGAAATATTAAATATTTTCATTTCCTCTATCTGGTAACGAGCCAAACCGCGGCGTTAAATTCCGCCACTCAACATACAAAGCCTCGATTCGGCGGAAAGTAGAGAACCGAGGTGTATTAAAGGGGAACGGAGTGTCTTAACACTAGTTTCTTAGGTTCCCACTGCCTATGCTGCTATATAAGGGACACAGCATGAAGCTAAAAAAACAAAAGCATAGTTGACAGAGAGAACCTAGTAAGTATTCTCTACCCATTTTCTTTGGGTTTCTTTGGGTTCTTTTCTGAGATTAGAACCTACATTCATCACAATCGATAGCCACTTGAAAGCTTAACTTTTATTTTTATATAATTTCTTACAAATATTCCTTGTAAGTGTATAATTGTATATACGTAGATATACTGCAGTGTACAGTGTAGGCATCTCGCGACATCTCCATAACAGCGTGTCCTAGATCCGAGAAGATTTCATGTCCTTACTCGGAGAACCAGCTATCGGTCCTTATGTAACGGTCGTTTAAATTTATGTTTAAATTTGTACTGGTTTTTAGGGTTAAGCTGCATTTTTTTTTGGTAAAAATTAAATATATTATTCATACTAGACTAAAAATATATTTATTTATTATATTATGGAAGGAGTACTAAATAACGGTGGCAGGAAGATCTCATAGATAAATTTATGAGTTTAAAATAACTTTCGTGCAAGAAACAAAATTGACGTTTATTTGTTGCATAAATAGGTCTTACTTAATCTTGCCACAGAAACAACCAGACGCCATATTGTCAAAATGAAGAAATAAAAATCGATATATGTTAAGTATCATGGAATAGGTACCTATACAAAAAATATATTTAGGCTTTTCCCGTGATATTTCATTTTAAAATGTGTGAATGCGAAAACCCACTACTGTTATATAAGTTGTGCTATAAGTAAAAAAACTTTTAGCTAGTCGGTATTATTATACAATGAAGTGAAAATTCACTGAAAATTCAAATTACTTTGAATTTTGAATTCACTCAATCTTTAAAGTAAATTATGGCAACACAATTGATTTTTAGTGGAAATTTATTTCCTTTGAAAATTGGTTTTAAAATTGGCTTTGGATTTTCCCAAACTAAATTCCAATTTGGCAAATAGGTAGGTACTACTACTAGTGCAAACAGCGAAAAATTGAAACGTCCGCGTCGCAGTCCTGTCGCATTGCGGAAGTACTCGCTACATGCAGGAAACGAACTGCCTTGTTATCGTCCTGGATGAAAAAAAATGTATAATATATACTTCCACTTTCTAGGCAGGGAGAGAGAACCTAGTGTTAAGGCACTCCGATCTCCGGAGGACTTTGGCTAGTTAGAGCGGGAAAACAAAAATAACTACTTTAACCGAGTGGGGATCCAACCCAGTAATCAGAATATCATAGACCATTCTTAGAATAAGCGGCAAATAAACGACTGGATATATTGGACTGGATAAGGACTTTATTTTATTATGCTTATTTAAAAAAAATAAACGTCACTGAAAATATATTTTACATTAGATATAGTTACGTTTCAAAATTGTATTTTTTTATTTACGTCAGCATAAGTACTTACTTATTTGTTTTATTAGAATTAAGCTTAAGCTTAGATTTTAACGTAAATCCAAATAAGAATGCTAGAGATATATATTTCGGAAGCCATATTGTTAGCCGCGTTATTGATTTCCCGAATACGCCCGTCGCGACTCTCAGGGGTGACTCATACAGCCTACAGGATGACTATACTGGTAGCATTTGCAGGACTTTTTCATATTCGTTTTTTAGAAAACGTATAAAAATTTGAACCTAGCAGGATTTCAACCCTCACCTATTGGAAACCGTCCAGGCTCTCTAACCGCTAAGCCATATATTCTCAGAAATGAAATCTCTTATTTATGTTAAATTGTCTTATTTATGTCGGTATAACAATTTTGACGTTACTTGATTAGAAGGGACGGCTTAGTGGAAAGCTCAAAAGGCTTTGACGATTTGCAAAAGGCGCAGGTTTAAAACTCACTATGTTCAAATTTTTCTACGTGTTCTAAAAAATATTTTTCTATAAATGAAGATGATGTAGATGAAGTGATTAAAAGACGGCAAAAATAATCGGGGAACTAAAACGAAATGGGGAACGGAGTGTCTTAGCACTAGGTTCCCTCAGTATCGGTGAAGGTACAACTTTTAAAAGATTTCAAAGGAGGTTCCTTCCATGGTCACCCTAAAGGTGACGTCACGTCCCCACCCCTCGTAAATTCGTATAACGAGACTGAAATCGTTTACAAAATTACGAAATATTCGATACATTTTTGTAAGTAGCTAAGTACACGACGAATATAAATGTTTATGTATTTGGTACTTTTTTATTGGTTGTCAGGTTTTTATTGCCAAGTGGTTGCGGTAGTGAGAAAGCTTTTTTAAGAAAAGTTACTTTTATTGGCAACTAAAACTCATCTTCCTGTTCTTACTCACTCACATATTTTCCAGTGGCAGAACTCAACGCCGTGTTTAATAAAAAATAAATTATAATAAATTTCCAGGTGCTCTAACAACCAATAAAAAATATATTTATAATGAATATATAATATTTAATATTAACAAAAAAATAAATGCACAACAAGAAACCTAAATAAGGCCACATTCATTGATAATCCTTGAGCCTTTCCTCGATGACTTCACGTCGAACCCGCACCTACGCTAGTACTGACTCACGCCGTCTAACGCCTACTGCTACACTACTTATGCAAGTGTACTGTGTAACCATTGTTCAATTGTGATTAAAAAATATATTTCCTGAATTTTTATTTTTAATATTATGTAACTGGCCTTGTTAAAAATTTATATAAGATCGAGAGTGAAAAAAAGGGACTCGTCATATCTTTTATTTACGAAGAAAACAAAGAGTAAAATTAATATTGTTTTATGTGTTTAAGAACTAATTACTGCATATTTTAATAGATATCTAAGCTGTAGATTTTTTTTTTCTGTAGAGACATGTTGTTTAGGAAATGTGTTGATGATAAATGATTCTACTTTTATATTAAAAGACCGCGTATATATAGGGTGACAGAATCGAAATGAGTTTTTAAATATATCAAATATTTGTAAATTATAGTTTTTATAGCTTTAAATGTATATTATTAACATTGGAAAATGGCAGATACCTTTATTTCATCTGTCTAATGTTAGAAAAAGCTTTAGAACCTTAAGAAAAATAAACTTATTTCCACAATATCTATATTTAATATAAATAATACTTCAATTATAACAAGTTGTTTTCAAATAACAGTTATAAAATTCACATTAATGAAATAGGCCTTGTATCGATTACAATAAGAATTGGACAATCGCCTATCGCGACTTATTACGTGTAGGTGTTACTTGCTTGCAGAGTACTTTTGCTTAGAAACTATTAGATTAACTATAACAAAAGAAATAAATAACTAACTTATTGTTTTCGAGGCCATAGTGATGGTTGTGGGTTCTATGTCCATTAGAGAAAATAAATCATATTAATTTCTCCAGTCAAAAGAGAAAGCGGGACCTTCAGTTCCTTTACTCTGTTTTTCCTCTCTACTCTTTGCGAAAAAAAGGTGAGACTACAAAAAAATAATATAGTATATCTGATTTAAAAAAATATAAAACGATAATCCGGTTAAAACCAATTTCGGCTTAAGAAGCAGTTGAAAGTTTCACAACTCTGCTACTTTCATATAAATAAATATTCATTAATTTTTAATTTATTAAGGTTGCATTTGCATTATAGAATTACACATATTTAGCCAGTTACACGTAAAAAGTGCATGTGCACCATAAACTTTGATAGACCGTCTCTTTTTCTTACTCTTTTTTTTAATTAACTTAATAGTGTGTGAAAACTAGAGTTTAATTCCCTGAACGGAACCTATGCCTATGCATAAGGGCTACGAGTTTCCATGGGCGTATCTAAAGATATTTTTCGGCACTTGGACTTTAGCTCGGCTCATACATGTTCGTATAAATATATTTTTTTTATTTTTTTCGCGATAATTTTATTGTTAGTAAAATTTATAGGTTGGCCACCAGATTATTCTGAGGGGGCATAGACAACGAACCCACAACTGTCGCGTTACAATCACACCCACCATCCAAAATATTAATATTTTACTAATATAAATTGTATTTGTAATAAATGTACCATAATTACCTGTTAATTAATAGTATTTGAACACTATGTTATCTTTTATGAAAGTTCCTTAATATTTTAATTCACAACGTTATATAAAATCTAACAAGAATTAAACTCAAAACCAACACACAGATACCATACCAACTTTCCTAAAACGGCATTATATTCTTTTATTACCATTAATAAATCATGTTTCTACCCACCCCCTACACTGTAGAGAGCGTGCTGCGTGGGCATACAGCCTATTGCCATACCAATTTCCACAAGGTCTCACTTTCAAATCCAAAAATACTCTCTATTCCAACAGAAAAGAGACGAAAATGCTTTAAACTTTCGTCTAAACAACATTCAACGCTATAAAAGCTAAGACGTATGAGCATTTGTCTTCATTTACGCCTCAATAGTACCTATGGAGCCCCAGATCTGTATTTTAGATAAAATCATTTACTTGTTAAGATAATCGATTGTTATGATGCTATCGTGAATTGGGACCCGAATTGGATTGTGGCCACTGACAATAAATGCGACGGCTGTGGCCTGTGGGTTCGATTCCCACTTGGGGGATTGAATTATTTACATTTCCTCGCTTTGGTAAGCAAGATGAAGCGATAGCTATAATAAAGTCATAATCATAAACTAAAGAGTTTGTTTGTTGTTTGGTTGAACTATCACAACTACTTACAGTTCGTTTGTGTCATGTGTCATACACAACTCTTACTTATTTTTATTTTACAACGGAGGCAAAGCAGCAGGTTCATGAACTAGTGTAAATTTCTATGAGTAGGTACCTTAAAATAAGTACTAAATAGACAGCGCAGTATTTTTTGATATTCATTGGAGGGAATCATTTATTTTAATTTTCCTGCCCAATCCTTTCTATTTATCCTATCTATTTTTCACACAATATCTTTGAGATAGAGAAGTCAAAGTTAAGAAACGATTATGATTATGTTCAGAGAGTATTTACTACTTTTTCGCCTCAAATGCCATAACTAATACATAAATGTATAGAGGCCGTAGTGGCGTGGGGGGCAAGAGTTATTGTAAACGCGACAGTCGTGGGTTCGTTTTCTGCTCGGGGGAATGAAATATTTAATATTTTCACGCTCATGACAAGGCAAAGACAACGCTGCCGAACACGCAACGCCTCGAGAATTCTACGGAAAGTCTAAACATTAAATTAAAATTCCCCTGCCTATCCTGCTAGTTGCGGGATACAGCGTGAAGCTAAAAATAACAAAATTCGAACATCGAATGCGATGATTTATTTGCTCAATAATAACAGCGTATTATAACATCCACCCACCTACACGCCGCAAGTTAGACTACAAACACCATATATAGGCAGACGAGTTAGCTCTGCACGATGTTTATTTAGAACTGTTTGACTAAGACTTCTAGACTTTAGAGTGTGTACTAATAATACCTATATATTAGATAGCACAATTATGTAGACACGTGGCGTGGTAAACGTAATTGTTATGGGGTTCGAATCCCTGTGGGAAATTTTCTACCCCTTACGTTTGTCTCAGCCATCTGAATGTAATATATTTTATTTTGTTTAGCTTGATGCTGTATCTTGCATGTAACATGGTAGGCTGAGGGGACATAGTGTTAAGGCACTCTGTTCCTCGTTAATATACTTCTGTTCCCCAGTTTTCGTCGAATTTTTGAGATATTGAGTGTTGAGTAGCGGAATTCAACTCCACGCTTTGTCTTGTTACTAGAGCGATGAATTGAAAATAATACATATTTCGTACCTCGAGTGGGAACCGAACCCCCAATCGTCATGTTTACAGTCACAATATGATACAACATATGAACCTAAAAATCCCACTTTTGAGAGTTTTTCCTTTATATTGTAACTTCCTAATCTTGCTAAATCTGAAACACTGTCCATTTTCAAAAAAAAAAAGCAAAAAAAATTAATTCCAAAAATACAACCCTAATAATCCCTAAGTCCTCACTAAATACTGCATAACGACTAGCATAGCAACTTGAGAGCGTATCACAAAATCGATAACACCGCAACTGGGTCTAGAATCTATCTCATTATCTGGGCTACTCGCGGTTGCCATGGCAACGCAGCTTCCCCGGCGCCCATCTCTCTCGCTCGTATACAATTATTGGTACTCGCCACGCCTACAGTACCTAGGTATATGGTATACTCGTATATCGAGGCTGGTTACACTGTGTGTTGATCTACGGTTAAAGATATTTGATCTACGGTTTATAATACGTATGGGTTAATAGATTAGAATGTTATTTACATGTTTAGGATTTAAACCACACCCACATCGATGACAAATATATTATATATATGATGTATGTAATTATACAAAGCAAATATGAAAACCGCAGACAAAAATGAAAATACAGATAATTAATATAAACATAAAATCAAAGTACAAAACCGCAATTGTACAATAAGACATCACTAGTATTCAAAAGGTTACTTTGTATATTGCAGTTATGCATTTAAACATTTTTCTCCCTATAGTATGGGAAAAAAAAACTATATTCACCTTGCTCAGACTCAAGCTCAGCTCAGACTCACTTGATATTTAAGATCTGCCTGTAGTGTTCGAGTTCCACTCTCTACCTCACTAAATTCAAAATGATCCTATATCCTATAATTAAATTTAAATAAAAATAAAATTTATGTTAGTTAATAATCCAATATAAGCTAATAAATAATTTCTTAAATTGTACTGTGTTTTTACTCGCTAATTGTCATTCATGCACTTCCACTGGTTGACTAGAAGAGATCTCTTTAGAGATAAGTCCACCTTTAATATTTTTTTATGTCTTTGTTTCTTTTATATTTTAGTACAATGAGGAATATTATATACTATAAACTTAGTTTTCAGTTTATTGCTGGCAGATATAAGTATAAAAGATTAAACTTCGCTTAAAGATACGGTGAGCCCGCCCAACTTGATTCCAGACTATTGATCTCCGGAGCGTCGACCGCCCAGACCTAGCTAGACCCAGCCACTGCGGCGCTTACAACCAAATATATATTTTTA
This sequence comes from Heliconius melpomene rosina, assembly GCF_056956725.1. Taxonomy (NCBI): domain Eukaryota; kingdom Metazoa; phylum Arthropoda; class Insecta; order Lepidoptera; family Nymphalidae; genus Heliconius; species Heliconius melpomene. The sequence goes on from NC_140400.1 coordinate 6,406,915, forward strand.
ACTTGCTGCTACTGAAATTTCATTTATGTAATTATAAAGAAAATTGTTAATTTCTACAGCTCTTCTATTACTCAAACTGAGTTAGTAGGTTTTGATAATGTTACCTACAAATAATATATGTTACTCTGTCTTACAATATCTATGGGTTTTAATAGTTTCACTTTGTAACATATACTTACATGAACACTTCGTTCCCCACTGTGGGGTACGATGCATTGGGGTCCCACGCACTGCTCCATTGCGTGTTGAGTGTCAGACGCGGAACTAAACGCCGCGCTGTTGTTACCAAAGCAAAATGAAGAAATGTAAATCAATCATTCCACCAAATGCGAATCGAACCCACAATCGTCGTGTTTACAATCCCACATTGTGCCACTGGACCCCAATGGCCTCTAGAAAATGTCGAGGTAAAAAATCAAGAGGCCAAGCTAAGAGATTACAGTCTAAGCCCACCATTCATTATATATATTATATACCCACTAGAAATGTCTGAGTTAGAGCGCTCGTTGTAAAAGAACGTCGAGCATGAAAATTCAAGTAGTTTCGTCAAAGGCATTTTAAATTAGACTGCCGATGCAAATTATGGAACTGCCTTTCATGCCCAACCTTTTTATAATATACCTAGTAGGTACCTACTCGTATTATAAACTAAAAGTTTTAAAGCTTTAGGCTTTTAAGTTGAGTTATGTATGGCAGTTGGCAGAGTCCTGCCCGAATTCTAAGGATGTTGAGTGGCTGCCTTCTGCCTGGCAAGTGTCTAGCCAGGAAAATGATGCAGATTGCTCCACGATGGCCTTTAAAAAAAAACAACATATAAAACCACAATTGAAAAATAATATATCTTTAGAATTCATAAGGTGTCTTTGTATATTGCAATTGTGCATTTAGAAACTGTTTTTATTTCCTATTGAATATATAGAAAAAAAACTAGTATGCCATGGATTCACTATACGGGTATAAAGCGTGATACTGAGAAACGAAATAAAGAATGTTAAAACGTATAAACTAAATTAAAAATTACAAATGTTCCTCATAAAATAAGAAATACCTTGCATTCAATGATAATCACACAAAGCTACCACGGCTATCCAATTAAATTTTCTGAAAGGTTTGCAAACTGAAAACATTATGAGTCCTATTTTAGCAAACTCTGCAAGCCTTGCGCTAACGAGCTGTAGACATCCTAGAAGGTAGAGGCCTCACTGAAACTGTTTTGACATAATATATTAACACTAAGATAGCTTCACGCTGTATCCCGTTTATGGCAGGGAGGCACAGGGAACCTAGTCTTAGGAAAATCCCCTTTACGATTCACTGTCGAATTTTAGAGACATTTCGTGTTGACTTGGAGTAGGTACTCAACGCCGCACTTTTTTTTGTTATCAAAGGGTTTAGTAGGGTTAGGGTTTAGTTATATATTTTTTATATCATATTACATATTGTATTATGTATAAAATATATTTACACTATTGTACCAGTATCTGTGTCTACGCGGTTGTTGTAGATTCGAATCCCATAAAGAAAAAAAGTGTCAAGACGTTGGATTTCGATATTAAACTAGCGGAATATAGTTTTAGATAAGTATAGCTTTACTGCGTGGCAGGAGGCTTATTATGCATAATAAAATGTACTTAGTGGTTTTAACATCACCCCAGTGAGAAGGAATGAGAAAATCACCATTTTATTTGCTGCAGTAATTTTATTAAAAATTTAGTAGCGTCTGACTGAAAACGCAACGTTTGTGGGTTTGATTCCCATTTGGTGGAATGATTGTTGACAAGGTCTGGTAACAAGACAACTGTAACAGGGTAGACAAAGGGAACGCAGTGTTAAAACATTTCGTTTCCTACTTTCAACCGCTGTCTAGTTACTGGATTATATAAACAATCCTTTACATACATCAAATAGAATTTCTCATATGTCAAAATATTTTAATAAAATATGCAATATAATTTGAACATATAATGATTTAAGTACCTATGTACAATTTAAACATAATATGTTTTTAAATTCCAATGAAATATTCAATTTCAATTTTTCTTAGAAGCAGCACTATAAATAATAACAACTTAAATGATAAAACTACATTACTAATGCACTTAATGTATTTAAAACTGCATCGCATTTATTAACACCCACGTTGGAAGTGCCACTTGAGCAATAAACTGAAGAATTAAAGGAAAAATGGGGATAACTAGCTTTCACCAGCGGCTTTGTCCGCGTAGTCAAACAAAATAACTAAGAATTGTGTAGTGTATGACATTTGGTACTCTCTAGGTGTCCGAGGTGACTCTGACCGCAGGTACAGTGGGTTACATCGAAACGGTGAATGAGAAGCCCTTCTCGATAAAGAGGCTATCCCAACAAAAAAATTAAATGTTTTTTTTTAATTTAGACCAATTATAGTTAGTTGGTTTATGTGATTAGCACGTTGAACGAAACGAACTATTCAGCGTTAAGATTAGTATAGAAATTTAGAATAGTAGGTACAGTTCTCTCTGCCTCTTTCTTTAATGTTAAAATGTGGTCTTCATTTTCCGCCTCATTGTTTAATATCGCGTAACTCAGCCCCGCGCTTTATCTTAAAGAGAAATGAATACTGTCTTTATAAGAATTCCATAAATGCTATCAGCATTGCTGATGCTGCTATTTCGAAGCTTACACTCTATGGTTACAAACAGTAACGGCAAAAGAACAAAATCAATTACACAATTAACGTATGACATACAGACATCCGCAATAATTTAGATTGACAATTTAGTATTGTTTTCACGCAATGGCGCGTGGCGCCGGAGCAGAAAATGGTTTTTTTATTTATATTTCGTCATACAATCCTCATAAATCCTCATAAATAGGTAGTTCCTGAATTTTGATGGTCGTGACGCAGTAGGACAGAATTGATCTGTGGACGCTTTGGTTGTAGATTCGACCCCTCACTCGTTAGTTTCTCCCCAGAGGTTCCCTTTCTCTGCCTACCCTGCTATTTGACGTATACAGCGTGAAGCTGAAAAATAATATCAAACATTTTATACAGAATTGTTAATGTCCATATAATACATTATCAATACCGCATTTAAATAGGTACCTTTACCTTATATGCGGTATAAATGACCTCCGCCCTCCCACATATGAAGAAAAAGAAAAGGATTTATATTTTTTGCAAGGGCGGTCGTGGCGCAGACACAAGCTACTGTAAACGCAACGGTTGCGGTTCGATTCCCATAGTTCGGTGAAATGAAATATTCAATATTTTCATTTACTCGCTCTGGTAACGAGACAAAGCGCGCGTATTGAGTTCCTCCACTCAACGCCTCAAAAATTCGGTGGAAAATGAGAAAAGGAAGTGTTTTAAAGGGTATCGTGTGGCTTACACTAGGTTCCGGGTTCCCTCTATCGAAAAAACAATTAAATAAGCGTGATTTCTACCAATTTGTAAAAGTTCTACCTCGTAATATGCTTTATATTGCTAATCTTTCTTTTTCTTATGTAACGATATGGCAATATCGCATGTCATGATTGATTGTAACGTAATAACGCCAAAGTCAGGGCACAGTTACTGTTTATGCGCAATAGTTGTGGGTTCGATTTTGACCCGAAACGTTACAAGAACATAAAAAAATATATATTAAAATTAGCGGACGCTGTGTTTAATGTATCATCAGAATTATAATGGAATATAATAGTGTAATCTGTACATGGACGGTACCTATATGAGAAAGGATTGGGGAATGTGCCCAACAAGACAAAGTTCACAACGACAATTTTTTACAGATTTACAATTATTGAATAGTAATCTAACAAATTATGACAAACACCAAATAATGTAAAATTATCAAGTGGCAATCTCTTTCTTATTCTCTTATTTTGTACTCGGGAGAAATATAAAGATGATATAGATAGATCAACAACTAACTTCAGTGTGACCACAACTTGTCGACCATACTGTACCAGTGAACTATCACATTGTTTTATCCTAAAAGGGTCATTCCTCACCACTCTAACAAGAATAAAACAAAAAGTCAATTTAAAAATATTTATTAGGGCAGTTGTGCCTACGCGTCGGCAATAGTAACTTCAACTTCTACACCTGGTTCAATATTGATTGAGGTGATCTGCTTCACAATCTCTGAAGGAGAATGAAGGTCAATCACTCTCTTGTGGATCCTCATCTGGAACCTGTCCCAGGTCTTGGAACCTTCACCACAAGGTGTCTTGCGGGTGGTAATGCGAAGAATCTTGGTTGGCATGCGGACTGGCCCCTGTAATAAAAATGATAAATTTAAATTAAAATATTCAAATAGACTAATACTGAATGAAAACGTGAAAGAAATATGGTACTACTACCAGCTTACCACTTTATAATAGGAAATTATGTATTTAAATAAATATTTTAAAAAATTATGCCATTATGACACAGTAAGATTGTTAACTTATTTCCCCAAATGGGTATTGAGTTCTACTAGTACAATGTTGAGTTGTAACATTTCACAGAGAGTATCTGGACACCAGGTACTTTCTGCCTATACATCTATGTGTAGATAAGTATATGTACATATAAAGATACCAAGATTAAGGAAAAATAAAAGTTGTTTATACTATAATTCCTATTGCATACTTAAACAACATTATTAAAATATTTTTACTATAATGTACAATAAATTTTTAACTTGTTGCTTCCCTATGAGCAGAGTATAGTACATGTAACTATACTCTGCACTTTGAAAAGCCTTGATTTAGCGCTTCTTTAGTGAACACACCAATACAGAACATGATATGTCTTCATCTTAGCGCTAAATGAATAAAATCATTCATATTTTTAAAATTTGTTTAATATGAATCTTAACCTAATACAATGACCTAATTATAACAATATTACATTTTGAAGGTTAAGTTAACATAATCTGCTATCTGCTAGGTTAAAGCTATAAAAAAATATTGTAGAATTTGAACTTATAAGATGCTGAAGAAGAAAATCTAATACATTTTTTTCACTCTCATATTAGTTACTTATCACTGATTATTTTGGTTTACATCTCACAATTAAAATGATTAATAGTTTACTTAGGTACTGATCAAAATACATTAAATAATTATAGCAATATTACCTTTACACGCAACTTTTGTTTCTTAGCACCATTGATCAAATCAGCGCAGACCTTTTCCAATGAACGTACATTGCGGGATGTCAATGTGATACGGATACGGTGGATGGGTGAGACCTCAGCCTGGGGCTTCTCGATATCCTTGCCTGACACGACGGCGGCTGCCTAGAATCATTAATTTAATATGCATTAACAAAAAGGCAATGGGTTTTTTTTGCTGTAGGGTAAAGCCAGAGAGAAGTAAGCGCCAGGCGCTACGGACTTTGTATATCTCTATCCTTCCTGCCCTCCCAATAGTCATTACACGTCGACCAAGATACTGTATGATTTCAGACTCATGTTGTCTCCCTTTACCTCTTTTACCAGCCACTCTTTTGCAAAGACTTATGAAGAAATTGTGAGTGACAAAAACAGACAATTAGTTTAAGCGCGAACATACACGTGGTAACATAACCTCTAAATACTATAAGTTTAGTTACAAGTATTATTAACATAAGTTAATGAAAACTAAATTTTAATGTTTAATACAATTTATAAAGCCATATTTACCATGTTTATGCGATTTCCCGGTCGAGATAAACAACTTTTCAATTAAAAATTGTTCAGCGCTGAACCAGAGATCAGTTCAACACAAATGTCAAATGAAAAGAGAAAAAGAAATATGGTGCCTTTGACAATGCTGTCAAAAACACAGATAAGAATAACAATTGAAAATTTATTCGTTTAGAAACTTTAGAATCTTAAACTTGTAACAGAAGTCTACTCAAATAAAAACCATAAACAAAGAATAAGAACTTTACAATTTGTTATTTATTTTTTTACTCATCGTTTGTGATTTTTGATATCATCATCAGATATATTTTAAAATGTAAAGTAATCTAGAATATCTACGTAGATATTGAGGAAACAATGAGAAATAATAAAAGAAACAACTTGGAAATGAGTTCATTGTCAAATCTTATTGTGACTAATAAGAATTTGTAAGTAAACACATATATATATTATAAAGCCTTTATTTTTAGTTTATTCTGTTTGTGGTCATACAAAATTAAAGATACAGAAACGTAAGTATAGCAATATTATAAAGCTAACAAGATAATTTAAATAATACATAACAAAACTAAATGGTGAGAATACAAGTTATGACTGGATAAGCCTAAATCTAGATAATATAAACCAAATCATATTTAAAATAACCTTATAAATAATTATTATGTATACAATAAATAAATACCAAAATTATACAATGAATTAAATTGTACAATCATTAATTAGTAAAATAATAGATTATGGAATGGAATAATATTAGGTGACGTTTTCGTATTTGTAGGTTTTATTTAGCATACCAATTAAACATTGTTAATCATAAGGTTTTTCACTTGCTTGTCGAATTTTCTGTAAAGGAAATATATTATTTATTAAGAACTTAAATAAAAAAATATGCATAGATGCAGGTGCGGAGAATTTTGTGTTTAGATTTTAGTGATAAACGTAGTATACGTTTATCACTCAGCTTTCGTTTCGACGTTTCGAGACATTGCATTTTAATTTCGTATCAGAATGAAGAGATTCAAATAATTCTTTCTCAGAGTTTGAATCGGCCTCATTTATATACGAAAATACTTACAAAGAAACAATCTGATCACCGGGCAGATGGAATGGATTACAAATTGCATCAGCATATAAGGCGTGGAGCCTGCGTAATGCAGTTCTAACTTCTGCATCTCTTATGTTACTTCCACTGGGTGAAGAAGAGCTTGTTACCAGTACCAATTTTATTCTAGTATTGGTAACATATCCATAGCTAAAAAATAATGAGTTGATGAGATTTATAAAGTATTTGTTTATATACTAAGTTTTCATTGAGGATAGAAATCGTAAAGAAGTTGGGTAGTTATAAGAGTGTTTGCACACAAAAATATAGCTTTTTTTGGCCTCAGATAATGTGAATCATATTTTATATGGAATTAAAATTAGCCACCACCACGCATCGTCTATCGCTAATTCGCAACACGACAAAAAAAGAAAAGTGAAATATTATGTCACTAAATTCTTTCTGATAAATGAAATAACTTTACATCTTATGAGTGTCCGTAGAGTAAAGAAGTCCAAGGTACAGATCACGTAAATCAGTCCTTGATGTATTTCCAGCAGAGTTGGCATTGTTAGGGTTAGTACTCGCCAATCGTTCTTCCAAAGCGTCTAGCGCTGTGTGAACTAGCCATTGTCGAGACAGTTCATTGTCGGTGTTACTGTCGTTGCCGATACCACCTATATATAGTGGTGCATTCTGAAATATCATCATTTTTAACATTAAAGATTGGAGATGGATGGACTGGGACAAATTATTTTGACTTCGTGCTTTTCGGATAATACACTTTTAGTTGTGAGTTTATCTTCTGCTTTAAAATAGTCTTTTTTTAAAAGGTTAGATGTGTGTGCATTGTCTAAGATGTGCATTATAGTAAGATAAGAGTTCATATACATTATTAACACGTTGTAAGATTAAACTTGTGCATATTCATCAAATAAATATGTTGCAGTGTATTTTTCATATAGTTTTTAGAATCTAAATTTAAGATACTTAACTTAGCTTCAAAGTGTACAATTGTCCAAATGATGTTATGAGATATTTGTATAGAATGTGAATATGTAACACAACATAAGTAATATTTACAATTTTCTTTAAATATATCTATATTTGAATGAAAACATGAAATATATAATACTAAAAAAACTAATTTTATAACATAGGCAACATATACGAGCTCGTATATAAATTACTTGTCTCTGGTATATTATGACAACAAACTTTGACGTAAATAATTACAACAATAGCTTTGCCAGTATACAAAGAAATTATCTTGCAGGCCAAACGTGTTGTTTTTATTTGTTTACTTGATGACAAAATACAAATAAAATGCGCAATTAAGTGTTTTAACAAAAGAAAACTGATTTATACTTACATCTTTGCCGATAACAGCGACACAAACAGCCATTGTGGGCGAAAATCGAAGAGGAAGTGAATCAAACGTCAAGTCACTGTCTGGGCCAAAAATAAAACGCGGGTTTATTTAAATAAATTTATTTTGTTTTGATACAATCTTCTGTTCATAGTATCTTACATGTGTATATGTGTTTCCCGACTTAGCTCGTATAAACATAGCTATTTATATTTTTTGTGTTAGGGCAAATTAACCGGCAAAATTCTGTTCGCGTTACTATATCGTTTGATGATCATGGCGGAGCGGCAGGAAGCTGCCGATGTTATATACGAAACGGATGAAAAAGGCCAGCAGGTGGTTGTGAAATCACTGCAATCGCTGTCGCGGGCCTATTTACGTTTCACAAACAAAACATCACGACCGATTGATGTTTGGTGGCGGGACTTCCATGGCGCTAAAAGACATTATGTTCGACTAGAAGCTGCCACATTTTACGATATAAACTCCTTTATAACTCATCCTTGGGAATTCACTGATGTCGCAACAAAAGAGCGTTATGTTATTAATAATAAGCATATATTTAGACCGCCGGCGAATATAGGTGGTATGATGTATAGAACGAACTGGAACATTACGGTTGGGGTTAGAAGTCTACGTCAGACTGCTCTATTGAAACTAGCTGTCCACATAAATCACCCTCAGAAGGTTGATTCACTCGGATTACCTAAGGTGCTTTGCGAAGAGTTGAAGAACTTGGTGTCTACCATCCACAACCCGCCTGCTGATCCGCCAGTGCGGCGTGATTGACGCCAAATAATATTCACCATTGTGGTAATGATCATATTTCTCTACCTAACGTGGTGTTACTTCCACTACCTTGTCACTAAGGTATTTATAAAATTGTTTAAATAACCTAGCTTTTAAGATATTATATGAACATTAATGCAGCTATAATACAATTGATTTAGATAAATCTCTAATATACTGTTCTTTAATGATAGCAAAATATTTGTTTTTAGTCTTTGTTACTAATCTATGGGTTCAAACCCACTATACATTTGTTGTTTGACATGTTTTCTATCAACATATTTTGCTATCCTAAGTGAGAAATAACACTATAAAAATGTTAACAATTTAGTCTAAAACTACTTTTTTCTATCTATATCAATGTCTTATAGCTACATAATATATGTATATAAAAAATGCATTTATATTATTCTTAAACTGTGATATTTATTTGGCACAATTAGATATTTGCAGACATTATTTGATTTGATTGTTTTCTCTCTCTTAATTTTAACTTTATATTGTTTATTTAAAAATTTTAATAATTTTATAGAGTATTTTAAAAAGCACTTACTTTTGACTGGATTTAATAATGAAAAATGACTTTTGTAATTATAAAAAAATCAATTGTAAAATAGTAATGTCTTTCTAAAACTCATATAATGTGAAAATTCTTATGATATTGACAAATGTAAAATAGATATTATAAACTATACAAAGTATGCCACTATAATAAAAGTTACTGTAAATACAATACTAAAAATTACAAGTAAAGCCTATTCAGGAGTATTTGAAAGATAGAAATGTAAAGAATTAATATCAATTGAATCTCACACGAGATAAATACCAATGTTTCACTGTCATCTCTTCTATTGGCTCTTCTCAGCAAAACTGCATTCTGAACTAATATCAAAACTGCTTAACGATTCAAAAGTACTTGCTGAAATCTATTTAAATAAATAATATTAATTCTAAATTTACATTTGCCATCTATATAGCTTATGATATATCAATTAAAATACTAAACTTTTCTATATTAATAATTATATTGATTATTGATGAATAAGTTACATTTTCAAGCTTCCAGATGAATGTAAATTAAGTCAAGAAAAAAAATGTTGGGTATCACCACCAGTCCACCACCGATCAATATCTTATGACAATTTTTTTTTCTGGAAAATAAGGAATGGATAGTATAGCATAGCAGTAACAAGTATAGCAGTATTCTATATTCACTGCAAATTTGCATATCTAGTTTTTTATCTTTATTTTTTTAGTATTAAGAGTAATGACATATGGTAAATATATATATTTTATTTTTTGGAAAAATATTCTTGAGATTTTCTAAAGCTAAGCAAAATATGACGCTGCCAGATAACAATTTTTAGTACCTCTGTATGTAATTGGAGTTTATATAATAATATGAATTAATCTGTCCAACTGTTAAATAATACACCATATTTCAATATATCTAAAAATACTAATCTCAAAGCCTAATTAAATAAATAATCTTTAATATTTTTATTATAATTTTTTCTATTCTATGTGTTACATAAAAGTACTTTGAACTATTTTATATAGTTATTTATCTCTTATCAATGTTCTATTTAAACAAATGTTGCTCAATGTATCTTGATGAAATTTGTTAGTTATTATTATATTTACTTGAGATTATAAATAATGTTGCTAACTGTTTTGAAAACTTTTGAAAAAAAAAACATTTTTTTATATATTTTACTGACTATTTTGATTACTTGATTGTCAAAATATATTTATTAATTTTAGTTGTTACTTTAAAGTTGTTAATATAAAAAAGAAATCATCACTGAAATCTCAATAATATAATTAATTATTTTTTTATGAATTAACAGCAAAAATAAAATTGTGTATAGGTACTTATATAACAGATTTTGAATATATATGTGTATTATATGAACATGCTATGAAATTAGCCATTTACAAAATAAATTGTTTTCAAAAATTTACTAAGATTAAAGTACTAAGATTTTCTTGTAATTAAGTCTTTATTTTTCTATAAAATTACTAACCATTTTTTTTATTGTTTCAATATAAATATAAAATGGTATATAGATATTTATAAATATATATTTTGATTATTTATATTTTATGTAAATATATACAAGTAGTTGAATCACATATTATGCTAGTGATGTGCCTAAGTGTATAACCCCATGTTAGTTGCATAATTATTATTTCATACTTTATATGAATCATAAAATTGTTCTTTCTATTTCTAGAATTTAAAATGTTATTCTGTTATCCACTTTATGAAATGGAGCGGCTGGCGTCGTAGCAGCGGCACAACGTTTGGTACTCAGCTATGCTGAATACAGTAAAAAAATATAAAAAAAAATAATGTTTCTCATTTCACTGGACTATAGTAGGTCTTGCATGAATATTCTATGACTGAAATAACAAAGCTCAATTCTTCATATAAGTAGAAACAATGGAAACTAAAACAATTTCAGAGTTTGATCAACTGGGATATTGAACCCAGAAACATCACATGTAAACGCCTACTGGCTCTGATGGTGTTATTAAGCTGCAGTGTTATAACAAAAGTATATAACTTCTCATCTTATTATATAGATGTAAGTAATTGTATAATGAAATTTTAGTATTTATGTTTAAACACCACTGTAGCGTACAGATTCAAGTGTTTTGAATGATTTTGAGGGTAATTAGTAAATCGAAGTTTCTAACTCAACCTGCACTGAAAATCTACCAAATCTGTATATGTAGTGGAGTTAATACATAAATGCCGAAATTTTATATATTATTAAGAATGTAAGTGTGTAAGACTGTTAGCAGGTATGGAGCTCCTCGAGCTTGTATCGTCCGCCTGCTGTGAAATGGAGTGGCTTCTGTATAACTTTGCATATGGATGAATGTTATATTTAAATATTATATATATTATATTATATAAGAGATTGAAATATTTATTGTGTAAATATAAATATATATTTTATTGTTATTGTATTTTGAATGTGGTATTAAGGAAACATGTGAAATGAGTAAATACAGTACAATGAATTGTAATTATTTTTTTATCTTTGAAATGAAAAAACTTGGAAAACACAAATTTAACGTAGTGGGATTTCAACCTGCGCCTCTTGGAAACCGCCCAAGCTCTATGACCACTAAGGAGAAAAGTTTTGGTAGTGCTGAAAAGATTTTATTGTACTGAATATATCAATGTAAGTATGGAAGGATTGTGTTATGTGGGCGGTTTTGTGTATATCATAATTATTAATATCAATATTATAAAGGGTCATGTGTAAAGTGAGAACAACAAATGCTTATAAGAGATTAATGTCTATTCTATAAATATCTACTTTAATGTAAATTGCGCCCTCACCTATTCCTACAACGCTTGTTTGGTACAACAATGACGTAATTGTATGTTTTTTTTAAATAAAAATAAATAAAAAGTTCATAATTGTCGCATTATTCCTTTTTTCTGACTGACTCGTGGTGTTTAGTGTAATTCGAATCATTGTTATTTATATTTGTTTATAAATAAGATTTTTTTGTGTATATAATTTTGATAGCCGCTCTCAGAAATATTCTTTAACGAAAAATTTTGTTAGTCTATTTAATATTTCTGATTGTCGTTGTTAGTTATGGGACGGTATAAATCCACAACCACCTTTATACGTCTATTTTATATAGATATATTGTAAGTTGAATGTCTTAAGATTTATTTTATATAGTTTTTTTTATTTTAAGGTGTATTCTGGTAACTCCAAAAATCGAAATTTGTATTTTTTTCATGTTTTGGCAACAATACTGTTGCATTTGGTACGTAAGGGTAATTATTTGAAATACCCAATCTTTGGAGTTACCCCGAATGCACTATATTTAGTTATATTATATGTGCCATGGTCTCATTGTTATGTCTGTAAGAACCATTTTTATGTATCGATGTACATGATTATAATAATAAATGGTTTTTTTAATTTATACTACTGTTTTATTTTAGTTTATCTAAGGAAGGTTTTGGTTTGAACTGTAAACGCGGCGATTGTGGTTTAGATCCCCATTCGGGAGAAGGAATTATGATTTATAAATATTTTAATTTTTTCTTCGCTCTGGTAACAAGGCAAAGCGCGGCTTTGTTCCCAATGCCTCTAAAATTCGGCGGAAAACGAAGAACGGAGCACGTTAACAGTAGATACCCTCTGCCTTCCCTCCTACATGCGGGACACACCGTGAACGGAAAACAAAATATTTTTAAAATCTAAGGAGTGATCACGCTTCTATTATGCGGTTACCTTCTATTTTTCGGTAGCCCTTTTTACCTACAACAGAAGGAAAACTAAATTTAAGACACTCCTGTCCCCTCGAACTGAGCAAATCGAAAAGAACTCAACTCGTGGCGGTATTTAACGCCGCGCTTCACCTACTTTAGCCAGAAAGTAGTTAATTATAATCATTCTTTCGAGTGAGGATAGAATCAGATTAGTTGTTACTAAGATTTTTTATTTATTTTTTTGTACCCAGGAAATTTGGGTAACCAGAACGTGTAGAAATATAAGAAGCAAACGCTGAATATATTTATTTATGATTTATGCCTGTTAATTATTACTTTATATTCATAGAGATAAAGTAATTGCCTTCGTCGTTTGGTCGAAGGTCCATTTAAATAAACAATAAGACGATGTACTAATGGATAATTTGATAGGAAATAATAAATATTGTTACTTAAGATTTTTGATTTGATTCGTTTCGGCGTTCAGTTCCGCCACTTAACACGGAATTCCTCGACAATTCGGCGGAAAATGGAAAACGGAAGCTCCTTAATGGTAACGGAGCATCTTAAAACAACGTTTCTATGTCCCATCTGCCTACCCTGCTGTCCGGAGTAGGTACAGCTTGAAGTTTTGGCCTCGATCCCACTTTGATGGGATTCAGATGCATGAAAAGCATTATGCAAGTTGATGCAAGCAAACTTACCTATAATTTGAAAAATATCAAAATTATAAAAACACCCAATTAAAGGAAGAAAGAATACAAGAAGTAACGAAAAAATATTTATTATCATATCATAGAAAAGTCAATTGTCCCTCTGTTTGTGTATGTGAGACACAATGGCAACCGCTCCTCCCGGTATGAACCTCATGAAGTTGTCCGCTGTAAGAGGCCCCAGTGCGTAGACTCCCTCTACCCTCCTCGCCTCATGAGAATCCCCGTACACTGCCAGAGGATTCCCCCTACCATCTACTGCTTTCCCCATTTCTACCCCCCATCCGACGCCATCGCCCTCAAAACCTCCAAATTCTCCCATAATGCACTCTTTCTCATTACCATTAATCTCATAGTTCAAGTATTTAGATTTACATATCTGTATACTTTGTTCTAGAACATTCTTTATGTAATGCCAATGGTTCTTAATGAAACACTGTTTTTGATCTTCCTCCTGTTTTTTTATACATTTAATGCATTGTGTGTTCGTTGTTATGTCTAAGTTTGTGTGTATGTCTAAATTTGTGTCTAAATTCGATTGAAGGAAAAATAAATCAGGTTTTGAACCTATTAGGACTGCTATTAATGACACTGTTACTTCTACTGTCTGGTTACTTCTGAGATTGAGGAGTTTGACTTTTTTGGGAGTGAGTAGGTCATCGTTGCGGTGTGTAGGGGTGTTTTGCGGGGCGGGGGTGATGTCTAGTACCGCGTGTTCCGGATAGGGGGTGTAATTTTGATGGTCTCCAGAAGGCCCATCTAGCATCATTTTGTATACCTGTGGATAGAAAAATATTTTTTTTTATTATTTATTATTAAGTACTAATTTTGTAAGTATTATATAAAATGTTGTGCAAATATTTGTTCGTTTTATAAAAATGTGTTGATTTTACATTAACTCAGCCTTCTCTGCTAAATGAAAGAAAGCAGATTAATTTTAAAAGCATCATACCTGACAATACTCAGGATATGTAACAGGCGACAATTTGGCCAAAGAATCTGCAGCAGCACGATGCACGTGGACTACATTCAGCCCAACTCCCCTCGCTAGTCTCACTGCATCAGCTGCAGATACTCCGGAGCCTACTACCATCACCGTACTTGCTCCACCTTCTTCCTCATTTCCCATCTCCTTAATTCCAATTAACCCGTTCCCAATTTCCCCATTTCTAACTACTCCGTTCCCAATCATCCCGTTCTCCAGCGTCCATTTCCCCAACACGTGAATTCCTCTCTCGGTAACCAACAAATCTCGCGCCAACATATTATTGTTCAACATAGGGGACTGTAGTTTCAACATATTAGGTCTGTCCCCAACACCTATGGCTAAGACAAGTCGTTTACAAACATAATGTGTAGTATGTCCAGTGACGTCACGCGCGTGTATGAGGAATGTGGGATTTGTGGGTTTTGTGTGGGGATTGCAAGTACGGCATGGCGGCATACGGGTTACGTGAGTCACTGTGACCCCATTGCGGAAGTATTTCTGTAATGGAAAAAAGAGGTAGTTTCATATTTTTTTCACATATTAAAAATCTTATCTTACACTTAGGAAAGAAATATTTAGTTTTAGAATATGTGAACGTAGCGGGATTTGAACGACGTACATTCGCATCGATGATCGATCGTTATTCATTGTCACGCAGTGGATAGCTGATTGTCATGATATTATAGAGCTTTCATGATAAGCGTATCTAGAGATATTTTTCAGAGGTAGGCAGTAAACTTGATTGTGGGTTAAGGCCTATGTCCAGCAGTGGACGAGGACAGGCTGATGATGATGATGATGATGAAGCAAATAAAAATATAAAATATTTCGCTTAACGCGACAGCTCAAAACATTGTACGTCTCGAGTTGTCGAAAGTCTTGACAATATAGTGTCTACCATACTAAAAATAAAAAATAATAATAAAAAAAAATATAATAAACTAAAAGCACTCATAATAAACTAAATTACCTGCAATTTGCAAGCATGCACATATCGCCTGCAATACGCCGCTACCGCCCTCGCCGGTACCCGCCCTCGAATACCCACTCCCCCTCCCATTCCCACTCCCACGTGTGGGGGGAGAGCAAGCCAAGTTCCGGGGGACAGAGACCGCACTGCCCCCGGGAACGTATGCCAGGCCCCGCCCGGGGGTCCTTTGCCAAGGACTATGTGGTCAATCTGGTCATCAATAATAAATGGTTAATTCAATTGTACAGCACTGTCGACGCACAACTCATCGAGAGCACAGAAGTTTGGATAAACTAAAAAAGTAATTGCACATGTAATTATAGGATATTTTCTTGGTTTTGATTACTTTCTTTTAGAGTGAACAAGGTGAAATAGTTCAGAAAATGTAACTTCAGAGCGACTACGGCTTATCATACTGTACTGTATAATTATTCAATGTATAAATAAAAAAATCGAAAGGAATAGGACAATGGTTTCTTGATACTAGGTACTTTCTGTCCAATCGCTATGCGTGATGCTATAAAGTCAATTTAAAGTTATTATTATTTAAAATGTATAATATAAATAAAAAAATTGTGTATGTGGTAAACCTCCGTGATGTCTAAGTTATTTTGGTCCTTCGAGCCAGACAAAACCAAGTATAATATTATATTTTTCTTTATAATTACGAGTAAATGTAACTAGTAATTAATTACATAAGAAGAAGAAGATACAAAAATAATATTTATTTAGGTTAAATAAAAAAGTATATATTAAATACCTGTTTATCAATATCATATCGCCATTCTATTAACGATTCAGCATCAATCCCTATATCTGCGCACGGTCTAAGTAATGTGTCCACCTGGAAAGAATAATAATAATGATTAAGATTTTTGTTTTAAGTTCTTGCCATCTTATGTTTTTCATAATAAAAATAAAAATGTAATTTAGTAAGAAATAGCCAACCATTGATAAATCTTATTCTTCTCCATATAAGCATTTTTTATTGAACTCTCTATTATTTTACTTCTTATTAATATCTATTATAAATGTGAAAGTTTTTGTGGATGGATGTTTGTTCCATTTTCACGTTTTTCAAAAGTACTGAACGGTTTATACATCTATATAGCCTATACATCAGAGTGACATGTAGGCTACAATTTATGTGAAGATTTTGTATAATTTGGCTATAAAATAACTTTCGCTATAAATTAAGCTATCTGTAGCGCGGAAATAGAACCTATTATTAAGCGTGTTCAGTCAGGTGCCAATTACAAATTTACTGGAATTTTATTAAAAAAATACAATAAAAATCTAACGGTAACTTACATTAATAAATTTTATTTGTTTCATTAGATTCAAGTTCAAGAACAATAATATCGATGTATCGTATAACAATGAGGCTATTATGCGTATCGAATATTTTACATACAATGGGACATGTTATTTAAAAGTATTAATAACATTTTTGCCATAAACCACTGTAATACAGTAGATTAGTCGATTCTGTCTTGGGCTTGATGAAGTGGGCTTGATGTTTACTCATATATATTTTTATTTATTTATTTTTTAATCCAAGGTTTTAAAGACAAAACGTTCAGTATCGCTACTCAACACGTAATTGAGAAATTGGGTGTAAAGTTAAGAAAGGAGACTAGAAACTCAATAGAAATGTTTATAAAAAAACTATTTTGATAAATGTTAAGGGAGGTGCCATAGTTCAATCAATTATTGGGGACAGTAAGGGAAAAGAGAATTCCCTTTCCCCTTGTATCTTCCTTCCCGACAGCAAGTAATCATTTACACTTTTATGTACAGATATACAAAAATATGTATATTTATATACAGATATAGTTCTGACGCACTTATACCAGTTATTTAAATGCTTCCTCATAAATCATTGAAGAGAAACGGGTTCCACGCATTATGATTCTGTAACATCTTTTTTGCTCACATTGAATTTTGAACTTGCACAGAGTGCAAATGATTGGTAAATTATATTAATATATGAATTATTATATTAATATTTACGTTACGTTCCTTTGTTATAAAGTATATTTGAAAGTTATTAGCATTATTATTATTACTCACTGATAAAAAAGGTGTATTTCTAAAATATATTAACATTGGTTACGAGTTCTAGCACTTGCCTAGGAAATGAATGGAAAAAAATGGATTAAAAGAGAAAAAAAAATATGTATAGGTATATAGATAAATAATCAATAATGAAAACTATAATGAGAAAAAAAAATGCGCGTGATAAGCTTGTATTGTAAAGACCTATGTATCTGACCTTTACACGATTCGTACCCGGATTTGAAAAAGTGTTATGGAAATTAAACCCATGACATTGTTATTTCATAAGACATACATAAAAATACATGCACTGGTATCGCTATGAATAATGTGTGAAATCAAAAACATCTAAGTATACACTTAATACAATAAAACTAATAAAGGATTCCAGAATTTCCTACGAAAATAGCCCGCAGGTGCAAGCGAAGCTGCGAGCTGCGATTCGTTTATATATAAAAATAGCTTGTAGTTACCTAACACAATATTACTCTAGGTTGGGCATTGAACCCACAACCTGGGGTCATTAACCACAAAGTCAACATGATATTTACCTATATATCAAAATGTAGTTTAAATACATTCTATCTTTTTTATTTTCAAAACTGCAAAGTTTTCAAAAAAAAATTTTGCCAAGTGCAAGAGACTCGCTCATGAGGGTTCCGTACCGTTATCTATAACGAGCAAAAAATCATGGATACCATATGGGAATCTCCTTATATATATTTTATTTTGTTTTTTTAGTATTTTTTGTTATAGCGGTAACATCTATGAAAAACATCATCTATGAAAATTTTGACTGCCTAACAGTGACGGTTCATGAGAGATGGTTGATGAGATACGGCCTGGTGACGGATGAACAGATAAAGGACAGGACGGCGGAGTTTTAGAAAGAGGGCCCGTTTTATCCTTTAGGTACGGGACCCTAAAAAATGGAACAAATGTTGCGAATCGCGATATAAATCAAAATTTAAATCGCGATAAAAACATGCTGCAAGACGATGTATTGCGTAATCAAAAAATAAAACATTGGCGGCGACGTGACGATAATATTAACAGATATAGCTATGTATAATTTGCATAAGTACTAAGTATATTATGTCGAGCACCAACCGGTGATTGATCTTTATAGTTACTTAATATATCACTTAGTATTTAAAATACAATTATACTTAAATTCTTTATTTTTACCTGTAAATTACAATATTATATTATATCTTTATAGTCCCTCTAAATGTAATATATAGTCGAGAATTTAGTGGCAATTTATTCCGTTTCGTTACTTAAATCATTATGAGGTTCCATGTACAAACATAGAATTTGAAGTTTGTGCCTTTTGGATCCTATTCAGATTGTCAATAACCGTATATAATATTCACAAATAAAATCACAAAACGACTAAATTTAGATATATATATTCATTTAAAGTTATTATCCGAAAAGCATCGCTGCTTAAAAGTTATTTCAAAGAATGGAATTGGCGCGGAAAGAAAATATTTTCCCATTTATTTTATAACGACTTAAAAAATCATAATATAGAAATATAACAAGCTAATAATTATCCTTAGTGTAGGTAGAATTTAAAAAAATATAAAGACGCTTAGATACAGATAAAAAAAACAGTATCTCAATACTCTTAATTAAATAATTTAATTAATTATATTTATCTGTTTATACGCGGAAATAGTACAAAAATAAAATAATAAAAAAAAACAATAGATTACAGTATTTAGTGTTAATGATCGACTGTGAGAGGTCAACTTTACGGTTAGTAACAAAATATTTCTTTGTATACGATTAGATACGCTATACCAAAGTTTTATTAAATAATTTCGACCTGTTGTTATCTGTATTTTTAAGGAGGTATCATTAAAAATATTTTTGCTGTCTTCATTAATTATCTGTTTCGGGGAAAGTTTGAACTTTATTATCTCCACGCGCTTGCCGCATTTTTGCAGCGAAGGCAAAGATAATCTATACCTACTACAATAACAGTAAAAAAATTGTGTCTGTACGTATAATTAATAAATATTTGCGAAAAAAAAAGTATGGAGATTTTAAATAACTAATAAAAGAAATAATAATTTGAACTCGCAACTATACCGTTTAATGTTTAAACGATACAAATATATATTGTTAAAATACTTACTAATAACGGCACTGGGTTCTGGCTTCTCCCTTCTAGCCCTTCGGCCAACTCCATGAGATCAACTTCCAATAAATTTTGTCCAGCTGGTAAATTTTGTAATCTGTAAAGTTTTAATGACAAATTAAGGCATTTTTTTGCTTCACGCTGTACGTCGCAAACAGCAGGGTAGGCAGAGGGGACCTAGTGTTAAGAAACTTCGTAATCTATTATCCGCCGAATTCTGGAGAGGCATTGCGTGATTTGCTTCAACACTAGAGCGAAGAAATGAAAATATTAAATATTTAATTTCCTCGAATGGGAATTGAATCCACAACCTGTCACTTTTACAGTCGCATGTTTGTGCCACTGCGCCACGACTGGTCTCGATAAAATGTTGTGGCTCGAAAGACGACGTTCAAATTTAAAATATTGGCATTGACTCAGTCTGGTTAAATATAGTGCGGGGTTGAACACCGTCACCTAGCTCACGTAACTTAAAGCACAGAGCATTAAACAGAATGACTTGTTACTTATAACTGGTTCCTCTTGACTAAATTACATAAATCATAAAAAGATGCGTCAGTAACAAAATAAATAAACCACATGTCTGTTCTGCATAAACGAAGAGCTAAGCAACATAATAAAATTAAACTTTTTCCTCATACAATTTGAGTGCATAAAAAGTCTAATTTTGAAAGTCATGTTTATATAAAATCCTAATTTACATACACTCGTACACTTACAACGAATTCTGAGAAGGATTTATTTTCCTTTTAAAATTCGTAATATATTACCTACTGAGTAGACAGACGTCTGGTTACATTTCAGACGTCGTGATTAGATTTCTTATCTAGTTTTTCCTTATCTTTAACGTGTTCACTGTTTATTATAAGGTAAATAAATGTTTTTCATTCAACTTATTGGACTGTTGGACTTATTTACATTCCAAAGCGCGGCGTTGAGTTACGCCAGTCAACACGCAATGTATCAGAAATTGGGTGATGCACGGGGAACGGAGTGTCTTAACGTTAGGTTCCCTCTGCCTACCCTGCTATATGCGGAATACAGCGTGATACTTAAAATTTACATATTATATCTTCCTTGCATAGTAATTGCAAGAGGATATTGAAATACGCAGTATTTTTTAAAATAACGACACGTGTTTCAGACATTTTTAATTAATTTAGAACTTAATCATCCCACCCTAATACTTCTTCACTTTTAGAGTTTAATACAAAAGGAAACCATTACACAACCAGATGGCGATTATTGTAGATTTTTTTTTAATATTTCAAGTAATAAATTACAAATTTATTGATTCCAATTTTTTTTATCTGTCAGACCACAGACTAACTAGCATTCAAATATACAAAACTATCAGTACTGTATATTTTTCATTATTATTATTTTTCTTTTTAGCTTAAAAAGCTTTAGCCTTAAAAATATTAATATATTTAACACATTACAACTTACCTAGCTTTAAGCATTTCGTCAATGGGCAGAGAGTCTGGTATATCTTTTAAGTAGGGTATATTTCCCGCCAGCATGAACGATGTAACCATTCCGCTAGGGCCATTGCCTGTAACAGGTTCAATAAAAATTGCGTTGTTACAATGAAAAGCCATTTCGTAACAAGACAAAGCGCGACGTTGAACTCCGCTACGCAACACGGAACGTCTCGAAAATTTTGCCAAAAGTCGGGAGCGGGGTGCCTTAATACTAAACCTGTGCCTATCCTGCTATATGCGGGATACACTGTGATACTAAAAAAAGCAACACTTTTCGTAATGCAATAATAATAAACAAGATGTTAAATGTATGCAAATAATAAACTATTCTTTTAATGCTATTGCCATTAGTATTGCAATATATTATTTTAAATTAAAAAACGTGAAACCTATAAAATACTTAATAGGTAATTAGAAATACATTACATTGTAACAATGAACTATTAAATTATGTCTGTGCCATCATAGCCCAGTAGAAATGTGCTTGATTGAGCGTGCTATTTGTGGGTTCGATATTGACTTAGGGTAATATTTATGTTATAACTATTGATTTTTTCATATAGGAACTATTTTAATTTTAATTAGGACATAATATATCTAAGAAGCCAAAAAAATATGCATTCCTTGAGTAGGAATGGAATCCACAACCATCGTGTTAACAGTCAGCCGCTGTCCAGCTGAAGTATGGAAAACCTCATACATACTCATAATATAAAAGAATATATAAAATATATGAATATAACAATAACTTTTAGTACAATAGGGTACCTAAAATCTAATTGTCTATTGAAAACTTTATATTAACCTTTGTAAGAACTCTTTTCACATTTTCTGTCACATAAAAAATAATTTAAGATTGTATTCTAAACAATAAAAAATATTTTATTACATATATTTTATATATAAATTTCACTCTCTTATGTAATAACATGTTATGTTATTACATATAATCTGTGGAAACAATAATTTTCGTCCTCACTGTAATAAATTGAACAACTAAACAAAATACGTACTCTTTTTAGCCCTCATATTATCTCTTCATTCGATAACAACATAACTTAACCCATGAACACTATTACGGAACGAACGGAAGTATCTTAATGGAAACGGAGTATCTTACCACTAAGTTCCCAGGTCCATTCTTCATGCATAACCCCAAATATACCAAGGTACGTAGACGCAACCTAGTGTAAAACATTCAGCTGTCCACCCGAATTCGACACAATACGTGTTGAGTGACGAAACTTAACGCAGCAGTTTATCTTGTAAGAATGAGAAAATGAAACTAATTCATTTCCCCTTAGAGTGTATCGAACCCACACCCATTGCGTTTACAGACAGACGCTGTACTACTATATAATCTAAAATACAAAAATATATGGAAAATCTTACCAACTATAACAACTTCTTTGTATATTACGTCATCAGGTAGCATATGCCTGCATATCTTCGATCCGTCTCTCATTTTGAAAGTTATTATAATTACAATAAATAAATAAATATGCGAGTATTAAATAAGAATTGCTATATTAAATGCGTTTCTATATAAATATATATCACATGCAGTTTAAAGTCGTACAGACTGCTTAGGTTATAAGGTGCTAGGTGGTTTTTTTAAGTCTTCTAAATTTCTTGTGTTTTTAGTGTTTTTCTGTGTTTTCTAATAAATCTGAAACAATATAAAAATATTTTAATTAATTATTATTGAAAAGTAAAATATGCAATCTAATCTAATTCTCTATATAAATATAGCATATATTTTAGGGTGCAGGCTTCATTTTAACCTGGTCGGTCCCCTTTAAGTAAGTCGGTACTCTTTGTCTAACTATACCGGGATATAACTTACAAATATTTGCATAACTCAGAACTGAACCTACAATTACATAGTTCATAAAATATACCCATAATGGTACCTCACGGTATCTATTTGAACGAAGTATCTACTTGTCGTTCGTACTTTTCTTAATGCGCTTATCAGTTAGTCGGTTGATTAAAGCTTATTTGTTAATAGATATCGAAGATTTGTAGTATTATGATTTTTAGATTAGGAGGCCGATCGGTTTTGCTAATGCAAATAACATAATATATTTCTTAAAATTGTTTCAATTAATTTATAGAAATCTTATTTTTCAACGTCACGTTGTCCAGCATAGGAGGCCACCCAGAGCGAGAAAATGAAAATAATTTATTTCTCACAGTCGGAATAGAACCTATAACCCACATCTATAGCCAGAGAATTGAGTAATTTAACAAACCAAAAACACATTAAAAAAATGATATAATCATAAAAGTCCAGTCATGGTGCAAGGACACAAACATGGGTGCTTTAAGCGCTACAGATTGATGCCCACTCGGAGAAATAAAATATTTAACATTTTAATTTTTTCGCAAGATTCCGAGACTCAACTGCCTACACTTCTTACAGCGTGACGCTAAAAAAATATTATAATCTATATATATAAAAGGACTTGTCCTCACTGACTGAGGTAAGACGCACGCACAGCCGTAATCGCTGATGGTGAAAACGTGACATTTGGACAGATGCTTACTTTCGTAATCTGGACATCCACTTAAAGGAGATTTAGAAAAATTTTAACCCTAAAGGCACCCATTTTATTTCACCAAATAAGGGTTGAAAGTTTGTATGAAAAAAATTTAAATAGGCACCGATTTTTATAAAATTGAAAATTCAGACTCTTAAAGATATTTAATTGAACACGTGTTTCACGGTTTTTTAGAATTTACCCCCTAAGGCTGTAAATAAGGGGTTGAAAGTTTGTTGGGAAAAATCTTTAAATCGCCACTGATTTTTATAAGATTTGAAATTTAGACTCTTAAAATATTTCATTGAGCACATGTTTCGTGGTTTATTAGAATTCACCACTAAGGGTGCAAATAAGCATGCGAAGCTGCGCGCGTCCGCTAGTTAATTATAATTAACAAATTACTGGTAAAAACAATGGTACATAAACCAAAACATTATTTAATTTGAATCTTTTAATACAATTATAATTATACTAGCAGCACCTTGCTCTACTAAATATTAATTGCATATTTTCACGCATCTCCACCATTTTGATGGGCAAAAAGAACTTGAAGATCTTTTCCTGTTCATTTAATACCCAAAATAATAATAACGCCGTTTAGTTCAACCACAATGTCTCGAAGATTGGAGGGCGCGTGGGAAACGGAGTGTCTTAACTCTAGGTTTTCTCTGCCTACCCTGTTATATGCGGAATACAGTTATTATAAGTATATATTTACTTTCACATGGAATAAAAACGATAGTGTCTGCTACAAAATGGTTGTGGCTTGTGGTCGATTGATAAATAAGACATGTCAAATGATAAGTAAAATATGTTACATATCTTTAATAATTTTTTAACGTTAAAGGAAAAGTGCAAATTTTAACGCATATGCTAACATTGTACGAGTTAAATATAATTTATTAAAACAGTCATACTCAAAGATATCGATTAACGTTTAAGTTAAATTAAATAGCTTCACGCTGTATCTCGCATATAACAGCAGTGTATGTCGAGAGTACTTACTATTAAAGCTCTGCCCAATATCAGTGAAACTTTCAAGACATCGCTGTTAAGCTTGTACGGCGGAACTGAACGCCGCGATTTGTTTTGTTACCAGAGAGAGAATTTCCCCAAAAGGGAATCGAGGCCACCATCGTCGCGTTTACAGCCAGAATAGCGGATATTAAATTAATATTACATTTATATTATATTATTGTTAATTTAATGTCACTTTAAATGTTGATTATCGTTTCTGAGTGCGACAAAGTAAGCTAAGAAGTTTCCATTAATTCATTAAGAAACGTTGTTGCATGAATTACGTCCAATTAGGTATTATCTTGCTCCTCATATCAGTCCTCATGTTCCCACTTAAGAAGTTGATTCATAATGCTATACAATTACACATACTTTATTGAAATTGTTAATTTACTTTTCAATTTACAGCAGATGCCGTCATGGCACAGTGGGGCTGTAAATGATGATTGTGGGTTTGATCCCTACTTGGGGAAATTATTGTAATACTCATTTCACCGCTCTAATAGACAAAAGCACGGCGTTGAATTCCGTCACTCAACACAGATTGGAAAACTAGGTTCCCTCTTCTTAAACTGCTATGCGGGCAAATGCGTGAAGCTGATTTAATAGCCCTTATCTGTGATGATATCATGCGCAGTGGGAGAATGACTAAAAGTACACTTGTGATGCTTGTGGGTTTAATCCCCTTCAAGGAATGATTATTTTTTTGTGATTATTTTCATTTCCTTGATCAGTTAAAGCAAAACGCGGCGTTAAGTTCCGCTATCCACGCATAACGCTTCGAATTGGGACGGTGTAGCGTGATACAATGAGAATTTTGTTTGATCCACTATAAATTATAATAAATGATTGTCTATAGTTTAACAAGCATTAATATAAATTTATAGTGATAAGAAAAGGGGAAGACCTCGGTTGACCTTCGAGAACACAGTATAGATAATACTGAAAGGTCATGTAATATGCACGAGGCCCCCCCGCAGGGCATGTATGAGGAGGTTGATGACAGTGGACGTATCTCTGGCTTCTCCGCTATTGATAAAGTCGGCTATGCTTCATTCCAAACATTCAAAGTGTTATTCCACACATAGAAAACAAAAATATTACATAATCTAAAAAATATACAAAATATACCAAAATAATTATGTGAGCTTCACACTGTATCCCACACGTAGCAGGGTAGGCAGAAGGGGGCAAGAGTTGTGTAAACAGTCAGGCCACAAAGGCGTCGAAATCACAAACATGGCGAATATATAACGATTTCCCTTTTGTCTTTCAAATTCAAATATAAAATATTCTTGCCTGAAATAAACCTTTGCAAGCATTTTTGTTGCATAATCGTTGAAAGAACATAAAGCTACCACCGCGGACTCGAAAGGCAGTTCTGCTGAAAAGAGCCGGCAACAAACTGAACAGTTCCTTATTTCGATATAAAAGTTACAATTTCATTTATTAATACAATAGTAGCTAAAGTAGGTAGGCCCTGCGAGGAACCTAAGAGCCCTAAGATACCGTAAAAATGAAAAACAATCGCGAAAAATTCAAAGAAATTACGAAATATCTAAGGAAATATCAAAGGAAAGTACAAGTCTTGAGCACGAGACCACTCGCGTTGGCGCGTCTCCACACGTGCGTTTAAATACGAGGGGGTTAACCGCCCACGTTACCTATATAAAACAATTGTAGGTAGGTCAAAGGTTATATGTATTGATTGAAAACTAACGTAACTTTTGAATGGTAATAAGTAACGTAGTTAAAAATAGGTGTGTGTTAATTATGCTTGTTATTTCACGTATTTGAGTAATCCATATCTCAGGAACTACTTGGCTCGATTAA
The DNA here is from genome assembly GCF_056956725.1 of Heliconius melpomene rosina. NCBI lineage: Eukaryota > Metazoa > Arthropoda > Insecta > Lepidoptera > Nymphalidae > Heliconius > Heliconius melpomene. Next base: position 6,433,779 of record NC_140400.1, read on the forward strand.
TTTATTCTGACACATTCAGTGATCTATAAAGTTGTAATCTTTAAAACAAATAAATCTACGAAAGCGAAATATCTATAAATATGTACATTTAGAACATAATATAAATAGTCGAAATGTGCCAAAATACGCAAAAATACTTAGAATATTACTAAATTAGGTACAGATTAAGAGACAATAGATTAATTATCATAAGCGACCAGCTCGCGGCTTCGCCCGTTTGAACTACACTTTTATCTATTTTCTCATATACCTTACATGTACAGACAGCGATGAATTATGTTTCTTAAACTTTCTTTATATCAGCCTAAATAGCGCATTTACTATATATTAAAACCGAAAGTTACCCTAAAGGTAACCGAAATAAACATACACAATTAACAAAGTAAGCTTGCATTGGAGCAGTCGCAAAAATCTGGACTGGAGCCATGCAACGTGTATAAATAAGTTTCATCGTACGAACAGACAGTAGGACATTTAATTGCAAAATCTAATAATATATTTTGTCTAGTCATAGAAAATATATCTATTAAGTATAGCAGAGGTCACAGGTTCTTATCCATCAATAATTCTATAGTAAAATTGTAAAGTTAAAAGAGTTTGTTTCGTTGAAGGTGATAATCTCAGTAGGTAACTAATGGTTCAAATTAAAAACATATTTTTGTGCTTAACCGAACCGAAACTAAATTTAAAACCTAACGTTGTCGGTTCAAATTAACTAATACGAATGTGTATATTTTTACTTTTACTTTTATGTAAAAGCAGAGTAGTATATCACTATATTATATTTCTTATAGTGCCAAAGAACCTAAAATGTTAATTAGTGTTTCAGACAATTGCCGTTTAAAGATCACCCCATCAATCTATTTTTATGTCTGAGTCAACGACACCGATTACAATTCAATACTGCATGTATTCATATATTTTTCTTATTTTTTTTGTTTTCTCTACGATAGGCTCCTGCTATGTGCTGTATCCCGTAAATACCAGTGTAGGCAGATGGAACTCGGGAACCCAGAGTCAAGACACTCCGTGACCCATTCAGACACTTACGTTTCCTAGTGTCCACCGAATTATTCAGGCAAAATATTTTTAAATGGCGCATTATAACTCAATCGTCTATTTTTTAACTAAAGGTTTACACGTAGTTAACGTTATTTTTACACGAGACGACACGACAGCCAAAATAACGTGAAGGGCAGACGAATTAACAAGGAAACGATTATCGCTAGAAAATATTTATTCAAAGTAACATTTGTTTTTTTAAGTCTTTCCAACAGTTGTTTTGACAATTAGATTTCATCATATTTCACAAATTCTAAAAACAAGTTTGATCCGCATTCCCGGGAATGAATATTTTCCCGCTCTTGTAAGGGGTTGAGTTTCGTGACACAACACGAGTCCCGAATTGAAGCATCAAGCAAGGAATCTAAATCCAAGTCTTGACACCAGGTTTTCTTAGTCTACCTTGGTATAGGTATGTAGGAAGTGAAGTATAAAAGATCCATCTGGGATATGACTTATTATATTACCTACAAATTTCGTTTTATTTCTAGCCCCTTATATATTCGTTGGTCAAAATCGATATAATTATTATAATAGTCGTGTTCTAAAATAGGTATATTATGTAAACAGTATCGGTAAAATGAATCGATTTCCTCTAAAGGTCAATATTGTTTACAGTATTACGACTTCGTAGCGTTAAAGCTGAGAAAATCTAAGAGATTTTATATGTTTTAATATTAATCTTAATTCGATCTCGACACGATGGTTGCTGATTCAAATCCTATTCTTTTATATGTTTATTTATTTTTTTCTTGGTCATAGCATAAAAAATGCAGCAGCAATAAAGCAGGAAACTGGAATGATTTTTACTAGTTCAACAAACGGTTAAGTCATGATTTAAAACATAAATAAATCTATTTATAGAACACTATCAAGTTTTTTAATGAAATAATTATATTTTTCATTGGCAATTAGTATAACATAATAAACTAACGCAATAATCTTTCTAGTTACATGGGAGTGAAGTAATTAACGCAGAGATCTGTCTAGTAACCTGAGGGAACCTGGGAACCTAGTGTTAAGACTTCCGCCGTTCCATTGAGACCTTCTTAGTAAATCGTGACAATCAGAGTGTGAATAGACGTTGCATAAATAATTCGAGGAAATTAACATTATAGGTACGTAATGTAATGAATTTATAATGACATTTGTAGAATAGAATATACAAGTATTTCCTGTATCTCGGAATTTAGATTTACAGAGAGGAAAACTAAAATAGCGTTTTCTATCTTTACTAATATTATAACGTTGAAGAGTTTGTTTGGTTGAACACACTAACTACTGGTTCGAATAGTAAAATTCTTTTTGCGTTGGATAGTTCAAAAATACATAATTCATCGAAAGATTTCTTTTAAACTAATCCTTAATGGCTCCAAAAAACGCTGCTCCAATTAGTAATTTTGCCTGGGTCTCAGAAGGTTATTTTGGATTTATCCTGCACACAGCAGGGTAGGAAGCAGGATACTCCGTTGCCAATTTCAACCCGAATTTTGGAGGTGTTGCTCGTTGAGTGACGGAATTCAACGCCGCACTTTGCCTCGACACCAGAGTGAAGAAACGAAAATATTTATATTAATATTATTATAGAATATTTCATTTCCTCGAGTGGGAATCGAACCCACATTCTGTCGCGTTTACAGTCACACTTTGAGCCCCTGCGTCTAGCGGATATAACTTTTAAAAAAAGGCCTAGTATATTAAAATAATGTTATAGAGCACGAGCCTACATAAGATATCGTGAGAAGATTACTTTCCTAGTAAACACAAATTGAAGACCGACAAGTGAGCACCTATGAATGAATCTGTCACAACATGGCGCGCTTATTTACATCACAATTTGTGGGGTAAAACCATTATTTATAGTCTATTTTATGTTATTTTCTGACTGCAAATGCGACGGTTGTGGGTACCATTTCCATTAGAAGGATTGGATTTCCTGGCTAACAAAACTACGGTGAACACGGTATAGAGATAAGTCTCCACGCTAAAGCCTCTCCTCCTAAGCCCTTTCTCATACTGACATGCAACAGATTATTGGGTCCTTAATGAATCGAATGGTTCAACTTGCACCAGCCCAAAGATGAGAACAGAACTTCATCTGAGTCAGGGCCAATCGTTGTTTTGTCATCAAGTACCTGTCCTTCTTTGCTGATGACACCCAGTTTTTCGAGATCAAGTTAGTCTCGCTTTCCAGATGATTGTGATACTAGCTGTCACACGAAATATTAAGGCCTAATATGCAGATGCTGGGTGCGGCTTTAAGAGGTGTGTTCTCGAACAAACCTTACTGCTTCAAACTTATTTAATTTGCAATGATTTATCGCCGGTATAAATGGCACACTGGTATGTAATTAAGATTACAAAATTGTCATTAAATCTTAAGAAACATTAATTTATCATTCAATTAAATTTTGCTTGAACGTCTAGACTTCCAATGAAATTAGAGGCACTAGAATTACGTTTGAAAGGAACAAACGAGAACAGTCTCATTTTACTACAGAATAAAGTGAATAAGTAGATACGTCGAAGGTCTCAATTTATAATAATAAAATGGTATCAACAATGCGAAAATATTTAATAGTTTAAAAAATTAAAAACTCGCTTCTTTCAACAGAACACGTTAATAAGACGAATGTAATGAGCACAAACTTAACAGTTAGCCATCTTCCAATTCCATCATCAGACCAGCTTTATGGTACCATAATATCGTATTGTGGTCTAATCTACATTTATAGCAACACAACAACATTTAGCAGTGCGAAAACCTTACCAGAACGGAGAAAATGAAGATATTAAATATTTTATATCCTCGAGTGGGGATCGAACTTACAAGCCGTTTACAATCGCACGTAAATAATAACAATTAATAATTCTACTATAAATTTAATTTTATATTTCATTATATTTATATGAACGTCAAGGTAATAATAAAAATCTGGTAGTACAGTTAAAAAATGCATTAACGGATCTCGCTCCATTCAGGCGTTGGAAAGTCAAGGCGATGCTTAGTTCTTGAAAGAACTTAATATAAAAGAATCTTTTTACTTAAAGGCATTTATAAAGCATTTTTCATATTACATTCAAGTTTTTAATAGGGAAATTGTAATACTGTGATGACTAAGATTTAAATTTTAGTTTAGTCTAAAAATGAATTTTTTTGGAAAGGTTTTTTTTGTCTAATCAAATCTTATATTTGATAGATAGAACAATAAAAATGCGAAAAAAAAACGATTTCTGTGTCCTTGAATTGAAAACATTGGCGTAATAAATGATAATTAAAAAATAGATAATTGTTTATAGATTCTAAATATAATTGTTTTAGATATCTATACTAATATAATAAAGCGGAAGAGTTTGTTTGTTTGTTTGTTTGTTTGTTTGTTTGTTTGAACGCTAAGATCTCTGGATCTACTGGTCCGATTTACATTGTTTTTGTTTTGTATGAAAGCTGCATTCTTCAGAAGTGCTATAGGCTATATAACAATACATTACACATATAAACTTATATATTTTAAAGTACTTTCTAATTTGACATGCAATTTATTCTGCCATGTTAATAACAACCGTCGCGTCGCTACGCAACCGTTACCGCGACATTTTGATATTCATCCTTATGAAAATAAATATAATACTCACTTTTAGCATTTTATCTAGATTGAAATTATAGTTTACTGTATAACATTCTAATAAATAATTAAGGAGATGTCACTGATTCGAAATGAGCCTACGGGCGGCACAGTATGACCGACGCGAAAATATTCTTATAGTTCAAGCAGGCGTAGCCGCGTCCGGGTCCACTAGTAATGTATATTTACAAAAGTAAAATGGAATATATTTTTAACGCCTTTTTTATGGCATTACTAACTTCATACCGTATCCCGGCAGATTAGAAGGGTAGACATAGGTAATCTACTCTTAAGACATTCCGATCCCCACTTTTCACTCAATTTCCGAGACATGTCTTGTTTATATATATTTTAGGTTTAACATAAAAATAAATTAATTTAATTACATGTATAGATGGAAATGAAATGCACTTTCACTAAATCACTTTAATGACAGCGAGTGTTATCAGTTTATCATATGAATGCAAGTGTAGCTTTTAAAATGATAAGCTTTATCAATTTCCCCACTTTATTATATCTCACGCCACAATCAATTACTTATGAGAATTTATATAATTTTGAAGTATCATTAATATTATTAATATTCCGTATATAATATAATAATTATCTATATATATAAAAGGACTTGTCCTCACTGACTGAGGTAAGACGCACGCACAGCCGTAACCGCTGATGGTAGAAACGTTAAATTTGGACAAAACTTTACTTTCGTAATCTGGACATCCACTAAGAAGGGATTTTGAAAAATTTTAACCCTAAAGGGGTGAAATAGGGGTTCAAAGTTTGTATGGAAAAAAAATTAAATCGGCACCGATTTTTATAAAATTTTAAATTTAGATTTTTAAAAGTATTTAATTGACCACGTGTTTCATCGTTTTCTAGAATTCTTCCCCTAAGGGTGCAAATAAGGGGTTGAAAGTTTGTATAGGTTTTTTTTAAATCGTCACCAATTTTTATAAAATTTGAAATTCAGACTCTTAAATGTATAAAATTAAACACATGTTTCATGGTATTCTAGAATTCACCCCCTAAGGGTGCAAATAAAGGGTTGAAAGTTTGTATGGAAAAACCTTTAAATCGCCACCGATTTTTACAAAATTTTAAATTTAGACTCTTAAAAATATTTCATTGAACACATGCTTCATGGGTTATTAGAATTCACCCTTAAATACGCAAGCGAAGCTGCGCGCGTCCGCTAGTTTTATATAATATCATAATTATTTTATTACGGCTGGATATATTTTATCGAAGAACTATAAATTCTAATCGTATTTAGAATCTAGTGTCAAAACACTCCGTTTTTCCGTTATGATTTCAATCAACTTTATTTTTAATATTAAAACAGACTTATAATGGAGAATGGAGTGTCTTAGCACTAGGAACCTGGTAGCTTAATATAATAATTGAAAATCAATTAAAGCATTACCTATTTATTGCCAAAAGTATTTCTCATTAACTAACATCAATATCAAGAAGTAATTAATCATCTTTAAGTGGCCGAGCTTTGTACATTTTTGTATAGAAGCGTTAACTCACAAAGGTTATAAGGTACCTAATTACTTTGTAGAAATTTTGCTGTCGTCGCAGGAAAGCATTTAGTGTAATAGGTTTTTAGTAGTGTTATTTCACTTTGTCTCTTTACTAGAGCGATGAAATGAAAAAAGGCCGTAAGTTACATCGAGTGGGACGCGAATCTACAACCGTCCTGTCCTGTTTACGGTCAGACGCTGGACGGCTGCGCCACGACAGTCTCAAACTGTTTAAAACTTTCGAAACAGAACTGCTTAATTAAAAGACATATTAAAATCTTAGAAAATACCCGAAAATATAAAATTTATTATTAGCATTAAGTTCCCCTAAACCTCTGATTGTATTTTTCCAATTAATTACAACTAAAATAATTTGCAATTTGAACTCACTATCTTTACTATAAATAATCTTAATAAATAATCATACTAAACCGTTCCGATTCATTGATTATAAAAAAAATATATAACATCGATAGGGGGGCACTTTAGATATTTCGCGTTAGTAATGTATATCAGATATTTCTGATAAGCGGTGACTTTCCATAATATTATCAAGAGATAGACATTCTTATTGTGTATTTAAAGTTATATGACATCATATTCTAGAGTAGCACTTAATTATTATTTTTCTTCATGACGTCATCCTTGCACAATTGGGGTGTAAAGGGAACCTCGTATTAAGACACTCCGTTCTTCACTTTACACCGAATTCTGGAGGCATTGCGTGTTGAGTGGCGGACCTCAACACCGCACTTTGCCGCTTTTTCGTTAACCATTTACAAGTTTTAATTTTTACATGAAATTCCAGTATATTCCTCAATTACTAAATATATATCATGTATTCATGACTATTCATGAGCTTTTCATTAAATAAAGATTTTTTATAGTAATAATTTTTAATTGAATAAATTGTGTCATAATATTATACAAATAGCCACTGAAAAATCGATATAAAATATGTTAACATTTGTTTCATATGTAAATAGGTACATGTGAGCGGTACTATGGACATTAATTTAAATAATGTTCATTATAGAATCGTATCGGTTTTAATTTAATTATTTCATTGTTATACTAAAACTAAATTAGTTTTTTTTTAACTTCACAGGCTAAACATAAAGAAATCTAGTCTAGATAGGAATCGTTCTCCACTCTCCGTTATTTAAGACTGCGAGTGTTGAGCGGTGGAGCTCAAAACTGTATCAGAAAATCTTATTAAAATACTCGTTTCACGCAATTGTTGTGGGTTCATTTACCGCGGCGTTAAGTTGCACCAACGAGGTCGGATGAAGATAGAAAAGAATATAATTTATTACCCCGATCGGGAATCGAACTCACAATCGTCACTTTTATAGGCCCTACATTCCCCCAGGTGCTACGACGGCTTCACGTGAAAATTTTATTAATTAATTTAAAAAGGTTCCTAGTTTATCATTGCACTTAAAGCTTTTTAAGTTTATTTCTATGTACGTTAAGTCATAATTTAGCTTTTTATTGACTAAATATTTCAAATTGACTTAACAAAAACTGAAAATATTTAAAATAAGAATTAAATATTCTGTAATAAAATGTACTAATGTTTTCAAGTAGGTAAATAATACTTAAGTAAAATAATCTAAAATATTCTAAGTATGTACCTGCAACTATATAAACATTAAAACAATGATACAAAAAATATATATTTGATCAAAATAGTATTTCACCTTCAAGTTTAATTATAATAATAAAAAAAACTACTTACCAATACAAAATAATCACGTAATAAATTAACTTGTTGTAGCACGTCAGTAAGAACAAACAACACGTCCAACGTCTATAGAGGCCGCACGACTACTGACAATTTTGCGGTAGTATCAACGAATGTCAGTCGTTTTGTAGGCTAGTGTCAGTTACTTTGTAAGTTGCGCCGCTATCTGAAAAGATAAATATTTTTATTAATTAGATGTGATACAGTAAAGAGGTCATAGGTTCAATCTTTTTTTAGGGTATGTAGTATTATATTATTTTGACACCAATAGGCGCAGTAGATATGTTTACCAACGGGATCGTTGCGGATTCGATTTCTAATTAAAGAAATGATTATATATTATATTTTTTTATACCATATTCCGCATATAGCAAGGTAAGCTGCGGGAACCTAGTGTTAAGATAATCCGCACAGCCCAATTTTTATGCCGTGCGTTCTTTTGTTACCAGAGCGAGAAAATCAAAACTTCCCCCAAGTGGGATTCTACAGAATTCCCGTTGTGCCGCTGCACCGCCACTGGATTTTATGGTTACAAAGGAAATATTTTTATTATAATAAAATTATCGTTGTAATATAAAACACCATTTGTTAAGGACGACGCACGCACACATAAACCTATCAAAGGAACACCGTCCCAGACGCCTCATTCCGAAATCAAGTGGTAGGTATTATTATTTTTTTTCCTTTTGAGGTAGTAGGTAGGTTTCAAAATTTTAACACTACAGGAAAGATTATACAAAAAATATATATTATATCATAATCTCATATAAAAATTACAAGGTTATATGCGGAAATTGGCAAAAAATATAACAAGATTATATACCTGTATACATACATTATTTTATAATATATAGATAAATTAATTATTCAAGGCCAGATTTGATTAATATTATAACGGAGCCATTGTGTAAGAATCAATACTAATCAAGTCTAATATTATACAGCTGATGTGTTTATTTGGTTGAACGCGCTAATCTCGGGAATTACTGATTTGAAAATAAAAGATCCCTTTTAGTGGATAGCCCATATATCAGAGGAAATCTATAGGCTACAATATTATTATATAAATTTAATCGTTAACCTATTCCTGCGGTCACAGATACCTCGGGCACCTAAATGTGTCATGACTCATGACACAATAGCAGCTTTACCCTAGTGGTTAAATTTGGTCGAAGCCATAGGTTTAAGGTCTAGGTCTACAATGTTCATATTACGTGGTTGTGCCGCAGTTGGGATCTCTCTCTAAACACCTTGTTCGTGACTTCAAGTTTTACCCAGAATGAACTTTGTGAAAAGTGCGGCGTTAACTTGCACCACTCAACACAATTTAACGCTGGAAAGGGATCTTGTCGAATCTCTAAAGAAAGCTCTTTAGAGATATAACAAAATCGTTTTCTAGCGTCGACATGTACCTAATCCATGACAACAATGTTGCGAACGAATACTTGTAGAAGCATGCGGAAATAGATTTAATATTTACCTAAGTGTTCTACCTAATAATGCAAACATTATAGCTATATAGGTGTGTGAAGTGTAAAAGAACTTAAATACAATATTTTACTTATTTTATATTTTATGATGAAAATGTTATAATGGAAGAATTAAAATTAGTGGCTAGACAGATCGATTATAAAATTTTCTTACTATTTTGAATAATATGTATTGTACCTACGTTTTACCAATTCAACTATAAAAACTAAACTCCAAAGAACCTTATTATTTTCTAGATGATCTACAGAAAGACAAAACTTAGTGATAAGGTACTCCGTTTTTTTGCAATCTGATCGGAAAATAGAACCTACATAATTTTCAGGTACGTCCCAATTGTGCAGTATGATCTAATGTACAAATGTAAGTATATATATATATATATATATATATAGGTACTATATATGCACGTATATATAGCATATACTTTCATAATAAGCACTCCAGTGTTTGTAGCAGTTGGGAGTTTCCCATAAAATTAATAGCCACACGGGATGTAACTACACTGAAAGCTATAATATTATTTAAAGCTTTGTTTTGGAAAAGAAATTTTATGTCTTCATGTCATACGAATGCCAAATATTTTATTTGCCAAGTAATGGGTAATCTGACCTTCAAAAATAAGTTAAGAGAAAGATCTATTTTATTCTGTACTTCTGCACATCCATTCACTTCGGGTCGATGTGAGTGCCAACTCTCTATATTCTTGGGTTGATAATAAATGATCTATTAAGTTGATACTAATAAGTATATATTTCAAATATATATTAGTATCAACTTATGTCAGTTCCAGGGAGGACAGGAGCTGAAGAGAAACTGAAGAGCTTGTTTGGTAAAACACTAAGCAAAAGAAATACCAGTGAAGATGAAAAAATATTTTTATGAAGTCACTTGTATGCGATGTATGGGAGAAGACTATAGGCCACAATGTTTTTTATTAGGTACATCATGTTAATAGTTTTGATGCCCACTGTACATGGGCACGGAGTCACCTCGTGGACTAGAGTGTCATATCTATTCTATTTACTTATATTTATATATTTTCTTATAATATACCCCTACATAATATATGTCTGTAGTCGTGCCCAAGCCTAATGTGTATCGATTGTAACCATAGCCACATGTTTGATACAATGAGTCGACTGTACTTCAAGGTTACATCTATATTGATATTGCTATTCCATGAAGTGGCTGTCACATTTTGATTACTGGTTTCTTTTATAAATTATTGCCTGTAACTAACTAATGACGTCATCACAAAGCAATAATAAAAGAACTCGCTGTACAAATCTTTCCGCCAAACGCTAGGACACTCCGTTCTCCACATTGAACAGCAACAGCGTTGTGTGTTCAGAACTTCATCAATCTTTCATTTTACCAGAATAAGGAAATAAACATATTTCCGCGTTATCTCAGGAACGTTTGGAGATATCGGGATGAAATTCATACCATATACTCAGATCTACGGCGCCATTATTTCCTAATAAAAATATATTTCTATATTTATTTAAAGAGGGGGGCAAGATTTGGTATTAAAGCCGCTAGTTCAAGTGAGGTATCAGATGAATAATCTGGCTAAGCTAAGCCTGAATTTTAGAAAAAGCTCGAGATCTTCAATTTTTGTACAGAACGCTCCGTGGGTGACTCGCACTTGTCCGGTTTTTTTATGGTAGTAACAAAGCATAAATGCTGATATCTTTTGACTACGTTAACTTAGAAACTTGATTTTTCTGCGCTTTAAGGAATATAAAAAAACTTTTTCGGTACTGAGTGACTAACAGACTACTGGACTTAAAAAGTTGTTTATAATTTAGCATATTAAAAAGAATATAAAAAATATACTGAAGTAATTATTTCTATCTTCGTCTCTAGAATAACTTACAAGCAGTTCAATTTCACACAACTTTTGTTAGGCCATGACGAAGTTAAAAAAGTCTTAAAAGTTTAAAAAAGAAAAAAAAAAAAAAAAACAACAAACTCATGTTAAATGAAACAGGTTTATCGATTACTAGCGGACGCGCGCAGCTTCGCTTGCGTATTTAAGGGTGAATTCTAATAACCCATGAAACATGTGTTCAATGAAATATTTTTAAGAGTCTAAATTTAAAATTTTATAAAAATCGGTGGCGATTTAAAGGTTTTTCCATACAAACTTTCAACCCCTTATTTGCACCCTTAGGGGGTGAATTCTAGAAAACCATGAAACATGTGTTCAATTAAATACTTTTAAGAGTCTGAATTTCAAATGTTATAAAAATTGGTGCCGGTTTAAAAAAAATTCTATACAAACTTTCAACCTCTTATTTGCACCCTTAGGGGAAGAATTCTAGAAAACCATGAAACATGTGTTTAATTATATATGTTTAAGAGTCTGAATTTCAAATTTAATAAAAATTGGTAACGATTTAAAAAAAACCTATACAAACTTTCAACCCCTTATTCGCACCCTTAGGGGGAGAATTCTAGAAAACGATGAAACACGTATTCAATTAAATACTTTTAAAAATCTAAATTTCAAATTTTATAAAAATCGGTGATGATTTAAATTTTTTTCCATACAAACTTTGAACCCCTATTTCACCCCTTTAGGGTTAAAATTTTTCAAAATCCCTTCTTAGTGGATGTCCAGATTATGAAAGTAAACTTTTGTCCAAATTTCACGTTTCTACGCACAGCGGTTACGGCTGTGCGTGCGTCTTACCTCAGTCAGTGAGGACAAGTCCTTTTATATATATAGATTCTCTTGCGTGGGTGTTGTACGGTTAGTCTGTTTACGTCATCGGTGCCTGTATAACTTTGGTTTTAAGCTTCAAAAGATGAATAATTCAGGTGTCGGTAATATAATAATTGTGGGTTCGATTCCTGCTCGGAATGAATGGATTGTATGAAATCATGGATTATTTTTATTTTCTAGCTCTGGTAACACGACAAAGCCTTCAAAGCCTTGCATTGAATGCCGCTACTCAACACGCAAAATCTCTAACATTGCATGGAGCGAACGGCGAGTCTTAACACTAGGTTCCCTTTGCCTTCTTTTGGGATACATCCCAAAGAAGCATATGGCAAAGAGGGCGTGAAAAAAGAGTAGACATTGAACTTGTATCCCAGCGTAAGAGCTACTAACCACTGAACCATCAGAATATTTCATAATATAGCAAGTTATTTTCCGGTTTAGATATAGGTACAAAGCGAATACCTTCATCTGATCTTTTATCTTTTAGGGTTCATGGTTAATGTATTATTGTTTTATCATTATATAATGTAACGCAAAATATTTGTGAAAAATATATCAAATAATATAATAAGCTGTGTATATTAGTTTGTCTGTTTGTTAATATAATAAGCAGAAACAAAATGTTTGGTTGATAGCGCTAAGCTCAGAAACTCATTTAAATTCATATTAAATCATCATTGGTTATGGGTTAGTTTAATATTTGAAATAATATTTTGGTGTTTATGTATCTATACTAATATAATAAAGCGGAAGAGTTTGTTTGTTTGTTTGAACGCTAAGATCTCTGGATCTACTGGTCCGATTTTCATTGTTTTTGTTTTGTATGAAAGCTGCATTCTTCAGAAGTGCTATAGGCTATATAACATTACATTACACATATACACTAATATATCTTAAAGTACATTCTAATTTGACATACAATTTATTCTGCCATGTTAATAACAACCGTCGTTGCTACGCGACCGCCACCGCGACGTTTTGATATTCATCCTTATGAAAATAAATATAATAGTCACTTTTAGCATTTTATCTAGATTGAAATTATAGTTTACTATATAACATTCTAATAAATAATTAAGGAGATGTCACTGATTCCAAATGACCTAGCCACCTAGCGGGCGACACAGTATGAGTATGACCGACGCGAACGGGCAGATGACGTTGACGGTTTTATAAATTTTCATACATTTTCGAACTTTATTTGTTGTTTATAATTAATTTAAAATACACTTTGATTCTCTTCTTATTTTATTTGATATTGCCCGCTAAAATTATCCTACTTAATAGAGATAAATGTTTAGTTATTTCGTAGAGTCGATATCTATGTACGCACGTACGGAAAACTTTAGGTACTTTTTCTAATATATTAAGAATACCTATCCTTTAGTTACTTTTAATCCTTTTGTTAGTTCATTTCAATAATTCAGATAATTTTTTCTAATAATGTGTATCTACTTATTATTCTTTTTGATTATTTGAGCTTATATTTTCTTACTAATTCTATTGAGAATTGAAAATAATTTCATGAATATATTTAATAAATATTCTTATAGTTGAAGCAGGCGTAGCCGCGTCCGGGTCCACTAGTAATTCATATAATTTAAATTTTCAGTCTAGTCGATAAAAAGTGAGATCAGTGAAGTCGATAAAAAATATTTTTTTTATAGCAATTTAGTCAAACATTTTTTTTTAAAATGGTACCTATAACTTGTTTTATTTATAAGCCGATTGATATAAAATAAACAGCAAAATATTAAAAGAAATCAAAATACAATAGTGAAACCTGTAATTAAATCGGTTAAGCCGTTTCTGAGATTATAGTGACCAAACACACAGACAAACAGAAAATAATCATTGTTTTTTTTTTCTATTACATTATTAAATATCACCAATAACATTTTTTTTTATCTTCCATGTACAGACACCGTTTCGTTACAATTTTATTATAAGTATAGATACAGATTTTAATGAATTAAATGGATATCGTGTTAAACTTGACATTAATAGTAACGAGGTCACCATATGTCTTATGTATGCTTGAATATGGTAATAATTAGACAACGTCATAGTCATGTTCAAATAAAAACGACGCCATAACTACGCAGTTGACTTATGAATAACTAAACGAGAAGGTAGTAGGTTCAATTTGAGGGAATATTATTTACTCGGCTTATTCTACCTATTTAACGAAAATATTAAAGGCCAAGTTGGAAGAGAATGAAGAAAATTCTTTTAATGTGTATTTCACCTAGCAGGCAAACCAACAGCGCCGTGTTAAGCGAGATAGAAAATGTAAAAATAATTATAAATATAAAAATTCACTGAGTGGGAATAGAACCTATAGTCATCACATAGTATGGTATGCTTACAGGTAGATTTAAGATATTTGTTATGTTTTAATTTTGCCAACGAACTAAAACCAAATAATATCTTTAGAGGATTAATGATTAAGAAATTACATATTTACCTTTGGATAGCTTAATGAGATATAGATAGTACTTAGTTATCTTTTTACAATATGTCTTACAATCTGAATAAGATTACTATTAACAGTATTATACAACAGCAAAGGTGTACAATTTCAAACACGTCCATTTTATCTTTTTTAAATTTTGTAATAACATTTTATAAGCTTAGAGCTAGATATACAATTTACTTATTGTATTAGCTAAGTTTGCATGTTATGTTAAATTTTCTTTGCGAATCGATATAAGAAAAAAACACGTTACTTATACATACTGAAAAAAAATATTGTAGACGCTCGAAAGCGTAAATACTAAGTAGATAACTATAAGCAAATAATATTCAAATCCAACAATATAATATGTAGATATTTTAATTCGCAAACCAGCTATTTAAGATATTAATCGTGGTTTTTTTTTAATGAACGGTCTGCGAAAAATATCTTAACTGGGTAACTAACTAAATAAGATTCAAACTCAATACCATTGCGTGCTATTAATTATATTCTAATATGCCATGGCGGTACCGGCAATATATGAGACCATTGTTTAATAACCATACGTATATTATAAATTCGAAAGTAACTCTGCCTGTCTGTCTGTCTTTTACGCAATCAGGGCCAAACCGCTAATTTAATTGTGATAAGATACTCATATAAAGATACTTGAGGGTCTCGGGATGAACATAGGATACTTTTTTTTCTCATATTTGTAATATTTTCGACATATACCAATATATTAAAATATTTATTAATTTGACATGCAATTTATTCCGCCATGTTAATGACAACCGTCGCTATGCGACCGTTGCTAAGCAACGATTTGCAAAGTTTGTTGTTAGAAAACGTTACCCAAAATGAGCTTGCTTAACGCAGCTCTCTATTGAAAACTGAAAATTATTTCATAAATATATTTAATAAATATTCGTATAGTTCAAGCGGGAGTAGCCGCGTTCGGGTCCACTAGTTTTTATATAAAATTAGATATCATGTTATATATTATACACACATTACATAATAAAGCTTTTGTGAACTAAAGAATCTCAAAACATACATTTGTTATTAAATTGGCGACTCGCCATATTGTGCAAGTTATTGTTGTTAGAGCATGCCATATTGAATCTTAAAACTCTAATTTTAAAGGCGAAAAATCCGTCAATCCGCTGAATATAAACATTACGTTCTGTGTAATCGATTAGTTCATATTTCAGAATCGATACTAACCATAGATTAAAGCACTTCATTAATCAATATGATAGATGCGCAGAAAGTGGAGAAAAAAAATTGTCACTGGGGTCTCTTCGCACCGCACATGACAGGGCAGGCAGAGCGAACCTGGGAACCTAGTGTTAAGGCACTCTGTTCCCATTAGGATCATTTCATTTTCCGTTTCCTACTTTCCGGCCTATTCTACAGGCATGTTGTTTGCCGTGATGAGCGGCAGAACTTAACGCCTGGCTTTGCCTCGATATATTGCCCCCAGGGGAAATCGAGTGCACAACCATGGCTTTTAAAGTCATACTCTTGTGCCACTGCATCACTATCATCTCCAAATAATAGAAGGTGCTTTAAATGTATTTATTCATCTAGCTGGTTGTAGTTGGACACTGCGGTCAACTTAGGTCTAACTCCAAGAAAATAATAACTATAAACAGAAGTTATCGACATCCCATTGTTTTATTGTTACATAAGACTCACATAGATCAACAATAATGTAGGTACCGACCATATAAAATTCTACTGCTGAACAAGAATAATAAACAATTCAATATTAAATTATACAGCTGAAAACATAGTTATATGTAATCGGGCAGAGTGAATTTAGTGTTAAGACACTCCGTTCTGCACTTCTTCTAGTTTCTTTGTCCTAAACAATATAAACATTATATGTATTCCTAAAATTACATACAAAAAGTTCATATATTGATTTTTGGATACCGCTTTTTGGATACCGTCCAAGTGCTCTAGGAAATTAAGCATACACATCCCTCCTCGAAATACGGTGGTTAAAACTTTTCTTATTAAAGTTACGGTTGGTCTACTGTATGTAACCATATAAGTATATATATGTTAGTCACTATATGTAGAAATAGGTTCTTCTTTTATATCATACCTACTTAGCTTCGACGTTAGAAGGCGTCTAATACCAGCTAGCTTCCTTCCTTCTGCATTTGACGGGGTAAGCCAGGAGAATCAGTTTTACAAACTTTCCGCCCAATTTTCAAAACATTGCGTGTTGAAAGGCGGAATTGATCTCCGTCTTTATTTTGTAACTAGAGCGATGAAATGGAACTCATTCCCCCGAATGGGAACGAACCTACAACCATCGTGTTTATTGTCAGACGCTATGCCGCTGCGCCACTACAGCCTGTCTTCATTTGTTAAAGTCCTCTATAAAAGTGTTATAAATATAAATCTACGTAATAAGAAAAATATTTAACCTCATATATTCACTATTGCAGAATATTATGCAACATTTGATAATACGTAGGTATAGTACGGTCGACGTGTTGTGGCCGCCCTGAAGTTAAGTTTTCTGAACTTTTGTGTATTGTATACTCGGGGAGAAATAAACAAAAGTAAGAAAATTCCTAACAACAAATATGCGCATCCATCTAAAGTTAATTTCAGGGCGGCCACTACTTGTAGACCGTACTATATATCAGCATTTATAGTACTTGAGCACTTAAAGTGAGTGACTTGCAGTTCTATTTAAGTAAATCTCAATAACACTTATGTACGTAGATCGTTTAATTATATTTCTTATTTCCTGACATATTGTAATTAAATTTGTAATTGTTTTTTTTAAAGATATGGTATAACTATAGTACATATTCTAACTTAATTTAACATATTAAAAAAAAGTTTTTTTTAAATATATATATCTATATATATTTTATTGTTTTGATCTTTAATTTCAACTCGACTTTTTTGCCTACTTCTATCAGAGAAACAGGAAATGTTAGTGTTAAGACATCCCATGCCGCGCTTATAGTCACATGCTTATGCCACAGCGCAGTGACGGTATGTATTAGGTGTCTATTTATTCTGACGTAAAAGCTATATTAGTTTCATTAAAATCCGTTCAATATTTTTTTGCGTGAAAGTTGAATGCCTCCAGAATTCGGCAGAAAGTGGGGAACAGAGTGTTTTAACACTAGGTTCTCTCTGCCTACCCTGTTGTGTGCGGGATACAGCGTTAAGGTAATTTTTAAAATTTTTTAATGGAATATCTTTCGTTCGTAAGTTTCAATATATCTTTGTCAAATAAAAAACTGTGAAACATCACCTTGCAATTTTCTATAATTTTTTGTCACGAAATGCCTTATTGTGATTTATTTATAAAATATATATTAGATTAGATATACTAATGAAAATGAATGTTTTTCTAGTACAATGTATTTACATATTTGAGTATTTCTGCATCGCAAGCGGTAAAAGTGACAAGATGGCGTTTATAATTATTGTTATTTCGTAATTTAAGGCTAACTTAGGATTAAATCGTAATGGTATATAAATGGAATGTAGCTTTCATATTAAACAAAAAAGGTAAATCCGACCAGTAGTTCCCGAGATTTAGTTCTTAGCGTTTAAACAAACAAACAAACTCTCCCGTTTTATTATATTAATATAGATAAAAATATAGTTTTTATTATCTTATCGGTTTCTTATTATTAAGATTTATTTTTAACTTTGTAGAATGAGATAGCCTTTAACCACATTTAATACGACCATGGGCGTAAGAATGGGGGAAGCCGGGTGGCCCGTGCCAAAACCAGCACAATCTGGTTCCCACTACAGAATTTTTAACAAAAAAATCGTGCTGTAAATTAAAAAAAGACTTTCACAAAAAAGTATAATTTCAAATTTCAAGTTCAGGAAAAATACGGGTCGACCGTACTTTACATTGATTTTGATCATCGTCAACTATGTTGTATAAGAAAATTTAAAAAATAATTTTAAAATTAGACTTGGTAAAATATTTTTGTAATATTTTTTTACATATTTTTTAAGAGTATGTCAACCCTATATCAGAAAGTAGACATCAGTGGCAGGTCCGATTTAACCGCCAAGGTGAAAGATATGACGACAAACAATTTAGATAAATCCAGTCATTGTAATAAAACATTTAATTTGCAAAAATAAGTTATCAGATTTTTAAATCTTCTTATTTTTGGATGGTGTTTATCTTTGTAAAATTTAATCTGTGACTAATTTTAAATTATAAGCAGATTAGAATGAGAGTTATTTAAATGTACTGGATGATTGAAATAAAAAAAGAGACATGAAGTTTATTGTAAATTGTAAAGTCCATAAAATTAAATTTTAAATTAGATTACAAATGTGAATAGATTATTATAAGACAAGGTATAGGCACAATTAGTTCTGTTAACAAAGCATGTATGACTTGGATGCCATAATGAAAGTAAGTAATTATTATTTAATTACCTAGACACCTAGTTCTAAATCTCAGCCTACTACTACATAATACAGGAGAAATAAAATGTTCAAGCATATCTATATCACAAAATATACAAATAAACAATAAACATATAAAATTCCAAAAACTTTTAATTTATACTACTCTTATAAAGCTTAAGTCTGTTTGTTTATTTTTGTGTCGGATAGTCTATTTACTAAGGAAGGTTATTCATCATGTTGTTGTTGTGTCATGCACATCTTTAAATTACTTGATGATGGGGGAAAAGCCAGTAACTTTATAAAAGTACAGAAAAAATTATATAATAACATTTACCGCAGACATGTAATCAATATTACAATATTTGTTATTCATTTGTTTCATAAAACCTGATATCATAATATTACTTTTAAAACAATTGATACTGTGCTTATGTAATACAATTGAGAGTTTATAAAATATTAACATGATCTAACATTATACAGATTATAAAAGGTTCATTACTCATTAGGAGTGTCTTAACACTAGGTTTCTTTGGTTACTCTGTTATATTGATGAAGTTAAAAAAACACAAAAAAAATGTTTTCCACCAAAATACACTTTTTATTCTTTAAAACTCAAAAAACAAATATTGATGTAATTTTTCAATAATAGAGTGATTTTGGCAAAGCTACAAGAGGAACACTACTTTTGGTAATACAGAATAATTGATTCATGAGTTCAAATAGCATTTTTATTAAATTGTGTAAAATAATATTTAAAAATAATAGATTTCGATCCAATAAAAAATAAGTAGTTTTAAATAAATTGCAACCAGTAATTTTTTTAAATATTTTATACTTGAATACTATAATAGTAATAGTTTTTTATAAAAGGCTATTTCAATTCAACTATAATAGTAATAATTTTATAAATATATATTGCAAAGTTTTCATTCATCATTCTTATTAGATTCTTATATATTGTATTTCAACAATTAAAATGACAAATATTTTTTTTATAAAGTGTTAGAGAGAGTTGTTAAGATTTGTATTTTTAAATATAGCAAAAGTCTTAAACACTTAAAAAATAATGACAAAAAAACAAAAAAAAAAATTGCTTAACAACATTATGCTACCTCATATTAAGATCTTTAATGAAATATAAATAAAATGTAATATTGAATAAAAAAAATTGCACACCATAAAACACGTTTATATGACTAGTCACACTTAATGCAACCAAAAAAGAAACCAATGACGTTGAAAAAGTAAGACTAGTATACGAAACGGGAGGAAAACCGGCTTATACACCGAAAGGTGTAATATTTAGTTACTAAAGATATAATGTATTATACCTACAATGTAAAATTTAACTAACCATATATTTTGGTTACTTTTTATACATATTAACTTAAACTATAATTATTATAATATGCGGCAAGAGACTTGCGGACTTAACAACGTGGAGTGATCGATTAGTCTGAAGTTTTGGGATGAACGTAATTTATAAATATAACTTAAATGATTTATGAAATGACATAGTAAATTTGAATCTTAATTTAAATATTTTATGTAAGAAATATAACTCACCCAATATTAATAACACTGATGAAGTAAAATCGAGAAATAAAATTACTATTTTGTTTTATCCGTGTAACCGTCGATTTACGTGCACTATTAGAGCAATTTCGCGATTTATTTAAATTAAAAGTGATTGTAGAATGTACTAGAATACGTATTTCATTCAACGACCTTACCGCTGTGCTATTTTATCTTTTTCTCAGTACATAACACAGTATCGACGGCACCTTGTAAATATTCGAACTTGATACTTAGCTCATATTGCAACTAATGTCAATAGCGCCACTTTCGTTTTATGACATTTGCTGTATCGTTTATAAATTTTTTGTAAGACATGTTCGTAAGTTTTATTATTTGTAAACAATATTTAGTTATATAGTAAATTTAATTTAAAATGAAATAAATCAGTATGAAACAGGTGTTAAAAAAATATCTGTCAGCTTAATGACATGTATAGTCAAATAATAATTGCTTTGTTAATTTTATAACTATACGATAAAAATAAATAGCAAATTAAATGAATAATAAATAAAATCAACATGCAACATGTATTAAAAAATCGTATTTAGTCTAGATTGCATAGACTAGATCTAGACCGAAAGCCTAGTTTTCTTTGTCTATTTAAATTTTGTATGATTTGACAGTTAGAAGCAAATTGTAAAGTTGAGTAAATGTGTTCTGTGCATCTACTAGGATAGAAGTCATAGAACAGAGTATTATAAAACTTTATTTATATTATACTGTGTCAAATTCAAAGTTATTCTTTACAGTTTGCTTTCCCCTCTTCCTACATTTACCAAACTATAATCAACACAAAGGAAGTCATGTCTAGTGCGCGTACTTACCGTTTGTTACGTGAAATTAAAGGCCTAGAGACTCAGCCCCCTTGGGGTATTACATGCAAGCCAGACACAGAAGCAGGATTCGATATACTACACGTTAAATTATGTGGACCAAAAAGCTCTCCGTATGAAGGAGGTGTGTTTGAACTCATTATAAATGTACCAGAGAGATATCCTTTCGAGCCCCCGGTAGTAAAATTTGTTACACCTGTCTACCATCCCAACATTGATAAAGGTAATTATGTTGGTTTTTTCGCTTGAACGTTTAAATAAACGTCTACTATGCACTATCTGGTATAATGTATCTTTGTTTATCTAACCAGGAATTGTTGTTCACTGTTATCTTTCTAGGCCATTTTGTCTATTCATCTTGTTTACATCTATTAAGTTACATAAAACGCAATAAAACATAAATGTATTTATCTCTTCAATATTTCACTGATATGAGTACAATTTAAAAAGAACAAGTTGAATAATAATAATTGGACACTATTGTGGCAGCTACATGTTTGTTTAAAAAATTATGATTTTTGTTGGGAAATTATGATTTTCACTTTATACTTTATTTAGCTTACAGTAAAGTTTATTAATAAGTTTGAGTTTCCCACACAATTTGTCTTAGACAATCAACATATCTCCGAAAGAGATATTCAGATAATCTACACTTGTATAGTATGTCAATAAATACATATATGTATATGATAATCTTTCTTTCTATTACAGCTGGCCGTATCTGTATGAACATGTTAAAAATGCCCCCTAAAGGATCATGGCTCCCTACTATCACAATTGAAACACTTCTCATATCTGTACAAGCTTTGCTGTCTTCACCTAATCCCGACGACCCTCTTATGATGGACTTGGCTTATGAATATAAGTATGATATAACAAAGTTTTTAGATAATGCCAAAAAACACACAGAAAAGTATGCAACTCTGTCTTTAAGGTGAATATAATATTAAAATTGGCTCTCAATTGATCTCTTTAAATACTAAATTATCAAAATTTTTATAAATATATCTATATATATATACTTTAAATAACAGTTTTCTCATAATATTACACATACATCATTAGTTTGATTGTGATGAAAGTCAATTAACGATGTATGATAAATTTGCAGACACAGAAACAAGATGAATTACAAAAACAATATAATTTTAACTAAAAACCATAGTTACAAAAATCATATTAAATTTTACTTAGGATTATGATCTTATAGAGACAAATTGTTTTTGTTTTTAATTTCCAATGTTATAATAAGTAAATATTGGCAAAATTTATTCTTTATTAGGTAAATAATACTCTCTTTAAATTAATTTAAACCCACTATCTTCACAATGGATTATCTTAGATATCAATGTTGTAAATGAATTGTTATAGATACTTAAAATAAGTAGCACTGATAGGGAGGCACTTAAAGATTTTGTTTTTATATCTTATATAAAATAGATATATCTTATTTGATAGCAATACTTTAAAATAAGATAAGTTTTTTAAAAACATATTTTAATTTATAGAGTTTAAATGTCTGTCTTCTAAAAGTGGTGCCATTTAAAACATATGTAAGAACAAAAACTTTACTATTTTAACTAAAAGTTTATTTTAAAAGATGATCACTTATGGCTGTTATTGTAAATATAACATTGGCATTAAAATTTGATTATGAAACTTGTGTTTCTTTTACTTAAATATAATCTCTTTGTCTCACCCACATAGTAAGATTAATATACAAAAATAGTTTTAAGTTGTAATATAGTGATATAATATGCACTTAAGTAATTCACTTAAGGAATGTTTGCAAACATTGCATTTAATTTTATTCTGTAGTTTTTTTGTTTGTTCTGTAGGTGTTTGTCTATCTTGCTAAAATGCAGGAATATTTTAAGAACCATATGACAATGTTACTATAAAAAATATGACCTCATATTTGTCATATGCTCATTAATATTTTAATTATTTAGGATTTTTTTAAATAAAAATAAATGTAGTTAATAAGATATTTATTCATAAATCTTTACAAATACTGAGTTCTCTGTGCCTTTGAGCATTATTTGACTAGTTCTAGGAATGGAAAACATGTTATTTCATTATTTTATGTTAAGCCTATTACTTAAGCTAATTATATAAACAAATTAAATAAAACATAAAAGGCATAATTAATTTATAAACCACACTTAGGTGATATTAAAAAAAATGATTTTAATTATAACCACAGTTATATTATGAAAAATATTAATTATATTAGTTCTTTTATTTTGCTAAAGCTTTGCTAGCTTTATATATTGTCACTTAGGAAGCAATGTCCATAGTAATTATGAGTATAAAATGACTGAAAAGTGAGGAAAGAATCTCAAAAATAGTTTAGTAGGTTTGTGGAACAAGTCCTTTACAAAAATTGCACTAAACTTTTAATTTGGTTAATACAAATTAAATAAATTGAATTAAATTAAATAGTGACTGTTATCATTACAAAATGCAGGGAACCACCAGATATTATGTTATATCTATCACATCTTGTTATGTCTCAATTTGGTAACTTCAAAGGACAAAAAGTTTAATAAAATGACACTGGAAAACACAAGTGGCGAATTAGGCTAGGATTATCCAAACATAGGACCTTAAGATACTTGTGGGAATCATTCAGTGACTTTTGTGAAATGGCATCTGTAGCACCCGTCCAAGGACTTTGGTGGACTGGGAGAAACTAGTGGAAATATCAAAGAACAAACCTTAAAAATCTCAAATAATCTACAGGTGGCACTCAATTGAAACGCCAACACTTGGACTTTGGAAACTTCCAGTAACAGGTTGGAAGCTTTTAGTGATAAAGTCAAGAATCAAACCATGGGCAGGCCATAGGCATAGGCATCATTCCATCAGACCCTGAAGACTATATTTATATAGTTTTCCCTCTAGAATCTAAATATTGTTTCTTCCAACCACATTTTTCATTATTCAAAGTTTCGAGATATTACGTTGATTTCAAAGATAGATTTTAATAAGTTAATTAACAGAATTCAACGCCGCTCTTTGTTTTGTCACGAGAGTGAAAATAAAAATAGTTGATTTCTTCGACTTAGAATACAATCCATAATCGTCAATGATGCTTAGCAGATGGTGTACCGTTGCGCCACGACGGCCACAACTATATTAAGTATTGCAAATTAATAATTACTTTATTTTTTCATAAAAGTCACGGCTCCTGCTTCTTGTGGTGTCAAGGCTGACTTCATCAGCAACTGCTCTTCATACAAATAAATTACCATTAATTCATGCCATTATTTGCCATCGCCTACACTTTACTATTATTAGATATTTTTATACTATTTTCAGATGGTAAAATGTAGAGGATCGAGAAATAATCACATTCCATATTACATTTTATGTGATTAAATTATTTTGAAAGACCACTAATCTATTTTGATTTTTTTTTTCTATTTTGATTTTGATTTTTGACCAATAATCTATCTATTATCTAATCAATTTTGTAATTTCAGGTGGCTGTCGTTATCAGAGAGTATGAATGAATAAGCACAGCAGCATTTTCGGAATTACGTTTTGTAAGAAAATATCTTGGCTTCGGCTAAAAACAAATTGCACGTCCATAAGACAGTTGACGGAAGGTGGAAAAAGAATGATCCTACGGAGTTTCCAACTACCGACTTCTTTTAGAGATATGAATCTAGGAAGTATTGTATATTGTGAGACTATGTATAATTAAAGGGACTTAATAAACTTTGGAGCATAATATTTCTCATTGAGTTAACATTACATTATTTTTACAGTTGAATTCTTATTTTATTGAAAAAATAGGTTTTTTTCCTATACATAATTAGGATGAAAACGAAAATATTTTTGTAATAAACTTTAACTGAATGAGATTTAAACAAACAACGATCACATAAATAATGTCAAGCAAATAAAGATTGCGCCAAAACATTGTCTTTGGAATGTATATGAAATAAATATTTTAATTCTATGCAGTTAAAATATATACTGTTTATAAATTGATTGATTTACAATAAATATTTGCATTTTATTGATTTTGTTTCTATTTAAACTATATTGTTTGTAATTCAAATTATTTTTAAGATATTGTTATGTGGTGAAAATTAACACTGCACTTTGTTTTAGCAGAGGAAATGAAAATAATTCTATATCTGTGCCACATCCATATTATAATTTTTTCCGAATTTCAAGCAAAACAAAAAAAACCGTAATAAGAAACATTCAACCAGTATCAGTGCTGCTCTCATCACCCGAACTCGCACTTTCAGTTTCAGACGAACTACTAGTTTTAACTTTCAACATTCTAGAACTTTCTCCTTTATCTTCCTCAGCTTTTAATTTCTTTTTACAATTCTTTTCCTCGAGACTAGCAGGTTTTAAAGTTTCTGTTGAAACTGTTGAAACCATTTTTGATTCTATTTTGTTTTCTGTCTTAAATTCTTCTTCTTCAATGGGTTTTTTATGATCTACTACTGTAGTTAGTGCTGCTTTGTAGGCTTCTGGGTATTGTGTACTGTAATTTAAATTTAATTATTAAAAATATTTATTAAATATTCAAATAAATAACTTAAGAGGGTGCAGCAGCACAATATCTGTGTTGGGGACAGTGCCCAGTGCCTACTAGGGAAGGTGCAACTGTCTCTCCTAAATTGTGTGGAATGAAAGAGTCTATATAGTTCTACGTAAAATTGTATATTGCATAACAAAAGAAGTCCATCAATAAGATGTAAGTGATAATTGAAGTGGGAATCAAAATTAGAACAAAGCCAATGTATGTGACAATGAGTGGTCTAGTGCTCGCTCTAAAGATGCGCGGACCAATGCCCACATGCAACGTTAGGTGCAATGTTCTCACAGGCTGAATGTAAACACAATAAGAATTATGAATAATATCTTAAATAGATTAACATGTAATGAAATAAATTCACCTAAGTTTAGTCTTTATAGCTCTTATTTTCTTAAATATAAACTCCAAGTCCTTTTTCATATCCAATAACAGTTGAGTGTGTTTCTTAAATTCAACTGATGCAGCTTTCAGTCGACTCGCAGACAATTGGTTACAATTTGTTAGCATTTCTGTTGTTTTTTCAAAGCGTTGTAACCTGGAATTTTATAATAATGTATATAGCATAGTATAAGAAAAAATAGGATGAAAAATATATAAATATTATTTCTTTGAGGCCATAGTGAGACTGTGGCACAGCAACTGACTGTATAAGCGATGGTTGTGAGTCTGATCACTATATTTCCTCAGTGTGGTAGACAAAGGTGGCCGAAAAATGGTTCAGTGCCAAAAATTTAAACAGAAAACTATATAATTTGATAGTAGTTTCTCTTTGTGTATATTGCTATGCTGGATAAACACCTTCATCGCATCTGCTAAAAGTACTGAATGTAACTGATTGCAGATAAAACTGAGAAAAAAAGAAAAAATATATATATATTGTATATATATTGCTGGAAAAAAAACAAAGATAACAAGCCGCCATAGCTACCAAACAGCTGCTGCTACTATAGAAAATATCCCTCAAAATTACTATTTGAAGATCTTTATATAGAAAATAGAAAAAAAACTGAACTGTATTAAATAAATATTTGATATAAGTAATAATTAAAGTACAAACCAAATCAGCAAAAACTTTATTGTATCTCAGTATTTATTGGAATTTATTTCAATAATAATGATATCATTCACAAGTTGATTTTACTTAAAATTATGTTGTAAAATCATGAAACAACAATCATTAATAAAAGTGATATGCTTTCAAAAGTGATTATTTTATTTAGATTTTTAATAATATAAATAATATTATCTGTACGGATGTTTCCAATATTATTTAATATACATACATCGTTTTTTGTGCTCGTATAATAACTTCTACGTCCGTCTGATCAACCATCCCAGCTAAACCCTGCACGAACACCTCAGGAGCTGAATAATTCTGAAAACATTCTATTGAGAAATCACTTTCAGGCGTATCGTTGGCCATTGCCATTTCTCACTTATTTCTATATTTATATTAAATATTAAAATAATTTTAATGTTACTTTTTATATGTTTAATAATTAAGTTAATATATTTATTTATTATTTAAAATGAAAATCATTAAATTCCTCTAAAATACTGGTAACTGTCAATGTCATTGTTTAATTTTTTTATTTATGGCCTTTAGGCGTGTTAGTCTATTACAGTATATTTTGTCATTTATACATAAAATGGAAATAATAGTGTAGATTAGTTAATACGCCTTATAAAACATCTAACCCTGAATAATTAACTTTGGTTAGCTAGCTATACTGTATTTAGCGAGCATTCGGAAAAGTATTTGTTTTGGACAAGTAAATAAGATTTTTTTCTTGTAGTGTCACTTCCTACATGTACGTTTTTCTCTACATAAAGACACTCTACTCTTACTCAAAGCGTTGAAGAGATCTATTTATCTCAAGATCAACAGATCTCTTCTTACGGTTATAAACGCTAGATTTTCTTATATTTTTTACAAACAGTACAAATTGTCACCAGGTAGGTAGTATTTAAATTGATACATCTTCATAATAATATGTATGAATATACTAATATATAAGTACATGATTTGTTTTAATACAACACTACCAAATCGATGGGACAAGAAAAAATAATTAACTATAGACATTCCCTGAGTGGCATTCAATCGCAGATTTTTATCGCAAATGTACACTCTGCACAGTATATCTATTGTGATTAGAGGCATACTTAAGCTAATAAATTAAAATAAAATCAGCTTGACGCTGTATCCCGCACACATGTAAATATACAATAAAATATTGTAAATATGAATTAAATGCTTTTTAATTTATACCTAAGGAGGTAGATTTTAAATTCTAACCATAACATTATTAACATACTTAAATATAACAAAATTATTTTTATTGCAGTATTATTAAAAAGTATGTTGATAATTCGTTAGGATATGAAAAGGCACATCATGGTATTAATTTCGTCACTTGACGCGCAATTTCACGAAATAGGTCCAAAAACAGAGTTTCGTAAAACTAGATTCTCTTTGAATACTCTGCTTACTATAGAAGAAACGGTAATAAATAAAAACATACTTGGTACCTTCATTATGTCGAAGGTGAAGCTAGCAGTGACACTTTCTATCTTTATGAGCACAAGATGCGCGACTACTATTGTTGTTGCTCTTTATTTATGGCGTTCCGAGCGTGCCAATTGCGCGACTACTAACTAATACATTAAACTATACACTATTAGAAGTAGTGACAAATGATACTTTGTTAATCTACCGTCATTATCTATAGTTTTATAATTTCCTTTTATCATCACCCTTGGTCTAACTTTAATTACACATTTGATATTAATTTTAATAAATAAAAATCAATAAAAAATAGTATGTTATACCACCGTTTTTTTAGTTTTTCATAAGTAAGGTTATTATAAATACTGGGATAGCGGGTCAAATAAATTGTTTTAATTACACAATAACCAGTACTTTTATTTTCTATAGAATTTGAATTGTGCGTTATAAAATGAAACGAATGGTAGGTACCTTTTGAACATAAAATAAAAATGAGATTTATTATCATTAATATAATTACAGTTTACCTATATTACTTGATATAATGAAAAAATATAGAAAATTTAATAAAACATATACTTAGTCAAATATTATGACTATTGTTAAGGAAAAGAAAAAAAATAAAATATGAAGTACTTATAGTATGGTTTTACTTATATCTAGGGATTTATTTGGCCCAGCCCTTGCACATCCATTTCAAAGGGCACGCCAAACTGGTTTGGATTGAAGTTTCTCCGCGACAAAACCATTGGTAAAGGTTTTACTTTACTTAATAGTCTCACCCTCTGACGATTAGTGAGAGGAAGTATCTTTTGAGATCTTGACACGATATCTTTATGTGTAACAATTCTATCGTAGTACCGTTTTGGGACTGAAATGTTAAAAGTGTTCAAATTGTGCGGTACAATTCTGCTATTACTGTGTTCACCGAACACAATGTTTGTTATTTGTGGTGCTAGTTCTGCGTTACGTATCAAACTGTACTCATACTTATTTTGTAATCTTTTCAAAAGATGTATTTGTTTTGGCGACAGTAAATCTTCATAGGGCAACAATGATTTCTTATCGAGAGACCGTACAGCACCAAGCAAATTTGTAACTATATCAGTTTTTGTATCTACATAAAATTTAAAGAAGTCCTCGGGGTTAATGCGATTTGAGCTTTTTTCATTTACGTTTTCAATTCTACGTTGCTCTGACCTCGGATAATTTGGGTTTATTCCGTGTGGAAGAAGGCCAAAATTAATGACATACTCATTTTTTGTTAAATCTTGGTAACTTGGAACTGTCTGTTGAAATTCATTTGGATGATAATAATTATTATAAGGTCTCACTAACATATTACTCTGATAATCACTACCGTCGCTGTAATCAGGTTCGTCGCTGTGTCTTACATCAAACCTTTCTGTGTTTATTTGCTTTTTTATTTCTCCAAGGACGTCATCGATGTCATCAGCCAACTTTCGTTCATAAGAACCACACCTGTCGCCTGTACATTTTTTGTCATCTTGCCTTTCAATAAGATCTCTAAGCAGATCCCGTTCTTGATCATTTAGTTGCAAATACATATTTAGGGTTTGGTCGTCGTCAGAAGTGTCCCTATTTATTTCTTGTTGTAAATCATCAAAATCTTTGTATTGCGCTTGGTTCTTTGTGTTTCGATCTTTCAACAAGTTGTTAATATTGAATAAAGTGTCGCTATAAACACTCTGTCCCAATAAACAAATTGCTATAAAAGTAAAAATTAATGTCTGGAACATTTTGCTTACTATTATGGATAGGTACGTTTAATATTGTCCAAATAACATTTCCCTTTGAGAGCTAGCTAAATATAAATTGGGATTCTAACTTACGAGTATATCTTAATTGAATAATGTTAAATTAAGCGTGTAATTGTTTGGAATTATGCATTACATACACACGCGTGAGCATTTGTTACGCTTCTCGTGACGTGGGCAAAAAGTAAATTAGGTAATTTTTGTCTTCATAGTAAAATTTTAATAGGTAATTTTGATATTATTAAAGTGCAATTGACAGTCTCAGATGGTTTGCCATTGTTGAGACATCAATTTTCTTACGAATTGATTATTATTTTTATTGTTTAATGTTTTATGAGGTTCCCTCAGTCAGCTGGCTGTTCAAAGCTCAAAACGTTTGCTTATAATTCTATTTATTCAACACTAAAATTGTAACCCTTATATTGAAAATCGCAACTGTTGAGTTTGTTGCCGGCTCTTCCCTGCATAACTGCCTTTCGAGTCGGTGGTAGCGACAGCGTTTATTGTATAATTCAGAAGCGCAAGAACTTTTGAATAATTAGATAGAAAAAATATAAGTGATAACTTATAAGTGCATATGTCCTTTTTTAAATTGTAGTTTCCGTTGACATACAATTCTGAAATTTGTTCAGAACCCTCGGTATGCGAGTGCGACTCGCATTTGACCGATTTTGTTATTTAGCTTCATATTTATAATTTTATAGAATAATAATATTTTTTATGCAATACATTTGTTACTATTTATTTACACAGTTAACAAATCATTTCTATTGTAATAAAAGCCGTGAGTAAAAAACAAGAGATTTCATTTATGCGTAAAATACATACATAATTAAGTAATTAAAAAAATGTTTAAAGTACATACTACATAATTAGAAGTATTTTATTACCAGTAATATATTAGCAGTATTTTATTCACAATTCTCATTACTTATTGGTTGGGTCATGGTTTCTGCAAGAAACCTTCAATTTTCATATTAATTGGAAAACCGTAATGTAAAAGAATTTCTCTCTCCGCAGTTTCCATACTACGCCGCTTTTCTTTAAAGCCGTGTAATTTATCAACTAAATCCATTCGCCTTCTTTGCCTATCTTTTGTCCTAAAATTTCGAAGATTTTTCTCAAAATCAGCTTCACCAATGCTATCCATATTGTCGTGGTGGGCAAAATCCTCAAATCGTCTCATAGAACGTAATTTATTAATAATACTATTAGCCAGCTGATTAACATGGTTTTCAAGATTTTTTATTACATTATTTTTACCATGCTTATTCCCTATATTCTTACTTAAAATTATACGCCAAGATTTTTCATCTATTCCTTGATTATCGTTTAAGGAAACATCTTTATTAGCATTTTCTTTGTTAGATGTATGTTTAAATAATTTATGTTTTCTTTTTTTAGTTCCCCTTCTCCTATATTCATCAGACTGCGTATCTATTTTGTTCAAAAAGTGTTTCTGATTGTATCTCATGATGTTTGACACATCGAACCTATTGCTTGTCCCATCGAAAGACACGTCAGGTCTAACACCGTAAGGGACTGCAATCTGGCCGAGTATTGGAGTAATAGCAGTAAATATTATAAGGTATATCTAAAAAAATATATTTTTTATAATTGTTATAAATCTACAGATTACAATAACTTTATTTATATTATACACTGTTTTGTATAGAAAAACTTTTTTATACTTTTCTAATGGATAAGATGTACAAAAAAGTATCGTGGCGTTACTTCTCAATTGTAATAATACTATTGTTTTAGCATCACACTATGGATATGATATATAGAGAGAACCTAGGACCCAGTGTTACGAGACATTCCGTTTCCATTGAGACACTTTCCGCTGAATTTTCGAAGCGTTGCCTCTCAACAGAGAGGCGGAACACTGCGCCGCGCCTATTTGTTGCGTGGAAATTTCAATTCCTCCGAGTTTGAATCGAACCCATTTGTTAATAAGGTTTATTGAAAATATATTAAAATGATTTTTTAACAAATTTAAACTACATAATATAGATAATCCAGTCTAGCTACTCACCATTTTGCAATTATATTGTAAAACTTTCTTTCATTTGACATATTTCAATATACTTAAGTACATAGTCTTAGATTTATAATTGAATAATTTTATGCACTTTTTGTGTTTGCTCATAAATTTTTATATTAGCTCAGTATGTACTTATGTACATATCGTGGAGTAAAAAGTCCCTTGTAGTATCTAAATATAGTGTGTAACTCGATCGACGGATCAACGGTAGTTGGGTACCTGAGTTTGGGTACCTATGTTTTTTTCATTTTACTCCCATGTACGTTTCAGTAAAAAATATATGTTCTAGTAGTTAATATTTAGAAATTTGTGATTATTCGAAAAATATCGGATTCTTAAAAAAATGCAAACACACTCCAACTGTTAGGTCTATGCGTGATTTTTTCTGAATTATTCAGATTTTATCAACATAACATATTTGCACTATTTTTAGTAATCTAAAAATCGGCTTCACGCTGAATTCCGCACACAGCAGGTTAACCAGAGGGAATCTAGTGTCAAGACATTTGGTTCCCTAGTTTCCGCCAAATTCAACGGCGCGCTTTGCCTCGATATCAGAGCGAAGAAATGAAAATATAAATGTAAATAAATATTTCTTTATCTATATAATAAAATACACTATACACACACATTTTATCTATACAGTCACGTCCATTACCCACGTACCGTATCATAAATACAAAACCTAAAACTATATTTCCCTCGTAAGCCACTACATGACATGGCGGGAAAAAAATGCAAATGGCGGCCGTAGCGTGACGTCACGTCCGCGCAGATGTCGCTCTGATGTTGTTTTAATTACGCTGTTTTATTTCCTTTCCGTGATTCTTATTAGATATAATACATAAGTATATAATGATATTATTAAATTTCTAATAAAATATTATTATTGTAAAATGATTAATCTTAATTTTTATGGATTGTTTTTAAGTAGGTAACTATCACGGAAACCTAACATGTAATATAACGAAATTGTTCAAATTTTTAACAGAATATTATTACTGTCGGCCAGTCGTGGCGCAGGGGCACAAAGTGTGACTGTAAAACTGACTGGTTGTGGGTTCGATCCCCATTCGATGAGATGAAATATTTATTTAAATTTATATTTCCATTTCATTTCCATTCCAACACACAACACGCAATGCCTCCAGAATTCGGCAGAAAATGGGGAACGGAGTGTCTTATCACTTGGTTCCCTATGCCTACCCTGCTGTGTGCGGGATACAGCGTGAAGCTCATTTACCAGCTTCATCATCAGTTTACAATTGAGTTCACTCAAATCTTTGTGATTGTAGAATATGGATAGATTTGACATTTGCCAAACTACAAGTAGCAGCTAGGAACGGTTTTTCATTATTTATTATGCGAAATACATTTGCTTAGTGTAGAAACAGCTGGAATCTATAAATAGAATCTACTTAGAGTTTTTAAGACATTTCGTTCACTGGATTCCGTCCAATTTTCTAACACTGTTGAGTAGTAAAACTCAACGTCTTGTTACCAGAACGAAGAAATGAAAATAATTAATTCGGCCAAGTGGCAACCGAACCCATAACCGTCGATTTTACAGTCAGATTCCCACTACGCTACGATGGCCTACGATTAGACTACGACCTACACTTAGTTATTACACCAAAATTGTAAAGTAATATATCACTATTCTCTTTCATTACACCATTCAAATGCGGAAGCTACATAAAGAATAACTATTAAAAGTTCATAGTTCATTGAAATGAAAGTCTAGAAACCTAGATAACTCATTCATAACGCCGCCTGTGATCGACGCGCGCGCCCTGCACTGCACGCTGTGGCCCCAGGGCAACAGATGCTTTAACAATAGCGCGACACCTAATATCTTTGTGACATTTACAATTGTATATAAAGAAATATTATAATCTTATTATAATATGATAAAATAAAACTAATGTTATAAATAGAATTTTGTCGAATTTTGTCAACGAATAATTTATATTTTTTTTTATTATTTCATTTATTTTCCACTACATACCTAAACACAAAAAATAAATACAAGTGTGTAATTAATATAGATCAATAAGAAAACAGCAAAAAAAGAGCATAAAATCTATATAAATAACAGATTAAATATAATTTCAGCGTAGTTACCACTCGTCGGCGCGTGCCGGCCATTGTGAACAAACGACAACACACGCCACCTGAACAAACCGAACAACAGTTGTATCAACTCTCGTCACGCTAAGACCAGATGTCAGTTAGCTATGGCGCTACCGTAGATGAAAGGCAGGTTGTTTTCTTGAATTTTTGGGAATTTAAAAAAAATAAGTGTAATTTTCATGAGAGTTTACCTCTGTCTAGTCTGCTATACGCGGGATACAATGTGAAGGTAAAAAACAGTTGAAAACGAATCGGAAAGCAGTTCTCTTCTAGAAGAAATATGCTTTTGAATTTCAGTCTAAATTTAGATTTATTAAGCTCGTTTAGAGACACGGTCATGAATCTCTGTCTTTCATAGTAAAATATTTAACATTTTATACCTTTTACATTTTATTTAGTCAAAATACATGCTGTTTAAAATCGGAAGAGGTCTCGATAAATAAACACCCCATAAAATTTTGTCGGCGCCAAATAATCGAACATAATCAAACGAATTGCCATTATTATATATCATAAATCAGACTCGAAAAACATATCGATTTTATTTTAAAATATTTTTCTTAGTAAGCTCTAAAAAAAATTAAGCTTTCATGGAAAAAGTGATATTGAGGCTGAAAATAAAAGAAATAACAGCTTATTGAGTGGCGAAACTCAACGCCGCGTTTCTTCTTGTTCCAGAGGTAGAAAATGAAAATAATTTATTCCACCGAATGGGAATTGAACCTTCAACCGTCACACCGTCCTAATTACGTTAGTTCTGACAAAATTTAAATCTCAATTAGTTTCAAAATATTCTTTTCTAGGAAAAGCTTATAAAGAATAGTTTATATAATAGAAGAAACGACTGACTTAAAGTTTTAATTTTATATCCATCAATCATTTTATTTTAAATGCAATATTATAATGTATACTTAAATGGGTAAATTTACTTATTTAGTTTCACATTTTATCCCTAATGGGGTAGGCAGAGAGAACGGAGCGCGAAACTACAAATAGCTACGTAGTTAAAAGCTTATTTAATTGGTTAAATTATTATTATTATTATATAGCTAACTGGTTAAATTTAATTTTAAGGAACTGGTTATGTTAATAATAGTTTTGGCTATTGAGCATTAATAAAAATCTATATTATTGTATGCTAGTTTTGCTTGCGGCTTCGTCCGCATAGTGAAATAGAAATAACAAAAAGTTGTCCAACATGCTCGCGGAAGCTCTCTAGCTTAGCCGTTATTGTTACATACAATTTTATTGTTACTGCAATTTATTGGTAACAGCGTAAAATACATAGCCTCTAGCCTTTCTTAATATTATGGACTATCTAATACAAAATGATCTTTTCAATTCAAGCTGGTAGTTCCTAAGATTCCCGCGTTATACTAATATTACTCGTATAATATTTCTGCGCTTAATTAATTGCTGACTATAAATGTTAGTCAATATTACTAGGCAGTCGTACTCAATTATTTTAATATATTATTTTTAATCTTATTAGCACAGAAATAATTTTTAATAAACTTTGATTTTATTTAGAGGCATGCTTTAGATATTAAGAGTAAACTGCGAAAAAAAAAAATGCATTTTGCACAGAATAGCATTTTAAAAACACCATACTTATAATTAGGCTGAATTTTCACTCTATTTGCAAAAAAACCACCCTATACGCTAAAGCGTTGGCTGAAAAACAAATGACAAGTGCCGCCCTACAAGTACAACATTAATGTGTAAAAAAACATTTGTTTTCAATTAATAAGACAATTTTTAATTTATTTTATTTTTAATCATATCTGTATAAAAGTTCTCAATTTTTTCTATAAAATATTTGATACAGAGTTATTATAAAAGTTTACAATATATAAAAACATGGCATGCCCCTAAATAAAATCAATAATGTATGCATTAGACACAAAAAAAGGAAAATGCGAAGTGAATAAAAAAATATATAAAATTTACACAGAAAAGGATTTAAAGTTACAAAACTTATAATCCAGCAAAATTCTCACCCCATAAGCGTAAAGCGTTGGCTGAAAACAAACGACAAGTGCCGCCCTACAACAGCTTTGTAAAAAAAATCAGTTTATCGCCGGGCGGGCTTCCCGCCCTCAGTCGAGATCTAACCGCGTTACCGCTCACACGTTTATGAAATTATCCCAACGTGAAATTTTCACGCGAATCGCTAAATTTATTATTATTTATTTAATTAAATAACTGTTTTTGTTCGTTTTATTGTGTTTATTTTTATTCTGTGTGTGATTAATTTCGTGTGTGTCAAATCTGGTCGCTGTCAGCTGTCAAAACGTTGAGGTGAGTGGGATTTATCGTCCGGCTATAAATTAAAGGATGTGTTTTATGTTAGCGGTTATTTTTTTTAATTTTCTCTTTCTCTCTCCTTTTCATTGTATAGTAGTATAAATTTGATCGTTTAATCTTATAATTAAAATTGAGCTTTATTTGTTTGTGGAAAAAGCAATTAAATTTTTTAAAATTTAAATTTATATAATGTGAGAGTACAAATTTCGTGCTTATATTTGAATCGAATCGATCGATCGTATATAAATCTATAGAAATATTGTAGTTAACTTATAGGTAAAGCAATGTGCGATTTTTTTATACTTAAAATTTCTATAATTCAACTTTAATTACTCACTTACATAGGAATGACTTTAAAAAAATCCATACATATACTCATACTTTAAGACCCGCACATTTACATGTAATTAAATAATATTACTTTTTATTTAGATAAATATCTTAGCTTATCAACTATTAATTGATTATTTATCAATACACCTTAATATTGCTTATCTAATTTTTTATGTGAACTTCACTGAGATGACATTTTTCATAAACTGCTTTAATATGCTTATAATGTTTAATTTTTATTAGTTACTAATTTGTATTTAAGTCATCTATCTTCGCGTTATTTGTACTTATCATTAATTATCAAAAATATTAAAATAACTACAATCTGTATACCGTTAATTACTACTTGCAAAAAAGTAACCTAAATTAATCAATAATCCCTGAAAACCATCAAAATATGTGTACTGAACACTGTCTGTCCTCTGTACAATATGAGTAAAATAAATATAAAATATTATTAGGTTTGAGGCGCCACCTGTGACACAGCTGCTACCAATAACGTCTTGCTCAAACGATTTAGAGCGTTCCGTTTTCTTATTTTATGTTGATTTTGTAAATGTGATTGTTTTGCCCACAAGCCCTAGGCCCTAGCCCTTTTAGGGCGAATTGTAAATGTCTAATAGATGAATGGTGGGTACGAATCTTATAAGAGATATTAAATTTGTCGAAATTGGTTATATCACGCAAAACATGCAATGTTTTTTTGCAAGTGTAATAGAAGTAGTGTTTTATCAGAATTCAGAAGGATTTCTATCAGAATTATGTGTCAGATTTAGATTCTATATTACATTTAACAAATGTCAATATGATACGACTAAAGATGACAGAGTGTAGAGTATCAAAAAAAATACTCATCAAACAATTTTCGATATTTTGCCCGTCTAAATTAATTTCCTCCTAAATATGGTAATCTAAAACATTTTATTTGATTGATCGTAACAATTCATTTATGTTATTTCAAAAATACATTGTTGCAATTTCTTATAAATAATTTAAAAATACAAACAATGTAAGTCGGTATTGGTGAAAATAAATAAAATATTATTAGATTTCATAAGCGACAGGCGCCACCTGCGCGCTGCCAGGCCTCCATTAAGCCCTCTCGCGTACTGAGTTTTTTTTATAATATTGTCTTATTTTTATATTATTGTCATATATATTTTAGATCGTAAAATTAGTCACCATTTCGGCAAAATAAGATGGCATATAATATTGTCCTGATTGGAACTGTAAGGCCGTAAGTGTCAAATTCTTAACTCGATGATTTTGTGTTCAATCTCCTCTATTATTATTTTTATGGATGGCTATATGTTTTAGCTTCACGCTGTAACCCGCACATCGCAGGATAGGCAGAGGAACTCTGCGCACCTAGTATTGAGACACTCCGTCTCCATTGAGATACCTACTTCTACTCTTAAAATAGAGCCGAGTTCTTGAGGCATTTAAAATTTTTAATTCCTCACCCTCGTAACGAGACAAAGCGTCGCGTTGGGTTCCGCTTCTCAACAATGTCCGAAAATTTCGACGAAATTGTGAAACGGAGTGTCTCAACTCTTGGTTCTTTCTACCTCTCCTTCTATATGCATAACGTGAAGCTTAAATAAATATCATATAGATATATTCTCTTGCTATACTTGTATATGCAGGTACATATATGGTCGTAAATCTGGCATTAGCCCGCATCCGTCGCCACCTCGGCTCGTCGGTCACCCGCATTGTAATTTAAACATTCCCGCATATACGACGTCGCGTAACAATGGTGGTTGAAACTTGATTGCGACAAGTATTTCATGGTTTTTTTTTTTATTTTAAAATATATTTTTTATTCTTGTTGCTTCAGCTTCGTCCTTCCAATCCAAGGAGCTTGGCCTCCTGCGGTTTACACAGTTGAATGATAATGTGACACGAAATTTAAATAATGTTTGTTTTAATTATTTTTCTAAATTCAAAATAAATAACTAAACGGTCAAATACGTGTCGGACTCGCCCATCGAGGGTTCCATATTAATTTCAGGATGCTGGGTCATCGGCAAGTATAACTTATAAAAGTTCACAAGCTTAAGTTTGTTAGGTTTTATCTATCTAATATAAATATAAATTACCATTTTTCCGATTTCTTCCTTTTATTTACATTGCAAGTTCGCACTGTGTGCCAAATTTCATAACTGTAAGTCCACAATCCAAGTACTCTATAGATTTTGACGATCCGGCGAGTTTCATAAGTAAGTAAGAACGATGCATAATTCTCGTATCTCTTGATTACATTGAGTTAGAACCTTAATTTTCCTTTTCATCTTCTGTGCTTCAATGAAAGAAGAAAATATTATACATAATTATTCCCTCGATTCCAGTGGTATCAAATTCAGTACCATAAACAACAATGAGACAGGGTGGGACACCACTGCACCGCGACGGCCACAAATCTCCCGTATAAATTTATATATATGAGTATATTCTATAGAATGATATGTCTGTGACATAAATAAGGTTAAGCCGTAGAAAAGTCCACCGGTTATTGGAGTCCCGTAACAATTACTTACGTCGTCGCACCTGCTCGCTCGCTCGGTCGGTGCTGTATGGACTAGTAGCTAGTACAGTACAGCCAACGAGTTGTGGCCCTCCTGAAGTCAGGTTGTGTGAGGTTTTGCGTATTGTACACTCGCACTCTGAAGTATGTAAAATTAAATAAAATTTTAAAATCAAGTCTGCACAGGCATCTACAGTAAACTTCAGGGTTTCTGAACATTGTATGAACATAAATTGGTATATATAAAAGGAGAACGCGGCGTTGAGTTCCGCCACTCAACACGCAGAATTTATTTGTCTCAAAAATATATTATATATACGTTATATATATATACGTTTCAATGTTAATATAAAATGAAATGAACGACAAGACACTTCGTTCTTCACTATCCACTTGAATTCAAGACATTGCGTTTTTAGTGGAAAAACCGAGAAATGAAAAAAAAATAATGTGTCATTATTTCCGGAGCAGATATCGAACCAACAATCATCACAATTAGTGACCCACTGAGCCCCGATAGGTTTTTAAAGAAAATCTTATATCCATTTAGGATATAACAATTCTTATTTCTCAGTTTATTTTCCAGTGAATGACCGAAAAATAAGCTAAATGTAAAATTACAAAAACAGATGTTAAGTCATAAAATAGACGAAGGAAGTGGCGACGTCTTCCAAACATGAAGCCCACAATACCTACGAGTACACGCAATACAGATCGAGTCCAGCCACCGTGATACTAAACCTTTATAAATAATATTTAGTATGGCGTGTGATCATATTTATATATTGTGTGGATTGGCGGAACACAACGCCGCGCTTTTTCTTCTTACATTCCCTCTAGTGAATTGTAGGTAAACGTTGTAGATTCGATTTCCACTCCAGGAAATGAAATATTTAACATTTTCATTTCCTCGCTCTGGTAACGAGAATTTGGCGCTCAGTGGGGAACAGAAGGGTTAACTTAATGGGAACGGAGTGTTTTAACACTGAAGCTAAAAAAATATAATAATAGGCGTGTCGCCAGCCGCCGCGCGAGTATTGTGTTTCAAAGAACCGAGCGTACCAAGTGTCTGTAACGCACGCGCTGCTGTGTGCACAGGTGTTGCTTTTCAATTCTAACCGACTTTACAAAATGATTATTTCTTTGTTTTAGCTAATATATTATGTTGCTAGTATTCCTCTCTCGGCTTCTTGTGCTTGGATGTTATTATTTTTTTTTATTGCATTTCAATATTTTTTTCATATTTTTTAATGATCATATCCTACTATGATTATAAACTAGCGACTCACACGCGGAGTTATATTATAACCAAATTATACAAAAAATGTCAAAATATTTCGTAGATTATTTGTTATTTTGATTCGTTAAACTATTTTATGGTAAAGCTTCATCTACATCCATTTAGTAATTATTGCGTAAAAGTGAAACAAACATCCATCCTCACAAACAAGCTACAACTTATGTAAAGATTGTGAATAATTTATTAGGCTACGATATAAGAATAAGATTATGCGGGCGAAGCCGCGCGTGGCTTACTAGTAATGCATAAATTAAATAGACGTGGTAACTTATAAAATACCTTTTATCTGTGGGTTCTCTAAGTAACCAATGGTTGCATATGACACTGACACATTCTAAATTCTCCATGTAAGTAACTCTAACCGCAGTTTGGTCCACCGTGGTATGTGACTACCAGATAGAAAAACAAATCTATTTGAACTTCATGAGATTAGAGCATTCAACCAAACAAACTTCAGTTTTATAATATTAGTATAGATAATATAGTAGGTACACAAATTGCAAAATAAATATAACGCCGCATCCTCCCATGTGCGCTACAAACTAACCGCATAATAAAACTTTGTTTATAAACTGATTTAAAATTAACTTTTTTGTTTTAATGTTTTTATGTATGTATATCTACTGTACTTGATCACTAAAGTCTCGTAATTAGGGAGCGTGTACCTGAGTGTGTTAGCGGTGGTATTGGGTTCGATTATAGCTACGAAGAAATGTATTTACTTAGGTACTTAGTTTAACGCTGTGTCCTTAGCGGGGTAGTCAAAGAGAAGCGAACGCCAAACGCTACGAAGAAATGTGATGGAAAAATAACAGGCACGCTTCACGCTTTTTCCCGCATTTAAGGCTAGGTAAGGAAAACCTAGTATTAAGACATTTCATTCCAGATTCAGTCTACTAAAGCGGAGTAATGAAAACGGAGTGTTTTAACACTAGGTTTCTCCTTCCTGCCCTGCCATGTACAGAATACACCGTGAAGCTAATTTAATTTAATTAGATTTTTTTCCCAAAATCATTGTTAATAACGCAGTACTAGTATTTGTATGCAATATATCATTTCTGTTGTAATTAAGGGTGTATATTTTGTGCTGGGAGACCAGCTGTGTCCACTCGCGCTGTACCGTGCAGGGTACAGATGCTCGCAACGCGTCGAGCTCGTGATGCGACACTTGGGAAGTGTATTGGGGGAAAGTTGAGCCTTTTTGTTTGTTATAAAAAGTTTAAATTTTAATATCATTTGTTTAATTTTAATAGAATTATGTTAAATTAATTATATTATTATATTAGTACTTTATATGCATTAGGTTAAGAGAAAATCTCGTGTTTAGACATTCCGTTCTCCACAAATACTATAAAAATTTTAAAGATATTTTTACCATTTATCGATTGATTAAAAATAGTGTTCGTTTTACAATGATTTATTAGGAATTCAGGTTGTAATTAAGTAAACACTTTTCAAAAATAAATGTTGTACTCCATTAAAAATAAATACTCTAATTAAAAATAGAATTAATAACTATTAACTTTACGCTGTATCCTGCATATAGCAGGGTAATTGAGTGGCGGGTGCCCATATCCATAGTCGCGCTGTTTTGTTACCAAAGCGACAAAACCGAACCCAAAACCATGGTGTCAGTCAGACGCTACCACTATGCCAAGACGGTGTTTTAAATAATACTAGGCCTAAGTATAAAACAATATAAATAAAATAAATGATAATAGAACGCCTCCGGTCAGCAGATAGGCGTCGATGTGTATTAAACGAAGATAAATCGCCAAACAGCCTAGCCTATATCTCTGGATGCGGGCTTTGGTAGCGTTAGCAAAATATTATATTAAGTAATATTATTATTTTATTTTTGCATGTAGTTTTTAATTTATCATAAAGTAGTAAATGAAAAATAAAACGAATATAGAACCTCCTCCTGAGAAAACAGGTCGGTAAAAAAAGAGAAAGCTCTGGTATTAAACACACAGTCTTGTTTTAGAAAATAGACAACAATGTGTAGATTTTTCTGTCTGTTTTTCGTGGAATTAAGCGCGAAGCTGAAACATAATCCTATATCCGAACTATTATATCTATTGAAAGTTTCTTAATTAAAAAATTAAAAATACACATATCGTTAAATTTCCTCACATCTTACAAAAAACAAAGAAAAACGCATTCAAAAATTTAAACTCATACGTTTTTTGCTATCGCTACCCCACCCGTATGCTCTTGCTTACCTCGCCCGCAGTCCGCTGATAAATTTAAGTTACACCGCCACATACCGTCACTCTCATTATAATATTGGTACAAGGATACTGACCTACTCACTTACATACATAACTCTATAACGTAGTGCCTATACGTTATGTCCTCGAAATATTATGGGAAAATTATTATGTTTTAATAATTTTAATTTTGAAAGTATATAATTATGCTATATGTTGCGTATATGTTTCAATTGATATCGAAAGCTGGTATTTTTGTTTATGCTGTTAATATAATTTTATTTTTTATATAATTTTTTTTTTATTCTACTATTTTACTCGTTTTCCG
The DNA here is from genome assembly GCF_056956725.1 of Heliconius melpomene rosina. Lineage (NCBI taxonomy): Eukaryota > Metazoa > Arthropoda > Insecta > Lepidoptera > Nymphalidae > Heliconius > Heliconius melpomene. The sequence goes on from NC_140400.1 coordinate 6,477,304, forward strand.
TTCGATTTTTGAGATAATATCCCATTGCACTACGAGGATCTATTATTTTTAATATTCTGTAAAAACAAGATATAAATAATTAAACAAAACAAAGAAAAACGCCTCAAAAACTCCACGGAAATTCGGCGAACAGAACGAGTGTCTTAATAAGAAAGGAGAGTCTTATCATTAAATTCCCTCTGTAGACAGAAACTTTGGGCGGGATGCTTTTAACATATTTTACCTGTGCCCTTCCATGGCCATGTCGAAATTCTTACGCCATAGAAATAATAATAAATTCTTCTAGATAACGTTCCCTAACGCGACAATGTTCCCTTAAGTCGACGTAGACAAAGCTGCGGGCGTGGTTAGTCGTATTAATTTATCAATTAGACCACACCGCGAGATAAGAGATGCCGGCGCCCGCATCTCAGTGCAATCATTTTTGGTATTACTTTTGAATGGTGATTTTTGGTATTACTCTTTCCACCAAAGACAATTTGTAGGTACACCAAATGTATTGAACTGTTATTTTATTCACAATTATCTTTTTTAGTTCCACTCTCTCTGGAAAATATCATTTTTTGGCGGAATTTCAGATAGTGTGTGTTAAGTTGTGAAACTCAACGCTACGTTTTGCCTCGTTACCAGGGCGAGGAAATGAAAATATATATATTTTTATTTCCTCGAGCGGGAATCGAATCCATAATATATCGCGTTTACAGTCGCACATTTGTGCCTCTGCGCTACGACTGTCCTCTACTTGTATTTAAAAGTTAAATAATGATATTGACAAAAACAAAATAATTATATTTTTTTATGTATTAAAAGTTATTTAAAAAAATGAAGTCATCAAAAAACCAAGCTATTAAACAATAAATACTATCAAATATTAATTAATTTCATAATGCTCTTGCATTATATGGAATAGGCTAAATTAATTGTATATTGCGATTTGATGCCGTTTCACACATAGCGTGTGTACAAAGGAAATATTTTAAACATTGCCCCAAACAAGAATTGAATTCGCTACTTTCTCTAAGATACAAAAAAAGCTTTACATTTGTCTCCGGAACGTAGGATGGGTAGAGGAAACGTATTATCAAGACATTCTGTTTCCGCCCAATCTTAGATCCTAATAATTATCCCACGAGTGAGGATCGAACCGACAACCATCGCTTATGATACACACTATTATACCATCTATTAACAAAATTCATATTATTTTCCAGCGAACGCAACTCCTAACTCACCTTTCCCACGATATTATTGGATTGGGAGTTAGCTGATTGGTTTGGTTTAATCAAACTTTTGCTTTGCCTGTACATGTGCGTGACAGCTCTATTATAGCTCACGGATTTATTTTATTCGACACACGGCTGTATGGCTATATGGCTGTGTGGCTACAGGTACAACACTAGCGTTTAGCGGCGACTTGCTATGGACGTATCTACTGATATATTCTCTAGGAAGCCTGTACTTTAGCTGTGTGCTGGACAGATATGCTCGTGTAAATGTTGTTATTTTATTTTTTTGGGAAAAAAAAATCTGGTGCCCACCAGTCTATTCTGGGGTGAGCACGGACCATACACCCCCTATTCCTAAACCCATGGCCTTCGCCATCATGGTCGAATAGAATTAATTTAAAGTTGTACATACACATTCTAAGTGCCCGTGGTATCAGTAAACACAAGGATGATTAATAAATGGAGTATCCAAGGCAAAAACATTTTATTAATTTGAACCAGTAGTTCCTAAGATTAGAATGTTCAACCAAACAAACTCTTCAGTTTTTTAATTTTAGTATAGTCACAGACGTAAACCCATACAGATAAAAGGTTATGCGATTAGCTGTGAGGTTTTTGGACGTCATCCTTTCAGGTATGAAGAGTTTACGCGGAAGTATAATTAAGGTGTTGTCTTTTTTCCGTTTCGTGTGCAGATATTCGTTTGATAGTTGGTTTTAATGAACTTGGTTTTGATTCGGCTTTTTGCATTTGTATGTGAGCGTTGATATTTTTGTTTCTTTATCTTTCTAATAACATGAGAGTGGTTGCTGCTACGGGGTAAAGACACTTCGAATATTAAACGCGTAAGGTTGTAGAAAATGAACCACGAAGCCTCAATGGCCGTCGTGGTTCTGCGGCACAGCTCCTGACGGTAAACACGATGGTTGTAGGTTCGATTCCTACGAAAAATGAACAAATGACAAAGTGGATCGTTGAGTTCTGCCTCTCACTCAATAGGCAAAGTCTCGAAAATTAGATGGAAAGTGGGGAATGGAATATCTTAGGTCTAGGTGTCCTTTGGTTTGTCTGCTATATGCGGGATGAATGATGAACCTATAAAAAAAATGATTTATTTAAATTAACTAAATTAAATACTAAGCAATTACAACATTTTAATCAATTCCACAAAAGGATGACCCACGTCAGGGATCGTAAACCTTGATGAAAACTAGAAAAAAAAAACTAAATTACAGAACATATCAAACGAATCAATTTGGGTGCTTCAAATAAATAAAGCGAGGCCTGCGGTTGACAGGCGGGGGATGGCGCAGATGCTGCCTCCTTTGAAGGATTACAATCATCGACCTAAAAACATACTTTTTAACATGATTTTAACCGAAAACACTATTTTTTTCTTCACTTCACGCTGTATCTCGCACAAAGTAATTGCGGCACAGGGAACCTAGTGTTAAGACACTATGTTTCCCCACTTCCCGCTGAATTTTCGAGACATTGCATGTTGACTGTCGGAATTCAACGACGAATATTATATATAATGTTGGTATAGAATATATCATAGAAATCAATTTGGGTAGCTCGAATAAACAAAGCGCTGCTGCGGTTGACAGCGGGTGGCGCAGATGGCGCCCCCCTGAAGGATTACAATTATCGATGGAAAAGTACTTTACGAAAATGTTTGGCGCAACTGCACTGTTTGAACACTTAGTTGCAGATTTCAAAGAACTTGGATTTCAGCTTGGTTTGGAAACGAAATGTGTAATTATGTTTTATTGAATATATTTAGAATTGCTTTTTAAGTCAATGGCGCACTTTGCTCTGTTAGTGTTAGCGAGGAAAGGAAAATAATTTATTCTTCACGGGTGAGATCGAACCTACTGTCGCGATTCCAGTTAGACGCTGTGCCGCTGTGCTACGATGGAATATAATATTTAATTATAAATTATTAAAATTATCTTTTAAAAATTGGCTTAAAACATTTTCTCATTACTTAGCTCTGGTAATAAAGCAAAACTCGCGTCGAGTTCCTCTAACCTACACGCAATGCCTAAAAAAATCGGCGGAAAGTGGAGAACGGAATGTCTCAACACTACGTTCCCTCTGACTACTGGGATACAGTGTGAAACTGAAAATAAAGGTATTTTATACATTGACAACTACTCGTTATATTGCAAAATCTTGAAGAGGGAACCTAATGAAAAGTTTCTCCGTTATATTTTATAAAAAAAATTAGTTAGTATTTCACACTTTCTATTGACAATGAGATATGTGGCGATATGTTTAGCTTCACGCTATATCTCTCATACAGCGTAGGGAACCTGTAGGGACGTAACAATGTTTTGCAAGGTCTTACATAGTTTTTGTTTATTGTCATTATTATGTAAATGTTTTTGTTCTCCATTTCTTTTTGTTACTACGTTTTTGTTCATATTGTACCTTTTATGTTCAGTGCATAATATTCAAATGGTTGTAAAGCCGGACACAATATAAGTACGTAGTGTTTGCTTTCAAACGGCTATACATTACTTATACTATGTGGTGTTTGTAATAGTATTAATTTAAAAATGTAATAGCCACTAGAAAATTAAAATCAAATAAATAAAAAAACCTAGCGTTAAAACACTCCTTTCCTAATTTTCGAAATATTGCATATTGTATGGCGCACTCATACTATATATCACGCACAATAATAAAATTTTCAACTAATTAACTTTAGCCATTCTTAACAGCTAACTTTCTTCAATACAAAATTCATCAGGTTACCCGAACGCTCGTTTGCCTTATATATCCTTTTTCCAAAAAAAAAAGAAAAAAAAATGTATTAAGTCTAGTATTAGAGAAGAGAGAGAGTTTTTTTGAATGTTAGATACAGAAATTAAGTTATACACAGAAAACGAAATTGGTAAAATACTTCCTTAGAAAACGTATAAACAATTGCACGTAGCGGAATTTGAACCTCCTCTATACTTTGACTATAAAACTATTTTTCTTTGTATCGTGTAGAATATCAATTTAAAAATGTTAAATAAAATAAAATAATGTATTAGCTTAAATAAATGATTAAGACAGAAAAAGAAAGAAAATTCAAATCGAAAAAGAAAAGAAAATCGAAAACTCTCCCTCTTTTTCAGAATATTCACCAATAAATTTATAAGCTCACGACAATTAAACAATATTTCTTCAGTCGTTCAATCAAATTCAAAACTAAGTAAACATTGGTAGTGGCCTCCCCCTGACGCCCGACCTGTAATCCTTTGCTCCAAGTGTCGACGGCATGCCGCTGACAGGCCCATTACCCCCCACTAGTGATGCGCATTCACTTTTAATACGTGCAATAATCGAACGAAAATCGGTAAACTATCTTGTGTGTTGTGTTTGTGAAACTTTTGACATGATTTGTTTTAAAATTAACGAACGAAATAAAATAAATAAAATATTGAGACCGTTTTAGTTCAGATAGGCCTGAATTGTATACGACAGTGGGTTCAAGTTCTTCTTATAAGATTATTACTATATTTTTCTGATTTGAAATAGTATTTAATGTCCATTTTTAAGGGCAAAAGGGGTATCTTAGGCTTTTGGCTATAGGCTTATAGTTGGACCACAAATCAGAGCTGCTCTCCCTGATTGAAAAAACACTATTCATCTTTTAGTGTTATTTTTACCTTGGCAGCGGAACATCACGTCGTTGTATAGAGAACACCAGAATGTGATAGGAAAGAGATAATGAATCACAATAGAGAATATATGTTAAAAAGAGATTCAGTTAATTGCCTTTATTTATAAACTAGTGGGCCCGGACGCGGCTACGTCCGCTTGAACTATACGAATATTTATTAAATATATTTTTGAAATTATTTTCAGTTTTCAATAGAGAGATGCGTTAGGCAAGCTCATTTTGGATGACGTTTTATAACAACAAACTTTGCAAATCGTTGCTTAGCAACGGTCGCATAGCGACGGTTGTTATTAACATGGCGGAATAAATTGCATGTCAAATTAATAAGTATTTTAATATATTGGTATATATCGAAAATATTACAAATATGAGAAAAAAAGTATCCTATGTTCATCTCGAGACCTTCAAGTATCTCTATATGAGTATTTTATCACAATTAAATTAGCAGTGATTGCGTAAAAGACAGACAGACAGACAGACAGACAGAGTTACTTTCGAATTTATTATATAGGTATGGATAGCTTTACGCCGTATCTCGCATATACGTATGTACGCAGAGTGATTCTAATGTTATTAAAACAATATATACAATAAAAACCTATATAATATATTTGGATAGAAATAACTAATAATATATATTTTACAAAGATATTAGCATATAGAACCACATAAGTTAATAAACCCAGCATCCACTGTCAGCGTGACGTGAGCGTGACGTACACTCGCTGCCACCGTCAAGACACTGGCGGTGACACTTCCTTAACCCTGCGACTGAAGTGTTTAATGATCTCGCCGTGTTGGAGATCAAATTTTAGTTGTTAATTTACATTTTCAGTGTGTGTTTAGTGTGTGTGTGTGTGTGTATATATTGTCTTCTATACGATCTATGCTAATTATTAAGCTGAAGAGTTTCTTTGGTTGGACACGCTGATCTCAGGAACTAGTCTGAATTGTATTTTATTTTACAAGTTAAAGCGTGGTGTTGACTTCCGCGTCTCAACACGTAATGTCTTGAAAATTTCCCAATTTTAAGTAAGTGGGAAATGGAGAGTCTTGCCACTAAGTTTCCTTGCCTACCCTATACGCCTATGCCTATGCCTACGCTGTATATGCAAAATACAGCGTGAAGGCAGTGTATTCATAATTAAAAAAATGATCGGCTTTCCCATATTTATAAACATGGGAAAGCCGGAGACATTCTTTCAGTCCAAAATCAACGTATGTTGATTTATAAGTAGTATTACTACCACAGTCGCAGCTAGATAATCGAATTTGATAATAATTAGGTTAGCAAATTATGTATTTCTTCTTTTCGAGCTAAGTTAATCGGTTTTTATTCAGGTTTTTATTAGATGCTTATTTACCTAAATGTTTAGAGTAAAAATATCGATTTTACATCGATGCGGAACTGTCTCGTCCTGTCTACAAAAGAGAGATGACCACAAAAGTAACTTCTCTTACTTTTGTGGTCATCTCTTGGACTAAACTTGTCTTAAAACTTAGTTAAGATATGATTTTGTTATTTTTATTGACATAAATTAAGAAACCATTTATAAATTGGAGGCCATAGCGAGTCATTAGCATAGGGTCTGAATGTGAACGCGCCAGTTATGGGTTCGAATCCCACTTGGGGAAATGAATTATTTTTATTTCGTCGCATTGGTAAAGAAGACAACTGCACCATGATACAACAGAAATTGCTTTGGGAATCCAGGAATAGTGAAACATAAATTCTGCTATTCAATATGAGAAGGTAATACGTTATACAGTTTTATACCATTCGAAAGTGAAAAAAAATATATTTAATTTATTTTTTATTTTTCAATTATATTTTATTTCATACACTAGGTAATTCATATTAACTTGCGAAATTGTAAAACCCTTCTTCCAAACACATATACTCATAGTTTTTAAAGATGTTTTTTTGTCTCTTGATAATTCCTTTAATAGGCTGTTAGCAGGTTTACACTCTAAGCTGACGTTATGTATTTTTGTTTAAGCTTTTCTATTATATAATTTTTAATATAGAAATACCACGAACGAAAGTTATTTGATGATAACTTATAATATTCTGTTGTAATTTTCGGTCTATAACACTTGGACGTTGTACAGGTGTGGGTTCAAATCTTCCTTTAAATTATAAACAATAATTATATAAAAAGGGCAATTTATTTTAAAAATTAAGCATAAAAATTCACATTAGCTGTCGCTAAGCGCTATAATACGAATATTATACGTTTGCCTAAATGAAAATCCATATAACACGGCACTCGGTGGCATATGGCGGGCGTTGGAGATCTATGTAGGATGGAAGTGGCTTGAGATTTGAGATAATAGTTTTCTTTGTTTAAGATGTTTTTTTGTTGTTCGTATAGCACATTTGGTGCAATTATCACGTATTTACAGTTTTTCAAATATTGCAGGAGACCCAATCAAAATCTGTAAATATTCTATGCGCACTTGACCGCCTTTTTATTACTATTAATTTTATTATCGTTCGTAGGATTTTTTTTAATATTAAAAAAAAAACAATAGCTACTACTAAAACAAAGTAAATTTAGTATAAAACATTTACATTTTAAGTGTAACTTAAACATCCTCTCAAAGTTGACACAAACAAGCACTCTTCATAAAAACAAAATATAATATATATATATATGCTTATTTATATAAATAAGCACATCCAGCAACAATAAATCAGTGTCGACATTCATTAAAATTTGCCAAACCCGCGCCCGTCGTCCACACCTGACGCCTCGCCTAGCCAAATGCGTAACACTTGCTACCACGTTATACATTGCTGCTTCACTACCTCTCACTTTATACCGGCGCTAACAGAACGATCGATAGAACACAGGCAATGGTGAGTTATCGTACTTTGTTTGTTATTGGGAAATTGTTCTATATACATCGCCTGTTGCTAATAGGTTTCGATTAAGAAAGTTTTTGAGAGTTGCTCAGTGTAATGAGTTTGAATTTAGGAATTTAATTTGTTTTTTTTTTCGTTGTTTTAGAGGTAGTGGAAATTAAGTGATATGTCACTATGTTTTTTTTATTTTTTTATTAATTTTATATAATAAATCTAACAGAACTGACAATATTATAAAAGATTTTGGGTCTTCCGGGTAACAGAATGAAACGTAACATTTTCCACTGCGTCATACATTACTGCTTCACTATTGTTCACCTTATAACGGAGCTAACAAAACGATCAATAGTAAACAAGCAATGGTGAGTTATAGTACGATCTTTATTATTGGAAAATTATTCGATGTGCGAGTACATCGCCTGTTGCTAATAGGTTTCGATTAAGAAAGTTTTTGAGAATTGTGCAGTGTAATGTAAATAGTTTTTCTTATTCTATTTTCTTTTATTTTGGTTTTACAAATAGTTTTCGTTATTTTAGAAGTAGTAAGATTTTAGTGATGTGTTACCCGCTACCTATAGCGGGATACACAGGGAACTTAGTGTTGAGAACTGTACCTATTAATGTATGGGAGCTGAATATAAAAATTAATTAACAATCTATATACTGTACTGAGTGATTAAAAGATAACGCGCAGACCAAGCTTGAAATTGACAGATTAGGAGCATTAAGAGAGTATTTTTTTTAAAAGCTTTTATCTTTTTTTTTATACTTGCAATGTATGTATGTGTGTTCGGGTGAGATCTTGGAGCTCAATTTTGAAGTAGATATCTTCAACCGATTGAGCTGAAATTTTGTATACACGTTTACTTTGGGTGACAATGCACGATAAAATATGTGACGTCATTCTAAATGTAATACGTCGTAATTGTCGCGTTAATCAATATTTAATTAAATTGAAACTTAAAAAATTTAAACTTAGCAGATTTTACATAATTAATTAATATTAGTACTAGTTTAGTTACATAAGTAAATCGCGCGACAAGCTTTTATGATCATATAAATTGTGTACAACAAGGTTACGAGTTGATAGTTTAAATTTAAAAGATAAATTTTATTTTCTCCTTTTTAGAGCGTTTAAATAAAAGCTTTTTCTAAAAATGATTTTTTGCTTTTAATTTATTTATTAATATTATGTAAATCACTATGTACACTCCGTTTGATATTCGGATTCACAAACGTTACCTTTAGCTAATGCGTAGACATCTATCATGAAACTTAAAACAAAAATGATTTAGAATTTACATATTCATGTGTCTCTTATTTGTGTTACAATCCAGTTAAGGTAAGGGCTTAGTGGTGTTGACATTCCCGCAGGATATACACTTTCGATCGTATCACAAGCTGCATCGTCAACACCTGTAAGAACTCCTATGATACCAGTTGGGTGAATGACAGGCCCTCCTGAATCTCCAGAACAAGACTTTGCAGGCTTATTGCACTCCCAGGACAAGCAAAATATTGGTCGCATAGTATTAACGAAATCATAATTTAGTAATGTCCAAGAACATTTAATAACTATCGCTTCATATACTTGAAGTGTTTTATTAAGTGACAGAGCATCGTCTACTCTGTCTCCTGATTTAGTCAATCCAAAGCCAAATGTTGAAACTTTGTGTCCATACAATGTGCGATAATCAACCGAGCTAAATACACCCAGCACTGAAACTATCGCCTCACTTGTTTTCAGTAAACCTATATCATTAATTATAGACATAGGCGTATCTTTATAATCTATCAGTTTATAACCAGGATGCAATACAGATTTAATTATATCACTGGCACCCCATTCATGATGCTTCTTCTCCGATTTAATTGCATAACGGATGACCAGCGAAGAATCAGTTGACATAGTTTTTTTTGGGATAGGAATACTGCGTATGTATTCAATACAATGTCCTGCAGTCAATGTCCATACTGGCGTAACGATACTCCCAGTACAAAGATATTCATATACTTCTGATTGTGTCCCTTCGATAGTTTTCATAGCTAGAGAAACTGCATACGGAAACTCTCCAGGAACAGCATCTCGTCCTTGAAAGATTCTTAGCGAGTTAATATTGCAACGTATAGTTTGAAAATAATAAATACAAATAATAAAAAACAATTTAGAAATATTTTCAAACATAACTAACAAACCTTGTGTGAACACAACTTGATTTAAAAATGAATGATGAAAATGTATTTCTTCACATTATTATTGTTTTGTAGAAATGCATAAAATATATTATTACCAACAATATGTTGTTACTATAAACACAGTAAATTGGTTTTTGGTAATGTTCAAAATAAAATAACATTTTTATTTATTTGAAGGTGATAACTTCAGGAAATAATATTTGACTTGGAAAAAATATACTCGCGTTGGATAGTCCATGTTAGAAGGCAGGCTTACACTTGCGGTCATAGTCACCTCGAGCACTTTGATTATTTTATATATCTTTTTTAGTAATTCTCATCAGAATGTTGAACCTGAATAAATTAAAAGCAAAATATCATTTTTAGATAAAGCTTTTATTTAAACGCTCGAAAAAGGAGAAAATAAAATTTGTCTTTTAAATTTTAACTATCAACTCATAACCTCATTGTACACAATTTATATGATCATAAAAGCTTGTCGCGCGATTTACTTGTGTAACTAAACTAGTACTAATTTAATTATGTAAAATCTGCTAAGTTTAAATTTTTAAAGTTTCAATTTAAATAAATATTGATTAATATAAATAAGAAGTTTAATTTTTGTGTAAAATGTTTAACGATTTTTACATAAACGTAAGTGTTAAGGCCTAAATCTTTTGTTATAATAAAAAAAGCAATGGATAGTAAACATTGCGATATTTACTTATTAATATTACTTTATGTAGTAAGGGGCAGGATCAGGTGCATTCCTAATCTGGGTATCGATAAAGGTTTAAAGCTTAACTCGTAAAGTAAAAAAATGCTGATTTTTATATGTAAAAAGGTCTGTTATATACAATATTTTGATACTTCACGTATTATTTCTTTTCCCGTTGCTACGTGCGGGACGTAACAGTTAAGACAAAGGGAACCCGGAGATAACCTATTACCTAGTGTTAAGACACTCCATTCTCATTAGAACACATCCGTTCCCCCCCTTTCTCTAAATTCTCGAGGCGATGCGTATTGAGAGGTGAATTCTCAAGGCTGTGCTTTGCCCTGTTATCAGATAAGGAAATGGAAATATTAAATAGTTCATTACCTCGAATGAGAATAGATCTGGCACATTTATAATCGCACACTTCTGCCGTCACGACGGTATTAAAAAAAATCTTTAACGTCTTTAAAATTAAACGTGTGTGTAGGGTACATTCTTGACTTAACACTAGGTTCCCTCTGCCTATCCTCCCATTAAAAAAATAATGATCAATTAACAGTGCCATGTAAACAGCTAGAGTATAATTCACGTTCACAATCCGCAATCGTCCCGTATAAATGTTTGCCCGCTCGGACACGCGGCGGCAGCTGAGACCCGCTAATTTATACTTCTTGTGTACATATTGTTATTTAAATGTGCCATTTGTATAGGTTATTATTGTTGGAATATGTTAAAAGTATTTTTTTTACTTTGGTGTGTCAACTTTTCTTTTATGAGAATATAAGAGCATGTCATGGTAAATACCACAGTCTACGAGCTCGATGGTTTTCCTTTTGATTCCAATTTGAGGGAATGAATTTTTATTTTACATTTCCCAACTTTAATGGGAAAATTTCGGCGTAGAGTACCGCCACTCAAAATGTAATGTTTTTATTTCGGGCGGAAAGCGAAGAACAGGGTGTCTAACGTTAGGTTCCCCTTGCCTACCCGTCTATATGTAGGATAAAAATAAAATAAAAAAATAGATCTTCGTGATTTTGATGGATTTACAGGTAATTCACATATGCATATTAAAATATATATTTTAAAATGCAAATTGAATCTATTCCTTATTTAATTATTTATTTATCTTTTGAATGTTGTGATATATAGGAAAAGTATCTAAGTACAACCTCCAAGTTAAGTCACACAAGCCCTTTCTACTCCTAAATCTAAATTATATAGAATTGAAATTCCATATGGGTCAATACAATAAACCTTTTCAAATCACATCAAATTGTATGAAATTGAATTTTTAAGGGTCTCTTCATAAGGCTGGATTAAAATGATGGAAATTTTCATCATGCAGATGAAAACTTTGCATTACATTCTTCATTCGCGCAGTGAGAGAATGGAACCCACTGTACGCGTCAAAGGCAGAAAATACCTTATCATCAAAAGAAGTTAGGTTTTTAGAAATTAATTGCGGCGTTGATTTCCGTGACATAAATTTGTTTTTTTTTTTTAATAAAAGCTATTGACAAAAAAAGGCGAACAGAGTGATTTATCACTAAGTTTTACCCACGTACCTAATATGCAAGCTCAATTTATTGTCAAAATCTTCTACAATTTTTTTTTATGAAAAAAAAAAAACGATATAAACCCCCTATAACTATAAAAAAAAACCCCCAAAAAATTCTACCAATTTCAAGTCCAGATAGTGAAAATGTAACTTTTAAAGCGAATGCTTATCGATTCAGCGCCGGCTTCATACCAGATGCTACAAGATCTTTATATTAATGCGGGCGACAGTTGGTCACCCCTGCCGATATTGTATTGTCTATTATAAAAGTGACTTATTTCATGAGATATGGCAAAATATGTTTATATTTAAAACCTTTTTTTTTCCTTTGGATATATGTTTTGGTTGAAAGTTCGTAGCTTCGAAGTTTTGACAATATAATGTTTATTATGCACTTTAATAACAAATAGTTCGTAAGGCCATGACGTTTGGTCGGCGGGAATTTTCTGACTGTAAAAGCGACGATTGTGGATTCGATTTGTAATGTAATGACAAAGCGCGGCGTTGAGTTTCGCAATTCAGTACGGCATTTCTCGAAAATTGACTGGAAAGTAAGGAACGAAGCGGCTTAACACTAGGTTCTCTCTGCCCACCTTGCTATGCAAGAAAACCCCTTGCTATGTGAGGCTTCTCTGTAGGTTATTTAGCTATTACAATTTATATCAATAAACCAATTCCTCTAAAAATCCTAAATAGTATGCGTAATCAAATAACTAGTAAATCTGTGAATTACCGCTGTACATACGAGTACAGCTACAGGTGCGTGGCCGAGCTCGTTTCCGTACTAGTGCCCGTATATAACGGGATAATTACGGATTTGTACCCGTTACGTTGTTTGCATTCGTTCTTAGTGACTTTGGACATATGGTTTTATTTGGAGAATTTTTGTTAATATTCGTTGTTTTGTTAACCTAATATCTCTTAATATATACCTATTCATAGTATAAAGCTAAAGAGTTTGTTTGGTTGAACGCGCTAATCTCAGAAACTATTGATTCGCAATAAATAGGTAATGTTTGTGGGCTTTTTTTATATTACGTTAAACAAATCGTTGTAACCCACTTTACCTGTAGGCTGTGATCAGACTTACCTTGGGCACTTAGGCTCAACTCTGAGATCAATCTTGAGATGCCGTTTTCATTCATCTATCTATATGTATAAAATCGAAAGGTCACTCACTCATCACAAAATCTCAGAAACGACATGTGCTAGGAATCTCAAATTTTGCATAGGAGTCACTCATAGGACGTAGGTGCTCGCTAAGACGGGAGTTTGCAATATTCGATTTCTAAGGGGTTGTTTTTGGGGTTGAAAGTTTGTATGAAACTTCGTTACTACAAATGCTAGGAATCTCAAATTTTGCATGGACGTCACTTATAGGACGTAGTTCACGCAGGCGGGCCGCTAGTAAATTATAATAGTAATCTAAAAAAAAATCTTTTTCCTTTGAGATTCTATTAGTTTAAACAAAAAAAGAACCAAAACTCACAAAATAACTGCATTATTTATCACATTTCACAGTGTAGCGTCCACAAAACCGACTGTTGTCGTCGCCGTGTGTGCCGCACGCGGCGCCTCGTGGCCCTGTTATTTAATGTATACGTACTTATTATTTTGTTACTTATAGCTTTAGTTAAAAAAAAAGGATTTTTTTTACTAATAAAATTTGTAATTCATAATTTTTTGGATTTTTTTTAAATCTTAACTGCTTGTTTTTGAATTGATATCGCGTGGTCCTACCTGCAAAATTTTTAATGTTCACGCTGTATACCTTGTTATATGAGGGTTACCAAAGGGAACCTAGTGTTAAGACATTCCCTTACCCATTTTCCATCCAATTTTCAAAACAAAGCATTGAAACACCGCGCCTGACTTTTTACCGGCACCGACTTTAGAACGAGGAAATGAAAATAATTAATTCCTTCGAGAGGAAATTGTACCCGCAACCATTTACAGTCAAACGCTTCTTCTACTCTTTAACTAACTATGAAAGATATGTGAAAATTATTCCATAGGTATACCCTATAGGTGGGTACAAAAACAGATTTCAGTATGACGTGCGGCCATATGGCGAGGGCGCGTCTTATTTATACACTGCCTTGTTTAATTGGGTTGCTTCTATTATCACTATAGTTCAACACTTTTCTTTTTTTTTTATAGCTTCACGCTGTATCCCGCATATAGCAGGATAGGCACAGTGAAGCTAGTGAAGAGATTTTCCGTTTCCAAAGCACCGCTGAATTTTTAAAATGATATATCTAATATTACTCTTTATAGAGAACGCAGTGTCTAGCACTGTATATGTAGGAGCAAAAACAGAGCTTTACGCTGCTCCCCGTATAGTAGAGTTCACAGTGGAAACATTCGATTTTCCATACTCCGCCCAATGTTCGAAATATTGCGGAAGTTAATATCGAGTACTGTCTTCTTACTAGATCAAGGATCCTAATTCATAAGGATATTAATCATCCCCTCCAGTGGAAATCGAACCCACAACTCACAGTAGTGTACACCTAATTACCAGATCTCATATTTATACATCGTACTCGTAGCAGCTGACCGTGGTCCGTGGTCCGTGACGCAGGCGTGCCAGCCATGTGTTGCGGGGGCGCGTCTTATTTATAATGTGCCTATACGTTTTGTGCAAACAACGTGGTTATGGCCGTAATGAAAGACCTAGAGTTCACAATTTTTCTGTTCAATGCGTTTTAACTTTGTAGTAAGCTTTTTTAGGTTCATCCTGTATCCTGCACATCGCTATACATGTGGATGGTTATGCAAAAAAAATTTGTGAACCTAGTGTTAAAACACTCCGTTCTCATAGAACTTCCGTTTGACACTTTCTGCCGCATTTTATAGAATTAGACATCGCCTTTAATCTAGGTACATAATATATCTAAATGTATATAACTTCTCCGTTACTAATTGACAAAGCATGGACACGTGTAAAAGAGAAAATTTGGCACTTATATAGGATATTTCGAAATATGGGAACCTAGAATAAACTGAATTTTACGTAATACTGAACACGCAAATGAAATAAGCCGGTCGGTTAGCCATAATTAAAAATAATAATATTAATTAAAAACGTTTTTAAAAAGAAATTCCTAGAACTTTTCATCCCTTCAATCCCTTTCATAAGTTGTGCAAAAAAATTTTAATCCGCCATTTTGGTGCGGCTGCCATTTTGCAATAAACTATAATATAAATAAAATAATATTCATTATATGTAATTTCATTATCATCAGTCTGAAGTCAGAACTGAAGTCATAATCTCAATTTCAATAGAGCACTGGAAAAATTATATTTTTTTAATTTTTTTTCACTTTTAGGACACTAGGAAGTGGCTCAACCTAAACTAGTCAAATAAAAACACAATTTTGAAATATATTAAAACAGCGAGTACTATTACGTTGTGCACTTTTACGTCACCAGTAAAAGCAGGTGTCGACCACATGGCGCTCTGAAACTGAAACTGATGATTGTTATTTAATTATAATTAATTACCAGTTACTTATTAATTTTAACTTACTTTATTTAATAATAAATAAGTCCCTTAAAGCTACACTAGGGTTACAAGTTCCAGGCACGGCTTATGTGGGCTCGGTTCACATTATGGGAAATAAATTATTCTTCTCAACACGCTGTGTCTTGAACATTGGGTGGTGCGTGGAACGTAGTGTTTTAACACTAGGGTTCCTCTGCTTACCCTGCTACGTTCGGGTTACAGCGTGAATCTAAGATATAATGCAGATAAATAACTTTGCTCGTTATTTCTCGTTTAAAATGATTATTAACTATATATTAAACTAGCGGACGCCCGCAGCTTCGCTTGCTTATTTAGGGGTGAATTCTAATAAACCACGAAACATGGTTCAATGAAATATTTTTAAGACTCTAAATTTCAAATTTTATAAAGATCAGTGGCGATTTAAAGATTTTTCTATACAAACTTTCAACCACTTATCTGCACCCTTAGGGGGTGAATTTTAGAAAACGATGAAACAGGTAAATACTTTTAAAAATCTAAATTTCAAATTTTATAAAAATCGGTGCCGATTTAGTTTTTTTTCCATACAAACTTTCAACCCCTATTTCACCCTTTTAGGGTTAACATTTTACAAAATCCCTTCTTAGTGGATGTCCAGATTACGAAAATAAACATTTGTCCAAATTTCACGTTTCTACGCACAGCGGTTACGGCTGTGCGTGCGTCTTACCTCAGTCAGTGAGGACAAGTCCTTTTATATATATAGATTGTAAATGTAGATATTTTAATTTTTTTTAATACATTGCACATACGAACATACTCTCATATATTACTAATTGAAACAGCAAGTATTTTCGAGTAATGTTGTGACGAAAGCGCAGGTGTCCACCATATGGCACTCTAAAACTGAAACTAATGCTTGTTATATTAATAATTGTATTAAGAGGCCGTTTGAGTCCGCCGTGGTGCAGGAGTAGCTTGACTTCCGCGAAATTCATCATTAGTGCTTCAGGGAGTGTAGGGACACTCCTTAAATGACAACTCCTCTACCTGACAAATTTCAGTGTTCTACGCCGTATAGTTTCGGCACAGAAGTTACACTGAAGCGGATTAATTTTAATTAATACAGTCATATAATATTTTCGTCAATATATCCTTTATTTTTAGATTAGAACTAGGTATAACGTATTTAACTAAATACATAGCATATTCAATTATTCATAATTGAACGCCGCGCTTTATCTTGTTACCAGAGTGAAAGAAATAAAAATAATTCATTCCCCCAAACGAGAATCGAACGCATAACCCTCGCGTTTACAGTCCGAAGCTGAAATATAATTAAAACGGCGAGCATTACCGTCCAGGCGTCCACTGCAGTGCAGTGACGTAACACCAGGTGTCGAACACATGGCGCTCTGTAACTGAAACTGAACGCGTGCCTCTAACCTGCTGCATGATTTATGATTGTTATTTATTTATTTGTTATTTATATTCTGTTTTAGACAGAGAATATGGTGTCTCCGTTCTCTGTATTCTGTTAAATTTCAACATACTTACCTCTCTTACAGTTGGTACTATGATTTTTTTTGGTACTATGATTTTTTTATTTCTTCGTAAAGTGGGCTAAGTAAAGAATTGCATTGTAAAAAAATATTAAAAATAAATAAAATATGTGGGTATGGGTATTGTCTTTAAAATGATAATGTTACTAGATTATCAAAGTACTTTTAATTAGTAAATAAATTATAGTGTTAGTTAAAGCAGGCGAAGCCGTAAGCGCTAATTAATCAATAAGATTGCTTGTAACGATGTCATCTATGTTTTGCATACCATTGTACGAAGGTTTATTATTTTTTTCAGTCAGTCAGTCTATGAACTGACAATTTTAGAGATAAGGACGTCAAAGATATTATAAACTAGGTACAATTTGAAATACCGTAGGCATGTCAATACATAAGTACGTAGATAATTACGTTATAATGAGTGGTCATTGAGAAATGCTATTTCCACGCAGTTCCATATCATTAAAGTCGACGCTCGCAGAAAGTCTTATTTGAAGCGCTAATTAGAAAAAGGATTCTTGGTTTTTATTTTACAGTCTGCTACAAGAACTTTTCTTATTTATTGTCATCTAGTTATTTTATTTATTAAAATTGTTATGATAGTTAATTAACAGGCCAGTCGCGACAGGCTATGGGTTCGACTCCTACTCGAGAAAATATTTCAATATTTAATATTTGCTTTGTATCGAGGCAAAGCGCGGCGTTTAGTTCCGCCATTCAACACGCAATGCCTTCAGATTTTGGCAGAAAGTGGGGGGTGGAGTGTCTTAACACTAGGCTGCCTCTGCCCACCCTGCTACACCGTGAAGTTGAAATATCATTTTTAGAATTATTATGTCAAATTTACCAATATATCTAAATTGCTTCCAAGTAAGTATGTGATATATGAGTATGACAAATAGTGCCTTAGGTTTCTCATTAGAACCCACCTGGGGTCGCAGGTGCCTGGTACGTTCTCATTTTATTGAAATATCTATGTAGTAGGTACCTATACATATAGTGTTCATCTTGAATATAACTATTATTTTAAAGATTTTTTTTATTTGTATATTATAAATTATTTTTATAATATACCTTGACGGTAAGTTCTTAAAATTTTAGTTCTTAGTTTCGTGTTTGTACTAAAAAAATTAGATTATTTTTTAGGGTTTCGTACCTCAAAAGGTAAAATAGTACACTTACAGGATCATCTAAGAAGCTGAGAGAAACTTACAATACAAATAAAGGAAAAAGCTCGTAAATGAATATTATAAGGTATATTTATGTAAATGCTCTCAAATTTAAGTTTGTTAATTTTATCCTCATATCAGTAGTCATAGAATGGTAACTGGTAACTAGTTTCTATATTTCGTAGCTAATTGGCTGCTAAATTATAAAATAATGTTATTAAAGTGATTGTGAAAACAAAAACAATAGTACAAAAACAAAAATATCGTTTACATTTTCAGATATTTTAGATGAAATTCTATATATATTCCACATTGGCCATTTATGTTCATTTGTAGATACATAAATAATATAATAGTTATATGCCACCCAATACGCAATTCCTTCAAAATTCCGCAGTAGGTAAGCGGGAAACGGAAGTATCTTAATGAGGAGCAGAGTGCCTTAACACTAGGCTCCTAGGCTCCTTCTGTCTAACCTGCTATACCAAGGATATACACCGTGAATTAAGTTTTTCTAAAGGGAATTGAACTCACAACCGTCGCGTTTATGACGACCTCAAGTACCTATAGCATAGTTTACTATAATATCCATTATACTAAAACAAAGTGATTCAAAATATATGTAATCCATTTCGTGAAATATCTAAATAATTTAACCCGTAACGATTAATGTGGGTCAATTACGTGCGAAGGCGCCGGCCACCTGCTCGGCACCTGCGACCCGCTCTAATGAGAAAACCTTTGGGGAAATACTTAGGTATTTGTCGTTTGGAAAATTTATTGGAATGAAATTTGTAAAAAAAATTCATTCATTTTGAAATGTTTTCTTGGTTAGCGATAGTTTTTGTATATATTATTTTATTTTTTTTTGCATTTTTACTGTTTTTTTTCTATAGGCCTAATAGGTTAAGGAGTGGGAAATGAGAGAGGCATAGTGTTGAGCTAAAGATGGCCCCCGAGTAGGAATCGAACACATAACTTTCGCACATTTGCGCCGCTGCGCCTCGACAGTCTCAATTATTTATTCAGTAATATATTATATTCTATTTCAAATTATATGAAACTACAAATATACTAAGTTGTCGTAAATTATTTCATTTAATATTATCTACGTAATGGGAAAGGTAGAGTAAAAAAACTATAATTGAAGTGAAATTTTCTATAATTCAAAAATGCTTTATAACGTAAACGTTGGCCACCTGCGACCTGCGACGCGCACCTGCGCTAATGAAACTTACCATTTTTCAGGAAAATTGCATTTGTCATCTATACTATCTATACTAATATAATAAAGCGGAAGAGTTTGTTTGTTTGTTTGTTTGTTTGAACGCTAAGATCTCTGGATCTACTGGTCTGATTTACATTGTTTTTGTTTTGTATAAAAGCTGCATTCTTCAGAAGTGCTATAGGCTATATAACATTACATTACACATATAAACTAATATATTTTAAAATACTTTCTAATTTGACATGCAATTTATTCTGCCATGTTAATAACAACCGTCGTCGCTACGCGACCGCGTTCGTTACCGCGTCATTTTGATATTCATCCTTATGAAAATAAATATAATAGTCACTTTTAGCATTTCATCTAGATTGAAACTATATTTCTATAGAAATTATATTCTTATATTTCAAGCAGGCGTAGCCGCGTCCGGGTCCGCTAGTAATATAATAAAGCGGAAAAGTTTGTTTGTTTGTTTGTTTGAACGCTAAGATCTCTGGATCTACTGGTCCGATTTACTATGTTTTTGTTTTGTATGAAAGCTGCATTCTTCAGAAGTGCTATAGGCTATATAATATTACATTACACATATATACTAATAAATTAAAATACTTTCTAATTTGACATGCAATTTATTCTGCCATGTTAATAACAACCGTCGTCGCTACGCGACCGCGTTCGTTACCGCGTCATTTTGATATTCATCCTTATGAAAATAAATATAATAGTCACTTTTAGCATTTCATCTAGATTGAAATTATATTTCTATAGAAATTATATTCTTATATTTCAAGCAGGCGTAGCCGCGTCCGGGTCCGCTAGTGCAAAAATAAAATTAAATCAATCTCAGAAGTCTGTAGAAAAGTAGAGAGTATTATTTCACACAATATATTGTGTGAAATATATAACATTATATCTACAAAAAACGGCCAAGTGCGAGTCGGAAGGAAGGATTCCGTACCATTATCTATAAAATCCGCCAAAAAATAATGTCTGTTACAGGTATTTGTTATTAGATCACGATAGTAATTCGGATGAGAAAAAAATAATTTTATAGTACAAACGGGCGAAGCCATGAGAGGGCCGCTAGTAAAGTATAATATAAGTGACTAACAATAATTACGTAGTGGCAGTGGTGTTATCTCTATTTGGGAAAATTATTAAAAAAATGTCTTTAGGATTCATTTGGCTAATACTAAGAAATATTTCATTTATTTCTTTTATTTATTGGTCATTTCATTTAAAGACTAACTAATACATTATGTTCATATGTGATATGTTGTTTGAAAAAATTGTATTTTATTACCCCGATATCCGGTGAATATGTACATTGACCAGAACTTCTAGGAATCCTGTTTATTTACCGTCCTGCTGAAGATATATGAACTTCATGTGTATATATTTGTCTAGGCAGGTATATGATTATTTTGTACGGAATTCGTAACACCTAGTTTTGGATGGGGAAGCAAAGAAAGATCTTTAGTTTCACATATTTTTCTTTTTAGGTATCATACATACCACTAGCTTCCCTTTACCTACCCTTCTATGTCCTATAGCATGAAGCAAAAAAATCTACTATAAAGTAAATGGGGAAATCAAAGGTGAGACATTTCTTTTAAGACGTATTCAAAAACTTATACTTTTTCCTGTATGAAAAAAAATAAATACAAGTAATTCTATCACTATTTTTAATAACAGAATTACCTCACTCTATGGTTCCATTACATAAGTGTTAAATCTATTTGGCAGGAAACACAAACTGTTTTCAATGTAATCATACACTGGACATTACAAAACGCAGGTGCTCTCAAAGATCAGCTAAGGAGATGTTGCGTTTAAGATAATCTACCAATTATTTAGACTTTCATATAGACTATAGAGACAAATATAGAAAAAGTATAGTCTAGTAAGTTTCCTCGTTACCCTACTGCCCCAGAATGAAGATATTGTTTTAGAGCATGTTTGACTGTGCTATTTCTTTAGAACGTCCTACAGTCCAAGGGTCCCAAAACAGTCTAGTTTTGATATATGAGACGTAATACTGATAAGGGTTATATGAATATTCAAAATAGAACTCACATATAAAGAAGGGGGTGTTGTTTGTGTTTTCTTTTCAAAGCAATTACAAACAACGCTCTTCTAATTATAGATATCAAATAAAAGTTAGAAAAGATTACTTCCAAATTGAAAAATCTTTTTTAATAATACGGCTTATTAAAACACTATAAAAGTATATTTGCATAGTAAACAACTACAACTATAAGTACTTTTATTACATAAGAGAAATAAATTTTACACTTTTAAGTATAAATTGTTATAAACCACCGCCCAATTTCTGAGACTTTGTTTATTGAATAGCATCACTCAGCATTGCGTGTTGTCTTGTTACCAGAGCCAGGAACTAAATTGTTCATTCCCCCGAGTGGGAATCGAACTCACAACCGTTGCGTTTACAATGAAAAGTTGTGCTATATAAAATATAATTTATTCAGGAAAAATGAAATGTGTACAGCATCTGTACCATATAATCTGGGGCCGGGCAGATGGTAACTGTTAGAGAGACGCAACGCAGTGCGGCGGTCAAGTGCGACCAGATACATTCGAGTATTACTACCTACACTATTTTAGAACATCTTATTTTATATACATTTAAGCAGTTTAGTTTTACCTTTTTTTTTGCAGCATCACGCTGTATACCTCATATAGCAGGTTAGGCAGAAGGAACCTTATTTCAAGATTTCTTTTTTAAATATCATTAATAATTCAATAGAGCAATGACTGGGTTCTAATAGTCATCTAGTTTTTAAATACAGGTAAAAGTTATATTATCTAAATACAAAAAATATATAATAATATGTTTATCATTGTTAACAGATGGAGGCGAAAGTGAAGGAGGAGGTGCCTGATAAGGAATATAATCAACCATCCACCACTGAGCGTAGAAAATGTAAGTAATTACAATGTACATATATGAGAAACTTTCGTTATTGAGTGACTGACAGACAGTCAGGCACTGACAACTACTTAACAGAAATTATACCTATAGTGCAAAGTGCGGCGTTGAGTTTCGCCACTTAACTTAACTAAACTTAACAATATCTCTAAAATACGTCTTAAAGTGGTAAACTGAAATGTCTTAATGAAAACGGGGTGTTAGGCTCCAAGGTTCCCTCTATCTAGCCTGCTATTTGGGGAATACAGCGAGAACCTAAAACATAGTAGATTGGGAAATGACTTACACTTAAAGAGTATTTCTCGAAATTCCGAATAGATTATAAATTAACATAAGATTTCCCTGACAATGTTTTCATCAGGCAACATCCACTACGCAACAATAATGTCGATAAATACTTATTACGCCTATACATATATACTATATCGGTATACCTACCAGGTATTATTCTGTATTCCGTCCTCCGTAGGCTTGTTTGTGGGAACCGGCAAGTGTGAGCCGATCATAATCTAACGATAGCGGCGGGAGGCACGGAGCGACTGAACTACAATGATATTTTAGTACTAGATGAGATGAATATATGTGTTTTTAATTGTATTTTTTTATATATATCTGCACCTGTATCTCGCATTTAGTAGAGTAGGTAGGGAACCTAATTAGACACTCGAGTTTCACTCGCCCCATGAGTGGTGCAACTCTACGACGCGTTTGTTTTGATAATAGAGTAAGGAAATCACTACCGAGTGGGAATCGAACCCAAAACCGTCAACAGTCAGCTTTTTAATATTACATTTTTGAACTGAATTACTCAACCAATTATGAATGGATTTTTATAATTAATTTTTTGTATGTTTCAGAGTTGATCCCTAATAAGTTTTACACTTTTGAGAATATCAATTGCGTGTTGAGGGGTGGAACTCGAAAACAATGCCATTATTCTACAGATTTAGAAAAAATAAATTATTTATAATTTGAAAAACCAAGAAACGACTATAACAGAATACAAACAAATCGTATGAAAATAACGTACCAACAACATAGAGTCAGAGAAAATGTCAGTATTGTCAGTATCAAATGCCTAATATTATAACGCCATTCCAGACTGACACATACATGTTATTTAAATATCTATGTTTCTGTTTCATCCATTTCTACAAAGCGCCATGTTTGCTTTCGCGAACGTTCAAATTGCTGGTATTATTGTAGGCAATAACCGTCTTTATTACACGCGACTATTCAGGGTTGATTTGCCTTGAATACCTATAGTAATTTCTTTTTATCTGATGCATATGGCTGTCTAGTTTAATTTTCTCCCTGTGGTAACAAGACGAAGCGCGGCGTTGAGTTCCGCCACTCAACACGTGAATGTTTTGAAAATTGGGTGGTACGTGGAATGGTCAGTTTCCATAACATGACTCCCTTCCCATACGGTATGACATGCGTTTCTTTTAGCTGCACGCCATATTCCGCACTTAGGGTAGGTAGAGGGAACCTGGGAATCTAAGACACTCTGTTCCTATCAAGATACTTCCATTTCCCACTTTTCACAGAATTCTGGAGGCATTGTGTGCTGAGTTAGTAGAGCGAGGAAAATTAAATAAATTAAATATTTTCTTGTGTTGAGGTTAACAGTCACAGTCTTAACGCCAACAGGGTTATTTAACGTTTTAAAATGAACAAAATATTTATTTTAACTACCGTCAGTAACTTTTGAGATGCGAGATGTGGGACATGACAGCGACAACCTAATATGGATGTTAAAAGAGTTAAATAAATTATTGACATGTCAGGCACACGATCATCTTTTATAATGGTGGTATCTCATTTAATTTTCAATGTTTTATTTTATTATATGTATTTTTATTTAAAATATGATAACTCTATAGACATATGGTCAGACCCTGTTTTTCCATATCATTATTGTTATTTATTTATTTTTATTTAGATTTTATATTTGAAGATTCGTTAGTACCCGAAACAATTAATATAAAATTTATATTAATGTATTTGTCTGCTTACACAAAAATATATTAAAAGTTTTGTTTATAAAATTGGCTATGAATGAAAATTTGGTAACTTTTCTCCGAGTGTAGCGGTTCTACACCGCTAAGACATTACTTTTCCCACTTTTCACCCAATTATCGAAATATTACGTTTTGTCTTGTTACTAGAGCGCGGAAATTAAAATAATTCATTCTTTCGAGTGAGAATCAAACCTACAACGGTCGCGGTCGCCCAGTCAGATGCCGGCTCTCTGCAGCACGACACGAACATTGATGCATAGCCAAGTGACTGGCATAGTCATAATATTTACCTAGTATCAGAATAGATCGCAATATACATTCGTCTACGTCAGATGTTCCTCTTCCCAAAGGATGATGGGGTAGATGCGGAAACTGAACACACTTGTTACGTTCCCATGCTTGTGAGTACAAAATTAAGCAGCTTCTCGCACTATTTCCCGCATATTTAGCAGGGTACTCGGAGGAAACTTAGTGTTAACACACACAATCCCAAAATTAAAAAAAAAATTCAAAATTCAAAATATTCTTTATTCAAATAGGCAATTATTATAAGCACTTTTGAATCGTCGAATGAACATATGAACAAAGAGCTACCACCGGTTCGGAAGGCAGTTCTGCTGAGAAGAGCCGGCAAGAAACTCAATAGTTGCTCTTTTCAAAATCAATGGTACAGCTTTCGAGGCATTGCATGTTGAGTGGCGGAACTCAACGCCGCGCTTTATCTACCAGAGCGAGGAAATGAAAATAAAAATATTACATTTCAGCTAGTGGGATTGGGATATTATTAAGCGCCATAAAATAACTTTTTTAATTGTTTGTAAAAAATGAATGAAGGACGCCGTGAAACTACTGGACTAAGGGACTAAGGTATAGCATATAGATAGATTAGATAGTGGAAGCACTAAACAAGATTTCTGCAAATTCCTATGGGAACAGAAAAAGATAAGAATTTCTATTTTTCATTTTAAAATCCAAATTACGGACGACGACTAGTGTATTCTTTCTAATAATTTTATATATTGTCATTCTTTTATAAAGAAAATATCATAAAAATTCTATACAAAACAAAAAATACCGAAATTGTATCCCTTCAAAACGTTTAATCCTAAGAAAACCAGTACTGCTATTGGGAACTTTTTGTGGTTTAAAATCCTCGTTTCAAACAAGTTAATTTCAACCTTATTACAAAGTTATAAAATATATTTTCGATAAAATCCGTTGTTTTGCCAGCCGTCAGTTCACACAGTATATTATTCATGGTGTTTGCTCTCGGGTCCACCCTCTAATCGATTACTATGATTGCCTGTTATTAAGTATGGAAATATGATGTTTAGGAATATTCTTAATATTTAATTTTTTTAAGCATGCTTGCCGTGACGTTACAAAAAAAATGTTTCTCTGAATGCGCATCGAAACTGTTATAGTTAAGATAATATTATATATATTATCTTAACTATAATACTAGCGGACGCGCGCAGCTTCGCTTGCTTATTAAGGGGTGAATTCTAATAAACCATGAAACACGTGTTCAATGAAGTATTTTTAAGAGTCTCAATTTCAAATTTTATAAAGATGGCGATTTAAAGATGTTTCCATACAAACTTTCAACCCCTTATTTGCACCCTTAGGGGGAGAATTCTAGAAAACCATGAAACATGTGTTCAATTAAATACTTTTAAGAGTCTAAGTTTCAAATTTTATAAAAATCGGTGGCGATTTAAAGATTTTTCCATACAAACTTTCCACCCCTTATTTGCACCCTTAAGAAGAGAATTCTAAAAAACCATGAAACATGTGTTCAATGAAATCTATTTAAGAGTTTGAATTTCAAATTTTATAAAAATCGGTGCTGATTTAAAAAAAAAAAAACATATAAACTTTAAACCCCTATTTCATCCATTTTGGATTAAAATTTTTCAAAATCCCTTCTTAGTGGATGTCCAGATTACGAAAGTAAACATCTGCCCAAATTTCACGTTTCTACCATCAGCGGCTACGGTTGTACCACATAAATCTAATAACCACATACATTTTTTATATTATTTTAATACTCTATAAGCTTAGGCCCAGCCTTACAGCACAACCTAAGCTATGAATACTTAATGCCGCCCGCCCACGGGGGCAGGTATACAATTATCAACAATCGCTCATCGATTGTCTTTCCGTTTATTCCTACTTGTTCAATATTTAATGGGATTTTGATTTATGGTGCTTTAAATTGTTGTTTTGATGTTATTTTTTTAATTTTATAATTTACCTGTATAATATTATAAAAGTTTTAAGGCCGTATTGGTGCCGGCATAGAATAATTGACTGAAAGCGCGACGGTATATAACAAGGTAAAGCGCGGCGTTGAGTTACGCTACTCAATAAAGTTGCGAAAATTTGGAAACGGAGGATCTAAACACAAGGTTCCCTTTGCCTCTCTATACGCGGGACACAACATGAAGCTAAAAAACCCTAGCGTTAAAACACTCCAACCTCCATTTTCCACCCTATTTAACATTTCCAATAAGTAAAATTAAGAAAATATATATTTAAAACGTAAATGTACACTATAATTTATATATCGCTTTATCACGAGCCTGTCTGTTGGAGAAGTGTTAGGGAGGGCCCGGGATGCTCAAGACTCTCATACACAAGTGTCCACCGATCATTCTGTCAGAACAGTGCACTGGACTTTAGACTTCAATGGTGTTTAGTATACAATTATGTACGTTTGATCTTGATATGTAGTTCGTGTATTGAATTTATTAGGATTCTGATTAAGATTTCCTGTTTTACTGTTCGAGTTCGATTTCCACTCGGGGAGTGATTATATTTAATTTATTTTTATTTATCCGCTCTGGTAAGTGGAGCGCGGTGTTTCGCCATTCAACATATAATGTCTCAAAAATTCGCCGGAAAGTGAGAAACAGAGTGCCTTAAAACAAAATTTTCTCTGTCTACGGGATTCTGTTATGCGGGAAAAGCGTGAAGTTAAAAAAAGAGAATAAGCTACCACTGGTTCTGTTCTACACCCCACCATTGCCCCACCACGTCAACGCCATATTATCTTTATTTCAAATAAAGGTAAAAACTCTAAAAGCATATAGTTTTAGAACTTTAAAATTAGTTCTAAGTTCTCAGTTACAGACTCGTTCAAGAACGGGACGTTTAAACTTTTTAAAAGTTTCAAATACTGTTATAATACTAAAAGTATACACAAACCTATAAAACGCTGTGAGGCTCTGGTATTTCGTATTGGGTGGTGGAATACAATGCCGAGTTTTATCTTATCACAAGAGGAAGAGTATGAAAGTAATTTTTTCCCCTAGTGACAATCGAACTTACAACCGTCGCCTTTACAGTCAGATGCTGTGCCACTGCGCCACGACGGCCTCATATCTGCAGAAAATGAAGAACAGAGTGTCAACTCACTAAATTCACCTCACTTTAAGATAGACCATATAAAAAAACTTCACGCTGTATCATACAGCAGGGTAGGCAAAGGGAACCTAGTGTTAAGACAATCCGTTGCCCACTTTCCGCCGAATTTTTCGACGCTTTGCGTGTTGAGTTGCGGAACTTAACGCCGGGCTTTTTGCCTTGGTGCCAGAGCGAAGTAATAAAAATATTAACAAATAATAATTTATTCCCTTGAGTGGAGATCGAACCCACAACGGTCATGTTACATTCACACCCTTGTGCCCTTGCGGTCACGGAAAATAAAACATTAGCATAATTTCTAATATATATCAGTATAGAATACAATTAAGGAGTATTTGGTTTACTATTTCAGTATATTTTCGTAGTTATCGCTGAGATGAAAGGCCCCGGGCGAGGTGTCGCTGCCACGCGCACCACTCGATAACGAGTAGTGTTGTTGTGTACCGATGTTCACTTATCGGTGTATTTTATTTATATAATATATTTATTTATATAAAATGTTATTGTATACTAAGAAAAATATTTTTGGAAGTTTTGTAAATATTTGAGACTCTTGGTTACTATCCATGTGCTGTGATCACAGTCGGCTACAAGAAATTGGACGAATTTCAACGGGCTCGGGTTCCGTTATATAAAATTTTTTATACGTTGTTTTTTTTAACATTTAATAATATTTTAGTCCATTTCTTGTATTTGGATCGGTGTTTAATAATTCTTTCCCCATAGCAAGATAAAAAAACTACGACCAATAGATGCCTATACAGTAATAATACTATAATAATAATACTAACAAGGCGCCAATCTCGGCGCAGGAACATAATCTTGTGACTGTAAACACGACAAATTGTAGGTTCGAATCCCACTCGAAGCAATCAAATATTTAATATTGTCATTTTCTCACTCTGTTACGAGGGCAAATAAAAGCTATGATTTTTGCCACGCCTCCAGAATTGGGAGGATTGTGGAATCGAAGAGTTTTAAGTTGAACGGAGTGTCTTAACAGTAGGTTTTCAGGTGTCTTTCGCATACCCTGTTATGTGCGGGATACAGCGTGAAGTTAATAATATATTTTATTAACTTAATAAGATCATTTATATCGACAGTTACCCACCCTAAGCGTGCAGCTGTCGCGCGCACGCCGGTACACTCGGCGCACCGCTACCACCGAACTTTTATTTATTCTGTCACTTCCACGCTTTTTCTATTATAATAGCGAATTTTGCGTGATTTTCCTCTATACGAGTATATTGTTTGATGTTTTTAATTTAATAATATTACTTTGTTTTTAGTTTCACGCTGTATCACGGATATAGCAGGATAGGCAGGATAGACAGAAAAGACTTAGTGTTAAGACACTCTTTTCTCCAATGTAATTTAAAAACTAGATAGATAGATAGAGATAGATATTGGGTGGCATTTTTTCTGGTCAAAACAGAAAAATTAAAGATTTTTTTGGCTTCATACCAGTTTTGCTTACCCGGCAGTGACCCTTTTGTTAATACACTTCTTTGCCCATTTCCCGCCCAATTTTCGAGACATTGCATGTTGAGCGGCGGAACCGCGTCTTCTCTTGTTACCAAATGGGATACAATAATAATTGTTTACCAATTGTTGCAATTTGTAATTTTATTTTTAGGTCATCTCAAAGATCACTTAAGGCTATCTTTATTTCGTATTTAGATTTAATTTTCCCCAAAATAAATTCGTTTATTTATATTTTACAGGCTTTTTTTGTTTTTGGTATTTTGACATTTTTTTAAATATAGATAAATATAAATGTTTAATTATACAACTATGATTATACGCTGTATCGCTGCTACATTGCTTTGCGAGGACGATCGTCTAATAAAAAAATAACATAAATACTTGTTATATTTAAACGTATCATCCTTCAATGGAAAGAGTATTAAAATCAAATAAAAAAAATAATTTTTAAAAAATGTGGAAAAAATTGCATTTTCCATGTCATCGTGAATATAATAAGCTTGGCTATTCGTTCTCACGTAACTCATCATAGCGCGGAGTTTACTAAGGCCGTTCGATCTATGGTGGGGCCATGAAGCAAAGTACTTCTTGTAGACTTGACTGACGCTACTGACATTTTATTTAAATTGACGATTGAAGAACTTGTTTCATTTAAAGATTTTATTTTGATTTGATTCAGTATTTAATATTTAATATTGGATAAATATTGTACTACAATTTGTTCTATAATTAATAAATTGAAAAATTTGATCCCGCGCCTCTTGAAAACCGTCCAACCGCTCTGATCACTAAGCCATACATTCTCATCGAGCCACGTCGAAATTCTTATACGCTTGTTACAACTTATAAATGTTGTTAGCATTTCTGTAAGGAGAGTTTCCAAAAGGCGCGGGTTCAAATTTGTATACGTTTTTTAAACTGTTAAAATAATAAATTGAAGTTTACAATATTTATTCCAAATATATTTTTAAAGCCACTCAACAATTGCTCTTTTCGATATTAAAGTCGGAATTAATGTTACAATTTTATCACTGTTAACCAATGTGATCTTTAACAGAAGAAAGTTATTAATACACTCACATTCTAAAAATTATTTCCACTTTAAAAAAATATACTTACTGTATTTAACCAGTAAACTAAACAAAGGTAGGACATTTTATATAAGTAATATACCATTCCATAGTTTTTATTCAGTCTTGGAACCTAAATATATGCCTAGGCTGTATTACACCTTGTAAAGGTTTTCTATATAAACCACTGTACTCACAATCAGCTAATGTTTTGTCATACACAACTCCTACGTTCTTGACTATGCGGACGAAGCCACAAGTAAAAGCTAGTATGAACCCACACCACAAAGCAAAACAGCCCCAATCAAGCGATATAGCTATACAATACTAATTCAAGGCACTAACCGCACTTTCCGATATTAAAAGCTATTTACCCGAATGTCCCGAACTCCCGGTCCGGTATAAATAGCGGTTGGCATGCGTCGTCACGTGCTGCGTTTGTTCAGGCCGCGATTTAAGCGGGCCATGCGGTTAGCGGGGACATAAATTTAGGAGATTTTTTTTTATTTTAATATATTTATTTTTTGGTAATTTTGTGGAAGTGTTTTTTTACTTTATATTCAGAGAAGTGATGATTGTAGGTTGATCATTTTTAATCATTTAAAGTTCAGAACGGAATAACTTGAGAATAGATTTTCGCTGCTTACCCTTCCATGAGGGATAAAGCGTGAATATGCAATTTTTTTTTTTTGGTTTGGAAAGTATTCATTCACTTCAACAAAATAATTGTACAGAATTTTGTTATGTCTATATTATGTAAGTTAACCTCACTTTCAGTGGACCATTCGAGATATTGAGTGTAGAGTGGCGGAAATTAACGCCACGCTTTATCCACCACCACGCAGAAAAAAGTATATATTTTATTTTGATATATTTTTTGTTTCAGCCTCTACGTCTGGCAAAGAGAGAAGATCTCCGGAACAAGAGGAAACCAGATCGTCTCCAACACCAGGTCCACCTAGCCCTCAGAATAATGGGACTACAGGTATTAATCTATATTAATCTATGTCTTTTTTCGCTTCACGTTGTATTCCGCACATATTAGGGTAAGCAAATGGAACCAGGGAATCTAGTATTATTTACATTCCGTTTTACATAAGACATCGGTCTCGATCTTTCCGCCGATTCTGGACGCATTGCTTGTTGACTGGTGGAATTAAACGCCGCACTTCTTCTTATTATCAGAGAAAACTGCCCCATGGGAATCGAACCCACAACCTATCGCGTTTACAGTCGCACGCTTGTGAAAATGCACCACGCCTGACCTCTGTTACCAGATTCAATATAAAAAAATGTACTATAATTAATTACAATAGAGTTACCGTAGCGTTTTCCACCCCGTTCTCTTTGGCTAGGAATAAAACGTTGAACAAAAAATATATTTAAAAAATGTTTTTAAGTTTATTTTAAAAATTTTATTTCATTGTTACAGCCCTATCCTCAACAGAATCTCTCTCTCCACCGCTACCAGAAGGTTCTCGGTCAGCGCCAGCGTTGCAACGGTTGAGGCGTTTTCTGTCTGCTCTACAGCAGTTCGCTTCTGATGTCGGCACTGATACTGGGGAACGAGTTCGACAGTTGATATTTAATTTGGTGGTTAGTATATTTCTTTTTTTAGCTTCACGCTGTTTCCCGTAGGGTAGGAAGAGGGAATTTAGTGTTACGACTCTCCGTCCGCTTTCCGCTTAAATTTTGAGATATTTCGGGTTGAGTGTTCCAACTCAACGCCGCCCTCAGTCAAGTGATGCATGGAGAACGAAGTGTCTTAACAGTAGGTTTTCTCTGTCCACCATGCCAATACGGCGTACAATGTGAAGCTAAAAAAATATTATCCAATTTTCACTTTATAAATATTTTAAAACGTCATTCACACTCTATGACGTTATAAAAATATTGAAATTACCATTTAAGCTTCATTCTTTTTGTATTTATTTTCACTCATTTCTCTTCTATTTAGAGTTAACTTTTACTAACTTTTGACTTCGGTTTGGCTCACGTTCCCGTAAAATTAATAAAAGTAAATTATATACATACACATGACACATTATGTACAGAAGATAATTCTAACCATCGATTACATTAAAACTGATTAAAGTTACTTCTTCGATAAATGGACTATAAATCACAGAAATATTTTTTCTATTAGAATCTCTTAAAGTAGTTCCTGAGATTAGTGAGTTCAAGCAAACAAACTCTTTAGTCTTATAATATTAGTATGGAAGTATAGATAGACTCGTATATTTACAGTAATAGTCAAAAAAATATTATTTAAAGTTAATATGTAAATAGTTTATATTTATTTCCTTGTTCTAGTAACAAGACAAAGCGCGGCATTAAGTTCCGCTACTTAACACGCAATGTCTCGAAAACTGGGCGATAATTGGGGAATGTTGTATCTTAACACTAGATTCCCCCTGTCTACCCCCCTATATGCGGGATACAGAGGGAAGATAATAATAATTATATTGTATTTCTTTTTAATCAGGCTGGAGTGGTCAACATAGAAGATTTTCAATCAGGAGTACAAGAATGTACGAACTATCCACTCAGGGCATCTGTGCCGGGGTTCCTCAGAGCGTTGTTACCGCTGGCGCAGAGGGACCTGCATGCGAGAGCTAGGAGGGTGAAGCAGGTTCGATTAAATAAAATATTACAATATTTTGAAATTTAGTATTGAATTTATTATATATATATCCCATTGCTCACGATACTAAGTTTATGAAAATAGTTTCCAAATAAGTATAATTATATTATTATAGCATTGAGATTTTTTTCGAAAAAACATTAAATAATATATTAAAAGAGTGTTATATTTTACTTTTAGTAAATTCGTTTTTACCATATGGAGTGTAAGAAAAATAATATTCATATTATTTTGGTTCCTCATAGACCCCTCTGCAGTACATAAGATCCCATGAACACCTCATACTAGAGTCGGGGGGTGACAGCAGTGACATATTCGCATCACAGCCTGCACCCGGCAGCGATACGGCGACCAAACGACGCGCCAGTGACCCGTGAGTTGTGATAAATCACTACATTTTACCTTTTAACTTTGTATTTTATTTGTGTTATATTTTTCTTTCAATTACATTTTATTTCTGTTTTTTACGTCATAATTGAATGCAACCATTTAGGCACGGCAGCACTACATCTAACTTTAAACGCGGTAGTTTGGGTTCGATTCCCACTCGGGGGAATGAATTAACATAAAATTTCCATTTCCTCGCTCTGGTAACAAGGCAAAGTGCGACATGGAGTTCCTCTATTCAACACACAATGCCTCGGAAAATGGCCGGAAACGAGTGGGAAACGAAGTGTTTACGAGAACTACTCTAAAGTTTTGTCACTACATAAAAAAATCTATAAACGAATAGTGCATGGGATTTGAACCTACGTACCCTGAATACTATTGAGAGTAGGTAATATAAGCAATTCTCATACAAAATCATCGCTTACAAGATACTCTCGTAGCACATTCACGTCAAACACACGCTATTTGATGAACTTTTTGCGGTCGGATCTGAACCCGTGCTGTTGATGACATTCGATTTAGAAGGATGTGACATATTACAATATGTATCTATAGTTATATATAGATTTGATAATTAAATTGTGGTAACAGTGGTTTAATTATTATTCCAGTAACAATATTAATATAATAATTATATAAAATATATATTTAATCGATTAAATCATGCTACTCGCATAATATAACGATTTTTTTTTTTTTTATTTTCAACGAAGACTCCGGTGTCTTTTAGTCCGTCGGTCACCAACTGCTGTCTCTCGTGAACTGTGATAGTTTGCAGTTGAAATTTTCACAGAAGGTGACTAAAAAACAAAATAAAATAAATATTAAAGGGGGCTCAATACACTTACAATATAAATAATTATTTTACAGTTTTTATCATTATCTATGGGGTTCCGTACCATTGTACGATAATGATAATTTAATTTTTAAGTATGTGGAAAGTTTTCTATATAGTTGTAGTTAGTATATTGAAACAACTAGGCAAAGAGCCTCACCTACAAAACCTAAGAATGGTTTATTAAATTTTTATTTTTTGGTTTCTTAAACTTTTAAACTTTTTTCTTAGGTTGACACTTTGGAGCGTCAAAACTTACGGTCTCTTTCGCCAAATCCATTATCATCAACCTCTCCATACATGCCCTGCCTTATCGATATTGATGTCTTGCAGGCCAACCAACGTTTCCCAAACTTTATATAAAGAATCCCTCTTTAATTATTTCTCTCCATTCTAACCTAACTCTATAGTAGGTAATTTTTCCATCGACACCATACGCGGAACACATAACTTATGGCACAATTTGGCAACGCGACGTCCCACTAATGCATATTCGTTAGCATTGAGCTACTGTTATTAGAATCGCGGCCGCGTCCACAAAATTTGGCACGCGCACCCACCACGCTAATAATTTAAGCTAAATTAACTTCGTATAGCTTAGTTATTACTTGTGGGGCTGTAAAGCCTAAGCTTGGAAAATGGTTTCGATTTTAACAACTGAGTAGGTAGATTTTTGATATCAAATAAATATTTAAATTAATATATTGATGCGTGAGGTCGTCGTAGCATAGGGGTGTAACAGTGCGTTTGTAAACGACGGATGTGGGTTTGATTCCCTCTCAGGGAATGAAATGTACAATATTTTCATTTCCTCTCACTGCTAAGGAGGTAAAGTGCGATATTGAGTTTAGCAACTAAATACGCAATGCCTCGGGAATCCGCCGGAAAGTGGGGGTCGGAGTGTCTTAACACTAAGTTCCCAGATTCCCTCTAGCTACCCTCTGATATGTTCTGGATACAGAGTAAAGCCAACAAAGTTAAAATTTATCTAGTTTTTCTTTTATTTTATTTATACCTAAAAACATACAGAAAATGTAAATAACCGGTGTCTATATAGCCCCTAAAAAAACATATGTAGAAATAAGTAAGTAATTATAATAATTTAAGCAATGTAACATATTCGCAAATCCTAATTATCGCGCACAAACTTTTGATCGGGGCTAAGCGCTGATCGCTTTTCGAGTGCCATCAGATGACGTCACATGGCGCCCGGCGCGCCCGTTACTGAACAAGTAATGCCATTTAAATTTAACATGCTTTAATTGGTAATTATGTACTTATACTAATTACGGTGGAATGGCACCTTTTATAGAAATTAAAAGATGTGGTTACATTTTGTTCTCAGGGAAATCTTAATAAAGGAAAGTAAAAACATTATTTATGACTATGGCACAAACGTGCGACTGTAAACGCGACGGTTATAGGTTCGATCCCCCTTTGGGGATTGAAAGAAAACATTTTTGATTTCATAGGGAAAAAGATTTTCAAATTTATAATGAATAATTTCATTATATTGCAATTGAATTACATTATTTTATGAACGTCAAAAAATTTACCACCGCTTCACTAGAGTTTAATGCCTTAGACCTGAGAAGACTAACAAGAACAAGCAAGGAAGACGAGAGGACAGAGGAGAGACTTTTTTGGTCATCAATAATTTACATTTATTCAGAACCAAATAATAATTCCACAACTACCTTACACCTTTACAAAACAAAACACAAATCACAAGCTCAAAACATTCAAAACTAAATTAAAGAAGCCCCCAAAATAAGTTTTCCGAAAATCCAAAATGTCCCCCAAAATTCGATTTCAAACAACAAAAGGCACTAAACAAAGGCGGGCCATTGTTTACCAGAACTTGGTAATTAATTGAACACGATCCAAAAACCGCGCATAGATTACGATCTTTCAAATGCATTCGAGTTCAATGCGTGTTGGATGTATTGGCGTGGCTCCATGTTGTGGTGGTTGCGTGGTGGTGGCGATAAGCGTGGGGAGATTTTAATTTTAAATTGGTTATTTGCTTTTGGTTAATTATAATAGAATTTAAATATATATTTGGATAGGGCTCGTGATGGTTGTATGTTCGATTTCTGTTTGGAGGAACGTATTATTTACATTCCCTCGCTTTGGTAAGAAGTTAAAGTATTGAGGCATTAGGTTTCTTCCAATCTACATTCAATGTCTTGAAAATTGGGTGGTATTTGGGGAACGGTATGTCTTAATATAAAAAAAAAAACCATAAAAAACTGAAGAGTTTATCTAGATCTGTTCCGCTATCCTATAGATTTTAGTTACGCGACGAATTTTATACAAAATGCAGAAGAAACTATGCATAATTGCTCGTATTTTTTATAGCGTTAACTAAGGTTCATTTTTAACAAGGCACCGTAGACCTGTATATTTAATATTAAATTTCCACGCGATTTTGACAATCGGTGAGGTGGGTACGGAACCCTAAAACGAGATTTTATGATTTTAGTTCATGTGAAGAAAGTTGCGAGTGACAACCCTTATTTTATACATGTATTAACTTTTAACCACTTAATTTGCTATTTTTTCGTCTGTGCAAATGATCTTATGAATTGTGGCACACGCTCTTTGCGATAGTTTGTGCATTTGGTAATAAATAATAATAGGAACGAGAGACCGCTGCGAGATACGACTGTTTAATCGAGCTTTTACGAGATTTAATTATTCCCGCATTTAACGACAGTTAAGTAGTTAAGATTATTTTTTAGCTTCACGTTTTATGTCAGATATAGACCAATTTTTGAGACATTATGTGTTTAGCGGCGGAACGCATCGCTGAGCCGCAGCTTTGTTTTGTTACTAGAGTGAGAAATTTGTTTAATACCACTTTTACGTAGGCTTTCCCCACAATTCCGCTTTTCCACTTTTTATTCTTACCAGAATAACCTTTTTGTAGATCTCTGCGCCCTTGATCTATTACTTTTATTATCATTACTCTTAGTAAAAATTTATATTATTCTTAAATCAAACAATACGTATGGCATTTTATTTATTTATAAAATTTAAGACAACAGAGTACAAAGTTAGGCAATTAGCGATACGAAAAGACCGATTTCGATTGTTTAAAACTTTATCATCAACAAAGTCTGTACAAAATAAACTTGTCAAATTAATAGAAAATGATCGAAACGCCTTTGTTCACATAGATAAAACTTTTGATTATAATTTGTATTTTATGACTTCTCTTATTCATACAATTAATCTTAAAAAATTGCATATTTAAAGACAATAGACAATACATATTATAATCAATAATTTATAGTATCATTAAACTTAGTAAGTGTAATTGAATTATACTTACTAAGTGTAATGAAAGTTTAATGATACTCTTAATTATTGTATAACTGAACGTGTGTCTAACATTCAATTATATTAGGGGAATTGTGCTTAAGATGACATACTTTTTGTTTGAAGACAAATATTTCAAATAAATAAAGTCATCTAAGAACAGCATATTGCGTATACTATTGTATATTTCATAATCAACGAAATTATTTTAGTTTCAGAACAATCATCTTTCAAACATCATAAAAACAAACAAAAATCGCACTTAGGGCGACCAGTGTAAGACGACATATCTACAGGGTAAAATGACATACTTAGTATGTGGCATAAAAATATCATCATTATTTGTCGAGCATAGTTCACAAATAAATTATTTCTTCTTTGCTGGGGGGCTTTTAAACAGTATCAAGGTCAGATTCATACATGTTGCAAATTTTATGAGGTTGAATTCCGTTATCAGTCACATCCTTTTCTAAAAGGGAAATAAGCTTCGTCACTTGCGGCTATTGAATGCCCTTGCTCTAGCAGCCTTATCCATGTCTTCTTGTGACCAATATATATTCGTTTGTAATTACCAGGCATTTTGTAGGTAAAGCAAAAAAAATACATCGATTCTATTTATAAGGGTAAGATAGTATGTCATCTTATACTCACGTTTTGTATGTCATCTTACCCAATAGATATATGAATTTAATTTTAACCGTTGTGACAAAAGTTTATAGGTTAAGATGCGCTTTTAGCGTTAGTTGTGTCATATAATAATCGTATTATACATTTATAATTAGTTCAAATAGAAAATCTTTATCTTACATGTCTTTTCACCACCGAGCAAAAGCGAAAGAAAAATTTGTTGCAATTGAAAATAACGAAAACATGAATTACTTGCCCATCTGCATTTACTTTCAGCCATACTGAATTTAAGCACTAGCTGCATCTACAGACACTCCCTAAAACGTCACAAGATCGCACTTAGCGCTAATAGTTTCATCAATATTGGTAGTGTGTCATCTTATCATAGTATGCCATCTTGAGCACAATTCCCCTATTATATTCTATAACGTACCGCCTCGTTGCCTGCAGAATACAGGCTGGTTCTAAAACTGTGAAAATCCTCCGTATAAATACTATTTTGACTTGAGGGATTTATTTTTTTTTTTCATTTTCCAGCTGCAAGGCAGACAAAGCTCAGCTTTTTATTCTTACATTCAACACACATTGTTTTTGAAGATGGGAAACGGAGTATTTTAACTATGTGAGAAAATTTGTGATAAGTTTGTTAAAATTCAATCCATATTGTTACAGTTTCTACGACGCTCAAACAAATGGTTCACACGACGACTATCCTCCTCACGCGAAGAGACCTAGCCTTTTCAACCCGTCACCTTTCTACCCACTGCCGAGTAATGCAAGTCTTTTCGACTACAACCCCTATCATGGCTACCATAGTGCCCCAGATCCTGGATTTGAAAGACGTGATGGTAAGTGTAGGTTTAAAATCGTAGGTTTAGTTTTTCTAAAAGATGTGAATACTTTACGATCAAATAAATGGCGCTCGTAGACTGAATTATGTTCATTTTCCCGTCTTACAAAACAAAGCGCGACGTTGGGTTCTGCTAATTAATACTCATCGACCTCTCGAAAATTGAAGAATGCCAATTATTAAAAGGAAATATTCAATATTTTAAGTGTTA
Source organism: Heliconius melpomene rosina (assembly GCF_056956725.1). Lineage (NCBI taxonomy): Eukaryota > Metazoa > Arthropoda > Insecta > Lepidoptera > Nymphalidae > Heliconius > Heliconius melpomene. The sequence goes on from NC_140400.1 coordinate 6,516,820, forward strand.
TTCCACAATTAAGATAAAAAAGATAATAAAAATACGTCAAAATAGCCCGTTGGCGGCAAGCGTACAAACTTTTATTGAAATAATAAATATATATATTACTTACCACTAGGTGGCATAACGGTACGTGATGTATCATCAATGAACGCTCCCTTCACCGAGCCAAGACCAGCTGGTCTGATGAAGGGTGATGATGAATGGAAGAACATCAACACGATGCTAAACTGCATCTTGAGTATGGTGGAGAAAACTAAACGGGCACTTGCTATTTTACAACAGAGAGGTAAGATTTTCTGATTTTCAGACATTTTAAATGTTTTTAAGATAATAAAAAAAACCATTAAATGAAATCTTAGTGAGAGAAACTGAATTTTCAGTTTGACTCATACAATCCACCCATATACAAATTACAGTTAAGGAGGACGACTGTATTATAATATTTTGTAATAAACAGGGATCGAGCCAACAGAAAGTAACGACATAAAAAGAGCAGCGAGTGAGATAATGGCGGCAGCTGTGAGGCAGACCGAAGAGAGAGTTGCAGAAGTGCGGAGACGAGCTGAGGATGCTGTAAATCAGGTAGGCAGCAATTTTCTAATCGCGAAATTTATAAATACACAAACACGCTTTAATTATAGTAAAAATTCATAATTATTAAAACTAATCATCGTCCTTAATTGTTCAACTGGACATACCCACTAATCATCCTATTTGGTAACTAATTTCAATTAAATTTTCTTTTTACAAAATTTTGAGACTTTTCAATGTTTCACCATTGAACGAGGAAAGTAAAATAATACATTCCCTCGATTGGGAATCAAATAACCGTCCCATTTACAAGACACTCGGTTGGTAAAAGACATTCATTTTTCTTTTATATTTTTATCAATAGGTGAAACGACAAGCTCTTCTTGAATTACAAAGAGCAGTTGGAGCAGCGGAGACCAAGGCTTTGGAGCTATTAGCAGCTGAACGAGGAAAGATGGAAAGAGTTATAGAGAGACGACACTCTCCGCCCCCCGGACGGGATTTGAGTCCCAGTGCCTCTGGACAACAGAATGTAAGTCGGTATTGGGAGACCTTTTTCTTCAGATTGTATTTATTTGTTCATATCTTGTTAGTACTGAATGGATCATATATGCCCCATATAAATATTTTTATTAATATATTACATTAAATATTTACAAAATCAAAACGTACGATCACGACCATATCCAAATCATGATAAGGCCACCTCACCAATAAATCAAATACAGCAAGAATTATTTAAAATTACAAAGGTTATAATTTATACAGTGTTGCTGGAATTGCGGTCGTAAAGCACAAGAGACGTGCTCGGGGTGCGGCGCCGCGCGGTACTGCGGCGCGCTCTGCCAACACAAGGACTGGGAAAACCACCACCAGGTATACATAGATATACCTAATTGCTATTAGTTGCGTGTTAATAATGTTTAAAAGCCTTTGTTTAGCTTTATGCTATATCCTGCATATTGCAGCAGAAGCAGAGCAGAAGCATATTTCATTCCCCTTTTATTCCGCCTTTTTCTCGAGATATCGCGTGTCGAGTGGTGGATATTTTGTTATACAATTTATATTACTACAACTCTTAACTAAACAAATAACAACTGCTCTTCTGGCGTTTTAAAGTTGCAAGTCACTCCATTCCACTTTATTCTAATTTAAGGAGTTGGCAGACTAGAAAAATATTTGAGAAAAATACTTGAGGCCGTCGTGGCGCAGGAGTACAATGGTGTGACTATAACGTGATGATTGTGGATTAGATCCCCACTCGACGGAATTAATTATTATTTCTTAATACTTTCATTTGTTCGGTCTGGCACCAAGGCAAAAAGCCTGGCGTTGAGTTCCGCCACTCAACACGCAATGCCTCGAAAAATTCGGCGGAAAGTGGGGAACGGAGTGTCATATATAACATTAGGTTCCCTCTGCCTACCCGGTATGTGGAGCACAGCCTGCCGCTGTAATAATTATAATTATGTAATAATAATCTAAACATATATTTCTGTACAGGTATGCAGTGGGCGCGATCAAAAACCAACAGCTCTCTTAAGAACCTCTCCTCCCACAACTCAAACCACCAAACCTCTCCCACGCGCAACAACTCCCATAACCACCAACGCAACCGAACGGTTACACACTCCCATAAACCCTGAACGATTGTTACCTGATAACCGGCTAGTAACAGACAATCGATTAGTAACAGATAACAGATTAGTAACAGACAATCGATTGGTAACAGATAACCGGTTGGTAACAGAAAGAAACCTGCCTGGAAATCCCGAAAGGATCGCGCTATCAACCCTCTCTTCCCAAGGACTGATGGCAATTTCGAAGAAATGACGCCTCAATAAAGATTTTGTGTCGAAAAGTCTTGTTAAACGGATTAAACGTTAGTTCTAAAAGTAATAAAATTATACAGATATTCAGTGTGCATCATATTTTTTATTTTACAAAATTATAAAATTTTAAATGTTTCCTCTAAAATTTGTTTTTGCCTAAAATCTTTTAAATAATTACATTTCTTAATCTTATATACTACTAAAATAAATTATATACTCTGTAGCTTATGTTTGAGTCGTTAAATTTATGTAATTTTCAAAAGCTTAACTTAAATTTTGACCAAAAAGCAATTCACATTTCACTTAATAATTATTTTATTTATTGTGATTGTTTACTCTGTTATTGTAAATAATTGTTGTTATTTAATTAATAATATTAATTTATGTATTTATTGAACTTGCATTTAGGTAATTTATATATAAACTTACAATAATATTCTTAAAATTGTCACTGTATATAATAAAGCAATGATTTTCTCTAATATATGTGTTTTTAAATATAGATAAATTAATAATTATTATTATAGATGCTTTTAAGGTTCATATTTCATAATAATAATAATTTAAATAATATTAAACATTTAAAATATTTGTTATAGTATGATACAATAAAATAATGCAATTGTTTTTGTTATTACTATTTACGTTATAAAAAAAATAATGTGCCATATTCGCCAAAACAATGTTTGCTTTTTAATTTTATTTTTTAATTGAATTGAAATAGCATAGAAATAACTTAAAACTATGTTTATTATTAATGTTATTTACTTTAAGAGTTATTATAATATATTATTTTGTTATTATTTAAATCATTATAGGTTGTGAAGTTACGGGTGAGGGAATGATAAGATATACTTATTACAATGACGCCTTCAAACAATAACCCAGGATAGTTTTAAAATGTTTCATATAGAAATATATGTTTTTCATTGTTTTTTTTTAAACCATGCTGAATCCCAATACTGTCATTTTTAAATAATTTTGGAACAAACTGTTATTTACGAGCGAGTAAATGCAAGTATTTAACATTTCGTTTCCCCGAATGGGAATCGAACCCACATCCGTCGCGTTTACAGTCGTTCGTCGTCGCTTGTGTGATTTTTTTTAGTAGACATTTTGTCATTAATTTATATAGGTCAACATATAATTAAAGACGTTAGCCTACATCTAATATATGTAGCACTAAAATTTGTAAATAAAAAAATATCAACGAATATTTTTCACATAGTTGTAATATTTTTTCTCATAATGTCAATGTTTTTCCTAACACCGTGCAATATTATATTATTTCGTTGTAAATTTCGAATTTAATAAAATTTAAGTATATTTAAATGTATCTAAAACTTAGGATACTTAAGTGTACGTGTTTGTATGTATGTATGTATATAACTAATTTACTCGTGAATTCATTCCATACGTTTAGTCCTAGTTCAAGAAATATAATATGAAAATTAGAAAATGTATAAAATGTTGTTTTATTTCTTTTTTTTATTATATATCCCTGGAAATATATTTTTATGATTACTTTTTATAACATAAAATAATAAGAGTTATAGTTACAAGGCGGCATAATAGACGCTATTGAATGATACAGGTATGCCTATATTAAAATGTTCATGATTAGTGGGTTCAATCCCCGCTCAGAGGAATATCCATTAAACATTGAGTATGTTTGTGTTACAACTAAACCATTTACTCTAAACATACTTAAATAAAATTAAGTCACGACGGCAGCAGGTTCTTTTCCACTCGGAGAAATGAAATACTTAATAGTTTCATTTCCTCGCCTTGGTCTAGGCAAAGCGCTGCTTTGGGTTCCCTCAATTAACACGTAATGCCTCGAGATTTCGGCGGAAAGTGGGGAACGAAAATGGGAACAAAATGACTAACATTAGGTTTTCTCCGCCTACTCTGCTATGTGCCGAATACAGCAGTTATCAAACGTGCGAAGCTGGGAGAGGGCCGCTAGTTCAAAATAAAATTAAAGTCAATTTATTAGTAAACATATTAATTATGGATTTAATACACAATATAACATAATATTTGCAATAATTTTCCGCACAATTAAGAATAATAGTGTAAAATTAATTACTAACATTTGTATGTAATTTCCTGTACTATTAAGTGTACCTATAGCAATTGCGTGTTACAGCTGAGATCACAAACTTAGAACAACTTTAGAAATACAAAATAGCTTAAAAGATTATACTGGATGCTAGATAGAAAATAATTAGAAACATATGAAAAAAAAAATTACGTTGTGGGACTCAAGATCGTGAACCTTGAGAACCGTCGTCGTCGTGTTACCGAACTTTTAATATATTATTGTATTAAATACCGAAAGTAGGTACTACAGATTTTTAAATAAATACATACATTTAAAGTCAATTAGAAAATATTAATTATGGTTTGAATTTCAACTCGATATCTCCAAGCGTTCCTGAGATAAAGGGTTTTAATAGACAGACAGACAGACAGACGGACGGACGGATGGACAACAGAATGATCTTATAAAATGTTCCTATTTAAAAAGTTCGGAACCTTTAAAACATAATAAAATAAATATTTAAGAGGGCTCTATTGAGAGCATTATTGAATGGTGCAGAAATTAGGAAACGGACTGTAACACTACATGTGGAATATAACGTGAAATTATTTTTTTATTTGTTATAGATTTTTTTAAGCGTTTCATACACATTTATTTCTAGAAATATTATAAAATCCAATATAAAAAATATAATACGTAGCGTATCCTCTAATATCGACATGACATAGTATTGACGTGTGTGTGATTAAAGCATACGCCTAGAGGACTTTTGTGTGACAACGACAGACGTGGTTTTTGCTGTGACCATTATTCCACAATTTTATGAAAAAATATTAAGATATGAATATTTTAATGTTTGTTCTTTATATATTCCATTATAATAGATAAATAATAAATAAATTATAATAGTAAAAATATTAAATCAATGGTAATGAACAAGAAGTTTAATATTTTTTTATGCAATGGAGGTTTGTCTTGCGTAATTCTTCAATGGTGATATGATGGGTTAATATTTAAACACAGTTAAATGTTTCATTGCCTCGAGTGATAATCGAACCTACAACCTGTCGCTTTACAGTCGCACTGGCTTCAAAAGATTAGATACTTAATTAATATAAACTAGGACCTATCCCCCTACACACAAAACGTGTGGCCCCAACACAAAATGTAATTTCACGTGAAGCCAGCGAGTGGTCGCCCATACTGACAGAGTTGATTGGGCTACCACTGGACCCGCGCACCGTCTGCCGAGTGCCCACAGCCCACTGTGCAGTTCAGACGTCAACTTGACAAACACTTGTTCGCGAGCCAATTATTCAGAAAATCTGAAAATTTCAAGCCCAAAGTTAATTATGTGATTGGGAAATCAAATTAAGTTGTCTGTTAGAGCCATCAATAACGTGTCACGGACAGCCTCGTGGGTGTGGGTGACTCGTGAGACGATGTGTGGCGCTGAACGCGGTGATCGTGGGTCCGGGGGAATGTATTATTTTCATTTTCTCGCTCTGGCAACAAGACGAAACACAGCATTGACTTCTGTCGTGATGCCTCGAGGATTCGGTGAAAAGAATCCCTTCTCTCCACGGATTGTCTTAGCATAGTCTTAGGTTTCCTCAGCCTACTTATCTTAATGCGGGATACGGCGTGAATTTAAATAAAATATTTTTATTAAAATACTCATTTCTAAAATACTAATTTCAACTTTTTCCACAGGATTGAAAGAAATTGAAAAAAATATTAAAATATTTTTTTAGAATTAGATAGTATATATTTATCTATACAAAATACATAAAATAAAAAATATAAATTATTAAAAACATTACCATTAAATTATTACAAATTTTGGTATATGTACCAAACAAAATCTCTAAACGTTAAATCCACTTTCACTTGTCTCAAGCCCAAGCTGACAGTGGAGGCACTTTGTAATACGACATGACATAACTTTGTTCAACGGCAACAAGCCCTCGAGGGTTGCAGGTTCGATGTCAGCCTGTCACGACTCTTGATGGCAAAGGATATCAAATTTTGATATTAATATAAGTATTAAAATTATCCTTTTCATATGAAAATTTATAAGGCATTTGGTCTTGAGTGACAGTAGAAAAAAAATATTGTTCTTAATAGTTAACTTAATCGACATAACAGCTTGCATAAGGTATTTTATAATACAAAACCTTCCTCTTCGTTCGGCCATGTTGAAAAACTAGCTAATTACAACAGCTCAACAAGCAGCAACAGCAACAGCAGCATAAACTATATTAATATAAACATGCCACAGAGACTACAAAAACTGTTTCATATTTGTCACCACAGATTTAAAATGAATTCGTTCATCTTTTGGCAACGATATCAAAAGAAATAAATATTATGGATTTTTAATTGATTCAAATCCTGTTATTTCTCATCGAGAACAAATATCCCAAGTCGTTAGGTAGGTATGTATGTTGGTTTTATCTATAAAAAAATCTATAAAAATATCTTTTTTGGGTTTTATTAAAATACATGCAAAGATAGTAAAATAAAAAAAAATAAAGAAATAAAATTACAGTGAAATTTCATTAACAAACAGCAGGTTTTCTTTTCAGGCATTACGATAATGCTGCCGTGATGGCAGATCGCAAATCTGGCGTTCAATAAAGAATAATGGAAAAAAACATAAAACATCGTTTGTAAATTATGATAACCATTCATTACTTTTAGTAGGAGTTGCTGCAACTAAACAAGAGTCAATCGTTGTAATATGTTTTGGTATAATTGAAAACATACTCCTCTTTTTTCAGGTTCAACATTACGATGGGAATTATTAAAAAAAGATATATTTTAATCCAAGTGCTCGAGTTGACTATGACCGCAAGTGTAAGCCTGCCTTCAAAAATGGACTATCCAACACGAGTAAATTTTTTTCAAGTCAATATTTCCTGAAGTTATCACGTCCAAACAAATAAAAACATATATTTTATTTTGAACATTACCAAAACCCAATTTACTGTGTTTATAGTAACAACATATTGATGGTAATAATATATTTTATGCATTTCTAGAAAACAATAATAATGTGAACAAATACATTTTCATCATTTATTTTTAAATAAAATTGTGTTCACACCAGGTTTGTTAGTTATGTTTGGAAATATTTTTAAATTGTTTTTTATTATTTGTATTTATTATTTTCAATCCATACGTTGCAATATTAATTCGCTAAGAATCTTTCAAGGACGAGATGCTGTTCCTGGAGAGTTTCCGTATGCAGTTTCTCTAGCTGCGAAAATTATCGGAGGGACAGAATCAGGATTATATCAATCTCTTTGTACTGGGAGTATCGTTACACCAGTATGGACATTGACTGCAGGACATTGTATTGAACTCATACGCAGTATTCCTATCCTAAAAAAAAATATCTCTTCTTCGCTGGTCATCCGTTATGCAATTAACACGGAGAAGAAGCATCATGAATGGGGTGCCAGTGATATAATTAAATCTGTATTGCATCCTGGTTATAAACAGATAGCTTATAAAAATACGCCTATGTCTATAATTAATGATATAGGTTTGCTGAAAACAAGTAAGGCGATAATTTCAGTGCTGGGTGTATTTAGCTCGGTTGATTATCGCACATTGTATGGACACAAAGTTTCAACATTTGGGTTTGGATTGACCAAATCAGGAGATGTCGTAGATGATGCTCTGTCACTTAATAAAACTCTTCAAGTATATGAAGCGATAGTTGTTAAATGTTCTTGGACATTTCTAAACTATCAATTAGCTAATACTATGCGACCAATATTTTGCTTGTCCTGGGAGTGTAATAAGCCTGCAAAGTCTTGTCCTGGAGATTCAGGAGGGCCTGTCATTCACTCAACTGGTATCATAGGAGTTCTTACAGCTGCTAGCGGAGAAACTTGTGATACGATGAAAAGTGTATTTGTTGCGGGAATGTCAACACCACTAAGTCCTTACCTTAACTGGATTGTAACACAAATAAGAGACACATGAATATGTAAATTCTAAGTTATTTTTGCTTTAAGTTTAATAATAGATGTCTACGCATTATTTTTTGGTAACGTCTGTGAATCCGAATATCAAACGGAGTGTAAGTAGTGATTTTTATAATATTACTAAAAATAATTCATATCGACTGATTCTAAATAGTAAATAGGTACATATGTTAATAAATATCTATTTTGTTCTTGTTATTATGGCGTTCCGAGCGTGCCAGTTGAGCACAGTAATAACAGTAAATATCAATAATTTCGATAACTATTCTTTGATTTGAGGCCAGTTGTGGCTTATAGGCACAAAACGTGATTGTAAAACCTAAAAAAGAAAATAATATTAATTCAAAGTAAAGAATTAAATCAAATATCAAGCTTCACGCTGTACGCGGACAGCAGGGCAGGCAGAGAGAACGTAGTGTTAAGACACTCCATTCCCCACTTTCCGCTGATTTCTGGAGGCACAGTGGCGTGGCGTGTGAGTGGCGGAACTCTACGCCGCGGTTTGCTTCAACACCAGAGCAAAGGAATGGAAATATATCATCTCGTCGAGTGGGGATCGAACCCACATCAATCGCATATAGTCACACGCTGTCCCACTCCGCCATTACAGCTATGGAATAGTATACAACGTGCGTGTTATAATAAATATGAAACCCTTCATTTCGAATTTTCTGCACCATTTGACAACAAAAGAAAGCAAAGTGAATCTTGTCGCAGGAAGCTGCTTTTCGTAACAAAAGATTAGCCTCCGGGAAAATGTATCATTACAAATATATACAGCTATATACATAGACTAGCGGCTCTCCCGCAGTTTCGCCTGCGTGGACTGTGTTATTATTAATTTCTCCATGAGTACCTACGTTCTATAAGTGACGTCCATGCAAAATTTGAGACTCCTAGCATTTGTAGTAACGAAGTTTCATACAAACTTTCAACCCCAAAAACAACCCCTTAGAAGTCGAATATTGCAAATTCCCGTCTATACAGCGAGCACCTACGTCTTACTAATAACTCCTATGCAAAATTTGAGATTCCTAGCACATGTAGGTTCTGAGATTTCGTGATGAGTGAGTGACCTTTCAATTTTATATATATAGATAGATGAGGAGAGGCACGTTGTGAACGCGACGTCTGTGGCTTCAATTCCCATTCGAGGTAATGAAATATTTAACGATTTCATTTCTTTGCTCTGGTTACGGGGAAATAAGTGACGTTCAGCTCTGCAACAGAAAAGAGAATCAGACAGGAGGGAACGGAAGTGTGTTAACACTAGGTTCCCGGGTTCCCTCTGCCTACCCTTTGTGGATTCAATGTGGAACTAAAGAAATACGTATAGATATAATATTTTAATACTGAGCGGAGAAATTAAATCCAATTGTATCTATCCTAACTAAAAATATTAAGAATATTTCTTATCATATTGAATGTAATTAATAAATTGACTTAAGATCACACAATCAATTAACTTAATTATTTATTTGTTATCGATCCACTCGAGGGTATATCTAAATTTAAATTTAAATACTTTTTTTTAGTGATTACTCTTGTAAGTTCATACAAGTGGTTGTCCCACGTGTCGTGTCGTGTCGTGGTGTCAACTTCGTTTCGTAAGAATTGTGAAATTTCCTCTCCTCGTTCTTCCCTACAGTGTTAGGAGACTGGTAACATATCACATTTAATTTCTTCACGTTGTCTAGTATGGACAGTGCGTTGTTTGTCAGTCGCTTGTAGGAGCTTTGTGTTTCGTGTAGACGGTTGTTGGTTTGATTCCCAAGCGGATTGAGGAATCATTTTCATTTCTTCACTTTCCTTACCCAAAAAGACGCAGCATTAGGTTTCTCCACCCAACACGCAGTGTCTCGAAAATTGGGTGGTGCGTGGGGAATGTAGTATCTCATTCCTAAGTTTCCTTAGCTTTATGTGTTAGATACATCGACAATAAAATACAATAAAATAAAATAAATACATACAATAATATTCCGCAGTGTATTCTAGGTTTGCCACTTCCAAATTTTAAAATATCTGTAAAAAAAATTCTAACAAGTAAAGCTTACTACACTGTTCAAGATTATTTAGAGGATAAGCATGTATGGAATTAATGTCTATTGAATGTAATGCAGGATAGCTGCCAGCAAATATAATAGAGTGTACCATTGATTTCGAAAAGAGCAACTGTTGAGTTTCTTGCCGGCTCTTCTCAGCAGAACTGCCTTCCGAACCGGTGGTAGCTTTTTGTTCATATGTTCATTCGACGATTCAAAAGTGCTTATAATAATTGCCTATTTGAATAAAGAATATTTTGAATTTGAATACAAAAAGCTTGTAGCTAAAAAAAGTGTTTCATTAGTAAAGAATTCATTTATTTCTTATTAAAATACTATACATATTACTTATATACTCCGATTTCTTTGTGATATATTTCTATATATTAAAGAATATGTACATACACATAAGATTAACACATACTTATCACTCTTAGACCTGCCTTACGTAGGGATTGAACCTGTGCCCTATGACATTGATATCAGGGTCATTACATTTAAAATATAACACTAATAACTTTACTGTAACTTTCCCAAGACATAAATTTTCCTTATTTACATTGAAACTATTGACGTGTTCTTACTTTACAAATTAAACAATCTTACTATTGTTCTTTTGAATGAATCATTAATATGACTAAGGAGCCACAATGTGATGAGTAGACTATATTTGTTTTTGGGCGTAAATAATGTATGTTTAAGATTTTTGTTTTGGAGGGCATGTATGAAGAGGTTGATGACAGTGGACGAGGCGAAAGAGTCATGTAGAGACCGTAGCGTTGGGCGCTCCGTTCTCTGACTATCCTGCTGGGGATTTGTTGATAAAATAAATTAAATCAGCATCACAGCAAGGTAGGCAGAGGGAACCTAGTATTCAGACATTCCGTTCCCCATTTTTCGCCGAATTCTAGAGTCATTGCGTGTTGAGTGGCGGAATTCAACGCCGCGCTCTCCCACTACACCGGAGCGAAAAAATGAAAATTTAAATAAGCATGTCATTTCCTCGAATGGGGAACGAACCCACAACCAGTCGCGCTTACAGTCACACACTTGTGTGATATACGTAGAACTAAAATAATTTCACAGGACGTAACTTTTACAAAAAATATATATCTATAAAAATACACACATAAACATACATACATTGAATCTTTATATATAATTATTTAAATATAAGTCTATATATTCAATTTGAGGCGGTTAACATTTAAAAGACCGCGGAAACACGTGAGGTCATTATATGAGACATGATCATTTAATTCAATATACCTAATGTGAACACCCATTATGTTTGTTTGTTTCACAAGTAATAATTAAGTAAATAATAGTCTTACTTGGACATGATAATCTTACTAAATCAGGAACCAGAAAATAGTGACTTATCTCTTTCTTAACGTTTTAAAGTATTATTATTGTACAGTGGGAAAAGAAAAATGCTTTTTTGGAAAATATAAAAAATTGAATCTATCATAACAATATTTGAACTAGCTCTTCTTGAATGAAAATGTTTGTGACCTAACTCAATCCGTAGTGATAATTTCCTACGAATTACTAATTTCTAAAGAAATTTTCTTTTACTTGTATTGTATTTGTATCAGTTATACGTTAATAAACGTCCCTCAAGAGGTTATTAATTTGTTTATATATTTTTATCACTAGGTATTTCCTTTGTATTTTATAGGTTGTACGCTTATTGTAAAAGCCCACTTTTTTAATACAAAAGGTTATAATTTTAATTGATCTTTACAATGCGGAGGACACGTTTAAATCAAAATATATTAAGAGAAAATATTATTTGTGTCTTTATATTTAGATACATATAAAAATATCTTCTATATTTTGCCGTCTGCCTGTGTTAGGTAAAATGTTCTTTTTAGGTTTCCGCTATATCCTGCATATAGAAGGGCGAGCTAAGGGAACCCAGTGTTAAGGCACTCCGGTCTTTACTCTCTGCCGAATTTAAAAATTGCGTATAGAGTGGAGTAATACATAAAAAAACTGTCTGGCCTCTTACAAAACTAGGTAAATGACAACCTAGATAAGAAATAACCATTTCCTCAATTAAAGATTGAACCCACATCTATCACGTTTACATTCGAACATTATAATTGAGCCACAATGGTGTGTACATATAATATAGTAATTTTTATAAGCAAAATCACAAAATATGAGTAGTAGTGTGGCGTGAGGTCATACGAGTAGTGTCGTAGTGTACTCGTACAGGTCATCTAACCCGTTTAGTTCAGTCTTGTTTTACATTACAAACTGACAACATGCGGTTTTTGGTAAGGATATTTATAAATTAATATAATATTTAATTTTATTGCGGCGTTCAGTTCTGCCACTCAACACAACAAGTGGGGAACGGAGTGTCTTAACACTAGGTTCCCTCTGCCTACCTTGCTGTGTGCGGGATACAGCGTGAAGCTGATTTAAAAAATATATATTTACTTTTCTTTTTTTTACTTTCACGCTCTATTGCATACAAAGCAGCGTAGGCAGAGGCAACCTGAGAACCTAGTTTTATATAGAGACATTGCATTTTGAGACGCGAAACTCAAATATAAAGCACATTTAGATTGTTTTAGTATTTTTTTTCTCGTCTCGTTACAATATTTACAAATTTATGAGAAAATATTTTTGAAGGCTTCTGTTTAACTTGCAATGTTTGCATATAAGCCATTCTGAATTTTTTTTTTATCACTTCAGGCTATATCCCGCTTACAGCATGATGTGTAGAAGGAACGTAGTGTTAACACACTTACCCGTCCACCGTCAAATTTTCGAGATTTTATTTTCAATTCCCTGCTCCGGTAACCAGGCATAGCGCGGCGTTGAGCTCGTGCACTCAAAACGAAATGTGCGGGATACAGCGGGAAGCTAAAAAATAATAATAATAAAACGCAATCAGCACACGCTGATTGTTAGTTATATTTGTTACGTATTTCAAATATCTTACATATTTCGTATACATTTATAGTAAGTAATCTACATTATTAATTATTATTAATATGGGCATATAGATGTATTTCCTTTTTCTTTGTATTTTATACGTGATGTCGATTGCATTGCTTTTATTTAAGTACTTAGTTATCAGAAAATGTAATTGATTGTTAGAAAAGTAGCATAAAATTCTTTGACATTTGTGCTATGATGGTCTTAATGTTTTTTTAGCTTTACGATGTAAGTGTTCCACATATAACAGGATAGATAGCGGGAACCTGGTTTCGAACATTCTATCAAATTTTCGAGACGATGCATGTTAACTGCACGCTGCACTTTGTCTTCTTATCAGAAGGAAGGACAACAATTAAAATATCTCTTTCTCTCCAATAATAATCGAATCGACAATATTATTTGTCTTAATTATAAAATTTAAATGTTTTCCAGTTATCCTTAATCATAGCCTGCCTGGTGCTCGTCTTGGCGAGTTCAGCGCCCACAGATCCTTACAATTGGTTTATGAACAGACCGTCGCAACGATTTGTAAGATATAGCCCATCTAAAGTTGAACCTGGTGTGAAAGGTACTTGGATTAATTATTAATTTATTACTCGTCTCTTTTATTTATAGATTATATAAAACTTCTTTTTTTTTTCAGGTTACAACCCCCAACCACCATCACTAAATCTAAGGAAAGGCGAATATATGTGCGGAAATAAAGTATGCAAGTTGAAACCCGGGGAAGTACCCAAGGGTTGTAATGGAGTATGTCAATACCCGGTCTAGATACTAGATATTAAATATGTTTAACTATTAAAAAAGTCTGTTTTTAATACTCAAACTTATTGTAAAAATTCAAATGTAACATAGATTTTTAAAATAATAATAAGTGTGCCAATAAATTTAATTTTAAATAATTAATATGTTTGTATTGTTATTCCTTAATAAAAGATGGCATAAGGAATAAAAAACTTTGAAAAAAGGTGGAATAAAAAATAGTAAAAAGGACCCAATATCATATCTTTTAACAACCAAAAATAGTTGCTTTTATTTCAAATCATGTTTTTGTAATATCCTATATATAAAAAACAGATTAAAAATATTTTAATACATAGTAGTTTGAGCCACAGATAAAAAAATTAAACCAAAATAATCAGAAAACTATTTATTTCAATTTACTCTGCTCCCATTTGTTCTGCGACAGTTTAAACGTGTTCACATCCAGTTTAGTTGCAATGAGGCGACCATAGTTAGTACTGTTCAGTAAATTACTTTTATCCGATAACTCTGTCATTATTTTAACTTTCTGTTCGTTGGTAGCGGCTTCGAATACTTGTTCGAATGCTCTGGAACCGTGTTGGGAAAGCGCTAACTTTTGATAGTATCCCTGTAATTAATATTTATTAGTCAAAGATTTTGTTAGTTAATAGTCAAAAAAGCATTAAATTAGTAATGTTTTTTTTTAAATATCCTATTATGTTTACGAAATTATTACAGATATGACATATTTAATCTTTTGTAGCTTCATCACAGGATGCACATACAGATCCTGCACATATTAGGATTTCTATTATGATACTTCAATTCCTCACTTTCCGCCGAATTTAGGAGGCATTGCGTGTTGAGTGGCGCAACCCAACGCCGCGCTTTGCCTTGCTCTGTACCATAGCGAGGAAAAGAAAATATTATTTATTTTTTTCTCGATTGTAAAATTCTTTTTTTCATTTACAGTCATACTTTTGTGCCTCTATACCACAACTAGCTAGCTAGCTAGCTTTAATATTTATTAAATGTAGTAACTACTATATTTAAATGAAATATTTAATTTTTTATAACTTTTTAATTTCAATATAAATTAAAACAACTAACCTTCAATTTCCATATCAGTTTATCCCTGGCCTTAACACCTACAAAACTTCCCTTACAGATCGCATCGGCGACATGGCAACCTTTCGGATCACTAAATATATAAACTAATTCTTCTGAAGATTGTTCTAGAAGACCATTGATCGCTTTCGCTGGACGCTAAAATCAATAAATAGAAAAAATATCACTATATTAGGCTTTCTGTAATTTTTGCGCAATTGTTATTTAAAAAAATAAAAATAAGAAAAAAATACTGAAATTAAATCAGGACGATTCCTGGACGTTCACAACTCGTTACTCACACTGTAAGGTTTTTTTAGCTTCACACTTTATCCCATACACAGCCCTGGTCTGCCTGAGCTGGTCTGTTCCCGCCCCAGGAATTTACATACACGGTACGCCCATAAATCTAGTGTTAAGACACTCCGTTCTCCATGCGTAAGCGCATTGTAAGCGCATTCTTACAAGAGCGAGGATATAAAACAGTATGAATGAGTGAATGTATGGAATGTATGAATGTATGAATGATGAGTTCATAAACATATATACTAACCTGAAAATCCAGCATAGTCTGCAATATAACAGATCCGTGTACATTTATGAAGTAATCCTTGACATCCTTGGTGCCCAGCGGTAATAACTTTAAACATTGTATGGGAAACTGGTTCAAATTGTCGGCACAATTTAAAGCTTTTTCTAGATTCTGCAAGAGAATTTTAATGTTAAGTTAAAGTATTGAGAACATCAATATCACATTTTTTTTAGATAATTTATAAAAAAATTGAACGTAGTGGGTTTTGAATCTACACCTTTTGTATGTCATCCAAGTGCTCTGGCTACTATACCACGTTCTCATCAAGCTAATAACTTATTTATGTAGTTAGCATTTTTTATATGGATTTTAGATAGTAGGGGCTATAAAGCAATAAACTATACATTTAAGAATATATTTACATATTTCTACATTCTATTTGTATCAAAAAGGACTCTAAACTTCCAAAACTTTTCATTTTACCACTCTGGTAAACCAAAGCACGGCGTTGTGTACCGCCACTGAATATGCACATATTTTAAGATTAAGTAAAGAATAACGAGCCTTAACACTTCGTTCCTACTCTCGACCTTGCTATATGCGGGATACAGCGTCAAGCGA
This sequence comes from Heliconius melpomene rosina, assembly GCF_056956725.1. Classification (NCBI taxonomy): domain Eukaryota; kingdom Metazoa; phylum Arthropoda; class Insecta; order Lepidoptera; family Nymphalidae; genus Heliconius; species Heliconius melpomene. The sequence goes on from NC_140400.1 coordinate 6,533,226, forward strand.
AAAACATAATAAAATAATACCTGAACAAATTGCATTTGCTTAGATTTCATTCTCAAACATGCTTTGGCTATAGCGACCAACACTCCGGTGTTACCACACGCTAGTAAAGCACTGTATTTAGTTGATAGTTCTTCAAACATGGGCTCAAACTGAAAAAAATATGTTATTATAAAAAAGTATTGTAAAAGAAATAAAGAGGAAGAAAGAGGCCGTAGTGACGCAGGCGCACGAGTGTGCGACTGTGAACACGACATGTTATGGGTTTGTTTCCCTCATGAGGAAAGAAAATATTTAATATTTTGCTCTGATAACCTAGCAAAGCACGGCGTTTCGCCAAAGTGGGGAACGGGAGTGTCTTAATGAGAACAGATTGTGGTTCCCTTTGCCTACTCTGCTATGTGTACAGTAGTGTTAATACAGAGTGAAGTAAAAAAAAAGTGTTATATATACTTCTGATATATACCTCTTCCTTTATCTGACAGTTATCAAAGAGTCTCTGAACAGTAAAGTTCAACATGGGCAGAGTAGCGAGCTGACCCAATCTATTTATGAAACATCTTGCATATATTTGTGTGTATGTCTTCTTTTTAGATACAAATAAGGCAGCTTCTAGTAATCTGTAATTATAGAAAACATATTAAAAGTAATAAAAAAAATATATTTTAATGTAACATGGCTCGAACCTGCGCTATTTGGAAATTGACCAAGCGCTCTAACCACTAAACTATACATTACCATCAAGCTACGTCGAAATTTTTATAAGAGCAAAATTTTACAAATTTTCACTACACAAAGATAATTGTCAAATCGAATCATTAATCCATCCCTACTAAAAAGTGTGTAAGTCGATGGAACCCACCATCATTACATTTACAGTTTCTACCATCATGGTGTTATGTTATGGTAAAGAAATTGCTATTTAAAATTATGATGAAATAAAATGTTATTTTAGTTTAAATTACCTGACAGCAGATTCTGATTTAAAAACTGGTGGCAAACTAGAATCTGACACCTTCTGATCATCTGCTGTGTTGTCATTAATAATGTTATCACTTTTCTTATCATCCTTCTCGTCATTATCACCTATTTCAACCCAGTCTTCTGGTGCAAAACTTTCATTTAACAGCTTTTTTATCAAAGACTTAGTTAAATTTTTATCAACATTCTTTATAGAGTACAATAATATTTGTAAGAGTGCTGACGTAATATTTTGGTATGGCAGATCTTTAAACTGTGGCCATACTGTCAATCTATTCGCAAAATCTTTGACAATTTCCTTGTATTCATCTGGAGTTACTTTATACTTCATTTCAGTTTGATGGGGCGGAATTCCTTTCTTATCTTGTACTGTTTCTTTAAACATATTAACTTTTGGTTTCTCACCTGGTAGTAGAGTGATACCACTCAAGCATTTCAAAACTGATCGTAATATATGATTAGCATATTGATCCCAGACAAAATCTTCTAAGTTGTTTAGGGCATATTTGGCAATTTTTATTGTATATTCATTGCATTTTTCTATATGTTCTTCTGTATATTTGTTGTCTTTTTTCCTTTTTTTCTTTGGTACTTCTTCAGTTTCTTCGATTTCAATTTGTAAGTGTTCAGTTGCTCTTTCACATGAAACTCTGAGCAAAGTTTCTATTATATGACTGGAGAAATTGTCAGAACACAATTTGCGGAGTTCTGGAGATAGAACATCTATATATCTTTCTAGATCTTCTGAAGATGAGTATGGGAGGAGTAACTCAATGAGTCGACAGCCCAACTGATTGCCAACTACATTTAGCTCTTCACCTTTAGTTCTTTCTAGAACATTGTTTACTAAAGCTTCTGAAATAGTAGATATTGATTTATCAAATTCAATACATTACATGTGAAGATATTTGGATATTAAATACTATTGTATAAAGTTAACCTTAACTTAATAAAAACTTACTTCTTTCGTCAGGATCTGCAATTCCTTGTTTAATAACGTCCAAGATCCCTACAAAATATTGGTACAATTCCTCTGGTATTTGCGTACCTCGACCCATTTGCCCTTTCTTGGCATATTTCTTAGCATTTGATAAAAAGTTTTTACGTTTTTTCCTCTGCCTTTTTTTTTGGGGATCATTATCATGGTTTTCTTCGCCCATTGTTACTTAATACAATCGAAATTGATGATTTTACACTGTTAAATTAGTTTTGTTTATGTACAAATCGAACTGCAGGTGGTAAACCTAAATAAAGGTTATACTTAAATGTCAACGTCAAACTCATGCTCGATTATTTTTAAATAAACAGATTATATTATAGTCTATGGTAAAAGGGCGCACGAAGAATAAATGAACAGTACGGCACAATCCACCGTATATAATAAGTCTAAGTTACCACAAAAACAATTTAAATATAAAAAATTATATACATTTACACACAACCTGTGACGATAGTTTTATTTTTTAAATAAAAATTAGTAAATTTTTCAAACTGAAGTAAAAAGTTATTTATAAGGTAAATAATTAGAGATATAATTACACTGCTTAAAATTGACAGAAATATATATCCTTGACTTGGTTAACTAAATTTTTAGTTTAATACTTTTATGTTTTAACTTTTCTACAATGTCGATTATTATGCTCTATTTTTTTACGTACCTACAAGTGTTACTACAATTAGTGTAGACGCTGAAATGAAACTTCACCCACAACTGAAACCTTGACTGAAGCACCACTTTTACAAATATTTCCAGAATTTTCTTGCGAAAAATGCTTTTTGTTATTTAGTTCTTTTATTACATACGTAAGATATAAACATAAGCCACCGAGAGCGAAAAGTGGTTTTACTACTATGAAACTATGTTCACTTTTAAAAAAGAATGGTCTCTGCAGACCAAGCTATATATCTATCTCTATAATCTAGATATTGCATGGTTTGCGAAATTTAACTCCGCATTTTGTCTAAAACAGATCGATTGAACGAATATAATTTAAGTGTTATCGCTCCCATAGACGGAGATCGGGCTTTCAACATTAATAATGAAATAAAAAAAAAATGTACGACCGTGGCGCATGGGCACAAGCGCGTGACTGTAAACACCATTATTACATACTTCGATTCGACTCTCACTCGAGTAAATGAAATACGAGTATTTTCATTGCGGTGTTGAGTTCCGCCTCTTAACACGAATTCGGCGGAAATAAGGGAACGGAAGTGTCTTAACCAACTTTCACCGGCGCTCTAACAATTAAAAAGTCTATATGTGTGTAGTATGTATTAACAATATCATACCTACGTATTATTATCAATGAATCTGTATATACTCTGCTTTTGGTTTGCCCCATGTAAGCGTCGCTTAAACAGTGTCGAGTAGCAATGTAGAGACTCGTATAGAATATTAACAAGCAAATAATGATTCATATCACCTATCTTAAGTTCCAGAAAGCTTTAATAGATGGGTACTGGTAAATTTTATTTCAAATTCAAATTCAAAATATTCTTTATTCAAATAGGCAATTATTATAAGCACTTTTGAATCGTCGAATGAACATATGAACAAAAAGCTACCACCGGTTCGGAAGGCAGTTCTGCTGAGAAGAGCCGGCAAGAAACTCAACAGTTGCTCTTTTCAAAATCAATGGTACAATCTATTACATTAGCTGGCAGCTATCCTGCATTACATTCAATAGACATTAATTCCATACATGCTTATCCTCTAGATATTCTTGAACAGTGTAATACGCTTTACTTGTTAGAATTTTTTTTACAGATATTTTAAATTTTTGTAGTGGCAAACTAAGAATACACTGCGGAATTTTATTATATACACGTATACTCAGACCCATAAAGGATATATTAACTTTCTGGAGGCGAAAACTTGGTGTAACAAGCTTATCTTTATTTCTCGTTTCTATCATATGATTGTCACTATGTTTACTATGACAATGTATATTTTGTCGGACGAAGAGAATGTTATAGTATATAAATTGGGAAGCAACTGTAATAATACCTGCATCTTTGAAAACATTTCGCAGAGAATCTCGCGCTCTTAGTTTATAAATATATCTTACGGCTCTTTTTTGGAGGATAAATATTGAATTTATATCTGAAGCACTGCCCCATAGCAGCATTCCATAAGATAAAATACTATGGAAATAGCTATGGTAGACTAGTCGGGCAGTGTCAACGTCCGTCATTTGTCTTACTTTTTTAATTGCGAACGCGGCAGAGCTGAGTTTATCTGCAAGTGCTTCCAGATGAGCGTTCCACTGGAGTTTGGAATCTATAGTAACACCTAAGAAAATAGCTGATTCCGACACATTAAGAGGTTCTCCTTTAATTATTAGATTAAAATTATGTTTTTTTACATTTGGTAAAGCAAACTCGATGCATTTCGTTTTTTTAGCATTTAACATTAGATTATTTTTTCATACATTTTTTCTTTTTATTTTCTCGAGCCATCAGGTCATGTGTGTGTTTATTTCATATTCACTTTACAATTAATTTATTTTTGTTTTATCTAATATATATATTTTTTAGTAATAACATACTATTTTATTTATATATATTTATTGTAATTTATTTAAATTTATATTTTTTATTTTAATATATTTGTATATATATATATATATTTTAATTTTATTTTTTTAATATTATATTATGGATTCAAGTATCGATTCTTATCATTCCGCGCTCAGCTATGACGAGTTATCCAGTAGCTCCTTTTGTAGTTTGGATGACCCCAGTTTGTCGCTTGACATAGTTCTGTCGAATGAATTTGCGCCGCTTCATAAAAACTTTAATTTTTGTCACATTAATGCGCAGAGCATCCCTGCTCACTTTTCCGAATTTTATACCACTTTCAACCAACCTAACATCCATGCCGTTTTGATCTCCGAATCTTGGCTAAAACCTTCACTACAATCTACTTGCTTTTCTGTCCCGGACTACGTACTAATAAGAAACGATCGTCTAGAAAGGGTCGGCGGTGGGGTTGCCATACACTTAAAAAGTCACATTTCGTATAAAATCATCTGTCAATCGACTCCTTCACCTGAATCGTGCTTAGAATATATATTTATCGAAATAAACCTAGGAGTAAAGTTTGCCCTTGGGGTTGTGTACTGCCCACCTAATAGTAATTATTTTAATAACTTAGAGATTCTTTTCGAAGATCTTTTAGCTAACTACTCCCATCTTATAATCTCAGGTGATTTTAACACGTGTCTCTTGCGAAATGATACTCGAGCGAGAAAACTTAACTGTATGTTAGAGTCACTTAATTTAAATTTATTACCACTTAACCCTACTCACCACACCAACAATGTTGATACACTGCTTGACCTAATAATCACATCAAATTCTGATCTTGTCTCCAAATTTGGTCAATTTTCTGCTCCAGGTTTTTCTCTCCATGACCTTGTTTTTGCGTCGTTAAAAGTAAAATCACCCAAGCCAAAACCACAAACTCTTTCAATTAGAAGTTTCAACAACCTCAATCATGAGAAGCTTAAGAGCGATGCTTCCTGCATTGACTGGTCGGCGATCGAAGTGTTGTGTTCGATCGATGAGAAAGTTGATCTGTTGACCTCAAACATAACTGGATTGTTTGACAAACATGCACCAATTCAACTCATCCGAATCAAAAACCAACCAGCTTTATGGTTTAACGATGATTTTCGTAAAGCCAGGGCTAAGCGAGATAGGGCTTTTTCAAAATTTAAAAACAATCGATGTGATCTCAATTGGTCCATTTATAAGGCTGCAAGGAATCAGTGTAACCAGTTGGGTAGAAAATTAAAACGCCAATACATCTTTAATAAAATACGCAATTCTTCTCCCGAAGCGACTTTAAAATTTTTAAAGTCCCTCGGTATTGGCAAACTTTCATCTTCCTCAATTAATCCTGATCTTAATTTGAATGTCCTGAATATGCATTTTTCATCATCTTCTGCCCTTGATATTAGTGTTAAATCCTGTACTCTTTCTGAAATTCACAGTTTACCGAAAATTAACCTCCCTACCTTTACCTTTTCTTCTATCAGTGATAATGATACCAAGAAAACCATTCTAGCTATCTCCTCTAAAACAGTAGGATCTGACGATATTAGTCGTGGTATGATCACCCTTATTTTACACATCCTTGTTCCTGTAATAACCCACATTATTAATTTTTCTTTTTCCTCTAGTCAGTTTCCCGTGATGTGGCGCAAGGCATTTGTTCTCCCACTACCTAAAATATCTAATCCTACGCTACCGTCACATTTTCGTCCCATTTCTATCCTACCTTTCCTCTCTAAAATTCTAGAATCCACCGCTTACCAACAAATCTCTAGGCATTTTTCTAAATACAATCTATTAAACCCTCTACAGTCCGGATTTAGAACTGGTCACAGCACCACTACTGCTTTACTGAGAGTCACTGAAGACGTTAGATCAGCAATGGAAAATAAGCACTTAACTGTGCTTATTTTAATAGATTTCAGTAATGCATTCAATGCCGTAGACCATGATCTTCTTATTGCACTCTTATCCGGCGCTAACGTCTCCAGCACAGCTTTACAATGGTTTTCGTCTTATCTTCAGGGGCGTCGGCAGTCGGTTCGTGTAGGCCAGACCTCTTCTGACTGGCATGATGTGACAGCTGGTGTCCCTCAAGGCGGTATTCTATCTCCTCTTCTTTTTTCATTATTCATTAACTCCATCACTTCCGTTATAACCTCTCGATACCATCTTTATGCTGATGACTTGCAGCTTTATGAACACGCTAGTGTAGATAATATTGTTGGTGTTGTTAATTCTCTTAACAATAATCTTCGTAACATTTCGATTTGGTCGTTCAAATACGGAATAAATGTTAATCCTGACAAATGTCAGGCTATAATTATCGGCAGCTCGCGACAGCTAGCCAAGCTCGATTACAGCAAACTGCCCAACTTAACTTATAATGGCACGGTCATCAATTTCACCACCACTGTAAAAGACTTAGGTATTATAATTGATAATAAATTAACTTGGAGCAATCATGTGGCAGATATGTCCCGCAAAATTTACGCTTCCTTGCACTCAATGGTGCGCCTCAAAAATTTCTTACCTGTGCAGACCAAACTACAGTTGGTCAATACCTTGCTGCTTCCTATTATTGATTACGGTGATGCTTGCTCCTTGGATATGAATAAAGAACTGGTAAACAAGCTCGAGCGGATACTCAACACTTGTATACGCTTTATTTATAACCTCCGCAAGTATGACCGTATATCATCTTATAGGAGGCAGCTTGGCTGGCTTTCTGTGGCTGATCGCAGGAAGTCTAGAGTCCTTTGTTTACTTTACTCCATCCTCTTCAATCCTCAGTCTCCCACTTATCTATCTTCTGACTTTTCCTTCCTTTCCTCTTTCCACGATACATCCTTACGTTCCCAATCCAATTTTATGCTGTCCACACCCCGGCATACGTCAGGGTTCATGTCTGACTCCTTTGCGGTCGCCGGTGTCAGGCTATGGAATGAGCTACCCGAGCCCATAAGAAAAGCTCCCTCTCGTGAGGTATTCAAGCGCCGGGTAAAAGAGTATTTTTTTAAAAATAACATAAATATATAATATTCATCTATTTAATTAATTGTATATATTGGAGTATATATGGTATGCTATATTATTATATGGTTTATATTTTTATGTATTTTTTTTTTTTATTTCTTTTATTTATAATATCCGTAATATTTTATTATAATTATATATTATATGTATAACTATTTATTATATGTATATTTATATATTTATTGGATGTGTATGTATGTATATGTATGTATATTTTACTTCTGCACACCTGCATACTTATTATCCCACATGACAAGGTCGGCTGGGAGAGAATGCTTTTAGCGTTAAGCCCGCCTTTTGTACATTGTTTTTTTGTAATTTTGTGCAATAAAGTATATATAAATAAATAAATAAATAAATTATTAACATCAAACCAACGAAGAATATGCGATAATGCACTATTCACTTCGTCATAGTTTATTTTATTTCGGTCAACCTTAAATATTAAAGAGGTATCATCCGCGAAAAGTACAATATCACATAGGTTCTTCACATAAAAAGGCAGATCGTTAATATAAATAAGAAATAAAAGAGGACCAAGTATAGATCCTTGTGGAACGCCCATCTTTAGAGGAGATCCAGATGATTTTACATTATTTATACTAACCGTCTGGATTCTTTGGTTTAGATATGAGGCAATAAGGTCAAGGGCAGTATCCTGTATACCATAATGTTTTAGTTTTAACGATAGAGTTACATGGTCTACGCAATCAAAGGCTTTGGATAAGTCACAAAACACTCCAATTGCATTTTGTGACCTCTCCCATGCGTCATAAATGTGCTTTAGGAGTGCGGCACCCGCATCCGTAGTGGACTTGCCTTTGGTGAAACCATATTGCTCACTATGGAAACAATTGTTAATATTTAAGAAAATTGTGAGCTGGTTGAACATTATTTTTTCAAATATTTTACTTAAGGATGGCAAAACAGAAATCGGTCTGTAATTTCCAGGCTCAGATCTATCTCCACTTTTGTAAAGCGGCACTATTTTGCTATATTTCATTAAATCAGGAAAAGTACCGGATTCTACACAATTGTTAAAAATTAAAGCGAGGTAAGGAGCAATATTAGGTATAATTGAATTAAAAACTTTAACAGACATGCCCCATAAGTCACCAGTTTTCTTTAAATTAAGGCTTTTAAAAGTTTTGATAATTTCATCTGGTGACACATTCTTAAACACAAAATTTTGTCTACAACTATTTACATGGGATTTTAGTATTAATTCTGCTTCCGAAGGAGATGATGGCAGTGAACGTGTTACTTCAGTAGATATATCAGAAAAAAAATTTTGAAAAGTATTTGCCACTTCTAAATCTGAATTTAAGATTATATTATTAACTTTTAATTTAATAGGTTCACTGACAGCTCTAGATCTCCCAGTTACAGTAGTGATAGCATCCCATGTAGCTTTAATTTTATTATTAGAGTTCAAAATTTTTGCTCTTATATGCATAGACTTAGCCTGGACACATACCTTTTTAAATATTTTTGAATAATTTCTAACTTTTAACAAGAACGCCGGATCTTGTTTCCATTGCCTCATATTATATAATTCATATAGTTTATTTCTGCTTCGGTATATACCAACAGTTGCCCAGTCGCTAAAAGTTAACTTCGAGTTTTTATATATCTGTTTAACTTTAAAAATGTTATCAAACTCTGTAGTGAGTAAATTAAAAACTTTACAATATAGCTGATTCGGATTTAATCCGGTTATTTCTAAGTTTGCAATTTTTTCACTCACTTTATTATTAAAAAGATTAATTTTATTTTCAGTAATTGGTCTAATTGATATTTGTTTACGTTCTGCGACTGTTTTATCTATTACCGAAAACATTTGACCACAATGATCCGAGCTAAGATTAGTAATAATTTGTTTTTCTACAGTCTCGCAATGACAAAAAACATTATCTATACAAGTAGCGGACGTATTCGTTATACGAGTTGGTTCAGAGAAAATATTAAACAAATTAAAATATTTAAATAAGTTTAAAAGACGAAGGCTTAATGATGTCCCCTGTAGTATATCTATATTAAAGTCTCCGCAAACGATTAAAGATTTACTATTCGAACTCAAATTATTCAAAACATCCTCCATTTTTTCTTCAAATACTTCAAAACTACCTGAGGGGGGTCGATACACGCATACTATAATATGTCTATTAAATTCAACGCAGGACAGTTCAATAGAGCGTTCGTCAGAGAGATTTTAAAGTAAATTATACTTTAAAATAAAATTTATCGCATTCTTGGTATTATCCAAGATGTATTAGAAATGTGTTAATTATAAAAATGAAAAAAAGCGTTTAAATAATGATGAATATAAAAAAATATATTCAGTGGTGCTCAGGGAACGGACTGTCTTATCCTGACTTTGGGGGAAAAAGCGTAAAGCTGCAAAGAATATTTTGCAAACATTAATTGCAGTACCGACTTAGAAAGATGTCTCTTAGCTAATCGTAGAATGTTTTAATATCACCATTGGGGAATTTTTTTCAATCACATGTTAGCCTGAGAGCATATTATAATTTTTGGGTTATTGATGAACACACACTTATTTTACATTTTCATGTATTAAGAAAGTATATATATCACCCAAAAGAGCCAGAGTTTTAAACATCAATATCGAAAATTTTCACATCTCAGAGTTATTCATAAATATTTTATCTATTTCAATTGAGCTTTAAAAAATACATACCTATTATTTAAAATATATTCAAAATAAATAGGTAAACTTTTAATTTATATATAGTGTTACACGCAACTAACGTCCTAATAAAATCGAAATTCCAATGAGAATACGCGGTTAAAATAATATTAGGTATATCAGTAAGCACTTTGTTAGGAATGAAGAGCTTTATCCCATCAAAACTAGTTTGAGTGGTTTCCCGCCACAGAGAGCACGTGCTTAGAGTTGCTCTTCAAAAATGATCCGTTAAAAAAATATTTTAAATAATTATAAATGTTATTTTTAAATATGTGCGGTTGAAAGTGTTTATTATAAAATGGTTTATAAATAATTTATGTTTTTTTTTGGATTAAACCCTAAAGGTAAGGATGTTTACAGTTTAACTTTTGTCATTTTAATTAATGAAAAAAGTTGCGTGACAACTTAAGGTTGTTGAACTGTACGTTTACGCATATCTCAACTTTCCTTCATAACTTTTTAAAGTTATTGGTTAATAATTATACTTTTTTTTATGTGATGCGATATATTTTTTGTGAATGATAAGAAAAACACCAAATACAAATTAGTATTTTAATATTTCATAAGATTTTGTGTCATTTTTGTTTAATATTTTTGCTTAGAAAATAACGGTTTCTTTTCTAGTAATTTAATTTAGAAGAAAATCTAAAGCAAAAAACAATTTAAAGAACAAAATGAAAAAGATATTGTTAATAGCCAAAATGTTACTATTTAATTATCCAATAAAATCTTAATCAATGAATCACTCGTCTTTAAAATGTTAATAGAGTGCTTGATGGATAGTAATAGAGGTTATTTTATATTCATTCCTCTGTTTCACTACTGCCTAATTAATTACTTATTTTTTATCTAGAAATTAATAACAGATCGGAGTGTCTTAGCACTAAGTTCTGCCTACTTTACTATTTTATTTTATTTCAAGCTGTGTACTCATAATTTTGAAATAAGGCAAAGCGCGGCGTTGAGTTTCACTATTCAAGGCATAATTCCTCGAGTCGAAAAAAGAAAGAAAGTCGAAAGAAAGTACCAGGGAGTGTCTTAATGAGAACTGACTGTCTTAACACTAAGTTCCCAGGTTCCCTCCGTCTGCTTTGTTGATACACCGTGAAACTCTAAAAAAACTATAAATAAATGTAAATTATTAGTAGTTTATGTACAATACGAAATAGCGTCTGAGTGCAACGCTCGGTTATATTATAGGTTTGATTATCGAGCAAAATTTTATTTCCATTTCCACTTCTTCCTTTCCCCATGTACCGCAACACCTTAACACTAGGTTTCCTCTGCCTATATAGGGCCTACGGCGTGAAACAAAAAAACAAAAGAATTATCATGTTAAATCATGCAATAGGCAGCTGCTCTGCTATTTCGTATCTATATTTAACTTAGGCCCTAAAAAAACAGGCAGTCTATATTTTTTGCAATCAACATTCCTGTTACAAAACATGACGTCAGCAAGGAATCCAACACAGAGTTTAAAAAAGCTTTTAAAGGTTATCTTTAATATTAAAGTTTTGACCTAAATTGATTTGATATGACCGTACGTGGTGGTTGTATATTTAAGTGGATTTTAAGGTGGAAGTTACTTGTGTTTTCATTTCATCAAAGCGGGTTACAAGACAAAGTGCGGCGTTAAATCTCTCCACTCAACACGCAATGTCTCGATTAGGTGTGTGGGTATTGGGTAACGGAGAGAAGGATATTTATGCTGCTATATGCGGGATACATAAGCTTAAAGAAAATAAACATTAAAACTGACTTTTATAGAAATGGCTCTTTCACGAAACTAATGTTCTAAGGTCTTGACCGTCTTCGGTCATTACTGAATTGACCCACTTGATAAAGCGGTGCTCAATTGTGAGCGTAGGGCGAGGTTTAATATAAAAAATATCTTAGTGATACCATTATGGTTGTGGGTTACATCTGTACTCGAGAATTATTTAAATTACAACAAATATTTAAATTTCCAGTTCTACCTGATCTTAGTATTTTCATTCATAGTTTTAGTTACCGATCTCTAGCGGGGTGAAGCAGAAACTATTAGGTAGAGTTAAGACACTGCTCTTTACGTATTTAAAAAATGTACTATACAATGTTTTGGCTTCGCTCTATACCCCGAATACATATAGCAGGGTAGGCAGAAGAAACCCGGGGTTAAGGTGCTCCGTTTTTCACGCACCGCCCGATTCTCGAGAAATTGCCTGTAGTGTGGCAGACCTTTGTTATTACTAAAAGAGAAACTACTTATTACCAAAAGAGAAAATTATTATTGTTTAATATCTTGATTGGAAATCAAATCCACTGCCACCGTGCTTACAGTCAGACACAGTACCACTACGCCAAGACGACCTATATTCTATTATAAAATGTGTAAAAATATCTTATAGTGTAATAAAATATAGCCCCGTATGTTCTCAATAACAGACTCGTGTCGTGTGAAAGGAAAAAAGACTTCGTTAACATAATATCGATCTAATGAGAAGAGATAACTCGTTGACTATTTATAAAACAACGGTTTTTTTTTCCGTACCATAAATCCTGTATATAGCAGGGTAGGCAGAGGGAACTTTATGTTAAGACATTCCATTGCCAACTTTTCAACATTGCGTGTTGAATAAAGGAAACCAGAATAAGGGAACCGGGAACTTAGTGATAAGACATTCCATTCTCATTAAGAGACTTCCGCTCCCCACTTTCCGCCGAATTCTGGATGCACTGCGTGCTTAGTGGCGGAACTCAACGTCCGCCGAACTTTAAATAAGGTGAAAGATATTTCAAAATTTATTACAACGCTCTATTGAGATAGATCACGGCGTTTGGTTCCGCTATTGAATTCGCATGAAAGGTGTTTAAAGAAGTGTGTTGACAAAAAAAATATTCTAAAAGCCGTAGACAAAGCTCGGCTTTCGCTTTTCCACTTTTCTTTAATTTCCCAGCGTACAATTTCTTGCATTGTTTACTGTGTTGTGAGACTAGGCCATTACTTTTTTTATAACATGTCTAAACCATCTAGACTTTAATTTTTATTGCTTGACGTTGTACCTTGCACATAGTAGGGTAGGCAGAGGGGGCCTAGTGTTAAGATACTCCGTTCCTCACTTCTCGCCGAATATTCGAGACATTGCGTATTGAGTGATGGAACACAACATCGCACTTTACCTTGTTACCAGAGCGACGAAATGACAATATAAAAAAAAATATTTCCATGAATGGGAATCGTACCTGTAAACATCGTGTTAATTTAAAATATCCTCAAAAAAAATTTCAACCTGCGACCATGGCGTACACGTCCAATTTCAGTGATTTCAAATATTTTTTAAGTTGTTTTTATTAATTTCAGAAAATCTCTCTACTCTCCTTCCTACTTGGCCGTTTCGATATTTTAAAGAAAAAAATCTGTGAGTTGGCTCTATGTAAACAAGGCAGCTTTATGGGTATGTATTTTTTTTTTCAATCATGAGGTTAATGCTATTAACCATATCGAAACTTCAGATATATTATCTAATTGTGGATATTAAGGTGGAACGATTTCGTTGCCGCGGTCAAGGTTTATTAAAAATAAACTCCTCCAGAAATATAAGCAGTATAGCAGTATACCTTTGCCTGTAGAAGAGGTCAACTTAAATGTCAATGTCAAAAAGGGACATTTGACCAAAAATCAATATTTCAGTTGTCATATAAAAAATAAGTGAAGCTAAAAAATATAAAGAAAGAAAAACATCATATGGAAAATTATACTAATATACTTGCACTTCAGGCTTGTTCATTCGTAGGAACTTTTATATTTATAATTTCTACCTGAATTGTTTCATTTAATGTTAGTTAAGCTTAATTAAGCTTTCCGAGTGTAGCTATAAGACTCTTATAGTGCCTTATGTTATATTCGTACACTGTAAAGGATATTGAAATTGAGACTTTAGTGGTTTCTTGAAACCATAGAAATACTTTAAGTTATGGTTTAATTTTACATGAAGTAGGGAATTTAATTTTATATGTTATTAAAAAATATTAAACCGAGTAGGTAGTGCAATTATTTTTTTATTTACATGTAAAAAAAAAATATTTAGTGACGTCTTAATTATCTATATCCTTATCCGTTTCGGTAGACGCAGATATATGAGGCAGTAGAAAGTATATAAAACCTCAGTTATTGATTTATTCTTTTTTTAGGAGGCAGAGGGAACCTACTGTCAAGACACTTCGTTCCGCACACACTGTCCAATTTGCGAGCCGTTGAATGTAGAGTGGCGGAGTTCAACACCGCGCTTCGTCTTTTATCAGGACGAAGGCATTAAAATACCTCATTCTCCGAAATGAAAATCGAACTCACAACCCGTCGCGTACAGTCAGGCTCTGTGCCGTGGCGCTACGACGCGGATGGCCTTATTAAAATTAGTTGAAGATATACAGATGTTTTAGAATTAACTCGTGAAAATAAACTTGTTGAGATTGTTTAATAATAATTTAACATTATATAAACAAATTAGAGTGATAATTTCTTAGAACTGGTATTTAGGCACATGAAGTAGTAGATTTCAGGGATTTTCTTTTACTATGAGTTATTTCACTACAGACTTTGATCGCCCGTGCCTTTTTAACATGCTTTTTATTAGGTCAAGCTATAACTATTTAACTATGTAAAAATCTAATAATCTGAATTATATACTATACAATAGGTAGATTAGATGACTATACAATATTATGGTACCATCGAGCTGGTCTGATGATGAAGTCCTGAGCGGAACAGGCATTATTCTATAGAATATGTAAGTGAGCTTGTGCCCCTACGCCACGACTGGCCTCAAAGTGTTAAATAAACACGTAAATTAACAAATTATTATTAAAATCAAAACTAATAAAACAGAAATTTCATATTAAGAGAAATCAATTGTACGTAGCACTCGTTAGATGAATTTGTTTATTGAGATTTAAACATTCAGTAAACAGTTTAGAAGTGTTAAGAAATACATCCGGTTGGTAATTTTAGATAGATTGAAGGTATATTTAAGACTGTTTAGGTGCCACGAGCCTCGGCTTAGTGTACACATGATAGTGACAGGTTCGGTTCCGATTCGGGGGAATGACAAAATTTTATTCATTTTCCATTTCCCTGTAGACAAATACGGCGTTGAGTTCTGCCTCTCAATACGCAATTGCTCAAAACTAATGAAATTTAATTTTTAATTAAAAACTAACTTTAATGATAGATTCCTTGTGCCTACCCTGTTATTTGGGAAAAAGTGTGACGTGTTTTAGGCAAAAACGGGATCCAGAGAGTACGTCATGGCGCAGCGACACCATCTGAAGTAAGCGCGACGATGGTGGATTCGATTCTCGCTTAAGGGAAAGAATTATTTCCATTTCCATGCTCTGGTAAGAAAACAAAGCGTGGTGATAAATTCTATCACTCAATAGGCAACGTCTCGAAAATTAGGCGGGGCGTAGAGAGCGGAATGTCTAAACACTGGGATCCCTCTGCCTACCTTATTATATGCGTAATACAGCGTGAAGGTTATAAATTATTTATTACTAAATACTATACGTCTAAAGCACTTGTATTTTACGACGTATGCAAATAGAAATTTAGGGGCTTGTAACATTTACGTGAGATTCTTGGCTGGAAACTGACAGTTAAATAAATAGTAAATCTATGGATCTACACACGGCTATAAAGTTTAGAACTAGGTACAATTTACTGAAGAAGTCGCACCGTTGAAGATTCAGTTTACTTTCCTCGTTCTGGCAACAAGACAAAGCAGGGCGTTTGGTTCCGTCACTCAACACGTAATATCTGGAAAATTGGCCGGAAAGTAGACAATTGAATGACTTTACTCTAAATCCCTCTGCTCTGTTATAGTGGCATAATGCGGAAAATAATATTTTATTTCGGGTTAGAATAGATTTAGAACTGATTCTCAATACCTTTAAATCTCTTTGAAAATTCTACCTAATTCATTATGAATTCAAAATTAATCAAAATCAGCTTCAAATTGATACAATTTCAAGTTGCTCGAGTGAATTTAGAAATCGTTAATTACTTGTTTTCCAAATATTTTTGTAGTGGAAAACCTAGAATAGATTGGGGATAATGGATATATGTGATTTAAATCACAAAATACATATTCAGTACATATAGCTATCTAATATTATGATATATTTTTTAATCGTAAATCTAACACTAGGCGCTCTGCCAAGTATGAAGAGTGTTCGACAACAATAGTTTTACGACGTGCTCTAAACAATACGTTATTATGTTTACTTTTTTGAACTCCCTGTACATTCTTTTAATATCAGATTGTGTTGCCATATAAGGAGTGAGAGAACACTTCGTCGTCTCTCTTTTAATATAATATGAATATATATATATATATCATCGTTTTTATGCATATTTGGATTTAAAATGCGTCTTCGCTGCTGTAGTAACATCAAAACATACAATAATATAGTCTATGGCTTTCCTCGAAAAATACAATATGTAACAGAATTTTTCAATTTGAACCAGTAGTTCCTGAGATTAGCTAGTGCATTCAAACAAACTGTTTAAAAAGTAATCATATTAAGTAGGTACAGATTTTATCTCTAATAATCTTTGGATATGAGTTTTGTAAAGAAAAAAAAACTAAAAGACGCACATATATCTACTTTATAGGAACAGGATTTGCTTAGGACATTCAATATTTGGTAGACATCGTTAGACCGTGACATACATTTAAGGTAGGTCTTTAATTTCAAAGAGCCTTGTATTACTTTATAATGCAAACTTATATGAAGAAACCACAAAGGATGTATTAATTTCCAATTATTTTAAAATAATTACATGTTCAGTTGCTCATGAAATAAACTTGCCCTAGAGTAATTACAACCTTATAAGTGTGGAATAACACTTTAAATTAATATAATAATTTGATATTCAATTGGTCATTGAATACGTCCAAATTTCGATACGGTCATCATCAGCTTTTGTTATCAATTTAACAAGCGATATCTAAACGCTAAGTTAAATATAGTAGTCTTAGAAAAGTATCGAAGCGTGCCTAAAGTGTAGTGGTGCGTAACTCTTCAATGACTATGAAGAGTTGCCCAGGTCAACATACCATAACTTCCGGTTACATTGAGAAATAAATGTTATAAAATAACAAAAAATGTGTAAAATTGAGAAAGAATGTTTGGACACCGTTATATAAATTCTTAAACGTAATTCCTGTAAAATATTATTGTCTCTGTACAGCTAAAGGTCAATTGTTCTTTAATTATAATGTTGAGGCAATGGTACAGCATCTGGCTGTGATCATCGTCTAGGATACAGCGTTAAGCAAAAAAAAAAGATAATGATCATCTTCTTCTTCATCTTTCACCAGGTAGCATGATGTGCGAGAGTCTCCGGAGGTTGGTGTGGGACGACATCGGCATCAGTAAAGGGCGGGTGCGAGTGGAGCTGCTGGACGGCGAGTTCATGACGTTTGATGTTGAGGTACCTAATAAATATAATTCCATTAGAAATACATCGTCGCTTCTATGTACTATTTGTTAAAATATCTTTTATAATTTATACTGTCGGTTGTCCAAAATAAATATCTTACGTTGTTTAAACGCTACGTCTCCCACTTTCTGTGTAATTTTCGAAACATTAAAATTAATTTGTCTTGTTGCCAGAAAACGGAACCCTTATAGGATCTCTTTATTGTCCATCTGTCAGACAGTCAAGACAATTTATCTCGAAATCGCGTAGAGGTAACGATCTGAAATTAATATTCTATATTTAGGCCTGCGATCCCCTAGTGCACAGAAAAACAAATTAAGTCAACGCATATAAAAATACGATTATTTTGTAGTTGATTTCATGGAAAACAATAATTACAAACTTATATTTGTGGTCCAAGTTTTACAAAATGAGTAAATACGCCGGTAAACTTAAGTTTGTCTCCTTTTATAAGTTGTACTTTTATTTGACCTAAAATCCTGAAATTGGTACGGAACTTTAGGTGGGCGGGTCCGACTCACACGTAATTAGTTCTCATATAACTATTATTATTACCTACATAAATTTTAACGTTTAAATTAACTACTTTCATTCATATTTTTTTACAAATAACAAAAGAAATCTTTCTTAGCAAAAAAAAGCTTTATTAACTCTAAAAGGAAATTATGGCACTCTATGGGTCAGTCGATAATAGATAGAGCACGTATTGGTCTCGTTCCTTGTCTTTGAAATTCTTTTTGTCTTTAGAAAGGTTCTTAATCATCTTATGAAATGACTTTGGAGTTATATTTTTCAGTGAAGCCGTCGTGATGCAGTGTCATTGTGTCTGACTGTAAATTGAAAACTGTGGGTTCGATTCCCACTACCGGCAATTAACTACTTTCATTGCCTCGCTCTAGTAATAAAAAGAAGTGTGGCGTTTAACTCCGCCACTAAATATGCAATTTCTTAAAAATGAAATGCGGGAAACGGTAATAATACTACATACTCTCCTACCATCATTTATACAGCGTACCTAAAGTTAAAAAAAGTATTTTTTTATTCAAGCCGTCGTGGCACAGTGGCACAGGGTCTGAGTTGAAAGTGGGTTCGTTCTCCACACTGATTAAGTTTAAAATAGAGCGTTGAAATTGAATATTACCTAAAAGTAAAAAAATAAATAAATAATAATGCATAAAAAATATAGAGTTATATTTAACGATTTTTTATTTCAAACTTTCGTTTTACAGAAAAAATGTACCGGCGCTGATCTACTGGATAAAGTGTGCAGCGCCTTGGATATACTAGAGAAGGGCTATTTCGGACTTTTGCTGACTCCACGCATTGCCTGTCGAGAGTGGGTAGATTTGAAGAGACAACTTAGCAAAACTTTTAAAGGTTAGTAAATATTTTCTTAAAATTTAATGAATCTTTGCCTGCAACTTACAACGTATAACAAATGCTATCTTTTCTTACAGTGTTGTGTTCCGTCACTCAACACGCAATACCTCGTCGGCGGAACGGATGTCTTAATGGGAACGGACGTTAGATTTCTAGGTTCCCTCTGCCTACCCTGCTTTATGCGGGATACAGCGTGAACCGTCCATACGTCATGAATAGTATAATAGTAATAGTATTTTAATTAGAAATGAATTTAAGTATACATTTATTACAGATGGCCCCTGGGATGTCAGATTTGCTGTAAAGTTCTACCCTCCTGAGCCAGCTGAGGTCGATGAAGTTACCAGATACCAAGTATCACTTGCAGTGAGGAACGATCTTATATATAGTAATTAAAACATTATTTGTCTTTTATGGTGAAAATATAATGTAACTTGTAAAAATATTTTTTTTGAAAATGTAAATTCAAAAAACTCTTATAAAATCAGAGAAATATTATAACTAATTCGCTCTGGTAACGAGAAAAACGCGGCGTTAAGTTCCGCCACACAACACGCTATATGTCGAAAATTAGACAGAAAGTGGGGAACGGTGTATCGCTCACCTAACACCAGGTCCCCTCTGCCTCCTCCATGCCGGAAAATGCGGTTGTCAATTTAGCGAAAGAAAAGGAAAACTATTTTAATTTAACATAACACTTTAGAAATTAACATATTTTTGAATTTTAATTACTTTGTAAATGTCAACATACTATCAGTAACAATAAATTATTTTATTAATTGTCAAAGACAATTAATATATACTCGTATGTAGTTCAATATGCATATGTAATACATTATTATAATCTTTTACGTTGCTTTTTTTTACAGTAGGATTAAATTTATTACTGCTATAGTAGACAATGCGCGGCGCTAAGTTCCGCCACTTAACGTATAATATCTCGAAAACCAAGCGGTGCTTGGAGATCAGAATGTATCAGTACTAGGTTTCTTCTGCCTATCCAGCTATATGTGGGATATAGCGTAAAAATTAAAAAACTCATGTTTCAGATCGTCTGACATGTTCCAAAATAACCTATGCACTTCTCGCATCATACGTTCTCCAAGCAGAACTTGGGGACAGAACTCACGCTGTATGCTTTGGACAGTTGGCTAACTTGCGAGCAGCACCTGGACACCTGTTGACTGAACTGGTGGAAAAATCTGATGAGCTTTATAAAAAACATAAGTATGAGTTATATTTCAATCATTTTTTCTACATTTTTATATTATGCGAACTTTAAGTAAGATTGTTAGGAATTTTGTTTTAAGAATAATAATGATGAAAAAACTGTAACAGAGTAGAGTTAATGATAATTTGATATCGATAGATAGAGGAGTTAAGTCAGTGGAGGTTTGCATTAATGGCCTTTTAAACCTACCTAACCTAAACTTAGGCCACGTGTCCCAAGCACTACCCTGAGCTCTTGTTTCTGTAACCTCTTTCACGCATGGTGATTCCCAGAAATGTTAAGTAGTTTCTTCTCTTTACAGAGGACAAACGCCAGCAGAAGCGGAACTAAATTACTTGGAAAGTGCCAAAAAGTTACCCATGTACGGAGCAGAACTCCACGAGGTTAAAGACAGAGATGAAGTCGAACTGGTGTTGGCTGTTTGCGCCGCTGGCATCACTGTGTTGAGAGATGAGTAAGTTTGAGAAAAGCTCAGATGGATAAACAACAAATAGACGACTGATAGTTAACAATTATTTATTATTTTAATAAATATAGAATACTATTTAGAGAACATATCATTTACCACTCCCAAATTCTCCGACAGCAAGGATGTCAGACTGGTTAAGGTTAAAAGTTGAAGGGATGTTTATATTGAAATTATTATCATTTCCATACTGTGGTAAGACAGAGCGTGACACTAGGTTTCTCCACTCGGCTCTACTCGAAATTGGTCGGCAAAAAGGAAAAATAAAAGTAAGTGTGGAATCACTTAGCATAAGGCTTGAATATTTTCTTTTCTTCTTTTTTATCATCACGTTTTATCCCTAGCGGAGTAGACAGGACGAACGAAGCTCCAAACTCTACGGTCAATGTTATATTTATAAAAACGGTTATTAATCCACAGAATTATCCTATCTCGAATCCCGTGGGCAACAGTAAGCAAGATCAACTATAGATCTCGTCGTTACTACTTACGTCTGCGCGTGATGGAAGGAAGCATGGAAGAACAGTGTCAGCTCAGCGTTGGCTTCAATTTGCGGAGTGCGAGAGACGCGAAGCGATTATGGAGATGTTCCGTGGAGTTTCATATGTTTTATAGGTTTGTTTTTTTGTTCTTTGTGTGTTTTTACTCGTTTTTGTGATATACATTCTAGTTATAATTCTTTGAAACCCTGTGGTGGATTATTACAACAGACTGATGTAAGAGAAACATTTATATAAAAATATGCGAATGCTATCGCTTAATAGTGAATATCAAATTTACAGCTATCACGTTCAATCAGTCAAGTGAGAAGCCAATTGTTCCAAGGTCTAGTCCAGATTTGAGCATGCACTGTTTTTTCTTTTGTGGATTTTTATGTTGTATTGTTGTGTAACAGGTGTACAAATAATAGAATTAGGTATCATTTAAGAATTACATATGGCTATAATGTAATATAAATATATTTTTTGTTTATTTCTCAGGCGTGAAGTACCAGTGAAAGTGGATCGTATCACCGGCTTTCCCAGGTTCGGTTCCCGACGATTGTCATGTCGAAGCACGTTACGTCAAATGAGGGGAGCGTGACGACAGTAGTCTATCTATATATAATAATAATTAAAAAATACACTTTTAGATTGATATTCAAAACATTTATACAGTTTTGTATTATTTAAATGCAACTTCATCCCCATTTCTGTGTAGCAACTGCGTGGAACTCCGTTCACTACTTTCCGCCCAGTTTTGAGAACATTGCGTACTAAGAGGTATAATTCAACGCCGCCTCTTATCTATCAGAGCGGGGAAGTGAAAATAATTTCTATATAATCACTAGTGGCCCGCCCGCGGCTTCGGCTGCGTGAACTACGTTATTATTAATTTCTGTCTCCATGAGTACATACATCCTATAAGTGACGTCCATGCAAAATTTGAGACTTCTAGCATTTGTAGTAACGAAGTTTCATACAAACTTTCAACCCCAAAAACAACCCCTTAGAAGTCGAATATTGTAAATTACCGTCGTAGCGAGCACCTAAGTCCTATAAATAACTCCTATGCAAAATTTCAGATTCTTAGCACATGTAGTTTCTGAGATTTACTTGAGTTTCTGATGTTAACGATCGCACTGTCCTATACTACTGCGCCACATGGCTTTTATTATCTGATTGCGGTGAAGCCCAAAAAGAGGGTTAGGTTTTCATATATGTTGTATGTTCCTTTGTTCCCTTATATCTGATAAACCAGTGAATTGATTTTGATAAATGATACGGGTGTTAATGTATATATTTATTTAGTTTTTGCAGTTGGATTTTTTATTTTGTTTAAATAAACAAATGTAAAAATAAAAAGAAATAAATGTATTTGGGTAAATTTTAGACTTATTATAATTTGAAATATTGTAAATAATCTAAAAGTGAAAAAATCTATATTATAGTAAGTAACTTATACACTAGCACTCTTTTCTTTTTGTAATATTAATATTTTTTTTGCTATTTCAAAGTGTTCATTAGGATTACTTAGCCTAAACCTTGATGGTTTTTTTTGATAATTATAGTAATATTTTTGTTTTGAGAATATTATAATTTTTATGTATATCTATTGTGTATAAATGTCAAACAAGTATTATTTCGAAAATTAGTAATATTTCGAAATAAATCGAATCGAATTTCGATTTTTTGAATTGTTTTTTTTTAAATAAGAATTATATATAATATAATATTTTTTCTTATCTTATCGATAAGAAAAAATAAAAAAATATAAAAATTAGTATATTGTATTGTAAGAAGAAAATTGGTGTCATTAATAAACATAAATATAGGTACATATGACATACAATTTTGAATAAAAAAAATAATAATTTAATATTAAATTTTAGACAAATTGAAATAAAGATTAAATGAACTTTTAGATTTTGTTTTTAAATCTATTAACGTGAATATATAATTCAGTTAAATTAGATTGAATATCGAGTTAATTGTAAGTTTAATTACAAACATGAATTTGGATAAATAAATATGTAAAATAATAATTTAAAATAAATATGTTTTGTACACCTTTTATTTCTTACCTATATCCTAAACTACTTGAGAAATATGAAAATATAACTTGTGCTAATTGGGAGGACCAGAGAAATTAAAATGAATTAAATTATATTCACAACCTACTTACCTCTCTGTCCACGATGGCTTCCAAATAAAAATGGATTACATACAATTGGGGAAACTTCAAAATAGAATAAGTTGAAATTTCTGATGAGGCTCATCGTTGCGTCGGGTCACAGGCATGCGACTGTAACCTCGACAGACTGGGTTCGAGTCCCACTCGGAGAAATAAAATATTTTATATTTTCATTTCCTCGCTCTGCTAACGAGGCAGACCGTAGCTTAAAAAAAAGTCAGTTTACGATTCAATAAGAATTTTACATCATATTTCATAATTGCATAGTTTTATAAATTGAATTCAATTGTTATTTCTTGTTTCTTGTTTCTTGTTACACCAAGTTTTCGCCTCCAAAAAGTTAATAAATCTTTTATGGGTCTGAGTATACGTGTATATAATAAAATTCCGCAGTGTATTCTTAGTTTGCCACTACCAAAATTTAAAATATCTGTAAAAAAAATTCTAACAAGTAAAGCTTATTACACTGTTCAAGAATATTAAGAGGATAAGCATGTATGGAATTAATGTCTATTGAATGTAATGCAGGATAGCTGCCAACTAATGTAATAGATTGTACCATTGATTTTGAACAACTGTTGAGTTTCTTGCCGGCTCTTCTCAGCAGAACTGCCTTCCGAACCGGTGGTAGCTTTTTGTTCATATGTTCATTCGACGATTCAAAAGTGCTTATAATAATTGCCTATTTGAATAAAGAATATTTTGAATTTGAATTTGAATTTAGTATTATATAAGGGAGGGTTGAATTGTATATGTAATTAATTCAAATATTTAACAAAACAACAATGTGTTATTAAATAACAAATATGATATTGTAGGATAGATGCGTCAGAAGTTCAACGCGTAGGCCGGTCGTGCGGCACGACTCTTTCCTTCCTATCGCTTGTTCTGTGCTCTTGTTTAGGCGGAACGTGACAATGAGTCATGCTTCTTCATGCATCCTGCCGGTGTACATTATTGTATAAAGTTTTAAGCTACTAATATCGTAATTAACGTAACCTGCTTTAACAAAGAGATCTAACTTATTATATATTGGTCTAACCACTGAGGACGCAAAAGACCGTGCAAAGTGGAGTAGGTTGAGTAGGAAGGCAGACCCTGGTAATAGCCGGGATTAATGCCAGATGAAGGAAGGACTTTCATAAAGAGATCATTTGATTTTACAAATCATTTTTATGCGACGTAGCCCGCTTCCAGGAGCTTTTCGTCATCTTGACTAGATAGTACATGTATCATAAAAAAAACAAAAATGACTCGTTCTTAACATCTGATTGACAAAGCGTGGCGCTGGGTTCCGCCACTCAATAAGCAATGTCTTGGAGATTAGATGCTGCGGAGAACAATGTATCTCTACAATAGGTTCCCTCTGCCTAGCTTGATATAAGTGGATACACAAAAACAAAATAAAAAATATGTTCATGTGAATATAATCGAACCCACAAACGCCGCTATTACAGTCAAACGCTACGCCGCTGCGTCACGACGGCTACTAAATATTATACTATTGAATTGTATTTTTTACCTATACGTTGGCTTCACCCTGCACATAGCAAGGTAGGCAGAGGTAGCCTGGGAACCCAGTGTGAACATTTACCGTTCTCAGTGAGATACCTACTTTCTCTACTTTTTAACCGAATTCTGGAGGCATTGCGTGTGGAGCGGCTGAAATAAACGCTGCGTCGCGGTTTGCCTCATTACCAAAGCGAGTAAATGATTTTTTAAAAAATATTGATTTCCTTGCGTGGGAAACGAATCCACAACCTGTCGCGTTAGCAGTCGCACGCTTGTGTCGCTGGGCCAAGGTGGCCTCAAACTATTATTAAATTTAAATACTTATGTAGAAAAAAGGACACTTGGAGACTAAAATTATTTTCTTATATCTTCCAAAGATATTAATCATATGCCGTAGTAAAAAACACTCGATCGTTCTTTACGTATTTATATAAAGACTCGAGAAAATGTATTTAGTTCAGTGTTTATTGTAGATTAGTGTAGACATTGTGTGTGACATACATATAAATAAAAAATATAAATAAAAAATCGTAAGTTTTTTATAATTATTTATTTATTATTTATATTTAAGACTAATAAGTAACTCCTTTATTTTATAATTAATAGTACTTCTTTATTTTTATAGTTATTCGTTATAGATTCACGCTGATTTCCACAGATAAGTATAGTCATTCCTTTCTGGCGGATCTCAACGCCGCGCTTTTACTACCAGAGTAGAAAAATGAAAATATTTTGAATGTTATTTTTTATTTTATTTTGTTTTTTTATTTAAAGAAATGTTAATTAATTTGAATAAAAGTTAAATTCAAATTAGGTTAAATTCAACATTTATAAATATGAAATTACTATACTTGCGACTTCTTAGATAATTTTATTGATAGTGTGTGGAATATGTTAAATAACCCTTCCTTAGCAGTCGGGAAAAAATGTACCATTACTATGGCGTTACGCTTTTTCCCACATTGCAGAATAAATAGAAGGATCCTAGGGTTAAGATGGGTTCCCCAAGCAAAACCTAATTTTCTAAGACATGTTGAGTGGCAGAACTTAACGCTGCGTTTGGTCTACCAGAGCGAGTAAATAAAATTTTTTTACTAAATGAGAATGGAATCCACAACAGTCGCATTTACAGTCAGACGATGTACCATTGCGCCATGACGGCAACCACTTCTATATATACAATTGTATATGTTGTTCTTTTTTGATAAGTTTTTTTTTCCAATTTACCAAATGTCTTCAAAATATTTTTGTGCAAATTTTGTCATATGATTGTCAAGTTAGCGTCATAATGTTTCCAAAACACCCGAAACAAGGAAAATCTTTTTTTGTAGCTAGAACCTCGTTTACTGTCATCGACCTCTTCATACATGCCCTCAGGTTCTCAGGCTTTTCATGAGACCGTCGTTCTCGAAGGCCAATCGAGGTCCCCCTACCTCTTACCCTCTTAACACTCTTACCTATGGGTTTTTTTCAGTTTAGCCATTCTTTTCATTTATATATCTCCTCACGAAAAAGATAATATAAGGTATTTTATCTGCTTAAATAAATATAATTCCCAATAATTCTATTTCTAAAATATTTAAATTTTACATTACAAATTGATATATATTTGAATTTCAATTACTTTGTAAATGTCAATAAACTATCAATTACAATAAATTATTTTCTTATAAAAAATATAATTTAGTAAAATTTTAAATATGTAATAACGTACAGTAACGTTATTATAAGCTTATAAATATATAATAATAAATAATTAAATCATAATGTTGTTAAAATAGCCTACTTGTAAATACAAATAGGCTGCTATTTTAAGAACAAAAATTTTAGACTAAAGTATTCAAGGCGGATATAAGAGGTGGACCTTAAATTATTTTGCAACTTTCAATATTTCCAAATCGGTTGGACTTAAAAGTATGAGTGACATGACACTAAAGTTTCCTCAAAATTAATAATAATAATAATAATAATAAAATTAATAATAATAATAATAATAATAAATTACTGTATAAAAAAAATAAAAAATCTCGAAAATCGTTTTCTATGAAAAATTTCGATATGATTATAATTATGATGTCATTCAATTCAAAGTGCGTGAATAACATAATAAAAATATGTTAATTAGATATGACCTAGCGCCTATTCGCGATGTTAGATATATATTATGTAAACTAACATTAAATTATATAATTTAATATATATTTCGTTGACACAGAACTAAGATAACCTTTCGTGAGATAAAAACTTTTTAGCATTAAGAAAAGAGGAAGTAAGTTACATTTTTTAAATTTTCCCGAGTCGTTAAAATCAATAAATATATATTGTGGGGGGGGGGGGGGGTAGTCGGTGCATGGGGAATAGGGTATGTTCTCCCTGCTATGTAACAAAAAAAGAATAAAAGAGTACCTAAGTGACATGCATACTTTTATTCTGTAGAATATTATTTTATGACTTATACTATTTTCTCCTAGAGTACCTTATTCAAGATTATTAGACATTGAGTATTTAACTAATATTTATTTATGTGAACTTGATCTTCTAAAATTATTAGAAGGCCATTCTTAGCATATAGCACTTAAATTAAATCCAAAATTTAGGCAAAAAATGTCTACCTTTATAGAGTGCTAGTGGAACTGTAAGTTATCACGGAGATATCCAACGAATTGGGGATAGTGATTATGCTAAGCCAAAGGCAGTGGGTTCCAGACCTCAACTAGTACAGATCTTGAAAAGACAAGGTTGAGTAAGCTTCTTGCTACTAGCTTTCTATCTTGGCACAGTAGAACAGCATAACTGTAAACAAGATCATAGTTTGATTTCCACTTTAGAGAATTAATTATTTTCATTTCCCTTAACACTAAATTATATTTGTCTACTCAGCTACGCGGGATACAGCGTGAACCTAAAGAAAACAAAAAATAAATATATATAGAATATTTCTAAATAGGAAAATCCTATATAGACTTTTTTATCACAAATTTCTATCTACCTCCCTAACAATATCTTAAAACAAAAGAAAATTACAAAGAAAGTTCGCGAACATCTTTTAATCGCCCAGTTTATTTATAAATGCCTTAGCTATCTGTTCGGCGCCATGTTTTAAATACGTAAAGCGTTATCAACTTCCTGTGTTAATGCGAGTGGTTCACCTCGCTCATTCCTGACCTGACCTTATGGTGGAGTGACCTCAAAATTAAGCCGCAATCATGTCGAAGAAAATTTATGAGAAAATAATAACTTAAATTTGAGGCTGTCATGACGCAGTTGGACTGCCTGTGGTTGCCGACGCGATGGTAGTGGTGTCGATCCCATTCGGTAGAATTAGTTGTTTTATTTACTATAAACAAGACAATAACGTTGAAATCCGCCAATTAACTAGCATCGTCTCGGAAATTCAGTGGAAAATGGGGAACGGAGTGTTTTGACTACACCAACTATGACAATTCGAGGAAATAATTAATTACTTTACTCTGAAGTATCGGGAGACAAAAAAAATTGCCTCTTGAGCTCAGCTGGTGTTATTTTATTATTAGACATTATAAAATTAAAAAATAATTATAAAAACTTGACTTTTTATTTAAAGTCTTAAATTAAATACCACTGATCAACTCAATCAACTTCCAAAAGATCTCGGGCCTTTGACCTATCTAGCTTCGAAATTAACTTTTTTGCTGTCTTAGAAAAGGATGTCTATATTTTTTATTGATAATAGTTAGTCGATTTTATAATCATGTCTAGTACAAGCACTCAATCGTCTCTGTTTGTTTTGAATGAAAAAAACTGAGGCCTTTGTGGCACAGCGGCTCAGTTACCTACAGTTGTAGGTTCGATCACCACTCGGGCGAATGAACTATTTTCATTTCCTCGTTCTGCAGCAAGACAAAGCACCACCACCACCACATCAAATAAGGGATTGAAAGTGTGTATTAAAAAATTGTTAAATCGCCACTGATTTTTATAAAATTTGAAATTTAGTCTCTTAAAAATATTTCAATGAACACGTTTCGTGGTTTATTAGAATTCACCTCTAAATAAGTAAGCGAAGCTGCGCGCGTCCGCTAGTATATAATATATGTGTGTGTGCGAAGCTTATAGCAAAAACTAGTAAGACTTAATATTATTTATTTTTGATATTTCCACTAGTAACAAGATTATATCTTTATCAGTATTAATTTATCAATTTAATTTATTGAGATGTTATAATTAAATTGATGAAATAAGCTATATGAAAATCCTAATTACGCTTTTTATTTTCGAAAACTAACACCGCAATAAACTAATTGCTGTGTTAGCTGTTATACGAGTATGTCGATACGTACGATAAGAAAAATTGCTGGTATTACACCACAGACAATTATTAGCATTAGTACATTTTAAGAAACCCGAACTTTTTTTCAGAAACTAGTACATTTTTTTTATAAATTATTTTTACTATAAATTATGCTGCGAACTTTATGCAATACGGCGTTAAGGGAACATAAGCGACCATATCTATGGATTCCTTTGTTTTTGAAGTGTGATTTTTCTATAATCAAATACCGATATGAAGCTTTATTAAATTTTTTCATGAAATTACCTTAAACGTTTCTAGTGAAGATGGAAGAAGTGACCGGAGAGAACTTACAGAATATTTACAGTGATGTCTCTCATAATGTAAGTTCCGGTGTGAGTTCGTGTTTGTGTGTATTTCGTGTTGGTAACGGACTACATTATTTTTTTTGGCTTCACGCTGCACCCTGTATGTAGCAGGGTAGGCTGTAGGAACCTCGTGTTAAGAATCTCCATTTCTCACATTTTATTTTCTTGCACCATTTTGTTTGGCTTTTTAAGAATTTTGTGTTTTTGTTTTTATGTTTTATTGATAAGAGGGAGTGTTGTTTATTGTTTATTTTATACCGTTGTGGTGCAATTGAGTGTGCATGTGATGGTTGCACTATGCAGGGTTGTTTCCGCATATAATTTTCAATATTTAATGAAGAAGCATATTGAATTTTGGATAGCTGATCCAAAAATGGCGGCAGCCGCGTACAAAAAAATGGCGAAATTTTTATGCCCCCATAAAATGATATAAGTACATAATTCCTCTAAGCCTTTACTTAAATGTGGCTAAGATTTGAAATAATTATGGTACACGTTTCCGGCAACCGGCCGAGACGAAGATTGTGAAGAATGTGTGGACACTTGGTTCTTTGTGCCTAAGATGAATTAGCTCCTTAAATAGCTCGTAGTAATTTTAATGAAACATATTGTATGACATAATTCATTGTTTCCTTAGAATCAGAGTGAACAATCATTTACTGAACCCTGTTGAATACAAATTATACAATTATGTCATTATTTCTTATTATGACAAATAAATGTGGTGTGTTACACAAGGCTCCTTCCATCTACCCCTCTACTGCAGGATATAGAGGGAAGCTTATTTTCGGCAACAATTACCCATGCAATTTGCACTTTTTGAAATATATATACGGAAGCAAAGTCCATGAAGTCTTTCACCATATGTTGACATATTTAACAAGTTTCTTTTTTTCCAAAAAAATGCATTATCATAGCATTAAATGAACGATATGATAATTAATTTGAGATTTAGATTTAATTTTCGATTATGCTTAATTTAAATTCCTATAAATTGTAAGTATATAGGTACTTAATTTATATAAAATCATTGCCTGGTGTATTTTACATTGATCACTATAGAAATTTATAGTAGATACCTAACTATAAAAATAATTTTAATTTATTTAGATTATTACTTAATCTCTATAAGAATATTTACTAAGATTCCATATTTACTTACCTTTCAAGATCTATTTCGCATCAGCTCACTTAAATAACTATTTTGATATATTTCACGCTATATTTATAAATTTATATATATAATATTTACTTAATAATTTCAAAGGACTTATAATAACTGTCTGTACAAGTGTTTTATTTTATTGTAAGAATATATTAAATATGCCTTTTGTCTTTAGTTTATTTTGTAATTTATAAAGTGTGCTTTATTGGTTTTGCCTATCTATTTTTTATAAGGTACGATTTTGGGTTCGATTCCTGGTCGGAATGAATTACATATTTTTATTTTCTCAACCTGGTAGTCAAAAACAGGATAATAAATTTAATGGGTCATAATCAGAAAAAGTGTCCTTTTTGTGTCTTTTCTTGTCCCGCTACTTTGAATGCGTTTTAAAAATACAATTTTATAGATAATTTAAATATTTTGCCATTTACGATAAATTTATTTATTAACTTAAAGATTTTTGTAATATTTTAAATGTATTATGGCTAATATTAGTATTTGTTGTTAGTTGCAAAAAACCTTTCAAAATGCTTCCATACAATTTTTCGTGTCCCATTCACCACTTTACTTTTTAAGAATTGATTTGTTACGAATGTTTATGGTTTTATTTGATTTCAGATATGTTTATATTACTTTACTTTATGCATAATATTAAATAGAACTACTTTTATTGATACATTATTTAATAAACAATATATATTAGTTAAGTAAATTTGTCCCAAAATATTGTCTTTTTGTTACTCAGGGCTAGTAACGTACAATTAAATTATGAACGCAATTATTTTGGATGGTGTTTAATATTGTTTTTTGTTGTGGCACCATACTTCTAAAAGTCAATGCTGTCGTAGCTACAACAAGTAGTGTTCTCGCAGCAGTAGAGGGGTTCAAATGTTTTAGAGGGAATATGTAAAATTACATCTCAGGGTTATAAACGGCTTTTATTTTGGTAAGTATTCTATAATTTCGTTTTCTTGTTTATGTTATTTGCTTCTTTTTACAAAATCTCAAAAAAGAACTTCAGTGCTTGCAGATGCAACACGTGGCTTATGAGCAAATATTTAAAAGGGTTAGAATTTCTCAGATTTCATTCTCAATTTCGTTATATTTCGTTACGTAACGAAATTGAGAAAATATGAAGCCTAGTTCACAATTACGGTACCAATGTTTTCTTATATATGTTTATAATAAAATTGTATCGAACCGGTGCTTGTATATGGAAGATATGTATGTAAGAAAAAAAAATTGCTGGCATATGAAAAAAACTATTAGTGACTTTTCATAAAATAAAGTAACCAAAAATAATGATTTTTAAGTTTTTTGCTTGTTTGCTTGTTTGTCTGTGTTTGTGCACGCTAATCTCATCACCGATTTAGTTAAAAATATTTTTTATTCTGCCTGAAATTTGTTGTGATTTTGTGATTATTATTTTTTGATAAATATTTTTGTATTTTCAGTAAGCGTCATGGCTCCTTTGTCAAGTGCTGAAATACATAAAAGATATAGAGAACGTCTTAAAAATACCAATCCTATTAAATATGAAGATATGCGGAATAAACACTTACAAAGAATTAAACTTAATTCCAGTGATAACGACTCAAATTTTGATATATTTTAAAGTGGATTTAATTTTATCATTAACTTTGTCATCTCTTACTAGAAATATAAGTTTATTACGTTACTAACTAGCATTATTATATTGTTCATATTGTCAGTTTGTTATGTTTTCTTCTTACATTTATAATCTGTTAATTCAACGATTGAATCTTTAAAATTTTAATCTGTGTCTCATTAAATAAAAAAAACAATATTTTATTCATATAATATCCTTATTTTGTTGTGTATAATGCCTTATGACATCAGTTTCGTAACAAACATTATCAGTGTTGTTACTTATCAGTTACGTTACGAATTCGAAAATGTCCACTTTTCTGATTATGACCCTAATATGTTTTTCTTATGAAGATTTAGGTGGTTATAGAATAGGTTCCAACTGTTAATACCCAGTATACTGTATACTCGTTACTCTATTTTTGTTGTATCGCTGGGAAATGCATTTACCCAGACCGCCCGCACGGATGGCAAGTGCCCAACGGCGATCGGTAGGTACTGTGGGTCTCACCGATGAAACTGATCCTAGCCTCTAAAAGTCAGGGGAAACCCTCTCCACCAATAGAAGGCGCCGCAGGATCGATGGCCTCGGTGGACGGCCCGCCTATTGCGGGCCACCATCGCCTTCAGGGTTTAGGGGTTTTAACTTTTATAAACCGATTGAAATAAAACAGACACAAAATGTTAAGACATGCTTGCCAAAATACAATAGTGAAAACAACAATAATATCTTTCAAGCCGATTCTGTGTTTCGCGTGAACGAACTAACAGACAAGCAGACAAAAATTTTTAGTCATGATTCTATTTTAGTTCTATTACGTCATTAAATGGTACGTCAATATTACTTATGTCAATATTTAAAATATATGATCTGTCTCGATGAAAATTAATGATATTTGAACAAGTTTTTAGTCATTTACGATTACTTTCTATTGTTATATATAAAAGGAGGCGTCGGAAGTAAGTGGGGCAAGAGAGAAAGAATAATCAAGAAGTCAATCCAGTTTTTGGACTCGGGCACATTAATTGTATTTGTTAAATTTTTATCACTACTTTTATTATTTCGGAAAATTTAAGAAGTAAAAAAATCTTTTCCTTTTGTATATAATATTAATAAAATGTAACTTTGAGCCTTACCAGCGATCAATTCAGTAATTTTTGTGCTATATCCATACAAAAATACAAAAAAGAAGAAGGTAGTAGAAATGTGCGTGAAATAAGCGTGCCAATTCATTCTGTTCTCCGCTTTCTGCCCACAATTCGAGACATTGCCGATTGGTAAAACAGATATATTTTTTACCCTCACGCTGTATCCCGCATATAGTGTGACAGGCAAAAGAAACCTAGTACCAAATTACTGCGTTCTCCTCTTTTCGCCTAAATTCTTAATATTGCGTGTTGAGTAGCGGAACTCAATATCGCGATTTGTGAAAGAAATATAGACACTAATAAATTTACCCATTTCTTGCAGAATCCTGTCGAGATGAGGGGTCTCTTCTTTCTGGTAGCATCTTATGTAGTTATGTACGTGACAGCTGACGAAGAGGTTAAGAAAAAAGCTAATATAGTACAATTCATAGGGCAGGGTATACAGAAGGAAATACAGACTGTCAAACAACCTATAGACGAAACTTTGGTATTTGTGGGATCTTCACAATGTAAGTTTTGTTTTTATTTTAGCTTAATCCTGTGCCCCGCATTTGGCAGGGTAGACAGAAATAATTAAATTCTTACGCTCTGGTGTAGTGCCATAGCGCGGCGTTGAGCTCCGTTCCGCAATGCCTCCAATAATCGCTAGGAAATGGAGTGTTTTAACACAAAGTTCCAAAGTTCCCTACCTACCCTGCTATATGTGGAATACATCGTGAAGCTAAAACAATTAATGTAAAATAAAGATTTTTTTTGTATATTTTGTCTGAAACAATACGTAAAATGTAAAAAACATCAACTTCTAAAAATGCGTATAACAAAATTATGCGGGATAAAATCCGTGAAAATTTATTTCGAATGTTAGTTAACATTCATTTATTAATCTTAATTAACAGTAGGCAACGTGAATATTTAATATTAAGTCTGTCAGTTTTTCACCATTTTTTACATATATTGTGTGATGAATTACATATAATTCCAATTCACGCTTAGTTAAAACAGGCCTAAGAAATACTCCTACATGCAACATTACCTGTAGTTTTGGGTTGATTCCCACTCGGGGAAATGAATTCTTACCCTCTGCTTACCGCGCTGAACCAATTTATTTATTTATTTTATTTTGGTAAACAAAAAAAAATCTTTGGCTTGTTTTAATAATAAGGAACGACTGTTATCTTCTGACCTTGAGGACTTCTGATTCGTCGATAACAGCGGGAATGTCCATGAGGCCACGACCTTTTAGTTATCTATATATATAAAAGGACTTGTCCTCACTGACTGAGGTAAGACGCACGCACAGCCGTAACCGCTGTGCGTAGAAACGTGGAATGTGGACAGATGTTTACTTTCATAATCTGGACATCCACTAAGAAGGGATTTTGAAAAATTTTAACCCTAAAGGGGCGAAATAGGGGTTGAAAGTTTGTATGGAATTTTGTTTAAATCGCCACCGATTTTAATAAAATTTTGAATTCAGACTCTTAAAAGTATTTAATTGAATATATGTTTCATGTTTTCTTGAATTCTTCCCCTAAGGATGCAAATAAGGGGTTGAAAGTTTATATAGAAAAATCTTTAAAACGCCACCGAATATTATAAACATTTAAATTTAGACTCTTAAAAATATTAATTTGAACATGTGTTTCATGGTTTTCTAGAATTCTCCCCTTAAGGGTGCAAATAAGGGGTTGAAAGTTTGTATGGAAAAATCATTAAATCGCCACCGATTTTTATAAAATTTGAAATTTAGACTCTTAAAAATATTTCATTGAACACGTGTTTCGTGGTTTTTTGGAATTCACCCCTAAATACGCAAGAGAAGCTGCGCGCGTCCGCTAGTCTATATATAAGAAAGGACTTGTCCTCACTGACTGAGGTAAGACGCACGTACAGCCGTAACCGCTGTGCGTAGAAACGTGAAATGTGGACAGATGTTTACTTTCATAATCTGGACATCCACTAAGGGATTTTGAAAAATTTTAACCCTAAAGGGGTGAAATAGGGGTTGAAAGTTTGTATGGAATTTTGTTTAAATCGCCACCGATTTTAATAAAATTTTGAATTCAGACTCTTAAATAGATTTCATTGAACACGTGTTTCGTGGTTTTTTAGAATACACCTCCTAAGGGTGCAAATCAGGGGTTGAAAGTTTGTATGGAAAAATCTTTAAAACGCCACCGATTATTATAAAATTTGAAATTTAGACTTTTAAAAATGTTTAATTGAACATGTGTTTCATGGTTTTCTAGAATTCACCCCCTAAGGGTGTAAATAAGGAGTTGGAAGTTTATATGGAAAAATGTTTAAATCCCCATCGATTTTTATAAAATTTGAAATTTACTCTTAAAAATATTTCATTGAACACATGTTTCGTGGTTTATAAGAATTCACCCCTAAATAAGCGAGCGAAGCTGCGCGCGTCCGCTAGTTACCTTATAAATCAGAAAACAAAGTTGAACTCATTATGGCAGTGTAGGTAAAACCAGTATGATCTGTACAGGCGGTTGTAGTGAGTTCAATATTTTTTAAGTTGGGTGATTATATTTAATTTAAGTACTTTCATTTTCTTGCTCTTTTTTTTTGCCACTCTATATGCAAACAAAGAGTGGAGAGTGAAGTCAATCACAATAAGATAAAGAAAAATGGACCAAGAAAGGCACAATCAAAGTCTATGATGTAGCATTACCCATAGAAAAAAATACAAGCTTCTGTTATATTATGTTCTTATCAAATTATACGAAACCTTTACATAAATTGTACTCTATATGTCATATATCAGTATAAGCTATATTAACGTTTTTTACCGATTTTTTACGAAATTCGTTCATTATTTTTGGCATCATAGTGGAACATATATCCATGCTTAGAAACTTTAATATATTTATAATGTTATTAGGATATCTAAGTATGTGAAGTATGTGAAAAATAAAGAAAAGTTATATTTTAGGTACACACGTCAAAAAGCTATTCGGTGTATCCTACGAACAATTACATGGTGAGAGAGAGCCGAACCTCAACAGCCTGTCTTTAGTGTACAAACGAAGGTAACATAATATATGTTTTGGGTTTAGTGCTGACTGGGAGAATTAATAATTTTCATTTCCTCGCTATGATAACAAGACAAATCACGGTGTAGAGTTCCGTCTCAAAAATGAGCGGTAAGTGGGAAACGGAGGGTTTTTACACTAGTTTTCCTCGGCCTACCCCGCTAGGCTACAGAGTTTACAGCCAGAACATTTTGATTTTTGATAAAAAAAATATTGTGAAAATCATGAAAGTATGCATGACAATAAATTTCAATCATTTTGAAACATAGTTGCCAGTTCTAAGATTGTTTCCACAGAAATACAAGAACAATCATAAATATAAAGGCGGCAGCGGAGGTCCTGCGGGACGCGAGGTCGTATGTAGGAGAAGAAAGGATCATCTTATTCGTCCACGGGTTCACCGACGACCCTACTAAAGGCAGCTTCACTAATATCAGTGATTCCTTCTTGGATAAAGGTAAGTTATACGTACAATCTACACTCCCGCAACCTCGGGAACCTCTCGAGCGGTAGTTGTTGATGTTTTATACTTTTTAACACATGACAATGCCTGCAGAAGTCGGAGAAAATGAAAATATCTTACCACTAGGTTCCAAGTACCTAGTACACAAAAAAAATCTATTCATAGTTAAGCTTAAGGCCAGATAACCGTGTGATAACTATAAATTTACGAGAACGATACGATAAAAAAAACAGAAAAAACTATTAATTCTATTTGTCATATAGGAAGTAGTAGGTAACTTGCTCTTAGTCACTTCTTGCGTCAGAAGGCGAGCACGAGCACGCAATACCAATGATTTGCGGTTGAACGTTGAATTAACGTGTTTATTTTATTTTAAATATCTGTTTCTTTTAAGCCTCGCGTTTTTTATTATTATATTTTTTACATAGTTTTTTTACACTACGGACTCATGGTCCGTATCTTTTGTTGTCATATACGTACCTTTCGTTTTCGGTAGAGTCCAGTCATTCTTTTGAGTTGCCAACTTGACTATAACTACGTAATCGAAGTAATCAAGCTTCACGCTGTAAATTGGCAGAGCACGTTGAATGGAATGTCTTAACACTACGTTCTTCCTGCCTATCTTGCGTATATACATGGGATATGGCGTGAAAATATAAGAAATAAAACAAAAAATGAAATAATTTTATAACTTAGAGGTCAGTCCTGTCATTGCCTGATAATTTAATGGGCGACTCCTGACTGTTAATCCTTGCAAACTGTTAATCTTCTTTCTTTTTCTTTTTAACTTTTATGCAGTAGAGTTTTTGTTTGTTTTTTATTTAAATATTTTCTTATATTTTTCAGATGAAATAAGTACGATCGCGTTAGATGGCAGTTCGCTTATCAAGTGGTTGTATTTACGCTCCACGACGTATGTGCGCTTCATTGGTCAGAAGTTGGGGGAGACGCTGGCTGCTTTAGTATATAGTAAGTTATTACTTTTAGCATTTTTAGGATTCTGTACCTGAAAAGGAAAAAAACGGAACCCTTATAGGATCACTTGGAAGAGAGAGAGAGAGATCGAGGGAATGAGTGATATTAATTTTCATGTATCTTAACACCATAGCCCTATCCTGCAATGTGAAAGATACATCATGAAGCTAAAAAAACTATTAATTTAAAACATATCTAAAAATTTCAAATTTTAAAGTATAGAATATAAAAATGTATATATATCAAAATGTATTTACTTTAAACGAGCTAATAATAATTTCCATGTCACGCCATTTATAGAAATATTTTAATATCTCTTTACTATTCTTTAAGTGATCAATTTGAAGTATATTCTAAATAACACTTCAGTATGTAAACAGTATTATAAACTAGCTGACCTCGGCCTTTTTGCGTTATGTAAGTAACTAGTCCTCGCCTGCTACTTGGTTCCCGTGAACTTAAAATCCCATTTTTTTTCTTTCGAAAGTTAAATACAAACTAAAAGTTAAATATGAACAATATAAATTAATTTTTGCTAAAACGTTAATTATTATCTATTCAAATTTTATATTTAAATTATGTTATTGGCATTTGATAATATTTTTGCCCACATACTCATAGATTTGGGGAACAAGTAGTATTAACACTACATTCCCCTTGCTATATACGACCTGCACCATTAATATATCTATAATTTTATAATTAAATACATTCTCAAGGGCTATTATCTAACTTTTAGAAGACATAAAAGAATATCTTTGTCAATAATCAAGTATAATACCTAAGTACCTATAGGTAATTATACAATTAGACGTGATAATAAATCGTAATAACACGGTAATTACGTATAAAACATGTTTTACTACGTTTCTATAAAAAAATGTCTGTAAATATTTCTAAACAAATTGTATTATTAAAGTATTATGAGGATTCTAATTTATAACTTTTTTAAATCTTTCTAATGTTCATTTGAATATTGATATGACAGTAATGGACATTTTACCGAATTCACACGTTTATTTATGAACAGTTTTTGGTAGGTTACGTTCTCCCTATATTGATATTTGTTCAAGTTCAAGTATTCCCATTGTGATGGCTTAACACTTTTCATATACCTTTGCTCATTGCTGTATACCATACCATACCATCTATATTTATAATTGAAGAGTTGTCCTCTGGACCTTATCATCTGCCATCTTTTCATACTAAGTAAAAGAAACGTTTTGCTACTCTCTTTCTGGAAATGTTGCATTTCTGATAATAAATGACAGAATTGCTTTCAAGCATGAAGCTACTTTGAAGGGCACTTTAGTATTAAATTTTTACTTGTACCTAAACTTTACCTTATTACGATCGTTTTCAGAATGTACATACAATTGCATAAATTTAATAACCTATTAACATTTTATCCTTCCAGAGGGGCAAGATCCTTCCCACATCCACATCATCGGCCACAGCCTGGGCGCCCATATATCCGGTTTCGCTGGCAAGACGTTTTTTAACCTAACCGGGCATAAGATAGGCAGGATATCCGGTTTGGACCCCGCGGGACCTTGCTTCAGCCATGTCGAGGAGGACAGTAGACTACAGGCCTCAGATGCTGATTATGTAGATATTATACATAGTGATGCTGGTGTATACGGGATTAAGAATTCTGTGGGTAAGTTAATAGTTGATAGAAATTAGAGTCACTTTTATGTTGGAGGTGATTAAAAGTAATAATTTTGGAGGAAATTACTGAAATACCCTACTTATGCGAAGTATAGCAGGTACTACATAGATTTGAGTCCAGCTACGTTAAAATTTCCATATAATAAGTTTCCGTTTGTCCACCGCAGGCCACGTTGACTACTATCCGAACAGCGGCGCGCTGCAGCCCAACTGCCTGTTCCAGACGTGCTCACACTCGCGCTCGTGGCAGCTCTACGCGCGCTCTGTGATCGCGCCGCAGGACTTCCCCGCCGTGCGCTGTGCCAGCTGGGAGGCCTTCCAGAAGGGAAATTGCGATGGGAATGTCAGGTGGGATGTCACATAAAAAAAAATAGTTGTTTTATAGGATTCCACATACCAGCTCTCCGCATATAGCTCTGACTTAAGCAATGCAGTCAAAAGAAACGAGCGGTCATGTGTAGTTTTTATGGGTATTTTCCGTGGACCCTCGATTATGTAATTGGTACGGAACTGTGGGCTAGGCCGAGTCGCATTTAACCGATTTTTTTATGGTTTTTTTCATCAAACTGATACCTATTTAAGAACAGTTTTCGTAGCTCACGCTTTACAATAATAACATAATTTACATAAATACATTTTATAGTTTCTTGTTTATCACATTTCTCCGACAGAATAATAGAGATTCTAGATATATCATATATAGTTCATTTTAGGATATAACCTATATCATTAAATAATATAAGCTTTAAGCTTAAGCTAGATAATTAATATAAATATTATTTACACAGCTACATGGGATATGGTTCGTCCGGCGCCAGCGGTCTGTACTTCTTACAAACGGAAGGCGAATACCCCTACGGACTGGGCATGGAAGGTATCAAATATAAGAACAAGGATGGCATTGTAAAGAACATTTCTAATGTTATAGGGTAAGTATTATAATGGACTTTCCTTTTAAAATATATTATTTACCTTTATGTGCCAAACGTAATAAGACTCCTTACTTTGGAAATATTTGTCTAGTAAGATACCCTAACCGACCTACCCGAAATATTTATAATACCGTTTGGCACGGAAAGGTACCAAACCCCTACCATAGCCTTGGGCTAATCAATCATTATAGATTTATATTTTTAAAATTTTGCATGATATTTTTTAAGTATTTTCAAGTAACATTACTTATCAATTAATAATATTTTTTATTTTTTAGTATACTAATTATTTATTTCTGGTAGAGTTAAGCTATGTACATTCAGGAATTAAGTAGAAAACTACTAAAATTTCATATATAAGTTTAACTTCATATGAATAAAGCATTAAAAGAATATAAAATGTTGGTATATTTCTAATAGACCAAAAATATACTAAAACTTTATTCCCGAATGACATTAATAAATGTACGGTCGACAAGTCGTGGCCGCCGTGAAGTTAGCTGTAGATGGTTGCGCAGGATTTTAGGTTTATTTTACTTTTGGTAATTTTCTTACTAAGTGAACATTGCACAAGCTTCCAAACCTAACTTTAGAGCAGGCACCTTGTCGACCGTATAAACTTCTCTATTCTCTTCTTTTCTAACTCTCATCTCCTGTTGCATGTTCAGTGGCATGATCAAAACGATAATCTGAATATAACTAGATCGTAAGTATTCAACTGCATGTTATTATTAAAATTATTTGAAAAAAATATTAAATGTAGCTCGATTTGAACTCGCGCCCATTGGAAACCGTCCAAATGCCCAGACCACTAATACAGACTACAGAAGACTTCAGAATTAAATTGTCATTTAGTAAAAAAAGGCGGTTTTCAAG
Organism: Heliconius melpomene rosina; assembly: GCF_056956725.1. Lineage (NCBI taxonomy): Eukaryota > Metazoa > Arthropoda > Insecta > Lepidoptera > Nymphalidae > Heliconius > Heliconius melpomene. The sequence goes on from NC_140400.1 coordinate 6,574,777, forward strand.
CGGCGCATGACGAAATTCCATAATGTTAAAATTTTAAAAAATACTTTTTTATTATTGAAATAATAAACTAAACATAATAAATAATAAAAATTCTATGCTTGTGAGATTTAACTATATTTATCTTAAGCATGATAACATTTTAACTCCAGAATAATATATATTAACAAGCATGCCTCGTATGGTTTAAATTAAAACAATAGAAAACAGCAAAATCACAGGTTAAGGCCAACATAGCGCAGCTGCACAGCGTCTGACGCGCACATAAACGCGACCATAACACTCAAGTCATTCGCTTTGGTAAAAAGACAAAGCGCGGCGTTGAACACCGCCACAAATCGGACAAATTAGGCGGCTGCTTGGGGAACGGAGTTAATTGTTGCTTATCCTGCCATGCGCGGGATACAGCGTGAAGCTACAAAATATATGTCTAATTTGCTTTTGTTTCCTTTCTTACACACTCTTTCTATGTATCTTTACTAAAAAAAATATGTTTCCAGAAAAACAAGCACCGACGTGTTAAGTACCGGGGTTCAAATCCAAGATACGCTGGTCGTTCCTAACGTGAAGGGATTACTTGATGTATTCCCTGTAAAGAACTTTAAACCGCATTGGTGATTGTGTTGTTATTCACATATTTGTAATAGTTGTAAATATCTTTATTTTAGTGCTAAAGTTTTTTTATAATTCTATTTATATTGATATTTTTTAGATACATAACAAATTATTTTTTGTGAAACGCTTGTCTTATATGTTTATGTACAAAAAAAATTATGATTTTTTAATTTCTTTCTTAACTACTTTTATAAATTAATGTTGAAATATTAATTATCATGATATACATTAAGTAATTAATATTATTTTATTTTTTATAATTTAGTTAATAACAAGTATTGTATTAAAACATGTACTAATAAAAAGTTACTCATTTTTTATAATAGAGACTTTTTCTCTTGTGGTCAAATGGGCGTAACGATGCCTTTCTTTAATGAAACAATATAATTTAAAACTTTATAAAAATATTGTTGAGGCACTACACTCTACTTTCTGCTAAATTAAGAAATTAATTCAAATTCAAATCATTTTATTCAAAATAAGACGTTACATGCTTCATTTTTTGAACGTCAAATAATCTACCACCAGTTCACTAAAGTTAACGCCTCAGACCAAAAGAACAGGCGCAAGAAATTCAGCGGGACTTTTTTTTAATGACATTTATACAAATACAATATATTTAATTATTTATGACAATGATACCTTTTAAACAGACTGGAGCGAGCATTTCATGCCGAAGGCGTGTTATCATACATTTAATATTTAAAATAAAACAAAAATCTAAAACAAAGCATCTTTATTGTAATATCTGTTACTTCATAACTTCATTAAATATCAAATAATACGGAGAGCTCGGACTCTTACAAAAATAAACATTTCAATAAATATAAAAAAGATAACGCAAGACAAAATTATACAGTCAGCAAAACAACTATACGTTACTTTAGAAATTATATGACTTGAACCTGCAACCCTTTCGATACTACTTTTATAAAATAAAAAATTATAAATTTATTAAATATTATGAATAAAAAAACAGTTATATTATTATATAATAATAATTAAAAATGTACATGACATTGCGCATTTATAGACTGAAAATTATTTTGCTGACTGTACTAATTCTAAAAAATGTATCCATTTTAGTGAAAATAGCCACATTCTTAGAATTTCACAATAAAATATAAAATGTCATATAATTAATTAATTAATTAAAAAAACTCTACCGATTCAAAATCAGTTTCAACGTTATAAACTAACGTAATAAAATAAAGTTACAGCTAGCATAAGAATATATTAATTAATTGTACATTTTTTCTTAGATAATCTGTGGGCGAGGAAATAAACAAAAAAGTACACCACAGACAATGAATTAATGTTAGAAAGTTGTTGTTTTATTAGAAGAAAAATAAAAAAGCACGCACCTAAATTATTATTCCTTAAAAAACTATTCTGTATTTTAAAAAGTAAAAAACATAAAATTATTTGTGCATGTTCAGATAATAATTAGAGAAAACATATTCCTATACAAATAATAAATAAATTTACTTATAGATAATAAACACAAATAGCGCCCACAGATAAAGAATACGGATTTAGTTCAAATATTTAAAAAAACTAATTTGAAACCAGATATATTGGAATGTCCTGTATATAAAAAATGGTGATGATATAATATATTATTATTATACGAGGAATATCAATATATATATAAATTTTTACTTTTATTAATTGAAGGAAAACGTTGAAATAAATCGTTTAAAATTACATATGGTGTTTTAATAAATTATGACGTCATAAATGTCAAATAACTTATTAAGTGGTAGAAAGAGTTAGACGTATTCAAATAATTATATTAGAAGTAATTTTCACTCATTTATTTTTATTACTACAGAATAAAAATTTTCAAGGAAAGCTTAATACAGATAAAATTAAGCAGAAATTTGTAACCTTTTAGTAAAGTGAAATTTTAATGTATTGATAATTAATAACTAGTATAATAATAATAATATTTGTGCTTTCGAAAATAAAAGAAATGCACATCTGGCATTTATTAAACTTTACTTGTGATGACCATAGACACCGAGTTTGAAAGCCTTTTTTCTTATATCACGACAATATTGTATATTTTATTTATCTGTAAAAATCTATTAAGGAAATCATATCAAAATCTATTAAGGATATTATTTAAGAACGCTAATTTTCTTCAGCTTCAATCTATATCCCGCAGTAAGCAGACACATAGAGCTTTGACGACATCACGTCGTTATGTCTTGTAGCAGAGCGAAGAATTAACTACTTTTTTTATTATTATAGAATGTCATTAAGAACACAGATTATAAAATATTCAATATGTCATCGCCCAAGCGCATCAAAATTGGCCGTTGCCGGCTTTAATTTAAAAAATAAAAAAAAAACGCCACTAACACAAACTATTATTCTTGTTTATTATTACTATATAGCACCTAATGGTGTAATAATAATTATTTTATAGCAACGTTTTGTAAATATTTATTATTATTAATTATTATAATTTAAGAAACATTTTTAAATTTTAGGTCCCGATTGTAACAAACAGATAAAAAACCCTCTTTTCGCGCCAGAATTAACTGGCATTATATATTTTTTTATTTTTAATTAAAATAAAAAACATGCGTTGTAATGTTATGCGTAATTAAAATATCGATTTTGGAAAAAAACAAAAATTAATATCATGTTTAATCTATATTTATATAAAATATCTTTTCGCCATTTTTTAAATTAAAATTTGTGTTTATTTTTAATTAAAAAAAGTTTGTTCAATCGAGTGAATATCAGTCGTATAATTGCAGATTTCCAACAGATACTTTATTCTAAATTAAGAACGGTGGTCTACCTCGTGACATTACGTTTAAAGCTAATACAAAAGAATGAAATTACCCTTTAAAAAGACAAACTTACAAATTTCCCGCTATGGCAACAATTACTCGTACTAAAAAGCCAAAAAAATCGCTTAGCCTTACGTTACTATTTATTTAAAGTCGGTTAAACTTTGAAAAATGCTTTACATACAATTCATTTTTACATACAATTTAAATTGTATACTTAAAAAAAGAATCGAGAGTGCGTTAATACACAACATCGATATATAAAAAAATCGATTAATATTTTATTAATCGATAATAATAATTAACTTAATTAATATTCGCAGTGAATGTAACTTACAACTATATATTGTTTCATATACACGTCTCGGAAACATCGAACGCCTATCCGACGATATATCGTACGACTTATCTTAAGGCATGTCGTATGATAAATGAAACAACGAATCGTAAAACATATCGTAGGTTGTATCCTGAGACATATCTCACGATATATACATATGAACCAATGTAACATAAGAAAATTATACAACATATCGTCTGACATACCCTGCGACATATCGTATGATATATCGTACGACACATCATGCAATACATAATGCGACCTAACGTTTGACATATTGTACGACAAATTGCATGACTTACCGTACATCATATGATAAAACGAATCATACGACACATCGTACGACTTGTCGTACGATATGTCATACACATTTTAAACCGCACTAAGCTCTCATACGTCAAATATATCGTACGATATATTGTATAGCAAAGCGGATTACACTGTCACGTAGAGAAGCCATTGAAGCGTTGCTATTTTATTAGCACGACGACAAGATGGCGGTCGATGGAGTTAGGGCTGCGTGCTTTGCTGTTGTATTTCTATTTTCTCCACTGTCATGTCCGGGTTCATCGCTGTTGCTTCCTGTAAAGTTATAATATTTTTTTATTGTTGGTGTCTAAATATGTTACATCAGTGTTTTTCGATACATTTTGAAAAGAGTCTTAGAGCTCTATATATAACCCATTTAGGCTATGGGTCTACCTGTATGGCTTTCTTCTAAAAGTTTTTTTAATGCCATATTTGCTTTTAAACGCTTATGCATTATTTAATTGATGCTCTGTATCTCATCAGAATATTAGGTTATTTACTACGCATTTTCCACTAACTCATTAAAATATTTTAAAAAAAAAAAAGATTAATATAGGGTCTTTCATCCATATAGTAAGTTGATCCATCCATCGAGATTTACAGCGATGTGTCGCTCCCACCTTAATGTTAGGCTGTCTGAATTTTTGCATTGTACAGAAACGGAGAAAATTTATCAGATCTGCACATTTACAGCTAACATCACCAGCCAACAATTCATAGCGGTCACTACTCCTTGACTGTACGCATGTGAAAAATGAGCAATTTAATATGTGGTGAATTTAAAATTATTTTTTTGTCATGTTTGTATACAATATTAGCTTCACGCTTTATCCCGCACATAGCAAGGTAAGAGGGAACCTGGGAATCTATTGTTAAGACACCCTGTTCCGATTAAGTCACTTCCCTTCTTCACTATCCGCCAAATTCTTGAGGCTTCGCCTCGTTACCAGAGCGAGGAAATAAAAATATTAAATTTCCTCGAGTGGAACTCACGACCGGTCGCGTTTTCAATCGGACACTTATGCCCCTGCGCCTGGCCTCAAGAACCACATGTACCTGTATGGCTTCGGCGAGCGCGCGGTCGTGGTCGATGGGGTCTCCGTCGGACTGTATGGTGATCTTCTGCTCTACGCGCGTCTCCACCACGCCGTTGCGCTCCGTCTTGTACTGCAATAAGTATAAAACAAACATTTGAATTATTTTATATATCCAAGATTTTGTTCTCTAATTTCTGCTCAGGTAAAGACTTGGACGGTTTCCAAGAAACACGAATTCTAATTTGTTTCTTAAAAACAAACAAATATCTCACTTCCTCGAGTGGGGGTGGAACCCACAACCAGTCGCGTTTACAGTAACACACTTGTGCCCTTGCGCCACGACTCGCCACGGTCTCTGATATTTAATATTTTCATTTCTTCGCTCTGGTAACAAGGCAAAGCGTGATGTTGAGTTTTGATACTCAATATGCAATGGCTCCAGGAATCAAAAAGAAACAAAAGAACAAACACTTACAGTAATAGTCTCAACAGTGCGCGTTTTAGAGCTGATAGTTTGTGAGGAGACCACTTCGCCTTCCACCGCCTCCGCTTCCACCGGCTGAGGGCTGGGTTGAGGGCCTGTGCTCATCTGTTTAAATTCAAAAATAAAAAATCTTATTGAAATTTTTATTGAAATAGATTTTTGCAAGCACATTTGAATCGCCTAATAGACATATCGCCACTACCACCGGCTCGGAAATCAGTTCTGTTAAGAAACAATTCAACAGTTGAATTCTAAGAATTAAATAAGATTACAATTTTATCTTTTAATATGATAACTGTAAACGCGACGCGACGCGGCCGACTGACTGTAAAAGCGACGGTTGTGAGTTGAACCCCCTCTCGAAATCCCTTCTTGAAACTCGGGGAAATGATTTATTTTCATTTTCTTGGCAACAAGAAACCTTTTTTTTTCAATCCGAAATCCGCCACTGACCACGTTTCGAAAGTTGGGCGGTGCGTGGAGAAAGGAGTGTTTAACTATAGGTTCTCTCTGCCTATAAATAGACAAAACAGGAAAATATAAATAATTTCCCAAGTAAAACAACATAAACGTAAGTAATTCTCACCCTAGCCGCAGCACCATGCACCATACTCCCAAAGGGCGCGTTGCCCATCACCGACGTGCTCGTCGTGGTGCGGTACGTACCCGGCTCCTGTGCATATATTTATATAAAAATTACAAATATTATTTTTTTTACTTAGTAGGTATGTATGTGTATATCAGTTAATAATAACTGTAAAAGATTTCATCTTAAAATGAAACTGAATGACATGAACAATGAATCCAACATTTTACAATAGAATTTGTTCAAGTAATCATATAATTTTCTGTGTAGTTACCGGTCTTGACAGACGGACAACCAAGTGACTGATAAGGGTTCATTTTATTTTAGAATACGCATCCCTAAAAAGAAGAATAAATCTCTGTCTAACTTGACATAAAAACGAAGTAGTTAGTTTTTTTTTAATAAAACGCTATCCTGTGTGGGATTATATTAATAACCATAATATTAATGTTTAGCTAATCCGATAGGAACTTTCAGTTTATTTCACATTGTAATTGTAATATGTAACAAATCCGTTACAAAATATTATTTATATAAACATTCCTTGAATTATTACTGCGATATTTTATAACAATCTATTTGGAATTAAATAATTAATAAACACTGATAGCGGCCATAGTAATGGTACTACACTACATTTTTACGGTGTAATATATTTGTCAATTAATTGAAACAAATATAAATTAAAATTATAAGAATATTAATGTAACTTAAACCGTATTTGATACATCTGAGTGTAGAATGTAAATGTAAGTAAAATATTCTATATATAGTTGAGATTACATACATTTCTAATAATAGTACAATGTACATGAAATAAGCTTACTATAAAATTAATTTTAATTAAAAATAATTGTTTTAAACAATACTAAAAAAATTGGAAATAAAATCACTTGACCTGGAAAATATACCAATAAAATAAGAAAATATTAAATATGACATTAATATAAAATATATTTATTTTATTAACACAAATTCATTAAACAAAAAATTTAATAAGACTAATAAAAGATGTTCATAATATGTTTTCATACATTTTATGAATGCCTTTCTGAAATATTCATGAATATTTTACTTTGCTCTAACAAACAACATGCAAATACTAACTCATGCTGAAACTTAGGTTTATACCTACCTACACGTCTAGTCTGTCTTTGTCTGTTTATTATTCATTTCTATATGGGTATGTACTAAACGTGCATAATTTATATACATACTTCCTTTTAATCAACCCCATTATATTTAAATGAATATTTTTTGACTTAAATGATTACCTAAATTTATGAATTTAATGATTCACTCCCACCGTTCCCCATCTCCCCTTCAATCAAAATTACTGCCTATTATATAGTGGAAAGAAACGATTCAATTACAAAATACATTCTATGGAAACTTACATTATAATAAAATTAAAAATATTCTACTAAAATATTTCACGGATCAAACCGAGAATGAACGCGTAATTTGATTCAATGTCTTTATTTCAGCGGAGAGTGGAGAACGGAGTGACTCGTACGGAAAGACAACGCACATAGAAACTATGTCCCTACTCCGTAAAATACGATAAATATATGATGACAAAATCACGGGCACAAGTGAAATTTGAGTGTGCGGCGAAGTTCATTCAATTGTAACAAATCACAATGCGTATATTATATTATGCACAAATTCTAACATGCTATGAAAAACATTTACACACTGTCTAAGACCATTCCTATATCATTATTTATATTTTACCTTTTAAATGATGGAGAATTCGTGACTTATATTAAAAATTAAAAAAGCGCAAGTTGGACTCGCACATCGAGTGTTCCGTACCAATTTCAGAATTGTAGGTCAACGGGAAGAACAACTTATAAAGTTGACAAACCTAAGTTCGCTATAAATATAAGTTTGTAATGATTTTTTCTATGAAATGCCTATAAATTTCCACTTTTCGGAATTTTTTTCTTTATTTGTATTGTAAGTTCTCATTTCGTGCCCATTTTTTTTATTGTGGGTCCACGGTAAGTACCCTACAGGTTTTGATTTTGAGGCGAACTTCACACAAAATGCAGCAGAAACGATGCATAAACTCTCGTATCTTATGATTGCGTTGACTTAGAAGCTTATTTTTTTTTATGTGATTCAAGGAATTATAGCCCTGAATATTTAATATTAATTTCAGCTTGATATCTCTACGCTATCTCGAGATAAATGGTCTGGACAGTCGGACCACAAAGTGATCCTATAAGTTTCCATTTGTACCTTTTGAGGTATACCTACGGGAGCCTAAAAATCCTAATATATCTTGGAAAATTTACTTATTTCCAAATAAAAATAAAATTAAATTTTTAACGTACTTTGTAAAACAATATTTTCTGACAATAAATCGATTTACAAACTATTTAAAATCCATACTTACAGTGACATAATAGTGTCCCTCCGTACCCTCCTCGAAGTCGATGGGAGTGCCTGAGTCTCCGCTACTGAGAGAGCTCTCTGACCCGCGTCTAGTAAGCTATTGTCATGAGATGGTATGAAATGTTCCGATTAAGTGCCATTTCGAATCCGGGTTAGGGTGCCAATGGTCCATTATGGTCGTGACAGTATCCAGATTATCACAAATGGTTCGAGGTTCACACCATGCAATTATCATCCATTATGTCGGATTGGGAAGAGAAAAAAAAACAAATTAGAACATAATCCGTCATGCAAAATATGGTGGCTTTTTCACATTACATACAAATATACAAATATGTCCAATTATTTGAGTTCTTGAATTTTGAATAATCAATGTAAAATATTGAACATCTTAAAACTAGATGTGTTATCGCAACGCCGTTTCAAAGCTCTGAGTAGCTCGTAACAAAGCGCATTCGCGAAAAAGCTGCCATACAGAAGCAAAAAATCAAACAAGAAAAAACATCATGAAAGTTTAGAAAACAAAATTTCGGAAATCAAATCAAACCATGCCATGGGATGATTTCTAATAAAAGTTTATATATAAGAATGTACCTTATCGCCCGTAGTAACTGTAGTTTTGACCTCTTGTGTCAACACTCTCTGTTCCTGTCTGGTCGCCGACGAAGTCAGTGTGTGGGCTACGGTTTTTTCCTCCATTTGCTGCGTTTTTGCCTTTGTGTCCAAATCATGATGGGTGGTCGCAGTTCTGGTGGTCACCGCGCGCGCGGTCACGTACGGACTTTTGCCTTCCATCGGCTCTAAGCTTTCCGCCTAATGTGAGGGTTAGACTAACATGCATTACGAATGTCACTATATACATGGAAACATCTAGGTTACTAGTGAAGCTTTCAAGCTCAAATAAAAAAAATGTAAAAAAACAACAAAGTTAAAATAAAAAAACAACATGTAAGGATGAACTGTTACTGGAATCTTACGTATAGAATGAAACGAACCTTATTCGTATGGGTTGAGAAGGTGACTTCACCAGTACCGAGGTTTTCGACTTCCTGTTCCACGTTGTGGGTGACTCCCTCATCGTTCTTGGTAAGCAGTTGCTTGGTGGTTGTCTTGACGACCACTGGTGGAGTGGGAGTTTTCTTGGATCGCTGCGAAATTGGAATTTTGGAGGATAGGGGGCTGGAGGACGAAACATAACCCTGATGTCTAATATGCTCGCTTGTGGTATACTCTGTGAAGGTCTTCGGTTCATCTCCTCTAGCAGGGCTCTCGTCTTTGCCGAATGTTGAGAACTTATGAGTGTTTACGGTTTGGATGTCAATGTTTGCAGGTAAATCATGAGTTTCTTTTTCGATTGTATAATTTCCGCTTTTGTCTTCAAAGTGGGATGGATCGATCTGTGAGTAGTGCAGTATAAGCTGGCCGGTTACAGGGTCCCGTACGGCTGTACTTGGGTCAATATCACCGGTGTCAGGGTCAATGTCACCATATTCAGTCTTTATCCTGCCAGTGACAGGGTCTATCTTTCCGGATAATGTCATAGTTTGTGTAACGGTTGTACGAGCACCTTTAAGTCTTGGATCGTCAGGATCGACGTCAATCGTTTCGCCTGTGACAGGGTCGATGATTTGATACACATATACGGTTTTAGTCGTTATTATCCTACCTGTCGTTTCATCAATTGTACATTCTTTAGGATCCAGTTCTTTGACGCGTCCTTTCTCATCTTTTTGTGTAATAACATAAATTTTTATAATAATAAGCTTTCCTGTACGTGGGTCGATTTTGCCTACCTTAGTATAAATTTCCCCACTACCAGGAGCAACCTGAGAAGCAGAATAAAGAGGTTCGTTGTTTTCATCAAATTCGCCAGTCGCTGTATAAATCTGGCCATTACTGGGGTCGATTTTAATAAGTGATTTTTCTATGTCGGCTGATCTAGTGATGATACCAGTCTTAGGATCCATTCGACCATAAATTGTAATAATGTATCCCGTATTTGGATCGATTTGACCTGCCGTATATAAAATTTCTCCAGTTTTAGGATCCTTTGGTCCCGCGATCCAAATTTGATTAGTTTTGGGATCTACTTTAACGTTTTTAGGATCATTTGCAACAATTTGCTTTCCAGAAATTGGATCCACTTTTGTTTGAATAATTCTTAAGCACATCAACCTTCCAATATCTTTATCAGGTTTACCAGATTTTGGATTTACTTGTCCACTTCGCAATAAGAACTGACCAGTGATTGGATCCACCTTAAGATCCTTGCTCTCAAATCGGCCAGTCTTAGGATCGTTATAGGTAACAGTTCCTTTAACAAGATCAATTTGTCCATACTTAGTGTCAATCTTATTGTTATCAGGGTTAATTTGTCCGGTGCTGCTTTCTATAATCGAATTCTTGGCCTCAATGATACCCTTCTTAGGGTCGATCTTGCCTGCAAACGTTGTTACTTCGACAACTGGATCAATATGACTTCCAACAACGAGTACTTGTCCTAATTTGGGATCTACTTTTCCAGTTTTAGGATCTACAACGCCAAGAACAGTAATTTGACCATTATTTTCATCAATTTGAATGGATTTCGCATCTTGAGCGCCATATGCGTCAGTTACAAATATAACTCCATTTGAAGGATCAATTACACCGTATTTAGTTGAAATATTTCCGCTGTCTGCATCCACTTTTCCTTTTGTGTGTTCAACAATACCATCCTCAATATGTACCTTACCTGTCCTAGCATCTACTGGACCAGTTATCGTTGTTATTTCAACAACTGGATCGTCTTGTTTAGCAATACTCACAATCATACCCATATTGGAATCAATTTTTCCAGTTTTAGGATCAATACCTCCAGAATTTATAAATATCTGCCCAGTTTCATTAAGAATTAATCCATCTTTAGTTTGTCTTTGCCCAGCAGAGTCTGTTAATGCAATATTTCCTTTCTTAGAATCTATAACGCCGTATTTAGTTTCAACAAGACCGTTAGGATCAAGTACGCCAGTTAAATGTTCGACTTCTGCATTATGGAAGTCAGGTTTTTTAGTTTTAGGATCTAGTCTAGTAAATATAACCATAATTTTCACCATCTTCTTTCTGGGTGGTTCAGGTGGTGCCTTTGTTGGTTTAGTAGGAACCATAGGACTAACTGAAGTTACTGGCGATGCTCTTTGAAGTTGGCTTACAATGGGTGAAGATGTGCGTACTGGTGATTGTAATGGAGTTTGAACGGGCGTAGTAGCAGGAGTTTTGATAGGAGATGGAGTAAGCCTAGATGGTGGTGCGCTGGACCTTTGAGACACTGGCGCTACTTTAGATAATACATTCTGCTTATCAACTATTACTAATTGTTGAGCAAATGAAGGATCAACTTTGCCTGTCTTAGGATCAATAACTGAGGATGTTACTATAATATTTCTGGTCTTAGGATCAAGTTCAGCTTGTTTTAATTCTTGCTTGCCAGAAACAGGATCTTTATATAGTATTTGGCCAGATTTAGGATCGATAATGCCAAAGTCGGTATGTATTTTTCCATCTTCAACGCTAACGTATCCATTGGCAGCGTCAACCGTGCCAGCGCCAGCGTCCACACTCTTAGTTTTGGGATCAAATTTACTTGTTATAATAACAAGACGAACTTCTCCTCTTGATGCTGGTTTTGTGTATTGCACAACAGGCTTATTAACAATGCTATATTGCTGTGCAAGAATAGGATCAACTTTTCCTGTTTTAGGATCAACAACGTTACTTGTAACCAACATATGACCAGTCGATGGATCAATGACAGATTTTTTTACTTCTTTTTTACCAGTCTTAGGATCAGTAATTACTATTTCACCTGTTGCTGGATCAACTGTACCAAATTCTGTACGGATCTTTCCATCTTGTCCTACAGTTCCACTTACAGTCTCTACAGTACCTAAACTTGGATCAATTTTCTTCGATCTTGGATCATATTTAGTCGTAATAATAACCAGATGAATTTCTCTTTCGACAGGTTTAGCATCTTTATCAACGACACTAATTTGTTGAGCTAGCGATGAATCTAGTTTACCAGTTTTAGGGTCAATAACACCACTTGTTAAAATGAGATGACCGGTCTTGGGATCGGCTACAGCATTTCTTACCTCTAGATTACCCGTAACTGGGTCAGTTTTCTCGAGTTTTCCTGTTTTAGGGTCTAATATACCAAAGTTGGAATGTATTCTTCCATCAGTCGCAACAATAGCACGAGACGTCTCAATATGTCCATTAGGGCTGTCCAATCGCTTATATTTTGGATCATATTTGCTCGTAATAACAACAAGTTGTACTTCTTTGCCCGGAATCGAAGCAAATGTATCTTTAGGTTTGTTGACTACTGTGTATTGTTGTCCTAGCGTTGGGTCAACAATATTACTAGTAGGATCGATAACACCAGATGTTAGTAGCATATTTCCTGTCTTAGAATCTACAGTTGCTTTCTTTATTTCTTTTTTACCAGTTACTGGATCCGTCACAGTTATTTGACCAGATGCCGGATCGATAATGCCTAATTCAGTGTGTACCTTGTCATCGTCATCAAGTGTTCCAGAAATTGTATTAACATGTGCATTTGATAGGTCAAGTTTCTTATTTTTAAGATCATATTTAGATGTTACAATGACCAAATTAACGTATCTTTCAGGAATACCTTTAGGAGCATCTTTGTCTACAACTGCCAATTGCTGTGCGAGAGAAGAGTCACTCTTACCGGTTTTTGGATCAATAACACCTGAAGTAAGTAGGAAACTACCAGTTTTAGGATCAATTGCGGCTTGTTTCGAATCTCTTTTGCCTGTTTTGGCATCAGTATAATAAATTTTTCCAGTATTAGGCTCCATTACACCAAAGTTACAGTGAACTTTACTATCTTTATCACTTATTATACCTTGTGATATTTCTACAAATCCATTGGGATTATCTAATTTTTTATTCTTAGTATCGTATTTTCCAGTGATGGCAATAACTTGAACTTCTTTTCCTGACAGTGTCGCAAATGTCGACGTAGGTTTATCAACGATACTGTACTGCTGACCAAGTGATGTATCTAAATGTCCTGTCCTAGGATCAATAACACCCGACAGTAAAAGAATATTTCCAGTTTTTGTATCAACTGTCGCATGTTTTATTTCCTGTTTACCTGTCTTAGCATCTGTTATTTGTATATCACCTGTTCTTGGATCAATAACGCCATATTCAGTATAAATTTTACCATCTGTTCCACTGAGTACTCCTTTAATTGAATCAACATGAACAAAGCATGGATCTAGTTTTTTATTCTTCAAATCATATTTACTTGTAACCACAACTAATCTTACTTCTCTATTTGCTTTTGTAGCATCTTTCTCCACAATGCTAAATTGTTGTCCTAATGAAGAATCAATCTTCCCTGATTTAGGATCAGCAACTCCTGTTGTAACAAGGAGATTACCTGTTTTTATATCTACGTAAGCTTGTTTAGGATCTTGCTTGCCTGTCTTAGGATCGATGTAGTCAATCTTTCCATTGCGTGGATCTATTAGCCCATAATTCGAGTGAACAGTTCCATCTGGCGCAACAATGGCTCTTGATACTTCCACATGTCCATGTGATGCGTCTAACTTTTTATGCTTACCATCATATTTACCAGTGATTACAACTAAGTCAACTTCTCTGCCAGTCTTAGCGCCTACTTTGTCATTTAATTTTTCGACAAAGCAATATTGTTGCGCTAATGTTGGATCTAATTTACCTGTTTTTGGGTCAATAACACCAGAAGTAAAAAGTATATGACCAGATTTTGAATCAACATGACCATTTTTAACTTCTTCTTTTCCAGTCGCGGGGTCAGTGTAATTTATTTGCCCAGACTTCGTATTGATAAGTTCTTTTTCAGTTTGAATCTTACCAGTAGCTTTGTTTAATGTTCCCTTGGTAACAAGAATTGTTCCATTGGCATCATCAAGTTTCTTTGCCTTAGGGTTGTATCTACCAGTAATTATCACTATTTGGATTTCATTGTCAGTTTTCACTGGACTCGGTGCAATGACTACCGGAGCTTCATGATGTGCTCTTTCAGCGTCTAACAAAGCTAGAGTTGGGTCAATTAGCTCTGACCTAGGAGCCTTGGCCTGTTCCTTCAAAGCTGCTGATTGCACATAATCAATGCCAGGTGTCTTAAGTTTGCTTAAATCTTCAGGTGTCTTTCTCTTTTCAGCACTTTCAGCGACCTTTTTATCTTCTCCAGGAGCATAATTAAATGCGAGACCTGCTTTTCTAGTTCCAGGGCTCTGATTGTCATCCAAACCTCTTTGTTTTTCATCATAAATTGGTTCTTTTTCATAACTAAATGCACCTTGGATAAACGGTTTCCGCGTTGGGCTCCTTTCAGTGTCAGTATATTCATATGGTTTGGTGAAACTTGGTTTTTCTCCACCTTTAGCGGGACTTTTATCGACAGAGCTGTCCAGATTAGAGCTATCATTAGACGTGTCGAGTAAAGCAATCTTAGCTTTAGGATCTTTGAGTTTCTTATCTTTGTCCTTTGGTGATTTCTCTTTTGAAGATTTTTCAGATTTATCTTTTGGAGATTTTTCAGATTTATCTTTCGATTTGGGAGATTTCTCTTTATGAGATTTGTCATCTTTGGGAGATTTTTCTTTTTTGCCGAACAGCGTGAAGCCTCCCTGATCAGGAAATGGGGATTTGGAAGAAAAAAAAGTAAAATAAGAAACAGCACATAAAAATAAATAAAAAAACGCTACATTATTCAATTAAATCGGTGTACGCACTAAGACAGCAGTTTTTCAATCGACACATACATTGAGTGCGAACTGAATAATATACATAATGCATGCCTCTAAGACGAATATATTTACAAAGATGTACATGACACAAACTACTGTTGAATTGTAATTAAGAAAATTGCGTTCTCCTGTCTACCATTCATAAATGTATTAACAAATTAAAAAATGTTTTGCATATACAATTAATATTTTACCTTAGACTTTTTGGGTGTTTCTACATTGTTCGTTATTCCAGGGTCACTGGTCGTGTCTGTACCTGTAAAATATAACAATTTACTTACTACTAAGTATATCATGTATGACCAGATCAATGAAGTATATAATCTATTTATTTATATTATTAATACAAAAACTCTAAAGGAGAAACAAAAACTAACCATTCTCAGCTGGTTTTCGTTCCGCTAGCTTCTCCTCCTTCTTGTCAGGAGCGGTCGGCATCACTTTCACTGCACCTGGTGGCGGCTTCTATAATTATAATAAACATTTATATAATATACTTACACTACTATACAATTTTCCATATACATATTTACACATATATTTTAAGACGCGCAAAATTTAATCTAAAAAGAAACTGTGAAGCGTAATTATTATGATTATATAAACGACATGCCATTTGCCAGAAAAGAAAATAAGCAAAGACAAATATGAATGTTATGTGAATTCACATAAAAACAAGTAAAGTGCGAGTACAAGCAAAAAACTGTGCGGTACACGAACACTACTTTTTTAAAGTATAAAGAAAATTTTACTACTTTTATAATATAAATATTTTGTGTTTGCAAAAAATTCTTCGGAAAATTATTACAAAAGCTTAGCTTTCTTATCTTTTTTTAGCTTCACTCTGTTCGGAGAATGAAGAGAGGAGTTAAGACACTTCACTCCCATAAAAACACTTTCATTCCCCAATTCTGCCGAAATCTGAAGGCATTGCTTGTTGAGTGGCTGAACTCAATGCCGCATTCACTCTACTTTCATCATATTTTACACAATTCATAAATCCCTTGTAATGTGCTCTACTGAATAAATTAATTTAGAAAAATTGTATGAAACTATTTTATTCAGATTAACCGAAAGCTACTGTACGCACCACTTATAGTCTGATGAAAATGAATTATCAAATTGCATCTACACCTTCGTGGAACATTGGAAAAATCACTATGGTTGCAGGTTCGATTCCCACTCAAGATGATATAACTATATATTTAAAGTCATTGCATATGTGCATACATATGCAATGTCTGAGTAGTATATGAAAACCAAGATATCCCTGCTACACCTATACTAGAGATGCATGAAACCAAAACACAAAATTAACCACAATTAACCTATATAAAATAGTTTCATTCAACATCTACCACTAGAACATACAACTACAACAACTACATGAAACAATAAAATGTCAATGATAACGAAGCACCTTGTTATCAGCGTAGTACTCGCCCTCGAGCGAGGAGGCGGACGAGGCGGACGCGCCTCCGGAGCGACGGCGGAGCTGCGTTACCGTTACGTTACGTTACGTGTGTTAGTGATACACTAGCATGGGAGGACACTAGCGTTTTTTTTTATTTTATAGAAATTTACTTGAATAACTTAAATGAAATAATTTTAATAATTAATGTTATGACATTAAATAATAAAATAACTTTTTCGCGAGATGTAAGCTACAAACCATTAAATAGTCATTGAATAAAATTATATAATTATAAGTTTGAATCAACACATCAATGGATGGATGATTAAAATTAATAACTCATAATTAATTTGAAAAATTAAAAATAACTTGAATAATCAAATAATACAATAATAATATGGAAATTTAATTTTCTCACTAACGACAATAATTTAAAGACAATAGTCTCTATTTCAATAACAACAATAATATATAAAACGCTAGTGTTTCCCTCGAAGACATGTTAACAATGAATCAGATGAGTCCCATTACCGTGCAAACACTATGAGACGATGTTGGTATTTGATATGAATTTATAATTTTTATTATGTTATTATCAGACGTCGTACATTGCAGGACGTATTGTAAGTACAGTTTAAGTAAACGCGGTAGGTGCGAGTTCATATCCATCCAGATATGAAGATTGGTAATAAAATTTGCTATAATAATGACGAAAAAGTGATTTAATCATTTTTTTTAGCTCCACCTGTATTCCGCATGTAGCAGTGTAGGCAGAGGTAATTTAGGAGTCTAGTGTTAAGACACTCCGTTCACATAAAAATACCACCGTTCCCTATTTTCCGCCCAATCCTGGATTCCTCCATGATCCTCCAGGAAAAGCTTTATAATAATGATTATTTACTTCTTGCAAAAAGGAACCAATTTATATTTTACTTTGACTTAATTCATTATTCATGCAAGTGACATCACTTCTCACTTCATTCATCGTTAACAAAACCACAACGTGTATAGAATTAAACAATACGTAATATAAACTATGATTTTTTTAAATAAACAGTACAAAAACACAAGAAAATTATTTTTTTTTTATATTATTAACTTTATAACACAAAAGCCACCAAAATGCTTGTCGAACTTTTCGCGAAAAGTGACTTACCACTATTCTCTCCTATATTTATTTATCAAATCACTAAGACACATTTCGTCTGCAATGCACGTCGCCATAGAAACATCTGTTATATATTTGTTTATGTTTACAAAAAGCGTCTCATGCAAACTTAAATGTACTGAGGAATTCGAATATTCCGAGACCCAAGTATTGGTGCGGTGTACAGATTTCATAATATTTATGTTCGCGTAAATCATCGCGTCAGTGTTGTACATTTTCGCAGATTTTCTTGGAGGTTACCTAATACTATTTTTAAGCTTAAGCTTTGCTTAAATAATTATTATAATTAATTTAGAATACGATGCTTGAGAATAAGAAACGATTTTTTTAATAAGTAATCGTTTCTACATATAAGTACTTATGTATGCTTTTCATTAAAAAATGTTAATATAAATAAAGTTTAACTTTGTCTATGAAAAGAATGAAGAGTTTTAGATCACATATATTTAAACATTAATTATGTTTGTCCGTCCGTCACTATGTTCTTGCAAACGTATGAAAGTGGAATTGAAATCACTTATATTTTAAACATACTCGTACATTTTTTTCTAAGCCAAAAGTACAGCGTACCAACAAATAACTACGGCCCGATCACGACTACGCAATAATCGTAAATAAATATTTCAACACAAGTACCTATGTTCCTTTGAATGTTTTATAATCAGAACACTGACTTACGGTTTTAAAGACAAATATAGATACAAAAGCAAAGGTATAAATTAAAAAAAAAACACAATCCGATCTATTTGTAGGTTGTACTTAATCGAATAAAATTTTATCTAAGGAAGATTAATTTTAATAATTTTAAGTAATTTTTCACTAGTTTTTCTTTGCATTTTCTATTTCAATACAACATTTGTTACAGTATATTTTATAAAGAAACTTACATTACGTACATCATGAAAACTGCAGCCGCATTTCGTATAATTTCTCTCGAATAACCAATCAAATTCAAGTAAAGGCACGTGAAAAAACAAATTATTAAAAAAAACTTTTATTTTCGTGGAAACCAGATGCTTTCCCGATAGCAATAAAAATATCGAATTAATCGGTTAAAAGAAAATGTTATATTATCCTTGTTTCCAATCACTAGTGTTACTCACGCACTAGATAAATAAACATACCGAAATTCTGATTAAAATGTGATTTAAACAGGAATTGACTTTGATAATAGTTTGAATAGTAAATAAGCAACGCGTTGTTTGAAATGGGAGGAGAACGGAGTATCTCAACACTGAGTCCTCTCTGCCTAACCCGCTATACGGGAAAAACTGTGAAGTAGCATTTTTAATTTTAAAATATACTGAAACGTTTTATAAATATGGAAACACTACTAAATTTAAAAGAATTTTAAACAGAATTTCAATATGCCACCAATAGGTATAATATTCATAATGACTTTTTAGAATTATTTTACATCGCTTTTGTTTAAACTTCCCACACAAAACAAATTTAGATATGAAAACAACTAATTACGATAAAGTAAACTATCATCTAATTAAAAGATAATGGGAATATAATTAGATTAATATGTTATTACTACTATGGTATATGGTAATATGAGATATTACTTATTTACCATAAATGGTAAAATAGGTCGTACCTTGTCCTTTATGGTGGGTCTAGGAGCTGGTTGGGGCGGCATCGTGTGTCGTTTAGCAGCCTCCGGCATTGATTCATCTTTATCGCCTGATGCTAAGGCTGTTGAATATGAAATAAACTTTAAATATTTAAAATAAATTATAAAAATAAATGTGTAATAATTACGAGCATATATAATGTATGTGCGCATCGAAGTAATTCTTTAGCAGAGTATTTTAAGACAGACAGACAGAATACAATTTCTTTTTTTATCATATTACAACACATTTATAAAAAAAATCTAAATTTTTACATAAAAATATACAATTTAAGCAACATTTTTTACCTCTATGTATACCCAAAAACAACATAAATGAGCTTCAGCAAGCACGTCGGCACACAACACAACACTAACTGTACTGAAATAGTTCTAAAATTAACTTCTGATACAAAATCTGTATGTAGAGTCGACTCTTGAAAAGAATTACGTATGTAATATGTACCTACATGAATAAGAGAACAAAATTGTAACAGAATATCTTTTAGGAATTCAGAATATATTACTCGCATAGCTATTTACTCATAGCTGGGTAAGTTGATGTAACACAGTGTTAAAACACTCCGTTCCCTACTTTCCGCCGAATTTTCGCATTTAGACTTTGTCTATCAGAGCGGAGAAATGAAAAGAATACTTCTCTCGAGTGGAAATCAAACCCACAACCACTCTAGGAAATAAAATATTAAATATATTCATTTCCTCGCTCTAGTAGTAACGAAGTCCGAAGTCCTCTAGTAAAGAAGCAAACAACGGCGTTGAATGCCTAAAGAACTTGGAGTAAAGTGGAAACGGAAGTGTCTTAATGGCAAGGGCATACCTATGCCAAAAAAAATCTAATTTCTTCTAAAACACTGTTTCTTAAAGAGTGGTAAGACTAGAACAGAGACAAACTTAACAGGTCATATATTTTACTTTTAGATTTATATACAAACATATAAAAAAAATAAACAAAAACACTCACTCGACGTACAAGTCGGGTTCCAACAATCATTAAATACCATTTCACTAGCACACTTATAACACACTTTCAAAAAACATCGATTTTCCTTATCAATTAATAAGAAATATTAGTTAAAAAGTTATTTCAACTCTCTCAAAACCAAAACACTATTAACCAACTAGATTACAAAAAATTACCAAAACTTTTATTTTATAATAAATCATCGAAAAAATAAAGATTTCTTTTAAAATTGACCGCAACTAAGGAGAGTTGGCTCTAAACTGAATAATAGGTTGTAGTGTATATATTTACATAGTAGCAAGTAGCCACATTACGTGAGCAAATAGAGTATTAATAAAGTCTACCTCATTTTGGTTGTGATTGGATGGTGTTATGTAGAATGTGTTAATTTATTTTACCTACATATATTCCAATAGTCAAAAAGAAATTAAGTATCCAGACACTCTGTTCTCCGTTTCTTCTTACCAAATGAAAATACTAGTTGTGAACAAACCACTTTAAAAAGTGACTATCAAAACCACTATCATAGAACGTAACGAATTCTATATTTTGAAGATATTTATTAAAAATAGAATATCATGGAAGTCTTTTTCGTTCAACGTCATCTTAAGTCCATATTCGAGCAAAAATCTTCCTAAAAATTACTCTATGACAAACGAAATGAGTCATACCTACATACATACATACTATTCGACTACTCAATTAGATATTTTTTACCACACATCTAGTTATTGGACTACAGAGTGCCGCCTTCGTCACCATTCTACTATTATCATAATCAATCACAATTACTGTTGTAGGTCACTAGAATATTTATATTAAAAATGTTTGATTTTTTTCTTTCTTTCTGTTTAAACAGATAGCAAAATACAAAAAAGCTTTTAAAATATGATAAATAACAATGGCACGATATAAAAAAAAATATAGTCAAATTGATAACGTCCTTTTTGTACTGAAATCGATTAAAAATACAAATATATTATACTCGAAAATACTTCAAAAACAATGAAGAAAATTATTTAACATACATATTAACATACAATTTTTATGTGTTAACACATTTTCACCGCATCACCTCTAATTATACATTGTATTTTTGTCTAAATGCATCGACAGTGTCGTCTGTATGACAGTATCGTGACTGTGAGTCAAATGTCTCGGATCGCAAGGTCAGAGTCAGTGAGAATCAAAGATATCATCGCGAATAATAGAAAGGAGGTCAAATATGTTATAATACACAGCAATGGCACAGTTGGAATTACTATATTAAAACTAGATTTTAGGTTCAAATTTTGCATTAAAATATTCATAAGTAATTTTAATAATATCTCAGAAAAGATGGAGAATAGGGTATATTCATAAAAGACCGTCCTAACGTCATGAGACAGTATTTACATGCATACAGCGATAATACGAGTAACGTGTTCGATTCTTACTCGCGGAAGTGAACTATTTTCATCTTTCCGCTGTGGTCGACAAAGTGCGGCGTAGAGTTCCGCCGCGGAATCAAAAATAAAGTTTTTTCACTATAAGTCAGGTAACGCTAGCAAATTGAAAGAAACAATCACTAGTTGCTTCTAAGAAAGATGATTCATACGAGTATGTAATTTGTTAGTGTACAATATTATTTTTTTATGAAACGTGCAATTAGATGGTGTTATGTAATAATGTAACGTAAAATATTCTTCAATTAAAAAAAAATATAAAAATTGTTTTTTTTTTCTTAAAAATTTTAATGTTAGAAACCTTTTTTAAGAATGACGCATTGGGAATACCAGTTTTGAATCTTTAACAGGCAGAGATTCTTTCAGCTAGTTGCTTTTGCCTATTTGTTTTTGTAATTACTTCATTGTTACATATTATGTCCTAGGACATCGGCGGCACACCATTTCACTGTACATAAACGCGAGTGGTAGGTTGTATTTCCACTCACGCAAATAAATTATTATCATTTTCTCGCTCTAGTAAAAGACACAAAACGCAGCGTTTAGTTCTGCCACTCAAAACCCAATGCTTTGAAAATTGGTAAACGTTCTTAACATTACTTCCTGTATATCCACTCCAAAATATAATCAATACCTATAATACAAAATACGTATAATACATACAGCTGCATGCGAGATAGCACTCACCGTCCGCGCTCCTGGAGGACAGGCGGCGCGAGGACAACGTGCGCGCGAAGTGAGGGGGCGCGCGGCGGGGGGGTGCAGCGCGCGACTCGTAGTGCGTGCGCCCACTGTAGTGGAAGCGCGAGCCCAGCCGCGGGAACAACGCCGTCTTGGGCGCCGGCTCGGGGGACATTAGTCTGTCATAACACAATACATTATTATAACATTTTTTATTTACGTTATTTTTACACAAGTTAAATCATTTTTTTTTATCATGATTATTTACTCACCTAAAGAACGTATGATGTTCAACGCATGTCTTCCATAGTTTCTTAGCGGCGCGATGGTTCGCCAGTTTGAATCCAACAGTCGACTCGAACTGCTCGAACTCCCCCGGACGTAATTTCACGTAGAAATTGTGTCGTTTGTAACTTATTTTTAAGATTTTGGGCCACGCGAATCGATTAATCCGAAGTCTAGAATAAAAAAAATAATTTTAGATAAATAAAGATAATATTTTTTATAACCTAGAGGCCAGTTGAGGCGCAGGGGCGTAAAGTGCGACTGTAAAATCGACTGGTTGTGGGTTCGATCCCCACTCGAGGAATGAAATATTTATTTACATTTATATTTCTTCGCTCTGGTGACGTGGCAAAGCGCACCGCTTTGCCACGTACAATTAATTCTGCCACTCAACACCTAATCTCTACAGAATTCGGCGGAAAGAGGGGAGTGGAAGTATCTTAAAAAGTATTGAAAATATTAAATATTTCATTTACATTTGGTGGGAATCGAACCTACAACCTGTTGCGTTTACAGTCAAACCCTTGTGCACTTTTAACATAATTTCTACAAAAAGTTACTCACTTCTCTCTATGCACGAGGAGACCGGAAGAACAGACACCTAGCGTTATATCAACATTTTCCGAATCCTTAGCGGGATGGAGGTCGACACCATACATGGCCAATTTCTTCGCATTCTCCAAATAGTTTAATTCCGCTTCCGCTGGTGTGAAACCTCTGAAAATATAATAATTGAATTTAATAATCATACAAAGCTATACAATGTTTCTTATAAAACTTTACCCCACACCCCCAGTACCCCTCTTAAAATCCCAATAAAATTATAACTTAACTTAACTTAACTTAACGTTCTTTCAACGTAATGTAGACTACATTACGTTGAAATTTAAACGTATTGGTGTATGGAAAAAAAAATGTAATTAAATATATATTAGAACTTTAGTATTTTTCTGATATTAAATATCACGTTTATAATATACGTATATAATAATCATTAAAATATTTTTTTTTGTAAATAAAAAATTGAGAAATTTCAACGCATTAAAATTATGAAACTACAGAATCTAATTAAAAATAGCAGTAACGAAATGTCTCTAAAAATTCCTCTAAATATACAAAATGTACTCCACTCCTTTCTATACTGCCAAATTCTTATTCAAAATATTCTCTTCTACAAAATAAATGTACTTTTGCAAGTACTTTAGAATTATCTAAAGGACATATCATTACTACCGGCTCAGAAGGCAGTTCTGCTGAGAAGAGTCGGCAACAAACTCGACAGTTTCTCTTTCCCATACTAAAAAGTCTTACCTATGCGTCTTGTGCAATTCTAGAACCTTCTCTTCCAAGTCGGGGGTACAAGACGATGGAGGAACCAGCTTGAGTTGCTTGCAGAGACCAGCACCGACTTCCGTGTCTTCATAATCTCCTAACTCCGATTGAAGAAGGTAGCTAGCTAGTAAGGCGTGTGTCACAGCTGAACATGGGAGACGGCCTGGGAAACAAAATATTACCTACAGCATAGGGAAACTTTCGAGATATTACACGTGTTGAATGTAGGATCTTACCTTATTACAAGCGCGAGGAAATGAAAACAATTAATTTCCCCGAGTGGGAATCGAACTCACAAGCACCGCCACACAGTTTACTTTGGCCTCGAAAAAAGTTTGTTTTGCTATAATAGCATTATAAAATAATTAAAATTGTACATGGTTTAAATTGTAAACAAATTGATATTTTAAGAAACATTCAATTGCAAACTTCTGGCTATAAAAATAGGTTTGATCATCACATCAGCGTTGTTAACATAATCTACTTCTACATCTATACAAAACCTACCTTCTAGAAGATCCTTCCTGATGGCCAATACTAGTTGGTACCGTGTGAGTTCCTCTTGCAACTGCGCTGGTTCCGGAGGATAGAACTTCACTGCGAATCGGACTTCCCACGGCTCGTCTGGTGAAAAGTTATGTTCATAATATTATAAATTAAAGAAATTATAATTAAAAGGAATAAACAATTAATTAATATGAAAATATAAATTAAAATACAAGAATCACTCACGTTTTATCATCTTAGACACGCGCTTGTCCAGATCAATCCACACGCGGGGATCCCCCCGCTCCTCGTACAGCAGACCGAAGTAGTCCTTCTCAACTAAGTTGAGGCTCTCGCACACTTTGTTGAGCAACTCGTGACCGCGGATTTTCCTCTGTAATATGATTAATAAATAGAATCATTATCTTTCAAAAGTAAAGCCTATAACAAAATGAAATAATTAAAAAATATAATATACGTATTGGTAAGTATTCTTCATATTTAATAATATTTATGAATATGCCAGAAATATCAGAAAAGCCTATTAAAGCATATTTTGTTTATATAAAATATCTATTGTAATGCTACTTACATCAGCCTCTAACTCCATGGTGGACCCATCGAGCAGTTCCACTTTGATCTTGGCGAGGTTGGTGCGGCGTTTCGGTGACTCCTTGGCCTTCGCCTTCGCCTCCTTGCCATCCTTGGCCACACCCTCCGGCATCTTGCCGCTCTACTCTCAACACCTAAGGATGAAAATAAAGAAATTGAGT
This sequence comes from Heliconius melpomene rosina, assembly GCF_056956725.1. Lineage (NCBI taxonomy): Eukaryota > Metazoa > Arthropoda > Insecta > Lepidoptera > Nymphalidae > Heliconius > Heliconius melpomene. Next base: position 6,600,351 of record NC_140400.1, read on the forward strand.
TGTAAAATACTAATTATAAAATTATAATATATCTGAACATTTTCAAAGGCGCGGCGTTAAGTTCCTCTCGACATACAATGCCAATTAACACCAAATTATTAAAGAATATTAGACAAAATTTTACTAAAATAGAATATTTAATTTATAAAAACAAAACACTATTAAAATATATTACCAATTACACGATAAATAAATCACATCCACAACCCGCCTACAAGACCTAACTGCCAACTAACGGGACGCTAAACGCGTTAAACCAGCTTAGCTATGGATAATGACTGTGGGATAGCAAAAATTACTTTTGATTCAATCATCGCTATTAAGGTCGCCGTCTGGTTGTAAACGCGACGGCTATGGGTTCGATTCCAGGTTCGATACAAGTTATTTTTATTTCGACGCTTTAGTAAGAAGACAATTGAGTTCTGCTACTGAATGCTCATGGTCAGAGTCACCAATTGGACAGAACGATAAGAACAGAGTGTCTTAGCTCTGCGTTCCTTCTGCCAACCAGGCTATACAAAAACGTATTATAACATAATGTTAAGTAAAACCGCACATGCATTCTACCGCAAGAAAGTAACGTAGAATACAAAAAAACCACCAGAACACATACGAGTACACCGAACAATGGAAGCACATCCGTAATGTATGTAAAATCTCAGTGCACCTAGCTGCAGTGCACCGCGGCGTGGGAATGTTGCAACTTTGACACACTTTAATATGGAGGCTAATTGTAATGATAAATTAATACCGTCGTGGTTCAAATGGGAAATCTATGGTTAAACACACGGTGGTTATTGGTTCAATTCTTATTTGTGGTAAATACAAATATTGAGAGAGAGTTATGTATGAATACACGAACACATTCCAAGTGTCCGAGTTAACTCTGACCGCATGTAGAGTGAATTACATCGAGGCTAATAACAAGATGTAATAGTGTAGCTTCCAGTAGTTTCTGAGAATGTCGCGTCCAACCAAACCAAATCTGCAGCTACATACGTATAGAGATATCGATATTTTTATTTTCCTAGTATGTAGAGACCAAATACAAGGTCGAATTACACTAACTAACAAGTGTGTATGTGAGCTGAAAATGGAGACAGAAGTATCTTATACATTCATTTCTTGAAATTAAGGTCACCAAAACCAGTTGAACCCGTCGAGAGTTCTGAGAATTTCATTTATACCGTAATTATTTACAGTTCACCGATTTCTCACCCACGGACCCTTAGGGAAATACAGACATGTCCTAACATTTATGATACTACGATTTCCTACTTATAATACAAAAAATAAGAGAAAAATTAAAATACAAAAATGAAAATTCATATACTAATATCTTGTAGTAAAACTTCTAGGTATTACAGTATAGCCCTATAGGTTCCCTATGACTGCATTTACTAAAATTTTCATAAAGTAAATTTTTATTTAAGCACTTTGATATCGCTCTAGTAACATGACTTCAAATCCGACTACGATAAATATTTTATTTAAAATTATAATATTATTATAATAATAAATATAAGAATAATTCTAAATGCATATTATAAAAGAATACATATAGATATATTTACATATCCTCGTATCAATTACAGTCAATGATGCAAGCAACAACAATGGTTGTACCTTGCACAACCGATTGAGCACGTACTCGTATGTATATACTTAATATTATAAATCAGAAGAGTTTGTTTGTCTCCAACGCTTACCTCAAGCAGTATCGGTTCAAATTGTAAATAAATATTAAAAATTAATTATTATGGCAATGTGTTCAATTTCTGTCCAATTAAGTAGAGTAAGGAAAAAGTCTAGGAGGTAAAAGTCACTTAACAAATTGAGGAAACTTTTTAAACTAGCGTAATCAAATGGAAATCACTAAGTTAAAACGTAAAACTAATGTGATCCTAATATATCTTTATAGCTTTCCCCGATTAATGAATTATTGTAAATATCATATATTTAAGTTTCAATTCAAACCAAAGTAGTTCCTGAGATTTGCGCATCCAACCAAACAAACTCTATAATATTAAGTATAGAAGTATAGGTATATGACGTCAAAACTAAACAATTGCATGATAATTTTATGACACTTTTTATTGTTGTCTCAACCAAGGACAAGTATTACCACCGAAACGTTACATAATTAAAACTCATTGTAAAAACCTTGTTGTATTAAAAAATATCATATTTATGTAAAAACTAGCCATCCAAATTATACAAAATCTTTACATAAATTGTACCCTATATGTTAATCTAATGTATAAGCTATATCATTGTAAAGTTTCATCTAAATCCGTCCAGTAGTTTTTGTTTGAAAGTGGCACAAACATCCATCCTCACAATTTTTCACATTTATAACATTACCAGGATATAATAGTTACATTCCATTTTTTTTATTTAATGAAAGGAAAAAGATGATAAAACTGAATCATTAATTAACAATCCATTGGTAGGCAATATTCACCCCCGATGAAATGTAAACTAATTTAAATACCGTAAATAAATTATCGAAGATTGAATTACCAATAAGACGAAAATAACATTATTGCCGTCTCTGCTTTCGTCTATATTAATTTAATTAGTCTTTATTTAGTCGGGTAGTCTTAGGGGAACCTAATTATAAACACTCCGTTCTCCATCTTCCGTCTTATTTTTAAGACATTACTTGTTGTTACGGTATTCAAATTATTGATTTTTGTTTTCACTGAAATATTAAACATTGTTAAAAGAAAAGAAAAGAAAGTTATGTCTCAAAAAAGACCCATACAAACAATCACAAACCTACAGCCAGAGTCACATACTAAAGAAAGAGTCTGGCGGTGAATGAAAGAGTAATTACGACATATATGAAGTGCCATACAATACAAGTACCTCTTGTTATAGATGTATAAAAATCAGAATGCAGCAAAATATAATTAAAAGCTTTCCAGGGTGAAGGGTTTGGATCTTTATTTTAATATCTTTGCATTTTATGTGGAGAGAATCTCGTGCAAAGTTATTGTTCTTTATGTTGACTTATATGATACACTCGTACAGTGAGGTCGTCTCGGCGCAGTGGAACTACATATGTCTAAGGTAATACGATAAAGTCGTAGGTTCGATTCCCACTCGGAGGGATTACATATCTTTATTTCCTTGCTCTGGTAAGACAACATGCCATTCAAAACACAATGTCTCCAAAATTGGGTGGTTCATCCATTCAGAAAACCAGGTATTATTTACATCCTAATAACTAGTAAGACTAATACAAAACAAGCTTTTCTGTTTACATTATCGATATCGCGAGCTAATAAAGCCTGAAGCCATTCAAAGTTTATAGCTCATTGAACAATGAAGTGAGTCAGTCAGTCGCCCTCAATCAAATGGACCATAAAGGCGAGCAAGTCTCATTCATGAATCATTAATATTACTGAAATCTTTAATTAAAACTTAACTGATAATGTTTCAAATTTTTCACATAGCAATAGTCAGAGGAAACCTATTGTTAAGACATTTCAATCTTCCCTTTCACTTTTTGCGATGGCGAAACTCAACGCCGCCTTTTGTCCTGTTTTCAAGACGAAGATAATTGATTTCCTACAGTGAGAATCGAACTCAAACCGTCGCGTTTACAGCCAGACGCCGGTGTACTACGACGACCTCATTAATTATTCTTTTCTTCTTTATAATGTATTTCATAATAATATACAAAGTAGGCATTTTTTAAAATAAGTCACTAACTTTTAAACAGCCCAGGTTTATAAAAACTGAAAGCGAAGGAGGGCTAATTAAAGTCTAGGGACTGTAGTCTGCAGTCAGGAGTGCAAGTTGTTGCTTTGTTGCAACTTCAATTTGCAGTTGCATTCAGTTTTACTCTATTTTGTTTGAAATTTGGCCTCTCTTCCTCAAATTGTGGAAATCAATTTGGCTCTGTGTCTATTGTCACCAACATAAAGGAGCTTTTATGAAGGATTTAGATTTTGCAATTCTGAATATTTGTAGTAGTCGCTTGTGGATTCGATGCCAACTTGATAAACGAATTATTTTCATTTTCTCGCTCTAGTAACCAGACAAAACGCGGCGTTAAGTTACTACCACTCAACACGCAATGTCTAAAAAAATAAGCGGAAAGTCGGCAACGAAAAGAAGAAAGGAGTATCCAGACAAAATATTAATTTAAAATGAATACAAATATTAATAATATGTATATGCTTATTTTACGATTATACCTAAAAAAATTTATACATTTAAGTTTCCATATTTTAAGGCAGAGATTACTTGGAATCTAGTCATAAGATACTTCCGTTCCGTACTTTCCGCCGAATTCTTGAGACATTGACATGAGTTCATGCACGAAACAATCAAACGACAACTTTTAAATTTCTATAATATTTTACGTAATAACTGACATGAACAATTTAAAACTGAAAATAGACCTAACAAGCAAAACCGAAAATAAATTTCTAAAAATAATTATGACCTAAAAATAACTCAAGACCTAACATAGGTCACAAAATCAACCTTAGTAACACTAATTGTACCTAAGGTCCTTAAATTGAGAGCAAACACCATTTAACAGTTTGATCGCGAGGTATCAACTAAATTGGAAGATTTATGTCATATTGGCCTTGAAGCCTTATCTTAATAGAATCTAATGTTATTGTCGACAGACAAGTGGCTGTCATTGTCTTATATTGTACTAGCGGACCCGGACGCGGCTACGCCTGCTTGAAATATAAGAATATAATTTCTATAGAAATATAATTTCAATCTAGATGAAATGCTAAAAGTGACTATTATATTTATTTTCATAAGGATGAATATCAAAATGACGCGGCGACGAACGCGGTCGCGTAGCGACGACGGTTGTTATTAACATGGCAGAATAAATTGCATGTCAAATTAGAAAGTATTTTAATTTATTAGTACAAATGTGTAATGTAATATTATATAGCCTATAGCACTTCTGAAGAATGCAGCTTTCATACAAAACAAAAACAAAGTAAATCGATCCAGTAGATCCAGAGATATTAGCGTTCAAACAACAAACAAACAAACAAACAAACTCTTCCGCTTTATTATATTAGTATAGATACACTGAGTTTGTTTTTTAGTATAACCGATATTTTGTTAAATGTAGATCCAAGGAAATCCAGAAAAAGGGAACCTGGGAACTACTTGTGTTAAGACACTCTGTTTCCATTGGGACATGCCCATTTCCCATTTTCCGCCGAATTCTGCAGGCATTGTGTGTTAAGTGGCGGAACTCAACGAAAAAAAAAACAAATTCTAATTTAAAAAGATTATAAAGGAAAGCTCCAAAATAATCTAATGACAAAGAAACAAAACACAAATGCAATCGGAAGCTAATGAAATTAAAACTAGTTTATTTACACTAAAATTTCTGACAAATTGTAAACGGGGTCGATCTCAACACTAACGACGTACAATGTGTAAACAGGACATACCTATCATGCGAAAAGAAAACATCCTAATGTTTCATATAAACACATTCCGCAATAATGGTTGGTTGAAATAATGTGGAAATTTAGCTTTAATTAAAATTATTAATAGTTTTCAATGTTCATCGTTGTAATATACGTATTTATTATCTATATATATAAAAGGACTTGTCCTCACTGACTGAGGTAAGACGCACGCACAGCCGTAACCGCTAATGGTAGAAACGTGAAATTTGGACAAAAGTTTACTTTCGTAATCTGGACATCCACTAAGAAGGGATTTTGAAAAATTTTAACCCTAAAGGGGTGAAATAGGGGTTCAAAATTTGTATGGAAAAAAATTTAAATCGGCACCGATTTTTATAAAATTTGAAATTTAGATTTTTAAAACTATTTAATTGAACACGTGTTTCATCGTTTTCTAGAATTCTTCCCCTAAGGGTGCAAATAAGGGGTTGAAAGTTTGTATAGGTTTTTTTTAAATCGTCACCAATTTTTATAAAAATTGAAATTCAGACTCATAAACGTATATAATTAAACACATGTTTCATGGTTTTTTAGAATTCACCCCTAAGGGTGCAAATAAGGGGTTGAAAGTTTGTATGGGAAAATTCTTAAATCGCCACCGATTTTTATAAAATTTCATATTTAGACTCTTAAAAATATTTAATTGAACATATGTTTCATGGTTTTCTAGAATTCACCCCCTAAGGGTGCAAATAAGGGGTTGAAAGTTTGTATGGAAAATCTTTAAACCGCCACCGATTTTTATAAAATTTGAAATTTCGACTCTTAAAAATATTTCATTGAACACATGTTTCATGAGTTATTAGAATTCACCCTTAAATACGCAAGCGAAGCTGCGCGCGTCCGCTAGTTTCATATATATATTTAGGCTCTATAACATACAAGGCGTCGACAATACCTCTAAATTATGAAAAATGAAAGTACTTTTTTAGGCAAATACCTACTATGTATACACCTACAAACAATCATATTCTTCTAGACAACATGTCGGTCTAGACTAGACTCTACGTTATAATAGCTTCATTCCACTCAGGTATTGAACCGGCTATCTCGGGAATGGCAGAGCGCCAACTGAGGCATGAGGATGATTTATAGGCTATTATAGTTAACGACTAAGATACAAGTATGTTTAGTGGAATCGTAAATTAATAATTCCCGAAAAGAGAAGTTTATTCAAAACGTATTTTATTAAAATCCACAGAAAAGCTGTCAGAGTGAAAGGTGGAAGTGACGTAGTGACATAATATGCGAATGACAGTAAACGTGAAGGTTGTGGGTTCGATTCACACTCGGAGTAATGAAATATTTAATATATATATTTTCATTTACTTGCTCTATTAACGAGTTCCGCTATTAAACACACGATGCCTCCAGAATTTGGTGGAAAGTGGGAAGCGGAAGTTCCTGTAAAGTGCATATAACGGAGTAAGCGAAGAAAACTAAGTGTTAAAATTCTTCATTACCCACTTTCCGGCAATTTTTTAAGATACTTAACTTGGGGGGAGAAACTCAATGCCCAGTATGTCGATACCAGAGCGAAAAGATAAAAATAATTAATACCCCCGAGTGGAAACCGAACGCAAAGCCATCGCGTTTAAAATCAGACGCTAACCAAAAATCAAAAGACTCTAATTTTTAACTAATCCCATACAAATAGTTAAACATAACTCATAAAACTACAGTTACTTTGTAACAACAAAGCTATAAATCGTATACAGAGTGCAACCCTGACCGAGCACAATGCAAGTGACATCATACCTACTAAATACCTACCTACTATAGTCGTATATTGTAGTATACCGTAGTAGTAAACCCACAATTGTATAAGAATAGAGCTGGACAAAATTATATTCGATTGGTCTGTGGCCATGGGTGTTTGTTAGGTTACGATTGTCCTCAATCTATTGAAATGTAAGCGATTGCAGTGTAGATAGAAGAAAATCTTTTAATTCACATCGGATGGCATATGAAAGCATAAAAACCAACCCAAAAAAGGGGGACCTAAGATTTAGACACTCCGTTCTCTACTCGACGACCAATTTTCGAGACATCACGTTTTAAACGGTGGAATTCAACGCCGAGCTCTGTCTTGTTACCATAGTGAGTAAATGAAAATAAAATTTATTCCCCAGAGTGTAATATTACTTGCATCTTAAAAAAGAAACTCAAACATTGACAACTCCCAATATAACTAACATTTGACGAAGTAACATTTGATAGAGTCAGTCAGTCAGTCAGTCAGGTCACGATTGTATTATGTCATTCCCATAATTACATATAACGTACTTACTAAGTATATTTTAACTAATTGCCAAATGAGTCATAGTACGAACGTCAGATAAAACGCAGAGGTCACCGTGATGTCACTTTAGAAGTGGTGGTCACGGCTGTATTTTAAATAGATAATATTTATCGTTTCATAGTTATAAATGCTTTATAGTACACTTGTACCAAAGTGGATTGTATAAATTCTTGGCGTCAATTTTTAAAATTCTTGATCTCAGCATAATAATTGTAGAGATCAAAGACAAAATATTCTTCATTCGATTAGACCAGAGGTTCCCAAACTTTTTTCTATCGTAGTCCTGTGTCCCTTGTCATGTGTTTCTGTTTTAGATAGACCCCCTGCTATTTACCTTGAAATGTTTAGTATAAGTATTTACTTATAGTCAGATTTATCAGATTCCATTTTCTTAATTCTATAAATAAAACGTGAAGCTAAACATATTCTATTAGAACCTAAATCTCTTTTATAATTTCGCATATTTACTACTTGTATTAAAGATGATATTACCGATGATAACACCAAAAAATTTATATTAAAACATGATTTTCATAAAATTATGATTATCAATTTTTATTCCTAATATATACCAAAATAAGCTTATACATACCTATATACAGTAATAGATAAATTAAAATGTATGATATCACTATATTTATCACTCTATTATTGATCGTAGGGGACCTACTACGAGATAACACAACGTCTTAAACAGTCATCGTCCTACACTCTCTGACTCACGGTTCACGAGGAACCCTCCAGAAACACGATATATCTACTTACTTTACGTTCTACGTCTCAGATTTGTTCGGGATTTAATGAAACATAACCTGCGAGGTTTCGAGGAAAACGTATGTGTTTTAGCTTCATGCTGTATTCCGCATACGATAAGCAGAGGAACCTAGTGTTGAGACACTCCGTTCTTTACTATTTGTCAATTTTCTAGGCTGTTGCGTGTTGAGTGACGGAACCAAACACCGCGTTTTAATATAATATTATAGAAGTTAACAATATAAACGAAAAATTATAAATTCTTAGAATTTATTAATATGTGTAACGTGTACAAGTGAAAGAAAAAGAAGCTACTGTTAGAATTTCGGCGCCTTTGACTATTGTTTCGGCACTTGGTCGTAATACTACTGAATTATATTTTTAACCGACTTCTGTAAGAAAAGGAGGTTATCAATTCGACTGTATTTTTTTTATTGATATGCCTCATAGACTATTTTCAGGACCATATATCACGTACCAACCGCTATAACAGCTTTTCGGCAAGAAATAACCGAATTGACTGATTTTCCTAAAAAGAATATCTACTACAAAAAATATAAAAGTAAGTGCAAGTGAAATATATGCACGATGTTCAACTCCACACTGTATCTCGCGTATAGTAAGAGTAGGCAGAGAGAACCTAGTGTTATGTCCTCCATTCCACGCTTTCCGCTAGAGCAGGATGACGAAATAAGACAGTGATAATCGAACCTACAACCATTGCGAAAAATAACTGATTTTTAACTATTATACAGGTATATTTTTTTCATTAATCCATTATAAAACAAACCAAACAATCATACCACTATAAAACAATCCCCATTATTCAATTCTATTCTCGTCAACATCGTATCGGCGGTCTCAAGTGGTCTGCGGCTTCGACAGATGCGCATAAATCTTAGCACGGTGCCCGCCAGTATCGATATTGATTATTATTTATTTGCATTAAATGCGACAGGCGATTGATAAATTGTCTTATTTTATTCGGATTTACTGAATTCTAATAATGTTTATTGGAGACATTTAAATTAATGCAATTTAGATTATTATAAAAATTTTTTTAAAAGCCTCGGAGACACAGTAGTAGGAAATCATCTATGCAAATCTCAAATGTATGTAAATCTCAAATCTATGTAAATGCGTAGATTGTGGGTTGAACGCTATCACGGAGAAATATATTATATTCCTTTCTCCACTCAAGTAAATCAAAATACGAATTCATATTCAGACAGAACGTGGAAAACTGAATGTTTTGACACTAGTTTCTCTCTGTCTATATAACTACACGAGATAAAGCGCGAGCTTCAACATAACTCATATTACTTTGATATTTTTTAAAATTATTTCACGCTTAGATAAAAATGTAATGTAAAATTTCCCGAGAGATGTGAAAACTAAGTAGTCGACGTAGCCTGATGAGAACGTATACCTGCGTAGTGGCCAGATCGCTTGGACGATTTAAGAGAAGGGGGTTCATTCCTGTTATGTTCATATTTTTAAACATTTAAAAAAAAATGTCAGTCTCTTGATGTACCTATTTGTTTTTAAATATAAAAAGTTTTATGTAAGCATAAATTTCCGTTGCCACGAATAAAACAAAATTGATAATAAATAACCTTTAAAATATATATTTTATAGATAAATATTTTAAAGTGAAATAAAATATTTTCACATTAGGTATTATAGTTTAACGACACCGTAGGACCATTAAGACTGAGCTTATCGTGCGCGAACGGCCACGACGGCGCCGGCGATCTGTTTGTCGCAGTGGGGAAACAAAAATGTCTAGCCAAAAGCCAATTATATAAGAAAAAATAAGAGTATTCTGGTATTAAACCAGAGGCCAGTCGTGGCGCAGAGGCACACGCGTGCGACTGAAAACGCTTCAGGTTGTAGAAGAAATCAAATATTTAAAAAAAATTATTTCCTCCTATCCTGGTAACGAAGCGAGCGAATTTCAGACGAGCTCCTCATTAAAAAAAATATAAATAGAAAATTAGATGAGATCAGAATCGAAAGATCTAAAAATTAATTGCTTAAAAACGTATAAAAAGCTTCAAAACAAAAAAAAAACCATAAAACAAAGTTAATTAGACAACAAAGAACTCATAATTAACTATCCTCATTACACAATTATCTTTAAAGAAATAAAAAAAAATGACAGATCTCATACAGCATCCAAATGCACTTATCTCCTGACTCACGGCTCTTACCGAGATGATTTAATTATTTCCTCTACAAGTTGGCTCGATACTCTCGTAGCGAGCGGGCTTTGCGAAGCGAAGCTTTTTGATAAAAAAAATATTTAATAAATTCAGTACAGCTTAAAAGCTTCGCTACGTTCTGCTTTTAAGTTTTTGATTTGTAAATGTAAAAGTTTTTGAATATATTTTTCAGGTACGAGAGACAAGGCCTTTTTGGTAAAAAAAATCCATCGTGGCTCAGCGGCCCAGTATCTGACTGTAAATAAAGGTGTTATGGATATGATTCTCACTCGAGGGAATAATTAAATAATTGTGTTATTATTTATTACGCAATGTCTCGAATGTGGGTGGGTTATGGAGGGGGAATCCGTGGTTAACGAAGTATTTTCCACACTAGGTTCCATTTAACCTGTTATATACGGGATACAATGAAAAGGATATTGTAAAAAGATAAGAAAAATCGCCATTTAATGATTTTACATTTAAATTATGAGCACTTAACTTGAAATTTTAAGTGATGGCCTCAAAACTAAAAAAAATATGATAAAATCGTTATAATATAATCTATCCTACTACAAAAAAAACCAAATATCATAAAACAAAATAAAGTTGCAATTTTATCAGTGCATCGCTCCTAGAGCATTATTTCCTTTCTAACATAAGAGCTCTGTCTCACGCTTTAATCATGTGGCAACTTTTTAATTTCTCGTCTAGCATACTATGTACATGTCTGTCTGTCCGACGAAAATACTTAGTAGAACGACCCAAGTGTTTAAAAGAAACTTTCGATGTATCTTATAGTATATTCATAGTTCAATAGTAGCGACATTGGTTTAAAGTTATTCTATATAATTATAACACGTTTATTACTTAAAAAGTTTACATGTTTTCAAAAAAACTTTTTTTCGCCAACGCCTTCAAAAAATTAACCTAACAAAAAAAATCTTAAGTATTTCTTTGTTATAAGAAAAAAAAATTTTAATGTAGTAAAGTACTATATTACAAATCGTTACATCATTGTCATTCAAATAGGATTTTTTTAAATTACAACGAGCGAAGCGATCGATTGTTATACTTGCCATAAGAGTTTCGAACCTACATTGACTGCGATCAGTTCCTGACAGCAGTCAAGTATACCACAAAGAATACAATATAATTATACAATAGATCTCAATTTATCTAGTATTCAAATCAATTCAGTTTTTCATTTCTTACATTTAATATTTAAATCTATTAAAATTTCACAAGCAATACTTGTAAGTCCATTAAATATTATTGTAATTAAAATTATGAATAAATATAAAAAGAAGCCATAAAAACACATGGACAAACGCACGTTTTTATAGATATGTTATTTATTTATTTATAGAAATAAAGTAATCGAAGAGTGACAAGATTATAGTATTATGATACACACACGGCGATGGCGAATGACGACCAATGTCAAATAAACATATAAATTATAAACATAGTCAAGAGTTACACACTTACATTTATTTATTACTGCATGCATGTAATAAATAACATTAACATTTATTAAAAATAAATAATTATAGCTTAGAAGCCGGCGTGGCCCATTAGCACAAGGGTTTACGCGTGATTGTTGTGGGTTCGATTCCTACTCGGGGAAATTAAATGTTTATTTGATATTTTCATTCCCTTGCTCTGTTTAGGAGACAAAACGCGTCGGTGAGTTCCGCGACTCAACACGCAATGCCTCGAGGATGCGGCGGACGGAAGCGAATTTTTGTCTGTGCATTGTCTGCCACACGCTTAATAACGAAAGAATTTTATATAATTCATAAAGATTAATCAACATAATATATTCCAGAATATTAACTACATCAATATAAAAGTATATTTAAAAACATTTCAATCCGTCTTTTAATAAGAATTATATATGTGTTGAAAAATATTTTAATTCTCATCTTACTTGTCACACGTCCAGGCACTACCTTCTACGAGTGCATACCTGCAAAAAATAAGAAAATTTTTAGCATGTAGTAAATTCAACAAATACCTGAGTGTTATATGTACTGTTTAGAAACAGAAAATATAGGATTTAAAACTTCTCATATCGGTTCCTTGGATAGAGCAAATAGAGCTTCACGCCGTGTCCCATACATAGCAGGGTAGGCAGAGCTTACCTGGAAACTTAGTGTTAAGACACTTCAGTTTTCCACTTTCCGCCGAATTTTGATGCTTTGAGCAAATACAAAATTGTCCAAAAAAAAAATACAGACAAGAATTTGACTTTTTACGTTAAAAATTAGCTAGCTAGTTCATAATAAAACATCTACACCAAATTGTAATAAAACACATTTTCGTTTCGTAAAACGCAAACCAGAAGCGGGCGGCGGAGACGTCTGCCTCATTCAATATTCATGACACCGGAGACTCGACAATCCTTAGAAATGTTTTGCTCCAATACCATACACTAGTATATTATCTTTATTTTTTTTTAACTTCAAGTTGTATTCCGCAATTACCATAGTAAACAGAAAAAATCTAATGTTAATACACTCCCTTCTCCACGCACAGCCCAATTTTCGAGACATTGCGTATTGAGTGGCGGCACTCAACTCCGCGCTTTTTCTTATTACCAGAGGGCGGATATCAATAATAACTCATTTCCCCTCAGTGAAAATAGAACTCACAACCATCACGCTTACAGTCAGATGATGTGGCGCTATGCACGGCCTCGACGTCTGATATAAAAAAATATCAAAGTTTTTTATCGAACTACTGTGTCACGGTAAAAATAATGTAATAAAATATGTTATAGTCGTAGTATACTAGAAATTTTCTTTTACGCTGAAGTAAACATAACATGCATAGGCGATATACATACAAAACAAAATGCCATCCGAACCATCCGAACGTTCCTGAGATAAGCGCTCTCCACCAAACAAACTCTTCAACTTTCAATAAATAGCATAGATAAAATTCAATAGGCTCCATGTCTACGTATAAGATATCTACGTAGGTAGGTATATAAAAAAGTTTATTTAAAGGAAGGAAGGATCTAAGTGTATTGCACTGTAACGTCTAGCTCTAGGACATTTACAATTCATAGTACCACTGGGTGCCGACTACGGGGCTATACAAACATTTGACTGTAGCTCCGGACTTTATTGCTTTTCAACTATTTTATCAGTATTATTAAATTTTATATTTTACTAGTCATAATGTCTGGAACTTTGTTTACGTGGACTTTGAGACGTAAAATGAAAAATTTCGTTTTGTCCTGCTCCCGTAGGAACTCGAGTGCTCCTCTACACTCTCCAACTTACCAAAATATCAAATTTCAACATCCGAAATCTAGTAGATACGTCTGTGTGTTGTCTGCTAGTCATTCGATAACCGAAGATTCTTTTATATTAACAAAGAGAAATCAATTTAAAGTTTTAGTAACAAATACATATAATAAGGAAACTGTCCTTCACTTTTTTCCGTAGGTAAAGTAGCTTGGTAGAGAGAGGCTAGTTTTAAGACAGTTCAAATTCTTTAGATCCTTTAACGATATTTCAATGATCTATAGATTTATATTATTGATATAAAAAAAAATGTAAAACTACATTTGTTTGCGTCTCCTGAAATATTTCAAAAAGAGCAAATACGTCATTGTTGCACCAATTGAGCCATACCCATATCAATATACAAACCAACAATGAAACTCGTAAATTCGCATCTACATGAGTAACACGTTCAATATTCATGGCGCCCGCCACTCACACTACGAGATACTATTTCATCCCAGTGATATGTGTCTGCAACAGCGTTTGATACAAGAAGGATATAATAGAGATCGTAAACGTCGACGTTTGTTGGTTATGGGTTCGATTCCCACTAGGGAAATGAATTCCCGTGATATGCTCTGAAAATGAAACTAAGCGCGACGGCGTTGCGTTCCTCTAATCCTTATAGTGTGGAATGGAATCTCTCAATCTTAACACCAGGTTTCCTCTGCCTTCCCCGCCGAGATGTAGCGTGAAGTTATTTTTTTAATTATACACATTAAAAAACCCAAATTAAAACTCCGCCATGAAAACGCAATTCACTAATGCCCAAGTTAAACTTTATTCTAGGTAGACCGTAGACCCTCCCTCCACAATTAGCACGCCGGCACGCAAACCAATGGCTATGAATTTCAACACGTCACTTAAATTTTGTGGAAATGGAAAAAAATCTTTCCGTGTATGAGTTATTAGTGGAAATAGCGCTGGCTTCCCTTTTATGATGGCGATGGAAAAACTATATTTCTTTTTAATAGCAAAATTTATACTGTAGCAACTAACTATAACTATAAAAATATCTAAAAGAGTAACTGTAACATTACGTTTTTTTTTCTATATTTATACATTTCCTGTATATAACGTGAAATAAAGAAAGAATTAAGAAGTAAATCAGTTTGTTTTCTATTTTCTTACTACTTTAGACAACTAACATTATATTGGTTAGTCCATATATATTATATCGAGGAATATTTTATTACAGTCTTAAGTAGTCTCAGTTTCTATTAGACCGAGTGGATAAGCCGATTACAAGCTAATTAGACTACAAAATTTTAATAAATCTTAAAGGAGATCTACAAAATGTCAATGCATTTTACTAGACAGACAAAAGAAAATAAAAATTAACGTTCGAATTAAAATAACCAAAAAATATCCAAATCAACAAACAAAACAAACAAGTTCATTTAAAAAGCACTGAGCAAATATAGCGAAACATTAAATAAAATAGGCAGAGTACGAGTAGTCCCAGTGGTTTGGTCTGACGCACCTACTGACATAATTAGACGGCGCACCCCGGTTAACCTAAATAACTATTCGGTGATAGAAACTCGTGGAAAACTCTTTTATTACACCTACTATTATTGTATTTGACGTGATTAGTTTCGTTTTCGCTCTGGTAGCGCAGCGTTGAGTTTCGCTACTCAAATAGACAATTTCTTGAGAATGGGGCAGAAAATGGGTGATGGAGCATCCTAATAGTTTTCTTCTGCCTAGACCATGAGGAAAAAAGCGTGAAGCTGAAAAAATATATCCTAAACAGAATTGAATAGTACAGTAGTTGTTTAAATTTTAGTTCAGTTCTTCATTTGTGGCGTTTCGGGCGTGTCCGATGAAGTTATAACCACGAAGGAAATTGACTGAGGAATAAGGAATTTGACTGAGGAGTGAGGAATGAGATAACTTTACACAATTATAAAATACATGTATAAAAGAGATCCAATAAATTTAAACTTTACATAATATTCAAATATACCTACTTCAAATTCCATATAAATGCACCATGTTATCAGTTAGAAAGTGACTAACCATGTGTTGTTTGCGGTTTCGATTTTCACTACAGGAAACGTTTAACATGTTCTGCATATGAAAATGTTTACATCAATTGGAAATAGAGAACGAAGAACATTCTTCATTCTCTATTTTCGATTGATGTATATAAATCAATTTTCTCAACTCATTGCACATGATACGGCAATGCATAAAGATAATTTACTTTTTTTTTTTATTAAATATGAGATTTGTAGGATTTTTGTATTATTATAAGTCAAATACAGAATTCAAAATTTTCCTTAATTCAAATAGAAGTTTGCAAGCACTTTTAAAAGGAGTCGAACGAAGATAATATTTTTATATACTTAATACGAAGAGCTGGCAACAAACTCAACAGTCGCTCTTTTCAACATAGAAGTTAATACATTGAAAGTAAGTGTTGTCTCTACATTGTAACTTTGAAACATGTATACTTCATGATAATATTAATTTATGTATGTAAAAATGCTATAACTTCCGTTTCAATACGTATGTATGGTATGTGGTCTGTGGTGATTTGCGTGCGAAAGTTCCGCTCAAATAGGCACGCTATATGGCAGTAACGTTATAAAATATGTGAAATAAATATAATAGAGTTAAAAAATTATATAATTAGACACGTAATGTTATAAAAAGTACTGTAATTTTCCTATAGAATATTTAAATAATACACGCCTATTCATATTTATGCACCTAAACCTATTTACACATATTTATACACCTACGGTAAAGCAGTTGCAATAATAAAAGGAAACCATAATTAAAACAAAGGTGTACGGCAATAACTTCCAAAACTACGGAGAGTGGAGAGCAAAGTAACTTACCCCAAATATTTTTATTAAAAGAACATAAGTTAACTATACTTACATAAGTATCATATATATTTATTTATAGAAATATTTAATAGAGGATTTAAGCAATAACTCTTACAATGATTATATATCTAACATCACGAACCTTGCAGCTAAGAACGTGCCATCAACCAACATTTAAGTTACGCAAGAGGAGAAAGTGATCGAATCTTTCATAGAAACACTTTTTTATTTGTTACTCAGCTTTAGACTTCCGCAGCCAAATTATACAACAAGAATATTCTTAGTTATTTTCATTCTTAAAAGTTTAGACGGTACTTAATAGATAAGATAAAATAAAAAATGCAAAAAAGCAGCTTCTGAAGAAGAAAGCAGGAACTTAACGTCGCAGATTGTGTTAAAAGGGGGATTTATATTGATTTATAATATTAAAAAACCATAAATACTTACATATAAACACTTGTTCCGATAAACAAATTATATTAAAAACTTATATACTAAATAAAATACCATACAAACAAAACACTCATCAATCCCATGGAACACGGGACCAAACACCATCGCACGTACACCTGGCAGAGGTGAGGTCAACGACCCGGAAGTCACAACTATCGCAGGTAATGAATCAATTCAAATAATCTTTGACAGTTTTCTATTATTTTGAAGTGAAATTAACTAGTTGGGTACTAAAAGTATATTCTTTTGATACAAATTGAAATATAGACAGATTAAATTGATTGAGACCGGCGTCGTAGCCCAGTTGGACAGCGTGTGACTGTAAGCACGACGGGTTACAGTTCGATTTCTACTTTAGCTCTGGTAAAAAAACGCGGCGTTGAACTCCGACAACGCGCGTTTAACGCGCTATTTCCTGAAAATGGGACAGTGCGTCCGTAGCGGTAAATCTTAATATTAGATTCCCTCTGTCTACTTTGCAATTTCCGGAATACAGCGTGAAGTTTATTTAATTATTTACTACTTATATTACAATTTAAGATTGACTTGACATGACAGGAATGGTAATAAATAATTTAAAATATTAAGTAAATGTAAACATTCTTCGTTTCGATTTTAAAAATTCCTCAGGATTTTGTTTCCCCACTAGTTTTTGATTCCCTCGTCTACTACTATAAAAAATTTTTAAAATCCCGAGTAATTAACCCGCAGTTCAAGCCTGCGCACGGCGACACTAAAAGAAATATTCTTTTTAATATTTTTTTATTATTATGCACATAGCAGGATAAGCAGAGGGAACCTAGTGTTAAGATCCATAAAAAATATCTTATGGTTTAGCCAGTCATGGATTTTTTGTTTAACCTTTCCACTCCATAATGTGAACATGAGCTTACTTTAATATTCTTAAACGAGCTTACCTTAATATCCTTACATTTAAATAAACCAAATAAAAAAACATATTGTACAAAACTGGTTCCTAAGTGTGGAATAACACTTTAAAAATACCTCGAAATAAATCCACTTCTGGCAAAGCTCTTAGTAACTGGACCCAACCCTAAATTACACCTCTCGTAGGTACGCAGCTACAACAGTAGGTACCTACCACCACCCATTCAACCCAATGAGCGTGCCAATTTATATAGTAGAGTTCACGTTTAGGGTCACAGTGCTCGTTAATTGTGCTCTTTTAGAGGTCCACTAGGAAGTGTTATGTATATTTATGTTTAGTAAAGTATTTATAATTTTACGCTTCGATAATTATTTTAATTTGGATGTGTAACAATTAACAATTTAATTTTGGGATTTTAAAAATGTCATACTATATTAATTAACATAATAATTAATGTTAAATAGTTCGACCTATGAACTACTATGAACTACAATAAATTCTTAGATTTTTACATATAATTGCTTTTCAGAATTACATAGATATTACATGTTTTTAAAATCCAATTGCGCCTAGAAAATACTACCTGCAATATAATTATGTAAAACTTATTTCAACAGCCAACCTCTGAAGATCTATAAGAGTCGTTAAACTAGTGCATTAACTATAATTTAATGACAATTAAATACTAATCAATATCTCTTAGATCGACTCGAGCAAACTATCTAAGAAAATAAACCAACAGTATTATCTAAACCCTAACTAATCGTAAACTATTTACAGAGAGTTCGCTGGCTTTGTTTGATCTCGTATAAGAGAATCAATCTCTCTCATTAGCACACAATGGGCATCTGCGTTATAACCGATCGCACCACCATTGTTTGGACATTTGTCATCGATCAATGAACTCGCATAGTGTTTGTGAATGAAATGTTAATGTACATTTATTTAAGAAGATTTGTATTGCGACCGTAGTGGTACAGTGGAAAAAGTTATGGGTTCAGCATCTATCATATTTGAATTATATACAAAGAGCGGCGTTAATCTCCGCCACTTAATAAGCGATGTCCAGTATCTGGCTACCCTTTTATATGCTGGACGAGCTAAAAAAAATGGAAAACGTTTTAAGACACTGTTAACGTTAGGTTCCCTCTGCTGTTCCCCAGCTTTAAAAAAAATATATTAAAAGATATTTAAATGTTAGAAAAGAGAAATTCATAAATTAGAAACTATCATGGAAACAAGCAATGAAAGCCTCCAGTATAATTTTATACTTTATTCTTTTCAGTATCAATCAATCTACACAAATTGTCTCTCAACTACAGTTTATATGTCACTTTACGAGAACGTGAGTTACATATTTATAAGTGAAATCTATCTGTGTAGAGTAGACAGACACTGATGTCAACAACAAATAACTAAAAACCAGTAGTTCTCAAAGAATCTCATATCATTTACTTTCTTTCTCTCTTCAGTATAAAAAAAAACAGTCAATATAACAAGTACCTTCTGATTTTCACCAGTATTATTTAAATTATATCTGTATTACACTAAAAAATAATTTTTAAAAAAAAGAAAAACCGACTTCTAACAACGAACTAAAAAGTGAAAAATTATTTGACAAAGGTTTTATAATTTTGAAGTCGCAACTGCAAAGTGTTCAATAGTAAATACGACGGTTGTGGGTTCGATTTTCTCTCGGGTAACTAAATTATTTTTATTCCTCTCTTTCGTGTATAAAGCCCGACTTTTAGTTTTGTCACTCAAAATGTATTATCTAGAAAATTTGACGGAAAGTGGGGAACGAAGTGTATTAACACTAAATCCGTCTGCCTGCGTTAAGCTAAAAAATAGACTAGTTAAAAAAATAAAGCTATCTAAAACAAGTAAATGAACTGAAGTAGAAACGTAAGCTGTGCTCCCATAACAAAAGCTCCACAAATAACAATGAGACGGCCTTGACATCAACACACAGTCAGTGTTGCCAATTAGACGACGGACCTGTAATTTTAGTACCTACTTACTTGAATGATATGAACACTATTTTTAATTTTTAAAATAGAAAGGAGAGAGAAAAAATAAGTCTAAATTATAATCTTAAATTTAATTACATAGGTGCAATATATACATAGTTGAAAATGAAAAATATGCGTAGCTTAGTAACAGTAGGCTAAGCTATATCATTAATCCCGACGAACATATAAATGGTCCAGGCGTAGCAGCGGAAATAAAATTAAAATTTACTGTTATATTATACATATAGACCAGAGAAAGAACGCTCATCTTCAGAAGAAAAAGGTCAAGTGGCAACTCGAGCCAAATCATCCACATAAATTACAGCAGAGCTCATTGTTATATAAAGATCATTAATATATAGCACCTAAATATACGATTAGTTCATTTATTTCTTTGGTAAGCTTTTCATAATTCAATATTTCTATGACTTTTTTAAGCTCCACGCTTCTCTCCTAGCGGGGATGAGAGAGAGAAAACGGAAGGCCCAACGCTACGGTCTCCTCATCAGGGCGGTCTCTCGCCACGTCCACTGTCATTAACCCGCAGATACATTTCCTCCGGGAGGTGCTTATGCTTTTTACATGGCTTTCCTCCAGTATCATCAGTACCTACTATGTTCTCGAAGGTCAACGAAGGAGAATCCTTTACTTACATAATCTCTCGCCACATCCACTGTCATTATCCTACACATATACATTTCCTCCGGGAGGTCCTTATGATTTTTACATGACTTTCCTCCAATATCACCGGTATTGTGATCTCGAAGGTCAACAAAAGAGAACCCTTTATTTACATAATTTGTAAAATAATAGAACATGTTAAGCCGTACCTGTAAGTTTGAATACAACCATCCTTCAACCTATAATCACCACATTGCGCCATGCTGGCATCATTTTGTGTTCATAATTTAACTTAAACTTAACTTAACTTCACGCTTTATCCCTAGCGGGGTAGTCAGAGAGAGAGAGAGAGAGAGTTCATGCTATATACATTAATATAAATTGGCATTAAAAACGTAAATATAAATGACACAGCACATCTAGTTGCAAGTATTGGAAGTACGCCAGCTATGCTAGCCAGTATGAAACAATTACATTGGGTTCAACGGCACTTTATCATGTCGCCTACCTGTTGGCTGCAGCCTTGAGTTCTAAACACGTATTGTTTTAGAATTAAACGTTTAAAAGCACTATATGTTGTTTTCTTTCTTATTTTCATGCTACTTATCAGGACAAATTCTTATATAAATATCCTATTCCTATAAAACCATAAGAAAAACTCTTTTCTGTATAAAAAAGCAACTTAATGTTACATTCGCATAGGCAAAGGAAACGCAACTTAATTTCTCTATTTAGTAAATAAAGTGCTTAATTTCTCTATTTAGTAAGTAAAATCTAAATCATTATTTAAATCTTAGCCACCATACACAAAAAATAAACATATTAATGTTGTCCAGATAATATTTAAATAGACAGAAAGCCATTTCAATATTAAAATTCTACTAACAATCAAAGGCATGTTAGAAAAATTTACAGCCAAGTTATTTTCATTATTTTCATACTAACGCAACGTACGCAGACGCGCTGACGCGACGCGACGGCTGGAATGATTTCCTATATGTAGATATCTTTTGTTTCAGTTTGTGTAGGCGGGGGTGGTTTTCACGAATATTGAAATACCTATGATATACGAATTGATGTTATTACTAGCCTTTACGTGCGGCTTCGCTTCTGTGGTCAAATTGAAATAACTAAGTATGCCACATAATACATTCTAAGTGCTGAATAGGCAACCCATTGCCAGAATCGGCAACCATCATCTCTTCGAGAAGTCAAATATAACAGAATATCCTTAAAATCATTATTAGTTGTGTTGACAAAAATAAGCTTATACATAAATGGTGCATTATTTATTCCTAATAAATATTTTTTATACTACTCTTTTAAAAAAAAAAAAACTGCATATATTCCCAAAATCTCCAAAAAAACTATCCTAAACGTAAACCAAGCCATATTACATCAATTCTCGTAGGTATTATATATTAGTATACAATTCCAATTAGCCCAATCTCCCGCCCGCTATCACGTTAGCATCGGGCTAATGGTTCTAGGCTGGCAGTCTGAAACAATAATTCACTTATCTATCCATTACTTCAGCAAGCGCTTACTGGAACTAGCGTATCGCTGTACAGATTTTGTCATAACATAATGCGAATATACACTGATTTAAAAACGTAAAATCCATTTTTTTTCTATTTCCATAAAAAAACTGAATCATCTTTTCTTAATGCACACACACTACACTCTAAAAGATCCTCCCTACATGTCAAATTTCGTGTCATTTTAATTGTGCATTGTAGCCCTAATATTTAGCTCTATTTATATTATAGCTTTTTCTATAAATTTATTATTATTTTGTCGACGCTATTATAGCGCAAAAAAATTGCAACAAAATCAAGGATTTTAATGTTCTCCGAAATAGTTAAGGTAATATACGCCTGTGTCAAACAACATCTTTGTATCAAATCTATGTTATATCCAAAACTTCAAGTGATTTATCACTTTGTCTCCACCTTAAAATTCCGTACAAATGAAGAATTAAACAATCAATATACAACAGCTTAGCGAAATTTTCGAAAGATTTTTCTCATTAGAGAAAAGCATCAATTTCCAGACCAACCAACCAGGGAAATGTAAGCTACATTCCCCTAGTTGGTTCCTATAAACCAGTTCACCCATTAATAGGTCACGTTCCAGCTGTACCGATATCGATCGGGCCGGGATCGGTCCGGTCAGTTTCAGGTCAGGCACTAATTGTAGTGCACTTCCTAAAATAGCGTAATGCTATAAGTTTCAAAATGCCGAGTCAACTAAAATTGGAAAAGTTCATCTACCAGATTTTTACCCTACTTAACGCTTTTTTAACTCTATTTGAAGTTTTAAAAATTATTTTTTTACAAATATTTAGGACAGTGGATAAAATATGTTCTAGTACTACAGCATTCCTCCAATTTCTGCTTTATGAAAATATACTTGATTGATTAGCTTGATGCTGGATCCCGAACCTATTGCAGCGTAGGTAGGATGAACCTAGTGTTAAAACACTCCGCCCTCACGCAACGCCCAATATTCGAGATTTACAAAATACTTCCAAGCCCAATTTATATATTAAAAAAAAATATTTAAATGTAAAAAAAATACAGAAAAACAAATTCAAATTCTACAACTATTATAAACTATTTCCATATCAACAGTCCAAATATGTCAACACAACCCACCCCCTAAATAAAGAGCAAGAAGGGCCAATAAATAAAATGGTATCTTCAATAATAAAAGGCGTTTCTTCTAAAGCACGTCCATACTGTTTGCTGAATGGGGCGGGTACGGGGCACGCACCGACGTTTATTGATCAAACTTCGACGTAGAAAGTTGTTTGAATGAAGCACGTGATTCAAAACTTTGATAGTTTTGTATGAAACTTGGACAGGACAGATTAAAGTGACAAAACGTTTATTGATTTCCTTTAACGCAGTGCCAAAATATAAAACATTTATATATTGTAAACACTACGATTGTAGGTTCGATTCCCACCTGGTACTGGTAACAAGAGAGTACGGCGTTGAGTTTCACCACTCGACTATTATATATAATATAGGAATGACCGGTAACTTTTGATTCTGTTAATATATTTATTACGTATATACACTTGGACGATAAAATACGATTGCCCTTTTGTAACGGTATTAGTTACGCATAATAAAACTATCGATCTAATACAAATTCTAACTAAATATCACTTTTCCTTGTATATATACATACATATGTACATCGATAAATTAAAACTTTGTATTAAATATACTTATTTTTTTATCCTTATATCTCTTCAGACTCTATCCCGCATATACATATTAGTGTACGCAAAGGTAACCCAGTGTTAAGACACTACGTTTCTCATACCGCCCAATTTTTGTCATATTTTGCCATACTGTCTTCTTTCCACAACGAGGAAATGATAATGATTCATTACCCCGAATGAGAATCGAACCCACAGCTACCGCGATTACAGGCACGTTATGCTTACTATAATTAAATAAAAAACACATAGGTATAATACAGGACATCCATTACTTTAAACGCCATAATAATAAACCTCTGCAGCAAGCAACGTTTACAAAAAAAAAAGTATAGAAAAAAAAGTAATTAGAGCTTATGACAAGTAGCACGCATCTTTGTTGAAAACGGAATTCATATAAAAAATGCCGAGTGTATACGTCGACGTGCTGTACGCGCACAATGGCGGGTCGTCACCCTTTTCAAATAATGTCGTTTATATTGTAAAAACTAAACCTTTGATTAAGCGTGTAATAATGTATGTATCTACAGAATTTAAACAAATGTAAAATTTTATTTCGTCATGACTCAGTGTTAAATATAGAAAATAATTTATTCCTCCGAGCGGGAATCAAACCTACAACCATAGTGTAGCGTAAAAAGGAGCATGGAATGTCTTGACACAAATCCCTTATTGACATCCCTTAAAAAAATGGTTTTTATTAATAAAAATGTTATATTTTATAGGTAGGCTATCCAGGATCTCTTGAACTCTTAATGAGCGAATCTATGAATATGTGATGCGTGCGGGCGGCGTCGGTCAAGCACCTTTAAATTTCAGATTTTCAAATTTATAATTCCAAAATTTAATAAAAAAATATTTGAAACTATCACACTAAAAAATAAATAATAAAAATATAATTGAAACATTCAATTCATCTTTTACAAGGCAGATATAAGAATTTTTGTAATACCATGCCATAACTATTATATTTTCATAAAAACATTTTCTTCTGATTCTTATTATCAGACAAATCAATTTTGGACAAAATTCAAAAACTATAATGAAGGAACTCCAAAACCTCTTATGTGAGCCATAATAAAATGCAATTAAAAGTCCTATGTCGCACGCCGTCCTGTGTCAGCGGAATTCATATAAAAAATGCTGACTGGCTTCGGTTCATTCGTGTTGAGTGCCATGGAGGAAAGGTTTAATCATCTATGTATTATGCCTTAGGCTGTCGTCGTCGTAAACGAGGCGGTTCCGGGTACCACCATCTAATAACACGCCAAAGCGATGAATTGAGCTCGGCTACTCAGCACACAGTCAACATATCTCAAAAATTTAACGGAAAATGAAGAATAGGTAGTGTGTTTCAAATGTACATTTCCTCTGCGTACCCTGCTTTACTTTGCCTTGCAAGATACTTGATAGAAAAATAAAACGTCGCTGTTAAACCACGGTTAAAGTCTCTACAAGCAAAGGACGGAGTACGGAGTGCCCAAAATTAATTCCACCCCGCCTACTTCGCTTAATATGAGACTTGTACAAAAATAAACATATAATAATATATTTTAATACTCTAGATCATAAAAGTACATATTATGTGCTATTGTTAGAATTTACTCTAGTTTTTTTCCTTTTGTTTTCATCTTCACGCGTACGCAACTGGTAGACGGTCGGTTGCGAAACAACCGCACACTTTATCCGATGAAACTAACCAGAGTGAAAACATTATGTTGAATATCTTCTTTATTTTCTTCTTTATTTAAATAAACATTGTGCTTCTTTCAATCAAGTTATATCTTTATTATTTTTTAATAATAACAACTTTTTTTGTTGGAGGCAGGGAGAAAACCTAGTGTTAAGACACTCCGTTCCCCATTTTTTGCCGAATTCTCGAGGCATTGCCCAACTCAACGCCGCACTTCGCCTCGACACCAGAGCAAAGAAATAGAAATGTAAACGTAAACAAATATGTCACTTCCTCTAGTGGGAATCGATCCCACAACCGTCGCATTCCTCAATACTCCAGATTTTTTATATAAAGGCATTTTTACTAGCAATATGAATCACATTTAGTGATAAGGTAACCTTTGACTTATGAGCGTATCAAGAAATAACCGCCTAAAGTTAATCATCGCTAAAAATATTATATAGGTCATAATATCTTCTTACCAGTCAAGTATTAACAATGAAATGAGTAATCGTGTAGGGCACACTAGGGCACATTAGTAAGGTTAACAAAGGTTACATGACTTAACAAAACACGCTACTATGCTTATTTACTTTATATAATTTCTAAGTAGCTGTATATAGACTCTACTAACTTCGACTTCTAATAATAATATAATTTTAAAAACAATAACTTATATTGAAAAGTAAAGTTCCAGACAATTCAATAAGCAGTTATTTATATCAATTTTATCAAACAAGATTCGTTACAATGGTATAAGTTTTTTTATTTATAAACCGATGGAAATAAAACAAACACTAAGTAATAAGGGAAACCTACGAAAATACACTAATGAAAACTACAATTAAATCGTTTAAACTATGAGACAAGCGTGAACAAACGCACAGACATACATACTAGGTTATATTTTAATTTCAAATCATACTCGATAAAAAAATCGTACAAAAGCACAAAATAATCATTAAATAAAAAAAAAATCATAAATAAAAAAAAATAACAATAACAACCTAATGACAACTCTCGTATAAGCATCACATCTAGTGCTCCGCCATTAATGACTGACTGATAACAAAGGAACAACGTGTAGCGACAAACAATGCTATTGAAAATGCCATTGTACCTGACATGGTGCTCAAATTAAAAATAACATTTGCACTGGAGCTTTTAACTTAGGCATGGATAAATCAGTAAGGCAGTCAGTATAAAAGTGGCCTAACTAGATTTTCTAAATTTGTAAAAAACTATTATTTATATTTAGAAAAGTGGATATCCACTTCATATAATCATTCGTATCGCAGAATCGTATAATAAGTATACTGATTTCGAGAATATCTACGTTTTGTTTTAACTTTAAACTGTTTATAACAAGGTAGGCGGTAGGAATCTTTTATCAAGATACCTCGTTGCCCACGTTCCGTCGAGTTTTTAATACATTGCACTCAGACTATACCTACCGTCTAAAGCCGACTAAGCCTTCTAAAATATAATATCCACGTAACTTACCGTAAAAAAAATATTTTCGAAGTTAGACCCTTTTTTTTATTCAGTCTCAAATTATATGCTACGAGTACCAGTATCTGCACAGCCTACGCAAACGTCATCATGCGCATAATATTTTATCGCGAGCCAAGAAATTATAGTACTTATCACTTTAAAAATAGAGCTCACATTGGAAAACAGTTTAAAACCACTTAATTTCCCAGCGCTGAGTGCATAGCGGTGGAGATAGGCTCGCATCCGAAGGAAATGGGAAAGTTCGTAAAATTCATTTTCTTGTTATATGGAACTCGGGTGGAGGAAATTGTTGTAGAAAAAGTATTTTAATAACATTCGTACTTTAAATAGAAATCGCAATAATCTCTACATACATTATACAGTTATTAATATTACAGTCTACTCGTGACCACGGACTACTCACACGACACAAAGTGCTCGAAACGTCGGGATTCCAAAAATGTTATAATATTTCGATTAAATAGTTTTATTTTTTAAATACATACATTTTGTTTCTTTGATTTCAAGTTCCAATCAATAATTTTGTTTAAGCACTTACAAAACATTTGACAGACATTAGATAATTCTTTGATTGACCTTCAAGAACACAGTATCGATGATACAGGAGGAAGTTCACGTATGAAGAATGAGACCACAAACGAGGCGAAAGAGAAATGCAGAGACCGTAACGTTTGCCTCTGCATTCTCCCTGACTAACTAGGTATAAATAGTGAAGTTGGTTTAACAAAATATATAGATATGAAAAAAACATAAATATGTTAAAATGCTATTTTTTGGAAAAGAAAAGCTGAACTGAAAGAAAAGCTTGAGGAAATTTCGCTCTTTTCTGGACAAAAGGATCTACGTATAATAGTTACCAAAAACATTCCTATCCACCATCACCTTTCCCCTTATACTCTCAAGTAAGGGGCTTGATATTTTCAAGATACCCCCTAAAATTATAAGTCTTTTCACTTTAAGAGTAAACAATTTTAAACACAAAAATGTATGCTAAAGAAGCCATCAAGTGAACCAAAAGAGTAATTATGTATTTTACATTCTTTTGCGTCTCTCAAACGATTTTCTTCTTGAAGTACATAATTTTGCTCAAAAATCCAGTGAAGTATGCGTGATGCCTACATAAATCCGCGGTAATGCAACTGGAGCCGGTTTGTCTTTTGTGCGTCGGTCTGTTTACGCTTACCATTTACAGTTGGAACCCCTCGTAAATAACGAAATGCCTTGATTTCGGAAGGATTTGAATGGAAAGCCCTAAAAGTAATATAAATAAGGTTTCTTTTACAAAATTTGAATCATTTGGAAGCTGTGGGCGCCAAACTTGTCTAGCACTGTACTTTTCCCAAATAGGGTTGCGAGATGAGATCTGTAAGTTGGCGAAACAATAGCGTACTCCGTAGGTATTTCGAATGTAGGAGCAATTTCAGAGGATTTATTTTATACAAACAAATCCTTTGCTTTGTGTGACTTTTTTTTGTCCATTTGAAAATGTTTTGGAGACCTTGAAATTTTTGATTTGAGTGTTCTTGTAGTACACTGTGCAAGTGCAATGTATATAGATATATGTATGTATGTCACTGAATATTTGCTTAATAACTTATGCTTAACTACACGTTGTACCCCGTATTTACCAGGATAAGCAGAAGGAACCTTTGCGTTAAGACACGCCGTTCCCCATGTACCGCCCAATTTTCTTGATGTGTGTGATGGTGAGCGAGGAATATTTAATAACATCCACTAAATAAAACAATAACGAAATTACTTACAACTTAGTAAATATCTTCAGCAATTGAAGAACTCGCAAAAGAAATCCAAATTACCTGAAAGAAAAAAAATACAAATAATGACTCAGTTGAAATAACAAAATCCAAGTAGTAAAATAGATAACGGTTCAAGTTCAACGAACTCATCATAGGAAATAGAATCGATAAGACCCCATGATAAATAGACTGTAAACAAAAGTGTGACATAATTTATGTCATTATTATCTTTTTAACCGATTTAAAAAAAGAAACTTATCAGTTTGACATGTTTGTATGTGATATTGTTGGAAATGAACTATGTAAGCTTCCAATATAATTTTAATTACTTTTACTTGGTAGATTACGTTCATCTTCAAAAGTGTATATTTATAATGATAAACGATTTGGATGCTGTGCTCTTAGATGTCATCTGATTAATGAACTTTCGTTGACAGCTTTAAAACATTTATGATATAAGTTTTGTATTAAGATAACAAATTTCCGACTGATGAAATAAATATTAGATAATAGCCAAACTGTTACTATGTTTGATATTAATATTCTTAGTTATTAGTACCTAAAATTATTACAAGAGGGCGTCGTATCGCAGAGGCACAAGCGTGAGACTGTAAACGCGACGGGTGTGGGTTCGATTCCCACTTGGGGGAATGAAATATTAAATATTTTCATTTCCTCGCTGTAGTGACGAATAGTAATTCCACGGAAAGCCAAGAACTGAAATGCCTTAATGGGAACGGAGTGTCTAAAAACAAGATTCCCAAATTCCTTCTGCCTACCCTGCTATGCGTGGGATACTGCGAGAAGCGGGACAAAAAAAATTACATGTTGATGATAATTTAATGTTTGATGCAATCATGGCGTAGTGAGATAGTTTCTGTTGAAAGCGTGATGGTTTTGGAATAAACTCCACCTAACTCTAGGTTGTCTCTGCAAACACTGTTATATGCGGGTTAAAGCGTGAAACTAAAGAAATATATTGATCAAACACTAAAGAAACGCACCAAAAATGTAAACATGAAGAATAGCAACGGCCATACCAAATCTCCTCACATAAACGACACGTAACATTTAAAGTTCATAGACGAAGTCGGCGCTGAAGATTGATATTAAATGAACAATTGAGGCTAACAACTGATTAAGGATGCATTTGCAACGCCGACGCAATGTCAAGATCGGGATTCGATTACGTATATACATATTTCGATATCATCCATATTTCGATTTTTTGTTTTGTAAAAAAAAGAAAGAAAATAAATTATTTAAAGTACATAAAAGTAAACATTATTTTGCAATTAAATAAAAAACGACTAATTGAAATTAAAAAATAATACTAAAAAGTAAAAACGATATTCCTAAAAGTGTTAATAAATTATTTGATATTAACTTGTTATTGGCCTTGCTCAGTAATAATATAACTTTATTATCCATTCACCATATTAGATCATCGTTTATGATGTCATGTGAAATTGCTAGCAGTAATTGTTAAGTCCTTCAATCGCAAAACTTAAAAAATATTTTTAATTTAATCTCATTGAGGCGATCGTTGTGGGTTTGATTCCCACTCGGGAGAATGAACTATTTTTATTTCCTCGCTATGATAACAAATTAAAAATACAATGTCTCGATAATTTTGCGGTGCGTGTGAAAATGGAATGTCTTAATACTAAGTTCCCTCTGCCTACTTGACTAAATTTGGAATCTATACTAATATAATAAAGCAGAAGAGTTTGTTTGTTTGTTTGAACGCTAAGATCTCTGGATCTACTGGTCCGATTTACTATGTTTTTGTTTTGTATGAAAGCTGCATTCTTCAGAAGTGCTATAGGCTATATAATATTACATAACACATATGTACTAATAAATTAAAATACTTTCTAATTTGACATGCAATTTATTCTGCCATGTTAATAACAACCGTCGTTGCTAAGCACCGGTTTGCGAAGTTTCTTTGTTGTTTTAAGAAAACGTCACCCAAAATGAACTTATATTTTGATATTCATCCTTATAAAAATAAACATGTTATATAATATTTAATAAATATTCTTATAGTTCAAGCAGGTGTAGCCGCGTCCAGATCCACTAGTACAGTATAAAGCTAATACTTAATTTTATCTTTAAAAAAACATAAAAAATAATTTTATATTTCAATAAAAAATTATAAAACAACTTGCCCAAACATAAAATCAAAACAAATCGCCCATAAAAGCACTAAATACGATCACATCTCATTACATTTTCGATACGAGTCGGTTCAAGGCACGCTATCACGGGAAGCCTGGGCCCGAACAGGTTCGCCCGACTAAAATGGTGTTCATTCAACCGTTTACTTTGCCCTTTTATAGAGGTCACTTATGTACAAATAAATCGTTTACAACTATAGTATATATATATATTACATAATAAATTATCATATAATGAACTTCTTCTTGTATGTCTCATAATATTCAATGTTTCTCTAAAATAAAAATATATTAAAAAAAGTCAATAAAAAGTTAAAGCAAATATTTTAAACTGACTTATTTGTTATACCTTTGAAAATCATAGTGATTTTTTAATAAGCAAACTCTATCTTTTAAGTAACAAAAATAAATAATCCAAATCATAAAAAAACTAGGATAACCAATATAATTTCCATAAATCCCAATATAAATTACCAAAACACACCACACAAAAAGATAGCAAAGTAAACAGAAAGAAAACATCATTATAGCATTCTGCGAACCAATTTCGGGCGAATCACATTATATTTTAGTACCCATCTTTCCCTTATCGAACATAAAGAGCTGCCATAACGGAGTCATCGATACTCGATACTAATAAAAGTAATAAGATCTACGTCTTACGAGAGTGGTGATGAGATCATTCTCATTCATCCAGTTTTACTGATGGAAGTTGTTTTAGCAATTATCAGTGAGCAACTAATAAAACGAATGTTACTAATGAATTAAGAACCACGTGAAGATAATTGCTATTTCCATCAGTGCCAGCCATTATCATTGTCGGTTTCATGATTATTAACAAGATATAATGTCACATATACGAGTACATAATATTAATCTTTTATTAACGTCTTAGTTGTCGACCACAAATTTATTTCCGTGGAACTGGGACGTAAAACGGAAAATTCCATTTCACCCTGTTTCCATATCAACTTCGTAAATCCTCCCCTAGATTTACTAAATTGCCTACATGCCAAATTTAACCTTTGTAAGTCCAATAATATACTGAGCGAGTTATCTGTCATTCATTCAGTAATGGAATTTTATAATATTTATAAACAAAACGACACTTTAGTTACTTAGCAGAAAACATTTGTACGATGACAGCATTAGTTGGTACATTATTACCTCTACGAACCTTATTAGACGGATTTCGAAATCGTTACATATTCGCTAACGATGAACTGCATTTCAATTAGGATTTTATTATATGCTAATTGAAGGTGATCGTAGCAACCTGACCTGTTCTCGGATTTAATTAAATTGTTTTTAAATATTACATGAAATAAAAATATGAATTAATATTCAAAAGCGCAATATTTGAAATATATTTATTAAAGATATTAACGCAGACTTTGCAAGATTTAGAAAAATAAAATATAAGTAACGTACGTCTTCTGCCGTTTTCAGTTCCCACAGGAATTTCAAGATAGAGAATACTCTTTTACCAAGTTTCAAAGCCAAATATAATTTTCTTACGCTGCGCAATTTCGTCTGTGCGTTGTCATACTCAGTAAAGGAAGCGGTTTATATATTTATGCCAAGCAAATAAAAAATATGTAACTAACAAATCTTCAACACTTATTTTACTCCACTTCTACAGTCTTGGTCTATTATGAATAGATTGTTCCGATTTCAGAGTTATTCAAAATAAGAAAAATACTAAGCCCCACAAAAACATTTTGTAAACCTCATAGAGACACATTGGCAAACCAGAGTTTTAAAACACTTAAATTAGCAATATTTTTCAACTTCACACTGTATATCTCATATAGCAGGGTAGATGGAGATAACGTGGGCACAGATCCTGTTCTGTACTTTCCACCTCAACGTCAGACAGCGTGTAGAGTGGTGGAACTAAGCGAAGCATTTTCCCTTAACAGAACAGAAAAATAAAAATAATTCATTTTTTCGTATGTAACCCGAAACCACAACCTATGTATTCCACTGCGCCACAAAGACCCCTACGAACTTAACAAACGTCGTGAAAATACATCTTCTACAGACTGCCGGCGGCGACGGTAATAAAAGTGTCACAATCCATGGAGCCGAGGAGGTTATTTAAATTCAAAGAAAATGAGCTTTTAGTATGCAGCTTTGTGCTTTCATGGATTCATTTGATGATTTGATTGTATCTGTGTGTGGACTATAAGTAGTTTAAAGCTCTATAATGGCCTTACTAAAAAGAAAATATCATGTATTTTTTTATATTTACCTTTTAAGGTAAATAGCAAAAAGTACATTTTAAATTAGCTTTTGTACTTATCACCTAGCCAGAGGTATTGTTTGCAGGAATACGGAGTATACAATTATTTCTCTAAGAAAGATACAAATAAAGTATTTAAGTAGACTATTCCATATCAGCCATGAAGTCATGAGGCATCAAAAACCTGATGCTAAGCAATTTAGAATACGAAAACTAAAGTAAAGAGCTTGTTTGGTTAACCAACTAGTCTCAGGAACGATTGATTCAAATTGAAAAAAAGATTATGTTAGATAATCCATTTATTAAGGACGGCTATAGCTTACGGTTCCATCACGTTAATCATTTCGATGTATACCAGGTACAGTGGTGCCTGCTTTCAAAGTTATAATTAAAAGCTAGTAATTATAATAAGAACTTGTCTTCCAAGGACTTCCTAGTACGACCTAATTACAGTACCTACTTTCCAAGTACTAATGTTGTTGCCATAACCGCTGGTGGTATTTTTACGAGGCAGGTTACTATGAATCTGCCAGATGGCAATTTAACTGGCATTCCGCTCACGATTATATTGGGCTTGTTGGTGGGTTAGGTATGTAGGGATGTGACGTCAGCGGTAACGTCATCAAACAAAAATAGGTTTAATATGTGTGGAGGAATTTTAAATTTCGTTTAACGCGTATACCTACTTTGAATTGTTATTAAAAGATTTTTTGTAGTAGCCTTACTTTTATTTTTCTGCGATTGTCTTGCTCACAATTAACTTGGAATGTCTTATATTGTTTCTGGAAGATTATTATAATATTCTAGAAAAAATATAAGAAAGGAATGGATTCCTTTAGTGAAATGAGATAAAGAAATACTGAACAGATTTTGACAAGACTTTGACTGTTCCAAGTTAGAAATTTACGTTACATTTAAATCAAAAATAATTATATCGATACAACTTTTAGTTTCAGAGAAAAATTTAGGATACATGCATGAAAGAACGCCTAGCAAGCCTAATTATACGATCATACACAAATACAAAATCCAATTCCATTCCAATATGAAACTACCTAACAACCTAATTTTTAACGTCGCTTAAAAAGTGCTCTAAAGCATACATATAATCTAGGGAAGTTAACATAAAAATTACTCATATACCACAAAAAGCTAAATTAAGCCTTTTTGAGGTCACATTTAAAATGATCACATGACTTCACTGGCTAAGTAGCGTTGACCTAATTTAACGGATAAACTACAGACTACGGATATGCGGCTCGGTTCAATGTTTTCATCTCCGGTTACGACATTGCTGACTTCATGCTTGGCTTTGATTCCGTTCCGTTTATGTTTGTAATACATTTTTGCGCAATTACTTACATATTTTAACATTATATTTTATATTTTAAGTGGTAGATACATGAAAATACTAAAGTCAATCCATAATAAGGAAACGATTATAAAGATTAAGCTTTTATAAAGTCTATTTTCATATTATTTTGATCGTATTAGTCACGCATGTCACGCAAGACCATGTCATAGCACGATTAGAACCAATGCAACAAAAAATATTGTAACATAAAATATCACATCTATTACTATGTTCGGATAAAGGTCAAATTGTAAGGATTTCTTGAAATATAAAGTTATTTAAATATTATAGTAAATCAGTTGCCGATGAAATAAATGTATGCAGTTTACTCTTGCGAGTGCAACGTAGTCCTTAATGAGCGCGCTCTGCTAGCGGTGGAAACCGGGCTTAAGTTTAGTAGCTTTGCCTGTGAGTTGTCTGTCTCTCATTCAGTAACCAAATAATGTTATTATACAGGGTGAGTCATATTGAACTTTCCGGTTTTGGAAGGACGTTGCACGAAGAAGGGAAGGAGTAGAAGGGTGGGGATGGTGTCATTAGACGCGCCATGACATGCAGTTTTAGTGTGAGCAATGGCTTGGTCGGGACAACATCGTGCGTTCGTAGTTGAAGAGTTTATTAAAAATGGCGGCTCCGTGATCACAACACAGCGTGCGTTCCGTTTACATTTTGCTATTGGTCGACGTGATCCCATTCCCACTGGACCAACAATCAGAAATTGGGTATCAAATTTTAGAGCAACATCATCAGCATTAAAAACAAGACCACAAGGCCGAATTAGGACGTCAACGTCAGCGGAAAACGTGGATAGAGTGCGGGCTTCAATTCAACAATCCCCTCGGCGTTCTGTTCGGAAACATGCCGCTTCACTAGGATTATCTTTCAGTAGTGTCCGCAGAATACTGCATAGAGACCTTAAATTTCACCCATACAAGATTCAGGTAGTGCAAGAATTAACAGTTAGAGACTTAGACACACGAACAAATTTATGCCGCGACATTCAGCAGATCCCCCGCACTGCTGTTTTGATCTTCAGTGATGAGGCACATTTTCACCTCGCCGGAACTGTCAACAAACAGAATTTTCGATACTGGGCTGAGAATAACCCACGAAACCTACACGAACGACCACTTCACGGCCCTCGAGTGACAGTGTGGTGCGCTATTGCAGAGTTTGGGGTGTGGGGTCCCTATTTTTTTGAAGAAGATGGTCAAGTCGTCACAGTTACCTCTGCTCGGTATTGCGACATGCTTGAAACTTTTCTGAAACCGAAATTGGAGGAATTAACGCAGAATCATGACAACGATAACATCTGGTTCCAACAAGATGGTGCTACAGCCCATACATCCAGGCGTTCAATGGAAATCCTGCGACAAATGTTTCCCGGTCATCTCATTTCTTTGCGAGGTGACGTTGGGTGGCCGCCGAGATCACCTGATTTAACCCCCTGCGATTTCTTTCTCTGGGGTTACCTGAAGGAAAAGGTGTACACGCATCGTCCCCGAACCATCGATGAACTGAAGGCTGCAATCACGGAAGAAATCAATGCTATTCCGCTGAATATGACTCGACGAGTAATGGACAACTTCCGGGAAAGGCTTCAGCAGTGTGTGGTCAATGGAGGTAGACATTTACAGGATATCATTTTTAAAACCAACTAAATTAAAACTGCATGTTATGTGCTTTCAAACAATAAAATAATTTTTACTGCATGTCGCTTTGTTTTTAATACACACCTTATTGAAATCGGAAAGTTCAATATGACTCACCCTGTATATTATACTCAATTTATATATTTGTGTTTTTGCCGCATAACGGAACCCTATGTTAAGACACTGCGTTCCTCACTTTCTGCCCAATTTTCAAGACATTTCGTGTTGAGTGGCAGAACGCCACGCATTATCATGTTGCCAAAGCGGGGAAATGACTATAAGTAAATAATACATTCCCCGCGAGTGGAAATAGAACCCACAACCGTCACGTTAAGTCAGATAGTATACCACGCCGCATAAATGCGTCACAACGTCTTCTATATTAAAGATTATTTAGCATCAGTGTGCTCCATACGCTAAATCCATTTACGTCAAGTCACGTAACAGCTGAATTGCAAATTTGACAACCATTAGGAAGAACAATAGAACTATCTATACATATAGCTGATGCCAGTAATGATGGTGATGTCCCATTTATTATACTTACTTAATACACCATAGATTATAGTACCTATAATCTAAGGTACCTAGAACGAAGTTAAATTTGTCAATATATGTGGAAAGACTACTTAGTGCCTACAAATTCTTTTGTTATATTTAAAAAAAAGCAAATTCGTGAGCTTTATATTTATCATCATCACATCCAGCCTTATGACGCCCACTGCTGGACATAGTCCTCCGCCATAGGATCTCCACAACCATCGGTCTTGCGCTGCCCGCGTCCAGCATACATATTATATTAGTGAAAAATTATATCTTATTTTATTATTATTATTTATACATTGAATTCTTAATTTTTACTTTAAAAATATAATACGAAACGAAATAAAGGAAAGTAAAATTAACCACATGCTATATTAACATATTAAAATGTATAACAAGCTCATATATATATTTTACATGTGTAACTAGCTATAAATATAAGTTTTTATATAAACGCAATTAACATTTTAGCATTACTTAATTTCAAAATATAACCGTTAAGAACTCTACACTAGCGTAACCACACAAATTGTACAACCGACGCAACGGATACAAGACGAACAAAAAATCTACGCTCATTTGCATAACGCTGTAAATTTAAAGAGTATTGCGATAAAAGGTGGCATGAATAAAAAGTTGGTGATGTTCAAAGTGGTCGGTTGAAGTCGGTGACATCATCCGCATAAATACACCGGCGCGACCGGTCTGAGCCTGGTCCCGAAAGCTTTGCAATGCAATTAGCGCTTGAAATGTGTTGACTTTGGCAAAAGATCAGTTTGAAATTCAAAACAAACGTGACAATGAATTAAAATATTTTGCAAGATGTGCTGGATAACCTTAATAAGTTCGAATCTATTAAAGTTTTGTGATTTTTTTTGCTTCACACTTTATCCATATCGGGGTAGACAGAGAGGACCTGTAGAGCATCACATGCAACGGTCTGTGCAAAACTTTTTCCCTTGTCTTTTACCCGCACAAACACACACCGGGAGATCCATCTTTTCCTCCAGTAAAATCCCTACTTTGATCTCAAAGGTCGTCCAAGGTATTCCTTTTTTAGTGTACTGGTCTAAATCTATCCCTTTCTGCATTACATATATACAAATGTACATTTAAGACAAGAATCTATAATTAAGAGTCTATAAAGAAATCCCCATGCCCAATCGCATCGCCCATCTTCCACAGATCTTCTTTGCAAAACGATCAAATAGACAAACTTTTTGGGAAATTAATTAATCTTACGTATAAAATCACATCAGTTGAACGACCTGAACGATTAACGTCCGAGTATCAGAACCGGTGGCCCGCGTGACCTTAACCGCTACCATGTTCGATACGTAATGTTTGTGACTTTACTCTTATTGTATTAATATATAAAAGGATTGATTTTTCATCTGAATTATAATTGTAGACTTTTTTTTTAAAAATACTACTAGATATGGATGTTGGCTCAAGGTCTCAGTATTGGTTTGGCACCGTAAGTAAGAATACTTTTTTATTAGCTTCACGCTGTATAGAAACCTAGTGCTATGACACTCCGTCGCGTTTAGAATTAGAGTCCAAGTTCTCCACGATAGCCTCAGATATGTTTTATAATACGAGTACACAAACATTATAAGGCAAGATAAGTATAACACGAGATAAACAGTATCAACAAAAAAAATCTTAATAATGTTTATTTAAAAGTTAACTCAGAACTTTTACTATACGCTTTGGTTTGGTCAAGTTTAATTTATCGACAACCGATGTGGGCGTAGTTCTAAATGTCTTGCGTTATATATCCCTATAAATTTAAACTAAGTGCAAAATCTTGTAGGTACCATAAGTATACTTTAACCATTGAATTTATAATATACTAAAATACAACTTATTTCATTTACTTTTAAATATAGACACTGCGTTAAGTTCCGCTACTCAACACGCAATGTCTAGAAAATTGACCGGAAAATATTGAACAGTGTCTTAACACTGGACTCCTGCTTATGCTATATGTGAGAACAAGGTGAAGCTAAGAAAGAAGATATATAGTCCTGTTTAAACCATCTCCACGACAGTGTACACCTAATAAAGGTATATTAAGGCTTACAAAGCTCTACTATCCCCTATGTCCAATTCCCTTAGGATTGTTCACGCCTTATTGGTCAATGCGGTTTGTATCCAAGATATGTGAATGTTCTGTATTCTTTTGTATAAGACTGTAATGTCATTATATTCGCACTAAGCTTTAAGAATACATTATGATTAAATTTATCAGAAGCAAAGTTGTTTATTAATATTAAAAGATCATATAGAATAAACAAGTGAAAATTTTACAACGTTTTTTGTAAATTTCATTCATCTTTCACATTCTGCAGTTCACAAATGAAAGCTGATGCTTGCTGCTGGTCATAGAATCTGGCTTGGCTTATGAGTCAGTCATTAAAATTTCAAAATTTAAACCTATATATCACCAACGATGCAAACGGACATCTCCACTCACCATAGCATCTTAATTTGAGTAAAAGTGGAAAAGGGAGTGGTTTTTCACTTATTTTCCCTACCTACACCATCGAATGCAAATATACGTAAAGATAAGCTAATTATCTTATAATATATACCTATAATTTAATCAAACTATTATCACAGGCTCATCTAGATCATTCATAAAGTATCGTGTACCGTTATCATTCTAAATATAGATTGCTCTGAGCAAACTGGCTCTGGTCAATAAACAAATGTAAAACTAGTAAGTTACCTGGTGAGTACCCTACTTAATATAAGAGTCCTTTGGTTTTTATAGGAATGAAATTTGTAGAAGTGGAGAACGGAGTGTTTTAATAGAATAGGTTCTAATTGACGAACTGACAAAAAAATGTGATTGACTGCACATAAACTAAATACTCTTTTTTTACTTAACGCTGGATCCCGCACCTACCAAGATGTGCAGAGGCATGATATAGCCTAAACTCGAGTGGTTTAATAGTAACCTCTGAAGAGTTACACTAGGCAGTACTACTCACGTCCCGGCTCCGTCATCAGACCAGCTCGAAGATATCATATTGTTTTATTGTCGTCTTAATTACATATAACTGCCAGACTATGTTACAATTCGTCCTAATAAGCGTGATAAAAAAAGGATATTTCGCGTATTAACCTTTAAATTATTTTAACCTTTTACAGTAGACTGTGGTCATACACTTTTTACTGATTCTTTAACGGCATAACGAATATAACTATAAATAGAAAAATACAAAAAATTACAATTTTTTACTTTTTATATTAAATATTGAACAAGACGATGATTGAAAAATAAACCTCTTTAGAATGACAAAGAGTTATAGTCATAGAAGTTTTTTGTTAAGTTTTAAAGAATTTTTCTTTAAAACAAATCTTCCTTTAATATAAAAACACACAAATAGCTGAGGGTATATTCAAATTCAAGTCGAAAAATGTTTATACGACGAAGTGTCTGCTCTCTAATTAAAAGGCATCCTACGTTGACTTAAGTTTATACCTTACAGATAAACAAGAAAGAGTCGTATCACTAAATATTTTTTTCGTCACCAAGGAGGTAATAATCCAATATAATAAAAAACTAGCACCGCATGATAGACAATTTTCTTGACACCACGATTAGGGCCCCGAGCCTATTGTATCACGAGTTATTTTTACACGGTGACTCGAACACGTTGAGCAATCTGCCCGCGAATTGTACCAATAATGTGGGCTGTACCTGCGCTGAAAGAGAGAATGAAGGGCAACAGATATTGTTTAATATGAACTAGATTCAGGTACGCCTCTGTACCAATATACCTGTGATACCACATATATACAACATTTACAAGGGTTCTTTACGGGCCCATTTTAATATCATAATATCGAATATCATACGTTCTATTGTATATAATTGATAGAAAAAGCAAAGACGGAATTACACGACTTGGAAAAGTCGAAAATTGGCATATAAGTAGGTAACGGGTTGAAAACACTACAAAAGGAAATTAAGAAATTCTTAGAGGAACTCGAATATAAACACGTAACAAAGCGGCGGACGACTACAAAAGTAACACAAGGTTTCAGAATAATTACTACTAAATACGTTTTTGACATACATAGGTACAAATCAGTACCATAACAAATTACAATTTTAAACATAACGATAAAAGCTAATTAGCTAACTGTGGAGGAAAACATCGCTTATTTTTAGCATTGCAAAATATAACAATTATTATTGCACCGTTTCCTGTAATCTACACTACTATAATATAGGTACATAACATATGCACTGAAGTAAGTAGTTCTTAGATTATTTATTATATTTGCATAAACTAATAAGAAAAGATTAGTAAAGGACAAACGGAAACTATAACTTATGATACTAGCTCTAAACTGTGGCTTCGTCCGCATTGTCAAATTAAAATAACTAAGAGTTGTATAGGATAAGTACCTAATGCATTCTAAGTTCCCGAGGTAACTCTGACCGCAGGAACAATGGATTACAACGAAATAATTAAATAATATATTAATGTAATATAGCCTATATAAAGCTTGCCTAAAGTAAAAAATAAAGGCACTAACCAACTCTCTCACAACTACCAACTCCGCAAGGAACCTTTTCGAATTTTTCAAATAGACTAACAATTTAATTTAAAAAAAAATACTGCAACTTTAAATACAAATAAGCGGAAACAAATAAAAGATTTATTATATAGCATAAATGCAATTGTTATCGGTGTTAATGAACGCAACTAGCGTTCGCGCCCACGCGTCTCTACTTCTCTAGCCAAACGACGACGGCGTGGGCTAACTAAATTATTCTATTTGCTTGTTTGTCGTATATTATTGGTCTTAGCCTGTAAAGCACGTATACAAGCAGAATACTATAACAGCTTTGTTTCGACCAGTAGTTGTTATAATCAAACCTTACTACGATCTATGGTAAATACACCTCCAAAGGCCTAGAAGATTTCATGTAACTGCAAAATTTCATCGATAAATAATCAAAGATAATAAAATCTTGCGAAACTCCCAGCATCAAGTAAACCAGCAACCAATAACAGTATGAAGTAACTGTATCGGGACCCCCATGAAGAAGTTCCTGCTGGTAATTGATTAGATCAATTATACACTGACGACGGCATGAGAGACGTTTCCTACTCGATATGGTCATACGAGTACCCACAGTTGATTGAATGGGTACTGAGAAAGTCGACTAGCGGTGACTTGGACATGGTATGTCTAGACACTATGTGACTTGATGGCTTCGGTAGATTTTATGTTTTCCTTTACTTTTTTTTGTTTCGAAAAAGTTGTTGTTTTTTTTCTATATAAGAGTTCCAATTAATATGATAACTTTTTTATTTAAAACTAATATAAATAATATTTGTTATACCAGATTAAGATTAAGAGAATTTAGTATGAGAATTTATAAACTTCTTAAAAATAACGCGAAAT
The DNA here is from genome assembly GCF_056956725.1 of Heliconius melpomene rosina. Taxonomy (NCBI): domain Eukaryota; kingdom Metazoa; phylum Arthropoda; class Insecta; order Lepidoptera; family Nymphalidae; genus Heliconius; species Heliconius melpomene. The sequence goes on from NC_140400.1 coordinate 6,642,781, forward strand.
TAACAAAATATCTTTAAATTTGATTAAGTAAATCAAATATTGCATAAAAAACCTGATATAGGTAAATATTAAAATTATCAAAAATTGCTAATGCTTAATGAGATACGATCGTAAATTACACAATTATGGTCGTTTGCCTTCTACGAACTAAAATAATTACAGCACTAATTTCTACCACACACACTTAAACACTTTTAAAAATAACTAAAATATTTACAGCGCTAGCTTTTGCCAATACACTTTTGTATATTGTGTATAATTAATACTTTATTATAAAAGATTTTCAAACTTTTTACACGTTTTTCAATGTTTAACAGAAATTATTCGATTTTAGCCAAATTGGATCGATTAGTGGCACATTCGGAACACCATAATTAAAGACTAGAACAGAACATTGGTAGCGTCTTAATTGGCTTAACAAAATATCTTATTTTGCATATTTTATTAATAAATTTTCTATATATAAACAACATTCTAGATAGGATTTGTATCAACCGTTATTTCAAATTAAAAATAATCTCAGAAAGCATACTTAATTACTCTACAAATTACAGTAATAGAAATAAATACTCAATGCAATAAAATCGCTATTGGAAGATGGCTCTTTCACTTCCAATAAGGAAAGATATAAAAACTTTTATAAAACTGAATGGGTATTAAAAGGCGGTCAGAGCGTTTAAATCGATGCAAGATTGCTTTCGGTGAAAGACAAAGGTTCATAAACTATTAAAAGTATTTTTTGGAGTAATTGTTATTTGACTTGATTTGGATTTTCACGAGCGTTAATCCATATATTAACATGCAATAGGGGCAAAATACCTAGTGCCTCAATTGGGATTGTATGTAGGGTTGCGTATGTGGCAGAAGTTGTAAATTCAAATACGGAACTGGAATATAGGTAATCGAGCGGGCGAAGACGCGAGCGGCTCGCTAGTATAAAATATAAAATAAAAGCATCCATTGTATATATACAATGGATGCTTTTATTTTGTAATATAAATATATATAACTAAATACGACGCCTCGACATTAACGAGGGCACAGATACTTGCAGTTTATGTAAATCTTTATCAGATGAGGTCACGGTGTTATGTTTCGTGGGATTCGTCCAGCTTCTACATCATTATTTAAAATATAATTTGAATAAATAAATGCAATTACAATTATAATTTTATGCAACGACCGTAGGACAGTTTTTTATAAAATGAAGCAAGAGTTTAAAAATATTAAGAAAATATTGTAAAGTCGTCGTGGCAGAGTGGGACAGTCGGGGAAATTAATTATTTTCATACTCCGCTCTGGTAACTAGGGCGGCGTTGAGTTTCGACACTTAAAAGGGAAAAAGAGTGTCTACACTAGGTTCCTCTGCCTACCCCACTATACGGGAAAAAGTGAGAAGCTGCTTTTTTTATTAATCAAAATCAGTTCAAGCTCCAACGTATGTTGAACGTCCTTAAGGCGTCTATCTAATGAGATGACATCAGCTGAATGCAAAATGTCACGTTCTAATATTTAAAGTAGAGACTAGAGACCTTTAAATGGAGACGACACTATAAAAAATTATAGGCTTAAAATAAAACTTTTATAACTTTATATTAAATTGTAATGCCAGGTCAAAGGTAAACGCGATGGCCGTGGGTTCGATTCTCACTCGGGGAACGATGTGGCAGACTAAGCACGGCATTGACTTGCGTATCTCAACTTACATTATCCAGAAAATATAGAGGAAAGTTAAGTGCAGTGTCTTAACAATAGGTTTACTCTCCCTACTTTTTCGAATAAAATTTATTTTACAGTCTTTAACGCGCCCTTGACATTATACACATATTAAAAATTCTTATCACAGTTCTTTCGTAGCGACATGCGAATCATTTTTAATGATTGATTAGTAGATTTTGCGAGTTTAGCATTAGCGGGATAGTAGCAGATGTCGATTTAAATTCTGTTACATTCAAAAGTTATACGATATTTCATAATTTTCATTTATTATATGTAAAAAATATATATTTATTGTGAAACCAAGAAGAGGAAAAACATTGATAAATTAAAAAATATCTTAAAAACATATAACAATATTAATAACTTACATCATACTGAAACACGAGTACCATTTACAATTAAGTTAATTAAAAAACAACGTTAAATATGAAAAGGAAGTAGAAATCCATTTAATTAGGCATTTCCTCTTAGTATCATATTTTAACACTGCCATATGTATATCATACTGCATCAAATAATTAACAATTATTATATGCAAGTATAATTTGTTTTGTTTTGATTGAAAAAAATTTTTTTTCCAGCGTCACGCCGTACCCTGAATGCAGCGGGATAGGCAGAGGGAAGGGTCTAGTGTTAAGACATTTCGCCTTTTCTGGTTTCTGAGATTAGCGTGTTCAAGCAAACAAACTCTTGAGCTTTATAAATCTCACTATAGAAATATAGAGTTTTGCCGATGAAACTTATTCATATAATTTTCATTGAAAGTTCGAGCTCGAGGTCTATGCTCAAGTGACGCTCGAAAACCATAACAGGTTAAACAGTTTATAGTGTGTCTATAGTGTTAGTATGTGTTGGCCCCACTTTGTATTTTGTACGTTGTCTTAAACATCGCGGTAAATCAGGAACATCCTTATTAAACGATACTATATTAGATAATTAATAAGTAGTAAATAAATAGATATATGACAAAAGGCGGCGTTGAACTCCGTCACTGATCATACAATGTCTTGAGCAAAAACTATAAAACTGAGTATCTTAACACTAGTTTCCAACTGCCATATTCGGAAATAAGCGTGAAGCTTTACAGAAACCTCACATAAGTATCATGTGGATGATTCATAATTTCGTTAATTTTTCATCACAAAAAGCTTTAAAAGTATACGGAGCTTTCAAAATTACTCCTAAGAAGTGTTGGCACAGCACCAAATGCATTCTGAACACTCCTGAATTATCCAGTTATGACCCACTTGAAGAAAAGCTAATTCATTATAAATAAAAATGTTCAAATGTTATTTATTACAATACTTATATATTACTGTACTACAGTATTAGTAATACATATTGAAATATATTGTATGAATCATTTTATTAAGAACAGGCTTTTACCTGCGGTTTCCATTTATCAAAATGGAAAAACTAAGAGTTGTGTATGACATAATATGAGAAATTGTAACTAAGTTAACTTTGACCGCAGGTACAGTGGGTCACATTAAAATGACTAACGTGATGTAATACCACTTTCCTCGATTAATTTTTCAATTAGTACCAGTAGTTCCTGAGATTAGCGCGTTCAAACAAACAAACAAACAAACTCTACAACTTTTTTCATTAGTAGATAACAATAATCTAGAAGATTTTTGTAAGTAAGCGTAAGACTAGTTAATTGTCGTATACTGAGAGAAAAAATTGTGACCAAATGCTCTCGAAATTCCATTGGTTTTTTACATTTGTCTATATTAAATTTAAATATATAGTCCAATTTTTTACACTTTGTCTAGAACTCTAGACCATCTCACCAGATTGAGGAAATAAAAATGACTCATTTCCGCGAGTGAGAATCGAACCCATAGCTGTCGGGTTACAATTAAACCAGCTGCGCCACAATAGTCTCTGTTTGACATCGATAGTTGTTCATTTTGTTATCACCTACCAGTTCACAAACATAATGTATGAAACATCTTTTATGTTAATGTTTACTCACATACTTCATGCTAAACAGAGAGAACCAACCAACTCAATTACTGAGAGACAAACAATGGAGTGACTGTCCTATAAATCAAATTATATTTCGTGTTGAAGCACTCTAACTAAGTAACTCATTTCCTTTTATCTATTTCCACTTCTATATTTTCTATTATAAAGGTGAACATTCAGTGATTGGACGCTATAATCTCAGGAACTACTGGTTCGAATTGAAAAAAATATCTTTGTGTTGATTTGTCCATTTATCGAGGAAGACTATAGGCTATATTGTTTTTTTATTATTTATACACGCGAGCGAAGCCGCAGGCAGAAGTTAGTGACTAATATTTATGTCATATAGCAAAATGATTTCATCGTTTTATGGATCAAGTTAAAGTTAAGTTCGTCGGATGACCAAGATCATAATAAAATAAATAACTATTCAGTCATCATGACGCAACTAATGTGAGTTTGACCAAATGACGTGAAAAAAAAACTTAATTCTATTATAAATAGGAAATCTTTTTCCCTCTAAATCCACCCTAGGAGGACTATAGAGTTAGATTTACGAATGTGTGTGTGTCTTTAAAGCAAAATCACGTTTTTCTCCGGCATAGCAGAGTAGGCAGAGGGAACCTAGTAGTCAAGGCACACTGTTCCCCACTTTCCGTTTCCGTCAACTTTTCGAGACATTTCGTGTTGAATGACGGAACTCAAGACCGCGCTTTGTCAACCTGAGGTAAAATGAAAATATAACTATGCCACTGAATGACACACGACGACCTCAATATCTTTAAATAGGATTAAGCCTCCTTTCTCCCATCTATATTATCTCTAAAAGCATACATTAGATATATGATAAAAAAAAAATACTAATAACAACAACCTATGTTATTTTCACCTTGAACTTAATTGCATCTTTAAATAATGTTTCTTGTTCGACTTTCCTGTCCAAGTATTACACAAATAGCTGTGGCTCGTTTTGCAGACCAAATAAATTATTTATAATATATAAAATTTGTTCAGTATTTTCTTTTTGCAAATTCCATTTTGCATTTTTTATGCTATTTTATTTATTTTTGTATTTTTTAAGTTGTATATTTCACATCTGTGAAAGTGAAACAGAAAAGAATAATATGAATTAATTTTTACCGTTTAATAATTGTAAATCTAAATAAATAATAATATAACGCCAACAATGCATGTCAAGACAGTCAAAATAGGGGAGCATTTACCTATTACTTACGGTGCGTGAACTTTGTGTTTCGTGTGGGAAAAAATGAAAGCTACAAAAAGCCTAAGTTTAAACAACCGTGCAGCCGTCCTGGCACAGCGGCACGGAGCGTCTGATTGTAAACGCGACGTTCGTAGGTTCGATTCCCACTCGGGGCACACTGGGCAACGGAGTGTGTTAACACTAGGTTCCTTCCGCTTACTCTATTATGCAGATGCAGAATACAACAGGAACCATAAATAAAGAAAAGAAAGTAAGTATAAAATATGCTTAGAAATTGTGAAATTGGTATGAAAATTAAAATTAAATATGATTTTCTTATTACTTAACTACAAATCAACTAGTAATCTTCATTTTTTTCATTTATAGGTACATTATGTACATAACACCCCTATTTCTGCGTACCCCGACGCAGAAATAGGGGTCTTATAAGTTGAATGTGTCTGTCTGTGTCTATCTGTGGCACCGTAGCTCCTGAATTAATGAACCGATTTGCGTACGCTCTTTTTAATCGGAAGTCTTGTTCATCGCTGTGGTTCTTGTGCTATGCTATAAGCTATATTTTAATGAAAATCAGATTAGTAGTTTAAAAATTTGTCAAGACAAAGTAATAATATTTTTGGTCGTCGTCGTCCTTTATGTCGTCTTTTAAAGCAAAACAATGAAACTTGATTAAAATCGGTCTATCGATTTATCACCTATAATAACAACAAATACGCCATAAGAATCTATAAATCACATTACATATATAAGATTTTCTCGTCAATTATGTTTTAGTGACAATGAACGCGAAAATGTGAGTAAAAGATAAGGCGAAAGATAAAGATAAGCGTTATAAAATCACTTATATATCTACACAAATATGCATTTAAGGTGTGTTGGGATTATAAACAAACATATCGTTTTACTTTATGGTGTATCCCACAAATAGCAGGATAGTCAGGGAAACTTGGGAACATAGTGTTAAGACACTCTGTTAACAAGATACTTCCGGTATCCAAATTCGAAGGCATTGTATGTTGAATGGCGGAAGTCAACGCCGCGCTAAGTCTACTGATTGATAATATGTTCGGATAGATATACATACACCTCACATATTGCCAGAGCGATGAGACAATTGATTAACATGCATTAAATATGTTTAGATTCACACTTAATATGTAGAACTAAACATTCAGATGCAGAATAAGTTGTGCCCGTGAATTGAGTTTCTTTATTTTTAATGCACCCAACTGTATATGCGACAGTTTTAGATATAATAGTTGAGCGGCAGAATTGAATGCTGCTCTTATTCGTATCAGAAATCAAAATAATTCATTCCTCCAGAAACAAATTTACAAGTTATACATATAAAAAAATTATAATTTTTACATATGACAACTACCATTAAGCAAATGATGTCATTAACACTATATGCTTCCATCATTGACTTCCTGATGATGTCACTTTAGATCATCAAATTGATTGTGTTAGGGTCATTGGTTTTAATAAATTCACTTGCCGTGAGTTACTATGATAAATAGTTTCTTAAAATGTAGCTCCATACTTGACTTAAACTATATGATTAATATAATAGAGTTTGTTTTCTGGCGAAGTGATTTTGTGCTCAACTGGCACGTTCGGAACGCCATTATAGAAAGAACAGAACAAAACAGAGTTTGTTTGGTTGAAGACACTCATCTCAGGAACTATTGGGTTGGAGAATTCTTTCTTTTTCTTCTTTAGTTTTGATAGAACTTTTTAATTTGAATTAGTACATCACGATATAAGTGCATTCAACAAAACATAAACCAACTTTACAATATTCTTTAATTACTTATAAACATGTATTTATGAAGATTTTTACTTATAAAGATGTCTAAACACACATATTTTAAGAAAAATAATATTAAACAATAAGAAACTTCGCAATAACCATTTTTGATTTTGTTTAGAATCAAATGTAGGCAGAAAGAATCTATAATTAATGCACTTCATTCTTCCCTCTTAATTTAAAAAAAATTAAAAAACTAAGTATTGAAAACAGTTAAGCATTCCCCAAGTGGGAATAAAATCCACAAACAATGGGTATACTCAGATGCTGCACCACTGTTCCAACATGCTACACAACAGCATGATATTTATGTTATTCAGTTTCTATATATAATTCAGTTCAGTTACTTTTTGGGCTTTGAATCAATTTGTTTTAATTGTTCATTTTCTTTTTTTTTTCTATACAATATAAGCTATAAATATATTTGAAATAGGCATTTATACATTATCACTTCTAAAAATAAAATAAAAATATCAATTTCAATTATTTTTAAATTTCAACCAGTAAATTTTAGTAAAGTTTAAACAAAAACATGCAAACGATTTCCTTAATTACCATTATAAAATACAAAGTTTATCGTTATCACGGGCCGCATTCCTTCAAGTTAGGGCTATTAGATTGTAAGTGCGACGAATTTATGAAAGCACTGTATTATATACGACTAAGCTTAGTTGTACTACGTCTTGTGAAAAGTGGGACATCGCCGCGCCCTCAACAAGAATTATAACATTCCTATTGGAATATAAACAACTTGGTAAAAACGGTTCAATTTATGAACATTTATTTCAATTACAATTTTTGTACTTAAGTTTAGTAGTTGTATTTTAGATACAAATGGTGTAGGTAATATTATTACTTACCTGTATATCAACAAGATCCCATTAAACGGCAATTTGTTAAGAAAAACTCGCAACTGTGTCGTGTTTTCACGTAAACATGAGTCCACTGGTTGTAAAGGAGGAACTGGTTATCACATTCACCACGAATCCACCTTTATAGAATAAAATCACAACACAAACACTTTAAAGCGAAGTTTATAGAAGTTTTAAGAGATATTAGATTTATTTTTCATTCATAAATCATTTGAGACGAGCTGTAACGCTGCTTAACGGATGAAACTACTATTACTGAGTTTATAGGCGGGGTAGGGGGCAAATGTGCGGGGGCAGGGGCCGCGTCATCCGCCATATTGGTGGGTTACGTCATCGCGCAAACACGCTTAAGAACGAAACTTGAATGCCTTAAAATTATTATTATTGTTATTGAATAAATTGTTTTTTTCGAATTGAAGACCGTTATGTCTGTTGTGGAAAAACAATTTGTTTTAGTAGTAAAATTTTTAAACTTTATTTTCGTTTTGTTTTGTTATTATTTAATATAAATTTTTATTGGGTCCTGAATTATTGGTTGTATTTAGTGACAATCGTGTAATATCTGAAATTCTATCTTGCAAATTGTTTTATGTATAATACTAATTAGATGCATTTAAATAAATTTTATACATAATAGAATTTCTAGATATTCTATATAAGTCGTAAAGTGAATGGCGTCTTTATATATTTAAAATTACAATTTATATATGGGAGCTAGGAATCTGAGGCAAGTAAAACAATACGATACAAGAGGACACTGACATCATATGTCAAAAAATAATTATTATTGTCAAATGTCAAAAAGGCTGCTTAAGGAGTAATTTTAGTTTTGCACATTTTATATTGCATAAAATTTAAAAATAATTGTTTTCAATCACATTAGAGCGACGCCTAATCTAATACGATCTACTTCATCTTCATATTTCATCATTTAAGAGTAAAGAAAAGTCAAAAATGCAAGGTAATGACTCACTATGTTATTGATTAATATCCTTGTTGTGAATTCTTTGTTTTAATTATTAATTTATTTCTTCAGACACAAGACCAGAACTGTATGAAGAAGTCAAGCTATACAGGAACACAAGGGAACGAGAAAAGTAAGTATATTAATGTATATAACAATAATTTTAAATGCCTGCATCAGAACTAGATATCTAAAATTTATTTTTGTCCTACTCGATCCTAAATGCTGATGTTCCGCTATTTTTGACGCCAAATTGTGAGTTCGATTCCCACAATTACTTAACATTAAATAAATTTAATGTTCTTATTAATTTAATATTCTCACTAATTTCCTCAAACATTCAGTGCAATGTCTTGAAAATGTCAGTTTGTTGTGAACAAAATATTTTAACACTATGTTCCTACATGAAGATAAAAAACTTTTAAATTTGTTCCTGCATAAAGATAAAAAGCTTTTAAATTTGTATATATATATTTTATATATTATATCTTCAGGCATGACAATATGGCTGAACTCTATGCTGTAATCAGCACACTTCAGCATCTGGAGAAAGCTTATATGAGAGATTGTGTCCGCGCCCAGGAGTACACTGCTGCATGCAGTAGACTATTGGTTCAATATAAAGTAGCTTTTAAACAAGTTCAGGGTGATGAGTTTCCAAATATTGAAAGTTTTGTTACAAAATTTCGGGTGAGTTAGTATGATATTTACTGTTGTGGAAGTAAAATAGACTCTAAATATAAAAAAAGAATATAGGAATATACCAGGTAGTATGACTTAGACGAATCATAGTATTCAAGAATTCAGGTAAAACTATATTAATATGGGAAATATATGCTATAAATTTCGTGGGATAAGTTTGCCTTTCAATGGAAGAATTAGATGCAATATGTAATTCAAATTTAATATGAATTTTTAGCAAGTAATCAGTTCAATAATGTTAATTGAAATTGTAAATACTGTTTTTAAGCCATATGAGGAACTAAAGGTTTTATAATTTACATTCATAATAAAAATAACATTGTTAATTGCAGTTAGATTGTCCTGCAGCACTGGAAAGGATAAGAGAAAATAAACCAAACCTCATCAAAGATGACAAAGGAAATACCAATAAATATATCGCTGAGATTGTTTCAGTAAGTACATAATTATAAAATAAAAGTATATAAATAAATATACTTATACTTAGTTTTATTACAATTTTATTTATGGCACAATGGAGCAGTGTCTGACTGTAAATGCAACGGTTGTGAATTGGATTCTCATTTGGGGATGAAATATTTTAATATCTTTGCTCTGGTAAAGAGACAAGAATGTATCTAAAAAAATATAAAAAAATTAAGAGTGGGATGAATACTAAAGCATAAGCTGTTGCATATCAGTTGAACTGGAGTGTTCTCTAACAGTAGACAGTAGACATAATGGTTGTTGGTTCAAAGGCAAATTAATAATTAGTGCTTAAATAGTATGCTTGGAACCATTGCCATAGTTTATAAAATGACTTTAAAGTCTTGTTTTAAAGAGTATTTTTTAAATTAAGTTAGTTAATTTTTTAAAATTTCAATGACAGTAGAAATTTTCTAGAAGATAAAATTCTATTTAAGTAGCTTCACCCTTTTTTCTGCATAGTAGGAAAAGTAGAAGCAATCTAGGCTTAAGACAATATTCCATACGCACTGCCCATTTGAATTGAATGGCAGAACACACCAACACCTTGTTTCATAATACTTTTCTAACAATAGTAATTAATTTCCCTTGCAGTTATTCAGTCGCAACCTAAAAATAATTTTTTTTTACAGTTATTCATAACCTTAATGGACAAGCTTCGACTTGACCTCCGTGCGATGGACATGATACAGCCGGAGCTCAGAGACCTGAAGGACACAATGGACCGCCTTGAAATGCTGCCTGAGGACTTTGAGGGGAAAGTAAAGGTTTTAACTAGTTATTTTATTTTTTTTATTTCTTCTATACCTATAATAAAGTCTTAACTGATCAGTGGTCTGTACATGGGAGGTATATCAAAAGAACAAAGGTGGGGAATTTATCAATGTAATAGAGTTTGTTCTTGCTAATCTTAGAAACAGCTTAGCCAATTTAAGTGCAATTTTCACTGTTGTATTGTGGTAAACATCCCTTAACATTCAATGTCTGTGCTATTTCAATTGGATTCATAAATAAAAAACTTACATCAATATAAAGAATTGTATGGTTTTAAAATAAATATTTTATTGAATTAGCAGAAAATTTTGCTATCAATGTATAGATATTGTCTTTAAAATGATAATGTTATTAGAACACGAAAATAATTCAGATGAGAAAATCAATATTTATGAAGTACAAGCTAGCAAAGCTTTAAGCGGGTCTCCGGTATATTAAGAAACCAGTATATATCCTTATTAAATGGTGAATGAAAGGGAGTGTGAAAAAGGTGTCAAAGTGTCCTAGTTTGTGGTTGTCAGGTTATGTTAGGTTCTAGTATGTGCAGAAAATAGCATAATGCTACAACACATCTACTTTAACATCTTTTATCTCCATCAGGTACAAGAGTGGTTAGACAAGTTATCAGAGATGTCAGCATCAGATGAGCTATCAGAGAGCCAAGTGAGACAACTGGTCTTTGACTTGGAGACTTCATATGGAGCATTCAATAAATTCTTACATAAGGACTGAGGTAAGGTTAAATAGAAGGTAGCATATGAGTTCATATGTGGGTTTTTAAATTTTTTGAATGCAATACTGCTTTGGGACACAGTAAAAATTTTGATGTCCTACTTTTTCTATTTAATTTTCCTTACTTATTTACATAGTAAAAACAGGAACACCCTATTTTCTTTTAGTTATTTTCTTGTGTTTTAAAGCAACTCAAACCTTTTTGTATATTTTTTTTCTGAATAAGAAGTGAAGTGTATTTTCCTTATCTTCTTATATAAATATTTTATTTTTAACTACTACTAACATTTTTGTAACAAAAAATAATTTTCTATCATTTGAATAAATATTTTTTTAATTTATACTAATAATAATAATATTTTTTTTATATAAAAAAATTCTAGAATTTAAAGGTTTGTTATATTTTTTGTTTCAGATATTGTAACTTTAAAATATTAATCATTTATATTTCTATATCTAATCTATCTAAGTGTAGTTTTGTCATCGCATGTAATATGGACTGTTTGTTGGAAGTTATGCGTTTTGTATGTAATGTAATTATTATTATATGTTATAATAAATATTTTACTATTTGATTGTTGTGGTTTTATTTGAACTCCAGAGTATTGTCTTTATTTATTCCTTTCACCTTTTTCTAATTTTCAAAGGATTGTGGATTCGATTCCGACTCGAGAGAATGAAATATTTAACATTATAATTTCTACGCTCTGGTAACGAGGTAAAGCGCGGCGGAGAGATCCGCCACTCCACACTCAATGCCTGCAGATTTCGGCGGAAAGTGCGTAAGGGAAATGTATATATAATTATTTCCCGGGTGGAAATCGAACCCACAAGGGTTGCGTTTACAGTCTGGCGTCGTGCCGTTGGGCAACGACGGCTTTAACTCTATTTTGTCTGTAATATTTTGCAAATTAAAGGCTAAAAAAGGGGGAGATTTGGAGTTTTTTTATTATGATGTAAATGTATAATGTATGTGTGTCTTTTTAATTTATATAAAGTGAATTCTATTAAAAAGCTAAAATGAAATGTGAATGATAATTTTAATAGTTATTTTGTATATAATTTATTTTTATACCTCTTAGATTGTACAAAATATTTTAAGACATAATTATTAATGTTTTAGTAAGGTAAAAAAGCACGTGCGCTGAAAATATTTGTACTTATATACGTCATAGTTCCACGCAAATGAATTAAAGTCAACAATAAAAAAGCAGTTAAGTTGCACATTCATCAAAAATTTTGGGGTGACCATTATTTTAGACACAGTATAATTTTTTAATGTTTTTTAAATAATAATCGAAACGTCATTAATTAAGAACTGAACTGAACTTAAATAATGATTCTATATGATCCTTTATCGATTCAAATAATATAGAAAGGAATTGTATATGAAGGTGATATTAAATTCATGAAAATGTAAATATAATTGTTTCCTCGAAATGATATTAAATTTACCACTGTCGATTATTATAATACTCGCTGCTATAGGTAATAGCGACAACACCAAGGTCAAGATCAAGTTTGATTACCATTATTTATTGAAATATTTAAAATATATTAATTTTTTCATATGTACGATCCGACGGACGGATACGACGTAAGATTTCATTATGACTGTTTTAATTTTTTTGTGTTAAATTTCTACACATTATATTTTTACCACGAAAAGTATGGTTTTATAAACTCATAAAATACTCACGTTGTAATATTTTAAAAACGTTACATCATATTATATGTTACTACTTACTACAAAATAACTGTAATGAGACAGGGCAGCATTAGTAAAAAAAACTTTTTTTTCGTAAAAATATAATCCTTTGTGTTTTGTGATGTTTTTGCCAGTAACACCCAGATATATGGTGATAATTGTAGTATTCTTATTACATTTACAAGAGGTAAGACTTATTTTTATTATTTAGCCTCAAGACTTTTCAGCCGGAAATTGATTAATAAACTAACTGATTTGTGGTGGTTCTGGAATGTTTATTGCAAAAAAGCTCCGTTCTCCGCTTTCCACGTTGAGAGGAGGAAATGAAAAACATTAAATATTTTATCGCCTCGAGTGGGAATCGAACCTACAACGTTACGACTGCCGTCAATGAAATTTAAATATTTCCATAAAATTAATATTTCCTTTCAGTCCATTAACACACCAAACATAGATACAAAGTATCATTTAGTTACCGAAGCATACAACGAAGCCCGAGCTTTCTTCAATAAAAGTCGTTCGAACTACGACAGTCTCAAGAACATCTCTCTACACGTGATGGACACTTTTCTAGATCTTGCTCACATCATGAATAATCAAATGGCCAGGGAGTTAAGAAGTGCGGTCATAAAGTTCTATAAAATCAAATATTTTCATGATTTCACCAACTACATTATTAGTTTGGATGAGGTTCGTCAATTGTTATTTATTTTAATAAAATAATGTTTCGCGATGATGAAATGTGGCTTATTTGGTTTATTATGGTGATTGGGTTTGCCATCCGAAGTTGCTCATCTTTAATCTGATTTCTTTCTCATAATTATCTTAAATAAATAATTTCAGATAACAGAAATAATTGAGCACTGTCTCCTTGACCCTGTAGAAAAAATAGCTGATATACGTCAACAGTTCCATGGAGTTATAAAGAACTTTCAAGACTTAAGATACTTTGATACAGTCAATAAATGTATTAATGAGCTTCCCGACGAAGTTGCGGTTGCGCATTGCATTTTACATCAAGCTGTTCTGTTAGTATATAATTTTATTTTTAATATTATTTATACATATTTCCTGTAATTTGTAAAGGAAGATATTATATAGCAAGTTTTATATGTTAAGGATGAGGTTGAATTTTAAAAATATCAATAAAAAAATCCTGAAATCCTTTCAGTTTTAACGAAACAATGCAAGATAGTCTAGTGTCAGTGGTTGAGATAAAGACGAGGCAGCACGCGTACGCGATGAATACATCGCTGTACGACGTACAAGCGTGCTTAAACGACTTCGTACCACATTTCTACGAGCAGCTGTTAGTAGATCCTTATACGGGTAAATGAAGCATTATATACAGCTTTTGATTTTATATATTAAAAGGGAATTAGAAATAGCTTGAAATATTTCGCCAGTGGGTAGCTATAACCATTGCGTTTCCAGTCAAACATTCAGTGCACCACGATCTTTATTTTTATATAATTTTTCGTGTACTTTTATTATTCTTTCAGAGAAATGTGGATATTTAAAAGTAGTAAATGCATCTATACACGATCTAATAACTGATGAGTGGCAGAGCAGCAGAGAATTATTGTTTCCCAAAAAATGGAGTTTACTGGTCGAGTTTCTAAAGGATAAATATCGTTGATTTTTATGCATTATTATTTCTATTAAATAACATTAAGCTTTTCTTACCAACTGTTGTTTTAATAACCTTACTACTATACATTGTTAATATTAACAATCGGTATAAAAAATCGAAAAATGCATATTTGTATGTTTTATTGATCTTTGAAAATATATTTAAAGTCGAGCAAGATCAGTCTTCTGTTAAATAAACATTTAATTAAATATGTTTTACAAATAGATAAGTATAGACACATAATGTACATACATACATAATTAATAGATTAAAAGCCTATCTGTTCATTACAATACATTTTAATACTGTCAAGTGCAAAACAGTTTACATCTAAAGCAACTATTTCTGATTGTCAAATATTTTGGACGTTTGTCATTTCTCCAGCAGCATCAACAAAAACGCGCGACCGCGACCGCGAATCGAAATGTTGTGTATATTGTGACGACAAGTTTTGTTATTTAAATCAAAAAAATGCCGAAATCTGTAAGAAACATGCTTCACAGTGGATATTCCTACGACGAAACGGATCGAATGCCAGACAATATAAAAATTAAAAACTTAGATTTAATAATGTATGTTGTTGCTATTGTTGGTCACTTTGTTGATTTAGGATTGGATATAAATATAGCTGTTAGATACTTTCTATCAAAGAATATGATGGAGTTTGGATGGACTTTGGTCTTCATCTTGTTACCAGCCTTCATAAATACAGCAGTTTCAATACGAATGTAAGTATTTTTAGTTGTTTGAGCAATGACATCAGTTTTTATAACATGTGAATCGAAAAACTCTATTTTTAACTGATCACTGAGTCACAATCACCTTTAAATATACACAGAGGCCAAGTCTAAGTGCCAAATATATAAGCTATATCTTTAAATTATATTTCATTTAGTTCACAAGTAGTTTTCATATAGCTCATAAATATTAAGTTATTTAAAACTAGGTCAAGTTAAAGTTGTGACATAAACACGGTCTTGAATTGTGGGATAATTATTATGACATTATCGTGGCTCATCAGTGCACAATGTAAAACTTCATAAAATGGTTTTACATTTTTATGTGATTTTTTAAAAATATTTTATATGGATAAAGGATGAAACTATTTTTTTTCTCAAGCTCACACTATTCTACAAATAACTAGGAAGGTAGAAGAAACCTAATATTAAGATTAATTTATTATTAACATACATTTTCTTCTTTATGCTAAAATTTATATGTTTTATGAGTGGCAAAATTAAATGCTGCACTTTGTCTTGTTACCAGAATTAGGAAATAAAAATATTAAATATTTCACAGAACTGAAACTACAACTTTTATTTGTAGTTGCACACTTGCCCCCTTCCAGTGCTACTAGTTTTAAGGTTTCTGCTAATAATATTTTACTCTAATTATAACCATTAGTACTTATAATTAAAAAATAAATTAATAATGCAATTCTGTTTAGTACTTTAATTATGGCACAAATAATTTAAAACATTTAAAACACTTAAAAACACAATTTAAAACACTTTGTTCTTATTTTTTTATGTTTTCTTGTCAGGTACTCTCAAGACAAGGAGCAAGATTCAATATCAAATGAATTCACAAAACGAAAGTGGTTAAGAATATTTATATTGGTTCTACAAATGGCACCTATTTTACGTTTTACAGATGCTCTAATGTAAGTGTTGTTATGTTTATTCTTAAAAGCATAAATGTTATTATAAGTTTTTTTAGTTGTATCTCGAATTCAATCCCTTCAAGTTGAATTTCTACTCGAGAGAATGAAATAATATACATATATTTTTAAATATTTTCTCTTAATTCTCCAAAGGTTTCTAAATTCTCCAAATAGATGCTGTCTGCTTATATTTTACATTTTCCTGCCTATATAGTTTGAAAATATTTTAGTAAGCAAGAATTAATACTAATGGATGGACAAAATTATCAATTGCAAAATGCAAAACAAAGGAAGTGTTATAATAATGTTTTTGTAATTATGTACATTGTTGAATGTTATCAATTTTTAAAATAAGGAGTATTTGTATGTTATCTATTACACACTTGTGGTTGCAACAATTATGTTATTGCAGTAATAATTTACTCAATTCTTAATAAGCAAATACAATAAATTATTTATGGATCTATTCCCTGTAAATATGGTGATTGTGATTCCAATCCCCACTCGGTGAAGTATTTCCATTTTGGTGAAACAAAGAACAGTGTGGAATTCTGAGACTTTCTGGACTAGCTGGTCTCAGCCCAGTAGAGTGCTTAAAATATTTTACTTAGCGCTTAAAATATTTTACATTTCCCTGCTCTAGTAAAACAAAATACTTTGTTGGTATCTGCGATTTCGCACACAGTGTGTTAAAGTTGAGGGGACTGACTGATTGAAGTTGACTTCTCCAATCTGACAAGACAAAGCATACCATTGAGTTTAGCCAAAATTTCAGGATACTGGGTTTTGTCACACAGCCATGCAGTATAGACTGCAGAATGTGAACTGAATACAAATTTAGTTTCCTTTTATCCCCTGTTATATGCGAGACGCGCTATATAAAAAAGCAAATCTGATTTTATATCAACAGATATGCAATAAAATCTCGGCAAGCGCAACGTCAAAACGATCCAGCATCCCAACGTAAGTATTACGGTCTGATGCTGAAGGAGGACTCAGACGCGGCACTCCTCAGGATCTTCGAATGCTTCCTGGAGGCTGCCCCTCAGCAGGTCCTGCAGACCAGCCTCTTGTTAAGACAATATGATCATCTTGCAGGTAAGGACCTGGTCACCTGGAGACCAAATTAGTGTTTTAATGTGATTGTGTTTGTGATTTTTTAAGATAAAAGTTGAGTCGAGAAATTCATTTCGGTGTAGTTGAATTTCTTCCAGTGCGTAATTTTTCGAATGGGCAAAAAATGGAGATGGAGACCCTAGTGACCAGAAACTTAGTTCTTCAATTTTGAGACATTGCGAATTGCAAGCATACCTATCATTAGACTGTAACTGAAAACATAACTTAGTTAATCAAGTTATTAGATACCCTCATCTAAGCGTAGCCGTTTTGAAAGTCCACTTTCTTCTTTCAGTTCATCAGATACTCTCAATCAGCTCTTCCATAGTGGGCATGGGGTGGTGTCTGGCGGCGTACCAACGCGCAGTGCGATTTGCCCAGGATAAAGGCAATATGACCTGGACTGGCACTGTGCTGCAGGTGGCTTGGCATTTTCTTGTTACACGTAAGTTTTCTTGTTTTTTTATAATCATCAGATCATATTGTAATATTCCAGCTAATGTAATAGTAAAATATACCATTGACTTTGAAAAGAGCAACTGTTGAGTTTCTTGCCGGCTCTTCTCGGCAGAACTGCCTTCCGAACCGGTAGTAGCTTTTTGTTGACATGTACATTCGACGATTCAAAAGTGCTTTTATAGTTTATTTGAATAAAGAATATTTTGAATTTGAATTTGAA
The DNA here is from genome assembly GCF_056956725.1 of Heliconius melpomene rosina. Lineage (NCBI taxonomy): Eukaryota > Metazoa > Arthropoda > Insecta > Lepidoptera > Nymphalidae > Heliconius > Heliconius melpomene. Next base: position 6,660,817 of record NC_140400.1, read on the forward strand.
TATTCTTGTTTTCGAGACATTGCGTGTTGAGTGGTTGAACTTGACACTAAACTTTGCGCTGTATTTCTAAGAGAATAGAATCGACGACTGTCGCGTTTACGGTTAGACAATGTGAAACATCACTGTGCCACGACAGCCCCAAGCTAGGCCTACAGGCCAACTTTGTGTGTTTTTTTTATTTTTGATATTAAATATTTCTGTTATTATTCTAAATGTTCTTTAAAAATATATAAATTTACCAAGAAAAAATAACTTATTAGCAAAATAAATACAGCATATATTCATAGAAAATACTTGTGAGCATGTTTCAATTTAATTTCCTCCTACCATTTTTTTTATTTTTACAATAAAGGGTTTTAATTTTAATTCTTTCCAGTAAGCCGTATAACATCAATCTCAATAATCGCCTACATATCTCCCCACTGGGCGATCCTGGCCTGTTTCCTTCACATCATTATTATGACCTGCTGGCTCCAGCTCCTCGAAAAGCCACTATTCTGTTCACATAATAAAATATGTGAACTTGCCTTCTCTATGACCCTTGGATCTGTTTATCTTTTTACTTATATACTACCAGTGGAAGGAAAAACGAGATATAGATATTCAATATATTATACAATTTGTTTTATACAAAACTTAACTTGTGCGTTAATTTGGTATTTTTATAGCAATAAAGATATTAGAATGTCTATTTATTTTTATCCAATTTTAGTTTTTAGTTTTGTCCCGTTCATTTTAGGGTTAATTTTTATGATTATCTATTATAGTTTCTTTCATCCGAGGACTTGCAGTGTGAGTGATGTTATGGCGGAGTTTAAGCATGGCGAAGTTGAAATTAGGTGATATTTTTAAAGAAAACTATTTAGGGCTATACTTTATTAGAAAACGTATAAAAATTTGAACGTAACGGGATTTGAACCCGCGCTTCTACGAAACCGTCCAAGTCACACTAAGTATTTTATCTTTCTTAAGTGTGGAATAACATTTAAAAAATGATAACACTATTTAGGATTTAATATAATATGAACAGGATTTAAAGTCGCTACGTTGAGCTTTGATTGAAGAAGTTGCAAGAACTGAGCCATTTTAATTAGAACATGTATTTTAATATTTTTGGTACTTTGAATCGAATATTTTTTATTTAACTATAGCCAATAAAAAATATAATACTTTTTTAGAAGACGTATAAAAATATTTACGTAGCGTGTTTGAACTCGCGACTGTTTCGAACTCGCCTAGTTAGATGATTTTAAATCCCGCTACGTTCAATATTTTTTACGTTTTCAAAAAAAAATTTTTTTTCCTGGAAATTGTGGAACAATATTTTAGAAATGTTATGACAATAATAACTTTTCTTTAATATAAGCATATCTATTATCAAAAAAAAATGCTTATGTCTGAATTAAAGGGCTTGGACGTTATAAGAGAGGTGCACATTGAAATCTTGTATTATTTTACAAGATTCTTTATAATTTATATATACGTAACGTAAAATTGTTAAAATACGCTTAATTTTCTTTACCGGTAATGTTACTGTTATTTTTAATAATTTAATGCCATTTTCAACTCAAATTTTTGCTTTTATGATACTTTTAGATGATTTTTTTGTATATTTTATAGATAATTTACTATTATGTTATTTAAATCAAACACTATATGAGGCTGTTTTTGCAAAAATGTTGTTACACATTCTGTACTTAAATTAAATTGGAATATGCATTTTTAACATTTTGGATTTAAGAGTAAAATATTGTTTATTCAATTATACAAGCACTTTTGAATCAAGTTACTTAAAAACGTGAGGCCTGTCCTACTTATAATTGTAAGTAGTGTTTCTTATGAATACACAAAAAATATTCTACAATTATATCTCTCAAGTTTATTTTTTTTTTAATATTATTAGTGAACCACAATAGCCTTCATTTTTATAACATAATTTAGCAAAACAAGACTGATTTAATTTAAATATCGTAAATTTTTATACCTCTGTATGTAATATTGTAGATTTTGATAGAACTTTTATTTTTATTTTTACATTAAATCTCAAGAGAATCTGCCAAACTTAGGTTAACATCTAAGAGTTTTGTAATAAATATATTTTATATTAGTTTTGTTTTATTTTGTCCCAACATTGCCTGTGTTTAGATTTTTTATATTACATTTATAATTAAAAAAAAATATAGAAATATAATTATTTTTAAATACCATCTTAAAATTGAATTTTGTTGTTTTCCAAATTCAAAGTACTCTTAATAATTTATGTATCTTTATAACATTCAGCAGTTATCTCAAAAAACAGAAAAAGATTATTATAATTTATTTCTAATAAGCTAACTAAACATTATAAAATATACACATCACCAAATAAAAGGTGCTCTCTCCCTTAAAACTTTCAAACCGTATCTATTCCATTCCCTTTGATTGATCCACAATTCAACGGCAGACTCTAAGCAAGACATGACAGCAGCTCCTTTCCAAACAGTACTAGCGGGGTCAATGTCCTTAGGAGATGTCACTATTTCTAACTGTTCTGTCTTATATGTATAGGGAATTTGCAAAGCAAGCCTATTTTGTAGCCATAAGTTTAGACCATGGACTTTAACACCTCCACCGATTATCAAAATACTACTGTACATCTTTCGTTTTAATTCTTCACTTGAACATCTATCTATACTTTGTAAAATAGCCGCATCTAAGCTTAAAACTTGGCCAGGAGCTAATGATACCTCTCCAGGGCCACTTTCTAATGTATCTACTACTATATCTTCGTCTGGATTTGTGGAGGGCTGATTTTCATTACCACCTTCAAATTGTTGACTTTCATTAGCTGTGGGATCAGCAGTTTCGCGTTTTCTTCCCGTTTCTCTTAGGAATTCAGCATCAAATGGATCTTCTGCATCACTTGGTTGTCTATTTTGGATTTTTGTTGATTTCGATCCAGTTATTTTAAGTAAATCAGTGTAAAAAAGGGAGAGTGGTGATATAATACATTCATCTCCTACCTGTAGTGTGTATTTATTAACTACGTCGCCCGGGTGGTCGACTAGAAAGGATTTTTCTTGTGGACCACATACATCTAAGTTTACATGACAGAAATCTTGATACAGATTTCTCATGAGTATAACATCTCGAGGAACATTTTCTGTCCAGTTCTTATAAGGAAAAGCACTTTTGTGGAACATCCAAGATAATGTCTGACATACATCTCCTGCACCATAGTCCATTCTTAATCTAGTTGTTTTATGTGAAATTCCATCTTCTACACATGAAATGGCCGTTTTTTGGTCTCCAATATCTACAACACAAGCAGAGCCTATGCCTGCACCAAAAGTAGCTCCCACACTCTCCTGTACTAAAAAACAATGACCAAATCCTAAGTCCTTCAATAATAATGAAGTAAGATATTTCAAATGACTTCTAGTATAAATATCAGGTATGAGTAATACACAACGATATTTAACTAATTCTATAAGAGGGATACCCAACTTATATTCTATAACAGAACTCCAAATAGTGTATAAATCATTTAAAACTGATGAAATAGATCCACCTACTTCACAGTGTAAGTTAAAATCTCCTCTTCTAAATGGAAAATGTATATTATAAGGTAGTTCCGGATCAATATCGAGTACTAGATCACCAACGACTATTTCACATTGAACTTGAGGCCATGGTTCTCCATCATTTACAGTTTCTGGTAAAGATCTTCTATTGAAAGCAGCTATTTGCTGTGGAGGTGTAGCATAACGTCGAGCTCCATTAGATTGCATGCAAGATTGCAACGTATGTGATATTTGTAACCTACATTCTTCAAGCTCCTCTATTAGTTCTTTCGTTTTAGGTACGCTAGGCGGTATGAAAGGGTCTCGATATATTTTGCCGCCCGATCGTCGTTTTCGTGCTATACAGTGAAGCTGTTTCACTGGTAGCAAGTCTGATGCTCTTCCTATCCTCACATAAAGAGATCCAGGATGTATCACAATTATTCTATTTGAAGGGAACTGTTGAAATTGTTCCGGGCCAGGGTCGTGAGATGGCTGACTCATTGAAATGATTTTATATTCTCTTGTATTTAATTAAGCCTTGTGGATTAATAAAATGCTTTTAATATATAATGTATAAGAAAACTTTGATTAGGACACCGGTTACAATAAAGTAAACATAACCTATTTTTATCATTTGAGTTTGACGGATAGTAAACTTCAAATAAATGACTCTAACTTATTTATATTTTTATACACGAAAATATCAAAAATGAATTAATTAATTTAAATAATAAAAAAACTTTATTAAACCTTATTTAATTTTCACGTATGGTTGTAAACTAATTTAAATCATCTTAAAAAGATTTTTTATTCGGTGCCTGGTAGTGTACACTATTTACGGAACCATTTCTGCGGTACGATAGTGTATTCTCAAAAATCTTTTTTTTCTACATTCATTTATAGTCTACACAACTACTGTCAAATTTTGACACAATCAAAGGCCTGACAAATGACATTATTGTGTGGCGAAGGAGATTATATACCAACAAAATATCATTAAAATTATTTAATTTATTACTCGTTTCGTTTTTAAAATCAAATGGTGTCAAGGAGTTTAACGGAAGTGTTTGTGTTGATGCGCAATAATGCTATACATAGCCGTCAACTATTTTCGGAACAAGTATTTTAATTTATTATAAATTATTGATTATATGTTTTATTTGATTTGATACTTGATAAGTTTGTTATTAAAATTACTGCTTTGATAATTATCATTAATTTGAAACTGGATTTTATTTCTTTTAATTTTTTTAGCTTAAATATATTTGAATAAGAAATAAGACTTAAAAAAAAGTACAATTCTAACACTGCCTTTACTAGGTCACTTCCACAAACTTTTTTTTTTATGAAATGTATTTATCGATGTTAATAAACTTTTCACATGTTATAAGATTATACAGACAGTAGACAGCAGCTTTAAGTGAAAAATATTTCCAAATAATTTTTATATTAAATTATAAATGATATAAAAATTTAGAAAAACTTAATGACACCTGCAATTTTATTTACTTGGAGACTATGCTATATAAAATAAAACTCTTCAACAAAATCAGACAGACAAAATAAAAATAACTTTTTTGTCTTATACTGCTTATATGTTTTCTTTTGTGTATACTAATTTTAATCATGTTCAATTAATTTTTAGCTTCTTTTAGATATTATTTTTTTTTTCTAGGGAAATGATTCAGAAAGGGTTAGGCTAACTAGATCTAGCACTCATGATCTAGAAGTGGGGTTGGATCGGTCAGAAGTAGCCCCACCACCATGGAGCGACTGCTTAGAAGAAGCCCATTATATTATTACTAGGTTTGTATATCATTTTTGTAAACTTATTCTACATATTATCAACAAATATTGATGATGAACTATAAATTTTAACTGTAAAACTAAATTAATCTCAATCTGAGGCTCAATTACTTTTGAATGAGATGACACATGAAATTGTGTTTATTGACAAAGGTAGTATTGATCAATTTTGAAATTACAATACATTTGTGTTCCAATTTATCCAAATATTATTTATAAATTGCAACACTGTGACATCATACTTTCCAACTATAATTTTTACTGTTTCCTTTATATTTTTTACCTATTTTATAATATTTTAACTATTAAACTACTATATACTATCTACTATCTTAAACTATTTAAATTTTATTTTATAAAGACTTTATTATATTGTATAAAAATGAATATACATATAATTGTATATTAAAAATGAAGGTAAAGATTATCTTGTCCTATGATAATTATAAATTCTGTATAATTCAATTTATAAAAAAAATTACAATTCCGTTATCATTTTAATTGTATAACAATGATTTTAAGGTAAAGATTTTGTCCGATGATAATTATAAATTTTGTATATCAAATTTCATAATTTTCCAGGTTAAGGACAAAAATATCAGAATTACAATCCCGCCATGAGCGTCAAATACGACGACCGGCGTTGGACGACAGTGGAGAACAACACCACATAGATAGACTGTGTTCAGAAATAGGAAAGCATTTTACTCAAGCCCATGCAAGGTTGACAGCTATTAAGGCACAAGTTAGACATGGTGAGTAAATAACATTACAGTATGGGTGACAAGTTGTGGCCATGCTTAAGTTAGCTGTAGATGGCTGTCTTTTTCCATTTAAAAGAGAAAAAATGATGATGATGATTTTAAATATTCCTTAAGGTGGAATTAAAACAAACAGCCATATTGCATAGTCATGTTCCAGCTATAGAATAATCATAATATAATGCAAAATTTATACATAGTGGGACTTGAGCCTACGCTTCTTGGATATAATCCAAGCACTCTGAACCAAAGCCACACTATCTTACCAAGTAACGTCGAAATTTTTAAACAGCTGTTACATCTTGTTAATTATTCTTATATTTGAACCAGCGCCTCTTGAAAGGTAACAATATGTATAGAAAGGAAAAAAAAAAAAAAATTAAAATTACTTCATAATCGAAAACAATATCAGAAACACTAAAACTTTCTTTCCAGGTAACAAAACAGAACAAAAATTAGCATCCAATGTAGTTTTAGCTCTTGTATCAATACTACAAGATCTAAGCATAACTTTTCGAACTTCCCAATCAAATTATCTAAAATCCCTTACATCTAGAGAAGAAAGATCAAATGCCTATTTCGATTTGCCAAATTTTGAGGAGTTAAGTCTCCAAGACGAACTAATACCAGGGTTAACTAATAACCAAACAGATTTATTATTCTCCTTACCAAGCACAAGTCAGAATTTTGACGATAATTTGGACAATATGTTCGAAAAGCCAGCGTTAAATCAAAAACAGTTACTTCTAATGCAAGAAGAGAATACCAAAATGGTTGAAGAGAGGGAGCAGGAAGTCAATAAAATAGTGAAATCTATAGTCGATCTAAATGAAATATTTAAAGACTTAGGCAATATGGTCCATGATCAAGGCACCATTTTGGATCGTATAGACTACAATATAGAACAAACGCAAGTGCAAGTGCATGAAGGTTTTAAACAATTACAAAAAGCTGAAAGATATCAGAGGAAAAATAGGAAAATGCATTGTATTCTCATTTTGGCGGTAATGGTGGTAGCCATGTTTTTCCTATTGATCATTGTTAAGAGTTAGTTTTTTGTTTTACGCTATATATGTGAATATGGCTGGGCTTTTTAATTTTTAATCTGTGTTTATGGCACTCACAGTTTTTAATCAGTATCATACAACAGTAGTGCTAAACGTGTTGGACATGGGTTCAAATCTTAAAAGGTTTTATTGAATATATGTGTATAACTAACAATTTCTGACAAAGCCTTTGTGCCCAAAGACTAGGTTCTTCGCCTACCATGTTCTCCAGTCGTGCCGTCATTAGTCCAGAAATTATTAAAAACATAAGTTTAGAGTTGGAGTCAAAATGAAGTTTTTTTGTTCCATATCCATGTTTAATAGGTAATCATAAAAATTATGTACTTTATATCTGTTTTATGAATTATACAAATTATATATGTTAGTATTTAACTTACTTATTATATTAACACTATTTGAAAACCGTTTTTATATGCAATCAGATTCTTAAGTAGATTTTTTATTAATAAATAATATATTTATTTGCTAATTTATTAATGCTTGGGCTCAACCAATCAACTTTAATTTTTCAATGAAATACCTATTTATTGTATTAAAATAATAAATAAAAAATAATTTAGTAAATATTAATAATTAATTTGTCAAGTTAGTTAAGTAGATAGATAAAGAAATAAAGAAAAATATATTTCAAAATTTGTAAGGTCTGATTTGATAAAGAAAAAACTGATATTTTTAAAAGCTTTACAAAAGTCAGTAAATAATTATGAAATTTGAAAATAACACAAAACAACTTTTAAATTTACCTATGTGTAAAATGTTTTTATTAAATCGGTCCTATTAAATTGAAAACAAAATAAGAATAACATAAAAAATATAGATAATAGTAAAAATATCAGTGAGATATAATCATTCCTATGTTAAAAATAATATTGTAATATAATTGTTATATTGTGTACTGAAACTTAAGCGCAGGTTCGGTTTTTGGTCGAGGTATTATATAGTAACAATATTCTTTTATGTTTCCGCGTTGAAATAATGTTCTACAGCATATGGCTACTAAATATATTATTTGTCATGTTAAGTAAATATCAAAACTCCAAAACCTGAATAAGACATACCAATATTTAATATTTTTTATTAACCGCCTTATTAATAAAAAATGCTTATAGAACGCTCAATTAGACATTGACGCGGTTTATTATTTTTGAATATTTTGTATTCCATTCATTCATTCATTCATTCAGTAAAATATACAGGGGTCCCGTAAAGAATGGATAATCTAGAAACACGTTAAACTCGACCTATAAATATATTTATAAGTGATAGTAAACAAATTGAAAACTAAATATAAAGTACAACAAATGCTTCCGGGATAGTTTCTGATATACGTTTTTTTCCTTCCTTATTTATTTTCATTTCGTCGATCTGGTAGAGAAAGTGTGTTGTTAAGGGCCATTCAACGTCACGTCACTTTATACTACGTTCTCTCTGCCTAGTTCCTATACTGCTATATGTTGTATATAGCGTGAATTTTTAATAGTTAATAATATTTTTGTGTAAATATGGAGCGGGATATATTTTTTGTCATTTATTGCGGGACACCTGTTTTTTTTTTGAAAATTGGTGATATTTTTCTATTTATAGTGCTAGATAATCAAGGTATTAAATAAAGGCACTAAGCTTTTTATGCGTTTATGTATAATTATTATGCGTTTTTTATGTACGAAAACTTATATCAACTTCACACACCAAGGAAAGGGAAATATGTAAGTAGATACATATTTACGTATAAATATTTTAGCGTGAAAATCGAACCTGATGAGAATATATGGCCTAATACGCTTGTACGGTTTCTAAGAGGCGCAGGTTCGAGTCCCGCTGCGTTCATAATTTTATACACTTCTGTATATTTTAGTTTAGCTAATGGCCACTATATTAATGAAAAACTAGAATATACTAGTATTAATAATTTATTTATTAATTAGATTTAAATGAAATTAGTCTTTATATTTATTAAGCTTGATTGTAAAAACACATTACTATAAATCCTAGTCTGTTTTTTTATTATTCTGTTAAGTTAATGTACATTTTTTTAAATTATAAAATGTCTGTGACCAAAATGTGTAATTGTTATAAATTATATACTTTATATAGTAAGTAATAATAATTAAATATGTTAAATACTTTTTTAAATATTATAACTTTGTTTTTATTTTCGTACATCTTTCGTCTTTATTTCTTTTACATTTATTACTTTTCTTTCTGGAGACGTCACGCACGTATAAGTTCGTATGACACTCCATTGTCCACGCACAGCTCTATTTTCGAAATATTGTATGTTTAGTGGCGGTACTCAACGTTGCGCTTTGTCTTATCACAACGCAGACATGAACATAACTTATTGCCGTGTCGCTGCACCCCGACGACCTAACATTAAACGACGCCTAAATTATAAACACAAATATTTGTCACTTTGGGATTTTAACTCGCAACTATCTCTTAAAATTAAACCCACCATTACACTACTATGGTTATTTTAGTCATTATAATGCTAAATCAATCTACTACATTTTATCTTACTCAAAGAAATATTTTTAAAACTTCTCTCGGTGGTCTCTTTTGTAATTATTATTTTACTTCAATGGTCAGTCTGCAACCCTTTTATCTTCATTATCTATTTATTTGATTATGTAGTATCATCGAAAAATATACATTTTAATTTTATTTTTATAAAACAAAAAAAACTATTTTAATTTAAATCTACTGGACAAAAACAAATTAGTAGTTATATTAAAAAAAAACAAAATAAACAGCAACTTTAAAGTGCATAATATATTTTTTATTGTTATATTAAATGAATGTAGTTAACTTTTGACTTCTTTCAAATCTTGATATGCATTTTGTCTAATGGAGTGGAAAAACAACCTTAATTTAAAAAAAAATATTTTCACAGCTTTTTAAATACAGCTTAATTATTTTCTACATATGTGAAGAAAGCAATACTTAGTGTTAGAATGAAAGAAACTTGAAAGTTAGACTAAAGAATATGTTGCACTGCCCCAGCAGTTAATATTTATTTAATCCATGGTTTAGTACGCACTGTTAAGTGGAAAAAAGGAAGAGTTGTATATAATACCTTTTACATACAGAAGGTAAGTGATCGTGGCCACAGTGGGTTATGTTAACATGATAGATAAATAGAATCTTCCTACATAAATGGATTCTTTAAAAATATTTTTTAAATTTAAATCAGAATCTTAAAAGATGTTCAACCAAACTTCAAATTTATATTATCAGCATGAATTCAAATTACTCTTATATATATTAGTTTTATTGTTAAAATAAAATCAAAATATCTATAAGAATTTTGATTTATTAAGAAGAAACTTAGGTTTGTAATAAAGAAAAAACATATTTAATAATTGAACTAAATAATTGTATTTGTGAGTGATCTCTCAATATACATACTCTGTCTTTACAAATCAAAGGTGGCTAGTGCACAATTGGGAAAATATACACTATAAATTAACAAAAGTTTATTATTTCACAATAAATAAGTTTAACACTATATAAAAAAATAAGAAAAACAGTTAAATTTCAAATTGAATGTGACAAAAAACTTAAATCAATATCTGCTTAATCAATTTCAATCTCACATGATACATTCACAACGTAAAATACAATGCAAATTAACTACAGAACTATGAATCTTTATGTTTACTATAGAATTCATCTAAATATTTCTTATAAGCTGGTTGGTTCGGCCATAGATATGACGCTTGCTGATTGAGGGGACTTTGCGTGTTAGGTTCAGCTAAGAGACTCTGTATTGACAATAATATAGTACGTACATCGTACAATGCCGTCCATTTGTCTTTTAATATATCTAAACATATTAACCCGCATGTGTCCACATTGGGATGAAAACAGGGCGTCAAAAATTTTACTACAGGAGGTGCGTATGGGTAAGAATTAGGAAATTCCAAGGATAATTTATACTTGTGACCAGAATACACGGTTTCAAGTGGTCCGTTGATAGTTCCGATCCATTTAAATAGGTTCTCGCTTTCAGGGAATGCTGATATCCCTTTGTCTGCACATCTCATTAACTCCATAAGCTCTTTCTGCAATCTAAAACAACAATTCTATATGAACAATGAAAATCATGAAAATTGCAACTATTTATTAGAAAATCTTACCGTTTGCTCACAGCGTGATTGTCCTTTAATTTTATAGTGTCCTCATTCTGTTTGGCGGGATTCGACGATGAGGCGTAATGGGGGTTGATATTTTGGGCCATAATATTACAATTAAACGAAACAATGTATCGCCCGTTGTCTGTTAGAATGCAGACGACTTCCTGTTAATTTTAAAAAGCTCAAATTTTATTGGATATTTGACTCGTTTGACAGCAAGGCAATAATGGCGTCAATCAACCTGCAAGTACAGATAATGTAAGTATTTGCATTATTTTATTATAATCTGTGAATTGTAAAAATCAATACCGTACCTACGGTGCCGTTTATGTATTGTAGCTTTTGGTAATATAGTAAATATTTTTATTTAATATTACTTTATTTAATAGATAATTTTTTGATTGATTGATGTGATCATTTGCAAAATTATATAAACTAACTCTGTATATTATAAAGTTTGTACCACCTAAAAATCGTTGTAAGTGTTACTGATAAGTGGTAATTATTTATTTATTAAGTTTTGATGAATTTACTAAAATTTACCTTTAAAAATGTACAAAAAAGTAGATTATATAAATAAAAGTTGTAAGTATTGATGAAACTTGAATTTTTGCAAAATATTGTTTAATTCAATATAAGTCATTTGTAAATGAAAATATTAATTAGAAAATATCAAACATGCAGCTTATTTCTAATAGAACTATTTATAATTATAAATTATCTATAGTTTACGCATATGATTTCGGGATCTTCTTTTCTGGATGTCTGGAGTTGTTGCATATTTTTATTTGTGTTTAAAGATGTGTCTTTATTTCATGAATAGTTTGAAAGTTGTGGGATAAATAATCGATCACAATTTAAAAAAATAACTAAAACTATAACAAGGAAAATTAGAATGTAACAGCAACTTTCACTTTCTTTTATTTTGTTCGTGTTCATTCAGGCGTGAAATTTGGGTGAACGGATAGACATTTCGGTAAGTTTAAGAATCTATATAAGAGAAGAGTATTTATTATTACACTTCAGTCTTAATAAACAAGGTGCTTTATATAACAGTTTAAAATTATTAGTTAGAAACAATGATCAGTGTAATAGTAAGTATAGCCCATATTTTATAATATATGATCGTATTTCTATTTAAACATGCGTATATTTTAGGTCAGTTGGCAACTTTACTGTATAATCATCGTACATCGCTTTATATTCCCTCCCTATTTATTATCCCCTTCCTATTTATTTTTCTCTTTTATTTTTAATCTGTTTTACGTCATAACTTCATAAGCTTAATTAAATTAAACCATGCGTCATCTTTTGTGTTTTTATTGACATATGTCAACTAAATGGTGGTTTCGTTTTGTGATCTATTTAATATAATACCAACAAACTTTTAATTTACTATAAGTGAAATTAAAATAATTGTGAAAGTAATTTAGAAAGAATTCTTAAAAATGGCTGCAGTTTACTTTGAAAATCAACTTTTAACTAACATCGAGTGCACAAATGTATCAAACTTAAAAGACATTTTTTCATCTGAATATGGAATTCCTATTGAAGATTTATACATTTTAATCAACGGAAAACCTACATCTGACAATTTTTTATTGACAAATACAAATACAGTCAGAATATGCTCGAGACTCGTGGGCGGTAAAGGTGGATTTGGTTCTATGTTACGAGCTATTGGAGCTCAAATAGAAAAAACTACAAACCGTGAAGCATGTAGAGATTTGTCTGGAAGACGTTTACGTGATATCAACGAAGAAAAACGTTTAAGAAAATGGCTAGAAGGACAAGAAGACCGAGAACGCGAAGCTGCTGATAGAAAACAGAAAAAGTTGGAGCGCCTTATCGCTGAACCTAAAATTGAAGTGAATTTGAATCCAAATTATGAAAAAGAACGTCAAGAACTGCCAGAGCGAGTCAGTGCAGCTGTAGATGCTGGTTGGCAAGCTGCTGGTAGTTCTAAAGAAGGAACTAAAAGAAAAGCAGTGGAAATTCAAGCAAAGAAAAAAAAAGCCAAGTTATGGATTGATGCTGAATTCTCAGATTGCTCTTCTTTAAGTGATGAAGAAGAGGAAGTAAAATCCAGTGTAATCCCTATTGTTTCAACTGACAGTGGAAATGAATCTGATCACACCTCTGAAAGTAGTAAAGCTTTGTAGTAAGCATGTTTAATTACATAACATAATTATTGGTTTTGTATTTAATAAGTTAATGTAATAATGTTCTTGCATGCAGCATTCACTTTGTGAATTGTAAGCAAGAGAAGAAATTATCAGTAACCAATAAATAATCCCAATAATTTGAAATCCGTACATTTTTGAAATTTTGTTTAAATGAAATTGAGATAGATTTGTAAAAAATGTCTATTAATAAGTACACAGTAATATTTTAAGGATTAAGTAATTATTAAATGTAAAAATAAAATGTAAAATGTTTAATTTTTACATGAAATAAAACAGTAATAAATTTGAAAAACATATTGAGATATGTACGACATAAATTTTGCTCACCGATTGTTCTAACCCAATTTCAAGATTGTAGGTCAACAGGAAATACAATTTAAAACAATTTACATACTATAAGTTAATTAAATATCCATAAATTTTCACTGCAACTTCACATTTATTGTTAAATTTCATAATTTTATATCCACAGGAAGTATATATAAATATATACCCTATAGGTTTTTAAAAAATGATAAAAAAAAAATTCTTTGTATTATTTGTAATGTATATTTTTCATAAATAATGTCAGTCTCTGTTACTAAAAATTTATATTTATGTAATTAAAAAAATAGAAAATAAGTAGTTTATCCTAAGAATTGAAATAAATGTTATACACAAAAACAATCTGCATCTTTTATTTTTTATAATTGCCTTTGTTAAAAATATAGGTTACAATATCACTAAATTAAAAAATAAATAGCCTTTACCTGTCTTGAGCATTAAATAAAAATCTCATTTATATTTAGCAAGTAAATCTTTTTTTCAGAGACACTTTTTTACTGCTATATTTCTTCTTGCTCTCATCTCACTGGCAGTTGGTAGACCACGAGAATTTGAATATGATGAATCAGATGGACATTCTGATGATCATAAAGGTATGTTTTATTCAGTAAATATAGTGCTAGTTATTATATCAAAGTTTAGCATAAATATTTTGAGACCGTTATGCCGCAGTAGCATAGCTTGTGACTATAAACGTGACGGTTGTGGGTTTGATTTCCACTCTGAGGATTACATTATTTTCATTTCCTCGCTGGCTTCTATTAATCAACAGTGAGTACGGAGTGTCCTAACTCTACTAGGGTTCCTCAGGTTATCCTGAAAAAAGAAAGAGAGAATGAACATTTTATTATTCTCTCTTTGAAATTATAACTCTTTGTAATAAAAATCCCAGATATGATAGCAATAAAATTACAGTGGGACACAGTGTGTACTTAAAAAAAACTTGCACTTTTAGCAGATCTGGGAATATAATTGAAATATTAGTTTTCTTTCAATTGGGAATCACTCACTCAAAACTTCTATATATCGAGACACCAATCGTATGATGTTTATTTAAACTATTTAATATTTTTTCTTATAGAAAGTGTTGGTAGAGTCCAAATAAAAGTGTATCGAGGACCGACTAAGCATGACGGTTACGCGCCGTGGGGATTTTGGGTAAAACAACCTTCGGATGAAGAATAAATAGCAGATTCAAATAAATTTAATTTATATATTTTAAGTTTAGTAATAAGTAATAGATATACTTAAGCGATAAATAAAAAAATATATATTTTAAGTTAACTTTAAGTACCTCATTATTGAATATTCAGTGTTTAATGTGTTAGGTATTTAGAAATAATGTTCTGAGAGAACTTTTTTATGATGGAGTACGAGGTGAGATCACCAAAGAGTTTTATTGTATACATATTTTATTAAATAGTTATTAGTATTAGTTATATTATAATTGTAATAAAATATTTGTTTACGTTGTATAAAAATTGTATTTTTTATGTTCCCGTTTTGCGTGATACGCAAACAATTGTAGTGATTTTTCTCTTCAACTATGGAGGACGTCGACATGCAGTGTGTGTGTCTCAGAAGTGCAGAAAGTGGGGAATGGAGTGTCTTGGCACTAGGTTTCTTCTGCGTACCCTGCTATATGTGTGGTACAAAAAAGCTCTTAAATATTTTAAATTGAAATAGAACTAGTCTATTTAATTATACTATCAATATAGTGACTGTGATAGTCATATTTTTTATATGTAGAACAAAGTTATAAACATTTATAAATCAAAATCAGCTTCACGCTGTATCCCGTAGTGCAGGTAGAGAGAACCTAGTGATAGGGACTTGGTTCCCTACTTTCCGCCGATTTCCGGAGGTATTGGGTGATATGTGGCGGAACTCAACGCCGCGCTTTGCCTTTACAACAGAGGGAAGAAATGGAAATATAAATTTAAATAAATATTTCATTTCCTTGAGTGGGTATCGAACCCACAATCAGTCTCGTTTACAGTCACATTTTATGTTAGACCTCTATTATCTTTATTATAAACAATTATAGTAAAGCTTTATGCAAGTTGTCTTTGTTTTCAAACGTTAACGTTGGACGAGTCGTGGCCTCCTTGAAGTTAGGCTTTCTGAACTTTTACAAATTTTTCACTCGAGAATAAAATAATCCTAAAAAACATCCTAAAATCAAATCTGTAGTTTCAAGGCGCCCACGATTCTGGTCGTATTTACTGTAATAAGAGGTATTTTAATTTTTGCAATAGTGTAATAGCTGATATTAAATATAAAAAAAGAAATTTAACAGTTAACTATATTTAAGTATATAGTCTAGTCTAGATTAATGAAAAAATATATTTTCGTTTCTTTGCTCTGTTGCCAATTCAAAGCGCGACGTTGAGTTCCGCCACTCAACTCCAGATGCCAACAACAATGCTTTCAGAATTCAGCGGAAAGTGGGGAGCGGAGTGTTTTAACACTAGGTTCCCCCTGCCTACCCTGCTGTGTGCGGGATACAGCATGAATCTAATTTATTTTATTTAGGCATTTTTTTTATATAGGATAAATAATAATGTAATATTCTAACTATTTTGTTGAGACTACCTATTGTGATAATTAAAATTTTATAATTAACAAATTTCAAAATCATATTAAAATTTATTTCAGTTCTTTAAATAATAGTAAATTGTTCAGTTCAGTTCCTTTCTTAATTTATGGCTAGTAAATTGTTCGTAATCTAATTGATTCTTTATTTTATGGCTTTTAGGCGTGCGTTTGTAATCTAATTATTTTATCTTTATCATTGACAGCTGTCATAAGAACAACAAAAAAGTATGGCGGCAAAAATACGCTTATTTAAGTATACCTAAATAAAACATCGTAAATAAATAATAATAGACTTTATATTTTATTCATTGAGTATGTAAACTAATAAACAATAACTTTACTTAAGTCAACCATTAATAAACTAAGCAGATTCTGTGGTAAGTAACTTAAAACAATTAATGAATATACGTTGCACAACTTGTATTGTATATATATCTAATTATAATTATTAGGTACTAAAAATATAAAGAAGAAGAAATACTTCCTTAAGTACATGTTTGTTACCTTTTATTTCCTTAAATTAAAATGAATTTTAGGATGAATTATAAAATTTAAGGCGTAGGGTTTTTGCCAATAAGTTGAGCAACTTTTTGAACATTTTTTGTGTCAGTGTCATTCCACACTTAAGAAAGAAATATACTCGTAGTTTTTTAGAAAACATGTAACCTCTTTCTTTTACAGAAGTCGGTTAATAATATAGGTATTTCTTGTTGAGTGTCCGCATCGTCCGCAGCGAGGAAATTAAAATATTAAATATTTAATTTACTCGAGTAGGAATCGTACCCAAAACCTGTCGTGCTTACAGTCGCATACTTGTGCCCCTGCGTCACGACTGGCTTCAAACGTAAATAATATATACATACATTTATCGCTTAAAGTATGTATCTAATTAATTAATTACTATATTCAGAATAAATAAAGTACATATTTTGATTTTTAAGATAGCAAATCTTTTTGAATCCGGATCGAATCTACAACCATTGCTTGTATTATTAAGTATTGTCCCACTGCGCCACAATGATATTTGTAATTTTTTTCATCAAACAACTAAAACATTTCGCATTAAAAACATGCCTACGTTATTTCAAGAGCTTTATTCACCGTAAATATATGTACGTACATAATATATGGAAACATTTGTTTACGAAATTTAACAATAGTGTTTTGCTTCGCCTTTGCTAATAGGTGTATTGGATTAGTACGATTTATTACACGAACAACGTCGGTTTGATTTGAGCTGCATTCAAGCAAGAAATATTTTTCTTACCTTTTTTGGACGCTTATAACGTAAAAGTGATGGTTGTGGGATCGATTTTCAGTTGAGAAAATGTAGACATTTAAATATTTTTTACGGACAAAGTGCGTAAGTAAGTGACGTCACCTAGCATCTAGCTTCTAATGTCTCTATTTCTTTGGAAAACGATTTTTTCCAAACAGAATTGATTTCATTAAGCTAAGGTAACTTATAGGATTCTTTAACTCTTAACCTTTAACTCGTAAACTTGAAAAATAAACGATTTTATTTATAAATTAAAACAGTTAAATATAACCTTGTACTTTTTTACAGACAACTTCTGTAACAAAATGTGTTATTGTGACTTATTAAAAATGCGATGCGTTGCGATGTACGTTTTTTTCAGAAGTAATAAAATTGATTATTTTTGTGGTTGGTACAATGTAGCTATGAACGCCATCGAATTACTTTAACAACGCACGCGGTTAGAGTAATTCGATGGTGTTCATAACATTTGTTGTTTTGTTAAGGCTTACTGAGAATTACACCGTAATATTATATAGCGTATAGCACTTCTGAGAAAAACAAAGAAAAAGTGAATTCGACCAGAAGTTCCAGAGATCTTAGCGTTTAAAAACAAACAAACAAACTCTTCCACTTTATTACATTAGTATCGACTATAAATTAATATTACCTATAATAAATAATAATGAACAATATGAGGCCAGTCGTGGCGCAGGGGCACAAGTGTGATTGTAAACGCCACAGGTTGTGGGTTTGATTCCCACTCGCGGAAATGAAATATTTAATATTTTCATTTTCTTCACGCGCAATGTTTCCAGAATTCCGCGTAAAATGGGGAACAGAGTAACACACTTAACACTAGATTCCCTCTGTCTACCCTGCTGTGTGCGGGATACACCGTGAAGCTGAAAAAAAAGTATATTTGTATGCCTAGATTGTTTCGAAACGCGTAATATGGCGTTGATTCTTTTCAGTTCAGTTCAGTTTTTGTTTATAACGTTCATTCTTTCCACCATCTACATCCTAATATATTATTCTATCACCAGTCAATACGGTGCTATAGTGCAGGATTCTCTTATCTTTGCTTAGTTTAGTCGTGTCTGAATGCTTCAAACAAATAATACTAAGAATATAGAGTTTGTTTAGGTTCTTTCCTGTCATTAACAACACCGGTTTAGATAAGAACACACTGTCCATTGGTCACGTGAGTTATTGATAAGAGATAAGCGGATTGATAACAGAATCGATTGAAGTATTGTATTGTATTTTAGCAGTCGATGTCTTCAGATCAAATTGTGATGATTTAAAAGGAATTGTGTTTTTTGAGTTAATAATTGTGTGTAAATTGTATTAAAAGGTCTGTAGTAAAAGTGGTTAGTGACTGCTAAGCCAGTGACCGTGGATTCGATTCTTGTCCCAATACAATGCGTGATGAGCTTAGGTTAGTGTGTTGCTGATAATTTATCTATTAACGTATGTATTTTAAATGTATACATATGTATGTTACGTATTTTTATTTGTTGTTTCATCGTTATTTATTTTTTGTCAAATTCTCGATAGGAACGTGTTATATTAGTAATTGAAAAAGATATTATTTACTTGACTTGAACGGCGTTGAATTCCGCTACTCATAGTACAGTGTTACAAATTCGGGTCGAAAGCGAAGAACGGAGTGTCTTGGCAGTAGGTTCTCTCTACTCTCCCAGCTTAACGGGATAAAGCGTTAAGTTATAAATAATATATTATTTAATATACTTATGTGTTTATATGAAATTGTAAACGCGACTCTTGTTCGAAGGAGTTTCTGCAATCTTATTAATGACTGACGGACAACGCAAGTCGTCAAGCTCCGCGGCGTACAACACTGAAATTTGTCATATAGGGTCCTTGGGAAGTGTATGGGGGCACTTAGGGAGGATTGCTCGAAATTTCAACTGGAACAAACAAGATTTTACTCAGTATAAAATATAAGTATGAGTAGTTTCTTTTATTTCTATCTAAATTTAACAACTTATTACTATGTTGAAATTTTGATCAATAGATTAAGAGGTGCTGTATTCAAATTCGAAATATCTATAAAGTTACGTTACTTACGTTATTTTTTAATAGGGTTATTTTTAATTGATGCATGGCATTATGACTATTAATGAAATTTTGAGACTCTCTTTTTCTCTTTTTTTTTCCAAACACTCATAGAAAAAGAAATAGAAAATATTTCGCGTAGGTATATCCATCAATATTATCAGACTGTTCTCGTCCTTCGGCTTCGCTGCTCCTCGTTGCCAGCCAACTTGCGTATTTCGGTACTCCACCTAAATCAAAGCTAAAGCGCTAATCGCTACAGTCTAAAGTCGCATACCTTTTTTGCTCTTTCACTGTCACGCCCTGGTCACTGGTCTCCTATGTTGTATAACACATACAAGATATTATATGCTCGTATATAAATATATTATATACATTGCTAAGCTATGACGCTCTTATTTCTAATGAGTTTCTTTATTTAATTCCAGAACAATGAGTCGCTTAAGGGCACCCATTCTCCAATATTTGAGTAAGTATAGTTAATTTCCAATTTTATTATCGGGCATTGACTTTAAGTAGAGAGTTTGTAGGCACAAGTCACTCTGTTTTACATTATTTAAATATTTTAGAAATATTGCTGATCATCGTAACTCAACGCCTATATTATGAATATAAATATTTATCCAATTAAAAATGAATTCAATATCATCGCTATTACTAAAATATATTTTGAGGATCGTAAGTCTTGCTACTTTTTAGGTCTTATAAGAAACTAGCGGACGCGCGCAGCTTCGCTTGCGTATTTAGGAGTGAATTCTAATAACCCATGAAACATGTGTTCAATGAAATATTTTTAAGACTCTAAATATCAAATTTTATAGAAATCGGTGGCGATTTAAGAATTTTTCCATACAAACTTTCAACCCCTTATTTGCACCCTTAGGGGGAGAATTCTAGAAAACAATGAAACACGTATTCAATTAAATACTTTTAAAAATCTAAATTTCTAATTTTATAAAAATCGGTGCCGATTTAATTTTTTTTCCATACAAACTTTGAACCCCTATTTCACCCCTTTAGAGTTAAAATTTTTCAAAATTCCTTCTTAGTGGATGTCCAGGTTGCGATAGTAAACATCTGTCCAAATTTCACGTTTCTATGCACAGTGGTTACGGCTGTGCGTGCGTCTTACCTCAGTCAGTGAGGACAAGTCCTTTTATATATATAGATATTCGTATTTAATAGCTTCCTGCTGCATTATGTATTTTTAATATTATAAAGTTGAAAGATGAGTTGAAACGGAACCTTAGTTAATTAATTAACGGGAAACGGAGGGTCTTAATAGTAGATTCCCAGGTTCCCTCGGCCTACCCTGCAATAAGTGAATGAGTGTAAAAACACTTAATATACCGATTATTAAGTTAAACGGATATAAATAAAGCGGGATACCGGGTGCGGAAAAGAAGTTTTTTAACATAAAATTTTTCTCTTCAGTTCCAAGGAAGAAGGGCGTAGTAGTAAAACTATGTTTGACCTCCATCACGCTGTTATCACTTACATGTGGGTGGCTGTTATCAGAGACGATCACTGAAGTGCTGTTACCGTCTAGCGTTATCAAGCATCTTAACCATTTCAGATCGAATAGGAATCTCAAAAGATATATTGATGAAATGTAAGGATTCGTTTTTATTTTATATTTTAGTTTACAGTCACACTCTTGTGCCCTATGATAAAGGGAAATATCTTTCAATAAAGAATATTTACGATTAAATCTAAAGAATATTTATTTATTGAAAATTTGTATGAGATAATATATTTTTTAAAATCTCTGCGGTTTCGATGTGTAACTTAGCTTAATTGCCCTTTTCACTTAATCCGATTAAAATAATGAAAGATTTCTAATAATATTGTTAGGCACATTGTACCCACTATAGTAAGTTTTCGAATACTAAAGTAAAATTTAATCGCTATGGTAACAAGAGAAACTGAGGCGTTAAGTTCCATTACTCAACACGCAATGCCTGGAAAGTTTGACTGTGCGTGGGGAACGAAGTGCCTGGTTCTCTCTGCATATCTAAGTTGAAAATCTTAATTATTTACTATATCGTAAAAATTTATGTTTTTGTTTTTTCCAGAGAAGTACTAATAGAGCCTTCATCAGTACAATGTAAAGATATACCCTTGTTAATATTAGTAGCGTCCTCCCCAAACCATTTTGGTCAACGCGACGCTATAAGGAAGTCATGGGGGGGATACTTCCCCACTTATTTTATTATGGGAGTTAATGGTGGAGTGGATGGCTTGAATGTAAGTTAAGTAAGTTTTTCTTTGTTTGTTTCGTAGTTTTTTAGGGTTCCGTACCTTTTAAAGAAAAAAGTTGAAAAAGAAAAAAAAACCACTATGTTGTCCGTCAGTCTGTCTGTCAAGAGCCTCTATCTCAGGAAAGAAATCAAAATCTAATATCAAAGTTTAATATTAAAGCCGTTATTTCAAGTGAGGTAATAGATGAAATGGCTCTGGCTAAACGAAGCTTTACTCTAAGCTAAGCATTTTTGTATGGAACCCTGGGTGAGGCCGACTCGTGCTTGCCCGGTTTTTTAGTAGGAGAGATAACGTATTAAGTTTAAGATTCTATGTCTTATGTACTTGTCTTATGTGTGTTTGTCTTATATTATATTTTTTTGTGTTTAGCTTATGAAAAAATCTTCGAATCTATCTCTCTCTATCTACCGATTATTTTTTTTGAAATAAAAAAAAACATCTATTTATATTTCTTGCATCATCATCATCATCATCATCAGCCTGTCCTCATCCACTGCTGGACATAGGCCTCTCCTCTTTCTTGCATAATCTGGTAGAAATATAAAATACAGAAAAGGTAAAATATATCATTTTGTCTATTCCAGTCAGATAACTACTTAGAAGCTAAGTACCACAGTGACATTATAATGTACAATTTTCAAGAGCACTATCAGAATTTAACGTTGAAAACTGGTCTCATGCTGCACTGGTCCAAAAGGTAAGGTCAAGGTCAAGTGCATATAGTTATTTACACGATTTTAAAACAAACAAATGATTTTGAGTTTTTTGTCAGTTTGTGTTTATGTTCGTCCAGGCTAATCTCCGGAATAGTTGAATCGATTTTTTTTGGTACTTTCAATGGAGGGTGGTAGTTACAACCGTCGCGTTTACAGCCACACACTGTGCCGCTGTGTCATTTTCATACGTTTTGTAAGCTTCTACCATGTTTCTATTTAAATATTGCTTCAGGAGATGTTCTCCAGATATGTTGCTCAAGACGGATGACGATGTGATGATCAACCCTGTCATGATGAACAGACTGTTAGCGGAGAATAGAGGGAGGGATTTAGTAGGCGAGTATTTCTTTGGCTGTTTAACTACTAAATGAGTTTTTGTTTTTTGTCTGTCTGTCATGTCTTGCCATAATTATTTTCACACTTTGCATTATTTGTTATTTAGGGACAAGCTAATGTGAAACAGACTGATAACGCTACGCTACGATTCCGACACGAGAGAATGAATTTCCTTACAGTTTTTCCTCGCTCTGGTGGAGAAATAAAATGCGGCGTTAATTTCCGCCATTTGACACGCAATGTTTCAAAAGCTGGGCAATGCATGAAAAGGGAAGCTTAAGACTAAATTCGTTCTGCGTACTCCGGTATGTGCGGGATACAGGAAGAAGTTAAAAAAATATCATATTAACTCATATTGGTATTGGGTGCAAGCTCACCCCACATAAAATTCCATTACTAAATTCAATAAAAAAACACAACTTATATGAAAATTCCGTTTCTTACAAAAAGGTTACAAAATCCTATCGTCGAGCCCGCACCGCAATTCCTACAACAAGTGGTATTTACCAAAATGGTTGTACCATGAAGACATTATACCTGAATATTTATCGGGAACGGGATATCTTATAAATGGTGGGTATATTTATTTATATTTAAAAAAAAAGGTTGAGACCTGTCGTGGCCCAGGGGCACTAAGAGTGTCTTAGTAAACGCGACTGATTGTGGGTTCGATCCTCACTCGAGGAAATGAAATACTTATTTAAATTTATATTTTCATGTCATCGCTCTGGTGTCCAGGCAAAGCGCGGCGTTGAGTTTCACTACTTAACACGTTATGTCTCCAGGTTTCGGTGGAATGTCAGGAACGGAGGTGCCTTAATGAGAACGGAGTTTCTTAACACTAGCAATACCTATAACAAAAAGTTTAAAAGGGGGAAGCCGCGCTAGGGTCGCTAGTATTAGTATATATTTATTAATATTTTTATTTTTATTATTTTCAGGAAAACACATAGATAATATCCTCTCAACATCATACAAAGTGCCAATGATTAACTTAGAGGATGTATATTTTACATGTTTAGTCGCTAAACAACAGTTAAACTTAACCCTCAGTCATGACCATCGTTTAAGTCCGTACAAACCGTGGTTTAAACTACAGTGTGTTTACTTTGGTTTAGCCTCATTACATAGTTTAAGTGAAGAAGAAATGAGAACAAAATGGTGGAAAATGAATAATTTAATGAATGAATATAAGAATAATAATACTGTTTGTGATTATTTCTTAAATAATAAGTGGAGTGAATGGTTTTTGTATTGATAAATTAATAATAGTTCTCGTTACCTACGTTGTAACGTGAAGGTATAAAAACCATACTGCCTGAGTGAGAATCGAACCAACGACCTTTACTTTTATAATCAGACGCCCATTGCGACTTGACGTATGCCATTTTTTTATTTACTTTTTTGTATATATTTTTCGAAATAGCTTTCATTTTATGTAATTAAACTATGCAAATCTGAAACAAGTTTCAAATATCCAAATTCTTATACGAAATTATAAGTAAATTATTAAAAAATAATGTAAGACTAATTATAATTACATTAATTTATTAAATGACGTATAAAGACTGATGTATTTTTAAGGAATATTAATCTATAGAAATTAGTGTTCAGTATTCAGTGGCGGAACTGAACGCCACGATTTGCCTTACCACTACGGCAAGGAAAAGTCTATGTTATCAATACAATATTTTTCCCCGAAAAACGTATTATATACTATAACTATTGGTTATAATTATAATTTTAATTAATATTTTAAAGTATTTATGTATGTTTAATTTTTTTAAAGTATTTTTTTATAAAAATGTTTTGCCTATTTAATTATATGTTTAATTATATTTATTTTGTAATTTAAAAGAAAAAAATATTTTTATTGTATAACAATTTCCATGTACCTTGATGAAAACGCATGGCTTAGAGGTCAAACTCAAATTTAAAATATTCTTTCAAATAGACTAATAAGCACTTTTGAATCGTCGAATGAACATATAAACAAAAAAGCTACCACCGTTTCTTAAGCCGGCAACGAAGCAAGGAACTCAACAGTTGCTTTTTTCAAAGTCAATGGTATAATTTAATTGTTACATTAACTGTCAACTATCATACAAGATATTCAATAGACATTAATTCCATACATCTTTATCCTCTAAATATTCTTGAATAGTGTAATAAGCTTTACTTGTTATTATTTTTTTACAGATGTATACACGTATACTCAAACTCATAAAAGATTTATAAAATTTTTGAAGGCGAAATCTTATCTTTATTTCTCATTCCTATCACAATTTTTGCTATGACATTGTATATGTCGTCGGACAAACAGAATGTTATAGTATGTATACTATTTGTATACAAATTGTGAAGCAACTGTATACCTGCATCTTTAAAAACATTATGAATCTCGAGCTTTTATGTTATAAATACATCTCACGGCTCTCTTTTGGTGAATGAATATTTAATTTATGCATATCTGCAGCACTGCTCCGGTCAGATCGCTTGGATGGTTTCCCAGGCAAGAGGCTCGTGTTCAAATCCCGATACGTTCAAATTAGTACCTATACGTTTTCTAAAAAGTATTTTTCTTTTTAAAAGTGTGGAATAACACTCTAAAAATATTCAAAATAAGTATAATTTCATTTTAAGTTTTGTACTTTTATTGATATTAAATTTTTTATTTTTTTTGTAAATTGTTTTATTGTTTTTATTAATAATCTTATTTGTATTTGTTCTTTAATCAAATCACTATTTCAAAAAAATAGTTAAATTATAAATATTTTTCCAAGAGGAATTTGAACTTGCAACCATCGTATACCTACAACTAAATAAATGTCTTCATATTTTTTGAATCTATAATATATTTAATTGAGGCCATCGTGGCGCAGCGACAATGATTGTGGGTTCGATTCCCACTCCAAGGAGTGAATTTTAATTTCTTCGGTCTAGTACTTAAAATATACTTAAAATTACATAACCTCCACGAGCATTACAAACTCTGGTTTTTTAATATCTCAGATCTGAGAAACAGCGGTGTAAAAAAACATAATTAAGTTCGTATTTTATTATTTTCTAGTGATAATGAATTAATGATATCTTTGAATTACTATTTACAACTCACTTCAAATGTCGTAGTCGCCGTGGTGCAGTAAGTCTGTCTGTAAATGTGACGGTTGAGGGTTCATTTATTTTATTTTTTTCGTTCTGATTGCAATATTTCGAAAACATAGCGGTGATCCCCCATGGATCACTCAGTCGTCTCGCTCTCTCTCCTCTCGTTCTCTCTCCTTATTCTGTAATAAGCGGTGGATGTATAAGGTAGTGAAAAAAGTAATATAAGTCTTAAAACAGGTGTTCGCGATAAAGTTTTTATTTTTTCTCATATTCTTATATACTTGAGTGCATTGTTATAGCATTCATTCATTAATGACAGGTATGTATTAGAAACTATTATTATTAGACACAATTTATTTTTTTATGTAGTCTTTTTAGGCAGACTCTATGTCTCGCAAATAGCAGGGTAGGCAGAGTGCTTTTTTTGAGTGCTATTCTATCAGAGAAAGAAAAAGAAAATATTTCATTCCCCCAAATGGGAACCAAATCCATAACCGAACACATTTTTACAATAAATAATAGCAACCAATCCGCCAAAACAAAAAAAAACCGTCACATTAATCTCCACAAGTCCATCTCTGATGCCAATAAAAAGTATGCACAAATGCAATTCAAGTAAAACGTTTATATAGCGTTCCGCATCATTGAGTATCATCAATCACCAGTTACAATGTACGTGAGGATAGTGTTGCTGGTTTCTATCATCCTGACCCTGGACGTTGTGTTGGGGGGTGAGTGAAGTTATTATTTTGTTTCATCGTCGTTTCTTATTTCAATTAGCAGGGTAGGTAGGGAGCTCAGTGACAAGACACTCAACTTATCGTCAGAATTCTAAACATGGTGTTTTGTTTTACAAAAGAGTAGTATGAAAATAACTTAAATATTATCATTTTCTCATGTGGGAATCGAACTCAAACCATTACATTAACGTCAAGACTATGTTTCACTGCTAGGTCACCGTGTTTATATTTAAATTTAAAAATATAAAAAAATTAAGGCATAAGAATTTGATCCAATTTCATGTATATTTAACGTTTTCTTACGTTAATAAAATATATCTTCAAACTACTAAATCAATATACTTGTTATTTAATAACTAGTAATTTTAAATATAATTCTGATCAAAATATTATTTATTTAATAAGCCTTTATATCCAATTTATTTGTCATTCGTTATATTCACATGTAGGTAACCGGTATTGATTTCAACATGGGTTCTAGTATAAACAAATAATCTCTAGGAAAATGTTCTAGGCTTTTTTTATAATGTCCCAATGCCTACAAAAGAACAGTTCGAAGAACGTGGTCTAAAATGTACACCCGGAAGAACGACTATACTGATCGAGGAGACTAAGCCTTTAAAATTGAAAGGCAGTTCTGAAGAAGATACCAGAAGGACTCATATGAATGCTATTGCAAGTAAAGATGAGACTTGCAAGGTTTGCGTTTGTTCACTTGAAGGAAAAGATGAATATTGCAGTCGGAGACCAGCGAGGAATGTCAACGAATGTATCAGATTGGCCATTTTGAAGAAATCCATAGAAAAGAATGGTCCATTTTCCCATGATAGGTCGTTGTCGTTTAGGATTAGGCGAGGTTGGTGGGCTAGTGTCGGATCAGTGCAGTTGTGGTTGGAACCATTTAAATCATATTTGGATTTTTGCTAAGTAATTAATTGAACAGTTGAGTAAATGTCCCGTTTATATAATTATTGTAATTATAGAACTAAATTAATTTAAATAATTTCATAAATATACGACCAACTGCGTTTGCATAAACTATAAAACGTAAAATCACATTTTTTTTGTTACCATCGGAATTCCGATACGTCCAGATTTTCGAGACTGTCTTCTATACTCTCCAAGGAACTTGTCAAATTTCAGCGTTCTACGCCGCGTAATTTCATATACTTAACGTATATTTCCAATAGTTCCAAAAGATACTCAACAGTGGTACCCTCACTTTTGGACATATTTACCTTTAACAAATATCTTTCTATTATTTCATATAACTTTAACTATTATGCTACTTATTCCTTGCCGCAAACATTAAACATAATTATGTATTTTAAAAATATTATCTTAGATCTGAAATCCTTGCAATTTTACTACAAAAGTACATATTTATCCAATATAGATTATATCTGGCATTACGACGAGATACCCTACGCAGCGAAAGCCGCTTGTAGACGTAGCACCTCATACTACAGCAACAACGTCAACGCCAACGACACTGACATAGACATACCGTCCGATATTGATTCTTTACTAGACTATTCTAATAAAGACATCTGCTTCTACTGCGTTTGTTCAGTAGACGGTACCCATGCTGGATGTATAACTAGGGACCCATGGTACTGTGAATACTATAGGATTATCAGACATCCTAGAGCTCCTAAGGAGAGATATAAGAAGCTGTTCCAGCAGGACAGGCCGGCGTACTTCCGGCACTTGTCCTACAGGTTGAGGAGGACTATGGATGATGGGATGATGGAATTTATGGATTTCGGTATGATCGGGTGAAGTTGTTACACGTTTTGATATTTGGGTGTTGTGGCTTTGGTTCGTAAATTTTATGGTGTATGTTATATATTGTTTTTACTTATTCGCGTTTTTTTTTGTATTTATTAAGTGGAAAGAAGGACAAATCACTAATTTCTCATCGTTCCACTGAAACCAGTGAAATGAGAATATTTAAAAATATGTAGAATCGATTAATATTAGTGCCGTTTGAATGTGATCAGCAAATGGAAAATTTTTTACAACAGATCTTTGACATTAGAACTAAAATGATTCCCAAAAATTATAGCACGACCCTTATCGTCTATAAACTGCATCATTTAATTGACATTCCTCTTCTTTATGGACAAGGAGGCAAATTTACGTGATTAAGAGTAATTATGGTGGTATCATAGAAATCTGGAAAAAATAGGAAATTATGGATGGTTTGCCGGCTTAAAATAAAGTTAAAACTCTTGAAAATATACAAATATAGGACCGAGGTATAAGGATATTCTATATTGCTTGTCAGGCAAACAGCAAGAAACGTGACATTAGCGTCAAAAAGTTGATCAAAAGAGTTTTCTTAATGATGATGTGAGCCTTTACGAAACCAAACTATAAATGCCAGCCACTTAAAATGGTAGAAGATGAATGTAGATGTGAAACATATTTTACTGCAAAGCTAATACATGCTCTGCCTATGGCCAAAAGAAGATAAGGAAATATACGCCTAAACATATTGGAATGGGATATACACACGTATAATAACTCAGTCAACCCAGTCACCAGATTTTTAGAAAAAGATTCTTATTTGAATTACTAAATGGAAAATACGCATTGAAAACGGCTCTTTTTATCTTATTTTATTTACTTTTAACGCATGTTTATTTACTAAAAGCAAATTAGTGGAGCAAAATGGTAGTGACATTTTAGTATTAAATATATGACAATAAAATGTCTTATGTACGTAAATCGCAACTTGCAACCAATCTGGTCTTTATTTAACTCACTCTGTTATATTTTTTCAAAAATTTCTAAGCAAACAATTGGTTGCAGGAGGCGATACACTGTGCTGTAATCATCCCGACGGCCACCGTCGTAACCTCCACGAGCAAGTCCGCAACAAGATACGTATGCTGCGTAGGAAAGTGCCAAAAGAGAACATTTTGGGTGGAAGTCCGAGAGGCGATTATGTGGACTTCATTGTTAATAATGATTAAGACAGTTTTGGACCTTAAAAGAATAATTTGTAAGAATGTTTAGGTTTAAAGACATTTGCTCTTAGAACATGGACAAGAATTTTTGAAAAAGGAAAAAGAAAATAACAAAACAGACAGTTTATTATAAATTGGTTATCTAGAACTAATTAACAAAGACTAGATAAAAATAAATGAATAAAAAAACACTGAAAATGGTTCAGAGAGAGAAAGAAGCGTATTAATGAATATTCGTCAATTGTTTTAAAAATTATTTAGATATATAAATGTGATTTTTCTATTTTTTTTATTATAATTTTTGATTAAAACATTTAATACACACAAGTTTTTTTATTTTATATTTTTTTTCCTTGCTTTTTTTTTACTTTAAATCGCACGTTTTTGTTTTGCTTGTAATCCACATCATTTAGGTCACAAATCTTTGTACACGATTTTCGGATTTTTAAAGTTTTTGGCACAATTTTGTAATAAAATGGTTTTCTAATTCACAGCTGCACTGGTTTTATCACTGTTTTGTTTTAACATAAGCTTAGTATAGTTTAGATATAAATTTTGCTTAACTTTATAATTATTGTGAACTGACTTTTTTGACTTGACTGAAAAACCTTCAGTCTGGTCGAAGACGATGAACTTCTAACATAACTACTTGACGTAGTCCAGTGCCAGTCCAGCTGGCATTTATAGTTTGGGAATCGTTTATTGGAATCGATCATTCGATCCATTATGTGAGGAGTGATTTATCAATATGTTTTCAACACTTATTTAGCTAATTAACAGTAGTGAGGCAGATACCCTTTTAAAACAAGGATATAAAAACAGCTTTAGGCTTTACATTATATAGCAAGATTGGTAGTGGAAATCTACTGTTAAGACATTTCTTTCTCCATTTTCCGCCCAATTTTTGAATCATATCATGTTGAGTGAGGAACTCAACGCCAAGCTTTGTCCAGCAGAGAATTTGTGCAGCAGAGAAGTGCTGCTTGCGTCATTTTTTAAAGTGAAAGATTTTCTGGGATAATATTATTTTTTCAGTGGGCGAAGAAAACAATGGCAAGTGCGTACCATTTGTTTCTGAATATTCTGATTGTAGTGATGGTAAGAATACTTATTTATTAATTATAATACGAGTAATTATGTATATCTATATTATGTGTACTATCTATATTGTTTATATTATTATCATAAAGCTGAAGATGGTTAAAAGTTCTAATCTCACGATCTGTTTTTGGTCAAAGTACGTTTGTTACGGAAAAAATATTTTTGTGTAGTATTATCCTTTTCGAAGAAGACTATAGGGCTATATTACCTCGCGTTAAGAATTTTGATGTAATTCATAAGCACCTAAGCTACGGTTAGAGTTACCTCGGGCGTATAGAATGTTCCCCATTATCTACCGAATTTTGAAGGCATTGCGTGTTAACCGGCGGAACTCAACGGCATGCCTTGCCTCGTTACCAGGTCGCATAAATAATAATATTTTATATGGCCTCAAAAATTAACAATAATTATACAATATATTTTAAGCAAATGCATGTTCCGGATGCACCCGTTGCACATGCAGTGCGGATGGCGAGTGGGATTGCCAAATGGTGTTCGAGTGTCCCTCAGACGATGATGATAATGATGCCAGACACAGTGTCTCCATTGCTCTAGATGATATATATAATGGTAAGCTTTGTTTGTAATAATCATCAAAGAAATAATAAGAAATATTAGACGTATTTATTGGTTCTATCATCACTTAAGGGAGTCGTATATTTAATATTTTCATTTCCTCGCTCTGGTAACGAGGCAAAGGGCGGCGTTGAATTCCGATAGAGATAAAGCATGAGGGTTTTCTTTTAGAAAACGAATGTAAACAATTCAAGTTTGTAGATTTGTCTATCATTTGTGCTGTCAATTCCCCTCTTTACTATGACACTCATTTTTTACATTCCACATGTATACCTAGTTGATCGAAGCTTTTCACGTAATTTATGCTTTATATATCGGAACCAAGTGCCGTATTTAGTTTAAGTAGACTAGGGAAAACCTATTTTATTAAGTAAGATTTTCTCAAATAAGTAACCCATTCAGTCAGTAATTTATGAAATGCATAACAAAGACGAATTATCAAAGGTTTTTTTTAACAATTATATTTTCTACAGAACTAAAAAATAAGCAGAAAAAGAAGTCTCGTGTTTTTGTTCCACCACCACCAAAGCCGGATGACGAGTTCATAGGTAATAATGATATTTATGTATTATATAAGTACCACTAATTTTACATTATCCTAAAAAAAAAACGTTTTTAACACAATTTCTTTGTCAATTTCAGGTTATATAATCGCTATTCCTAACAAAACATTTTAAATTACTTTTATAAAATAAACAAATGCACAAAAAAGTCTCGTTTTATTTTTATGCACTCTCTGTAAAATTCACTCTATGTAATATCTATTAGAATATTTAAATATAATATCATGCAACTTTCGTAAGTACGCAAATTCTATATATCAATATTATTATTCTAATTCTAACACTAAACATACTAATTTAATTCGGAACATACCTATTAACTTTCACCAGTGGTTTCGACCCTGTGGTCAAATGGAAATAACTAACAATTGTGTATTGCACGTGAATGAGGCTTTCTAAGTGTCTGGGGTAAATCTGATCGCAGATATATTAGAACGATTGACGTAATATAGCAAATACGTGTTTGGATTCAATTTAAACAAGAAGTTCTTGAGATTGGCGCGGCCAACCAAACAAACTATTCTATTTTATAATATTAGTATAAATTAAAATTTACGTAACCTGCAGAGATTAACCGATAATTTCAGTTTCAGGTAACAATCCTTATGAAGAAGATTTTGCTTCATACATTAAGAGGCAAAAACGTTCAACCAACAATAAATATGAGGAAGATAACACCAAAAATCATACTGTTAAATTTTATCATACAGTAGACGAATTAAATGAAGGTAATTTATATTTTTAAATTTTACTTTTATCCCGCATACTACGGGAGCCTAGTGTTAAGACCTCCGTTTCCATTTTCTGTCTTTCGCTCCTCTTTCCACTCAATATTCGAGAGATTATGTGGAAGCGTTCGACTTTAACATATTACCAGAGCGAGGAAAATAAAATAATATAACTGATGCAAAATAATGTAAATGATGGACCTGTAAATATAAAATATTAAAATATTGTGTCTGTACTTTCCAGATACATTAAAAAATTCAGACAAATCAGGAACAATTCAAGCTAAGAGAGTAGAACCTAATCGATCACCAAAAATATCAAGAAGAACAGATTTAATCGATGACAATAAAAATAAATCCTCTCTTCATATCAATTACAATCGAGTAGAAGAGTATGATCATCATATCGAAGAGAACAAAATTGTACCAACTGAACATAGTGACAAATTTGATACAGTAATGAAAGATAAATTAAATAACATCGTGGGTAATTATACCCAAGAAATTAAAAATTCAGAACTATCAAAACTTATTGTGAATGAATTAAAAGGTGGCTCTGAGGTTATAGGTAATTCAAATGTTCCACCTGTGTCTAATATAACTTTTACACCCGAGAATGACACGTTAACAGCAATGGCATTCATTGCTGGTAATTTGCTTAACAAGTTATGGGATATGGAAAAAGATGCTTCAAATGACTTTACGGAAACTGATGTTCTTAAGCATGAGAAGATAAATGATTTGTTAGAATTATTTAAAGAACCATTAAATATAAGGCAAGAAACATTTCTAAAGAATGCTCTTGAAAGGTTATCGAGTACATTGAATAAGAATAAAGATGCTAAAAATATTTCAGTCTGTGAAACAATATCTACAGATGGCGTAAGTGATGAAAATTTAAATAATAATAATCAAGCTGATGTAACTAACCAAAGGTTATGTGACAAAAACCAATCAATAATAAAAGAAGAAGCAAATGAAAGTACTGTTACTATTGATGTTATTGAGAAATTGAATAATGTTATTTCTCTTATGAAGAAATTTGAACAAGTTGAAAAAAGTTTAAACGATTTAAAGCACCGAGCTGGTATGGAGCCATCTAATGTTGGAAAAGCACTAACATTTGACGAAAACTCATCAATGCATTTATTTGGTAATTTGTTAGAAAAAATAACGAAACTGCTAATTCCAAGCAAATCTAGTAAAAAAATTATTAAAAAGATAAAAACATTAAACCAATTTACTAGTAAAGAAAATGACAAAAAAATTATTGAACAAAAATTAGGCACTAATTTAAGTAATTATAATTTAACCATAAAAGATAAATTAATTTTAGACTACCTCAACCATATAGAAAGTAATCCAAGTTGCTTATTACGCAAAAATATACAAAGACAGAGCACAAAATTAAATGATAAAACCGGAGGAAGAATTCTTTATAACTTATCTGAGTTATTAAAAATAAAATCTCTCACAGATTTAGTGAAATTATCCAAACCCGGTGAACATGTTGAAACAACAACAAATATTGCAACTGAATTACCGATGCAAGAAGTACCAATTACAAGTATTCTGCGTGAAAATAGTTCACTGAAGTTAAATAATACCAAAGAGAAACTGAAAAATCATTTGAAAGCAATCATCGATGATTTACTAGAGCTACAAAATGATACAAATCTTAAGCAAAATAAGTTGAATATAGCAGAAGCCCTGCCTTGCATTTACAATTTAATGAATGGTGAAAACAAAATAAATAACAAAACATTGTCACAACCTAGTGTATCTCCATTGAATAAAATAAAAATATTAATTGATTCAATGAAATTAGAATTCACGACAGTATTGCCTACACGTAGAAGTAATTTATTTATTGAAGAAAGACCTCATTCAGCTAAAGTGTGGGAGAGAGTAATTAAAAATGTTAATAAATTTCGAAAGAATACGCGCAGAACATCTGATTATGAGAAACCAAAAACATATAATGAATTGAAGGAAATGATTGAAAATGTAGAATCAACGGGACACACTTATAAAAATTTTGCGTTGCTATCCGTTATACCTCCTCATAAAAAACTGATGTTGCTTAAAACTCTCGAAGCCGATACTAAGCAACAAACTATAGTTTTAGAAAATATAAAGAAATCTACAAATCATTTAAATAATCTTCCTGGTGATAAATTCAATGAATTGAAAGAATTTATAGATAATACCGAAAATAATATAAATTTAAGTATAAAAGTAATTAACAATTTAGTAAAACAAACGAACTCTAAAGATAAATCTTTAGATCTCAATAGAAAAGAACAATTAAGAGTGCCAGAAACTTCAAAACTTTCAAAATTAGGCAAAAATGGTATAAAATTGACAAGAGATCAAATAATAATTCAATTAATTGAAAATCGCATTAAATTGTATTTGAAATCTAAAGAATCTAGGGATGCAGATCTAATTTATGATGTGAATTACAATATAGGCAAAAGAATTTTGTCTTTGATAAAAAGTGGAAATATAAGGGTCGCTAAGGAGCTATTTAAAATATTTATTGCTAATCATCGGGAAGAAGAAAATCTAGCAAGAAAAGAACGTAAGTTCAAAGTCTCTTAACTTAAGAATTTAAGCTAAAAATATTTAAAACTTTTATAACGGATGTACCTAGTTACTTGTAATTTCAGTATTTCTCTTTCATTTAGAAAAAATATACCAATGAGATTGCAATCGTTCGTAAAAATTTTAGATTCTTAAAATTTCGTTAAATTTGATTTCGATTGTACCAATCTGCAAATGAGTATGAGAATGAGTTATTCTCCAAATAATAATATTTATAATTTTTGCTTTAAATATGTAATATATTTTTTATAGCTATAACAACGAAATTAGAAAAACCTTTACCGTTTCAAAATGTGATCGACAGTCAAGTTTTCAAGCCACAATTAGATATGTCCCCAGATCAACTGTTCAAGAGACTATTAGATGTAAAAAATATTAACTTATAATATAATTTATGTCTTTTTTATTTTTGTATTGTGATGCTTAATAAATGTTTTTTTTATTGACATTTTTTTGGTTTGTTTGTTTTGAAAAAAAAAATCACTTAAAAACATTTGAAAATTATGGTTGTGGATGTATCTGTTAATGCTTTAAATTGTTTTCATTTGCGTTGTCAGAGCTTGTCAATTAATTGATTCAAAAATTGGCCGGAATTTTGTGAAAAGGGTATCTTAACGGGTAGTCTGCTTATCCTGCTATATGCTAAAGATGAGTTTTGGGCTATAGGGTTAATTACTCGCTAATTACTTTATTATCTAAAAGTGAATACCATTTTTGCTCGGCTAATATAATATTTAATTTCTAATTATTATTTTATTTATTTACTAAGTGTAGGGTAGAGTAGCACTCGTTGACAGTTTGACATTTTAGACATCAGTAGCAGACATCTTTTTGTATTTGTGCCCTGAAAATATATTTGTTAATATTAAATATTAAGGAAATAATTAGGAATGTTATTTGAAAAATATATTTTATAATGGATTTTATTGGAATTGATTTTCTTTCTTTACCTTTATGCTTTAGGTCCTTTAACGTCTTAGTTTTATTGTTTTTTTTTGTCTACGCCATGTTTTACTTTCCCTCTTAAATAGCCAGGAATTATATTTTTAATACGATTCGTAAAATTATTTAAATTAGTGTTCCTTTTATTTCTAGAAGCTCCTAGATTTTTCTGCCATTTTCGCATCGTCTCTTCATATTTAGCTAGGTTCTGTTTTTTCATTTCTGTCTTTTTTATTTTCTTAATATTCCTAGGTTCTGGTACTTTTGTGAATATATCTGTAATATCAGTTTTAGTATTTCTAAGCAATTTTTTAATTTGTTGTATAAAACTTTTTTTTGCGGATTTTTTCGTGTTGTTACTTTTCGAATCTTTTCTTAATTTTTCATTTTTATTTTGGTTCAACAATTGAAACTGTATTATTTGTACAACACGATTATTAATTTTCTTAAAATCTGCTCCTATTTTTGATACTAATCTTTCTATTACAAAATCATTAATAATAGTCGTACGTCGATTTTGAGCATATTCTAGTGATTCTATAGCTTTATTTATTTTAAGTATATCTTTAGATAATTCTAATACAAACAGTTTTAAACTATACAACCGTTCTGAAATGATATTTGTACCGATATTCACGGTCATTTTATTCCATTTATTTCCAATATTTATTATATAATTTTCTATTTCGTTATTAGGATCTAAAATTCTTGAAAATGAATTGAAAGAATCTTCTGTATAAATAAAATTAATAATTCTTTCTAGAATTTTTCTTGAGGTTTGCGATAACGGTGCTAAAGCATCACCTATTGGTGTGTCTTTGTCCAAAAGTTCCAAAATATTTTTTACAGTTTCTATATCATTTAAGTTGTCATGATAAACTGAATTAAATTTTCGTCTGAAATTTTCAATTTTCTCGTGTTTTCCAGTTCTTTTGTGTATTTTATCCTTTTGTGTAAATTTTCTCATAGCTCTTATCAAAATTTTCAATTCTTGCGACATTGGAGATTGAGACATTTTTTGTATTATTGCTATATCTCGCATAACTTCATGGATATCTTTTTTCAATTTTTTTACATATTTATCGAGAATATTTATGTTGCGTCTTCTAAAGTCAATTTCAGGTGGTAATTCAATTTGATAGAAATTAAAAGAAGAATTTCCTTTATTTTCATACATTTTCTTCGTGTGATTTGAATCAGTAACGTTAGTATCCAATTTCAAATATTTCATAAGTTTCTTTTTAATAAGAATAAGTTGATTGATTTCCTTTTCTTTATTACTTATAATATTACTTAATGGCTCTAGAATATTATTATATTGGTTTTGTTTCTGATTTTTATCAGAAGTATTGACGTTCAATGTAGTGCTGCGACTTTCATTAGTTATTAGAACTACACTTCGTTTCTCTAAATGTTTTAGTAACGAAGTAGTATTATCTAAAATATAAACAAAGAGTTACAGAAAACAACCAATAAAAACAAAATGACTAATAAATTGAAACTAAAAAATGACTAAAAAATTAAGATTAGTAAGATTTGTATCTGCAATAACGTACAGTACTACAAATAAATAAACATACCATTAGGCCATTGTGGCTGGATATGACAGCGTTTTACTAAAGGCGCTGGGTTAGTTTCTCACTTAAGAATATATATTTTTTCATTTTCCCGTTGTTGTACAATAAACTGCGGTGTTGGGTTCTGCCACTCAACACTGACTGTTTCGAGATCGGACGGAAAGAAAAGAAAACAGTTTCCTTCTGCCTACCTCGTTATATGTGGGATAAAACGTGTGGAACTTGAAGCATTAAATCAAAAGAAACCATCATTTTAATTTTACCTTGACTATGGGTAATATTGATATTAGCTTGTTTAATTGCGAACTTTGTCAAATTTCTTCTATCTTCGTCAAACTTTTTATCAAAAGAATCTATTCCATACAACCATTTTAAGATACGAATATATTTATTTATATCAAAACTGGTCCATTTTTTTGTTTTATTGGAATTATTGTTTTGAACTGAAATATATAAATGATATAAAAATCTTGAAAAGACCAGTAGTAGAGGCTAGAGCGTTTGCTTCCAAATACAGTGGTTGTGGGTTCAATTTTTGCTCGGGACAATGAATTATTTTCCACGTCTTCGCTCTGGTAACAACATAAAGCACGGTGTTAAGTTCCGCTATACTTAAGAAGCAATGTCTTAAAAATTAGACTTATTGTAGCATATTACCTTCAAAATGATCAGCAATCATATTAGCAGTTATGTTTAAACTTCCAAGCTTTGTCATATTTCTTTCATTTTCAATGGATTTTTTTCCTATAGAATCCGTTCCGTACCACCATTGTAGAGTTCGATTGTATTTGGTTATATTATCATTTTTAAGAATCATAAGTGTTTTTATTTTGTTTAAATTATTATTAATTGTATCTGAAAAAAAAAAACATATGAAAATATTCGATTTACGCTCGTAGTCCGCCTTTTGCATGCCAACCCAAAGCGTAATATACATAACATTCGATACGATTATCACTCGAGGGAATGATATATTTAATATTTTCATCTTTTCGCTATGGTAACGAGGCAAAGGCAAACACTCCACTTTCTCTTACGACACTTTTGTGATTCACTTTCCGCTAAATTTTTGAAGCGAAAAATAACACCGCGTTTTCTAGTCAACTCACCTCGTCATCTTACCAGTACGAGTTAATAAAAAATATCGTTCCTTGAACAGGAATCCAATCCGCAACTGTAGCGCTTAAAATCAGAAATAATTTATCATATATATCAAATAAGTATTATATTACCGTGAGAAAGCGTACCACTTATATTGTCAGTTCTATTTAAGCTCGCAGAATTTTCCTGTTCTATAGAAGATACATTTCTTATAATTTC
Organism: Heliconius melpomene rosina; assembly: GCF_056956725.1. NCBI lineage: Eukaryota > Metazoa > Arthropoda > Insecta > Lepidoptera > Nymphalidae > Heliconius > Heliconius melpomene. The sequence goes on from NC_140400.1 coordinate 6,700,131, forward strand.
AACAGAGCTTTCTTCTAAAGAATCGATACCATACAACCAACTTAGAGTACGTTTATAATTATTTATATCGCCATTATTAAAATCGGTAGTCCTCTTCATTCTATGAAGATTATTTGTTTTAACTGAAATTTATTAATAAGTATTATTTAAGTTCTATCTATACAAATATTAAAAAAAACTGAAGATTTTGTTTGGTTGAACGCGCTAATCTCCGGCACTACCGATACGAATTGAAAATCGTGAGGGTAGTGGATTCGGGAGAATTAGTTTATTTCATTTCCTCACTCTTGTTTATTTATTTATTTTTTACACTTTATTGTGCATAAAAAAGTGTAAAAAAAGATTGATTAAGAAGAGTTTTTGGGGTTTATAAAGCTGGTTTATAATGTAAACCAGCAACAAAAACATAAGAAGGCGATTCGACATGGCAGGATAAAAATAACCACCAAGATTTAAATTCAATGACATAAATTAAATAAGAAATATTCCAATACATACGTAGATTTAAGTTTTCCATAGTTTTAACTAATATCCGATGGTCTATAATTATTGAAGAGCTTGTATGACAGTTTTCTATTGTAGTACAATTCCATGTTCCAGTGACATCGCAATTGCATATTTTGCACCCGCTACATATATTGTCTATGGAATGTAAAAAAACAATACTTTTTTATATACAGAGGAATAAATTATTTTCATTTTGTAACTCTTGTACCAAGATGTGGTTATCTTATATCCGTTTTGGTATCCTGACCCGAAGTATTACACCCTTAAGATTTCTGCCTATTATTCTGGTTGTTAGTAAATTTGACTATTAAACAGGTGGTTGTGGGTTTGATTTTCAAAAAAAGAAGCACATTGATGTCTTAAATATGAGTGCTGGCTTTAGAGCCATTAAATTAGTTTAATGCAATTTAAGCAAATATTACATCATATTATTAGATTTTTAATTAATATTCACTATTACTTTAGTCTAGTTAGCCGGCAGTTGCCAGTGCATATTTTCCTCCTAACGATTGACAACAAATATCTCTATCTATTGACAACAAATATTTCTATCTCTACAATTGACAATAAATATCTCTATCTCTATCTATTGATCGAAAGTAAAGATAATATACCTTTTAGTTTACTTGAGACCTTTTAAAATGTTTTTTTTTTAATTCTTACCTTTATGACAGTTTGTATACTGCGACACTAAAGGTATACAGTATTGAAACGAGGAAGCCGATGAAGCTGAAATAAGTTACGCATTAATTATTGAATATTTTAAACAATTTTATATGTACGAGGATTTATGATTCTAAGATTGGTTTTTTTACTTCAAGTATTATAATCATTTCGAATATAGTACAGTAGATAGAGGCAACTTAGTGTTAGGACACTCCATCCTGCACGGCCCAATTTTCAAGACATTGCGTATTGAGTAGCGGAACGTGAACGCCACGCTTTGTCTTGTTACTTAGATATGAAAATAGGAATCTACGAGATAGTTATGAGTTCTGTCTACCCTACAGATTAGTTTATTATGTAAAGCTGTAAAAAGAAACAAAATTAATGGTAGAAGAGAAAAAAATAAGAGCAAACAGTTGTAAATGTTCCTTTCTTTTTGTTTATATATTACAAGTGAACCGTTCGTCATAAAATTTATATGGAACAACCTCTCAGGTATATCCCATCTAATGAAAAAGGACAACAAAATCTGAGATAGAGAACATCCTGGAGTATCTTCGTTAGTTACAAAAGACAAACCTGTATCGACATATTCCCATAACATATCATCAACTTCGTTAGTGATCTCACTCTCTTCTCTCTCAAATTCATCTTCTTCCATTATATTTGCAACTTCTCTATAATATTCGCATCTGGCTTCGTTTATGTTGACACATTCATAACTATAGCACATCTCGCAAGTATCGCTTCTAAAGCCCGTGGTGATGTATTGAAAATCATTGTAGCTTTGCACTGTAATTTATAAATCGATATATAAAAATAATCTCAAATATATTTATTACTATGTATTTTTTTCAGCGTTACGGTGTAGGCAGAGAATACAGTGGCAAGACACTCCATTTTCTCATTTTTTATCTTTACATTGTATAGGGAACCTGGAAACCAACTGTTAAGACAATCCATTCTCTTTAAGATACTTTTGTTCTTCACTTTCCGCCGAATTCCGGAGGCATTTTGTGTAAAACTATCTAACTCCACACAGAGCATTGTTTTTTTTTATCTAAACACGCAATGCCTCGAAAATTCAACGGAAAGTGTTTTTATGGGAACGGAGTGACTTGACACTAGGTTCCTTCTGCCTACACTGCTATATAAGGAATACAGCGTGAATCTAAAAAAAAATGTAAATGCATGTGGAAAGATTATTTATATCAATTGCGTTTTCTGCAATATTTCATAAAGTGCTATTAACTATTTAGGAAACTCAATTAAGTCCTGACTGCACCATGTCACGATGACGTCATATTAATCGTTATTTAATAAATAATTGACGTCATCCTTATACAGTTGTACGTTCTGCACGCGATGGTAGTCGATGCTATCAACAACTAACTCCACTAATTGAAAGGTTTATATATATTTATTGCTAACCTAGTGGTAGGAAGTAAAATATTTATTTAAATTTATGTTTTCATTTCTTCATTCTGATGAAGAAGTAAACCGTATTATTGAGTTCCGCCACTCAACACGGAATGCCTGTAGAATTCAGTGGAAAATGGGAAACGGGGTGTCTTAACACTATGTTCCCTCTGCCTACCTTACGGTGTAATATATATCCTACTGTGTAATAATAAATTCCGTTCCCAATAAAACACTTTAGTTCGCCACTTTCCTCTAGATTCTAAAGTGTTGAGTGGGGAAACTCAACGCCGCGCTTTACCTCCACCCTAGAGCGAAGAAATGAAAATATTGAATAAATACTTCCTTCCCATGAGCGAATGTAACCCACAACCGTAGTGTTTATAGTCGCACCCACGCGCCATGATGGCGTCTGGACGGTATATGTATATACATATAATGTAAGTTAGGTTTCTTCTGTCTGTTTGAGTAAAGAGAATTAGATATTTTTTTAGCGTTACGCTTTTTTCCCGTATATAACAGGGTGGAGAGAACGTAGAGATCAATCAAGTCATCGTGTGCTAAGTTGTGGAACTCAACTACACGTTTGACTACCAAAGTGAGGAAAAGAAAACAATTAATTCCGCTGATTGGGAATCGAACCCACAGGCTTTAAACATTTAAACATTGTACCCCTAAGCAATTAAACAATTTCCTCAAGAAAAGGGAAGTATTATGTAAGCAACCTTACCGGAAACGCAACAAACGGTAAGCACCAGTGCTACGTGCATCGTCAGAACAATACAATACAATGCATTTCGTAATACGAGAATGTTTGAATATCTTTGGGGATGGATTTTGGTAGATTTTAATTAAATGTGTGTAGGTTTTAATTATGTTAGAATTTATTCCCTAGAACTCTTGTTCTACAATGAATATAAAGATGACATAATTAATATTTTCTTATGATAAGTTTTCTTTCTTCGTTCCCATTAAGACACTGCTGTTCCCCACTTTTTGCTGAATTCTCGAGACATTGTATTATGTCGATTTGCGGAACTCAACCGCGCGCTTTATCTCGTTACCAGAGCGAGGAAATGAAAATATTCAATATTTTATTCCCTCGCTCGAATCTAAAATGATTGACAGACAAAGAATAGACGAAACTACTGCACTTAGAAAATTACAATTTGAGGTATATGTAGAGTGTAGAAGGAGACCTTAGACGAGAAGGCGCTGAGAGAGGATGTCTCGAAATACCTACGGGAACGAAAGAGACGAGATTTTTAATTTTTTTTTTCTGACAATATCTCGAAAAATGGGCGGTGTCATGAGTGGCACGAGTGTCATATGTCACATTTAGTTCCCTTTGTGTACCCTGCTAATTGCTGGAAGTTAAATAAATAAGAAATGCAGAATCCGGACCTGTTCACAAAACATTTGAATTTTCAGTGTTTACAAACACGTTTGGTGTTTCAACGAGAACGAGTCTGCCGTCATTATTTACCGTTCAAGTAGGAAAATGCTCGTGTTGTTTCTTTTATTGCATTTTGTTCTTGGAAATGGTGAGGGATTACTTAGAAAATTTGGCTACTACATAATTTATTTTCTATTATTTTAATTTTATTGAAGCCGTTGTGGCCTGTCACAGCGTCTGTTTGTAACCGCGCCAGTTTTGGGTTCGATTACCATTCGGGGGAATGAATTATTTTTGTTTCCACGCTATGGTCACAAGACAAAACGCTGCGTTAAGTTCTGTCGCTTAATAGGCAATGTTTTAAAAAATATTTCGGCAAAAGGGGAACGAAATATTTGACAGGAGGTTCCCCCTGTGTATCTTGCTATATACGGGACGTCGCGTTAAGCTAAAGATAATGATGTATATACTAGCTTTTACTGCGGTTTTCCCACCGTCTGCCTCAGGTGATTTAAGAATTAACGCGATGTTAGTTTTTCTCGTTAAATGGATTTTCCAGCGAAAAATAATTTTATTATTCCTCTAGTTTCTGAGATTAGCATGTTTAAACAGGCAAACTTTTCAGCTTTATTATATTAGTAAAGATTGTATATAATTTTCTGTAGAAAATTTTGTCAAGATTAAAGGCTATTACAATTACGAATTCTGGTGGATTCTAAGAATTATTTTTTGATTATTATAAAATATTTTTGAAAGAAGAGTTCTGCTACTCAACACGTAATTTTGTAGGAATCGAAATTTGACCGGAAAGTGGTGAACGGAGTGTCTTAACACTAAGTTCCCTGTACCTATAATGCTACGCGGGATAAAGCGTGAATCTGCAATCACTTATATTGGTATCATACTCGTAGAAATTTTGTAATAAGTAAGAATTATCATTGAATTAGCTGTAATTCTTCATAGATTATTTTTTATCTCCAGGCATCTTCCGCAACTGGTGGGGTAAGCAAATAGAACATAGTGACTAATCACTCTTTTTGCTAAACAATATATTTTTTAATTTTGTTTTCCTTATTTGTACTAAAATATAATATTATTAAACTAAACGACGTATTTAGTTGAAACTTAACAATTTTTTATGTTAAATGAAGACCTTTAGACTTGCTTTGATAATTACACACTATATTTTTGTTATTTTTCTGCCATATGTGTTGTCTATGTTGAAAAGCTGTATAGGCCTAGTCTTAAGATACAATTCACAGGGTTTGCCAGTAAACGCGACGCAACTGTAGGTCTATTGTCACTTAGGAGAGAGAACTCTTTCTTTTTCTAGCTCTCTCTCAAACTCAACACGCAATGTCTCGAACATTGGGCGGTGCACGGGGAACGGAGTGTGTTAGCACTATGTACCCTCTGTCTATCCTGCTCCATATACAGAATACAGAGTGAAACTATAAACAAAAAATCATTACTATATATTACGTAGGTATATAGAAGATTAAAAAGCGGTTATTAAACGTAAATATCTTCATTCAATGTACTTTAAAAGAGAAACTAATGATTCTGTTTAATAGGTATTCACTAAATACTGGACATATATTTTTTTGTTTCAGATACATCAAAATCCAAATATATTATGGACCATATAGACACGTGCCCGGATATAGGTTATTACTTCAAGCGGGAATCGAATCCGAACGCATTAGACGAGTCGTGCTACCTCTGCTTCTGCCAGAACAACGGAACTGCTGTGTGCTGGCCGCGAGACAACAGGAGGTGTGATAAGAAGCATTATTATCATGCTGGGAGACGAAAACGGTATGAATTTTTTTTTTTATAAAACGACAATGACATTTTTCATCATTTTAAAGATTCCCGGGGGTATGTATTTTTTTTCGCTTTACTCTTTTTACCCGGTTTTTAAATAGTCGTCTCAAATTTAAGAGTCAATTTTATGTGTCCCGTTACGAAAAAGTCTTATACATATTAATTAAAAATAATAATAATAAGTCAAATCACGCTGTATCCCGCACACAGCAATGTAGGCGGGGGAACCTAGTGTTAAGACACTCCGTTCCTCACTTTGTGTGTTCAAAATTTGTGTGTTGTTTGGCGGAACTCAACGCCGCGTTTTGCCTCCACCTTCAGTGGGATGGTCGAATCAACAACCAGTTGCGTTTACTACAGTCACACGTTGTGCCTCTGCGTCCCTGGCGTCACTTTGTGTGGAATTAAAAATATTTAAAATAATTAATAACTATACTATAATTATCTGCACAGAGACTCCAGAATGCGTCGGTCGCCCTCCTTTACCGATATATTCTTCCGTGATGCTGCTAGAGACAGTAAGTGTTTATACTAATAAAGAATTTTTACTTCAAATTTCAAATATTATTTACTAATTTTAAGTAAAATATTAATAAATAACGTATTCAATATTATGTTTTGTATAAAATGTCCAATTTAAGATCTAGCTCCAAGGTTTTTTTTTGCAGTTTTCAACAAACAACTACCAGAACAGTGTAAGCCTCATGAGTCAAGTTTCAGTGAAGGATGTCCACCAGGTAAAAGATATATAAGAGATGCTTGTAATAGGGTATGACTTAAAAATAATCTTAAAATGCTCTAATTCTAATTTTCTTAAGGCATTGTAATATAGTGTTTGACCAAAATCAAAATATTTATTAATCTTTATTTGATTAGAGCATCACATCTAATTAAAGAAATGGCTTTATTCATAGCCATGTCTTTGATTCAAGATGTCAACTTGGGACCTTACCAGTAACTAAGCACCTGACTGTAAGCACTACGGTTGTTGGTCCGATTCCCATTCAGGGGAAATGAAACGATTTTCATCTCTTCGCACCGGTAAGAAAATAAAGCGTGGCCTTCAATTCTGTCTCTCAGCACGCAATATGTCGATAATTAGGCAGTGCACGGATTACAAAGTGACTTAAGTGTTAAGTAGGTATCTTATATAGAAGATTTACATTTGAATTTCAATAAAATGTTGTATTGGATTCCGTCACATAACTTTGAGAAAGACGGGAAATAGAAAATAGAAAGATATAGGAAAACAGAAATATATACCACTACTTTCTATGCCAAAATAATAACTAAAAATAAAAACGTATATGTATGTTACAGCTGACTGGTGTGTCGGTTGCACTGTGTGTGACTGCGATGCCAACGGACGATGGGACTGTCACATATTGAGTTTCTGTTCTGATAGTAAGTTAAAATTTGAAGTATTCTAATAGAAAAAAATATCTTACTTCACATAGTTATAAGCAGATTTAGCTTGAATTTTCATGAATTATTTACATTTTAATAAATACAATTATTTTATATCTCTAAATAATTTATAGATAAAGGTAAAAATAAAATAAAGAAAAGGAAAAGTTCACTAAGAAACAAAATTACTAAAAGACAGCTGACAACAAAAGCTCCTAAGACAGTGACTACAAAGAAATATAATAAAAAATCTTCGAATAAAAATCAAAAGGCTAAGAAATTGGCACAAAAACAAAATACAAAACAAATGTACCCAAAAAACAAGAAGCAACTGGAAATGCAAAAGAAAAAGGCTGCGTTAAATAAATCCAAAATATCTTTACAAAAGAAAGTTATTTCTACAAAGAGAAAGGCACCAGTAAATAAGAAAAGCTTTCAACAAAATAAAAAACCAACTATAAACACATATAAAACAATACCCAAGACAGCGAAAAAAAATGATACGGCAGCTTTGTTCGCGGAAACAATATTTAAAAAAGTAATGGCTTCTGTGGAAAAAATATTATATGAGACTCAAAAAAATGCAAGCAAGGCAAAAAATAATAAAGTAATACAAAAAAGATCAATGTCTAAGCAAGTTTACACAAAGAAAAATAAAGGAAGCAAAATGAAACCTGGAAAGATAAATAAGATAAACAAGAAACAATGGATAATTGAAAAGAAACAGAACGAAAAATTAGGGAGATATTCAAGAAGAAAAAGAGAAATTAGTTTCAACGATTATCAAAATATTACTGAAGAAGGTAAAAAATAAGTATAGCTAGAATTTTTTGTTAAACATATGTAAAAATATTTTTTTATTTTACCATACATTTTTTATATTTCAGCAAATTCCACAACACCTAAAATTACTCCTTTTGTAATACAAGAGATGGATGTATCTAAAAAACAATTCAATATTAAAAATGAATTTGTATTATTTAATATTACAGCTGATACATTGAATAAACGTAATTACTTTCATTATACAGTCGTCAGTAATGATATAAATGATGAAAAAAAATTAACGACTATAAAACCACAAAATGAAAGTTATGAAAATAGATTAACTACGACGCAAGCTAAAAATATGGATTATGATAAAAAGTTATCTACTGATATAGAAAATATTCAAAACATTTTAAGCAAACAGAGAAACAACAAGCACATTAATAAAATATTTCAAAATATTGTTAATGTAACAGAGAAAGCAAAACAATTTTCTATGGGTGATAAAAAGATTAATACTACATGTGGCAAAATCTGTGAATTTATAAAGTATTTCAAGAAGAACGTTTATGACTTTCATAGCAAGAGTTCAACGATGTCACCAAATATAAATAAAGAAAGTAATATTCTTGATAAAATAAAAATATTTTTAGCAAAAATATTTAAGAAGCAAAAAATAAACAACATAAAAAAATACCCGTTCCGAAAACAGAATTTTATAAAAGTTTTATGTAAAAGTATTAATTCATGCAATTATAACGTCACTGATAAATTGCTACATTCAAAGCTTAATCAATTAAAGGTGGAAAGCAACAAAATAATTAAATCAGTCAAAATTATTAAAGGGCTTCTTAAATTACTAAGTCGTAATAAAAATCGTGTAAATGATAAATTGAATAGAGGAATACAATTTAAAAACAACGATGAAAAAATACTTAGTGCAATAATCAAAGATGAATATGAAACATTTCTCTTTAATCTGACAGAAACTCAACGTGTCCAAATTCGTTATATTAAAGAAAATACACTTGTGTTTATTGAGTCCATAGAAAACTTTGCTAATATTCTCAGTGATTTAGTGGAAATATTAAGCAAGAAATATAACAAGAAAAAAGAACTATCACGTCGGCATTATAGATGCTTAAGAAAACCACAAGTCAATAAAGATATAATGGCACAAAAATTGCAAAAATTAAAGAACTTATTAATGCGTTATAATTTAGTTCAAAATAAATTCATGAAGCAAATGTACGAGGCCATTTCTGCATTGAATTCGACGCAAAACATGGTAAAAATAAAGAAAATGCCAAAGGTGAGTAATAAATATGAAACTAAAAATAGAAATATCACAACAGACATTTATTTAGAAAATATTGTCAGAAATCTCAGAAAACTCAAAGAATTAGCCCTAAAGTTGAGTTCTAAGAACCGAAGAAAAAGATCTGCTCTGGATGATGACCACGCCATAGAATATTTACTAACGCTAATGGAATATATACTAAAACAGAATCGCCCTTTAAATGTCGCACCAGGTAAAGTATTACTATTTTAAAACGTTTTTTTAGAAAAAATAAACATTAATATTGTTAAAATTTTTACAATTTCAGCAAAAGACGGTATTGATTTAATTATAGAAGCTATCAAAAACGCCCCCGATGTTAAATCTGTTAAAAAGAAAGTTCTTGATTATATTTCAACTACGGAAAGTACGACTAACTCATATAGTGATGTTAACTTTAATAACAAATCTAATGGATTCAAAACTTTTGAGTCGATGGATAACGATGACTCAGGGGAGTTAAAGGATAGTCATTCAAATGATTTGAAAGAAAAAAATATTGAAAAGAAAATAGTTACTCCAGAAGTTGAAACTAACCATAACAACTACAAAACAAACAACGAATTAGAAACAAAACAGAAGTTTGATATATTTTTTGATGATGACGACGAGGTAATCATTGAAAATGTAACAAAATTTAGTGCAGATGCAGAAACCTTTGCATCTACTGATTTTAATAAACTTCCTACACGAACTTTGAGACCAATTTATGTAGATTCACAAGAACAAAAAGGTAAAGCAAAATTAGACTGGATAGAGGAAAATTTTAGTAACGAAAAACGTGTCGACGCAATAACAGAAAAAATATTAAAAGTAACACGAACACTCAACCAAAAGGGGAAACATGCCACTGGCACAAGTAGTATGTCAGCGGAGAGTGTAGAAAAAAATGAAAAAATAAAGTTAGCTTCAGATGAAGTGTACAAGCGGCTAATGAATCTTTTCAATACCCTCGACTACGGGACGGAGAGATCTCCGTTAGATTCGGATTCCAGAGAAGACAAGTATAACGTCGAGGTGCCAATGGATTTTACTTAATAATTTTAATACTTATTAACACGCTGTTATTTGGTCGATTTGTAACTGAATTAGAATCACTTATAATATCACACGTACACATCATTCGGCAGTTACACAGAATGGAATTGTCAGCACCACTTTATATGAAACCACAGTTTTAACTACTCTATAAAAGCCTAATATAATTCAGAAAAAAAAATAATTCCCAAAAATGAAATAGTTATTTTTTCAAACAAAACAAATAATAAAATTATCGTTTTAAAATAAAACGCCATTTGTAAGGTATAACATAGGCACGCAAACACTTACCTGTCAGAGCGACAACGTCGCATACGTATGTGTGCGTTACACGAAATACAGGTATGGATAAAAATCGTGAAATGAAAAAAAAATCCTACGTCCAAACTGTTGAGGTACCTTGATTAATTTCTTTAGTTCTGGGTTTGAAATATTTTACCCTATATGCAGTTTCAGTAAAAGGAGCGCTGCCTCTTCCACCCTGTATATGTATGTAGCTTAGGTGACAAAAATATATCATGGAGCTGGTTGGTATTTTGTTGGTGCCATGACATGATTAATAGAAATTTTCAGAGGTAACAGTACAGTCCAACTACATTTGGCTGATATAACTGCCCGAAAAAAGTGTGTTATTACTTTTTTAAACCTATTTTATTCTCTCCCTTTCTTTCAGAACATTTTCTTTTAACGGTAATATATAACAAAACTTATATACATTCTTGATTAGATAATAAATAGAACAAAATATTTAAAATATATTAAATATTTAAATAAAGTCTCTTAATTCTTAATATAAGTAATATATAATATTTAATATTATATTTAATTATTCAATATATGTATGAAATGTGAAGGTAAACTACATAGTTAGCTATACAAAAAATAATATCGCTTATTTAGTACAACAATTACGTGTTTGTACTTATTGGAAAATGGTAGAAGACGTCATCAAAGTTTAAAAATAGTCTTTCTGCATATATTAATGTATTTAATTTGTTTTTTTTTTTATAAATGCAATTATGTCATTGTTGAACCAAATGAGCGATGTTTTAAATTTAAATATACTTAAGTACTTATGTGTTATTTTACAAACTTGAAAGGTTATAAAATAAAATCGTATAATTGATATTCAAGTTGAATTAGTAAGTGTTTAATATTCCTGTCTGTATCCTCATTCTGTATCTAGCAGTTTAACTTTGTTGTCTATTTGTTAGCAGGGTAGGCAGGGAGAACCTAGTGTTAAGACACTCCGTTCCCCATATTCCACCCCATTTTCGAATCAATGCTTGTTGATTGGCGAAACTCAGCGCTGCGTTTTATCTTGTTGCCAGAGCGACGAAATGATTGACTCGTTTCCCCGATAGGAATTCAAAGCCACAACTATTATATTATTATTTATTTTATTTATACTGATTAGAAAACGACCGGCGTGTTATTGGGCAGTTAATTGTGGGTGCCTGAAAATAAAAAAAAAATGTATACGTCAGCATAAAATAAAATTAATGTAATATAACGTTTTTTTTTTTGTTTTTACTTTGACTATCCTGTATACAATACAATACAATACAATACAGAACTCTATATGCGCGATACTCCATGGGCTAAAATTAAATTAAATTTATTCGTATTAAAACCTCAATAAACGTTACTTTGATATTAGATAGATACTTAGTTAGATATTCAAGTATAATTCACGCATAGCCTTAAAATCTAAACGTTAGCCAACTCCTAGTCTTCAGTAACGTCCGCGCAAAAACCGATATGATCTAAAGTTGTTTTGCAATTAGAAATACATTTATACAATAAGACGATTTGTAATATGTTTTTCATATATTATTCTTAATATAATTAACATATAAAATATACATTTCTTCGAAAATCTTGGAATTCCTAGGAATCAAACCCATAATTTTTCGTGTTTACAGTTGCACGCTTGTGGTCCTGCACCACGACTGACCTTTAATAAAATAAGTAAAATATTGTGTATTTTGAATAAGTTCCAAAATTTTTTTTTGAAGAAACAAATCTACCGTTAAGACACTTCATTTCCCACTTTCAGCACAATTTTTCGAGATATTGCGTGTTGAGTCGCAGAAATCAACGCCGTGCCTTGTTCATCAGAGTTAAAAAATAAAAAGAAGGGGTGGAAAATATAAAGAAAATCCAAACAGAATTCGAACTGCCAATCAAGTATAAGATAGCGACGGAACGGCAACGAAACGACACCGTTCATTCTCTACAGTCTATTTATTACGAATAATAATTTGATATTGGAACTTAGGTATCAAATCTATGTAAGACTAGTACTTAATTTGGTTCAAGGTACAGACTTTCTTAGTTTAATGCTAATAGACATTGTGTTATTTTTGTATCTATCCAAACTGACTGATCGGTCATTTCGAAATTCGACTATCAAGCAAAAGCAATTTAAATTTATCCTAGAAAAAAAAATTAAGTTACGACAAGAGTCACCACGCGGTGCACCTTGGAATCATCCATTTTCAGTAACGCAGAGCGTTGGCTGACTGACTCGAAGAAGAAAAAGAATATTCCTTAGAGTTGAACGTCTTACCACAACATTATTTAGTCGGGTATCAGGATGGCATCAATCGATAAGTTGTCAATATTTGTGTAACTTCATGCTGCATCTCTACCGTGCATTATAGCAGGGTAGACAGAGGGAATCTCAAATCGTTAAGACATTCCGTTACCCATGTATCGCTCAATTTTATGACATTGCGTGTTAAGTGGTGGCACTCAACGTCGCGGTTTGTCTTATTATAGAGCGATAAAATAAAAATAATTCATTTCTCTGAGTGAGAATCGAACCCAAAACCATCGCGTTTGCAACCAGACACTGCGCTGATGCGCAACGAGAGCCTAAAAAACACTATTTGTCTAGACATCAAATTCTAATCAACAAATTGAATTAAGCTAAACCTAAAAGACACATAACTATATTTTACCTTAAAGATTCTAAAAATACACAAAACACAAAATAAAAATACAAAAATCGCTACCGCCTATCACTTACGGTGTTACATTCAATCGCAATGTGGCAACGTTCCACGTCGCTGCCGCCGCGCGCCGTCTGCTTCCGCTTGCAATTGCACCACACAATTAACATGAACAGTGCATTTGCTAATTACCATAGAAGGATCGAGAGGAAGAAGTGAAGACAGTATTAAGAAAGAACAGGTTTTCTATTAGCTTCACGCTTTATCTCTATTTGGGTAGCCAGAAAGAAAGGACTGCTAAATACTATGGTAAATTTTAATAAATGGCTTAGAAATTAATATACAAGAAGATGCAAGTACGGTTGTTTTTATAGATTTAGAAGCATTTAGCTTAAGACGTTATCGGGGAACCGTAGAACAGTGTTTGTCTGTATAGAGAGGTTGTAGGTTCGATTTCTACATAGAGAAACAATTAAAATATTTACATAAAAATGTATAACTAACCTATTTTTAGTTTATCGTTTTTAATTTATCGCGCATAGTTAAGTATTTGAAATACATACAATTTTAATCCGACATTTCAAGCATTCGCAAAAAATATGAATACATAATTGCCAAATTACAAGCGATTAATCCGTTGTACAGAGTCCTTGAATATTTGTAATAATACCGAAATCCAAAGAATGTGCTTGTTATAAAAAAGAACGGAACTTTCACGGATTTTAACATTTTGAGAGATGATAAAAATATTATATTTTCAAAAATATTATAATATATTTTCTACATGCAACGGAACAAAGCCCGGCGTTAAGTACTGTCATTCAAAACGAATTGTCTAAAAAATTGGCAAGGCATGGAGAATCGAGTGCTTACCCAGCTATACGGGAAAAAGCTGTTTTTTTATACTACACACAGGATCCCTCTAGGTTCCCTCTGCGTTCCTAGTTACGCGGAAAGCACCTGCCTGAATTCTAATAATATACTTTTAAATTAATTACAAGTTCCTGTGAAAAGCATTAAATTGCACAGTGCTATTATGTTACATAAATAATGTACGTATATAATTATTAGGTAATCAACCTGCTCCTACTGTTAAATAAATAAAGACGTATTAAGAGAGAGAAACAATCTCGTAATTGAACACGACGATTGTGGGTTCAAATTCCACTAAGGGGAAATTTATGTTACTTACATAGAAAAATTGCGGCGTTGAGTTCCGCAAATTACCTAGCAATATCTTGGCAAACTTGGCAGAAAGTAGAAAGTAAAATAAAATAAAACATTTACAGGATCCGTTGGGTCTTTTTAAGCTAGACGGTGTATCCCGCACATAGCAGGATAGACAGAGGGAACCTTGTATTAATAGATACACTCCGTTGCCCACATTCCGTCGAATTTGGGGTATTTTTGTTGAATGGCGGAACACACTCCTGCACTTTGTCTTTTTACCAGCGCGAGGAAATGAAAATAATTTTAAATATGTTACATCTAATGAATCGAACCGACTAGGGTAGTGGTTAGAGACCGCACCTTGCTGCTGTTCCATAACGGCCTAATTAATGTTCAAATATTATATTTATATGAAAATTGTAACCATAGTTCCGGCATCTCTAGTATATGGTGATATTACCGCAAAACGTCCTTCAGTCACTTTTTGCTCGACTTACAACGTAGACATTAGACTGGCGTTTTAAATTATTATTTACGTTAGAATGTTGTTAGAATACAATTTTTTTGTTAGCGTAGGATTAGTTTATCGATAAATATGTGAAGGGAAAACTTGGAATTCTTTTTATGAAGGTTGTACGAACGAAGGAGCATAATATTTGATTTCTGATTAAATATTTCACAGTTGAAAAGTATGGAATGCGGATATTTTAAAATAAATACATTAGAATTATATCAAATTATATTATTTTAATAAACGTTGCGGACACTATATTAAAATATATTATAATTAATTTCGTTTTGCGTTTCGTGAGTGGAATTTCGGGACATCTTTTATCTTTTTCTTTTAGTAAGCTCGTACACACTCCCCAAGGAGAAAAAATATATATGCTAACATATAATACTGCCACATACCTAATAACGCGTTCTTATTTATCCATGTCTACTCTAGTATTGTTAAATATTTTTTTAGCTTCACTCTGTATCCCTGAATTCCCCAAAATACGGAACTAAACACCGCACTTTGTCTTGTTACCAGATAGAGAAAATGGAAATAATTCATTCCTCCATTTGGGAAACAGTAAATTTAAGATAACTAACATATGTCATACATACATGTAGGTACATACATCAATTAGGGATTCCTGTTTAATTGCGTCATTAACGCTTACAATCAGTGAAAGGCTATAAGTCGAACTTTTTAAATTACGTTACCGCCTTTTAAGCAAAGTATAATCGTATTAGGTAATAAAGTAAATAACTCGTCCTGGTTCCCTTTGGACACTTTGTAGTGATTGTGGTACGAATTTCCTTAATATTCAGACTGATTTTCTTGAATAAATAAAAAGTATTTAATTAATACATAATATATTATATATTTCATAAAGTCAATATTCAAATATTTGAGTAGAAGGTACCTAGTGTTGAGACACTGCTTTCGCCCACGCACCGCTCAATTTCTGAGATATTGTGGGTTGTAGACATCACCGTGCTCAACACCGCTCTTCGTCTAACTACCAGAGTGTAAAAAATAATATTCATTCATTAATAATCCGTATTTCCGAGAAAAAAAGAAAAACTTAAAATGTTAATATGAAAAAAAAAGAAAAACATAAAATGTTAATATGAAGTAATATCTATCTATCTATTTCTTTTTTTTCTTCACGCTAGAAGGCATATAGAAGGTAGGCAGAGGAACCTAGTGTTAAGACACTCCGTTCCTTACTTTCCGCCGAATTCTGAAGCCTTAATGTGTTGAGTGGCAGAACTCATCGCGGCGTTTCTGCCTCGACACCAAAACAAAGAAATGGAAATATAAGTTATAATAAATATTTATTTCCTCGACTGAGGATCGAACCCACAACCAGTCGCGTTGTGTCCCTGCCACGACTGGCATCAAACATAAGTTTTATTATAAAATATTTTACATAATAAAATATGAATTTTATTACATACATAGGTGAAATGAAAGCACTGAGTTATAAAAGAAATAAGCACAGTATTATTTTAACGTTTACTTGAATTTCATGTCTTATGTCAGCATCGGCCGCCCCGCCAGTTTCTTACGACCTTAGTTCCCTCTCGATTTTGACATTTCACTGTTTGGCGCCAAACAAACTGTACGCCATTTTGTTTTTTTTTTTTTCACGCGAAAGAAGTTTACGGTTGACTTTTTATTGTCTAGTGAAAGTGTTATTTAATCTGTGCTTGTGATTTTTACTTTTTTTTTCTTTAATTTTTGTAAGGATTTGTGTTTTTGGGTAAGTTTTAATACTTTAAACTTGTGATAATTTTAAACTTGGTTATGTGCAATATTTGTATCAATGTAAGTAAGTAAATGTTGAAATTGAGAATTGGTAATTTATTATGAAACTTTTTATTTAATAATATAATTGGTTTATAAATTGTGATTTTTCATTTAAACTTATATTTAGTATGGTAAAAGTGTAAAAAATATAGCTGTCTCAATGTTTATTGTAATGACGCTTTGTGAGATTAGGAAAGATGAATTGTTTTCACAGTAAAGGTTATTGAACGAATTTACTTACACAACGGCATTGCTCTATGCCTGTCTTTTTATATTTTTTTAACTCCCTGCTGTATCCCACATATAGCAAGGAACGTAAGGCAGGTGTCTTACTTATCCTGGCAAGGTGTCTTAACACTGGATTCCCTCCAGGAATCCTGTATTAAACACCTTTTTCTCCACCTATGTCCAATTATTTGACATTGCGTAATTAGTGGCAGAATTCAACGAAACGCTTTTTTTTTGTTACCAGAGCTGGAAACAATTAATTCTTTTAAGTGAGAATCTAACAATCAAAAGATTTAAATGGGCACGTATCTGATCAAACGAGGTGCCGCTGTGAAAGAAATGAAGTAAATTATTATAGAATTTACAGTTAAGGCCATGTTTAGGTAACACAACAAAAAGAAATCCGAATATAAAGAAATAAATTAGACTATTCATTTATAATTTTTTCCCAAACGATTGTGACTTTGACACAATAAAACATACCTACCTAAGTTCATTGTATTTCCATGCTTAAAGTAAATGGTTTTCTAGTTTAACAGTGTCACACTTATTCCCCTCATACTGAGATTGACGGACGAAATCTAATTTCCAGACACTCCGTTTTCCACCCTAAATTCCAGACTGCGTGTTAAGAAGCGGAACTCAACGCCGCGGCTTGTTTCAACAATAAAATCTCCAAGCGGGGATTGTTGTTGTTGCCCACTGAGCCACCATTTTTCCCCCATAACAGGGTAGACAGGGGGAGCCTCTGGCTAGTGTTAAGACGACCCGTTTCCTACATATCATCGAATTTTCGAAAAAAATCTCTAATGAATCCTGAATCCTGAGTTGGAATAACGTTTACAGTTACTGTCATTTTTACAGTCAGATGCTATGCCATCAAGACGTACGTGTAGAGAAATTAAAGGTCAAGAGTAATCCAATCCATTAATAAATTTTATGAATATATAATTATACAATTTGTTATTACTTGTCTATATTTTAATTGTTTACTGGATTTTAAGATACCAAGAAGAAACTATTGATGACATATATTTTGTACTTCAGTTTAAGATTTGCATGTGTCAAATTAATAAAAAAATGTGTAAAAATGGCGGAAGGTAAAGATCATATAATAGTATACATTAGACATCTTTTTTGGTATTTTTTTTGGCTGTATAAATCGTATGTTAAACAGAAAAAACTGAACTTACTGTTAAAGAGTTCCTATAAAGATAAGTTAATTTATAATGTAATAAATAATACAGATTTTAATCAGTAGAGTATTTAGTAGATTATATCTTAATAAATATATTATAAAGAGTTTAAATGAATGAAGAACATTGTTTACTTAATTATTTATATTATTATTAATTAAACTTGTTATTTCACTTATATAATAAGTATCTATATAAATACGTGAAGCAAAAACTTTGAACCTACTTTTACGAAAAGCGGGGGAGTATTCAATTTGGCACACTTATAGCTTATATATACGAGAGTTGCAGAACGCTAAATATTTTTCAATAATAATGCTTATAAGGTAGATTAAATCAATAAATAAATATTACACACACTATCATAAATTTGACAATATTTATAATATAATATTTAATGTGACAATATACAAGGGGGGTCACCATGCACCGGGCGCTATTTCTAAAGGGGCGCCGAATGGTCCTATGGCAAAACTATTTAAATATATATATTTAATACATATGACATTAAAAGGGTTTGTCTGGGGGGCGCTGAGCGCTTGCCCCGGGCGTGAGTTAAGCTTGCGTAATGTTTCTATAGTTTGCTAAAAAAAGAGGAACTGAATGTGATCTTGGACCTTAGATCCATTCTGCCTGTCCTGTTCTTTGAGTTACGACAACGTTGCCTCATATATGATATTCTTGATTTCACACTACTATAATAAAAAACAGTGTACGAGTAGATATATATCTAATAGGAAGACATCCTTACTTATTAAAATTATAAACATTATATTTTTTATTAATATTACACTTATATAAAATGTATATTTACATAAGGAAACAAACAGACGTATAAATGTGTATGGAAACTGCTAATGTATGCGAAATTATTTTATTGTTAAATTATAATTCCTTATTATTTATACGTAATATGTAAAATAACTTTATATAATAAAAAAAATCGGATTATTAATAAACGCTATATTCATATGAAATATGTAACTAAATGCCATAGTCATGGGTTTCAATTCTATAGAGGGAATACAAATCTATAAATATATAGTAGATTTACCTCATTATTGTAGATTAATGAGGCAAATCGTGACGCAGGGGAAAAAGCGTGCGACTGTAGATGCGACAGGATATGGGTTCGAATCCCACCATAATTAATAATTATCATTTCTTCATTTTCGTAACATAACAAAGGGCGGCGCGGCGTAGAGTACGGTCACTTAATATTCCTTTCCTCATTCAAGATGTCAAAATAACAGATGAATCTTTATCTATCTTTTTTTTAGTTTTTCATTCTATGTATGCTAATAATGGGTATAAAAGTTGCCAAACTATCAATACTCACGTATTTCGTCATACATAGTAGTTATTTGTATAGCATCGACCGTGGCATTATGTCCAACGAGTTTTACTTTCAAAACAAAAGTATTCTATAGCTTTTGTAGTCTAATAAGGATGTATGTTGAGAAATAGTTTTTTATTTTAAAAAACAATAAACTATGAATACAATATGTTTATTTAGAGCGATAAAATCATATTTCTTTTCTAAATTAATCTATATAATATACATATCTTTTCGATCTCTGTCCGTTACTGACTGATATTTTTTTATTATTTCTTTTTATTTCAGTTATTTTCTATATAATTTTAATGAAACAACAACAAAAAGGTTGAAAATCATCTTTAAATTCATTTTCTTATTGAAAGCTGCTGTTACAAATTTACTAACAGTTTTAATAAAACGGTAACTTAAAATAAAAAGTAAAAGTAAATCGTAAAGTTGCTTAGATACGCTTATTTTTGGTAAAAATACGGCAATAAAAAAGCGTTTCGAAAGGTTAAAGAGAATCTGCAAATATTTCATAATATTTTTATTAACTATATTAATAAGCGCTTAAATAAAAGACTATAACATAGATATGTTATGCCGAATATGTCAACTTTGAACCCGCACCTTAACATCCTACTACAATGAACGTTTTATACGTAGTGGTACATTACACTAACTTTGCGCTACGCCTCTCCCAGAGTCTGTTTTTAAGACACACATTACATGTTGCGGAATTCAACGCCGCGCTGCACTGAATAATCAGGTTATAAAAATACAATCATCAATACAATATTCATGGAACAAATATGAAAAAAACATTATAAAAATAATTCATTGTCCATAAAACATATATAAAAAGGAAATAAATAAAGAAAGGTAAAAACATCCACACATGAGATCACATATTCACACATGTGTTCAAACAATCACATGGGAATGTTCATTAACACATGACATATAACATATACGTGCACATGTGATTAATAATAGACAGATTATTAGACAGACATATTGAATAATATTAATAATAATAACACAAATGAGAATGCACGTTCACACATGGGAGTACGTTTTCACACGTATGATCAGACATTCACATATGAGAATACACGTTCACAAACTCAATATGTGAACACTAGTTTATATATGATATCACATGTTCACACATGTGATTATACTCCATTTTTGTTTGAAATTATATTTTTACGATGACGATGATTCACATATTCCCAAACTATAAAACATTTTTATCTGCTCTATCTTTTATATAGCAGAGTAGGCGTATTGGGAATCTTGTGTAAGTTAAAAAACTCCGTTTCCTATGTTTCGTGAACTTAAGATAAGTACTTAAGTCGCAATTTATCTAGGTACCAGAACGAGGAAATGAAAATCATCCATTTTCCCGAGTGGGATTATTATGAACTCACAACCATGGCGTTTACGACCTAAATCATATTTTTATTATCATTTATTCATATTTTCAAGTCACAATGCTGCCCCGTATGTTTCCAGGGAGTCTGTGAAGCGTGTCGCGTGTCGTAACATTACAGATTAATGACTATTGACCGCCAGTTTCTATTTATTACGTTTTCTATGACAATATGAATTTATATAGAAATTAAAAACGTCGTTTATCTTCTGTATTTAGATAATTTGAAGAAAAATACTGTTGTTTTCATTAAATATATATTTTTTTATTATTTAATCTAATTAATAGTAAATATGCTGTTATTATGACCGATTTTTTTACCTTTAAACTTTTTCCCGCATACAGCATGGTAGGCAGAGGGAACCAAGTGTTAAGATACCACGTTCCCCACGCACCGCCCTATTTTCACGTCATTGCGTGTAGAGTAGAGGAACTCAACGGCGCTCTTTGTCTTGCTACCAGCGAACGAGCGAGGAAATGAAAATAATTAATTGCGGGATACAACGAATCAAATAACAATTCAAAAGGAAAAAAAAATTGAAAATGCTTATTAATAGTGTTTACAAACATAAACACTGGTCTGTTTAGTTTCGTAGTTAGGCCCTAAACTAACTTGGCCTCTAAAGTTCGTCCCAGATTGTGATATACTAATATAAGATAGAGCGTGGGGCAACTGCGCCTTGACATTTCATATAACTATTATAGTTTGATGACAGAATTATGAAATGTTAATTTTACCAGTTTACTGCAGCCTCGCCTCCGTAGTCTAATGAAAATATTTTAATACTAAATACATTAAATTAATTCAGCTTCTTGATGTATCCCGAACACAGCAGGGTAGGCAGATGGAACCTTGTGTTAGGATACTCTGTTCCTCACTTTCCGCTAAAGCCTTCCATGCTAAATAGATCATCCAAAAACAAGAACGAACGTCGATCCTCACAACTTTTCATATTTGTTATTTTATTAGTAGGACTAGTCATCGCCAACAATTTTTTTCGCGTGAATTTTTAGACGTAAAGTAGAAAATCAAGTTTTTTTCCGTTCCCGAAGCATTTCGAGGAATCAAAAGAAAAAGAAAACCAATGAGGTTCGAACTAACAACCACTGTACTTACAATCGTGCATTTCACAATTGCGCCATGATGGCCTCTTCCAAATATTTATTCACATGTAAGTAATTATTTAACAAAATATTATTTCTTGGAAATACTTTCGATGTTTGTATATGCTAAGGAGGTACAATTTACCAATATTTGTTTTGAGCTAGCTTCAATGTTAAATTGACTAATACTCGACAAGTAACTCGGCTAAATTAAATATTTAAAATTTTCATTTTCTTGCTCTGTCTCCAGCAATGTCTCCAGAATTATGCGGGAAGTGGGCAACGGTGACGGCAAGTGTCTTAACGGGAGTGTCTTAATTTTGGGTTCCCAGGTTCCATCTATCCACACTGCTATGTATGGGATACAGTGTAAAGTAAAAACAAAACCTGGTTTTCTGTTAAGGTTACGGACGATAATTTTACGCGTTAACGCCATAAGAAAACATTAATGAAAAATTTTATATGCGGCGCTATCAGTACAAGCCCTACTCGGCCGATTCTAAAAAAGTAATAATAATAACCGCTTTGAACCAAGAAAGTGACGTGATATCTACATTATAAATAAACACTCACACCAATGGAAAGCTGTTCTTCAGAGCTTCACGAACTGTACTTAGATGAGGTCGTAGATTCGATCCCATTTGATGGAATACTCATATAAAATATATTTTCGTTAATTTTTTTGTGTTTGTGGTCATGAAATAACTGATTTTGATAGGTGTACTATTAATATCAGTTATTTTAAAAAACTCTCCGTTCTCCTTGCAAAAAAGTTTATTCCCCGAGTAGGAATCAAACTAATAACCGTCGCGTAATTAGACGTTGTACCTCTATGCCATGACGGCGTCCTTATGTAATATTATCTCATATTAAATATTAAGATATAGGAAATGCCATAAGGTTGTAAAGGACTTATGTAGAGAACCTATTGCGTAGTATCAATATGTATGTAGTTTGATTAATTATTATAATTTAATTTAAATTAATTGAAAGCGTCGTGGGCGCGCCTCGTGGTGCAATATGACTGACTGACTGTAACTGCGGTGGTTATGGGTTTGGTCTCCAATCGGGGGAAGCAAAATATTTATATTATTGACATTTTCCTGCTCCGGTAGATAAAACGTGGCGTTGGGATCCGTCATTCAACACACAATATCTGTAAAAGATTGGATTGAAGGCTACACCGTTTTTTATTTTAAATAGTAATTTAATTTGTAACATAAAATAAAAGCTTTTAAAAATCGTTATATCTAAGCTTTTTAAATAAGAACGGGGAACAAAGGATTGGGGAACGGAGTGTTTTAACACTAGGTTCTGCCTACCCTGCTGTGTGCCGGATACAGCCTGAAGTTGATTTCTTTATTTTATTTTTTCAATTTAATCAATAAAGAAGAAAAAATATGAAAAATCATGCAAAAATCGTTCTATCTAAACTTTTTTAGAACGAAAAGTCCTATAGTCTATGGTTATATTATAAAGCTGAATAGTTTGTTAGTTTAAATGCGCTAAACTCATTAGCTATGGGATGGAATAGAAAAAATATTTTGGTGTTGAATAGTTCATTCATCGAGTAAGGCTACGCTAGGCTATCTAGGCTATATCGCGTTAATAATTTTTATTTAATATAGTTATTATAAATGAAGAATGGAGTCTTTTAACAGCAGGTTCTGTCTGTTTTACAAAAAGATAAAATTAGTATTATTTATAAAAAGGATTTAAGTAAAAGATATGACGTAAATTGTAAGTCAATTAGCATCCGTATCTAAATTGTTATTCGACCTTTTTTCTTATTTGACAGCATTGAAACATTGATTACGTAGGACATATTATAGTAGACAAAGGTCGTCTGTTCGATTTACGGTCTAGCCATGATAACATTTTGATAAATTTCTATTTCAGTTCAGGACTCACACCGTATCACAAAACGAGGGACCTATAAATGTAATTTCTCTGCTCTGGTAGACAAGGCACAGCGTTGAGATCCGCCTCTCAACAGGTGTCTCACAAAATAGGCGGAAAGTAAAGTAAATAGAGTCACAGAGTGTCTTAACAAAAGGTTTTCTGTCTACCTAAAAAAATAAAAAAAAATATTAAAGTTTTGTTGACTAGAAATAGTATGGAAATAGATTACATATATTTATGCTGGCATTTTCTTACAGGTTTCTATCATATAAAATAATATAATTTTGCGTTTAAATTTAATAAAATAAAACAGTACACCTTTCATCTCGTCTACTATCAACCTCCTCATACATGCCCACCGGCTGGTCCTCATGTTTTGTATGTGACCTTCCTCCAGTATCATCGATGCTGTGTCCTCGAAGGTCAACCGATTTCCTGCCTCTCTCTTGATAATAAATATTTACTATATTTAACGACCATTAACCTACATAAAAATCTATTTTTATTCGTTAAAAGAGATTGTTTTTGCGCAGTGGCACAGCGAAACGCGGTCGTAGGTTCAATTTCCACTCGGGGAAATGAATTATTTAATATTTCCATTTCCTCGCTATAGTAATAAGACAAAATACGGCGTTGAGTTTCTTCACTTAACACGTAATGTCAGATTGGAACGTATTGTCTTAACATCAAGTTTCCTCTGCCTTTCCTGCTTCATGCGGGATAGAGCGTGAATGATGTATTTTTTAATATATTCATTAAGAAATGGCAAGTCTGGTCTGTGACATTACGCTAGTCTAAAGCCCTATACAGTGGCAGGCGCGGCGTAATGGTACCGGTGACATAACTGACATACCTACTTACAAGTATATTCGAGTAGGTTCGT
The DNA here is from genome assembly GCF_056956725.1 of Heliconius melpomene rosina. Classification (NCBI taxonomy): domain Eukaryota; kingdom Metazoa; phylum Arthropoda; class Insecta; order Lepidoptera; family Nymphalidae; genus Heliconius; species Heliconius melpomene. The sequence continues at coordinate 6,724,996 of NC_140400.1, forward strand.
TATATAATGGGTGTTTACACGCTATGCTATAATGTGAACGGCTTGAAATTTCTTATTTATATGTTTATTTTATCTTACTGGGAAAGCTCAGTAATTGGTAAAACATATACTGGTAAATTCTAGGTTTTACTTGGAAATATTGGTAACCAATATGAGTTGGTAAATGTGATGATTAAATTAAGTTAGTTAGTTAGTAAAAAAATCGATATCTAGCTTTGACTTGTTTTTAATTAGACTCAGATGCATTGAAAACATTCCTTTGGCCTCTTAAATCCTAGGCATTGCTCTCAACTTTTCACCCTGCAACCCAAGAGGCAACAACCAGAGGTATTGCATGGTACGTGGAACTTGTAGTGTAGTGCTGGACCTAAGAAATATGAGTATAGCCACGAGTGAATTTGATACCAGCTATATAGATTTACCAATTGCGCCACTGTAGGGTCTAATATTTTGTTAGTTACTTTCGTTGTATTTGTGAGCCGGTTACATAGCGTTGTGGGTTCGATTCTCGGTTGAATGAAGTATTTTCATTTCCTCGCTCTGATGACAAGATAAAGGCAGCGTTAAGTTCTGAGCGATCTGCTATATATAGGTTACAGCGGGTACCATTTTTTTATATCTATTACCAACATATCTCCTCCTTTTAATTTCAAGCTGGTTAAAAATGTTTCACGAGTAAGCAGTCTTAATAATTTGATTCAACCTTAGTAATAACAAATCAATTTGAATACAATACTTTCAAGTGACGGTAATCGAACCCGCAACCACCGCGGCATTTAATACCTTGAGGTCATAAAGGTTTAAATTAAATTACTCATTAGATTGTAAAATGTAGAAAATATTTTGCTTCCTACTGTACATATACTCGTATATATAAGATTTCACTTGACTTCATAGATAAAGTTACATACATTCGATATTGTGTACCACAAAGTTTAGCAATCGCATGTAATATCCTATTCAATTTTATATACGACTAGTCGTCGCCTACAAGTTTGTTTGCGACGTAAAATTGCAAAACGTTTTTTCCTGTTTTCTGTTTTCCTAAGAATTTCGAGAAATATTTTCTTTTAGCACCTCTACACTCCTTAACCTACTTACATGCCAAATTTCGACATTATAAATCCAGTAGTTTCGTCTGTGCCTTATCTGTCAGTCACTCAGTAACGAGATTTTTTTTGAATTATTAGTTTTTGCAACTTTAAGTGTTTTCCTGTATAACAGGGAAGGCAGAGGAAACCTATTGCTGACAACAATAATTTCAAGTTCGAAAAAAATAAAATAAAAGGGAAACTGTTAAGACATTTCATTTTTCACTTCGGCTCAGTTTTCCAGACATTGTATATGTCTACTATAGCGGGGAAATTAATATAAATTTTATTTTTCTAATTTTCTTTCATTTTCCCGATATAATTAAAAATCACAACGTAAAGCTGGCAACATAAGTAAATCTAAATAATCTGTTAGCTTCAAATGTTACTTATGGAACGTGTTGCGTAAATTAAACCATTCTTTACGGTTTATATAGAAACGGGCCGTTCACTTTGAATTCCATACTTCGTGGTCAACTAGTTTTTGTATGTTAGATACATTTATAACATTTTAAAACGAGATCGACACATGCGAAGTTCGTATTACAAAAAATATTGTTACCGCAGTCTCATTAGGTTCAACATGGCGCGGCGTTGAGTTTCGCCAATCAATTCACGTTTCTAAAGCAAGCAGAAGATTGACAATTGAAGTCAAAATCTAAGGACGTCACATCTGTACATGACATGCTAACTAAAACAAATTCTGTTACTTATCTTTTTTTTTATGAAAAAAAAACTATGTTGTTAAGTAAGGGGATACTAATGGCTCATGCTATATATAGATCCAAGATCCAAGTTCAATTTCCATTCTGCTCTTAGACAAAAAGTTATAGTCGTCCTTCAAGAACACAGTATGATGTAGATGGTACTGGAGGAAGGTCACTAAAAAGTATAAGGACTCTCCGATGGGCATGGATGTGGAGGTTGAAGACAGTGGACGAGGCGGAAGAGGTATGAGAACGTAGTGTTTGAAACCTCGTTCTCTCTGTCTACTCTTATAGGTAAAGCCAGAAGATAAAAAATAACAAAAAATATACTTTTTCAATGTAAACACTATTCTTATTTCTCAAGCTTGTAATAAAATAAGATATCTTTTATTGTATTATTATTTTCTCATGCTCTATTTTACATACATATATGTAATTCTTTTGATGTGAACGCTCATTTTGTTCTCTAAGAAATAAAATAATAACAGAAATTAAATTAATGACACACAATTAGTCGTCAATTAGCGTTGACTTGAATTAAATAAATATACATTTTATGTATTATTTTATACTAGCGAACCTGTTGCGGCTTCGCCCGCTTTTACTACTGGATTATTCATATAATGTATGTTTGCAAAGCACTTAAGATAATGTGAAAATTAATTAAACCCTAATGCAACCCGCATTTTCGTATTTTCTATAAGGATTTTCCAATTGTTTTACACAGCAAGGATTTTTTAGTAGGTACCGTAATTTTAAATCTGTGCTACTAATCTTTTCAAGTACTTATTAAAATATATTTAAATGACTATTTTTAGATAGTTAAATGACTATTTTTAAACGGAAGAAATTATAAACAAAAACCTACCTACTAATAACTACTACAAAAAATATGAAACCAAATATATCGCGCTGAAATAATACATTCAACTCCAATTATCCAATACGTGCAAACGCATCTAACTAAATCTTCGTTGCTATAGAGGCAGCCGGGTTTTTTTTTTTTCGAGCTTGTGGTTAATGCTGAAGGGGGTATTCTGTCCCTGATGAAAAGCAAGCACGACGTGGCTGCCTGTGAGGAAAATTAAATAGAATGCATGGGCCGGGAATCGAAACCGGGCCGCCCGCGTGGCAGGCGAGCATTCTACCACTGAACCACCGATGCGTGTAAGGCAAGTGGGCACGGCGGACGCATGGCGAGTGGCGAGCCGTTTCGCAGCAAGGATTTTTTTGATATTGTAACAACTTCTAAAGTACTTATTAAAGTGAAAAACAGTAAAAGACAGTTTTGGTCTACATGAAATGGCCAACGTAACTAATGTACTTATTTATATGCTGAGAGTAAGGGATAAGTGAAACTTGAGTAACATACAGCTGATGTGTCAACGGTGGGATGTGTCAACAATTAAATGCGTTTTTCTGTAAAACTATTCGCAATTTCGAAATATTGTAAAAAGCAAATTTTATCTTCGTTTAACGTAGAAAATTAATAAAGTATTTTAAAGGATAAGGATTAATAATAATATTAATACCATTATGGAAAAATATCCCTCACAATAAAAAATATATTGAAATTATTATTTTTAGACAGAAAAATGATCACTACACGTTATTCTTAAAAGATACGAATATGCTCTCGCGAACTTTTTTGTAGATCTTATTAAGAGGAACAATACTCCAGTACATTTTTTTCATGTAGTACTTACCATTAGAGCAGCGCATGCGCGAATGTGTCTCAACGGGTAGGACTTTATACACATTTATCGTATTTATGTTAATTTACATAAGAATGTACAAATAATAAACTATATATAAACCTTCTATGAAAAACACTCGACTTAATGGTGAAGACCGCATCAAAATCTGTTGGGTGGTTTAGAAGAAGAAGAGTTAGAAACAACAGACAGACACGAAAAGCGACTTTGTTTTATAAGATATAGGATAAATTTTTTCAGCTTTACCCTGTATCTTGTTATAAGGTAGGCAGACAGAGGGAACCGGGAACCTAGTGTCAAGGCACTACGTCCCTATTAATATTCCTGGTCTCCACTTTTCGACGAGTTTGTTCGAGAGTGAATCCAGAGTTGAAACACTCCGCTCTTAATGCACCACCCTATTTTCGGAACATTGCATCTGAAGTGACAGAACACAAAGCCGAGCTACTCTTGTAGCCACCCGACACCCTAGTTTTCATTATTAGATCTAGTAATATCTGAGAACTGATTACAATCCTTGAGTGAGTGACCTACATACAAGCGAACATTCTAACTCTGATAACCAATAGAGCATGCATGGTCCATTCATTTAATATGAATGAAAATAGAATAAAATTTTATGTGAAGTACTTTTTCTCTCTTAGCAAGAGGAAAGGCGTAGGAATAGGGAACCTAAGAAACTTATTCTCACATATACCGCCCAATTTTGGACATAAGCGTACGACTGTTAACACAACAGATTGTGGGTACGATTGCCACTCGAGGGAATGAATTATTTAATATTTTTTTATTATTTCCTCACTGTGGTAACGAGGCAAAGCGCGGTGTTGAGCTCCGCCACACAACACGCAAAGCCTCCAGAAATGGACGGAAAGTAGGGGCCTGAGCCTGGCCTAAGCCTCATTTTCTTATCAAGCTACGTCAAAACTCTTCTACATTTCTTTTACAATTTTTTTTTAGTGAAAAACTGGAATATTAATGTTTAACTAATTGAATTTTTACGACGAGATAATTGACACTTAAAAACAACATTTACATTTAGATTGACCATTTCATTATTATCTGTAGATGATTACATGAAAAATTGTGAAACTGTACAGTCTAGTAAATATTTAGTTCAAAGTCAACATTTTTTTCTTTTTTATTTACAAATGGTGCTTTTTTTCAGATGGACCAATTACTTCGATACGTACACATTGAACGGCGAAAATGAAATTTGAAATAAGTGCCATATTATTTTTAAGTTCTCTTACGTTAGGATTGACCAAATCTATTGATATTCAAAAGTTTAAGGAAGACAATATAAATGATATAGAAAATGATATAATAGATTTTGATGATGAATATTCTGTTAAATATGATAAGAAATATGAAGTACTTCCTTGGACGCCAGATGATTTTAAAAAAGATACTTATAAGTACACTATCATTAAAGAAGAGAAAATCAAAGAAAAGAATGAAAATACTGACAATAGCAGAACAACATTAGATTCGGTGACAGATAATATTAAAAAAACAACAGAATTAAGTGTTATACCACTAGAGCTGCTAAGTACGACTGAAGGTGTATCAGTTAGTGTAACAGATCATACACCAGAACCTGACTTGACAGTAATACCCCTGAGTACTACACAGAAAATTCCCCTGGAAATATTTTTTAATGAATCCGTAACTTTGCCACCTTCTACGGAAGTATCTGAAGATTTCAATTCTACAACCGTGTTTTATGAAATGACAACAAAAACAATAAATATCACCGATACTATAGACAGCAGTACCACAGTATCAACCACTAACGACAAATATATATTACAGTCAGAAACAGACGACCCGTTTATAACCCAAGAAGACGCAACAGAATCCTTTATAATTGTCAAAAATGAGACAAATATTTTAAACAAAACGTTGAATAATGCAAACAATAATAGTGACTCGATCGTTGATGAAACAGACAATATAGCCGCAAACGAAGAAGTACCAGTATTCACAGAATTAGATACAGAAAACTTAACTGAAGTGCCAGAAGATTATTATGATTCAAAGGATATTGTGCCCACACCTACTCCTAAAACAGACACTCTATCAGTGATTTTTGGATTCGCTGGTAGTGTTGTAGAAAGTGTAGTAGAGAGTGTGGCAGAAAGAGTTGTACCAAAAGGATTATATGACCTATTTAAAAGAATGCAAAGGCAAAACGAGTTGTTAGAAGCTGAGAAATTAAGGAGCAGAGAAGAAAATGGCGGAATAGGTATAATATATATTAATAGTAAAAAAATATTTGTATAAACAATGAACTATTTAAGTCTAAGCTAAATAATATGAGAACAATTTATCTTAAACAATTTATAAAACCATAAAAAATGTGTTAATATTTTAATATTTATCTTTTTCATCTATCAGGTCAATTCACACGTGGTGTGATTAAGACCATATCAACAGGGTTAAGCAGACCTTTCAGTCAGCTCATGGCTGGTGTCAGAGACATCGGTTCCTTAGACAGTGATCGTGGTTTCATCAACAGTTTGGCCTCCGGAGTCACCAGTGTTGCCAACGTTGCCAATTCCATGGTAGATGTCTTTAAGGACAGAGTTGAAGCTATTTATCCTGGTAAACTTTGGTTTTACTTACTATATTTCATAAAATAAATATATATTTGTTAAAGATTAAGCAAATATGGACGTTGGTTTAATTTGTAGTTGCGAATTATCTTTCATTTTCTTGATCTGTTTACAAAAAGTTCAATTAAGCTTAAAAGTAACAAAAACCGCAACAATAAATAACTTAAAGTGGTATGACAATCCTTTCTTCATTTTCGACCTGAACTTGAGACATAGCGGGTTGGGTGGAGGAACATCTCCACGGAGGAAATCGAACTTGTATCAATAACGGGTGGAGTTCTCTAAATAGATTTCCCAATTAAAATTGTCGATTTTGCTAAGTTACATAAATAAGAATACGACGTTAAATTTAAATAATGTACAACACTTTCAGGTACAATCTGGTGTGGAGACGGTCACTCCGCGCAAGCTCGCTCTAGTGACTTAGGTCTCTTCTTTTTCACGGATACTTGTTGCAGGCAGCACGATGCTTGCAAGATGTATGTATTGGCTGGAGAAACGAAATTTGGACTCACCAACACTGGATTGTTTACCAGGTCATCATCATTTTTTTAACGAAAATAATATACGTAATTAAATTTAGAACCAAATTGTGTCTTTCAAAGCAAGTTATGACTTTAATGGGCCATTATATTACAAATGAGAGATTTCAAGAATTTAATAATGAATTATTGAAAAAAAAAACAAATTTTCAGCCAATTTAAGGTCTATGAACTCCTCAACCTTTTAAAACCTCGCAGCCTTATGACACTTATCATACGCGTGATGGTTGTGAGTTCGAACCCGATTCGGTGAAATTATTGATATTTAAATAATTTTCATTTCGCCGCTCTGATAGACAAGACACAGGGTTGACTTCCGCACACAAAACCCACCATACCTTAAAATTGGACGGCAAATGGGGAATGCAGTACCTACCTAACGCTGTATATGGGTTCTGGAGGCTGCTTTCTTTATTCCAGATCTAATGAGCATTTCCGTTTCTCAACATCATTAACAAATTGCTACAACCATTGTATAAACTGTAAACAAACTCTCATGACTTACACTTTCCCTTTCGCTGTCAGTCATAACTAATATAAATGTATACTACAAGAATAAATGAGCTACAGAAAAATATTACGCATTATCTTTCGTAGTTATGCAACTAAATGTTCTTGATATTCGTGAAAACTGGTTTCTTTAGCCCAATTTCCTGGTTATGTTAATTTGGTTGGTGAAATTGGCTGTTATTGAAAAGGTCGTGGATTCGATAGTTAATTTATATTATGCATGTATGCGTCGTAATGACATTGGTGTATATTTGTATTTTTTTATAGCTTCACGCTATATCCCGTACATAGCAGGGTAGGCAGAGGGACCCTGGGAACCTAATGTTAAGACACTCCGATCGCATTAAGATACTTTATCGAATAGTATTGTTTGTTAAGTGGTGGAACTTAACGCCGCGCTTTGCCGTGGGCATTGATATCACAAACTGAAAGTCTTGACATTAGGCAATTTATCCACGTACCCTGCTATATATATATACTAGTGGATCCGAACGCGGCTACGCCCGCTTGAACTATACGAATATTTATTAAATATATTTATGAAAGTATTTTCAATTTTCAATAGAGAGATGCGTTAAGCAAGCTCAATTTGGGTGACGTTTACCGTAACTTTGCAAATCGTTGCTTAGCAACGACGGTTGTTATTAACATGGCGGAATAAATTGCATGTCAAATTAATAAATATTTTAATATATTGGTATACTAGCGACCCTCTTGCGGCTTCGCCCGCTTTAACTACTGGAATATTCATGTAATGTATGTTTGCAAAGCGCTTAAGATATTGTGAAAATTAATTAAACCCTAACGCAACCCGCATTTTCGTAGTTTCAATAAGGATTTTCCAATTGGTTTACACAGCAAGGATTTTTTAGTAGGTACCGTAATTTTAAATCTGTGCTACTAATCTTTTCAAGTACTTATTAAAATATATTTAAATGACTATTTTTAGATAGTTAAATGACTATTTTTAAACGGAAGAAATTATAAACAAAAACCTACCTACTACTAACTACTACAAAAAATGTGAAACCAAATATATCGCGCTTAAATAATACATTCAACTCCAATTATCCAATACGTGCAAACGCATCTAACTAAATCTTCGTTGCTATAGAGGCAGCCGGGTTTTTTTTTTTTCGAGCTTGTGGTTAATGCTGAAGGGGGTATTCTGTCCCTGATGAAAAGCAAGCACGACGTGGCTGCCTGTGAGGAAAATTAAATAGAATGCATGGGCCGGGAATCGAAACCGGGCCGCCCGCGTGGCAGGCGAGCATTCTACCACTGAACCACCGATGCGTGTAAGGCAAGTGGGCACGGCGGACGCATGGCGAGTGGCGAGCCGTTTCGCAGCAAGGATTTTTTTGATATTGTAACAACTTCTAAAGTACTTATTAAAGTGAAAAACAGTAAAAGACAGTTTTGGTCTACATTAAATGGCCAACGTAACTAATATACTTATTTATATGCTGAGAGTAAGGGATAAGTGAAACTTGAGTAACATACAGCTGATGTGTCAACGGCGGGATGTGTAAACAATTAAATGCGTTTTTCTGTAAAACTATTCGCAATTTCGAAATATTGTAAAAAGCAAATTTTATCTTCGTTTAACGTAGAAAATTAATAAAGTATTTTAAAGGATAAGGATTAATACCATTATGGAAAAATATCCCTCACAATAAAAAATATATTGAAATTATTATTTTTAGACAGAAAAATGATCACTACACGTTATTCTTAAAAGATACGAATATGCTCTCGCGAACTTTTTTGTAGATCTTATTAAGAGGAACAATACTCCAGTACATTTTTTTCATGTAGTACTTACCATTAGAGCAGCGCATGCGCGAAAGTGTCTCAACGGGTAGGACTTTATACACATTTATCGTATTTATGTTAATATACATAAGAATGTACAAATAATAAACTATATATAAACCTTCTACGAAAAACACTCGACTTAATGGTGAAGACCGCATCAAAATCCGTTGAGTGGTTTAGAAGAAGAAGAGTTAGAAACAACAGACAGACACGAAAAGCGACTTTGTTTTATAAGATACTAGTGGGCCCGGACGCGGCTACGCCCGCGAAAATATAAGCCTAAATCATTAAAATAAGTTAAAAAATAATAATAAGTGGAGATTTATTATTAGAAAAAATATCTGAGTAACCGAAATGAACAAACCAAAGAAGTAAAAGTAACTAAAGGAAATTCTTAATATTAGAAAAGAAAACCTAAAGTTTGCTGTGCGCGCGTACTAAACATTTTTCTATATTAAATAATTATTAATTTTTGCGAACAATATTAAATAAAATCTCAAATGATTAAAATTACGATATTTTAAGTGTATAACATCGGTAAATCGGAAAATCTATAAAAAATTACAAAATCATTAAAGTCATCTGCCCGTTCGCGTCGGTCATACTCATACTATACCACTCGTAGGCTAGGTCATTTGGAATCAGTCACATCTTAATTATTTATTAGAATGTTATACAGTAAATTATAATTTCCATCTAGATGAAATGCTAAAAGTGACTCTTATATTTATTTTCATAAGGATGAATATCAAATTATAGAAATCATCAAATTTTTGTTAATGATTTGTATAAAGAGATTTGTATAAATCTATATCGGCGCGCACTAAGCAAACTGTATGCATTAAGCAAACTCACTGTGGGTGACGTTTTCTTAAAACTGCAAACTTTGCAAGCTGTTGCTTAGCAACGCGTAGGGACGATTGTTATTAACATGGCGGAATAAATTCCTTGTCAAATTAATTATTTTAATATATTGGTATATAACGAAAATATTACAAATATGAGAAAAAAAAAGTATCCTATGTTCATCCCGGGACCCTCAAGTATCTCTATATGAGTATTTTATCACAATTAAATTAGCGGTTTGGCCCTGATTGCGGAAAAGACAGACAGACAGACAGACAGACAGACAGACAGACAGACAGACAGACAGACAGACAGACAGAGTTACTTTCGAATTTATAATATAGGTATGGATATCGATAATATTACAAATATGAGAAAAAAAAGTATCCTATGTTCATCCCGAGACCCTCAAGTATCTCCATATGAGTATTTTCTCACAATTAAATTAGTGGTTTGGCCCTGATTGCGTAAAAGACAGACAGACAGATAGACGGAGTTACTTTCGAATTTATAATATAGGTATGGATATAGGATACAGCATGGAGATAAAAAAATGATAGGCATCTTTATAGCAACTGTGTATGATATTTACATGGTCCTCTTAGACACGCCTCACTCTACAACCCACAACGGTAATTTAAATAAATTGCGTACGATATAAATCTTACAAGAAACGTTTATTTTCATTTTATTGCTATAATATACGCTAGGCCGTCGTAGCGCAGCAATATAGTGTTTAGTGTACACAACGGTTCTGGGTTCGATTACTACTTGGGGAATGAATTATTATTATTTGCTCCCGCTGAGGAAGGAGGTGAACTCCGTCACTCAAAACCCATGTCTCGAGAGATAGCGGATGATGGGGAATGGAGTGTCTTTACCGTAGGTTCTCTCTGTCTACCCTGTTATGCGAAAGAGCCAATATCTTTGCAATATTTTAAAAAGTGCAAATAAGTAGTTTGTCGCACTTTTTATCGTTATTTTTTAATTTGTAGCACTATATTCCATATCGGCTTCACACAGGATACAATGGAAAACGGGGTGTGCAGGATACAGCGTGAAGTTGAAAAAAAATCCTTTACTAAAGTAGTAATTTTAAAATTATAAACATTAATAAAATCACAATCTTCTCTTCAGCTTTGAAACGTAAAATGAATTAAACTTTAAATGTTAAAACAAAACGATGTAAACAAGTTCGCAATGACAAGTATAAAGAAATAATTTATAAACGCGGGAAATTTTTTATATCTAAATATTAGTTTTTTTATTTCCCCGCTCTGCGAAGCGCGGCGTTAGGTCTCGCCATACAATAGATAATGTCTCAAAAATGTTATCTATGCTTACTCTGTCATATGCAGTAAAAATCTAAAGCTAAAAAATGCATTGGTATCTATTTGAAGAGACCCCGTTAAAAGGCACATTAACACTCTCCACTCTCCGGGTTCCTCTCTCTACCTATCGAAAATAAAATATTTCCACTCGAAAGTTCAACATCAATGCCTCATAAATTCGGTGAAAAGTGGGGGACGGAATTGTCTGAACTGGGAACCTAGTGTGTTAAAACTAAATTCCCAGGTTCCCACTGCCTACCATGCGATGTGCGGAATACGGCGTGAAGAAAAAAAGAATAAAAAAAAATATTTTATTACAAACTATTAAACTAATCTCTTGTTTTGAGCAGTTGTGTAAAGCTATTATTTAGCTGTCATATATTTATTGTTACATATTATTAATACGTAACAAAGTGACAGTTAAATATGGCGACACAAGTAAAATTACATTATAAATTACTATTATTTGTGTTTGTATTTAAAAACTTATCATTTTTGGACATTATGTAAAATTACACATCTTTAGATCAGTGGCACACCATCTGACTGTAAACAAGGGGGTTGTTGATTCAATTTCCACTTGGGGATGAATTATTATCATTCCCTCGTTCTCATAAGAAGATAAAACTAGTCGTTGAGTTCAGTCACTTAAAATGCAATGGTGAGAAATTGGTCGGAAAATGGGGTACGGAGTGTTTTAATACTATACTCTATTCTGTTATGTGCGGGTTAAAGCCTGCAGCTAAAAATATTATTAGTTCAGTTTTAGCAGGGTAAAAAGAAAGCATACTATAAAATACTTCGGTCTCTGCCTTAAATACTATTGAAGAGAAGATTTCACCCTAACGTGGGTTCGATTTCCAAGAAGGGTATTGAATTGTTTTCATTCTCTCGATCTAGTAACAAGATAAACGTCCTCAACGCGTAGTGTCTCGGAAATTGGTGAACGCAGTGTTTTAACATTAAATTCTCTCTCTGTATGTCAAGCTATTTGTGGGATACAGTGTATCCTATTTAGCAGGATTCAAACTCAGGACCATCGAGTTTTATCACTATGAACTAACAGACAATTGATTGTATAATATGTATATGGCAACATATACAATTCGTTGTTTGTAGCTAAATTATTATAAACTAGCGACCCGCTCGCGGCTTCGCCCGCTTTAACTACTAAATTATTCATATAATGTATGTTTGCAAAGCACTTAAGATAATAAAAAAATGTTTTGAAAATTAATTAAAGCCTAATGCAACCCGTATTTTCGTAGTTCCAATAAGGATTTTCCAAATGTTTTAAAATAAACACAAATAAATAACACAAACAACAGAAAACTTAAACGAAAGAAATTATAAACAACAGACTACCTACTATTCTCTTACCCAAAAATACTTAAACGAAAGATGTAACCAACTATGTCGCGTGGAAATACAATTATTGGATAACTCCAAAATACGTGCAATCATTTCTAAATTTACTTTGCCACGCGCAGAATTGAAGCATTCTCTCGGCCATCTAGTAGTCCGTAGTAGTCCGTAGTAGTTCCGAACGACATCAGGGCCTTGGTTCACTGACGGTTAATGCTGTTAGCCCTATTGGCTTTTACAGCGACACCGGTTGGGTAGGGGAGAGGGTACTTTGTCCCTGATGAAAAGCAAGCACTACGTGGTCTGTGAGGAAAATTAAATAGAATGCATCGGCCGGGAATCGAACCCGGGCCGCCCGCGTGGCAGCCGAGCATTCTACCACTGAACCACCGATGCGTGTAAGGCAGGCGGGCGCGGCGACGCTAAACGTCGCGGGGCGCGAAGAGACGCATGGCGAGTGGCAAGCCGTTTCGCAGCAAGGATTTTTTGATAACGTAACAACTTCTAAAGTACTTATTAAAATGAAAAACAGTAGTTGGCCAACGTAACTAATATACTTATTTATATGCTGAGAGGAAGGCATAAGTAAAACTTGACTCGATACAGCTGATGTGTAAACGGCGGTTTAGAAGAAGAGTTAGAAAGGCCAGACAGAGGCGAAATCCGACTTTGTTTTATAAGATATAGGATAGGATAGGATATGATAGTTTATTATATGTACATTTTTCCGCATTTCTTTGCTCTGGTTAAAGTTATATGCTATAATAGGTTTGATTCTTTATTTTTACAGCCTATTATAGGATGTCCTTGTATACAATATTGACAGCTGACTTTTTATTGCTCAATATGAACATATTTTGTTTCGATGTAACCCTTGAAAGGGCCACGTAGAGCTGTCCATGTGAAAAACACTCAACGCTTAAATCTAAGCCCGCAACGTCAAATGTTTGGCCTTGAGATTTATTAATAGTTATGGCAAATGATAATTTTATAGGAAATTGTAGCCGTTTGAATTGGAAAGGAAGATCTGATGGTATGAGAGGTATTCTTGGAATCAAAACCACTTCTCCAGTACCACACCCGGTAATTATGGTGCACTCTATAACGTGTGATTTCAACGATTTAATTTGTAAGCGAGTACCGTTACACAATTTTGGAGGATTGAGATTTCGCAGTAATATCACAGGACATCCGACTTTTAAAGTTAATTGATGTGGAGGGAGTCCTGAAGGCTGTAAAGAGTTAAGGAACTCGGTCGGAAAATGGACAGCTTCTTCCATATCCATTGCACTATCAATAGAGCGGTACGTTTGCGTTGTCGCATTGATTTTTGAAAGAATCAAGTCGTTAAGTTTGCCTATTTGCTCGTTTGTTGGTGACAAAATAGCCCTCTCCTTGAACCAGGATAGTGTTTTTGTATTTATACTCTCAATCCCAGGGTATACTTTTTCAACCAATTCTTGCACTGTATTCACCAAAACGCACAGGCTACTATTTTCTAAATTTATTCTTCCATTATGATCCTGTGCCATCTCTCCATTTCCTATTTTAAGCAACAATTTTGCAAAATCTCGATTTTCATCTGCAAACAATGAGACTCTCATGTTTGTTTTGAGTTCTAGTCTGTTAACATGTGGCCATAGATAAGATCTCTTAATTGACGCGTTGATTTCATCCGCTCGAGTACCCCTTGTGACGACCGGTAAAATTTGACGAAAGTCGCCTGAAAATAGTACTGTACATCCTCCCATTGACACGTTTATATTGCGTAAATCACGCAATGTCCTGTCTAAAGCTTCAATGCTAGTCTTGTGTGCCATCGTAGCTTCGTCCCATACTATTAATGAGCAGTCACGCATCAGTTTTCCAGTGTTACTTTGTTTCGAAACGCTACAGACACTCGTACTATCTTCAGTGGCAATTTTAAGCGGTAGTTTGAAGGTAGCATGAGCAGTTCGACCACTTTCCAACAATGTTGCTGCTATCCCGGATGATGCAACCGCTAATGCAATTTTACCACTTAGTCTCACTTTAGCTAAGAGAAGATTTATCAAAAATGTTTTCCCCGTGCCTCCCGGAGCATCAAGAAAAAATAAATTCCCTTCATTTTTATTAATAGAGTTTAACAACGCATGATACGCTTCATTTTGTTCCGTGTTCAAACGATTTTCATCTTGCACTATAGTTTGTAATAGTTTTGATTGGTTATAGGAGGTTTCTCTCCTGTATTCTGCACTGTTCGAACCTAAGTCTGTTGTATTTGTGGATATTGACAATCCAAAATTTAGAATACTCTTACCCGAAAGTAGTTCGACCACTTTGTTTAGTTCTAATAATGCTTCATCAAAAATTATTTGATCATATTGAATGTCATCCGACATAATTTCTCGTCGTCGTCGCGTCAGTATATCTTCAGACATGTTTTCCTGATATTTGGTCCAAAGCAATCTAGGATCTGCCACCTGACAAAATGCGAGAATAATGGCAAACAAATATCTTAATGAACTTGCGGTGCTACACACAGCAGCTTCTAATAGTGTATTGTCCCACTGAGAATCGTCTTCTAAAAGTCCCATCGCTTTGCAAGCTGCTTGATATGTATTGTGGGTTATACCTTGTACAGTCCTCAGGTTTTCAAACGACGTTGGCCCTTTTATGACATGGAGTAAAATCCTCAAATAGAAACATTCGCTGTTCTTAGGATGAACTACATAAACTCTTCCAAGAGCGTCTGTTTTTTTTACTCCAGGATATTCTTCTACTGGAGACCCTTGCTTTCTCCGTTGAAATGTCTTAGCAGTCCGATTCCATGTATAATAACTTGGAATTTTGTCATACGTCAAAGTTTTGGCAAAATTATCTTGAGCGCATAGCTTGAAGAATGCTGTCAATGTTGTATCTCGCGGATTTGCAACAACATCGTTTATGTTGTTTGGGTTAAAAAATACTCTTTGTCCATTTTCCAAGTGTACAGCGAGATGGGTAATAGTAGGTGCTCGGTTGTGTATTTCGTATGATAACATTCTCCATACTGCTTCAGAGCTGCAGATATAACGACCGGACTGATATTTTTCGACTTCGTTTGGTGTATGTATGCTGAATGTAGCTTGGTCGCTTCCTTTGTTAATGTATTTTGTTACATATTGTATTGATTTTATAGAGCTGCATATCTCCACATTAATATGAGCGTTAAAGGCTTTAAGAAGTAATGGGTTGTAGGGTACAACCCAGCGGTTGTCGATTTCGTGGTTTCGTAAATTAGCAGTTGTACCGCCCTCATCTTTAGAACGTCGACGATACTTAGGATAGCCATCATCGCCGGTAGAAGTTTGATACTGAAAGGACTTGGGGAACTTCTTGCTACACCTACCTTCCCGCATACATGGTGCACTGGCATTGTAAGCTCCGCAAGGGCCGTGTACCATATGTTTTGTTACAATTTCATGCAGTGTTGGATCAACGTCTTTATTTGGAAACTCTGCAGAAATGACACTATCTATTTGGTCTGGTCTAATTTTGTTTACCAACCATACCAACAGATGGACATGTGGTAACCCACGTTTCTGCCACTCGATGGTGTACATATGGCATCGAGGTGGACCAAATATGTGAGCTTTATTTATAAGGTCTAAGAGTTTATGTAGTTTTAAATGAAACACTCGATTCACTATGTCATATCTGTCTTGAGGATTCAAATTAGCGTAGATATTATCTTTTATTTCTGTCCAGTTCGGGTTGCATGTTGCAGTAATAAAAAGATCAGGTTTACCGTAATGTCTAACGTATGTCATGGCATCCTGTGACTTTTCGAATAAATAGCGAGGGCCTCCGGTATAAGATGAAGGAAGTATCACTATTTGACCTATGTCGTTGCAGTGCTCGTTTGACTGCAAAGCATCCTGTAAATGGACGTAATTTTCTGCTCTTAGTTTGGTTTGGTTATTTCGTATATAAGCCAAACGCTCAGATTCTATTTTTGCATATTGGTCGACTAAATATTGATTCAATAGCATTCCGTATCTTAGGAGAGGATTAAAATTATTATTTCTCAGCATTATACGATAGCAATAGTAATTCATGCATGAAACAGTCTTACGTAGAGGTGCCCCGCTAACAGGATCAACTTGGCAAATATTGATACTGTATCCATCTTCTCCACGACATAGGATCAGAGGATACTGTAGTGTATCGTAAGACCTATGCAATTCAGATATTTTTTGTAGTCCGTCATCACGGCTTCGCAATACAATATCTCTCTTATCAAACTGTTGACCAGCTATTACAACTGCTACCTCACTTGTAGATGGTGCATTGTACCGACCAATATGTTGTCCACCAGGTACTCTATTGGCATGGATCACGACATTAAAGTCCGGTGTACCAGGTGGAACGCTTTCAATTGCAGTTTTAAAGCTTTTTATGTAATTGTTATGAGAATGTAACATATTTTGTAAAGATCTAACCAAGCTGTCATCGATTGGCTGTATGGCACTCTTACACCGAGTTGATAATTGTTTTTCTGGATCAGAAATAAAATAAATCTGTAAGAATTTATGGTCATCTGACCTATGTGGAAGCAAGCTCCCTGCTAAATGGTATACTTGCCCTTGAATTTTAAACGTTGGCATAAAACCTTGCTCAACAACTTGAGAGCTTTTAAATGAGGTCATTTGGAACACATTGTTATATCGGCGTATGTTGCGCAAAAATAGCTTTGATTTTGGATGATCTCCGGAGAGAAGAGAATATAATGGTTCTGGCGGAGGTGGCATTTCTTCTAGTTTTACTTTTCCTTGTGAGCAACAGATACCTTTAGATTCATCTTTCCATTTCAAAGCAGAGCAAAATTGACAAACAACTGACATCGTACCTATTGAGACCATAGGATCATTTTTGTATTCAATGACTGAGTCGTAATTCATAGCAGAATTAACTTTATTTGACCATAAATTTTGATTTCGCCTAGCTGTTCGAGATCTACGTCTGTCCATGTCGCGACTATGGCGAATTTCACGTTCGACAGATGATTCTCTAGCTCTCTGTAAGAAGTGTCTATCCCGGTCACCACTAAGGCGAACTTCTCGGGTAACTGATGATTCACTTGCATGTCTACTCCGTTGAAGTCTAAGGCGAATATCACGTTCTGCAGATGATTCCCTGCTTCTTCGCAAAGAATCGCTCTCCCTTCTATTAGATAATCTAATTTCCGTCTCCTCTACGCTTTCATTAGTAAGATGTAACCTATTTTTATTTGAACTTCTTGTTCTACGACCTATATTTGAACGACTTTTTCGTGGCATAATGGAAATATAAATATATAATGTATACAAATATAAAATAAATGAAATGTTTAAAAAGGTAAAGAAAATAATAAAAGAACAGAAGAAGAGTAAATACTTAAACAAACAACACACTTAAACGAAAGAAATTATAAACAAAAGCCTACCTACTATTTTCTAAAACTAAAATGCTTAATCGAAAGAAATGATAAACAAAAGCCTACTTACTATTCTCTTACACTAAAATACTTAAACGGAAGAAATTATAAATAAAACCCTACCTACTATTCTCTTAAATTAAAATACTTAAACAGAAGAAATTATAAACAAAAGCCTTCCTACTAACTACTACAAAAAATATGAAACCAAATATATCGCGCTGAAATAGTACATTCAACTACAATTACCCAATATTATAGGTGCAAACGCATCTAAATGTTCTTTGCTATAGAGGCAGGTGGGCGAGAGGGGCGCGGCGGGCGCGGCAGACGCAAAACGTCGCGGGGCGCGGAGGGACGTATGGCGAGTGGCGAGTCGTTTCGCAGCAAGGATTTTTTGATATTGTAACAACTTCTAAAGTACTTATAAAATGAAAAACAGTAAAAGACAGTTTTGATCTACATTAAATGGCCAACGTAACTAATATACTTATTTATTTGCTGAGAGTAAGGGATAAGTGAAATTTGAGTCGACACAGTTGACGTGTCAACGGCGTGATGTGTCAAAAATTAAATGAGTTTTTCTCTAAAACTATTACAATTTCGAAATAGTGTAAAAAGCAAATTTTATCTTCGTTCGTTTAAACAAAAGCCTACCTACTAATAACTACTACAAAAAATATGAAACCAAATATATCGCGCTCAAATAATACATTCAACTCCGATTATCCAATACGTGCAAACGCATCTAAATCTCCGTTGCTATAGAGGCAGGCGGGTTATTTTTCGAGCTTGTGGTTAATGCTGAAGAGGGTATTCTGTCCCTGATGAAAAGGAAGCACTACGTGGCTGTCTGTGAGGAAAATTAAATAAAATGCATCGGCCGGGAATCGAACCCGGGCCGCCCGCGTGGCAGGCGAGCATTCTACCACTGAACCACCGATGCGTGTAAGGCAGGCGGGCGCGGCGGACGCATGGCGAGTGGCGAGCCGTTTCGCAGCAAGGATTTTTTGATATTGTAACAACTTCTAAAGTACTTATTAAAATGAAAAACAGAAAAGACAGTTTTGATCTACATTAAATGGCTAACGTAACTAATATACTTATTTATATGCTGAGAGTAAGGGATAAGTGAAACTTGACTTGATACAGCTGATGTTTGAACGGCGTGATGTGTCAACAATTAAATGCGTTTTTCTCTAAAACTATTCGCAATTTCGAAATAGTTTAAAAAGCAGATTTTATCTTCGTTTAACGTAGAAAATTAATAAAGTATTTTAAAGGATAAGGATTAATATCATTATGGAAAAATATCCCTCACAATAAAAAATATATTGAAATTACAATTTTTAGACAGAAAAATGATCACTACACGTTATTCTTAAAAGATATGAATATGCTCTCGCTGACTTTTTTGTAGATCTTATTAAGAGGAACAATACTCCAGTACATTATTTTCATGCAGTACTTACCATTAAAGCAGCGCATGCGCGAAAGTGTCTCAACGGGTAGGACTTTATACATATTTATCGTATTTATATTAACTTACATAAGAATGTACATATAATAAACTATATATAAACCTTCCCTGAGCAATACTCGACCTAATGTTGAAAACCACATAAAAATCCGTTGGGTGGTTTAGAAGAAGAAGAGTTAGAAAGTTCAGACAGACACAAAAAGCGACTTTGTTTTATAAGATATAGGATGTCAGCTGCTTTACGACGATCATAAAATTTATTACTCTATAATGGATAGATCAATTTTGATTGGGTTTCGTCGATTCTCAAATATGTCCTAGATTATGTAATAATATTTTATGTCCCACTTTTGAATGTGTGAATTACTTCAGTAATTTAAATATAAAGCTTAAATCCTATTAAAAACATAAATATGAAATGTGAGCCAAGTTCAATATTGAATAATGCATCGTTCTTTAATTCAGCGACTTAGGAATTAGAACTAGGAGATTTATAACTGTAGGTGCCAACTTCTGTGTTCACTCGGAATGCAATTCCAGCTCAAATTTGAGTCGATAAGTTTTTGCATACAGACTATAATATAGTTGCAAATTGGTTTAATTAACCAATATAAAGTAAACGCTGTTCCTGTAAAAGAGAGAGAAAAAGGAGAAATAGTTACTCTCCGTCCAATTTTCGAGGCACTGCGGGTTGTGCACCTCAATGTGCAATCGAATCCATAGCTATCACATTTACGGTGAACCCTGTCCTACGTAAGATTATCTAATTTCTTGCGTAAAGAGAAAGCGACAAAACTGATCTTGTTAATAATTGTGTTTTGAGTTTATTATCCGGCTAATTGGTGTTGTAACAAGCTATTGTTGTGTAATTGTGATGTCATGAGAACATTTTATTTTGTAAGCGTTATACTCAACATGCGGCTTAAGGAGGCTCTTGACCTGAGAGGGGCTCTAGACCTTTGGCGAAATTAAACGCCGCACTCCGAGGAAATGAAAATAATTCATTCCTCTCAGTGGAAATCGCATTTACGCGTAAAATTTATATTTATGTATTAATCTTCCTTTTCCTTCCACAGATCGCACTGCAGTTGCGACGCAAAGTTCAGGGAGTGCCTCCGTAAGACTAATTCTTTAGTTTCCGCCCAAATAGGGCTCACATACTTCAACGTGTTGGGCCCTCAGTGTTTTAGAAAAGCTCATCCTATAGTACGCTGTGTACGACGGACCAGGTAAGCCAATTTTTTTGAGGGGAGGAACGTTGTGCTAATACTTTCTGTTTCTAAAGCAATCGTCCAATTTTGGAAACATTGTAAGTTATATGGAACAACTCAAGGCCACGTTTTTTTACTACAGCGGGAAAGGAAAATAATTTTAATTTGATCCCCCGAGTGGGGAGTGAACCCACAATCATCGCGTTTACAGAGAGAAACCCCACTGAGCCATGACGCGACAGCTTATACATATGTAGCAATTGATTTTTAAATTTCACGCTTGGCCCGTATATAGACAGGTTAGGCAAAGGGAACCTAATGTTAAGACATTCCATTTTCCCATTTGAGTCCCTTAAGGTGTGCGTTGTGTGATATTATGTAGAAATTTATGCACGATTAATTTTCCAATCAATAATTTATTATTTATAGTGTGTGAATATTACTTTATAGAGTCATAAAATATTCAAATAGATACTGTAATTAATAATTTTATAGCGCGACTAGTCGTCGCCTGCTATTTTGTTTGCGTAAAATTTAACATTTAAATTGATAAATCATGCTTTTTTCGTTTTATTTTTTTTATATATTCTATCTTAGCACTCCCCTATAGTTCTCAAGGTTATGTGTGCTGTATTTTGACTTTCTAAGTCCAGTAGTACCTTCCTACGTTATTATCGTCTGTACGTTGTCTGTCAGTCAGTCATTTACTCAGTAACAGAAGAGCTTTATAGGTAGGTTGTATTGTAAACAATTGAAAACATATTTGTGTATAATATCTACTTATAATGCTTGGGCATCAAACTCATAGTCGTCACTTTTGCAGCCTACTACGCCACAATGAAGACTATTTAAAAATTAATAATATTTTATTTCTATATTATAAATATATTTATTTGTTATTTTCAGAATAACCAGCCTCAAATGCGAAGAATATGAACTGGACTACTCGAAACCCAAAATGTGGCAATGGTTCGACAACGAGACGTATTAACAGCACTCCACCTAAGAATAAAGAAAAATAAGTCTTTCCATTAGAAAAAGGGAAAATTGGAGAAGAAAATTAATCCCTTTTCATACATTTTTTTCGAAAATGATGATATAACTGTGATACATTGAGATTTTTTTTCTAATAATGATAAAATGATATTTTTTTATATTTATTTTACATGTGTACAAAAAAGTTACCATTAAATAAGTGTCTATAATATTAAATATTATATACTAAAATCATCTTGTGGTACGGTAGCGGTAAGTGTGAAGATAGCCGCTTCAATTCATACTAAAGACAGATTATTTTTATATATTTTCTATCCCGAGTAAGATTATTTTAAATAGTACTACTAACTTCTATGATATTATTGATTAAATTAAGAATATTATTTATATTTTTTTGTACTTTATTGATTACATGTCCAGTCTAAATAAATACGAGAGATTTCTTCGGTTATCATATCATAAGTTATTTCGGTTATATGTAATATCGTTTGATATGGCCACTATAACCTTATAGGTATTAAATGATAAGAAGATTTAATTTTAGAAAGAAAAACAACAATCGTTACTTTTATATTTTATTTACGAAACATCAGAATAAATATAGAAATGTCACATTAAACAATAAGTTAACACTACAAAAAAAGTTTGTATATAAAACAAAAAAATGCCAAAACATTCATTTAACTTTGGGCCCTATGATAATTTCGAACAGTTTTCATAATAATATAATAAAAAAAATCAATTCATAATTATTTGTTTCATTACTTATATAATTAAATTATGAAATTAATGATAATGAAAAAACGACGGTTCGGTTAATTTGCAAGTAACGCTTTTTGCTTAATATTTTAATATTATAAATATATCGTTTATAAATAAAAAATAAGCATCCTAATTCCATTAAATGTTTTTTTTCAAATATTCATTTGCAAGCCCGTTTTGTATCGTCGAATGAACATAAAGCTATCACCAGTTCAGAAGGCAGTTCTACTGAGAAGAGACGGCAATAAACTTTAAAAAACAGTTTCTCTTTTTTTATCGAACGTATCATAAGGTCCGATCTACTAAGACTATGTGATATCTAAATGTGCGCAAAAATTTTCTTAAACTGTGTATACAGATATGTCCTTGTCAGTTAATGTTCGTGCAGTCATTTTTTATGAAAAAAATACATTTAGGATTGTATTTTATAGATAACAACAAAACTTCTAACATATATATTTTTTATAAGTAACATACTTTGCTTGATAACCTATAAAATAAAAAGCTTTTACAAACGTTAAGTTTTTCTTCATCGTATCAATCTATTAAATCATACTCGTATTCAATAGTAGACTGCAAGCAAACAATATATTTCTTTTCAGTTCATTTACTAATGATTTCAATGCAGAATGTCATCAAATTAAATTTTCTTAGCCATATGTATATGTAAATTATATATTTTAAATAAAAAAGCTTCATATAATATATTTTTTTGTTGTTACCTATACAACAAAAATTTAAATGAAGCCAATAAATATTAAACAATTTGCTACTATTTCGAAATATTTTATGTAAACATTTCCATCTATGACTCTAATGATGCCTATATATATATAAAGATAATGATAAATGACGTCATATAAAGCTATATAAATACAAATTGTAAAATTGTAGTTATTTGTTCATTAAAAAACATTGAGTAAGTCATAATAAATTATGTAAAGCGTAAACATTCTGCTATGATTATTCTAATTTAGTAATGATATAAATTATATATGTATATAATATGCTAATCAAAGCTACTAAATGTATGCGATACTAAATATTACATATTAAAAAACACAGGTGATATATTCACAAGGATACACCGATACAGGGGCATCATTAAACTATCATTATAATGATATAAAAATCTAAAGTAAGCTACGCCTAGAAAACCCTATGAAAGTATTGGCCTATCAAATATATAGATATATTGCTTAACGTGGTCCAATGGAATATAATTAGGACTAGTTTAGGTCAGACTTAGGTCCTGATAAAGGAGAAAGGAGGAAGATATTAAGGATTGGAAGTACAAGTTCAAGTCAAATGTCAGGCTTCACTATTATTTATACGGGAATTATATTCACCATTATATTTTATTTTATTTTATAATTATGAGAACAGCCATAACTGTTTGATTTGAAATTTAGTTATTAAGCCAATATACCAAAAGAAATTCAAGCTTGATATTTATCTAAGATGATACCCTTATTGTCAATTCCCTGGTTTTTCTTACTACTCTCGTTTTCAAAGAGTCATCTCTAAATATCATTATTAAAATCAACTATTATATGTTCATTATATTATAGAATAATGAATATATGAATATAATAATGATATTTAATGATTAATGTTCCTCTACAATAGCTAAGCCTCTACTTTTGACTAATGATATCTGATGGACTAGATCAGTACTAGGATGGTCCAGGATTGTCCAAGGGTGAGGTGAAATTGGTGTTTTATTTGGACCCTGGGATATAAAGCGTTATAAAACTGGCGTAACAAAAAATTTTTGTATACTAGGATGAACCTAGCGTTTGTACGTCTACAATATATTTGTTAATGTAATTTAAATATTATTTTGAGTAATTTTATTTATTAATACAGATATATAACTATCACGATTAGATAAGTGTTTTTGTATTAATAAATAAATAATATTCGTACGACAAATTACAATGACATCAAAAACATGTACGCACAATACATCTACTTATTATAGTAAGTAATTTAAATATCATTCCTATTAATATAATTGTGTTTCTAGCGTCTAAATACACGCGTCAGCTATAAATATAAAATAAACACTAATAAAATAAGGCAAATGGGTTTTACGGAGGGATTTAAAAATATTCACTAAATGTCAGGCACTCAAATTGAAATTATTTATCAAAGGAAAGCTTAAGGTCTAGTGTGCCTATCCTATAAATAAAGTAATTCTGGGCAGGTTATTAATGAAAAAAAATAAACTATCACTGTTGTAGATATGTTGAATGGACTGGGTGTTACAGTAGAATTTAATTCATTATTTAATTTAACTATGATATGAAAAGTAATTCTTGCTTGAAAACTATTATCACTATTTCAAACGATTTTCTTATAAAAGGCTAGTTAATTTAAAGTCCATTCATTCATATACCAACATTGATATCCACGAGGTTTCATACATTTTCACTAAGTGTAAAAAGCTACGCTACATCAAAACAGCGCATTTTAAAACTTTGGCAAAATATTTTTGGATGGATTCAATTATAATTCAGTTAATAGTCTGTTAACGTGCCTTTAACTTCTCTGTGCCTGCGCTTACCTACTTTCTACGGCTTTACTTTACAATCTAATTGCCCTGTTTTAGCTGCCCAACTCGCATAGTCACTCTATCAATAATTCTTGCTCTACCTTTATTTATATATCACAAGTTGTTCAATGCAAATATTATGCAAAACAGCACAGCTTCTTTAATAGAGTATGAAATCAAAAAAGGTATGATGCGAAATATATGATACAGTTTTCAAAGATTTTATCCTGCAATAATTTTATTTGGGGCCAGGCGCAGGTATAACAAGCATGTGACTGTAAACTCGACAGGTTTTGGGTTTGATTCCCATTCGAGGACATGAAATATTTAATATTTTCACTTTTTCGCTATGGTAACGAGACAAAAGCGCGGCGTTTCGCCACTTAACACGCTATACATCCAGAAACAGGCGGAAAGTAGAGAGCGGAGTGTTTTAACACTAGGCTCCCTCTGCCTACCCTAGGATAAAGCGTGGATCTGATATTTTTATTTGAAACGCCAAGTTTTTCAAGTTTACAAGGAAATTATATTTATTAATGCATTTTAAGAATTTTATACACAACCTGTGATATATATAAATGATTTTGAACTCACGATTCACTACAACTATGCATTATAAAACACTCCTATGTGTATGTTTGTCTATTTCTAATTCGTTAGCTTATACTTGAAGCCGTGGACCCGATTGGTGTTAAACAGAATAAAAATATTTGGAAAGATAACAAAAAAAAAATAAATGATAAGATAGCGATAAATATCTAAAAAGGTCTAAACAGATTGTAAAGACAAGTTACAAGAAAAGAAATTATACGAATTTAGTTTAAATTATATATATATACACCTATATTTTTACAATATTATACGAAATCGCTAATATATCCTTCAATAAATTGGTATATATTCCTTATAATTTAATTAAAATATATTTTAATAAACAAATTTCAAACATGCAATATTGGTAAAGGCATTAGAAAACTTATCTGATAAGTTTAATCATGCCTAAACATGCTGCCATTAATGATATATTTCATTAATATATAATACTAATGATAGCAAATGACATTAGTTCGTTAATCATAATGATCATTATAATATAATAATAAATAATCTAACATCTATTTGGAATATGAACATTTATTTAGGAGACACGATGGGATCACATATAATTTTATTAAGGACTAACGAGTACATACTCAATACTTCTATAATACTTTAATTGTTCATTATTTCTTATTTTTTTATTTTTCATTACATTTGAAACTAAAAATTTCATTAAAACTTTATAATAAAAGACATTAATAGTTAGCTTTTTTTAACGAATAGAAAATATTAAAAAAAAAGTCTTCTATACAATAATAATACATTACAAATTTTTATGTCGTAGTGACAGCCGCCGGCCCGTCTTTTCCCCGTAAGCATAGCAAATATTTTTCAAAATCCTTCCTTTAATTCATATTTTTTGTGCAAATAATATAATAAAGTCCATAATAAATAATAAGCTATGCATATTAGTTATAATTTAAAATAAAACATATTCGATTTCTATTTCGAAACTGTCTAGCCTATAATGTTCTATTTATTAAATTTTTGCTCGATGCAGAAATCAGTAAGTTTATTAAAATATTTAAAAAACATAAGGCTATTACTTTTCTAATTAATGCTTCCTCCTACATATAGAAGATTAGGTTGAAAAACTTAGTGTTCAAACTCAGAATTTCTTTTTTTCTTTCCGCTTGAACTTAAATTTGCGTGTTGAGAGGCAGAGTTTCAATGCCATACATAATGTAATTGGTACAGTAAATAACTAATTATTAATTTATTTACAAATAAAAAATATAGTGGGGGACGGAGTGTCTTGACACTAGGTTCCTCTACCTACCCTGCTGAAAGATGCAGATTTTTTTGTTTAAAAAATATATAGTGTGTAAAAATGTGATAACGGAAAATAAATTATTAAATTTTAATAAACTGATTTCTGCACTGTTATTTCGATACATTTAAAATTGTATATAGGTACCTACGTACATAATTATATATATTTCCAAGCATTGCAATTTTATTTATTAATAAATATTTGATTATATAGGTAATATAGGTAAGCAAATGTTGATTACTTGGGGAATATTCGCTTCGATTACGTTCGTAATAATTACGCTTTTAATCATTTGACGAATTAAGCATAGTTATTCGCACAATCGAAGAATGGGAAGCAGGCGACGGGCTCGGCGGCGGAATGCTACAGTACGTGGAGGTTTTCACAGGACTTGGATTTGGAGTCGCGTGCCCATACCCGTCCTAGTAGACCCCGCACCTGGAAAATATTGCATGAGATATCAGTGCTCTACTTCTGCCTATTGGAATGATAGTTTAAAGGAAAAACATTTTACAAGCAATTTGTGATAAATTACTAAAATATTAGAATTACACCTAAATCAGAAATTACTGAATTTGTTACTGAATATTGTCGATATAATAATGATGATAAAATAATATTATTTTTCACTTATTTTGTCTTCTCTGCCTGCCCGATGTAAAACCTGCATGACCACTTTCTTCTTCATTATCAGGTAAGATAAAGAAAAACTATACATACTTTTACACTAGCAGACAATCTAGTACGTTTTCGTGGAGTGCTGGAGACAGAGGAGGGTGCGGGGGCGGCGTTGTTTTCCGTTTCTAATGGGGAACGAGCGCGACTGCGGTTCTTTCTGGAGCCACTACGTTTCCTGGAATGTGTGAAAGAATAAATAGTAGGATATAATTTTTAGTTTCACTCTGTATCTTGTTCATAGTAGGCAAAGGGAATGTAGTGGAGTATTGGAGTATTTCTCCATTCCCCATCGAGACATTGTGGGTGGAGTGGCGGAACTCTTCTTCGTGCTTTGTCTTGTTACCAAAGCGAGGAAATGAAAATAATTTATTTCTTTTAGTGGATCGATCGTTGCGTTTACTTACTTTAAAAATAATACTGTTATAATTATCATTACTTTTTCTTTTGTCATTATCATTAGTAATTCAATTCTTCTTTACCTAACCCTTTCGGCATGCTGTTGCTTTAGCCTGATCTGTGTTAGGAGTCCCACTAGCAGCTCGTCAACATTATGATTGATGCCCACCGATGTTTCTATGAACTTGCACTCGTATGATGTGGCCAGAGCTTTGCCTTCTGAAAATACGTATAAGATGGGCTGTAAAATATAGAGTCGAAAAGGTAACTAATTCATCCATCCATCCATCCATCAGCCTTTCAACGTCCACTGTTGGACATAGGCCTCCCCTAATTCTCGCCACTCCGTCCGGTCCTGCGCCCTTTGAATCCAGCGGATAAATAAACACTCCAGTAACTAAATATTTTATAATTATTTTTTTTATTGTAGTTTTAGTTTTCATCTTTAGCAGGGTAAATAGAGATAGGAGAATACAGTTTTCGAAACGATGAACGCAACATTGGGTTTTATCTTTTTACAAAGACGAGTAATAAATTGAAAATAATTAATATCTATCCCCGAATAGGAGTCGAAACCACAACCGTCTATATTCCAGTATGAGGCTGAGACAAACATACATATATACCTAACTAAGCCATAAATAAGTTCAGCATAACGATCGTTCTGTCCGTAATTTCATTCAATAGTAATAGAAACGTCGTCTCTACGAGTTTGTTGTACTAAAACGGGCGTTAGTCGAGCTATAATGTGTATACGGTCTAAAGTCTGTATTCCACTACAGAATATAGCTTTATTTTTGATGCGTTAGTGAAGATTGGGAAAATTACAAAGTGCTTGGACGAAACAAAAGGAAACCGGAAATAATATAAAATCTATTGATTTCACATTTAGCAGGGAAGGCACAGGGAACCCCATGTTAAGACATTCCGTCCCCTATTTTAGGCCCAATTTTAGAAACCTTGTATGTTGATTGGCGGCACTCAACGACGCATTTTGTTTTTTTACCAGAAC
Organism: Heliconius melpomene rosina; assembly: GCF_056956725.1. Lineage (NCBI taxonomy): Eukaryota > Metazoa > Arthropoda > Insecta > Lepidoptera > Nymphalidae > Heliconius > Heliconius melpomene. The sequence goes on from NC_140400.1 coordinate 6,753,941, forward strand.
GACGAAATGATTCTATTAAGGTTTATATATTTATTCTGTAAAGACAATAGCTTCATATATTATTGAATACTATATTCAATGGAGTTACAATCTAAAAGGGCTGATAGTCGTAACCACCCGACCTTGGACCTTTTCCGTCCACTTTACGACATCCCTTGCGGAAAAATTAGGGGCAGCAATTACAGAGTTTACTCTTATTTGGTTAAGCCCTAAAGCGAAGGGAGGTAGTGTAGGCTAGATTGATCGTTTCAACAGGAAGGTTAAACCTTTGTTTAATTGAAAACGTATACCAGAAGTATTTTACTAAATATTTAATTTAATTATTTTGAAGACGAGGCCATCGTGGTTATAGGTTCGATCACCATTTGGGGCAAAAATTACATTTTTAATTATTTTTTATTTTTATTTCCCCGCTGTTGGTTGATCATCGCGGCGTTATGTTTTACGCAAGCATTCAATGACTCGAAAATTTAATGGAAAGTGGAGAAGGGAGTGTCTTGCCCCTAGTAAGTAGTTTCCTTTTGTCTTTCCTGCTATGTGAAGTTAGAACACTAGATCGGATAAACATTTTATAAGTAGCCTAAATATTACCTCAATAAGGAGTCGATCCCAACACCATTGTGCTAAGTCTAGAAGTCTTTAAGCATTTTTTCTCATTTTTCTTCACAAATTTAAACGTTTCGTTTCACGCTATTTATGGACATTTAAATAAAGTTAACGGCCGTTAGCTTATTACGTATTTATATATTCTGTATTAGTCTCGACTCCCGAGTCTCAATTACATGCACATTTTTTGCGTCAGCTGCTATTTTGATTTACAATTCAAACAAGTTCTGACTGAAATATATTATAAGAAATAGAAGAAACGTTTCTTCTTTAAAGATGGCGCGGCGGTACAAAACCTGAATCGAAACGCGGCGGTCGTGGGTTCCATTTCCATTGAATTATTATCATTTCCACTCTTAGATAGCACCATAAAAGTAAGTTGTAGTGTTCCATTTCCTGAAAATTGGGTAGAAAATGAGGTAAGGAATGTTTTAACATAAGGTTCTTCCAATTTATAAGGTTCGTGATGAGTGGTTGAGCTTAACGCCGCGCTCTGACAACAATACATTCCTCTAAGTGGAAATTGAATTCACAAACATTACACCGCGGCACGACGGACTATCCTTAATTAATTATGATTTAAAATTTACAAAGACTTTATTTCTTTATAGAATTCTAAAGGCCGGGTCAGTAGAACCCGCCGGAAAAGCCGAGTTTATAATATTACTGACAAAGGTATCTTTGTCATGAAAACGTTTCTTTGATCCTAATAAAAGTATATACAGAATATTTTTATACAATTTCTCACCTTGCTGCCAACACAATAAGAACCAAAATGGCGTAGGGCTATACAAAATATGGGTTAAACCATTAATAATATCCAAAATAAATTAAATGAAAATCGATATATAATGTAATCGAATACGAAAATCAGAAATTGGGGTAATGACGATACGATTGATGTTCGAGCTTTGATATGTCTATGGTCTTTTTTGTAGTAAATTATTTTTTGTTTGTGGAGTTCTTTTTTATCCATTAATGATGTCATTAATATTCGATTAAAAATATTTTATATTCCCTATAGGTAGAGGCAACGTATTGTTATGATACTCTGTTTCTGTCTTCGATGATTTCTTGAGGCGTTTTAAGTGGCGGAGTTTAACATCGCGAAAAAATTAAAATATTCAATATTTCATTCCCTCAATGAGAAATCGAATCGTCAATCGCATTTAAAATCTGATTTACGCTGTGCCGTTGCGACATTATCACATAATATATGTTTTCCAATATATATAAATTAACAGGGAAGCTTACACATTTTATAGTTTCTGGTTTTACTAAAAATTGACCATAAAGTCTGAGCAAAAAAAATATCTTAGCATAATACGGTGAGCGGAGAAAACTTAGTATCAACATACTATATAAGATAACTAGCGGACGCGCGCAGCTTCGCTTGCGTAATTAGGGGTGAATCCTAATAAACCACGAAACATGTGTTCAATGAAATATTTTTAAGAGATTATATTTTATAAAATTTCAAATTTTATAAAAATCGGTGGCGATTAAAGATTTTTCCATACAAACTTTCAACCCCTTATTTCACCCTTACGGGGTGAATTCTAGGAAACCATGAAATACATGTTCAATTAAATATTTTTAAGGGTCTAAATTAAAAATTTTATAATAATCGGTGGCGTTTTAAAGATTTTCCCATACAAACTTTCAACCCTTTATTTGCACCCTTAGGGGGAGAATTCTATAAAATGATAAAACACGTGTTCAATTAAATACTTTTAAAAATCTAAATTTCAAATTTTATAAAAATCGGTGCCGATTTAATTTTTTTTCCATACAAACTTTGAACCCCTATTTCACCCCTTTAGGGTAAAAATTTTTCAAAATCCCTTCTTAGTGGATGTCCAGATTACGATAGTAAACATCTGTCCAAATTTCACATTTCTATCATTAGCGGCTACGGCTGTGCGTGCGTCTTACCTCAGTCAGTGAGGACAAGTCCTTTTATATATATAGATAATATATTCTTTACATATTTTGTAGGCATACTTAGAATCCCAGACATTTTGTGTTGAGTGGACACAAACAGAAAAGCAACAAAAATATTATCTAATTACTTGTACGAACGAATTCGGGGCTAGTATGTTAGCTAGTATTTTTCTTATAAAATCACGTATTTAATAGACCACTTACATTCCAACCTTACCTTTGAGACCTCGTTATAATTTTTCAATTAAATATAGATTATAAAGAAAACTTTTTGAGTCGTAAACCTGAGTTCCTCTTCAGGCGAGGCGCAAAAGATTTTTAAAGGAAAATGTTTAATTAGAAAGTTTTAATTTGTGTTAAATATTCCATGAGGCTGTAAGACGCAACGTCACAGGGTCCGATTGAACGCGTAATGGTCGTGGGTTCAATGCCCACGAAGGGGAGTGAATAATTTTCATTTTCTTTTAGCTAGTTACCAATTAACACGTAATATCTCGAAAACTCTGCTGAAAGTGTTAAACGGAATGTCCTAACACTGGGTTCCCTAGGATACAGCGTGAACAAATATTCCATTAGAAATTCCTTCTGCCTCGAAAATGCTTATAATTATTTTAGGTTTTGACCGCTTTTTATTTTATTTGGGAAAAGGTACTTATAGTATTTGAATTATTAATTTGATGGTGTGTGTTATAAAAGGACACGAGGGTCTCGCATACAATTGAATTCAAAATTAAAGAAATTAATGAGAATTAAAGACAAAGAATTATGACATTAAAGTCACCACGAGATGGTTGGATTTTAGGACTATTTTACTTTGATTATACTTTCTTTCTGAGTTAACAACGTACAAAAAATCTAACTTAAAGATATACGGGAGAGCATGTAGGAAGAGTTTGATGACAGTATGACGACCATAGTGTTTGCTGCATAGTATATCAATACAAAATTACAAATGTTTACCTCAAACCGTATAGCAACCTGCACTTACTGTAGCCACAATGTCAACCACTGTACCATAAATAAATAATTATTCCATATTTTAAACAAACTAACGACCAACGCCAATTAACAGATACATTCAGACGTAAACTGAAACATGGAATATTCGATTCGTCATAAAATAAGCATTCATTTTAAAATTGTACGTTTTCATTATGCATACATAAGTGATTTTAAAAGGCCAATTATGAATATTTTGTTTCAACATTTCAATTTGCCGTTAAATATTGTTTTGTATGTCATCGTGAAAATGTGTAGGAAAAATGTTTGATTACATCACGCTTCACGCTGTATCCCGCACACAGTAGGGTAGGCAGATGGAACCTAGTGTTAAGACAGTCCGTTACCCATTTTCTGCCGAATTTTGGAGGCTCACCGATCTGATGTCTCGAAAATTGTACGAAAATGGAGAATGAAGTGTCTTAACTCTAGGTTCCCTCTGCCAACCTCGCTATATTCAAAAATTCAAAAATTAAAAGCCACATTTCGTGTCGAATAGCGGATTTTTACATGATAAAAATTATTATTAAATTATAATTTAAGCGGTGCATGGGGAACTTATTGTCTTAACTCTGGGTACCCTCGGTAATTTTCATTTACCCAAAAGTTACAAACAACATAAACATAGTTCGTTCATTATGTTTCTTTAACAAACAAAAACAAAGTAATCGTGGAGTTTATAAGAAAATAAGAAATCCTGAGTATGTATATTTAATTAGGTAAAAGTACTCTTGTTACTTAGAATGATTAAATTCGATTCCTTTCAGCTTTGAAGTATTAGAAAAGGATCAAAGTAAGTGGGCTTAGTTCGTAAGATATTTATTTATAGTGTATAATCAATATATATTGCGAAAATCTCGCAGTGGCGACTGTAAGGGAAGTCTGTTCTGTAAGGCCCCAATGGATGTAAGAAATATGAATTTGAATTGCTCAATTTTTATATTCTAGAAATAGAAATTTCTAGAATAGAAAAGGAAATAGATACGTAGACTACGTCGTACGTGGCTGCTCGAGAGGATGTCGTCAGCAAGGGCGTCCCCTGAGACTAAAACCTGGGGTGTTCTCTATATTCTCAATTTGTTAACTGATTTTAAAAAGAGGTGAAGTTCTCAATACCACGTATGAGTTTTTATATGTTAAAATTATTTGACGTTTAAAAAAATGAAGGACGTAACTACCTATTTTGAATGAAATGAATTGACTTTGACAATGTGCTCCAAGGGACTGTTGACACCATCTTGAGTAAAATGATCTTGACAGACGGACAGACTTACTGACAGACGGACAGAGTTCTTACGAGGTACGGAACAATAAAAAAATCTAGAAAAACAATAAAATATACACAAACATCAACCACAAGTAAAAGTAAAGTAAAATATTATCAAAACAAACTCATATCCCAAATCACAGTACCCAGCCCTACGTAAAGTGGCATAACCTAGTAATTGTTAATCTGTTCAAAGCAATTTCCTGAGTAATACCAATCGAGTTAAGTCCAGCGTGCTCTAACAGCGTTAGAGTGTACTGAGTTAGGTCATTGTAGTATATCGATCTTTATCACGTTGTAATGTCTCGATAATTGGATGTATATCCTAATATCGAGACATTGCGTGTTGGCGGAATTCAGCGCTGCTATTTGCTTTGTATAAAAAAGTTGCATTTAAGTCTGAAAACACAAGACAAAGATTGTAGATGTATGACTATAATAATATACACGTAAAGTCAGTCAAATCATTCACTTTTTATAAATTCGTTATTTAAAAGAGAAGGATTTGGCTGACAAACAAGCAAGAATGATTTTTTTACGTCAAATAATTTGTCATCAGTTCACAAATGTTACTTCCTCGGACCTGAGAAGAATTGAAGAATGAAGAGTTCTAGTGACGTCTTTGACTGTTTCTAAACAAACTAAAAAAACCATTGGCATATACTCAGATCGTGTTAGACTTCTACCATTCTTCACCTTCTTCTCTCTGTCTACCCATTTAGCCCACCTAAAGCCAAGAAAATATAGGGTAATTACATCTACAACTAATAAGACTTACCGTCTGTAGGTACGGCCCTTGATCTTGCTAAATCCGCCTTATTGCCCACCAGTATGACAGCTCTACGGGCAGTGTGTCCAGCTGCCCATAGCGTCTGTAGTCTTCTCTCAGCCTCTGCGAAGCTAGTGCGGTCTGCTGTTGAGTATACAACGCAGTAGCCGTGTGCTGCTCCTTCTGACTGTTGAATAAATTTAAATTGGATAGGGTTTCCGTTATTAAAAGAGAAAAAATAGAGTTGCTTGTATTGGCTAAGTAAATAAATACTTTAAATTTAAAATAGTTTAACAATAAATCTTTGTACAAACTATAAATAACTAAAGTACCTACACTAGAACGTACACTTAAACCTACAATTATAGTGTCAGGTGGCGCATCTAAGAAGGTGATTTCCGATTCTTCTCCCGCGAGCAGCACACATACAGACTTCTCGCCGGACTCGTCATCTGAAACACCATTTATATGAGACCACCAGGAAAAAAAGGTATAAGTAAATATTTTCTTTTGTTTAAACTAAGTTAAGTTAAGGAACGAAAGTTTAATTTGAATTTAAACGTCCAAGCGCTCATCGCCAATTCTACGATATGAGCTATGTTGACATTCTTATAAGCCTGTCACAAGTTCTATATCGTGTTTGTAAAAAGCCTTTTAAAAGACTTTGTTTAGTTGAACGCGCTTCTAATCTCGGGAACTACTTTTTTGCATTAAAAAGTTCCATTCATCTAGAAAACCAATGTTAGGCACATCTCTGTACCTGCATTTGTCTGGTGGACGTCTACGCTGTGTGGAATACGAGATTCGAACTTAGAACTCAAAGTAATTTTCTCTTTATTAAGTCTAAATACGGGAACCAATTTAGGACTTCTAGCTAAAAGTCAAGAAACTTGTTAAACGCTAACTTAAACAGTATGTTGGAAGTAGTTCCACTTTGTACGATAGTCGTTAGCAAGCTTGGTGATGTAGTTGGGGTGTTTCTAATTGCCTATTATAGCTAGCTACGATGGGTGCCAAGTTAAAAAGGCACAATATGCATTGAATGCAGGGTCGACAGAGAGAACCTAGTGTTAAGTAAGACATTCTGTTTACCACTTCCCGGCCAATTTCCAAGACATAGTACCATGAGTGGCGGAACCCAAGTCCATGCTTAGTTTTGTTATCAGGGCGAGAAAATGAAAATAATTTATTCCTTCGAGTGTAAATCGAACCCAAAACCGTCGCGTTTACAATCATACGAAGTACCGCTGCGCCACGATGGTCCTTCTGTTCATATTTAAATGACACTAGTCCATACATAATTCCATTCTTCGATTTATCATCTTTGATGTAAGATTAAATCTTCCAAAAGGTTGCTCTCATAAAGTTAATGGTAGCTTTAGAAATAAATATTTAATTGGTCATGAAGATTTGGGTACGGGATAAAAGGATAAGATTTAGAGGTAAACAAGGTGGTCTATTAAATATATGAGTGGATGTTCTCAAGTTGTAGGTTTTATTGAACTAAATTTAAATTTTCATATGTTTAATATAATATAATGTATGTAAATATATTTAGAAAACGTAAAAAAATGAAGAGAGAGGGATTTGAACCCGCACCTCTTAAACTGTCTAAGTGCTCTAATTTCTAAGCCACGTCGAAATGAAATTCTTATACGCTTGTTACATCTTATTTACCTGGGTATTATCTCTGTAAGAAGATTATATGAAAAATAGTATTCTCTCTAGCCAAATGTTTAATCTTAGAGATTATCTTTGGGTAGCGGAGAGTAAAAATCTGGCTAAGGGTTCCAATCGAGGAAATTATTTTCATTTAATCGCTCTGGTAAAAAGACTAAGCAGCAGGGGTCCGAAACTCAACACTCGATATCCTGAAAATTGGACAGAAAGTAAGAAACGGAGTGTCCTAGCAATAAGTTCTATCTGTTTATCCTGCTATATGCGTTTTCTCTTAAACTAAACTATACTTACCAATACTAGTGTCGTACGCGTGCAAATATTCTGATGTCATGAACTGTCCAACAAGACTGGACTTGCCTACTCCCGGACCGCCTAACACCAGCACTCGGTATGTGCTGAGGCCTGCTGAGGAGTCCCTGGGGAGAATGTTATTTATATCATTTATCAGGAAGAAATATATGATAAAAATAATTTAAATATTTAGAAGATGGAAATAACTAACCGACATATACTGATATTATGAATAGAACATGACACATTTTAAGAGCAGAGGGTTACATTGAAACTTTTCTTGATAAATCGATTATCTAACAAAAGAAAATGATTTAAATCGAATTATGAATAGAAACACATTTAATTATTGTAATTAACTGTGTTTCCATTTTTTTTTAAACAAAAATCCCAGAACAAAAAGTCTATATTTATATCGAAAGGTCCACTCACTACTCCAACTATAAATAAAAAAAACAAACTCTGATCTCTTTGTGTACAATATTTCCATAAATATTCAATTACAATATATTTTTGTTTACAAAGTGAAGCTTTCAAAAGCACGTATTATATTTTTCATAGCTATCAGGATGTATACTGAGAAACATCATAAAAAGTTATCAATTCAATTCCCATTCGGGGAAATGAATTATTTTAGTTTTCTTCCTCTGAGAGGGAAGAGAGGAGACGATGATGGTGCGTGCGGAACAGAATACCTTAGCACTAGGTTCCCTCTGTCTACCCTGCTAAATGCGGGATAAAGCATGAAGCTATCAATTTCTTATTTTATTTTATTTAAAATTAATTAATTGATGTAAAAAATGTATACCTGGATGATGCCAAGGAGCAAGGTGCTGACGCTCTAGTGACAGCTTCAGTGCTAGACGCACTCGATGCTACCGATGTGTTCGATCGCGATCTTCTTGAACGCAAGGAGTCTCCTCTGTTCACCACGCCTTTACCTGATGAAATGTTACTTTTATTATTATAGAGGAAATCGTATTTGCTATGTCTCGAGTGACTTAACACCAGGTTCCCTCTGCCTTCCCTTATTAATAAATCATCTAGGTATTTACAATATCGATAGTACGCGGCCACGTAATATAATTGGACTGCCTAACTATATTCTTGACAATTAACGATTCTATTTTGTAGAACGTGAAGCTGTTATTTTCACTTTGAAGGTGTCTGTGTTTAAGAATATTTTCGTTAGACCAAATTTAAACTAGTTGTAGTTGGTGAGCCCAACTATTTTTTAATTAGTTTTCCCTAACTATCCTGCTACGCTTTTATTCTAAATAGCATGATGTCTACCATGTTCTCCAGTTCCAGTCCGCGCTTGGGACACCCCTCAGATGGTGAATAGAAAATAATTCGCTCCTTCACTCCACACGCAATACCTCAAAAATTCGGCGGAAAGTGCGGAACAGAATTCTATTAATGGAGAACGGAGTATCGTATCACTTACCCTACCCTGCTATGCTTTGTTAGATACTAGGTGGAGCTAAAAAAGTCATACACATATAAAGCAGTTGCTAGTATAAAAATATAAAGAATTGTACCGATTCATCAGTATAAGTCAACTTTTTGTCTAGCGTTCTAAAAATGCACATTGTATTTTTAAAAAGTGTATTTTAAATTAAAATTTACTTTGAAAAGCTCAAAAGAATAATAAGCTTTATATAATATTGTTAAAAGCTAACGAATATTCGCACTCGAGTTACTCGAGACTATGTACGTGACAAAGAGGTATCAATTTTTGTACAATAGAGTTATTGTTTTGTTTTTGATAAAAACAATGATATTTTAAAAAGACGTTTCGCACGATTTGGCGATAGGACCTGTAACTATCCAATTAAATATACGAAGTTAATAGATTAAAAAAATGAATATTGGACGAAAAATGTCTTTGCAATTTCCCAAATGGGTAGAATGTAGAAAGAGGAATATTTTTTTCACCATCTTCTTTCTATTTGTTTTATAAGTTCTAAATTATAGACTAAAGAAATAATTTCCAACAATTAAGGTCTCGGGCTTTTGGAGTCTTGCGGTTGCTGATATAATTTGCCACACACACTTTAACACTTTACGGCCTCCTCTAATTGAATTTCGTGACAATCTTTCTACAAAATTCGATAAATGCTCTAACTGTTTAATTATAATATAATTTTATGTTTTACTAGCTTTTACCTGTGACTTCCTCTGCATGCCTCGAAGCCACATCTCTTGGACGGTCTTTTGGGAAGCAGATATTTGTAAAAATATATTTACAGCGATGTTAACAATTTAAGTTGTGACAAGAAAAATTTCGTTGTAACTTGAAAAAAAAATATAATAAAAAACAGCCTTACCAGTAATACTAAAATGTCGTAATCTATAGTATTCTTCTTCGACACCTGTGTTTGGCATCGACGCGACTCGCGCCCTCTGCTGCGGCAGGCCCAGCAGCTGCCTCTCACCGGTCCTAGATCTTTGCGCTTTGACCGATTGTGAACGGGAGTGGTGTGGGCTTCCGTATCTAGAGAAAGGAGATTTTTGTTTAGTTTCATAATGTATCCCTCTTATAGCAGGTTAGACAAAGAGCACCCACTTTCTATTCAATTTTCGAGACATTGTATTCTTTCCAGGGCGGGTAAATGGAAATATTTGGGTTTAAATGGGAATCAGAACCCATTACTGTTGCGTTTCACAATCAGATACGGTGGCCGGTATCTACGAAATTACGCTTTTACGAAATATTTTTATATCTTAAAAGTTTTCCAATTTCTCCATACAAATTCAAGGTGTCTCAAATGAAAAGGTTCTTATGTCTTCCGCTATAAAAGTGCAGATAAACATTTTGAAGACCGCGTTTTATGACTATTTTATAGTTTTCTCTTTAGTGAATTTATGTTTAGTATATATCTTTAAAATAAATTATATAATAAAAACACGCGATTTGAGCGTAAGCTCGAATAGTTTATTAGTAACCTCTGAAGAGTTTCATTGTTCAGGTCCTGGCTCCATTATCACAGCATCTCAAGGATACCATATTATCTATATATATAAAAGGACTTGTCCTCACTGACTGAGGTAAGACGCACGCACAGCCGTAACCGATGTGCGTAGAAACGTTAAATTTGGACAAAAGTTTACTTTCGTTATCTGGACATCCACTAAGAAGGGATTTTGAAAAATTTTAACGCTAAAGGGGTGAAATAGGGGTTCAAAGTTTGTATGGAAAAAAATTTAAATCGGCACCGATTTTTATAAAATTTGAAATTTAGATTTTTAAAAGTATTTAATTGAATACATGTTTCATGGTTTTCTAGAATTCACCCCTTAAGGGTGCAAATAAGGGGTTGAAAGTTTGTATGGGAAATTATTAAATCGCCACCGATTTTTATAAAATTTGATATTTAGACTCTTAAAAATATTTTATTGAACACGTGTTTCAAAGTTTATTAGAATTCACCCCTAAGCAATAAGAAAGCGAAGCTGCGCGCGTCCGCTAGTTATATTATATAGCTACGTGTAGCCAAGTTTTCATTTTCATTTAATTTTCATTATAATCTTAAAATATACTATTTATGTGAAGTTAAATTCACACAGTCATCCCCTGAAGCCTCCCTCCCACTAACCCTTTTCCCTTCTTCCCCATCAGTACACGTAATAACCCTTCACAGTGGATTATGTACCATAATTATCATCCATTAACAGAGTAAGCGTCGAATTCCCTAAGGCTGTATGCAAACTATGCGTTTTTTATAGAATAGATTTTTTTAAAATTCGAAAATAAGGTGGTAGGTGAGTAACCGAGTGTCTTAACTAAGGAGTAATATTTACTTCCACTGTTATTCCATTTATATATACACACATCTATTAAGGGTAAATTCGAATTATAAAACCATAGGTCTGAATTTGTTTACTACACCTATGTTATTAAGTCACAATTTAATAGATATTAGCTAAAAATTATATATTTAAAAACAAATTTTCTTTGATAAACATAATTAAAATCCATTATCTTAGAAATGCTACCGAAACTAAACCAAAAAACAAATTTCAGCATTTTAGCCCGCATAGTTTCAGCTTTACGTTGTCGGTCAGTAAATTAGTAACTGAGGACATAAAAAGAGAAAAATCAAAAATATCAATTAATAAAATTGAATAACATTGTTTTATATTGTTTCACAAGTAAACTTTTACATTAATAAATAAAACAAAACATTTCCATTTCAACTTCATAACGACTAATCATCACTTCACAAAATTCCACCAAAATTCCTTATTAAATCTTAATAGCGTTTTGCATCGAAACCGTAATTAAAGACTAAATATTAATTATAACACGACGTTAGCACGCGTAAGATAATTATAATAAGGTGGAAATATTATTTCAAGAATTCATTTTTAAGCAAATATAACAACTAAAGTAATATTGTTGAGGCCAGTCGTGGCGCAAGGGCAACAAGTGTGACTGTAAAACCGACTGGTTATGGCTTCGATCTCTACTAGAGGAGATGAAATATTTATTTATATTTATATTTCTATTTTTATCGCTCTAGTGTCGAGGCAAAGCGCGGTGTTGAGTTCAGCCACTCAACACACAATGCTTCCAGAACACGGCAGAATGTGGGGAACAGAGTATCTTAACATTAGGTTCCTGCTGTGTACAGGATACAGCGTGAAGCTGGTGATGATGAGGTAATATAGGTAAGCCTTCTTTATAAGTAAAATTATTTTTCATGTCCTCAGATAACTTAATCAAACAGTTCATTATATATAGGTAATGTATTATTTAGTGACAATGATATTTACCTTAGTAAATGATATAACGTCTCCCATCTCTAAATAATAGCTTGCGTCTGACATCTCATTTGTCTCATATTTTTTGTATCAAGAAAATAAATATACACCTTTATTTTTACTAACATTTATCTCAAGTTAAATATGTTCATCTTTATCGTTTACTTTTACTATATTTAAACTTGTGCCAATCATAATTCTTTGTATTAGCATGGAAGTGCGCATCCATATTGACTGACCCTGAGTTTGACAAATATTTAAATTTATTCGATCATATCGGGATTAATCTTATTTTAATTTATTTTTATTTAAAATATTATATATATTATACTTTCGAAAGACAAAAGAGGGCATTGGATTCCCCCACTCATTAAAAAGGCACAAAGAAAGCGATGATCATTACTTTAATTAAATAAAACAAAACTTAAGCAGTTTATTAAGAGATAAAAACTGGTTACTTTTTGTTTTAGCATGACGTACTATTTCGTATATTTCAGCAGGGTAGGCAGATGAAGTGTTAAGACACTCCGTACCACATTTTCTGTCAAGAAGGCATTGCGTGTTGAGTTGTGGAACTCAACGCCGCGCTTTGCCTCGACACTAGCTTTACCAGAACGATGAAATGAAAATATGAAATATTTCATTTTCTCGAGATTCCATCCACAACCTGTCGCGTTTACTGCCCTCTGATTATAATTTGACAATATCTAAAATTTATATGCAATTGACATCTACTTTTATTTGCAATGACTTCTAAAGTCAATTTACGAGTACGAGTGAAAAGGTTGTCTAAGGTCGCAAGTCTACGAGTAACCTTATATCGCAATATGTCACACGTCCAACGCACAATGAAGATGGATAGTGCTCAGATCCCGAACATTAATCACTCATCAAACTTGTTGATTTATGTTAATTAATTGCTTTGGTTTATAGTATTAGTTCATATTTAAAATATTATAAGAATTTCATTTTTATTATAAAGGTTTTGAATAAAATTTTTGGTTAATAATAATATTTTTATTAGGTATATAAATATTTCGTTAAAACTTGGTAACAAGATATGGTGTGTCTTTAAAAGTAGGAAAGACTAGGTCACCTCTGCCTACTCTGCTATGCGGAAAAAGCATACTCTTAATTATAAACGTTCAGTTTGTGGCTGTCTTTAGTCTTACAACGTGACGTCGGATCACCACGTGTCCACGTTTTGCTTGTAATACTTGTAATTACTCACATTTGTTTACTGTAAATAATATATGGAATATGAACATTGTACTTTTTTTTTTATACTAAAATAGGTTCTGGATAAATTTGTATTTTCATTAAGTAAAATGTATTTTTTTAAAATAAAGTCTTGATATATAATGATTAATTATTGTTATATATTATAGAGAAGTCACTGTTTCTTGATATAACTAAATATCATTATTACATATCAAGAACAGTGACTTCTCTCTATACATAAATAATGAGCGCCTAAATATTCCACAGTTTCGTTGAATTTACTAAATAACAATTTATTAGTAAGTTAAAATAAGGTGACGAGTTACTTCCGTTACGATAACGCTTAATTACTTTTTTATTTAGCCTGCAACGTTGTTTCTTTGTATTTTAATATTATAATTATTGGTTTTGCTATTTTATGTCATAAGGAATAAACTTTGAATAAACTATGAATTAAACGACTTTTAATAAACAATCTTTACATTAAAAATACATTTGATAATACGGCCAAAGCCGAAGTTAGAAACTAGTATTATTATCTATTTACCATATATTATAATATAATAATATTTCTCGCTTACAAAGAATATAATTTACCGTTTTCTTAGAACAATACATTAACCGTGGTACAAATAGCGGGAGCAGGTTAAGTGATGGATTGCTTTAATAACGCCGTGTTTGGTGATTTATCGACACCTGCGCTTCGACTAAATGAAAGTAAACGTTTTTAATTAATTTCTTATAGATTTTATACATTTTATAATAAGAAATATAAAAAAATACTTATTGTTTTTTGCAGTTTAGCACAACGCCAGGCTTTTGTTTTGGAACCAGAGCGAAGAAATGAAAATATTATTAAATAATAATTCATCACCCCGAGTGGGGATCGAAACCACAACCATCGCGTTACAATCACACCCCTGCACCTCTGCGCCACGACGGACTCAAATATTTCCTTAATAGTAATAGTAAATTAAATTAGTATTCTGTACAGAATTCAAAAGTGTATTTGAAAAGGTATTTTGTATTAAATTTCCGGTGAAAAAATTGTTCTTCTTTTTGTTAAAGACCAACTTTTATCTATTCAGTCCTTTGTAAGTTTAATACGCTTCGCCCTTTTTCAATTTCGCAAAACATTTTCTTTATAAACGTTTCTTCAAGAGGTAAATATTATTAATATTGTATTCATCTTTTTATTAGACCATAGTAGCGTAATGGTATTTACGTGTAATGTATGAAATATATGGATATATATGAGGATGACTGTAATATACTTGTAGGTGGTTGTGGGTTGATTTTCCTTATTCTTCTTTTCCACTCTGCACGCAATTTCTTGATAATTGGGGGGTGCGCAGAGACCGGAGTTTCAAAGATAACTGCGCTAAAGAAGGATAGGCATACCCTACCAACTCTACCTATATGCAAAATACAGCGTAAAGCTAAAAAAAGATTCAATTATAAACTGTATTAAATATTCATCAGTTTAATCAGAGCTTTTGAAAGCTTAAAGTTCTTAAAGACAACGAAGAAAATACTTCGATTGTTAAAGAAAGATGATTTTATTATTGAGTTAATTCATTTTAAATTGCTTTGTCATCCTCTGAAAGGGTGTAGTCTTTTCATTTCAGGATTTAACCGTTTTAATTGAAAATGCATTTGTAAGTAGTTTTAATGTTACTGGAATCTAGAGACATATTTGTAGAAAATCCATACCTATATTATAAATTCGAAAGTAACTCTGTCTGTCTGTCTGTCTATCTGTATTTTACGCAATCAGGGCCAAACCGCTAATTTAATTGTGATAAAATTGAACGAAAATGGAATTTAAAAAATTATGTTTGTGTTTTTAAGTGAATTGCTTAAATCAAAGTTCATTTTTTTCTCTATATTATAATTTAGGGATGCCCGTAAAAAAATCCATTCGGGATGATGTTTTCAAAATAAAAATAAATTATGCTGAATAATTATTTTTTAAAATATTAAATTGTTTAATTAAACAAAAACTTACAAACATCCATCAATTATGGTATAAGTTAAATCATGGATCTTTTAATAATACCTGATACAGTCTCAAGGCGAAATAAAATAAACAATTTTAAACACTGTTATACGTGACGTCTAAAACCTTTTGCCATAATGTTCAAATATACCTAATATCAATTTATGGAACTTTTGTGAAAGTAATAATCTACGAGGCGCAAAAATTGTTTTTCAACTCCAAATGACACTTTACATAAACAAAGACGGATTAGGGTAAATATTAAAAAAGGTCTGGATACAAGTTTTTTTTAAATATATTCTTTCCATTACAGCTTCTCGTTTTTCTACGGATATCATATTAGACAGGGGGAACTTAGAATGGCAGAACTAAACGCCGTCTGCAATGGCATCAATGACGGATGAACCGATTTTGAATTAGTTTGTTTTGTTAAAAAGGTGATTTAATGAATAGCCATGACTTTGGAAAATTATTTTTTTTTAGCCATTCAATAATTTTCAAAGGATTCTAAGTCAGGGGTTTTATTATATAATTTATAAAAAAAGTTTGTAAACGAAACAATAATATACAATACCTATATTTATTGTTTACGCGAATCGAGTGTTGGGACTTCATACCAATTTATGTTATCAAAGCGAGAAAATGAAAATTTAAATGTAATCATCCCCACGAATGGGGGTCGAACCTCAACAGCAAATGCTGTCTCTCTGTCTCTGTGCCACGACGACCTTATTATCGTCACCAAGAAATAAAGAGAACGTACAATTACATTACCGCATCTAAAATATAATTTAACTTGCTGATAAAAGCTACGGCGTCTGAAATGACAAAATAATGAAAACGAAATTTGTATATCAACGTAATTAAGGGTTGTCATAGTCACGTACTTTGTATATTTTTTCTTAATTTTTCTACAGCTTTACGCTTTTTCCCGCATACACCAGGCTAGGCAGAGGGAACCTAGTGTTAAAACACTCCGTTCCTCACGCACCCCCAAATTTTCGAGACATGTGTTCCCTCTGCCTACTGCCTGATGAGTTCGAGATGTAACGCGAAGATAAAAAAAGCAAAAATGACCCCAATTTTCTTTTTTAAATATTTTTAGGTCTTAATGACAGTGGCCTCAACTCGTCGCGTTCATGGGTCATAAAACAAATTTTGACAGTCCGTTACCAAGACAGCGTCCTCTTGGAATTAGATTAAAGGAATGTAAATGAGGGATGGCTCACCTTTTTTGGATGAAGTATTCTTAAATATATTTTTCCCTATTTTCTTTGTAATATTTTCAATTCCTATATAGTTGTTTACATATTTTTAAACAAATAGTATACTGGTTGTTGTTCGCAACTTTGAGACGACTTCCGAGGACTTTAAGACGTAAAATGGAGGAGAAATTCTCTTAGCATCGTAACCCAAGAATGTCTAAATACAAGGTTCCCTCTGCCTACCCTGCCATATGCAGAATATAACGTGAAGCTGAAAACATATCTTAATTAGTATCAAAAAGCGAAAAATACCAGACACTAAAACATTACCTTTTATCAAATTCATGTAAATCTTCAGACGTGAACTGACTAGTCACGTCTAGTAGCTGCTGTATATGATCACTGCAGACTCTACTTGTTCTCCGTCCATCTTCTCCATCTCTCACCAGGATGGTGGAACAGCCACCATAGTCCAGGGATAGAGATGGTTGTTGAACTACAATTGTAGTTCTTCCGGCTGGCATTGATGATGCTGAATCCAATGGGTTGGCTGTGACGTGGACTTGAGCAGCTAAAGCAAAAAAGGTATCATTGAAAAAAATACAAATATAAAATTCTACGGTATTTACATTTAATTTGAAAAGCCAGAGAAAATTAACGACGTGGTGCAACGGGACATAGGACAACATACTGCAAAGTAGTTTTGTTATTTTGACATAAAAAATGTTTTCTGAAAATAGAAAATAAATTACTTCCATTTACTGATTTTTACGGCAAAATATGAAAATTTTTATTTAGAAATATCTTCTAATAATTTTACTCTACCTGTTGATTGCCTTCTAGAACAAGATGGCGGTGGAACAGAATGTTGATGTGTGGAGGACCGCCTCCGAGTCGTTTTAAAAACTTCTGTACCTTCTAACTGTCTTCGTAACTTAGCCACTTCATCTTTATAATACTCTTGTTTATCCAATTTCTGTTTATTCTTCATTCTTGGCTCACTCCCTCTTCTTTTTACAGTTTCTGGCTCAAAATCAAAATGTGTTTCATATTTAACTTGGTTCGCTTTAGGACTTTTTGGAGGTTCTATCTTAGGGTCGTAAGGTATTTGTATGGATGTCGACGGCCCGCCCAGGCTTGTTTGGCTTACTTGTGTTTTATTACGAGGTTTATCAACTTTCTTGGGGTCAGGGAGAGGGACATCAAAGATAAATCTTGCTGGGCCTGGCCTAGGTGATTCTATAGTATCAGTAGCTGACTGAGGAGTGGTGTAAGCTGGTGGATCAAATTCGCAGCTATTTTGGGCTCTATGATAATGTGGGGGAGCAGTACTTGGTGGGTTCTGTTCCCGTTGAGCTTCTGGTACTTGGGGAGGATCAGCGTCTATCAGGTCTGGCTCAGCGTCCATGGAGTCATCCGTGCCGGTTACGGAGGTGAGGGCGGTGGCAGCGGAGTCGGTGCTAGTGTTGATTGTTTTGTCTGACGTGGTACTGCTGCCCATGACGACAACCTGAAGCAAAATACATGTTTTTATGGCCAGTTTATGTTATTATTAATATCTATTTATTAGTATGAAAAGTAACTGTATTATGTATTGGATCCACATGTAATAATTGTATTATAAGGAAACTCGGTAGTTATTTTTAACATAAGTGCCGTTAAAATAATGTGGTACCATCGAGCGTGTATGATGTTGGAGCTAGAACCAGAACAACGGAAGTCTTCAGAAGTTACTGGTAAACCAATCGAATTTTGGCTCATATTAATTATGGTTTCTAGAATATTATATAGGATTTGTAGCATTTGGTGTAGGAAAATGTGTTTTAAATATATATTATTTAGCGATATTTTCAATATTATGTAAGGACAGACTGAACTTAATGATAACACTCATTTTCTCTGTGTTAAAAAAATTACTCGTCGTAGTTTTTGATATAACCAGATCGAGAAAAGAGTATTCAAAATGTAAAACTTTCCTTGAGGTCGTGCCGCATCGGCACAAGCGTGCGACTGTACGACTTGCGGGTTCGATTCCCACTCGAGGAAATCAAAATATTTCATATTTTAATTTCCTTGCTCTGCTAACGAAGGAAAGTGCGGCGTTGAGTTCCACCATTACTTCGCAATTACCTCCAGAACTTGGCGGAAAGTGAGGGACGGAAGTGTCTTAATGGGAACGGAGTGTCTTAACACAAAATGCCTATGAGTAGAATAATATTTATAGTCAATAATTTCAAAACTGAAAATTAATAATCAATTCATAACACGGAATTGTCCCAAAACAACATATCCTTTATTAATTCTCAGTGGGTGGATTGCTAACAAAGTGAAAGTAAATATTTACCTATGATAATATAAGCTGTAATAATAATAACAACATTATGTTTTAGCGATTTTAAATGAATCAAGTCTCGAGAAATAACTAGTTCAATTTTGTTTTCTTTTATGCTATATTTATAAAGTAGGAAAAAACGACATGAAAACGTCGTAAACTCGTTATTAAAAAAAATATTTTAATGTATTTTCTGTATTTAGGAAGCATACATTCCATCTTACAAGCAAACTTGCGGGCGACTACTAGTGCGCACATAAGTACCATACCTATCTACTAAATATAGATTTTCTATTGTTTTGTATAATAGCTTCCAACAACCAGAAGTCCCCCGGGCCTCGGGGCAAGGAGTCAAACACTCAGATTGATCATTATTCACCTTTCCACTTCAATTCATATGCAAATTCAAATTACTACGCTTCGTGGAACATTTTAATAAATGGAACTTACGCAAAGCTTTTGCTTTACTATATATTTCTTCAATATAGAACAACGTTCTTGGGTTTTTTTGCTTCACGCTGTATACCGCATATACAATGATAGACAAAATCTGGGAACCTAGTGGTAAGACACTCTGTTCCCATTAAGACACTTTCGTTCACCATTGTCGGCCGAATTCTAGAGGCATTGCGTGTTGAGCGGAACTCAAGGCCGCAAAAAATATTTAATTATAATTATTTCGTTAAATGTATTTAAAATAGATAACTTTCATGTCATCAAAATGTCCACAATAAATAAAAAGCAACGTAAATGTTTTAACTACCCTCATTAAATATAACGCGGGGGATTTCCCCTATAAAGGTATATTACTGCCGTATTTTATCACCTTGCCAGGATTTTAGCCACAAATACATATGTATATAATAAACTAGTTTTTATTTGCGGCTTCGCCCGACATTGAAATAACTAAGAATTGTGTATGACATGACACATTCTAAGTCGAGGTAACTCTGACTGACTGACTTTGTGTTTTCTTATAGTTTAGTAACTATATCGGCGAAAGTAGAAAACCGGTAGATCGGCCGTCGGTAGTCCGGCCGTCGCGTCGTAGCGCGTAGTCACGGCGATTCAGAGAATAAACTATTTTAATTTCCTCGTTCTGGTAACAAATACGAAACGCGGCGTTAAGTTCCGCCACTTAATAAGCAATATCTCAAAAATTGAGCGGAGAGCAATTTTTTAACATTTGCACTGGCTGGAATAACAATCCTAAACAAAAACTCTAACAATCTGTTACAATATTTGATTAATTTGTCTCTACAAGCAACATTGAATTTGTCGGTTAGCCGCTGACCGATGCTATAATTTTACGCTTTCACTAATTGAAGGGTAGTCACTTAATTGGTGATTTGTACAAGTAGTGCTTTAACACTATTGAGGCGCAGTGGAAAAAAAATTGAGGCAGCAAATTTTGACATCTATATCGTTTACAAGATTTAAAATAAATCTTGCATCTAGTTGCCAATTAACAGAATAACTTTTGCATCCTCAACTGGGAATCGAACCTACACCTGCCACGTTTACGGTCATACTTTGTGGCCCTGAGCCATGTCTGGCCTCTTTTAATATATAAATATAATCTTTAATTAATAATAATGTTATTAGAACACGAAAAAATCCAAGTTAGTAAATAAATAATAATATATTTAAAGCGAACGAAGCCGTAATCGGGTCGCTAGTATAAAATATACATTTGCTATAAAGCAATTCAGTCGTGAACACCTCAAAGCCTTTTGTCGAAGACATGTTTGTGTGATCATGATTAATTACAATTGATTATTACTATAATTAATCAATTTGTGGCGTGTGGCTTAGCTATGGAATACCTTATGGTGTTGGCTGTACTACCTTTCACCTACGGTTTCGCTCGTGTGGTCTAATGGAAATAGCTTGGAAATAGCAGAAATTAGTTCCGCTTGGGAAATGGAATATTTAATATTTTCATTTCTGCGAGGCAAAGCGCGGCGTTGATTACCGCCACCTAAGTTGCAATGCTTCGAGAATACGACGGAGAGTAGGAAACGAAAGTGTCTTAATTAGAAGGAAGTATCTTAGGAGGTTTCGGAACTGCCCAAGTCTACTCCATCTCTATATGCGGGATACAGCGTGAAGTTAAAAATAATATAGCTTCTAGCATATTCAGTAGCACTTGTAGCACTTGTTGCAGAAAAGCGTGGTTTTACTTGTTTTTAAACTAATTTGACGGCTTAGGACCTCGTTATCTTCTTCCCATCAACAGACCAGCTAGCAGCCAGTTTCATGATGATACAATAAATATATACTATAACCAAGTAAAATTAACTT
Organism: Heliconius melpomene rosina; assembly: GCF_056956725.1. Taxonomy (NCBI): domain Eukaryota; kingdom Metazoa; phylum Arthropoda; class Insecta; order Lepidoptera; family Nymphalidae; genus Heliconius; species Heliconius melpomene. The sequence goes on from NC_140400.1 coordinate 6,775,325, forward strand.
TCTTAGATTTTATTACTTAGTTACATTGTACATTTTAATTATATAAGTTTAAAATCCAAACTAATTATAATTACAGAACCAAGGCAAATTGAGTGTAATCTTCTAGAACAGTTTCTTCGCTTCGTACAAATTAGTATCAACCTTGAAAACTAGCGCTAATGTTCTATAAGGGGGGTCGATTTAAATTTGTGGGGAGTATCACCCCCTACCCCTTTGTTAGACAATACAATGTTTACAATGTTTAAGAAGTCATTTTTTAATTTAGATTCACACTGGATCTCGCATATAAGAAAGTAGACCTGCGAGAACCAAGTGCCTAGACACTCCGCTAATTATCAACGAAGACAGATAGGAACCGGTAATTGGCCTGCTATCTGTCTTCGTTTATTTCTTTTTTAATAGTCCACGTTAACTTATTGTATTTCAATAAAATTTATCCTAATCTTTTGTATTTAATTCATCCAAATGCGGGGTATCTTGCGAGTTTATTGATTTTACTTAAAACTAGATTACAGATTGGAAAAAAATGTTGTAAAAACCTACAAGGGAGACTGACTTTACAATAAAAATACTTAAAAAAATGTAAAATAAAAAACAAACGCATTAAATGAGTAGCAAAATAAATAGTGTATTAATTAATGTACTATCGACAACTAACATTAACATTTTGTTAACTAACGTTGCAATGTCCTTTTCTAAAGTGGCGTTGTTCCGCGCTGGAGGAGAGTAGAAAAGAGTGTCTTGACACTAGCTCATCTCTACTGTTGTATGCGGCATACAGCTAGATGCTAAAAATTAAATGTTTACTGTTATTTAACTCGCTAATCTCAAAAAAAAATATTTTTGTTTTGAATAGTTCGTTTATCAACTGACTATATTAGGTACATCATATTAATATTTTCAATGTATCCTAGTTTCAATAACAGTTATTTCCTTTTGACCACGAGGGCGAAGCCGCAAGTAAAAACTAGTATAAAATACAATTACTATGTCAAAAAATCGAACTGACAACCTTCAGCCTAACAAGCTGGCACAGTTCCAGAGGTATTTTAGTTTTAAATCGTTTAATACCGTTTGAATGCTCTAGCTTCATACAAGCTATTATCTTGTCATACCATTGAGGGTACACGCTAGGGTAATTGGATGGTTGAACGCGATCACTTGTAAAGTTAGGTTACGTTATTCTTTTTTGGTTCTCACCGTATCCCGCATTATGGAAGGGAGAGAGAGAGAGAGAGAGAAACTATCTATTAAATTACTCAGTCGTAGTTAGGCACAAGTGTGCGACTATAGACGTGACGGTTGTGGGTTCGATACTCCTCGGAAGTCCTCCTTCCCTCTAGACTCTAGAGGGAATGGAATGTTTATTTTTGCATTTTGCTTGCTCTGGTAACGAGGCAAAGCTCGGTGTTGAGTTCCGCCACTCAACACTCAATGCTTTGAGTATTCGAAAAAGTAACTCAGGTCAGAGGTCAGGTTAAATAATAATTCGATATATGCGGGACATATATCACTCGTAGCAATAGTGACATACACGCAGCTTCGCCCGCTGTTACATTAAAGTCAAATTATACAAAATTTTTCCATAAATTGTAGCCTATGTATTATTCTGATGTATAAGATATACTTTAAAGTTATATCAAAATCCGTTTAGTTTTAGTAGTGTGAAAGTGGAGCAAACATCTATCCTTACAAACTTCTATATATAAAATCGAAAGGTCACTCACTCATCAGGAAAACTCAGAAACTACATGTGCTAGGAATCTGAAATTTTGCATAGGAGCTATTTCTAGGACGTAGGTGCTCGCTAAGAATTTACAATATTCGACTTCTAAGGGGTTGTTTTTGGGGTTGAAAGTTTGTATGAAACTTCGTTACTACAAATGCTAGGAGTCTCAAATTTTGCATGGACGTCACTTATAAGACCTAGGTACTCATGGAGACAGAAATTAATAATAACGTAGTTCACGCAGGCGAAGCCGCGGGCGGGCCGCTAGTTTGTAATATTAGAAGAATGAAATCGCTTTAAATAGTAACAAATTTTATCGCATAGCTATAAAATTAGCCACTAATTGAAATTGCCGTCTAATTACATATTTTAGTGGTCACGCTCGCCTACAATTGATTTAACAATGTTAATTTATACGTTTCAATACTTCTGTAGCTCAGTACCTTTTTTCAAAAACTACCAGTGCGGGTTTAAATCCCGCTGCGTTCAAATTTTATACAGGTTCACGCTGTATCTCTCAAGTAGCAAGTAGGGGGAGTCTAGTATTAAGACATTTTGCTCCCCACTTTCCACCGAATTCTGGAGGCAATGCGTGTTGAATGGCAGGACTCAACGCCGTGCTTGTTACCAGAGTTTGTTCACAACCACGTGCTGTACCAATGAATCTATTAACATTGTTATTTGCTGTAAATTCATACTAAATCATATTAAAAAGTACATAATTATAATAACAATGGCTTTCCTCACATCATTAAAATATAAATAATACTATGGTAGAAAACGTGTAAAAATTTTGAACGTAACGAGATTTGAACCCATGCCTTTTGGAAACCACAGAAGTCGCGTTACGTTGAAAAAAAAATATTCGTTTTATAAAAATATATTTTTCCTTCATTAGTGTGGAATAACACTTCAAAAATGAAAAGAAAGATAAGAGTAGTTTGAAGGATTGAAGCGTACAATTTTATCTAACAATCGTCTCCAAGCTATATAAAAAGTAAAGTATAGAGCTTGTAAAAGTAGAACATTTTTGTAAAAAAATCGAAGGAATCATTCGTTCAGGGCAGCGACTCTAAGGGTAACGAAGTGGTGGAAGTGTATTAATGAGAGTGTCTTATCACTAGGTTCTTCTTTCATCTCGAAAATTGAGAGTAATGTCGGGAGAAAACACTAGATTCCCTTTACCTACTTTGCGGGATAAAGCGTGACTCTAAAAAATGTTTAAAAGTCTGAGGAAGCTTTACCCTATTTTGCCTTTTCACGGTTTTGTCATGCTGAGCTTTCTATATCCTGTAGGTTTATGTGACAGTTTATATGTCATAAACAGTTTATACGTTTGTACGCTGTTAACTCGAAAACGCGTTTATTACGTTTAGTATTTGTACGTGGGAAATAAGATTTGTGAAATTGCTACGAGTAAATATGAGTTTGTGGAGATCTTGTTATAGCGATAAAATAAAAATAATTAATTTTCTCCGAATGGGAATCTAACCTACAACCACCGAGTTAACACCAAGGCGCTGCAGCGGTCTGCCACGACGACCTCAACTTTTAGCTTGTATGTAGTAAAAAAGTAAAATTATATTCTGTGCAAACATTTTTCACTGAGAACACGTTAGATACCACTGAAAATGTCTTTTAAGCTGAAATAAATCTAGATAAAAAAGTCTACGCCTTTTCTTGAAAATCTAAAAACAAACGCTATTGTAACCAAAACGATTACGTTTTTTTTATACAATGCTCAGAATGAATATCTCGATCAAAGTCCCAGGCGTAAATTGCTATTACCATATTTTTTTTAGTGTATGTTTTTTAACTAACTTAAAAAAGGAATTTATCAATGTGAGACAGTTCTGGGTTCTAAATCCACTCGAGGGAATGATCAATATTTGCCACTAAACGCAAATGTGTCAAAAATTCTACGGAAAGTAAGGAACGGAGTGATTTTACACTAGGTTCCCTGCTCACCCCGCTATATGCGGAATATAGCGTGAAAGTAAAAAAAAAACGAGTCATTGTTTAATATTTAATAACTTAACATAATAGTTAAAAATCTCTTTGTTACTGAATGTCTGCCTCACAACACAGCAACGACAGAACCCTAAAATTCGTTACGGTGGTGGGTTTCTTTGGAGGTAGACGAGAGCATTAAGAGAGGCTTTCTTGAAATTCCTAAAGGATCTAGAAGAAATGGGATTTTACTATTGGTAGTTCAGTACCTTTGGCAGTTTTAGTTTATAGATATAATATTTCACCAAATTGTATCCCCATTTTTACTCACCTGAATTTCTATACATTTCGTGTAAAGCTCCTGATAAATCATCTTGAAAATATTGAAATAAAACACTACAAAACACAATCAGAGAGAGAGTCTTTTCAAACAGAAGTTGTACCTATTCTCAGGTTAACAAGAAAAGATTGGAAAGACCTAAACGTAGCCCCAGAAGACTAAACGTAAACTGACGTAGTAACATGTTGTCATAGAGCCTATTCATCTAGAATTGCCTTCACAGGTGGTCGAAGCTTTCATCAACGCCGTGCTTCACAGTCCACTGCCTATAGAAATGCGAATGAATTAATTTGAAATATTGCCTATAGCTGGCCTATTTCAAAGGGATTTTTTAATGTTTTGTTTTTTGTAGTTTCCCAGAATCTGGGCCAACATACTGGCATAGTTGAGTTGTTTAAGAGCTTATAATTATTTATTATAATATAAAAATATTGTTTGTCTGTATGTTCTTTATAGAATCGTAAATTATGCATTTGATTATCTTTAGCAAAGCTTCCGAGTTGGTGCATCAATTTTCGACAGATGGCGCCACTGCAATTCCAATGAATTTCGTATATGCCGTGTCAGGTGGCTACTGTTTTTAATAATATATCTTAACTTTACTATTTAGAATTCCTTATTATACCATATATAATTTCTTTCTCTACTCCGTGTCAAATTTCGAGACATTAAGTTTTACTATGTAGAACGAAGTGTCTTGACGTTCTGTTTTGAACTAGAAAAAGTGTTGAGTGGCGGAAGACAGCGCAGTGCTTTGTCTACAAAAGTGAAAAAAAAAACATATTAAAATAAAAGTATCCCGCAAGTTTTTCCGCCGACGGCCTCATTTTTTAAGTAAGTACCAGATTCTTCGTAGAAAAATTTAGCAAAATTCCACATTCATTGTAGAAGAATGTAAGATTCATTAAAAATTAAATTGCGTGAATACAGTCGCGTGTTAAAAGTGAAATATCGTCCACTTAAAAGTTTAAACGATACCGTTCCACAGAACACGCTGACCCCATTGATAGTGTTACATATACAAAATGTGTTAATAGTTGCTTGGTACGGGAAATATTTACATTTCAACCCCTTCTAGTACGATTTTATGGGGTTTAAAGTAACTTTGTAGATTTACTAACTTTGGCCTTTGGCGTTGTCTGAGTGTGAAAATGGAATATTAACTATTAATAGAAGTTGTGTATAAAATATGAGACATTCTAAGTGCCCGAAGTAACTGACGGCCGGTAACGTGTAAATTTTAAAAAATATTAAAATAATGATATAGCCTTCCTCGAGAAAAGGGCTATTAAACAGAAAAATATTTTTTCTATTTGAATTACTAGTTCCTAAGATTAGCGCCTTCAACCAAACATATTCTTTAGGTTTATATAATATGTATAGCTATATTATAGTGGTGTTTAATAGTGGCAGAAGTAGGATGAAATTAAATGAATAGATATCGTGGCGCGATTGTGTGTTGTATCTTCAGTTGGTAGAGTTTCATAACAAACAATCCGTTCCCCGTGCACAGTCCAATTTTTGAAAAAAATAGTGTTAAGTCGCGGAACTGAACGCCACGCTTTGTCTTGTTAACAGAGGAAAGAAAAGAAAATAATCCATACCTTCCCGTGAGAAGGGAACCCATAACCGCCCCGTTTACAATCAGACCATCCTTAAAGCAGTTAAAATTACATTTCACGAAACTAAAATCTTACCCCATTTTCAAAAAATTTAAAGCCTTTAGCCAAAATGACAAAGTACCCAATATCACGCAAAGTACGGAACAAATAAACAATGAAAATTACTACTTTTTTCCTATACTAACTTATATTAGGTTTATTTCAATCAGGATTTTGTCACGGAATGGACGGCGCGGCGTTTATAGACCGTTTATTACGTTTTCACGTTAAATTGTTATAGTTTAATTATATTTTTTATGTTTTCTTTCCTTATAATGAAACAGAAAATTAAGAAAATAAAGTTTGCAACGTATAAAACAGGGTAATAGCAAAGGAAACCTAAAGTTAAATCACTCCGTTTCCAACGCACTGCCCAATTTTCGTGATATTGTGTGTTAAGTAGCGGATCTTAAAGCCGCATTTTGTTACCAGAAACTTTACTGTACTTACTTCACACCACTTAATGTGAGAGTAGGATTCAGTCCAAACGCCTGATGCAATTCAATGGCAACAACACTTTCATCCAAATATTTATATGCAAGTAAAAATGTAATCGAGACTACTCAAATGAGTAGTAGAGAGATTAATAATGTATGTTTTCTTACATGTAACCGTTCCGACTATCTTTTTTAGCTCTACGCTGTATTCTCTACGCTGCTCTACGCTACTCTACGCCGTATAGGGAAGGCAGAGAAGACAGCGGGAAACGAATTGACTGAACCATTGACAATTCCCTAAATTGTAATATTTTAATATATAACATTTAAATCCAAAAGCTCCATCTCTCTATGATATTAGTTTTAGAGAATATGTGGACAATAAATATGCACTGACGAAATTTAGCACACGTACTTACTACCTGCATATACAGATGATCAAATTCAAATATTATCCAAATCCTAACAATATTACATACATACATAAAGTGAAAACATTCTGTTTTGAAGTCGGTTAAAATATATACACTACTAATTATTTATATATACGTGTATATTTTATATATATACAAATATATGTAAGCTTAGGGTCAAAGGAAAAAATACAAGAAAATAGCCTCATTATCTGGCAATTAAGCATCGTTCGAGTTCATTCGCTATACAATTGGGTGAGTAGGAAAAGTTTAGTAAATCTTACTTTTATCTTTACTTATGTATATCTTAGCTTTGGTCTTATTGTTATTTAATTATACGACGCTTTTACAAATGAAATTCAAATTTAATTTGTTGTACACCTAAGTGGCGCAGTGGTACAAGCATTCAATTGTAAACGCCACAGGTTATGGGTTCGATTCACCACTCAAGAAAATGAATTATTAAAATTTTCATTTTCTCGCTCAGATACCGCGGCAAAACGCGGCGTTGAGTTCCACCACTCAACACGTAAAACTTCCAGAATTCAGCGGAATGTGTGGAACGGAAGTGTCTTAATGGGAACGGAGTGTCTTAACAATAGGTTCTCAGGTACTTTATGGGATACACTGTGAAGCTATAAAAATAAATAATTTGTGTTTTAAATCAAAACTTCGTTTACGTAAGCTACAAAATGTAAAATCCTATTTTTTTCCGATACGTTCCCGTAGGAATTAAGGTAATTATTTCTAAGTGCTCCCCTACCCTCCCCAAGGACCCTACATGCATTTTTTTTAATTTCTGCGCAGCGTAGTTTCATTTGTATATCGTCGGTCAGCCACCCAGTAACGGAAGTGTTTTTTTTATATATAACGTTAACTTATTATATAAATTAAAAAATATATATTTTTCTTAATTATCTGTAATATGCCATAGTATCTATATGCTATGGCAACATTGTTTTTTGATAGGCTGAATGGCAGGATGTTTGTAACTCAATTGTATATAGGTTGGTAGAAATTTCTTTTGAGACTGTTTTCTTAGCATCACGCTGTATCTCGCACAGAGCAGGGTAGGCAGAAGGAACGTATTTTTTAACCGACTTCTGTAAGAAAAGGAGGTTATCAATTCGACTGTATTTTTTTTTTTAGTCACTCCGTTCCCCATTTTCTGTCATGTTTCATTTCATCCAGTGGGAATTGAACGACCACTTAGTGGCAATGCGCCAGGACTGGATTTTCTTATGAAATAATTTACTGTATTCTTCTGGAGCCCCTTAACTCTACGTATGGTCGCAATCCCCATCCCCTTCCGAGCTATATAGTATAAGTATTAAATAATTGAATTGCTGTAAATAAAACATTTTTCGAGAAGAGTCTACATCATTTAAATACCAAAGATAACAATAACCTTACAAGAGACGCCCTTGCAAGTTTGTAGAATCTCTTCATTGTCACCGACCGATGTTCGACATAATAACAACATTTAGAACTGGTCCACCTACAAAGTGACAAACACTAGATGATCTCATAGGTCATATGCAGACACGCCTTGCACCTACTAGTATGTCATTTAAATTATCTTGAAACCATTAAAAATATAAAATTTTTAATCAGCTAACATACATATATGTTTTCTAGGTATACTGATGCCAGTCGTGGCATAGAGGTGAGCGCGACAGGTTGTGGGTTCGATTCTCACTCGAGAAATGAAATATTTAATATTTTTATTTCCTTGTTCTGGTAATGAGGTAAAGTGCAGCGTCGAGAGCGAAAAGTGGGGAACAGAAATGTGGGGAATGAATTGGGAACGGAAAGCATTAAATATTTCATTTCTTCGAGTAGGAATCGAACCCACAACCTGTCGCATTCCCAGTCAGACTTTAGTGCCTTATGTGTGTATAAAAAGAAATTAATGCATTTTTAATAACATTTTTGTTAACTATAAAGAAGAGGTAAAGTAAAGCAAAGAGATACATAATAAATATAGTTTCTATAGTGATCTATAAATAGTTTGATCATTAATGATTTTATGATTAGTCTACTATAATATAAAAACCATGTACACTAAACTAATGATTTGACTTTGAAGGTTTTTTTATACCATGTCACAGTCCATATTTGGAGTATTACATGTCGAGAGTAGCGGAACTTAACGCCGCGTTTACACAATTTGCTTATTTTAAGGTTAGTTATAGGTACCTATGTGGATGTAAAATATTCTTGAAGAAGTGGAGAAGTGACTTATTTGGTTAATCCTCCTTACTATTACTCGCTTATAGCAGGGCAGGCAGATATGGTAAATTATCAAGATGGTCCATTCAAACCGCAAGACCTTAATGATTGTCATGCAATCAATGAGCTTGGATCCAGGAAGGATTTAAGATAAAATTTAAGAGAAGATAAGGATTTAGGAAACCCACTTACATTGTATTTTAGTTAAGTTTAATATTAAGATTTTAAAATTTTCTCCGTCTGGTCAGAAAAAAGGAAAATGGAAGTTAATTCACCTGTCTTGTCACAAGAGCGAGGAAATGAAAATAGTGGTGCCGCGTTGTCCAAGCAAACAAGATAAAGGTTGAAAATAAAAAATACTTATATAGGAATATATATTTTTCCACTTAAAAAATAATAATTTCAAGTAACATAGAAATTGCATTAACCAGAGCGAATGCACTCAACACATCTAATTGATCTCACGTCAGTCCTCCAATTACTGTTATTGAATTTGTTCGACCGAACGTGTTGTGGGGAACGTTGCTTTAATAGCCAACTATTGGTATAATGTATTGAGTGCTTAGTTACTTTAGTTCATTATGACGAGGTTACAGGTTCGATTCTCATTTTAGGTCTAAGTTAACATTATTTATGGAATTGGTAAATGATATTGAGAATTGAGGCAAAGTCGATTTCAGACCAGTCTTGGCGCAGAAACACAAAGTGTGACTGTAAACGTTACTGGTGGTGGGTTCGATCCCCCACTCAAAGAAATGAAATATTTATTAATACCTATATTTCCATTTCTTCGCTCTGGTGTCGAGGCAACGCGCGGCGCTGAGTTCCGCCACTCAACACGCAATGCCTCCAGAATTTGGCGGAAAGTGGGGAACGGAGTGAATTAACACTAGGTTCCCTCTGCCTACCCTGCTGTGTGCGAAATGCAACAAGAACCACCACATGTGAGCACGAACTACTGCGAAGTGTTCGAAATATGAGATTAACAAAAATGTGTAATTCTAAAATATGCATCATTTATTTGGTTAAAGAGTTTCATTTACAATTGATAGAGTCTGTTCTTGTGAAGGTAAAGATGGAGTGATGCTATAATATGAAGAACAACTCGGAGCAATTTATGCAGGGCTTAGAAAAAGGTGCTGAGGAAGGCCTTAGGAGAAAATTACACTTAAAATTGAAATAACATCCATGTCCAAAAATCCAAGTACTGATTTGGAAATATTTCTAAAATATTCTGTAAATAGCCAAATCTGTTCAGTTTATGTTAACCTCCCAAAGTAAGAAGGTCAGTTTCAACCCCATTTCAAATTCAGTTTACAGAATTGGCGAGATTTGTAAGACTTGTTCTCCCAAAGCGTATTACGATGGGTCAAAGCTATTAAGAACTAGCAACAACTTCATTGCAACTTCATTTGCCAGAACTTTATGATCATCCTTGCAATGCTATTTTCATTTACCATACACTTTGGATAATTCCTTTTAAAACCGCTAACCTAACTTCTCAAGCACTCCTACTAAACTACGGTGCTTTGAGTAGCGGAACTGAACGCAGCACAAACTAAAGCGTGGAACCGAAAATTCACAAACAACCTAAATAAAGTTTGTTCGTCATTCCATATAAGCAAAGTTGTCCTAATTATCGCGCAGACATAATTAAATGTTTATACTATAAACGTAGTATTAGTTTCTTCTAGTTGTGGTTGTATTTAATTAACCAGTTAGTTTGACCTCACTCGCTTTGCGACCGTGTAAAACAGTTTGTACCAAACTTCCGTGTACTAATTTTGTTTTAAAATGCACAAATATATTATATTCATACAGTGAATTATTATGATTTATTTGAGGAGAGTGTTTGTGTTCTCTGTTTTCTATCACTTTTTAATACGCTTCTAACAGGTCGGCAGTTAAAAACTATGTAATAAAATGCAAGAAACTGAATTCGACCCATTTGTAATAATTCTAACGTCATGTAATTTGGCAATTATAGGTTATTAATTAAGGTGGTGTCATCGAGACGAGTCTAATGATGGAGTCGGGATCTAAATAGTGACACTGTTCAGAGGTTACTAGTAAACAACCATATATTTATTCCTGCTGCGTTTAGCTCCACCGTTTCTTTGTTACAGATTTAGTTTTTATTTCAAATTTCTTTTACTTTAGAAGCTCCATTATTTATGCAGATACCAATATTACGAGTATGAGGCAGTCGTGGAATAGTCCGATAGCGTCTGACTTGAACACGACGGTTGAGGATTCGATTTCCAAGCGGGGGAATGGTATTTAAATTGTTTTCATTTACTGTGGTAATTCCTCTGGCGTTTTGTCACTCAAAACGCAATCACTTGAAAATTTCGCGAAAAGTGGGAAATGGAGTATTATAACACTAAGTTCTCTTTATCTAAAGAATTATTTATAAATATAACATTTTTAAGCATAATTTGAAATAAATACAAGGAATACAACTAATTCTAGAGATAATTATAGTTAAAACGTAATAGCGATGCTAATGATGTACTAGAGGGAATGACTTTGAACTTGACGGTTAATAAATAATTGAAGAGTTAATTATTGTGATTATTTGAAATTCTTCGTCGAGTAAATTGTAATTTTTATTCTGTATTTTTATATTCTTATACATTGTTGGATGGGACAGTGACTGGCTGTTTTGGGTTCGATGTCCACTCGAGGAAATAAATATAATAATTTATTGTTCTGATAGGCAAAGTGTGGCTGACTCCACCACTCAATAGAGGAAGCAGAGTGTTTTAACACCAGATTTTTACTGTTTGCTGTGCCGTAGCTACTACTATCAAAACTGGTCCAACGAATAAAAATCGATGATAACATTAAAAAAATAACAATTAAACCAGCTTCAGAGGGAACCTAGTGTTAAAATACTCCGTTCCCCACAAAAACGATCCTGCTACTATTATTTTCATTAAAAAATCACTATAATATTACGTTAGATGTCCTTATTCCTTATGTAATACTTGAACTGTAGCGAGAAGCGATAACCCCGAGCTCTGACCGTCAACTACTAGTAAGTCCAAGGTAAACAAATAGATAAACAAATATAATATGAATTATTAATAAATTAAAATTAAAACAGCTTCAAGCTAAATCCCGCAAACAGCAGATGAAACTTAGTGTTATGACACTCCGTTCCCCACTTTCGAGTTGAGTGACTGTACTCAACGCCTCCGTTTTGCCTCGACACCAGAGCGAAGAAAATAGAAATATAAATTTAAAAATATATTTCATTTGCTCGAGTGGGGATTGAATCCACAACCAGTCACACTTGGTGCCCCTTCGCCACGACTGGCCTCGTTAATTATTAATGAAAATGCATATTATAGTTTTTATAATAATAAATATTAATAAAAATGCATATTATAATTTTTATAATAATAAATATTAATAAAAATGCATATTATAATTTTTATAGTAATAAATATTATTTATGAAGTCATCGTGGCGCAGTGGGATAGTTTCGGACTGTAAACACGATGGTCGTGAGTTTAAAAAGTTAAAAAGTAATATCAATGTAAATTACTATGTTGGACAAAATTGGACATAACTAAAATAATTTGGACAAAAATAAAATAATTCTTTAACTGAATTGTCTGAAATTTAAATTTTCAATATACGGATATTGTGTTTAAAATGATAATGTTATTAGAACACAAAAGTAATTTAGATTAGTTAATAAATAATTGTGTAGTTCAAGCGGGCGAAGTCGCGAACGGGTTGTTAGTAGATATACATACTATAAAAGGAAATTTATAAACATAGGGATTTTTTGGCTTTAACTAAATGTGATTAATATAAAAAAACAAAATCAAATTAAATAGTATTGTATATATGCTGTTTTTACAAATTGTTCCTATTATAACTAAGTATATTAATACATGTAAATCAAGGTCACTGTATTTTAGCAAATGTTAATTATCTTTTTTGCATCAAATGATCTTTTTTGAATCGAATCTGTTACTTCCTAAAGCTAAACCGAAATATATCAGAAAAACAAATGTCAAAAAAATATGAATGAGTGAAGTAACAAAAGAGTTACAGTTTTATACAAGAAAGTGTTTTTTTTTTATTAGAATTTTATTAATAATTAACTTATGCGCATTTACGTATAATTTGTATTATGTAATATATATGTTCCTACTCAACAATTAACGATGAGTTAACGATCGCTTCTAAATTATACAAAAATATTTACATTTTTTTAGCTTTACGCTGCGTCGCCCATGTAGGTAGGCAGAGGGAAATTAAAACATTTCATTTTTACATTCCACTCAACTTTCAAGACATTGTGGATTAAGGGTCGAAACTTAACACCGCGTTTTTTTTGTTACCAGAGCCAAGAAATAAAAAATATTAACCCAAGATGGAATTGAAGGAGGGCTTATTAATACTAGATTTTTTAAACCGGTCAAAGGTAGAGATAGCCTAGTGTTATGTCCGCCGCGTCTGCCCAAATTCGATTTTGCTTCTTAAGTGACGGAACTTAACGCCGCACCTAATACAGTTAAGTAAAACTTTACATTCAGGAGATCATATCAGGAAACAATAATTCTGAATTTTACTTCACTTACAAATTAAATGTGACTATTATTTATGTAAATATCGATATTAAGAACGAATCGATTACTATTAAAGGATTCGATTTCCGCGTTCGCTGCGATCAAAACTTGTTTTTTTGTCAATAGGAAATGAAGAACGGCCTTTAAAATATCACATATTTTTTTACAAAATACCTACAATAAGTCTACAATTAAAACGGTCGTACGATCTCATATATTTTATTTATATTAATATAATATTTTAATATAAAATATTATACAATAATAAAATTGATTTGAAATACATTTAATTAACATTGTCTATATTATACGTGACCCCATATCTCAAAAACTACTGGACTGATGATATTGATGACACTTAGGCTGTACTCTAAGTCTAAATAGATCATCTATAACACATTAAACTTAATAACAATATATCCTAAGGAGGACACAAATATACAAAACTTAAATTAGTGACATAGGAATCCAATATAAGAATAAAAGAAAAAGAAACAAAACACAAATATAAAAAATGGATTCTATTAGCATAATTATAGCAATGAATTAAAATTTTATATTATGTATTCGTGAACTAATGAATATTTTAAACAAGAATCAACAATGTCTGACTGTAAATGCGCTGGTTGTGGGTTCGAGCTCCATTGATGTAACTGTATTTTTTAGCTTTACGCTGGAAATCAGAGGGAGCCTGGGGAACTAGAGTTAGGACAATCCGTTCCCTATAAAGACATTTCCGTTTCCCCCCTTTTCGTCGAATACTAGAGGCATTGCGTGTTGAATAATATACATTTGGTATACAGAGTCACTAAGATTTTTAATTTCTTATATCTATAATATGGTACACATTTGTAATCAAACCCGCTACACATCATCGCTTACCAACCATACTAACACATTACACATATATATTTTACTATAAAAGTATTCATTTACATATGGAACATCACGTCACTTATAATACATACGAATTATCACAAAACTCCCGGAAAACACGTCTTACAGCAAAAAAAACAAGTAATAAATATTAAACAAACGTATTTTTATCACAACTTCATATCACGTCATATAAGTTTGAACCTCTACTATATTTTAGCAAATATTCGTTCACTTTAGGAAATAAAAGTCTTCTATTGTGTTGACTGTATGCCACGTCGAAATGATTCCACAATGGATCATCCACCAGTTTCGCTTCTAACAAATTGGGCACTTTCATAACTAACCAGTCAATGTCTTTAGTATCCACTAAATGGTCGTTTTGACCGTACATAATCAAAAATGGGGTTGTTACTGCGCTTAGATTATAAATTGGGGGATGATTTTGGCCGTACAACGCTAGATTTTTGGACTTTCCATAGTCGAATTTTTGAAAACGCGACGTCATCATACTTTGGCCGTATCTTGCCATGTTGTGGATTGAAGTTCCAGATGGAAAATGCCTAAATAATTTGGTCAAAGTTTCATTTGTTATTGAACCTGGATGGAATGAATCAAACAGAGATTCGCCTATGCCACAAACAGTAGTTGAAATCGAATTTAATTGGCAAAAGAATTCCAGAAATTCTTGGCTTACGCCACCCCTCGCTAAAAATTCGTGAATGCCTACAGTATAAAGTAGATCTTCAAATACTTTTATAGATATAGCGGAAATTCTATAAATTTTTGATCGTGTATACGTTTGTCTTGCAGCTGGAGCCAATCCAACTAAAAGATTCACCTTATTGCAGTATCCAGGTCTTTCAGAACACATCACAAAAAATGTTCCAGCTCCTTGAGAATATCCAACATAGTTAAGTGTTTTTTCATTTGTATACTTCAACACGTAATCGATAGTAGCCGATACATCATAAAAACCACTCTCATCAACAGAGAACTGCCAAAAATCTGGATCAGTATCAGGGTTAAGGCGCACATGACGTCTAGCATAGTAATTACCACGTTGGTTTCCAACCCATAGATCATAACAGGCATCCGCTAGTAAAAAAGCCATACCAGCATCTGGTCCAGCATCCAGGAATGCGTCCGAACTGAGAAGAAGTCCATGCATGAGTATAACTGGTGGTCTTCTCATTTTCTTAAAACACCGTTTCGAGTTCATCCGAAAAATCGTCAAAATATACCCATCTTCCGTTACCACTGTGTGTTCCTCAGAATAATATCCATATTTTGCAGTAATTTGAGTGAAATTTTGGAACGGACCCTTGGAGTAGCCCAAGAATTTTTTTAGTTCATTGGGTAGGACTCGCGACCGTATCACATTGGCTATTATTATCGCGACAGAGAGCAACAACACATTGAATGTGACGTTAGCTTTTGAAGCCATGATATCAACTGACGATACAAACGGTCGCTAAAATAAAAATAAAATGTTGTATTTAAATACGTTGTATTAAGAAGTAAGTTTAAACGGAACCAGGTCCAAGGTAATATTATCAGCTAATTTTGTTCTACATGTTTATGTATGTGTATAATAAATATATAAAGCAGGTTAATTGGTATTATATATTAATTGTTATTTAATTTTTTTTGCGATGCTGAACTCCTCCACTCAACAGGGTAATGTCTCGAAAATTGGCGCTGAAAAGTGGGTAAACCACCACTCTCTTAACACTAAGCTCCATCCCAGAGTAATTTCTGCTATATGCGGAATACAGCGCGAAGCTTCATCAAATATTTTAGCTTTATTTACCTTTATATTTCCACGCTTTCACAAAATTAGGAAGAAAGTTTAGAGACATATCTCATTGTTTCAACTTTGATTTTCAAGTTAGACTTAATTAGATATACACACGCTCTTAAATTGGATTCGAATCTACAATCATCGAATTTTGAAAATGTCAACTAATAATTATTTAATGGTTATAATAAGTTTCATCTTGATATTAAATAAAATAACACTACAACTTTTAAATAATACTACTAATACATCGAACTTGTTTATAATACGTTTCGAGTTTTTTTATCACGTTTTAGTTAAACTGGTTGGATTTTTATTGTTATTTATTAAACATGCTAAAGGTGGCGAATCGTGGTTCAGCGGGACAGCATCTCAGAGGGGAAAATTTGCACGTTTTAAAGTATTATTTGCCTTGTTACCAAAGCGAGGAATTGATAATCTATATATATAAAAGGACTTGTCCTCACTGACTGAGGTAAGACGCACGCACAGCCGTAATCGCTGTGCGTAGAAACGTGGAATTTGGACAGATGTTTACTTTCGTAATCTGGACATCCACTAAGAAGGTATTTTGAAAAATTTTAACCCTAAAAGGGTGAAATCGGGGTTGAAAGTTTGTATGGAAAAAAAATTGAATCGCCACAGATTTTTATAAAATTAGAATTTTAATTTTAGACTCTTAAAAGTATTTAATTGAACACATGTTTCATGGTTTTTTAGAATTCTTCCCCTAAGGGTGCAAATAAGCAGGCGAAGCTGCGCGTGTCCGCTAGTATTAAATATTTCTTTCCCTCGAGCGGCAATCGAACCCACAAACATCGCGTTTACAGTCGCACGCTTGTTGCGCCGCGACGACCTCAAACCTATATTACCCCACAATAATTGCTCCACAGATTACCAATTTGAATATTACAATTTAATTTTGTTAATTAAAATAAAAAAAACCTTCAAAACCTTAATAATAAACCTTAATCTACATCGCTTTCCAAATTTAGTTAAGTTATTTATTTCCGTTTCCGGATTACGACCAGTTGTTAAACTGACCGTGAAACGTCTTATCTTATATAGATAACTATCATATGCCTACGGTTTCGTCTAATTCCTTCTTTATGTTAGATTTATATAATAGAGGCAGAGAAAATCTATATAATATAGGCAAAGAAAGAGAAAGAGAGAGAAGCGTCAAGACATACCATTATTCGCTTTCTATCTAAATTCGACTTTTCGATTCGGAAAAAAACACTATTTAGTTTCCCCGACACCCTGCGTTGCCTCGTTATTAGTATGGAGAGGGGAAATAAAAATAATTAATTCCAGCGAGTAGGAATCGAACCCATAACCATCGAGTTTACAGATACACGCTGTCGGTGCTGCGATGCAGTAGCCTTATAAATAAATCAACAGAACACACTGCGTGGGCTTGGGCCCGTAATCGTATATAGAGGATGGCGCCTAATATGTAATTGACATTGAACTTATTTCTTAGAAATAAAAATATAGTTCAATAAATAGAACCCGACTACTGATAACCGCCCTCTAAAAAAAAAAAAACAAGAAAATATTCTTAGCTGAAATTGTTACTTACAAACTAGGTATGTAATATATCGCTTCTATAAAATAAATAAGATATACATAATATATTTCGATGAATGAAGAAGAATACATTCTGATTTTCAAAAGATCCTCGTGGTAGAATTAGGCCCCTTATAATTCAAGAAACTACATGGCGGAACCCTACGCCACCCTCTATTTTTCCCTGACTGGTAATCGAACTATTGCTTTTACAGTCAGACCCTATTATTATATACTATGCTATTATTATGTTAGAATATCGAGAAAAATTGTGTTAATTACATAAACAATTATAATTAGCCTTCATATTTGCTCTTTAACCTTATTGACAGAACATTTTTATAGTTGTATCTAGAATTTAAGGTTAAATATATTCTAATACTATATATTTTTTTAGTGTCACGCTGTAGAGACTCATATCACTCACTTCTATACTCACGGCCCAATTATCGGAAATGAATGCGCACGCGCACCTCTGAATTAACAAAACATTGCATATTTAATATCCAAACTCAACACTACACTACCTCTTGTGTTACTAGAGCGAGAAAATGTAAATAATTAATTTCCAAGTCGCAATCGAACCCATAATCGTTGTGGTAACAGAGTGTTATAACACTTGTTCCGTGCCCAACAACGATCGGGATACGGGAAGCTAAAATATAGGATAAATAGATAATTTCTTCCACCAAGCCTATTTGGGTCACTATTACCATGCACTGCTGCTAGTTCCTCTCATCATGTAACCTGATGGAACGCAATGGCATTCTCTTTTTAATTTATGCTTGTTCAGCGTAGTATTAAAACACTACATTCACCTCTACATTATTAACCACATACGAAAATAGAGTTTCTTGAAATTTAAATGTCAATTCGCTCTGCCAACAAGGCTAAGCGCGGAGTTTAATTCCGTCAGTCAACACGCAATGCATCCAGATTTCTGCGGAAAGTCATTACGTATTAGGTGGCGGAACTTAACGTCGCGCTTTGCCTAGCTACAAAAGCGAAGAACCGGAAACATATTTCATTCCCCCACTTCCGAGGTAATTATAGGTACCCATAAACGTCAAACTTATTTGACGTGTCCTTATATCTATGTGGCATCGTAGCTCCCAAATAGATGAACTGATTATAATTTAGTTTTTTTTATATAGAACTTCACGTTGTGTCCCGCATATGAGTAGACAGAGGAAACCCAGTGTTAAGATACTCCATTCCCCACTTTCCGCTGATTGTTTTTAATGAACCTTCCGACAGGATTAATTTCAGTTGATAAAATTATTATATCACTAATAGACGAATGCCACCCCACTCTGCTTGTGACCATAATACTACTGCAATATGGTCGAAACGTCGAGTTTCCAAATAAATATAATAATATTTTTTTTAACTCACTACTGCATCCTATATATAGCAGGATAGGCAGAGCGAATTTAGTGTTGAGACACTCCGTTCCAATTTCTGTCCAATTTTCGAGACATACGCGTTAAACGCTGCGCTTTGTCTTATTAGCAGAGCGGGAAAATTAATAAACAATAATAATAAAAAATAATTCAATCAGTTTCATACATTCCCTTTATTAAACGCGGATACGGCCGGCTGACCCAGTTCGCGCGATCGATAGGGGTCTACGACCGGCCCATGTGCTCGCTATATCTGTTATCTGAATGAAACCTCATTCAGATTCGAGATAGGTTAGCGTCTATCCACTATATTAGGCTGTAGAATTTAGAGACGATGTCCTAATTATGGGAAATTATTTTAGGAAATTAGAAAATGGTAGACGATGTCACCAAACAACCAATATTTGACTGAAATAAGATCATCTGTTCAGGAGCTACGATGTTATGGACAGAAGTAGAATACAAATAGAGTGGAATCCAAAAATATTTTCAAATAGCGGTTCTGTCACGTATGAGTAAAGGGAGAGACAAAAAATAAGGGTAAGACAAGATCTCATTTTTTCTCCCTCTCTTGAGATTTTCTCTTAAAGCTCTCAAAGGAACAATTTCAGCGTTCCACGCCGCGTGGTTTGGGCTATGCGCTGTCTATAAGTTACTAGATAACGGTAGGTAAAGTTTTATATAATCATAAAAATGAAAAATTATATAATTAAGCACAATTGAATGTATTGAGAAAAAAAAAACACCTTCACGGTCTGTCCCATATACAGCAAGGTCGGCAGAGAGATCCTAGTGTTAAGACCCTCCGTTCCCCACTTTCCGCCGTATTTTAAAATGACAGGCTTTTGAATTGGTGCCAGAGCTAAGGAATAATAATTCATTCCCTCCAGGAATCGAACCCACAAACGTTGCGTTAGAGTTGGTAGACACACCCTTGTGTCGCTTGCACCACGACGGCCTCAATGAATATATTCAGCTTAGACACAAATCCTATTCTGTTCAATCTCTGAATGGAAATTGGTATACAGATGAATATTACCAATATAACTTATATAATTATTATTGTTAGTATTAACAATAAACATACATATGTGAATATACATGTTGATTTGTCTATTCATTTACGTTGAATTTATTTCTATTTCTCCATTCTGACAAAACAAAGCGCGGCGTTAAGTTCCGTACCTTAATATGCAATGCGATCAACAGAGGATCTTGATATCAGATTTTCTATCCCTATCCTACTAAATGCGGGATAGAGAGCGAGACTGAAACAAACCTACTGTAGTAAGGCGAACGAAAATCTTACAGTTTAAAAGCTGTCCTAACCAGGAATCGAATTTAGAACCTCTTTAATCTTCATTCTACTATATAAATACTAACCCTAAAGAAGAAAATTGCTTATTTTAATTTCACATAAATACTTTAAAATCTTCCCAAGGAATTGTTTAATAGGAAATAGAAATTCTATAGAAATCTGCTTCATACATGTCAGTGGCACGGCTATGACTTAAAACGGAAGCATTGTATGAGATGCATTTGAATTCAACATAATATAGACCTTGAATTTTCTAAACATACCTGATGCGAATAATTCTTAAGAAGAAATCTGGAATAACAATAAAACGTTCCTAGCTTCTCGTGTAGGTTGTAGAATTAGAATATTTCTCACAACTGTGATAGTTCAGTTTATATTTCATAGTTTAATTTAAAATATTTTATTAGTACATTGTTTATCCTTAGCGGGGTAGCCAGAAAGTACGGAGAGTCTAACGCTAAGGTGTCTACGTACCTCTTTCGCCTCGTCCACTGTCAGCACATGAACCATCCCGTCCTCGTATTTTTTACGTAACCTTCCCTCAGAACTATCTACACTGTATTCTCGGTAGACTGCCCGTCTTATTACACCTCTTTCTTCATTTTTTTAACGTTTTTTTGTCATTCATTCTCTCGACTTAGTTCTTCAAATATTCTGCAAAACTTTTGTAATCACTTTTGAATTTAAGAAAGGACTTGTCGATACCTGCTAGCTGCTCAACAGTTAATCTTTTTAATAAACTCGTGTAAGGTGATTACTAAATATTTATTTAGTTAATAATTTATTTTTTTAATACAATAATAAAAAATGTTTTGGGAATGTTTATTTTGCTGAGTAGAGCAAGGTAGGCTCAAGCCAAAATTTCCCAAATTTCGAGACTCTGTGTTGGGTGGGGGAACTCACTCACGGCTTTTTATCGAAGCGAGGAAATGATAAGATTTCATTCCCCCGATTGGGAATCAAACCCACATCCGTCACGTTATCAGCCAGAGAATTTTGTTATATTTATATGTTCGTAAAAAACGATAAAAAATCTTATTTAAATTTGAATTTTGGTGTCAATCGTATATATGATGGTAAAAACATCCTCCCTATGCTACAGATAACACAGAAAGTTAAATTAAATGTTAATGCTCTTTAAGCCGTATGTCTACCTGCAAAGTTAGTAACGACGTAGAATGTAAATTTGCGATTTAATTATGTACGAGTGAAAGTACGTAAAAAGTAACTAAAATTTAAATGTAGATGTGGTACACTAAAAAAGTTGATTAAATAATGAAAAAAGGAGTCGGTTCTACATCAGTTTTGTTATATAATATAATAGGCTTTGATATGTTTTGTAGGGAAAAATAAAAAAAAATGTTAAAAGTTATTCAAAAATTGTTACTGTATTTCATTTTAAACGACTGCTGTGTATCATATAAAACATACTATAATTATGTTTAATTTTTCTTGGATTTCCTAATTGCAATTAAATGTCTATAGGACAAGCATCGTAGACTCAGAATATAAGCTTTCAGTTTAATTTTCATTTGAGGGATTGAATTATTTTCTCGCTCTAGTGACATGATAAAGCGTGGTGTTGAACTCCGAAGAAATGAAGGCGAAGTGGGAAACGGAATGTCTTAACATCAGGCTCCCTCTGCCTACCACGCTTTATGCGGGAAAAATAATGAAGCCGGGAAAAATGAAATGTTAACTAAAAACGTAAAATCCATACATATTTAACCACAGGTTTACCCATATAGTTCCGATACGTCAATTGATACATCCGACCAAATTATATATAATTTTCCGGTAATAACATCCGGTTCGGTAGTAACATCCGGCTTATTACTGAAATGAATCACTTGGCTTCAACTACAGCGAGAGTAAGAAAATTACTTAAAACATAGTTAAGTGACAGGGTTGCTAAAGGAAGGTGAAGTATGCCAAGGCTCTTCTTTCTCCATTTTTCACCCAATTATAATTTGGACATAGAAATAAATAGTGTTTTCAGCTCTACGCGTCATCATACATAGCAGGACTGGCGGAGAGAACTTAAGTGTTTAGACATTTCGTTTTCCACTTCCCACTTGAATTCAAGTGTGGAGTGGAAAACTTAACGCAGTGCTTTGTAGGGATTGATGATCATGTCAATAGTTTAACATTTTGATGACAAAACACAGTGCTCAGCTTTATAGGATAAACAAATATTCACGTGAGAAATTGGAATCCACGACTACCTGAAACCCAAAGAACTCACGACTATATAAATCTTCAATTTGACTGTCGTATAAAGTAATCGGAGAACTGTTCTCAATCGTATTTAAATGCAATAGGAATAGCACTGAGGTACGTTGAGATTTAGATTGTATAGAATTTAAATAATTTATATATATTAAACTAGTTTAAGATATAGGTGTCTGAAGGGGGGATGAAACCATCCTAAGAGTTCATATATTTGGCAACGTCATTTCTAATACTATTCTTAAGAAAATATTAACAAATTTGAACTTTATAATTTAACGAAAGTTACGAGGCCATCCCAATTTTATATTACATGACAATACTTATTGGTTTTGTGTAGAGAAACTTTCAGGTTTTATAGGTTCAGGTAGGTTTCAGGTTTCAGATCTGTGATTAATGCGTGTTGATTGGTGGAAATTAACGCCGCGCTTTCTTTTTTGTCATCAAACCGAGATAATGAACCGAGGTAATAGAACCTGTGACACCCACATTCATAGGCAGACCACATGCTACTTCGACCTAATTCTTTGATATCTGAAACACAAAATTAAAAGGATAGAATGGAGTGAGGTAGCACCAGACCCTCTGGTTGAGAATATGATAATAAGCTAGCACTTAACTATTATTTATAGCAAAAAAAGTCACCTCGATCCTTCTATAAATCTTTATAAGGAATAACCAAGAATAATTTATGATCCATAATAACAAACTGTAAAATAAACTTAGTTAATAACTAGCTTATTTAATAAAAATATATTTACTCGAGCAAATATTTAATACCTCCATACATATAAAAATTTAAACACATCGTCCAATCCAACAATAAATATAGATATATCTAAAAAGAATTTTCTCACATTTTCTTACACAAAAGAATATTAAACAATAAAATTGATAAAACAACATCAAAGTGTTTACTGAAGCCATGGATGTATTGACAATGGAGCTTACTGAAAAATGAAAAGATTTTCAGTTTCACTCACATTTGCTCTGTAGTCTCTTTTATATACGACTTCGTGTGAACGAACTCCTTATACGTTCTGTGTAATTGAATTGATTTTTTTAGCTTCACGCTGTTTCCCGCATAAGCAGGTTAGGTAGAGGGAATCTCTAATCACTCAACACGCAATGTCTCGAAAATTAGAAGAAAAATGGGAAACGGAGTGTCTTATCACTTGTTTCCTTCTACCTCTCCTGTGCTATCTTCATTTCAATCTACTAACACCATATTTTCTGTAACTAAAGCCAGGCCAAGCTAGGCAAATCTAGATTGACACAGAAATGTAGATCTAGACAAACATTTACACAGTTGCTTAATTCCTCGATCACAAGCAAGCTTACAGATGACCTGATTTCCTTGCAGATAGGGCCCAATTATAATATATATAGTGAGCTCTTCGTGCTGTTGAATTTATTAGTAAGTGCTTTACAAATATTTACGTTGCTTAAGTTTTATAAATTGCTATTAATTTATATTTTATTTTATTGGCACTAAGAGACTAGAGACTTGCGATGCGATGGACAGACCAAGTGAAGGCTGCCCTCAATGACCCTCTCTACGAGTGCACCAGGCAGACAGTCAACCGCGTAGAATGACGTCGGACTGTGTGGCGCACCACCAACCTTTAAAAAAGACGACCACGATCGCTCTGTCAAGAGTGAAACGACAAAGAAGAAGAATACATATAGCTTTAGAATATTAAAAATCTTTTAAAATAGAAAAATCACATTCCATTTCATTCAGTTAGCAAAAATAGAGAATTTCCAGAGTTACCTTATTACTTTGGTCAGATAAGTTTTACGCCAAACCAAAATTAAATTACCGTTCACGGTAACTGGCTGGGAGGGGAATTATGAGAATTTATCACCTCCATGATTTGATTAAGAAAACTTGAACAAACTCAGCATTGTGAGAAATTAGGTGGTCTCAGTTTAAATTTTATTTGGTATTTTATGTAAGAACTAACTTTTAACTGCGGCTTCGCCTGCACAGTCAAATGGTTAGAACCAAGAGATGTGTATGACGTATGACACATTTTAAATGTTAGGGTAACCCTTCATCGATAAATGACCTATTTAACACAAAAACCTTTTTTTTATTCGAACCACTACTTCCTAAGGTTCCTAAGAAGCATTCAACTAAAATATACAAAGTAATTAAAACCTGACCCTTTGTAGCGTAGTAACGTATGTTCTAAGTGTAAAAGTGATAGTGGGGTTCGATTCATACTCGGAAGAATGAATTGTTTTGATTTCATTACTCAAGTAGCAAGACAAAAAGTGTCGTTAAATTCTGCTACTCAACACGTAATCAAAATAATATTATCTATATATATAAAAGGATTTGTCCTCACTGACTGAGGTAAGACGCGCGCACAGCCGTAACCGCTGTGCGTAGAAACGTGAAATTTGGACAGATGTTTACTTTCGTAATCTGGACATCCACTAAGAAGGGATTTTGAAAAACTTTAACCGTAAAGGGGGAAATAGGGGTTGAAAGTTTGTATGAAAAAAAATTTAAATCGGCATCGATTTTCATAAAATTTAAAATTTACATTTTTAAAAGTATTTAATTGAACACGTGTTTCATCGTTTTCTAGAATTCTTCCCCTAAGGGTATTTAATTGAACATGTGTTTCATGTTTTTCTAAAATTCACCATATAAGGGGTTGAAAGTTTGTATGGAAAAATCGCCACCGATTTTTATAAAATTAGAAATTTAGACTCTTAAAAACATTTCATTGAACACATGTTTTATGGTTTATTAGAATTCACCCCCATAATACGCAAGCGAAGTTGCGCGCGTCCGCTAGTTTATTATATTTGTAATACAGAGTAAAGTTAAAGAACTAAATAAAAATACTGAAATGCTCATATATATTACAGGTATTCCCGTTCAACTTTACCCTATTTATCGAGCTGACGTATCAAATTACTAAATTTCGAGAGCCATTATACCTCACTATCCCACGGGATCACATTTTGTTATCATGAAATCCTTCTGTTATTGGTAATAACAGGACGATTTATATATTGTATATAGGTGTTGAGGCAGTCTTGTGTTCGATTTCCACTCGGAGAAATTAATTATTTTCATTTTTATTTTCTCTCTGTTTACGAAACAAAGCGTGCAATGCATGTCTCAAAAATTGGTCGTCTTGAACCGTACTGGCGTAACCGACGCGTTGGGCATATTGTCTTGAAACTAGGTTCCCATTGCTTATCCTACTGTACCTATATGGGATACCTTGACAGTAAGTAAATAAACAAAAAGTACATGAAAAGAAAGTGAAACGTGTTGGGACACGTGTAATATTTCGAGATTTTATCAAAAGCTCTTTAAATGGAGATTTTATACGGCGTCAGTTTCTAAACGTAACAGGTGCCAAATTATTTAGCAAGAGAAAGTTACAATGTACGATGTCAGATAAAAAATATATTTATTTCAGTTTTACATATTATTTAGATACATAGAAAGTAATGAAACCAGCTTAGTAAAAAGAAATAAATAAACAGTCAGAGTTCCCGCCTGGCTTATACGCTCCTTTCTCTGCATCAGCTGACGATCTACGACGTTTGGCAGCGGTCCTACACACCCACGGGGCGGCAGCTGACGTTCACCATGCCTTATAATAGACAACTCTTTAAAGCATTTCACGAGTTATCACTTGAGAGGAAAAAAAAGAGGACCGACAAAATTTGTCATCTAGCTCACGAACTATTTGTCCTGTTGCCAGAGCGAGAAAATAATAAAAAAAATCTTCAATGTTTTAAATGGACATTATAATTGCCAATATCCATTTTATATTTCAAATAATCGTTGAAAATTAGTTTTCCACTCAAATATTCATTCATCACGACCCAATATAGAAGTTAGCGGGCATTCTTGCAATACCAATTCCACACAGCTATTGCCTCTAGGAAATAGTTAGCTGTAGCCTGTATAAATGTTTATTGAAGTTTATCAATGAGTCCGTCGTAGCACAGGGGTACGAACGTGTAACTGTAAACGCAATAGTTGTGGGTTCGATTGCCATTCGGGGGAGTGGAATATTTAATATTATCATACATATCAACTTAACGCTGTATCCAGCAAACAGCCAGGTAGGCAGGTAGTGTTGAGACACTCCGTTCCCGATTTTCCGCCGAATTCTAGACGCATTGCATGTTGAGTGACGGAACTTAGTTCCGCGCTTTACCGCGACACTAGCGCGAAGAAAATAAAATATAAATTTAAATAAATATTTCCCTCAGTGGGGATCGAACCCACAAACAGTCGCGCTTACAGTCACACACACACTGGCCCCAACTAAAATATAATATTAACTAATATATTTTATTAAAAAAATCACACTAATAGCGTAAAACGTACAATATTCCCAATTCCCAATTTCTATTAATATAAAAGACAAATCCTCCTACCAATTTGAATAAGCAAATATTGTCGAACACGATTCAGTTCATTGCTATATAAAAGCGTCAGGCGCTTAATAATAAAATTATTCTGTTCAATCGTCTCTTTAAAAGTGTCCTCGTATAGATATCCCATTTGAATATGTAAAATGTATTGGGATCTTACTTTTATTGAAGCATTGAGTGAAATAAAATATGATTGTCGCTTATTGTTTTATTGTACAACTTAGATTTTCACAATAAAAAAATTCCGTATTGCAGGGTAGGTAGAAAGTTTTCTATGAATTTTCTTGCTCTAGGAAGATGAGTCAGCGCAGCGTTGTGTTCCGCCATTCAACGCACAATATCTCAAAGATTGTAGTATAGAGTGCCATTACACTAGGATCTCCTGCCCCCTGTGTTATATACAATGTGAAATTAAAAAAGAAATGACTAGTAATCTTAAAAAAATGATAGAAAAATAAAAATTATCTACCGTTTTACATTCAAATAAAGGTATATACAACCTAAACTAAAACTAAAATCCAACTTATATACTGTACTCCTCGTCAATAATAAACATCCTAAAGCTTTGAGAATACAAAACTTTTGGCATACATATTTACTTGGAGCTTATAAGAGCATCCAAATATAAAGTTATATAATTCGTGAATTTCAGTTCCAAAACGAAACTGACACGAACTTTAAATCACATATAGTGAAATAATAAAAATCTTTTCTTTATCATGCCTTTTTTTTCAGTTTCACAGCAGGGTAGACAGAGAGAGTCTAGTGCTAAGATATTCCGCTCCCCACTGCGCCGAATTCTGAAATAAGCAAGGTTTGTTGTGTTGGGGATCTTAATGCCACGCTTTCCCTCGACACTAGAGGGGAGAATAGAGAATATTCAACCACAACGTCTACACATACCCGTAATGTGTCGAATAAATCACTCTACTATATGTACACTCTACTACGGAAAAATAAATCACTCTACTATATGCGGGATACAGCGTGAAACTACTAAAGAATTTAAAAAAAAACAACATTTCTCTCATTACGGCTTTTTGTTTAAATATATTTTTAACTAAGGCAATTTGTGGTCACCGACCGTCCATCACTCGAACGCAGTATGCGCATTGCGGGTGGCCGGACGAGAGGACGTACGATTTATTGAAGTAATTATTGTAAATACAACTATTACAACTATCAATACAACTATAAATATAATTATTTTAGTTGTCTTATACTGCCTATTGAATTTTCATGTTTTTTTAGGCAAAGGGACGAGGACGAGGTAGACGAAGGAAACCCAATGTTAAGACAATTCGAACCCCACTTCTCCACGTTTCGTCCAATTTTCGATATATTGTGTGTTGAGAGGTGTTATTGTCGTAGGTGTAAGTGTAAAGCTGTGGTTTGTCTTCTTACGAGAGCATGAAATTGAAATTAGTTCATTCTCCTGAGTGAGAATCGAACTCACAACTGTTAGATTATTAAATACTAATGCCATGACCATACTAATATACAATAAACCTTTATTGTAAAAAAATATATATAAAAACTAATACCATGTAAAGAAACCAAAAAGAAAGCCAAAGATTTTTTTGCTTTACAATTTCATCCGCACATACACACGAGTAGCAGCGAAGATACATTGATTAACGTAACCTAACGCCCTGTCTTGTTCTTGTCTAACGAGACAGAGACAATTCTATATTTAATTTTAATTATTTATTTCAATCAACATACTCCAGGTGGTTGGAATTGAATTTAACCCTATATAAGTCCCAGACAGATTTATCGGCGGGCGTAATAACATTTAGAGAATAATGTTAAAGGGCCTTTAAACATAATTAAATATGGCTCTGTGAAGGATATTGAGTGAATGAAATAAAATAACTCGAATTCTTTTTACAGCTACACGATGAATCCCGCATATAGCAGGATAGACGGAGGGAACCTAGTGTAAGACATCACATCATCATGGTTGTTAGCATAATTTACATTAATAGGTGTCACTGTAATTACGAGGACGAGCCCGGCTAGCTCAGTCGGTAGAGCATGAGACTCTTAATCTCAGGGTCGTGGGTTCGAGCCCCACGTGGGGCGAAATTGCTTTTACACAGGCAGCCACAAAGTGCCTGCATATCATCAGGGACAGAGTACCCTCTTCCCTACCCAACCGGCGTCGCTGTAAAAGCCAATAGGGCTTACAGCATTAACCTCAAGACCGAAAAAAAAGGCCCCCGTGTCCATTACGTTCTAAGATTTAGTCAAGACAACTTGATATTAGAATTAGTAGTTAAATATTGTAACTACGAGTGTATATAGAATGGAATTGTGTAGAACAAGTGAAAAAAAAGACATTGTAAAAGCTGGATTTTGTGTATGATTTGTTGGTTCGTCCTACATGGTGGTACTTCTAAATGAAACTTTTTTATAAGACATTGTTTGATTTTCAGACAAATGTTTACATGTAGAGACAATAAAATAAATAAAAAAATATTTTTTTTGGCGTTTTTATTCCACATAAAGTAGGGTCAGCTGAAGAATCCCAATGCTAAGACACTCCATTTCTCGCGTCCCATCCGAATTAAGGGAAAATTATTAACACACAATGTAAATCTGTCATCCATTTTATAACGTATCTTTTTCATTAAATTGCTTTAAATAAATTAAAATTAAATCAGCTTCACGCTGTATCCCGCACACAGCAGGTTAGGCAGAGGGAACCCAGTGTTAAGATACTTCGTTCCCCTTTTTTCCGCCGAATTTTGAAGGCATTGCATGTTGAGTGATAAATAATATAGAAATCCTAAAATAATTTTAAACAGGTATTGAAACAGACAAAAATGAAAGACTTCCATTAAATATAATTAACTTTTTTGTTCAAATAACAAAATATCCTTATTACTCCATCCAATACCCGGCTCTAGAGCTCATTTCCGGTGACGTCACTAATGACAGGAATCGACAACACCATTTCCGGTGGCGCCAGCTTAAGACGAAGTGTCGAATATACTTTTATATTAACAAAGTCTATCATTTTGCAAATAAAACTTTCCCAGAGAGGTTCTAATTTAATGTTTTTTTTTTCAGCCTTACGCTTTATTTGCAGCAGGGTGGCCAGAGAGAACGGAGCGCCAAACTCTACGGTCTTTGCATATCTCTTTGGACTCATTCATTGTCTTCAACCTCCTCATACATGCACTCCAGCAGGTCTACATGTTTTTTACGTGACCTTTCCCCAGTATCAACGATGCTGTGTAATTCATTTTAATATAATTTAATAATGAATTCAAAATAACTTCCTGATAAGAGAAGCAGTTTAATAAACCTGGCACTTAAATTCGAGACAGTCTCGCGTTTCTTAAAGATCGTTATTACTCATAGCATTGCTCAGTGAGCTGTGTCTGTATTCAAACCTAGTCATTCGTCATTGAATCGATTATTAGATGGTAAATACTGCCTATACCTAGAGGTAGAATTAAGCTTCTTTAGTTTAATAGTGTACGCATTTAGCAGTTTAAAATTAAATATACAGCAGGGTAGGCAGAGGAAACCTAACTAATTAACCTGAACATTCAGTTCCCAAAATTTTTGAGATGTTGCATTTTGAGTAGCGAAACTCTATGCCCTTTTGCGTTTTGTTTTTTCTATGCATAACTTTATACAAATTTAACACATCCAAATAGCCATTAGAAAATAACCATAAAAGGAAAGATCTATAGATCATTTCTATAAATGGCCTTATAAGTTCAGCAAACTTTCGGCAAACTTCAAATGATTGATATCTTGATGGATGATCGGCTTCAAAGAGCTTTTGCTCGGCAATCACATTTACACTATTAGCGACACGCCTTTAGTGACGTTAAGTATTTTTTAATATAGAGGTAAATATTCTATAGTAAAAAGAAGAATCTATATCTAAAATTCTAAACTTAATATTAGAAATCTGAATAATTCGTTTGGTTGGATGCACTAATTTCAGTAATTTGTTTTAGAATTGATAAATTATTTTCGTGTTGTTAGTTCCTTTACCAAGGAAAGCTGTAGGCTACATTCGTGACCTTAATCAGTGCGAAATAATACGTGGAGCTAAAAAAAATCTTTACTTACAGATAAAGAAGAAAATATAGTTGAAAGCTGAGCTGGTTAGTAAGGGAGAGCAATCAGAGAGGATCTCACAAGTCTTACATTAAAATTACGGGCGATGATTAGTTTAAATATGTACCTAATCTCTCTCGTAAGTTAGGTTTTATATGTGAAAATATATTCACACAAAAATATTATATTGTTATCCATTTTAAGAAATAAATAAAGAAAAGAAAAATAAGCAACAACTGAATTCTAAACGGCCACAATAAAAAACGTATTATCAAAGCAGTTTCGTCAAGCAAATTTGAATAATAGGCGAATGTTGTTCACAGGTCTTTGCCAATGAAATACAGCGTGTGTATTCGACCCTTTTGGGGATGTAATGTCCGTGGATTTTTGGGTTTTTATATAAATCTTGAGACCTTAGAGGCGACGACAGTGAGTGTGATTGTGATGGGTTCAATCCCCATTTGCGGGAATAAATTATTTTAATTTGGTGTTGGCAGGGGCACAAGAGCGTGACTAAACATGACGGTTGCAGGTTCTATCCCCACACGAGGGAATTACTTATTATATATTAATATTTTCATTTCTTCGTTATGGCACCAAGGCAAAAACCCGGCGAGTTCCGTCACTCAACACGAAAAGCCTCGGAAAATTCGGCGAAAAGTGGGAAACAGATTGTTTTAACACTACGTTCCCTCTGCTTACCCTGCTGTGCGCAGGATACCGCGTGAAATAGTTTTTTAATATTTTTTTATGACAGAACGTGACGTTATGTTTCATACTGTTTCTAGATAACGGTATTGATTACGTGATGAATTTCATACAAAATGCGGCAAAAACGATGCATAAACGTTTATATATTTTGATTTTATTGACTTCGAAGGTATCGTAGACCTAAATATTTGATATTAATTTCTGCTTGTTACTTTTACCTAAATCTTGAGAAAAAGGGCATTGAAAGACAAACAAACCGACGATATACAACAAAATGATCCTATGAAGCTTATATTTTATTTCAATTTACGGAACTCTAAAATGGAATAAATTTATTACTAATTACTAACAATTACGTTTTTCCGCTTTCAAACTAATTCCCCAGTTGCATTAGTTAGCTATGAACCAATAGTTGATGTAGTATTGGCAAGCACTAATTGGTTTCGAGTAGGTACTATAAACTTTGAAATTTTTTTAAATTCCTAACTAAAAATACACTGGGAAATGTTGGCTAAGAGTTATTTTTACGAAATGGTATATATTTTTAGACTTTTAATAATAGATCTAAGAGAAAATAAAGAAATTGCCAGATAGAATTAATATTTAATGGTAAATATGCAAATATGAAATGTAATAAAATATAAGAAATTGAATTTAATCCACTTATAATGATTGTATCATTATGAAACTTGGCAGTTGTACATAGCTCAGGTGATAATTGACTTGGTTAAATAAAGTGCGACTTCCAAGTACTAAAATTAAAATTAAAATTTATATAAAATAACATGCATTTATTTGTTTAGCTATCAAATGAATTAAATAATTTCAGGATTTCAAAACTTGGCACCCAACTAAACACTGTCGGAAAAGCTAACAAACAAGCTAATTCTTAATCTTGAACTTGGCTCCGATTTCAACTTTTAAGTTTTCCATTGACTTAGTATTTTCTAAAGCTAATCCTACCTTAGGAGTGGAGCTATGGTGTCTAGCGGCGGCGGAGTGTGCGCGGCGGGTGGCGCGGTAGTGGAGACGACGGAGGGCGCCGCCCAACCGTTCTGGGGAGCCTTCCCCGCGGGCTACCGTCATGCTGGTCTCCGCACCTGGGTAGGGAAAGAAGATAGTTGAATATTTATCTAATCATTGTAAAATAGCATAATTGTAATAGGTAATCATATAATATTGAGTATATAAAAAAATAAAAAAACGTCACGCTGTATCCCACACAAAACAGGATAGGAAGAGGGAACCTGGGAACCTAATGTTAAGACACTAGATTTTCCGTTCACACACTTCAATCTGTTCTTTACATGGTGTTCTGAGTTGCGGAATTCAACGCCGCGCTTTGGTTACCAGAGCGAAAAAATGAAAATATTAAATATTTCATTTTCTCAAGTGGCAACAGAACCCACTACCATCACATTTACAGTCGAACGCCATGCCTGTGTGTGTGTCTGTGCCATGACTGTCTTAGTTCTAGTTGATTAATTCTCCAAAACCAATGGTTTTTACAAAAAAATATTATCTGGTGAAAGAACAATTTTTTCTGCCAATAATTTTATGAAAATTGAAAGGAGGTCTCTCCAGAATATCTTTGACCCTAAATATAATTATATTTATATCCTTTGTCTACCTACTAAAAGCTATATGCTTTTCTTAAAGTGTTAAATTTTACTTACCAAGCGCAGACCATTTTAATAATACGTGAGTTGTAAAAGTAAATAGTGGAGACGTCGCGACGATTTATGCAAGTCTTGAAATAATCATAGAATTTTAAGTTGAAGGTAGCTACAAGTTATTTTTTTTTAGCTTGCTAGCTCTATCTCACATAGCAAGGTAGGCAGAGGGAACTTGGAAACCTAGTGTTAAGATATTTTCATTCTCCACTTTCCGCCGAATTCTGGAGGCATTGCGATCGTGTTTTCATTTTAATTTACGGAACCCTAATCATAAAAAAAATTAAGAGCTGGAATGACTGATATGTAGCATTAGTATAAAATAATAGTACGATTTAGTTACTTAAACAAAGATTTAAAACAGACCTGGTGCGTGTTCAGGGGAGGGGCGAGATGAGTGGATCTTGGGAGCCTGGTTACGCCCATCCGACTGAAACAAATAATAAAAATTAATTCTGATTCTCTTGACCCTTTGGGCTGAGTATCTAGTGATAAATCAGGAGAGATATTTGAACAAACTGTCCTGATTGGGATAGAGGCCGTCGTGATGCAATAGGACAGCCCTGACTGTGAACGCGATGGTTAAGGCTTCGATTTTCACCCATGTTCCTTCACTCAACTAGCAATAGTTCGAAAGTTGAGAGGAAAGTGGGGAACGGAATCGAATCCGCAACTACTATCGTAGTATACAGAAAATCGTGTCAAATTGTATATTCGTGTGAAAATAAATAGTTTTTTTTAATAATTCTAGTAAAAGCTGACTCTTTCAGAGTGCAGTCAACGCGTGCTGACATTACCGATTGCCTGCGGCGGTAAATGGAGTGAGCTTGCGTTGCACATGACAGCGCACTAAAAATATTTTAAAATCATTTTAGAATGAAAAACAATATAAGTAATGAAAAAAAATGGGGAATGTTATATTTTTTACGTTTTAATTAAAATGTAAAAAAGTATAAAATTCCACACGAAGAGTGGAATGGAAATTATTATTGTATAAATGATTTAAAATAAATAAGATTCGATTTTATCATGTCGACAATCCGGATAAATATAATATTTTTTTTGGACATGAGGTTAATACCAGTTACATGCGTCTATTCTGTTCTCACAGTATATGAAAGAATTACTTCCACCATTACCCCCTTGCCCATGGGGGTTGACCATGGGGTCAGATGGAAATAATTAAAAGCTGTGATGGACATATGACACGTTCTAAGTACCTGAAATAAATTCTATAAGTACAATGGGTTACATCGAAATAAATAACGTGAAAAAAAAATAGACTTTTAGCCTATAATATAGCTAGCCTTGGTAAATGGATCATCGAATCCAAAATCTTTCTTTCAATTGAAACCAGTAGTTCTTGAGATAAGCGCATGCAAACAAACAACCTATTTAACTTCATAATATTATAGTATATACATAGAATATTCAATTTACTATGTCATGACACTTTGCCACGTTAATTTGACAAGCTCAATGCATATTTAACGTAACGTAGTCATCGACAATAGAGGCCAAATGACCTGTCCTTTAAACGCGTTAAACAAAGGGTAGGATAGAATTGGGTCATACATTATAATCTCATAATTGCTATAGAAATGGCGAGTGGTAAGTACATGCGATGTTTGTGGGTTCGATTATCACTCGTGGGAATTATATTTAATTTATTTTTAATTCTTGATTCTGGTTAAGAAAAAGTTCTTCCACTCAGCGTGCAGTATCTTTAAAAATGGGTATAGTGCTTAATACTGCATTCTTTCTGCGTAAAATATGATAGGGAGACATTTGAAGTTAAAAATTTGAATTTGAAGTTAAAGCGTTGAAACTTTGATCTACTTAAGTAAACACTTTTTTCTTTTTTTAGTTCCTCGAGGTACATAGAGGAAGTGTTAAGTAACTCTGTTCCCATTAAGACACTTACGTTCCCTATTTTCTTACAAGCAAAAGCTACATGAAGATTGAGCTATAAGGAATAAACAAATAACAACGTTATGTAAATGCCGATACTACGTCAATACATTTGATTTTCTCATTAGTTGTCACAAATTAAATCTGCCATAAACGTTGAATGGAGCCTGATTGAACTTCGGATATATAGATGTCCCGACAACTTGTTTAATATATTGAATTTATTAACGCTTGTACTATAAAAGGTTCAATTTTCATTATTGCGTAGTATTGTAGTGTATTGGGTTCGATTCCCAACTTACGCCTTCAAAGCCTACAGAGAGAAGAGAAGGTCTTAACATTACTTTCTCTGCTATATGCATAACGGGCTCAAATAGTCTCCCCTATAATTATATTAAACCAAATCACAATGTAAATGATTATCAATTTACCTAAAAGCAGCTGCAAATCGCGGGCCAAGTCATTTTCAGTATAATTTTCGAGACCGCGTATTGTGGAGTGGAATTTAACGCCGCGCAGTGGAGACATTAAAATAATTTAAAAATAAACATTACCCCAACTGAGATCGAACCTACAACCATTACGTTTACGGCGCTATTCCACTGCGCCAAACGACCTCTATTTAGTAAGCTATAGAAATAAAAAAAATTGGAAAAAAGTAGAAAATTTTATATATGAAACATAAAAGGTTGAAACAAAAGCAATAACTCCGTACAACATCAGATTTGTCACCTGAACCGTTGAACGACAGATCAATTTGCTAGCGTTAATATTATCATGTTTTATTCAGTAGTAGGTAGTATATACGTCATGCTATATTTAGCTCGCTTCTATTAGGTCGACTAGGGAAACTCATTTTTAACCGATTTCTGTAGAAGAAGGAGGTTATCCCGCAAATACCTGTGAAAGCAGAGGAATTGTAGACACTCCGACTACACCAATTTTCACATTGCGAGTTTAATAGTGGCAGTTAACGCCGAGCTTTTTCATGGTACGAGAGCGAAATGAAAACAAATCATTTTCCCGAATGGTATTCATCATGAAATGGATTTGTTATAATAGCATCATCATGAAACTTAGCAGTTATACGTAGCTTAGGTGACATTATAATGATATGGTTTCTTCGATTTGGCCTGATGATGGAGCCAGGATCTGCAATAGTGAAACTATCAGACACTTTTACCAACAAAATCAAACTTTTTTTTTTATGGAAAAAGGACAAGGCAAACGAGCGTTCGGGTCACCTGATTGTGATCACTGCCGCCCACGCCCCGTGCAGGTGAGGTGAAGATAGACGCACTTTTTGAAGGTACCCATATCGTACCGACCTGGAAACACTGCCGCGGGTAGGCCATTCCACAGTTCGGTGGCGCGTGGAAGGAAATTTCTACGAAACCGTGGAGTGCCACGTATCCAGGTGGTGTGGTGTAACTCTAAATTATTTCGATTTCTTTGCGAATTACATGCAATTATAATATAACAAATTATTTTAAATCTAATATTACACAAATATATAACTAAAATGGGTGTAAGAATACTCATTTTAATTTCTGAAGTGATAGTTAAATTTAAACTAGCATATTAAACCGTATCATTACTGTTTCTAGTGTTAGTTTTCGTGACAGGTACCGTGGGACGGTCACAATGGGGCCCGTTAAATTTACAACGTTTGGTGAAATTACTTATCAAATATATGTAATAACCTACGTATAAATTATAAGCATTTACTAATTGAAGTTTTAGGATTTAGCTTGGGTATATTTTTTTTTGATTCACGCTATATCTCCCAGAATAGGCAGATGGAAACTAATGGCAATATTCAACCCCGCACTTTGTATTGTTACCAGAGCAAGAAAATGAAAATATTTAGTTCATTCTTGCAATTAAAAACAAATATAAAGACTGATTATAATTTTATTATATTTAGGGTGCCGTTCAAGTTATAATTACTTTTCTATTGTATGTCAATAACTAACTTTTGCCCCCGCGGCCCCGTGGCTCTGAACGCAGGTGTTGGCTTACATCGAAACGTTAAGCGTGACCAATATTTGATCACGTTAATCGTTCATACCTTTGATAAATGGACTATCTTATTCTTATCAGCTTCACGCTCTATCCTGCACACAGCAGTAACAGCAGAACCTAGTGCTACGACATTCCATTCTCCACTCTTCACTGATTTTGTCGAGGTATTGCAACAGCCTCATTATGCCTTATTATATTAGTATAGATTAATTATTAATGGTACAAGTAAAAGTAGCTATAAGTAGCTATGGACATATATTTAAATAAAATAGCCATTCATCTATAGAATTTTAAACAATGGAATCTTTCGCCATAAAAGTTTTCTCGCATTACGTACTTAATCAGCGAACTTCACAACATAATAATTCAATTTAATGACTTAAAATTTCCAAATGGAAGATTTGAATTTGTTTACCTCCTAAAATAGATAAAAATAAAGATAAGTGATAAAACACTCCGTTTTTCACGTGGTCCTTTATTTTAATAATTTTACGTAGTTTGATAGCGCAAAGTTATTATAACTAAGAAGATGTCATTTGCAAATATTTTTTTTAAATATTCGCAATATCTTCTGATTATTTATTAAAGATATATTTTATTTTTTCTTTGAGTCGAAAAAATACAAAATTGATTCCCGTTCAACGCGTATTATACTCGTATATCAAAAACGAGTTAAAAATGGAAATCAGAGCTATTTACATATGTAGAAGATTTGAAAGCTACACAGAAGCTACATAAATAACGTCAAGATAAGTAACGTGTACAGTATAAAGGGCCGCAAGGCTGTAAGTTCGATTCCCACTCGGGGGAATTAAATAATTAATATTTTGCAAAGCGCGATGCTGGGTTCCGTCACTCAACGGAAACGGACTGAAGTGTCGAAACGAAAGGAATGTCTTGACACACACTCTACAAGTACTATTCACTAAAGTAAGTAGATAAAGCTTCGGAAGTTGTATTTTTCAAAACTCATTTGAAACGAGAGCAAAGCTCAAAAATTCTTGTGAACAGTTAATTCAATTCCTTTGTTCTTTTCCGTACAGCAATATTTGTTCTTTCTACGTGCTCGTAATTCACTTAAGTCGGTTTTACCAAAACATAGCGTTGTATAGCTTTGTATCGCACGTGATGCCTAATGGTATCTTCTCAACTTCACAGTTTCCCACATATCAGGATAGGCAGAGGGAATCTAGTGTCTCCGCTTTCCACATTATTTGTAGAGGCCAACGCCTAATTTTGTTAAATATATTAATATTGATTTAAACTATCATATATCATATCACGTTGAAATTATTGAACAAACCACACACACGAGACGTCGTAATATTTTATTATTTTACCCCATATAATAATCTCAGACAAGAGATGTTAAGAACAAAAGTTATAACAACCGTATGAGAACTTTGACCTGCGATTCTAGTATGAGAATAACACTTTAAAATTTCTAATATGTTTGATACTTATTGGTTTTGGTATTATAAGTTAACAGCTTTTCAGGCATAACCTTGGCTAACAAAACTAAAATATAAAATAAATTATATTATAGATCTTGAAGTCACTAATAGCTTTTAGTGGAGGAAAAGACTAAATTCAATTTATCCGTCCGCTATATTCTGAGCTTTTCACTCGTCGCTAAATGCTTTCATTGCATTTAGAGACAATAAAGACTTTTAACGTTTTAGCAGAATTGTTAGAAATATACTGTTTTAGAATTATGTATACTTCTTTTATTGTTTTTTTTTATCTTTGGACATTTCCTCGGAACAGTACGTTAAATTTTGTTTTTTTTTTATTTAAAGAATTTTAATTTTGTTTCATATTTCTAACTTTTGCCTCCGACTTCGTCCGTGTGGTTAAATGAAAACAATTAAAAGTGATGTATGAAACATTTTAAAGACAATAATACACAATAAATATATATTATATTCTGTTAGCTTCACGCTTTATCCCGTAAAGTAGGATAGACAAAAATAACTTTGTGTTAAGTCACTCTGTTTCCCGTTTTACACCCAAATTGAAGTGTTCCCTGGAATTTACTTAATGACGTAACAGAACGACATATGCCATACATTTGTAATATACTTATATACATATGTAATATATACATTGTTTTCAGGCGGAGAGAAACTGGAATTTAACACACCTAGATAGATAGATAGATAGATAAAAATCTTTATTGCACACTTAAAAAGATACAATACAATAACTTCTTAAAACAAAATGCACAAAGGCGGCCTTATCACTACAAGTGATCTCTTCCAGGCAACCGATTTACGGAAGGATATAATTAAAAGTGCGGGCATAATGCGGTGCAAAGTGACGCGAAAAATAACTAAATAAATAAATAAGAAAACAAAGAAATAAAATAAATAATTAAATTATATAATATATACATACACACATACACATATATATATACACTCATACATACACGTATATATACATACATACATATACACACAAACATACACAAATTCTTATACATACACTGATTATATACGTAAGATATATAGCAAATAAATAAATAAAGGGAAAATAAATTAGCACACATTAATTACTACTCTCCATGCCAAGATAATAATTTTTGACTCTTTTTTTAAAAATGTTTATAGAGGTAGATTGCCTAATATTTCGTGGTAACGCGTTCCACAATTTTACTGCTTCAACAGTAAACGATTTACTGTAACAGTGGGTACGGCACAATGGTGTTTCTAAAACATTGTCACTTTTCGAGCGGAGGGTGGGCGGAAGGCGGGAATTGGAGCCTAGGAAGGAAAAGCGCTCCTTAAGGTAAATAGGAGTATCAGGATGGAAAAGGATAGAGTAGAGGAGCGTGACAGTGTGAAGATTCCGTCGGTCTTTTACAGAAAGCCACTGAAGCCTAACGCGATGCTGACTGATGTGATCAAACTTCTTTAGTCCAAAAATGAACTTAATAACTAGGTTTTGCAGGCGTTCAAGCGTATTGAGCAACTGCTGTGATAAATCTAGGTAACAAGTGTCAGCATAATCTAATATAGGCAATAAGAGTGAATGTGCCAGTGATATTTTAGTTTGAGTTGGTAAAAGATATTTCCATCTCTTGAGCCTACCAATGGTGTAGTATACTTTACGGCTTAGGTCAGAGATATGAGGAGCCCAGGAGAGAGAGCTGTCCACTTTGATACCTAGATTCTTGACAGTACTTCTATATTCCAACTTGCAATTGTCAAAGATAATGGGAGGAAGAGAAGGAAAATGTAATTTAGATAATTGTTTAGGATTACCGAGGATACATACTTGTGACTTTTTGGGGTTTACAGACAGACCAAATGACTTGCTCCAGGTACTGATAGTACGCAGATTAAAATTAATTGCATCGATCGCCTTAACAATGTCATTAACGTCCGTAGTCATGTAAATCTGTAGGTCATCAGCATATAAGTGAAAGGAAAGGGATAGAAGCTTAGTAACGGAGTTGATAAATATGGAAAAAAGGAGAGGAGAGAGCACTCCACCCTGGGGAACACCAGCACTGAGACGACATACAGATGAACGTTTGTCGTTAATATAGATACTCTGTACGCGTTCATGTAAGTAGGAGTAAAACCATTCAGTAGTCTCAGAGAATACATTAATAGATTGAAGAATTGATAAGAGGATATCAAAATCAACGGTGTTAAAAGCATTAGAAAAATCCAGAAGAGCAAGAATAGTAACTTGTCGATTATCAATACCCAGCCTAATATCATCATTAACTTTATTCAGAGCAGTTACAGTGCTGTGTCCAGGACGGAATCCGGACTGGAAGGGGGACAGGATTTTGTTTAAAGATAAAAAAGATGAGAGTTGATTATGGACTATACGCTCCAACACTTTAGATAGAAACGGTAGAATTGAGATAGGGCGATAGTCAGTAAAGGATAAAGGATTTGATACTTTGGGAATGGGAATCACTATTGCCTGACGCCAGGCATTGGGAAAAGTATTAGTGGAAAGGGAATGGTTAAAAATATGGCATAGGACTGGAAGTATAGGAATAAGAGATAAGAGGATCATTTTTCGACCAATTTGATCACTACCAGTAGCATCGGATTTAATGGCCAGCACATGCTTCTTCACGTCCTCAGTGGAAACATTAGAGAAATAAAAGGATGATGGACAAGAGATAGCGGAAAGAGAATTGATAGTGTCAGTTTTAACATTCTGCTTCAATATATTAACATTTGTAAAGTGTTTGTTCATTTCGTCCAGATTTATTTTTTCACTTATCTTAACAGCTTTCCGTGAACGTCCAATGCCCATTGCATCTAAAAACTTCCAGACTTTAGCAGGGCTGGTATTTACTACATTAGAATAAATGAATTTACGTTGAGCATCTCTGCAAGTCTTACTGCATCGGTTCCGTAGTGTTTTGAACTTAATTAGGTTTTCTTCAGTTGGATTTCTTTTGTATTTAGACTTAGCAGAGTTTCTCTTAGCCATGAGCTTCTTAATATCGTCTGTGAGCCATGGAGCGGGAAGATGTTTAAGTTTAACAGGTCTAAGTGGAGCAAATTCATCAAACAGTTCAATTAAAAGAGAGTTAAATATATTAACCTTGTCATTGGTACTTGGAGCATTATACACACTATCCCAATGTATCTGGTCCAAGCTTTTCATAAAACCTTCATTATTAAAATTTTTAAAGCTTCTACGCATAATAACCGTAGGTTTAATTTTTGGCGTGCGAATTTTATATGTTAAATATATGAGGTCATGGTAGGAAAACGCTTCTGCACACAGTGGACCAAAAGTGGCGACACGTTCATGAGAGGAGACAATCATTAAATCCAGTTGTGAGGGATTGGTATTTGGGAAAAAATGGGTAGCATTTGTGGGTAGGAGGTTAAGGTTTGCACTATTAATGATATTTGTAAGTCTTTTAGCTCGCGAGTCATTTTTAATAATACACGTATTAAAATCACCCATAATAATTGTATGATCTACATTCAGGACAAACTTGTCTATCAAATTTTCGAAGGTATCAAAGTAATTAATGTGGAGAGATGGACAGTAAAACACTCCTAGTAAAAGCTTTAAAGTACCGAAAATAAGTTCAATAAAAATATGTTCAGAAGTATTTGAGTAGAGTGTAGGAGATTTATCAAGAATAGAAAAAGGTATGTGGCTACGTAGATAGATTGCTACTCCACCACCGCCTTTTCCTGTACGATCATTTCGGATTAAATGGAAACCAGGTAGTGCATAGGATGTAGATGGTAAACATGGTTTAAGGAAAGTTTCCGAGACTAAGACAGCATGAACGTTCTTAACGTTCGTTCGTTAAGAAATGTCGTGCCCAATATAGTATTCAGTGGAGGGGAAGTGTTGTGAAAACTGTCATCAGATGACAAAGATGTACTTTGGCAAAATATATCATTATCCGAGGTGTCACTGTTGGAATTATTGTTGTTAAACATTGTGTAGTAAATATAATATAATAGTACTATGTTTAAGTAAAAGAGATAGTAAAAATGTAGAAATATTTAAAAAATAAAATAAAATATGTGTATATATATGCAAAATAATAATGATAGCAATAATGAGAGCTATATAATGTGTATAATATATGTAAGTAAGAATAAAATAAAAAGATAAACTAAATAAATAGATAAGAGTAGTTATATAATATAAATATATTATTATAAATTTACCAAAATAACAATAAAATAATAAGCTTGCAACACACGCCTGCCAGCATTCACTTTTACAGAAAAAAAAACAAAAAACAATAAATAGCATCTACATACAAAGAGAAAAAAAAATTAAATAAATAAAATAAAACACGATAACAAGTAAAATACAACTAAGTTCATAAACTAGGAGTTATCGTGAACAGAAACGTTTAAGACAGCTAGTGTTAAGACACTTCCGTTTTCCACTTTTCACCGAATTCTAGAGGCATTTGAGTGGTGGAAACCAAAGCAAGGCACATATGTATGTCATTTACACCTATGTATGAGATTTTTTACTTTGTATTGGTTTTTTTTCGTAAATTATCGAAGGCCTAAATAAAAGTGCAAACCATTAAAACACCCATAAACATAAATAGCTCGTAAGTACGACACTAGCCGCGTTTAAATGTAACCCTTTATGGGTGAAGGGCGATTAGGGGAAGATAGCAGGAAGTTAAGCATCTAATGAATCTTTTGTGCCCATTGACCTCGTTCTAGTAGGCTGATTGCATGATGGGGAGTATACGAGTTCTTTTCTCTATTCCCTTTTTTATATAGAATAAATATGATTTTAAATTAGTACATATGAGTTAATTTTTACGTTTTCCTTGTGGGTTAAGACAAAATGCAGCTTTAAGTTCCGCTACTATATTTTATTTATAATATTTGAAGTCGCAGTGGTGTAGTGGGATTTCTATTAGCCAAGCTAACATAGCAAACCCCGATTTTTCCTGTAGGTACTTATGATGGCCTTCACCAAACTGTACGCGACTGGTTGTGAATTCGATTCCCACTCGATAAAATGAAATATTAAATATTTTCATTTATTCGCTCTTATGTCGAAGCAAAAAATCCCGGATTTGGCCGTAAGTGTTTAGCGGAGTAACTTAACACTACGCTTCCTCTACAGGAAAAATACTTATATTAATATAATAGTCACGGTAATATTATTTATTCTGTGCACGTACATATAATTTGTAAGGGACTAACTAAATTTTCGAATGTTAAATTAACTTCAATCGGTTAGAAGAAAGGATAAAGGGCGTAAGAGGGTAAAATTTAACCTTTTTCACTAGCTTGAATCTAATTATCTATATCTATATATATAAAAGGACTTGTCCTCACTGACTGAGGTAAGACGCACGCACAGACGTAACCGCTGTACTTAGAAACGTTAAATTTGGACAGATGTTTACTTTTGTAATCTGGACATCCACTAAGAAGGGATTTTGAAAAATTTTAACCCTAAAGGAGTGAAATAGGGGTTGAAAGTTTGTATGGAACAACATTTAAATCGGCACCGATTTTTATAAAATTTGAAATTTATATTTTTAATAATATTTAATTGAACACGTGTTTCATCGTTTTCTAGAATTCTCCCCCGAAGGGTGCAAATAAGGGGTTGAAAGTTTGTATGGAAAAATCTTTAAATGTCAACCGATTTTTATAAAATTT
Source organism: Heliconius melpomene rosina (assembly GCF_056956725.1). Lineage (NCBI taxonomy): Eukaryota > Metazoa > Arthropoda > Insecta > Lepidoptera > Nymphalidae > Heliconius > Heliconius melpomene. The sequence goes on from NC_140400.1 coordinate 6,819,848, forward strand.
GAAACATAGACTCTTAAAAGTATTTAATTAAATACATGTTTCATGGTTTTCTAGAATTATCCCCCTAAGGGTGCAAATAAGGGGTTGAAAGTTTGTATAGAAAAATCTTTAAATCGCCACCGATTTTTATAAAATTTGAAATTGAGACTCATCATGGTATTAGAATTCACCCCTAAGGGTACGCACGCGAAACTGCGCGCGCCCACTAGTCTATACATATAAATAAAATTTAAGTGTCTGTCTGTATTTTTTATGAGATATTAAAATACAAACAATTTAAATAAAGTCTATTTGTCAGTCTTTCTCTTTGTCCGAGCTAATTTCCGAAACAGATGAATTAATTTTTGGATGGACTTTGATGGACTTTCTCTAAATACACTTAATTAATATGAAATAAATAATTATATATGTAGATCAAGCAGGCGAAGCCGCGTGGGTTTACTTTTTTAAAGCCCAGAAAAATTAGTGTAAAGTTATTCCGTTCTCCAATGTAAAATAAATATCGCTTACACTATCATAATAGAAAAATAGAGATAGAGAGAGATAGAGTCGTATAAAAATTTCAAAGAAACGGGGCTCAAACCGGCACCTCTTGGAAACCGTACAACGACGGAGAGTAGCGTCTGACCATAAACACGATAATTGTGGATTCGATTCTCTGTCAAACAAGAAAAAAAATCGCGGCGTTTAACACCTACACCACTCTAACGTTTTATATTAATATAATTATTTATATTATAATATATATATATATATATATTCTATTTGCTAGTATCCACTAAATAAACTAGTATATGTTAATAACTCATATTATTTAGTGGCTTAACAAAACAAACAGCGATATATTATTGTTTGTGTTGGCGTATGAAATATTTACTTTGAAACAAGTTGATTATGTTTAATATATTAGTATAATACTAGAGCTGTACTCGTGTCTGTTTTTTTTAATTTTAAGCTAGCGACCCGCTCTTTGCTTTGCCCGCTTATGTGTACACAGAGGGAACGGTTTTTTAACGTTATTTTGTACTCCCCTTTTAGAATAATTATCGAGATATTCTGTGTTGAGGGGCGAAACTTAACTCTGCGTTTTGTTTCGTTACCTGAGCAGGAAAATTAAAATAATTCATTCCCTCGAGAAGAAATTGAACCCATTACAGTCAGACGCTAACCTGTAAGGTATATATAATAATTGCCAACATAAAAGTCAAACAGGAGAATGGTGAAACTTAGAGAATTATAACTCAAGAACCACTATATTTCTTAGAAGTCTTATTATCAAAAATAATTTAACTTTCAAAAGTTCTTACACAGGAAACTGGCTTGTAATCGGACTTTAAAACTATGAAACTTTGCATAAGTTGTAAAGACAAGTTTATCTTGGATTTCTATAAAATATTAGGTTTATGTAGTTGAAGAAGAACTACAACTAAAACTAAGCAGAGTAGAACGCTGAAATTAAGGAAAAAGGTGCACTAACTTAGAATTTCCTGATTTTCTGCGTGAACGGGAAAAACTAAGCTTCGGATGGTTCGTATTCTCTTTATAATTTAACGACTTGGGCCACACTTACATAAGTTTACGAGTAGAGTTCATTTTCCACGCCAGGAAGAGAATTATTTTCATTTCCTCGCTCTAGGAACAAGACACGGACTGCTGCAAAGTGTTCGAAGAGTTCGAGTGTTCTTTGTCTACTCTGAAAATCGGGAAAATGCGTGAAGCTGTTTGTAATTTTATATTCACTCAATAGATACTAATACTTGTATAGCAGGTAAAGTATTTGAACAGACAGTACCTACGCCACTTGACTGTGATCGCTCTCTGCAGTTGTTGAGGAAGCCGTAAGTACAAATCGATGGTCCTTATGATTTGTGGAAGCTCCTCTGCTGACTCTAGATGGATTTCCATAATAATTTACGTTGAATTTCTAATAGCGGATACGTTTGATAATCATTGTAGCTCGACGCATTTTCGTTTCATTCCCTTAGCTGGGTAAGCAGAGAGTCCTAGAGTCAAGACACTCCACTCTACCTTCCGCCTCAATGGCCTAAAATGTATCACCAATAAATAAAATCTATATATATAAAAGGACTTGTCCTCACTGACTGAGGTAAGACCCACGCACAGCCGTAACCGCTGTGCGTAGAAACGTGAAATTTGGACAGATGTTTACTTTTGTAATCTGGACATCCACTAAGAAGGGATTTTGAAAAATTTTAACCCTAAAGGGGTGAGATAGGGGTTGAAAGTTTGTATGGAAAAAAAAATAAATCGGCACCGATTTTTATAAAATTTGAAATTTATGTTTTTAAAAGTATTTAATTGAACACGTGTTTCATCGTTTTCTAGAATTCACCCCCTAAGGGTGCAAATAAGGGGTTGTATGGAAAAATCTTTAAATCGCCACCGATTTTTATAAAATTGGAAATTTAGACTCTTAAAAATATTTCATTGAACACATGTTTCGTGGTTTTTTAAAATTCATCCCTAAATAAGCGAATAAGCCCTAATAAGCGAAGCTGCGCGCGTCCGCTAGTATATAATATGTATGTATATGTCGCATACAACGTACACAAGTAAAGAAGTAATAAATTCAAACTGTATAAGACAGTAATGAACTGTTCAAGCAAAATGCGTCTCGTGCCCCAAGTACTCGTATTTACCAGACCAAAGCTTCTCTCGTTAAATGGATTAGGCTTAAGTAAATCTTTCCTAACTAAGTTACGGCGAATACGCATTCGGAGTTAAGTTACGATTTATTCAGCTACATATCGTACTGTAATTTTTAATGGTATTTAAGAGCTTCACGCAGTTTCTCGCACATCAGGGTATTGCGCTTACAGTCAAATACTACGCGATGGATTCCGGAGAATTTTCAGAAAATATTGAAAATATAAAAAATGTAAACTATAATGATTCATGTAATTATAGCTTCACGCCCTATTCTTTCTCACACATATAGCAAAGAAGACAGAGAAAACCTAGTATCAACACACTCCGTTCTATACGCACTGCCCATTTTCAAGACGAAGAAATGAAAATTAATAATTCCCCGCGTAAAAACAGAAGCTAGCACCTAACCAGAAACCTTATTTTAATGTAATTTAGTTCAAATACAGTAAAAGTTCTATATTTTTATATGTAAATAAAAAAAACATAATTTTTGACATTAACGCGCGATCACGTTTCAATAAGTTGAAAGGATTGGATACACTTATTTTCTGTAAATAAAAAGATTCATGTAAATAAAAGGAAATGAAAAGCTGTCTATGGTGGATATTGATTATAATTTATTGTTAAAGCAGTTATAGCGCCTATGGTTGTATTTTATTGGTTGCAGGTTCAATCAACTTTTAGAAATAAAATATTATTTTTTACTGATATAAAATATTGGGCTTCCAATAACACTTTTATTTTCATGTTCATTTTCATCTCCTGGTAAGGTTAATTGCGGCGTTGAGTTCCACCACTTAAGACGCAATGTCTCTTATTAAAGCATTGAACACAAGGTTTATTCTGCCTGTCCTACTATGTTCCGGGATCTTACCAGCGGGACCATAATATTACAATCCGTTCCCCACTTACCACTGAATTTTCGTGACATATAGTGTTGAGTTACAGAACTTACCATTGCACTTACCTCTAAGACCTCTAAGATGACCTCTAAGACCTCTACATACACAATTATTAGCGTTAGTCTGCTTAACTACGTTATCTCCAGAGGATGTGATTATCTTAATTGATAGTGTCGCCGCGGCTCGATCGATAAGCAACATTGTTTTAAATTACATTGTTTCTTTTGTTTGTTTAACACAAACCACTTTACCTAATTTACTTACATACTAATATTGTAAAGCTGAAAGTTTGTTTGTTTTCACGAGCTAATCTCAAGAACTACTGGTTTCAATTAGAATAATGTAAATCAAGTATTTTGAAATAATAATCTAAAATATCTCTAAAAAGTCATATCTTTAATCCCCCAGCTACTTGTATTATATATATAAAAACTAGCGGACGCGCGCAGCTTCGCTTGCCTATTTAAGGGTAAATTCTAATAACCCATGAAACATGTGTTCAATGAAATATTTTTAAGTCTAAATTTCAAATTTTATAAAAATCGGTGCCGATTTAAATTTTTTTCCATACAAACTTTGAACCCCTATTTCACCCCTTTAGGGTTAAAATTTTTCAAAATCCCTTAGTGGACGTCCAGATTGCGAAACTAAACATCTGTCCAGATATCACGTTTCTACCATCATCGGTTACGGCTGTGCGTGCGTCTTACCTCAGTCAGTGAGGACAAGTCCTTTTATATATATAGACTAGCGGACGCGCGCAGCTTCGCTTGCGTACTTAGGGGTCAATTCTAATAAACCACGAAACATGTGTTCAATGAAATATTTTTAAGAGTTTAAATTTCAAATTTTATAAAAAATCGGTGGCGATTTAAAACTTTTTCCATACAAACTTTCAACCCCTATTTCGCCCCTTTAGGGATAAAATTTTTCAAAATCCCTTCTTAGTGGATGTCCAGATTACGAAAGTAATCTTTTGTCCAAATTTCCCGTTTCTACGCACAGCGGTTACGGCTGTGCGTGCGTCTTACCTAAGTCAGTGAGGACAAGTCCTTTTATATATATAGATTATCTCGACATGATTTTTACTCCAGTTTTTAAAGTCTTTTCAGTTTTTTTAGACAACAATTGTTACTTTCAAGAAAATTATTTCCAAGATCGTAAGGATGTGGGACTAACAAAAACACAAGACCGTTTACTCAGCAAAAGTTGGCCCAATGGATCCTGTGTGGAGCAAATTATCGGTTAAACGGCCCATAATGCTCAGGGACGCGATCCCTGCGGCTGATGTATAAAAGAGGTATGTAGATACAAGATTTATATTTTGACTAAAAAAATATCTTTTTGACAAGGAATAAGTGTTATTTGTATATTTTAGCATTTTTTTAAATGTATAGAATTTAAATTATAAATTGATGTATTTTTTTTAAAATATTTATTTATAATTAAAAAAATCAAATCAGCTTCACTCTATATCCCGCATTCAGAATATAGGCAGAGAGAACCTAGTGTTAGGATACTCCGTTCCCCACTTTCCGCCGAATTTTTCGCCGAATTTTTTGTTCAATCACCATCAGGGAAATAAAGTATTTTCCGTCTATACGTGACCACGGGCTACTTCAAAGTCTTTAATTTCCATTTTCCTGCACTGTTAAGACGAACCGCGACGGTGAGATCCGCCGCTCAGAGCACAATATATCGAATTCGGACAAGAAACGGAGAACGAAGTAACACTATGCGGGATAAAGAAAGCCGAAAAACAGAATATATTTCTAAAAGAAACAAGAGTAAGTCAATATTAAGACATACGCTTGTCTAAAACCAAATGATATACCGAACGTTTATACATCTCAAGGGAAAAGCAGAAACGAGAAATTGTTAAAGTTTTATCGTATTGCGGCTTAACTAATGGTTAAAGTTTAAGACAATATTATTTATTTAGAGAACCCATTGTGATTCAGTACTGAGATACTCACAATGCTTCTTACTTACAGTACCTAAAGAGATAACAAGTTCATTATTTTTTTTTAATTATTAGAAAAGTAGTTTTAGAAATTAGTTCTGCAGTTTTATATTGTTATTATTTAGATTGGCAGTACACGTACACTAAGCAGTAGTTGGGATTCGTTGGTTCTGGCGCACGCGCCAGAACCAACGAATGCGCTAGAACCACAGGAGTGTGCCAGACCCCGCGCGTCGACTTGGCGATGCGTCGAAACTAAAAAAAAAAAAAAAAAAAAAAAAAAAAAAAAAAAAAAGGTTTAGCCCCCCATTTGAATCGATTGCGCCGGGTCCCAGAGCCGTAGCTCTAACCGTTCCAAAGATAGCTTTTCGATTAATTAAATGCCACTAGACGCGTCTCTTATCACTCACCCTCATTAAGCTCGGGTCCGGCCTTATCGCTCGCTTCCCCGAATTGCTAACAACGAATCTACGTCACAGTGCAGTGTTGCTGTCTCTTTCTTGCATTACTTATCACCTAGCGACACCACAGTGCCCATCTCTTTGTCGCTATGTTGCCTAACAATTTGTTTATTAAAAACTTCTCATTTAATATGCAATTTCTATCATTTTAATCTAATAAAAATGTCTAACCTAACCTAACCTACCGAAATCCTGCAATTTCTCTCATTTTAATCAAAGCGCCAGAAACCACGATACAGGACTGTGTGCTAGAACCCGCGATATTAAATCGCTTTCTACAAATGATTTTCTTATTACAATCTTTGTGAATTTATTTAGTCTAAATACTTCCATTGTATTTTTTACTATATAATGTTTCAAATAATGGTGCGCCGATGTAGCAATCTTTTGTTTATTAAAAACTTCTCATTTAATATATATATTTTTATGAAATGTAGCAAAAAGAAATCGAAATGAGAGAATAAAAATGTCAAAAAATGTTCAACCTAACCTAACCTAAGAATAAAAATCTTTTGTTTATTAAAAACTTCTCATTTAATATATATATTTTTATGAAATGTAGCAAAAAGAAATCGAAATGAGAGAATAACAATGTTAAAAAATGTTCAACCTAACCTAACCTAAGAATAAAACTCTTGATTTACTAAAATTTTACTTTGTTTTATTTTCATTTGAAACGCATTTTAATAAAACCAAATAATATTTTTTATCACTTTAAACAAAAAGACTAAATAAATTAATTTACTAAAATTTTACTTTGTTTTATTTTCATTTGAAACGCATTTTAATAAAACCAAATAATATTTTTTATCACTTTAAACAAAAAGACTAAATAAATTAATTTACTAAAATTTTACTTTGTTTTATTTTCATTTGAAACGTATTTTAATAAAACCAAATAATATTTTTTACATTAGCATTTATTACATAATAAATAATGTTTCATACATATTTTTTTAAGGTAAAACTAAATATGTACATATTTTAATAAAACCAAATAATATTTTTTATCACTTTAAACAAAAAGACTAAATAAATTAATTTACTAAAATTTTACTTTGTTTTATTTTCATTTGAAACGCATTTTAATAAAACCAAATAATATTTTTTATCACTTTAAACAAAAAGACTAAATAAATTAATTTACTAAAATTTTACTTTGTTTTATTTTCATTTGAAACGTATTTTAATAAAACCAAATAATATTTTTTACATTAGCATTTATTACATAATAAATAATGTTTCATACATATTTTTTTAAGGTAAAACTAAATATGTACATATAAAAAATACATAACATTTTATAATATATTTTCTTAACTAATACAATAAAAATGACATCTTAATACTATCTTAACTTATAATGACCCCAAGCTAATGTATCTATTGAGTTATGCAAAATATGTCGCTTGGTGTCGTTGTATGACAAACAAATTTTATTATTTTTTTGTGTAAATATAACATGTTTGATGCTTCTAAATCTATACATTTCAGCAAGTTGTATTTTTTTATTAAATAAACATGATTTATAGTCACTAACATTTAATTTCTTAGTTACACTTTTATTAACCCCTTTAGCTTTGGTGATAGTACGATCTTCAACACTCATTGCATACATTTTTGATCGCAATCCAACAAATTCAGTAAGAATTTTTCCGTTGTTCTCGTCTTTAAAAAATCCTAATTTCTTTTTATTTACTTGAGGAAAGTGAAATTGATTATTTGAAGGATAATCAGAAGTATCGAAATATGAATTTAAATCTTCCTTAATTTCTTTGTAAAAATCACCGCAAAATATTTGGTATATCAGACTATCAGTATCAGTATATAACGATTTTATGTTGGTAAATTTATTTTTCATGTACTGATAGTGAAAGTCATACATTAAAGTCTTGGATATCTCTAATATGCTAAAACCTAAATATATGGGCTTATTATAAAACAATTTAGTTTTGCGAAGTTGGACTGCGACCAAATTTTCAGAAAAAATGGAAAGACTGTGGAATTCGGGGCGAGCAATGAGACTCTCAACATCTTTGATTTTTCCATGATTTTCCCAATGTGTTAATAATTTCACGTTTACTCTTTTTTCGATATTTTCCATTGTCTTTCCAAATACAGAATTATTCATCAGCTTATAAAAATCTTTTTCAAAGTCGGATGTTGCTAAAGTTCGTAATTGAGTGTTTAATTCAATATATTTTTTTAACCAAGGTTTTTGCTTGAATTTTAATACTCTATGAACTTTTTGTACTCGCAAACCATATTTCTCACATTGCAAAAGGTTTCTATAATGTATAACATATTTTTTTTTGTTATATAAATTAGTAACTAATTTAGATTCTTTCGAATTACCCACACAAATATTTTCTGGACACAATGGAAAGTCGGAATGAGCATCATGTAAGCTATCGGGGTATTCTAGATCTACTTCTAAAATATATCCAATATCAGAGGTGATTGGTACATTATAATTTACATAAGGATCTTCCCATTCAAAATTAGACAAAGGCAAGTATTGAGACATAGCCCACCCATATAAATTGTTTGCATCAAGATAAATTAAATATGAAATAAGATCATTACTATCAAAAGTTTTCATGTGTGGATTATTTGCTTTTGCATAGCGATTACTGCATTGCGATATGCCTCCTCTAATACTGGATTTGACAAAAGCAATTTTGTCAAAATCTGTCAATAATTCTAGTTCAACTTTGGTATATTTTAACATAGCATCCCAACTTAACCCTGGAGCGGTACAGTAATGAGCAGGATCTAAATCGTAAGTCTTCATGCAAACATTTCTAAAATTTTCGAAAATATCACATAAAAGTATTACATCAGTTTTTAAGTAAAGATTAGAATAGTCAGCCATACTCTGACAGTGGAAATATATATATTTTTGATTTATTTTTTAGTTGTTATTGTGGAATTTTAGACATGCTCAAACTTGTAACAGATTTGCTATTACTAACGCCATTGTTTCTTTATTAGTCATAAGTGATAAGCATACAGTTTGAATATTATCGTTATCCGGTATTTTAATAGGTTTGTTCCGCTACATTGTGCAAGTTAGTATAATAATTTTCCGACTCACCAAAATTTACTAAGGGTATTTCTATTGGTTTTCGATCTTTAGCAATAAAATACAAATAAGAGTTTGTTGATAAAGTGACCATTTCTCTCTGTCGTCTAATTTAGTTTTTATAATATTCAAACTGTATGCTTATCACTTATGAAATTGAAATGAAAATTTTAGAACAACAATTTATATGGGTGGGCTATGTCTCAATACTTGCCTTTGTCTAATTTTGAATGGGAAGATCCTTATGTAAATTATAATGTACCAATCACCTCTGATATTGGATATATTTTAGAAGTAGATCTAGAATACCCCGATAGCTTACATGATGCTCATTCCGACTTTCCATTGTGTCCAGAAAATATTTGTGTGGGTAATTCGAAAGAATCTAAATTAGTTACTAATTTATATAACAAAAAAAAATATGTTATACATTATAGAAACCTTTTACAATGTGAGAAATATGGTTTGCGAGTACAAAAAGTTCATAGAGTATTAAAATTCAAGCAAAAACCTTGGTTAAAAAAATATATTGAATTAAACACTCAATTACGAACTTTAGCAACATCCGACTTTGAAAAAGATTTTTATAAGCTGATGAATAATTCTGTATTTGGAAAGACAATGGAAAATATCGAAAAAAGAGTAAACGTGAAATTATTAACACATTGGGAAAATCATGGAAAAATCAAAGATGTTGAGAGTCTCATTGCTCGCCCCGAATTCCACAGTCTTTCCATTTTTTCTGAAAATTTGGTCGCAGTCCAACTTCGCAAAACTAAATTGTTTTATAATAAGCCCATATATTTAGGTTTTAGCATATTAGAGATATCCAAGACTTTAATGTATGACTTTCACTATCAGTACATGAAAAATAAATTTACCAACATAAAATCGTTATATACTGATACTGATAGTCTGATATACCAAATATTTTGCGGTGATTTTTACAAAGAAATTAAGGAAGATTTAAATTCATATTTCGATACTTCTGATTATCCTTCAAATAATCAATTTCACTTTCCTCAAGTAAATAAAAAGAAATTAGGATTTTTTAAAGACGAGAACAACGGAAAAATTCTTACTGAATTTGTTGGATTGCGATCAAAAATGTATGCAATGAGTGTTGAAGATCGTACTATCACCAAAGCTAAAGGGGTTAATAAAAGTGTAACTAAGAAATTAAATGTTAGTGACTATAAATCATGTTTATTTAATAAAAAAATACAACTTGCTGAAATGTATAGATTTAGAAGCATCAAACATGTTATATTTACACAAAAAAATAATAAAATTTGTTTGTCATACAACGACACCAAGCGACATATTTTGCATAACTCAATAGATACATTAGCTTGGGGTCATTATAAGTTAAGATAGTATTAAGATGTCATTTTTATTGTATTAGTTAAGAAAATATATTATAAAATGTTATGTATTTTTTATATGTACATATTTAGTTTTACCTTAAAAAAATATGTATGAAACATTATTTATTATGTAATAAATGCTAATGTAAAAAATATTATTTGGTTTTATTAAAATACGTTTCAAATGAAAATAAAACAAAGTAAAATTTTAGTAAATTAATTTATTTAGTCTTTTTGTTTAAAGTGATAAAAAATATTATTTGGTTTTATTAAAATGCGTTTCAAATGAAAATAAAACAAAGTAAAATTTTAGTAAATTAATTTATTTAGTCTTTTTGTTTAAAGTGATAAAAAATATTATTTGGTTTTATTAAAATATGTACATATTTAGTTTTACCTTAAAAAAATATGTATGAAACATTATTTATTATGTAATAAATGCTAATGTAAAAAATATTATTTGGTTTTATTAAAATACGTTTCAAATGAAAATAAAACAAAGTAAAATTTTAGTAAATTAATTTATTTAGTCTTTTTGTTTAAAGTGATAAAAAATATTATTTGGTTTTATTAAAATGCGTTTCAAATGAAAATAAAACAAAGTAAAATTTTAGTAAATTAATTTATTTAGTCTTTTTGTTTAAAGTGATAAAAAATATTATTTGGTTTTATTAAAATGCGTTTCAAATGAAAATAAAACAAAGTAAAATTTTAGTAAATTAATTTATTTAGTCTTTTTGTTTAAAGTGATAAAAAATATTATTTGGTTTTATTAAAATATGTACATATTTAGTTTTACCTTAAAAAAATATGTATGAAACATTATTTATTATGTAATAAATGCTAATGTAAAAAATATTATTTGGTTTTATTAAAATACGTTTCAAATGAAAATAAAACAAAGTAAAATTTTAGTAAATTAATTTATTTAGTCTTTTTGTTTAAAGTGATAAAAAATATTATTTGGTTTTATTAAAATGCGTTTCAAATGAAAATAAAACAAAGTAAAATTTTAGTAAATTAATTTATTTAGTCTTTTTGTTTAAAGTGATAAAAAATATTATTTGGTTTTATTAAAATGCGTTTCAAATGAAAATAAAACAAAGTAAAATTTTAGTAAATCAAGAGTTTTATTCTTAGGTTAGGTTAGGTTGAACATTTTTTAACATTGTTATTCTCTCATTTCGATTTCTTTTTGCTACATTTCATAAAAATATATATATTAAATGAGAAGTTTTTAATAAACAAAAGATTGCTACATCGGCGCACCATTATTTGAAACATTATATAGTAAAAAATACAATGGAAGTATTTAGACTAAATAAATTCACAAAGATTGTAATAAGAAAATCATTTGTAGAAAGCGATTTAATATCGCGGGTTCTAGCACACAGTCCTGTATCGTGGTTTCTGGCGCTTTGATTAAAATGAGAGAAATTGCAGGATTTCGGTAGGTTAGGTTAGGTTAGACATTTTTATTAGATTAAAATGATAGAAATTGCATATTAAATGAGAAGTTTTTAATAAACAAATTGTTAGGCAACATAGCGACAAAGAGATGGGCACTGTGGTGTCGCTAGGTGATAAGTAATGCAAGAAAGAGACAGCAACACTGCACTGTGACGTAGATTCGTTGTTAGCAATTCGGGGAAGCGAGCGATAAGGCCGGACCCGAGCTTAATGAGGGTGAGTGATAAGAGACGCGTCTAGTGGCATTTAATTAATCGAAAAGCTATCTTTGGAACGGTTAGAGCTACGGCTCTGGGACCCGGCGCAATCGATTCAAATGGGGGGCTAAACCTTTTTTTTTTTTTTTTTTTTTTTTTTTTTTTTTTTTTTTTTTTTTTTTTTTAGTTTCGACGCATCGCCAAGTCGACGCGCGGGGTCTGGCACACTCCTGTGGTTCTAGCGCATTCGTTGGTTCTGGCGCGTGCGCCAGAACCAACGAATCCCAACTACTCTAAGCTATGACTAACTCTAAATAATGATAACCATAGCAGCTTCTAGATATCGTCTATGACATACATGTTTAAATGCTGATTCATTCTTTTTTTTTTTTTCTAAAAACGTAGAAAGGAGAATTTAAAGTAGAGATAGCAAGTTTATCAACGCACACTGGTTTAGTGTCTGGCGGTAAGCAAATCCCCATTCTGGGGAAATATATATATTTTTTTCATTGCGAAATTCTTAACAAAACGAAGTCTTTTAACACTAGGTTCCTACTTCTTCCACCCCTTCAACAAAAAAATATAAAAATATGACAAAAAAATAAAAAAAGCTGAAATCAATAAGTCCGCATTACCAAACGCCTAGTAATACAAAAGCCGTCCTGCTGACGCATAAATATTAAAATGTAAAGGCACTCCCGAATGAAATTCAACAGAATTGCTATTGTTATCATAATATAGCAGCTTTTAGTAAATTTGGTAAATGTAACATTGTATTCGATAAGAGAATCAACGAGAACATTACTTACATAAAACATACATAATCACGTGTATCCTGCAGGCAGAAAGAATCTAATGTCAAGACACTACGTTCTCCGGCCAGTTTTAAATACCTTAATAATTAATGGAATCCAACGTCGACTTGTATTATACCAGAACAGGGATTTCTTGCGCCTCAGGCACCGTTCAGAGCACGTGGTGGCACTATTTAGCCTTTTGACCATGCTGGCGTTGCTCATCACACCCGAGACTAGATCCAAAATGATAAATCCGAAATTGGGATGGAGTTTAAGACAGGAAAATGAAAAATAGTTAAAATTCCATAGCAGTTCCTGAGATTAGTGCGTCCAACCGAACCAACACTTTTATAATATTAGTTGATATGGATATAAAACCTTATATAAGCAGTTTAAATATACGAAGCATCGATGCAGGTAGGTAGCGTTTGAGCATCGAATTCAATACACGCGGTCAGGTGGAAGATCCATTTAGTAACGCGTTGCTGGTCACAGCTAGGAGGAACGGTTTTTTTTACTTATGATATAACTATAGTTATAATAAAAGTGAATAGTGATGATATTGCTTATTTTATATTATAAAAAACCTTAAAGGATATTATAATTTATTTATATTTTATATTACGTTTATTATATATAGATAGGTGGTAAAGGTTGTCAAAGTGAGGTTTTCTTTTTTTTATTTTTACGCTATATCCCGCATATAGCAGTAGGGAAAGGGGATCTAGTGTTGAGACATTGCGTTCCCTAATTGGCACCCAATTTTTGAGACAGATTCAGATTGACTGAACACGATACTCGTAGTTAACTAAAGTAAATCTTCAAGGCGTTTCTATATTAAATATTTGTCGGTTACTGAGTTTTTTTGTATGAAGAATAGATTTTTTTACATATTACGGTTTTTTAGCTTCACGCTGTATCCCGCATATATGAAAATATGAAATATTTCATTTTAATCGAGTTGGGACCGAACACACAACCTGTTACGTTTATAGTCACACCACCTATCACACCACCGTGCCCCTGCACCACGACTGGCCCCAATCAATAATACCTTTATAATATCCAAAATATATTTATTTCTATAATATTGCCGCTTAAAGTAACAAACGCAATTAGACAAAGTCCCTGCTTACTATAATTGCAAATTCATTTGAAACCCTGTCAAAATTGCGATAACATTGGGGAACGTACTGCAAAGTTCCCTTTTGTCTAAGTTTCAGGTAAATAGTGATGCAAGTTTTGAGCATAGCAATATGAAATGTTACTTGTAGTTTTATGCATAAAAGATATAATAAGGCGAACCAATAAATCTGACATCAAAAAAAAAATCATCAAAAATGGAAATATAAACGTAAATAAATATTTCACTTCTTCGAGTGGGGATCGAACCCACAACCGTTCCGTTACAGTCACACCCTTGTGCCGCTGCGCCACGGAAACCGGTTAAGAAATATAAAAATAAAATAAAAAAACGACTAAAAATTACATTATATACATAAATAGGGATGTCTCGCAAAACCATAAATAACGTAAACGTCAAAGGCATGTTACATATAACACGTCAAAGCACTACGAACAAACAGTCAATCAGAGACGACCCGCCCTTGTTTACTACCACTATACTTGTGTATATTGATTGCTGGGTTGTATTGTAAATATAGACATTACTGAATGGACTATCCTTTGTAAGGGGTAGGTCCAATAGGTCAAGACAAATTTTCCTACGTTTTTATAGCTTCTCGCTATATTCTGCATATAGCAGCGTAGGCAGAACCTAGTGTTAAGATACCCCTAATCGCTGACGAATTTTTCTAGGCATTGCGTGTTGAGCGGCGGAACTTAACGCCGGGCTTTTGTCTTGTTGCGAAAGCAAAGAAATGAAAATCTTTCTCTCGGAGATCGAACCCACAAAAGTCGCGTTAGGTCACCTTGTGCCTTACTTAATGCTAATAATTGAAAAAGAAAATATTTTATTCATATTACACTCTATTTTAATATGCCTTTTTACAAGTACTTTCCATTTAAATCGTATTTCATTAAAGCGACACCTCGCATGGAACTTAAAAAGTTTTTGGAGCATAAAACGTAACAAGCAAGATGCTTAGAAAATCAACATTCTATTAAGTTAGTCTTTAAAATTTTCATCTAGATTTTATCGTCTATTTAAAATGTTCTAAGAGATCTAAATTCCCTATTATAAGTATAATTATTTTAAATTAATCTACTTTTGCCCATGTTTTGAGCTAGAATTCAATGCATAATTAATAATTTTCTGTTCTTTTTCTAAACAGTCTCAATAGGTCGCCTGGCTGTAAACACGATGGTTTTGGGTTCGACTTCCCTTCTGGGTAATGTTTATATTCACATAATTATTATTTCTCGGCTCTAACTGAAGTTGGTTATATCTCTAAAATCGAACGAAGAAAAGGCGGGGAGCTGTGGCCCGCATTTATAAGCCGCTCCTAACTTTGAGATTGAACTTGAGAGAGATCTTCAGATGCTATTTTCATTCATACAAAATAAACTATGAATGAAAACGGCATCTCAAGATAGCTCTTAAGATCCACTCTATCTACCTTTGCCTACTTTACTTTGCCGAAAAAAGCGTAAGGCTCTTTTTTTATAAATTTCAAATGTCTAAAGATAATAAACAGTATTAAGTAAGCATGCCAAACATTTAGATCCTGGTGCACATATCGACCAGCCACTTGGCACGACGGTTAGGCTCATTGCCAAGCAAGAACTTTATCTCGTTCCTTGTATTCATGTTCAAAAATATTTGAATTTTAATTGCCATCACGCACGACTGTATACGCGACGTTTGTGGGTTCAATCTCCACTCGGGGGGGTGAATTATTTTCATTTGGTGAAGGCAAAGTTAACGTTTCGGTTGCTTTACCTGTGCTAAATTAATGCATTCCATCTTAGGTACCAATTACGTTGCCAATTTTGATTACATAAAAAAACAGTTAAATTCCGCCCTATGATAAGGCAAAATTCAGATACAGAGTAAAACTAAAAATACTAGCTACTGTACCCTAAATGATCTTAAATTTAAAAAAAAACGCATTAAAAATTGAAAAAAATTAATCTAAAAAAATTACACTAAATAAGTGCATGAAAATTGATCTGAACTATTCAATATCAAAGTTTTTTGCAGAGCGAGTAATTTACGAGCTCTCCTCTCTACCTCTCAACTTATTTCAACATTTAACTTAAAGTTATATTACTTTGTAACGAACTAACCAAAAGACACACAAAATGATTGTTTGAGTTGATGGATGCGATCGAGGCGGGTTCGAATCCAATTAAAAGAACTATTGAGCAGCTTCAAGTTTTTTCCCACATAGCGGAATAGCTAGAGGGCTCCGTTTCCCGTTTGTTGTAAGAACAATTTTTAACATTTACATGTCCTAAAATGTTACTTAAAATTTTAAATCATGACCGGAAGTTTGACCATTTTATTTTTTTCTCACACAGACTGATAAACACATTATAATAGCCTCCTTTGCATCGCGCAGTCGGATAAAAAAGGGGTACAATTTTTCTACTTCACGTATTAATACAATAGATAGATTTCCTAAAAGCGTTAGTATAGATGTACTCACGTGTCGTGAGGGTATCGCGGGGTGTGGGAGGGGGGGCGGCGGGCGGCGCAGGCGGGCCAGGGCGCTCAGCAGACCGTCCGTGGTCACGCGCCCGCGGCCCGCATCTGGAAAGAAAATATTTTCTGATATATAGTAGAGGAGGAGCAGACCAGTCGTGGCGCAGGGGCACCAGTGTGTGACTGTAAACATCAACGTGTGGGTTCGATCTTCCTCACTTGGGGAAGTGAAATCTTTAATTAATTTTATATTTTCATTTCTTCGCTCTGGTGTTGAGGCAAAGCGCGCATTTTGTATGAAAACCACCGCTTAATCGAAACCTATATAGTACTTCTCGATGACCTAGAATTATGAAGTGCATCAAAGTTAACCTTAAACTAAAGTTTGTCAACTTTTTAAAGTTATACTTCATCTTGACCTAAAATCTGGAAATTGGTGGGCGAGTCTCACTCGCACTTGACCATTTTTAAGTTACTACAAATGCTAGGAGTGTCAAATTTTGCATGGACGTCACTTATAGGACGTAGGTACTCATGGAGACAGAAATTAATAATTACGTAGTTCACGCAGGCGAAGTCGCGGGCGGGCCGCTAGTTTATCAAAAAAATAACTCTTAACAGTTTTGGCCAATATATTTTACAAATTATATTCAGACCATCAACACCATTTCACGTTTGTAATTAAAGTTGAATTTCTAACTATTAAGGTAGAAACTTAAAGTTAGATTGGCTTCCTTTATGTATAGTATAGGTACTAAATGCGGGACATTTATAACGCTTCAATCGTTGCGAAGTTCTAAGTTATATATAGTATATACAACTAACAACTCAAACACAGCTTCGCCCGCTTAACTTATTTTTATAATAAAGCTAAATTGTACAAAATATACACATAAAGTTTTATCTAAATTCGTTCAATAGTTCTTTCGTGAAAGTGTAACAAACATCTATCCTCATTAACTTTCATATGTATCTTCATATATTTAATATTAGTAGGATATGATAGCAATACAGTAGTACCGTAAACCGTAACCGTTGACGTCCACAATTTAACACGCAACGTCTAGAGAAATCAACGGAACGCGTACAACGGAATGTCTCAGGTTCCCGTTGTCTACGGTAAACACTCTGCTGTGTATGTGATGCAATATGGAATAAATGAACATAGAGCAAGTTGCATTACGGTATTAGATATTGCTCTAATTACACCTCGACACGCTATAGAATTATAAATAATATTGTACATAAATCTAAGTCATTTTCATAGTACTAGAACCTAGAAATTCTCATGGCATTGGTTGGATAATATTAGGTTTTTTTTAAGATATGCATAACCAACTTTTTTTTTCGCTTCACGCTGAATCCCGCACATATGGAGCAGGATAGACAGAGCAGACCTGAGAACTTAGTGTAAAGACACCCAGTTCCCATAAAGATACTTCCGTTCCCTACTTTCCACTGGAGGCATTGCCTATTGAGTGGCAGTACTTAACGCCGCATTTTGCCTCGTTACCAGAGCGAGAAAATTAAAATATTACATTTCATTCCTCCAAGTAGAAATGGAACTTACCACCATCAAGTTTACAGTCCCACTTATTCTTGTTGCTTGTGGCCCTCCTGCCACGATGGCCACAAAGTTAATTGGAGTCATTAATATTAATAGATAGCATTTATATTAGTCTTGCTGCGTATGACACATGACACACTGTAAGTGGTTACTCTAACCGCAAGTACTGGTAGGTTAGTACTGGTAGGTAGGTAGGTACTAATGGGTTATATATGAGTATAAATGTTCATAATAAGAAATAGGCCATGGTAGCACAGTAATATAGTACCAAACAGCAAAAATGATAATAGGTTCGATTCATCCAGATTTAGTACAATAAAACGCATACTATTCATTTTTAATACAATTTTCTACTAAAAAGGTAAAAATGACGAACAAATATCAATGCCAATATTCCCTCTTCATTAGGTACATTAATGCAGTTTTAAGGCGTGGGTTTATGACAAGTGGAAACTTTAATACGGAATAACCATTAATTATACAATAACTCCTGAGGTGCCATTTCCATAGTAATTTACTATTTTATGTGTCATACAAATATTTATATATTTATTTGTTAGTGTTGAGTCACTCCGTTCACCACACGCCCGCCTTTCCGAGTTGCAGAGCTCAACGGTGGGAAAGGAACCAACGATTACCATGGTAAGTCAACCTCATCCATACTACACCATGATGAGATCACCCATTCTAAAACTAATTTACGTAAATAATTAAATTTGTCGGTTCTTAGTCGTTGTTTATAATAAAAAACTATATAATTACAATAGACTACCGTAAAAGCGGAAGAACGCTAGTTGAATTAAACCTATACGAGTACATAAATTGAATAACATTGGTTATGTATTACACACGGCACACAGCGTTAAGTTCCGCTACTCACGAGCAATGTCTTGCTAACTGGTAAAAAAAACTAAAATAATGTATTTCATGAATGAGATTTTTAAGTATAGGATTCATATTGTTTTAGAAAAAAATAAAACTACAAAATACGACGAGCCGAAATGATTGATATGTCGGACGACAATCAGAGCTATAAACGTCACGCCTTGGTAAAAAAACGAATTACCATTTTGTATTGCATACAATGGTATTGACAGACTCAGACTTGACGTCACAATCGAGTTCATAAATTAAATTATAATTTAAAATCTTTTTTTTTTAATATCAAATCTTTATTTTCTATAGAAATATGTAAATATTACACCTGGATCGGATAAATGTGACGATAATTTTACAGACGGATGTTTAATATTTTTGTTATTAAAATCTCCAGAATCTGTTTCAAAATAAAATTTAAAAAAAATCGCGCCAAAACGACCTCGACTGTATAAGATACGTACCAAATCTCGATCTGAACGAACTACCCTACATAATAAGAAATTCGATCGGGAACCTTTTAGCCGCGACTCCAAGAATATCACTTCTTTTATACACGCTATTATTACTTCACTTTGTCAAGTGACATTTACTAGATTCAATTTTCTTCCACTTTAAAAAGCGGATGCGCTTTTATTAAATTAATAAACCACTCTCGGGACGAACTTTATTATATCCGTAGTACAAAGCGAGTATATTAACACTACTAGCTCTATCTATTTTTAAATGATTTTAATAAAGAATTAGATTTTCACTCGGGTATCATTATTTGGCAATGTCTTAAAATTGTGTTGAACGTAGGGAACGGAGTGTCTTAACAGTAACACCAGGTTTCCTCTGCCTATCCTGCTGTGCCCGGGATACAGCGGGAACTGACAAGAAAATTATCCGTTTGAAATGTATTTGACTATTATAAAGTTTTATTGTTTTCCAATTTTTGTTGAGTTAATAAAATAAATTTTATCCGATTATTGTGTGTGAAATTGGAGTTTAAAGCCATAATAAAAGGTGTTATAATCGAAATATATCAAGAAATTCTGTAATTTCTTCTGAATTCAAGATATTGCGTGCTGAGTACCGCAATTTAACGCCGTGTTTCGTCTTTACCGCGGTCGAGAAAATAATAATAATCATCTATAATGAAGAAGAATGATCAAGAGAATAGAATCTACAACTGTCTCGTTTATAATTAAACGCTATCCTACTACGCTGCGATTATCTCAATAGGATTAAAAACGTGTAAAGCAATTGAAGGCATGGGATTACAACCCACGCCTCTTATATACTAAATAAGATTATTCTATACGTTTTCATAATACATTGAAGAATTATTACGTGTTATTAATAATTTTAAATATATTATATAGAAAGTTTATTTATTTTCATTTTCCCGCTCTAGTAAATAGACATAGTTCACTTGTGACACTCAACACATATTGTCTCGGAATATGGGCGAAAAATGAAAAACTCCGTTTTTCATCTTAGTCTTAACACTCGATTGAAGGTTAACGAAACGACCAGTAGTTGCTTAAATATGCTAAGATATAAAATGACTATAGAAAGAGCTATTATTTGGAATGGAAAAAAATAACACCGAAAAAAGTGTGATTAATTGAGAACGAAGTGTATTGACACTAAATTCTCTCTTTCTTGCTACTTGGAATAAAATTCATAGTGCTATATAAGATTTATTGCGATTTTAAATGTCATTAATGTTTCTTAACAGATAAACTGTATCTCCAATATTATGGTTTCACGCTAATAGATAATAATATATAGAAGTCTCTGTTTAGGCTCTCTGTCTTTCCTTCTATGCGTCACAACATCACACATACATTTTAATCAGTACACACAAAGGCTAAAGATATTCAAACAAAGATAAACAATTATCACAATGAGATAGAGCTTAATGTGGGGAACTCTATACTCAATCGACAATTAGTCGCAATTACATTGTGTGTTGCGTGGCGGAACTCAACGCCGCGTCTATGTCTTGTTAGTATAGCTAGATAATTAAAATAACTTAACTGCCTAGAAAATATACACTTAAGACTAAATTTATTAATAAAAAAATTAATTAAATGAAAAGAACTATTACTATTTATCACTTCTGTGGTTTCTCAGCATCGCGTAATTGATTTATTTTATAATTTTCAGCGATATATAAATACGCTAGCCGCGACATATAATCGCATATAGAGTTGCAACCGGACAGAGTAATGACGTCCAAAATATTTTTACTTTTTATTTTCGCTGCTATTATGGTATCAGCTAAGGTACATTCTTTTGAAGCGGACTCTCCATCTGACGTCCTGGCTTTCGATGATGATGCAAAAACTGAAAGGACTGGTAGATCTCTACCTCAAGGAGGCGCCTGTCCCGGTGGTAGATGTATGCCTCCTAACGTGGGGTAATTTATCGTACCGAATAATGGATCCCGTCGATTTTGTTTATTTTATAAACCCTAATTGCTAGAATTATAATAATGAATTCTGGAATAAAATTTTAAATATCATTACTAAGCTGTTTTTATTTCAATACATATCTATGTGAATATTTTCATCATTGACTTATAGCAGGGTGTGCAGAGGAAACTTAGTGTTAAGACACTCCGTTTCCGTTCCGAATTTTGTGTAGAGTGGCGGAACTCAATGCCGCGTTTTTGCGTTACCAGAGCGAAGAAATTAAAATATTAAAAACACTTAACGTCATTCATTCAACGTTTAAGAGCGGAGCAATTAAGACAATTTAAAAATAATCATTCCCTGCGATCTAACCCACAACCGTTTATAGTTTGACGCTGTTTTACTGTACTACGACAACCTAACTTACTCCAATGTAAATTACTATGCAATTCCATAGAGAGTCACCAGAGGAGCAACAAATCCTAGGGATCATCGATTCCTTCTTATACCCTGAGATCCGGCCGTTGAATCCTGCATATACGAGTTTTCTTAATTAAACCTATATTAATGAATAATACATGATTAGTAGAACAGATTACACCTGGGTTGCCTGGAAGAATCCTGCCGCAATAACTTTTAATTACATTTTTTCGTAACTCGTTTTTGGAGAAAATTGCACCCATACGTTTTTTATATGAATCGCACATCATTTGAAAGATAATCGTATAAGGAATTGGAAAATAAAGGGTTGCCAGCTCTCAGTCTGCCGCAAGTCTAGGGTTGCCTGGTTTAAACATGTCACTAAATGTTAATAATTTGCACTCATGTGTTTTTTTAATGAATTATATATCAAATTAAAGCTTATTTTTTTCTGAACACTATAAAACAGGGTTGCCTGGAAAATTCCTGCCACAAACAGGGGTTGCCAGCGTTTGAAATATTTTATTTCGGTTCCGTTTGACTATGAGAATAGACGATGAAATGCGCGGTCTGCTTTATGTTTTAAAGTAAAATATTATATAATAGAAGGTCAATCTTAAAATCAATGTTTATTCTAATTGTTCACCTGTTAAATGATGATTTTAATCATATTAAGTACACGCATACATTTCAATGAACTCTCTCTCTCTCTCTTCGTCCTCTACTTGTTTGATTTGACAACGCTTGCCGCATTTTTTTTTCTCACGCAATTTTTAATAATTTGCATAGGAAAGAAATATATATAATAGAATTATAATAAACATAACTAAGTTAGCAAAATAAATTCGAAGAAAATCCGACAGTAATGCCGACTAATAAACGCTATTTGGGTCATAATCAGAAAAGTGGACATTTTCGAATTCGTAACGTAACTGATAAGTAACAACACTGATAATGTTTGTTACGAAACTGATGATATAAGGCATTATACACAACAAAGTAAGGATATTATACGAATAAAACTACTGTTGTTTTTATTTAATGAGACACAAATTAAAATTTTAAAGATTCAATCGTTGAATTAACAGATTATAAATGTAAGAAAACATAACAAAGTGACAATATTAACAATATAATAATGCTAGTTCGTAACGTAATAAACTTCTATTTCTAGTTAGAGATCACAAAGTTAATGATAAAATTAAATCCACTTTAAAATATATCAAAATTTGAGTCGTTATCACGGGAATTAAGTTTAATTCTTTGTAAGTGTTTATTCCGCATATCTTCATATTTAATAGGATTGGTCTTTTTAAGACGTTCTCTATATCTTTTATGTGTTTCAGCATTTGACATAGGAGCCATGACGCTTACTGAAAATAAAAAAATATTTATCAATAGATATTTAATAATATTTTATGTTTATTGTTTACATCTTTAACAACGCTAGTACAGAACGTATTTGTTTTTAAATAAAAGCTTCACCCACTTGAATTACATATTTATTAATTCACTATCTCCAGAGAAAAAAATAGAAAATTACAAAATCACAACTAATTTCAGGAAGAATAAAAAAATGTTTTTAACTAAATCGGTTAAGCCGTTTCTGAGATAAGCGTGCACAAACACATTAGACAAACAAGCAAACAGGCAAAAAACTTAAAAATCATTATTTTTGGTTACTTTACGTTATCAAAAGTCACCAATTATTTTTTTCATATGCCAGCAATTTTTTTTATATACATATCTTCCGATGGTAACGTAATTATGAACTAGGCTTCATATTTTCTCAGTTTCGTTACGTAACGAAATATAACGCAATTGAGAATAAAGTCTGAGAAATTCTAACCTTTTTAAATATTTGCTCATAAGCCACGTGTTGCATGTGTAAGCACTGAAGTTCTTTTTTGAGATTTTGTAAAAAGAAGCAAATAACATAAACAAGAAAACGAAATTATAGAATACTTACCAAAATAAAAGCCGTTTATAACCCTGAGATGTAATTTTACATATTCCCTCTAAAACATTTGAACCCCTCAACTGCTGCGAGAACACTACTTGTTGTAGCTACGACAGCATTGACTTTTAGAATTATGGTGCCACAATAAAAACTAATATTAAACACCATCCAAAATAATTGCATTCATAATTTAATTGTACGTTACTAGCCCTGAGTAACAAAAAAGACAATATTTTGGGACAAATTTACTTAATTTATATATATTATTTATTAAATAATATACCAATAAAAGTACTTTTGTTTAATATTTTGCATAAAGTAAAGTAATATAAACATATCTGAAATCAAATAAAACCATAAACATTCGTAACAAATCAATTTTTAAAAAGTAAAGTGGTGAATGGGACACGAAAAATTGTATGGAAGCATTTTGAAAAGTTTTTTGCAACTAACAAAAAATACTATTAATAGCCATAATACATTTAAAATATTACAAAAATCTTTAAGTTAATAAGTAAATTTATCGTAACTGGCAAAATATTTAAATTATCTTTAAAATTGTATTTTTAAAACGCATTCAAAGTAGCGGGACAAGAAAAGACACAAAATGTACACTTTTTCTGATTATGACCCATTTACGTTTTATGACCAAGAGTCGGCAAATATCAATTAGTTGGCTATTTTTTACTATAGATAAACATTTTGCGGCGCGAAACAAAGCAAACCAAATGCAATAAAATTATTTTCGAAGATGTATTGTTTCTAAATGCAATAAAAGTGCAGATGGCCAAATGAGTTGTTTTTGAGCATATTACTTAGTTACTTACCTTTCGTTTTGGAGTAAAGGCGTTTTTACTTGACAAATATGAAGATGTGTTTTTTGTGCGGCAGGAGTGAAAATGTGGTAGAATTTAACGAGGAATCTCTCCAAAAGTGTAAAATTATGTTATTGTTTCGCCAAAAAATGAATTTTAAATACAGTGACATTTTTTTAAATAGTGGCACAATGCACGATTATCATTGACAGAGTTACAAAAAGTTCATTGTTTTAAAACAAAAATATAAAGAAGTATTTTTTAATTATTTTCTAATGCAAAACGTAAGTATACTTTAATGTTTAATATAATATAGTTTAATAAAATGTAGACAATTGTGGCCGTGGGAGTTCCCTCAGTTTTGATTACACTAAGTTAGGGACGTGAATGAGTGATTACGCTTTATTATAATTATAAGAACAATTCTTTCAGACCTAAATGCCTTAAAAACTATCAGCATAGACGGACAAGTTCTTGCTAGCGACAATTTTTTATCTATAGTTTTTAAAAATATGGGCGCCATAGTTCTATCTACGGATACGGACGGCGTTATCAAATCAAACAAGCAGAGGGCGAAGAGAGAGAGAGATTGTTTATTGAAATGTAATTTTCCATATTTTCTTAATAAATAATAAAAATATCCGCAATAATTGTCACCTCTTATTATATTAAGGAAACATGTTGTAATTAATACATTATAGTAGATCGATATTTGTAAACATTTACTTAATTAGATAATTTAGTTGTTTTAAAAGGGTTATTTAACTAAATATTATTATTTATAAAATATATTTTGCGAAGACTCAATATTATGGATTATTATTTTACTTGAAAAATAAGAATGATTTCATCTTTAAATAGTTTTCTGCGTGTACTTAATATGATTAAAATCATCATTTAACAGGTGAACAATTAGAATAAACATTGATTTTAAGATTGACCTTCTATTATATAATATTTTACTTTAAAACATAAGGCAGATCGCGCGTTTCATCGTCTATTCTCATAGTCAAACGGAACCGGAATAAAATATTTCAAACGCTGGCAACCCCTGTTTGCGGCAGGAATTTTCCAGGCAACCCTGTTTTATAGTGTTCAGAAAAAAATAAGCTTTAATTTGATATATAATTCATTAAGAAAACACATGCGTGCAAATTATTAACATTTACTGACATGTTTAAACCAGGCAACCCTAGACTTGCGGCAGACTGAGAGCTGGCAACCCTTTATTTTCCAATTCCTTATGCGATTATCTTTCAAATGATGTGCAATTCATATAAAAAACGTATGGTTGCAATTTTCTCCAAAAACTAGTTACGAAAAAATGTAATTAAAGGTAATTGCGGCAGAATTCTTCCAGGCAACCCATGTGTAATCTGTTCTACTAATCATGTATTATTCATTAATATAGGTTTAATTAAGAAAACTCGTATATGCAGGATTCAACGGTCGGATCTCAGTCTACAACTGGAAATGGAACTCACAACCCTCACGCTTACGGTACTTATTCTTGTTGCTTGTGCCCCTCGTGCCACGATGGCCACAAAGTTAATTGGAGTCATTAATATTAATAGATAGCATTTATATTAGTCTTGCTGCGTATGACACATGACACACTGTAAGTGGCAACTCTAACCGCAAGTACTGGTAGGGACTAATGGGTTACATATTAGTAAAGATGTTAATAATAAGAAATAGGCCATCATGGCAGAGTAATGTGGCAAACAGCAAAAATGATAATAGGTTCAATTCCTCCCGATTTAGTACACTAAAACGCGTACTATTAAATTTATAACGTTTATAATACTAAAAAAAAAATTCTACTTAAAAGGTAAAAATAACGAACAAATATCAATATTTCCTCTTCATTAGGTACATTAATGCAGTTTTAAGACGTGGGTTTATGACAAGTGGAAACTTTAATACGGAATAACCGTTAATTATACAATAACTCCTGAGGTGCCATTTACATAATAATTTACTATTTTATGTGTCATACAAATATTTATATATTTATTTGCTAGTGTTGAGTCACTCCGTTCACCACACGCCTTCCATTCCGAGTTGCGGAGCTCAACGGTGGGAAAGGAACCGACGATTACCATGGTAAGTCAACCTCATCCACACTACACCATGATGAGATCACCCATTCTAAAACTAATTTACGTAAATAATTAAATTTCACAGTTCTCAGCCGTTGTTTATAATAAAAAACTATATAATTACAATAGACTACCGTAAAAGCGGAAGAATGCTAGTTGAATTAAACCTATACGAGTACATAAACTGAATAACGTTGGTTATGTATTACACACGGCACACAGCGTTAAGTTACGCTATTGTCTTGCTAACTGGTAAAAAAACTAAAATAATGTATTTCATGAATGAAATTTTTAAGTAGGATTCATAGGATTCATATTGTTTTAGAAAAAAATAAAACTACAAAATACGACGAGCCGAAATGATTGATATGTCTGACGACAATCAGAGCTATAAACGTCACGCCTTGGTAAAAAAACGAATTACCATTTTGTATTGCATACAATGGTATTGACAGACTCAGACATGACGTCACAATCAGTTCACTTTTTTTTTTTAATATCAAATCTTTATTTTCTATAGAAATATGTAAATATTACACCTGGATCGGATAAATGTGACGATAATTTTACAGACGGATGTTTAATATTTTTGTTATTAAAATCTCCAGAATCTGTTCCAAAATAAAATTAAAAAAAAATCGCGCCACAACGACCTCGACTGTATTAGATACATACCAAATCTCGATCTGAATGAACTACCCTACATAATAAGAAATACGATCGGGAACCTTTTAGCCGCGACTCCAAGAATATCACTTCTTTTATACACGCTATTATTACTTCACTTTGTCAAGTGACATTTACTAGATTCAATTTTCTTCCACTTTAAAAAGCGGATGCGCTTTTATTAAATTAATAAACCACTCTCGGGACGAACTTTATTATATCCTGTAGTCTCTAGTACAAAGCGAGTATATTAACACTACTAGCTCTATCTATTTTAAAATGGTTTTAATAAAGAATTAGTTTTAATAAAGAATGTCTTGAAAATGGGTTGTAGGAAACGTAGGGAACGGAGTGTCTTAACAGTAACACCAGGTTTCCTCTGCCTATCCTGCTGTGCCCGGGAACTGACAAGAAAATTATCCGTTTGAAATGTATGTATGTATAATATATTATTTAGTTTGATACACAAACTTCTCGTTAACTGAAAGTCATATCAGGATGATTATTTTTATTTAAAAGAACTATTTGGCTATTGTAAAGTTTTATTGTTTTCCGATTTCTGTTGAGTTAATAAAATAAATTTTATCCGATTATTGTGTGTGAAATTGGAGTTTAAAGTCATAATAAAAGGTATTATAATTGAAATATATCAAGGAATTCTGTTGAAGAATTATTACAAGTTATTTATAATTTTAAATAGAAAATGTTATATAGAAAGTTGATTTATTTTCATTTTCCCGCTCTAGTAAAAACACAAAGCATGGCCTTCAGTTGTGACACTTAACACGCACGCACGAAAAATGAAGAACGGAGAGTCTTAACACTAGATTCTCTCGCATATAGCAGGGTAGGGACCGTCTCGGTAATACAGAATAAATTTAAATAAAAAACTTAAAAAAAAAATAACCTGGCTGAATGACTATTCGGCAAAAAACCAACGGAACGGAACTTTAGACAAATTAACTTTTTACGTAACATATACACGTACATAATGGTGGAAGCAAAAAACGTTACTTTGTTTATACTCGATTGAAGGTTAACGAAACGACTTGTAGTTACTTAAATATACTAAGATATAAAATCATAGTTATTTTATATCTCAGAGCCTATTTATTTAGAATTTGATAAAAAAAAAAACACCGAAAAAAGTGTGATTAATTGAGAACGGAGTGCCTTGACACTAAATTCTCTCTTGCTTTCTACTTGGAATAAAATTAATAGTGCTATATAAAATTGATTGCGATTTGTTGGTTTTACGTTAATAGATAATAATATATAGAAGTCTCTGTTCAGGCTCTCTGCCTTTCCTACTATGCGTAACATCATCACACATACATTCGTCGTGGAGCTCAACGCCGCACTTTGATATACCAGAGCGAAGAAAAGAAAATAGTTGATAATCCTGAAGAGGGATTCAGAACCATTACGTTTACTCTCGAACGCTGTACACGACGCATATTAAAAATATTATTTGGAACGAGAAAAACCAATATTGTAATTCTTCACGGCCTAAAACAATGTGAAATCAATAATTTTCATTTATAGAATTGCCTTGTTAACTTAACGGGGCAAAAAATTAAATAACTGTTTTGATAATATCCCTTCATAGATGAATATAACAATAGAAAACTTAAAGGAGAATCTTTGTAAAATATTAGGTAGGTATCGCTAGAAAGAACGGAACGGAAGAGTAACAGAACATTAAAAATGTATATTTCGTAAATTTCAGGAAATTAAATGGAATGGAAATTAAATAAATTTCCATTCTTTTAAGCAGGAAATACTGGATATGTAATTTGTGTCATTGTAGAACTCTGTTGAATTATTTTATGAAATGCAGTACACATAAAGGCTCAAACAAAGATAAACAAAAAACTGTTCAAACAAAGATAAATAATTATCAAAATGAGAGAGAGCTTAATGTGGAGAACTCTACACTCAATTGACAATTAGTCGCAATGATATTGTGTGTTGCGTGGCGGAACACAACGCCGCGTCTTTGTCTTGCCAGCATAGCCAGATAATGAAAATAATTCATTATGCCGAGTGGGAAACACAAACTTTATAAAATATTGGTGTACCCGGTCTGGTTTTATAAAGATATTTCGCGAAGTATTATCAAGTCGCTCCTCTATCCCTTAACTGCCTGAAAAATATACACTTAAGTCACTAAATTAATTAATAAAAAAAATAATCCAATGAAAAGAACTGTTATTACTGTCAAGTGACAAATGTCACTTCTGTGGATTATCAACATATCGTAATTGATTTATTTTATAATTTTCAGCGAAATATAAATACAGTAGCCGCGACATATAATCATATATAGAGTTGCAACCGGACAGAGTAATGACGTCCAAAATATTTTTACTTTTTATTTTCGCTGCTGTTATGGTATCAGCTAAGGTGCATTCTTTTGAAGTGGACTCTCCATCTGACGTCCTGGCTTTCGATGACGATGCAAAACCTGAAAGGGCTGGTAGATCTCTACCTCAAGGAGGCTGTCCCGGTGGTAGATGTTTCCCTCCTTTCCTGGGGTAATTTATCGTACCGAATAATGGATCCCGTCGATTTTGTTCATTTTATAAACCCTAATTGGTAGAATTATAATAATAAATTCTGGAATAAAATTTTAAATATAATTCATTACTAAGCTGTTTTTATTTCAATACATATTTATGTGAATTTTCATCATTGACTTAAAGCAGGGTGTGCAGAGGAAACCTAGTGTTAAGAAACTCCGTTCCCCACTTTTCGCCGAATTTTCGGGGAATTTTGTGTAGAGTGGCGGCACTCAATGCCACGCTTTTACCTTACCAGAACAAAGAAATTAAAATATTGAAAACATTATTTTCATTACCTCGCTCTAGTAAATGAAGTAGTGTATAAAGATTCTCTTTCAAGTAGAAAAAAAGATTTTATAAAAAAAATAATTAGATCCTTCGAATTTTTTTTGTAAAAAAATAATACTTAAAAAAAGTATTTATTAAAAAAGTAAAAAAAAATATTTTAAGTTAAACGGTTTTATATTGCAGATAAATGTACTAAAAGATAAAAAATAATTTCATGGAAATTATGATTACTAAAATAAAATCGTGGGGCACGTCCAATATCTACAATCGAAAGACATGGCATGAGACTTCACCCACCTAGTGGTAAGTAGCAAGTGTCGTGCCCCACGATTTTATTTTAGTAATCATAATTTCCATGAAATTATTTTTTAGCTTTTAGTACATTTATCTGCAATATAAAACCGTTTAACTTAAAATATATTTTTTTACTTTTTATTTTTAATTTTTTAGTTTTTATTTCTCATTCTATTCAATTCGTTGAGTCCCTCATCATTGCAAGGTTAATGGATAATGTTACGGTTGACAGAGGTCCAATAGAGGGGCAAGGCTATGTACAACAAGATATGCCTGAATCTTGAGGGGAAAACGCTAACGACGATATGTCGTTTTTTTATCCATAATCCATGGCATCCTAATGCCATACAGTTCTCGGCGCGCTTTTACCATTTACCTTAACTTGGGTGGTGTACCCCTAGCGACGTATCGTTTTTAGCCACCGTAACGCCACACAGTCCTCGACAGGATACCAGATCTTGACTTGGGTGGGAAATTCATATTGTAATTTTGTATAGTAAACTGTATTATACTTACCGAGCCCTTTATTTTGATACCCATATTGATGGGATTCAAAACTACATTACCCGCCATTTTGTAGCAGTATTCATCTTTGATTTTGATTTTGTATAGTGCACTGAATTCTACTTGACAAACCCTTTCATTTGATACCCATATTGATGGGATTGAAAAAAACCATCTTGTAGCGGCGGCCATCTTGGATTCACAATAATATTGAATATGGAAAATTATATTGTCACCAGAATCAAAGGCGTATACCAAATTTCAGATCAATCGGTTAACGGGAAGAGGGTTAAATTTCAATTACTAAATTTGCCCCAAACAAATAAATATACAAATAAATAAATAAACAAACGGGGTGAGCTAAATACAACCGTTTAATAAAAACGTTTAAAAAAGGAAGAAACAGACATCATGTTCCAGACTGCTAGAGTGGTCTGCCAAGACTAAGTGCCGTGTTAAGTTTTACAAGTCAACGAGTAATTCTGCCTCTAAGGTAAGCTAGAAAAACGTGAAACACAAACTAAATTTCTTGTTCGTATCTTCTAAAGACAATATTCATTTCCCATTTTCTTAATATAAGACTTGGCTTGAATTTTTTAATGTATAATTATTTTCTGATTACACATATCTGGATCTAGCGAAATGGTTGTACAAGTAATATTCTTACAATTCACTGTGGAGTTCCTCAGGGATGCTTGATGGGCCCAATCCTATTTAAAATTTATATTAATTGTATAATGTCACCGTGGCGCTGTTAGAGAGGGAAATTGTGGGTTCATCCCTCACTTAAGCAAATGACTTAATTTCTTTGTTTTAGCAAGACAAAGTGCGGATTTAAATTCCGCCATTCTACCAGCATTGTCACAATGTCATGTTGATTAGGCTTAATTTTTATATAATTAAATAAAAATAAATAAATCCGCTTCACGCTGTATCCCGCACACAGCAGGGTAGGCAGAGGGAACCTCGTGTTAAGACACTCCGTTCCCCACTTTCTGCATAATTCTGGAGCCATTGCGTGTTGAGTGGCAAAAATTAAAACCAGAAGAAAATATTTATTTATTTAATATAATTTATCTTAAATTATATTTAAACTTTACGCAGTAATTTTAAGCACTCAAATAAAGCATTAAGTAAATCACAATGCGACGTTCGTCGAAGAAATAATTTGGTTATCACGTACCTATTGAATTGGACTAACTAAACATTGACTTTAAATTCATTTCTACTTTATTATAATTAAATTAGAATTTCTTAGTAATATAATTGAAATAATCAATTTTCTAACGGTGTTTTGGCACAGTTTCTGAGTGTAAGCGCGAGGGTGGATTCGATTATCACTCGAGGTAATAATTTATTTTTAACTCGTCTTAATGTCTTTAACTATAAAAGACAAATGCCAATTTAATGCTTACATAAAAAACATGCTTATATAACTCGGCTGTATTTTAAAACGTAATTATTGAAACAAGTTAAGTTTTCTTTACTAAAAGGGATTTTAAAATATAATAAAATGACATCATATAGAGCGTTTAAAACAGTATAATATAATATAATATAAACTTAATAGACCCAGTACAAGGTTATCGCTGGCGATGGGTCACTTGAGTAATATAAATAAATTACCTACACTTAGAACTAAACAATATTAAAGCGTAAATAAATTAACCTATTTACAGATTTCCATTCAATAATGTTCTTTTGAAGTTGTTTCTAAAGATTCACAATTTTGTTCGTAATTAATTATTTGTATATTAATTTGAATCTCATTTAAAGCTTTACAAATACACAAAAGTCTAAGCAGTTAATGTTTTTTTTTAATATATTAATTCACGTTTACAAATGTTAAAGTTTTTCCACACATTTACCACTGATTTTAGCGAATCCTGTAGGACATTTGTCTCCTGCTAGAGCAACTCTGTCGTCTAGGTCATCATCATCAGGTAAGGTACGTACGGGCGTAGTTGTATTTTCTGTCACCCGTCTATCATCCATTCCCCAAACCCAAGTTTCATTTTCTTGAGGCATTCCCAATTTTCGTTCTTCCGTTTTAGGGAGTTGGGACTCTTTAGGAGGATTTTGAGCTGGTCTATTTGTTGGTGCCTCACCCCTTGTCCTGTTACTTACTCGTGTAGAGCTCATGTTTCTTCGTTCATTTACTGTGTTAACATTAGTTTTCAAAGCTCCTTCATACTCCGTTGGTGATATTACACTCACTCTTTGCGTTGTTGTAACACGTCCACAAGGCTTCCTTCTATCATTGTTATCAATTTTCGTTTTAACATTTGTAAAAGCTGAGCCGCCATTAACGTTTTCTAGTTTTCTGCCTTCAGACTGATGTAAACTAGTTTTTAATCTAAAATCATTTTCATTTCCAATATAATTGTAACTATCAGCATTTATATTTTCTTGATTTCTAACAGCAGAAGAATCTTGTATGTGGGAGTAGTGATATGACACTTCATGTTTCCGTGGGCCATTATTTAAACCACTACCATATTCAATATTGCGTCTCTGGACTAATTGATCGGTGTGAGCATTAACATTGACTTCTGAGTTCGCCGGCTGCACTGAATGTCTATCGTTGTAAATATGTTTACACGATGCTGCCGTAATAGTTATAAAAAGTAAAAACACTTTGGCCATTATCACTAGTCATTCATACTGAATACCATAGATATTGCTCCAATACACGAGTGCACTTCACGGCCGCCGACACTAAACTGTTTGTATCTTGCTAAAAGTTGGTAAATAAGTCCGTTACACGGAACCGAATAATCCACAGATGTGACAATTTTTTTTGTGGTTGCCACGTGAATGATTGACGCGCCTCGTATTTGTAAGACAGTATGAGTAATTTGCTTTCAATTCTGATTTTTATATAATTTTAACTATTGTTAATATTTAACCGTCTGCTAATTAATTAATTTCAAAGGCTTTAATTACGCTTTTGAGTTATGTTTTTAGAATACTTAACCAACTTAGTTAATTGATAAATTACTTGAATAGTCAACGGCTGGTCTATTGTTTATTGAACTCTTTTTTAGAGAAATAATAATGACCAATTTTGAATACTCGGAATTCTACAACAGTTGTCAAAAATATGACGTGACTGTAATGATTTCTTAGCATCACCTGTATCTCGTTTATAGCACATAGCTAGGGGACCCACTCTCCACCACACTGGCGAAATTCAACGCCACGCTTTATCTTGTCATCTTCTACTGTATGGAAATGGAATCCACAACCGTCGAGTTTACAGTCAAACGTCTAAAAAACCACGGATGAATGGTCTATTCTTTTTTATAATCTAATTCGAAAGTGTATAAATTAGCACTATTTTCTCCTAGCACATTCCACATTTGTGAAAGCTGTCTCAACACCGATATCTTATATTCTAAAAGGACAAGTAAATTACATTTTTAATTATTTTTAGCTATCACCTCTATTCAGTTCGTATAATCTTTGTGACAGTCGAATGGCCTTGAGGAGCTGACGCATGTAGCTTGCATAATGTGCCCTAAGTTCCCGAACCCGATGTGGACTCTAGGTCTGTGGGGTACAGGTTATAATCCGATAGCACCAAACATCATGTACGCAATACCTGGGCAATTCGTTTACATTAACTTGTATATATGGTTTTGTATGGTTTCGCGTATAATACTGCTATAAAATATAAATAATATTTAATAATAAGTCCAGATGATATTTTGTATCAAGAAAGCTCTCTAAAAGATTATATCTCAATTAGGAAGAGCATGTAATATTAAACGATGAAGTCTAAATTTACTTTTGTTTATAGGGTACTGAGCCTCATAGGGAAGAAATGAAACCCTTATAGGATCACTTTCTAGTCCAATGGACTACAGAGTCGTCCGGTAAAGACCATTTATCTCGAGATCGCATGGAGACATCAAGTTGAAATTAACATCAAATATTCAGGTCTACGTTTCCTTGGAGTATAGAAAAGATCAAGCTTCTAAACCAACGCATATAATCATAAACCGTTTTTGCTACATTTTATTTATGTAGGTAATCCAAATTTTATAGGGTACTTTCCGGAGTAAGAGAAAACTACTGAAACAACAACTGAAAAAATTCTAATAAAGAAAAATAAACTGAAAATTGAAAAATTATAACTATTTCATAGAATTTTTTTTCTATGAAATAATTATAATTTTTCAATTTTACAGATATTATAATTTTAATTCCAAACTTATATATGTAGTTCATTTCATACAAAATGAATACCAAAAGTTTGTCAACTTTTATAAGTTGTATTTCCCGTTGACGTACAATCCTGAATTTGGTACGGAGCCCTCGGTAAGTAAATTCAACTATAGTTTAAATACACTTAGATAGAATAGATGCATGTATATTTCAATATTTATTCAAAATTGTATTAATAAATAATTCTTAGAACTCATAACAAATACTCTACCTCGATATCTCTTTCACTCAGGCGAATGTCAATATTTAAATTAATTTCACTTCCCCACTCTGGCAGACAAAACGCGGTGTAGAGTAATTTAATTTTTTTAAGAGAGTTAATTTAATTAGTTAGTTAATTTAAATTTAATTAAGAGAGTAGTCACTCAATACGCAATGTCTCGAATATAATTGGACGAAAAGGGAGAACGGAGTGTCTCAACACTAAGCTTCCCTCCGTACTCTACTAAACATGACAAGGCTCGGAACTGCTAATACAAGATTCAATGTTGTAAACAAGAAATATCTAACAAGTATTTTATAAATACTACATATATACTAAACCTATATTTATCTTGTGAGAATATTTCATTTATAACTAGTCATTGCCGGCAACTTTTTTAAGCTGGAATGTAAATTGCAAAATGGAAAATTTCTATTGTTCTATTCCCAAAGGAGTTTCAAGAAATACATACCAAATTTCAATTTTCTAAGTACAGTAGTTTCGTCTGTGCGTTGTCTATTAGTCATTCAATAATAGAAGAATTTAATATATTATAGATTATATTGTATTGATATTTTATTTATAGTACCTACTTATAATGTGCATCCGGGACCTAGTATTATACATTACACGACCTTTACTTAAGAAGACTGTTTCTTAGAAATATTCGAGTCTCTTTAATGTGTGTACATGTTACATTTTTATTTAAAATACCTTTAAAAAGATGTACTTAGTTATCTATATATATAAAATCGAAAGGTCACTCACTCATCACGAAATCTCAGAAACTACATGTGCTAGGAATCTCAAATTTTGCATAGGAGTTTTTTATAAGACGTAGGTGCTCGCTAAGACGGGAATTTGCAATATTCGACTTCTTAGGGATTGTTTTTGGGGTTGAAAGTTTGTATGAAACTTCGTTACTACAAATGCTAGGAGTCTCAAATTTTGCATGGACTTATAGGACGTAGGTACTCATGGGGACAGAAATTAATAATAACGTAGTTCACGCTGGCGAAGCCGCGGGCCCGCCCGCGTGTCTTATAAATTTATTTTTTAACAAAACGAAAAACCGACTTCAAACAACGAACTAAAAAGTTACAAAATAAGTAGTACTTAAGTTTCTTCTATTAAGCCGTCTAAACTCCTGTATTCATATTTATTCGATATAAAAAAATACGTTTTCTTCATACGAGCAAATAGATGCCAATAATATAGTCAAGTTCCTCGATATCCAATAAAGTTCATTGAAATTCTTATAAAGGGTCGAATGAAAAAGCGCATTCGATATATGAAACTTATTCGTTCTAGTCTCAAATATACACCAATAGTTCCTGAGTTTATCGCGTTCAACCAAACAAACTCTTCCTTCGTATCCCTAAATTGAGAATGCAAACTTTGTATAAGTGCAACGGTAGTGGGTTTGATTCCCACTCGGTGAAATGAATAAATTATTTTTTTGCCCTCCCTTATAACAAGACGAAGCGCGACGTCGAGTTCCAGCATGCAACACGAGTGGAGAACTGGGTGGTTCGTGGGGAATGAAGTGTCTGGCATCCTCAACCCTCGGTTCCCTCTGCCTACCTTGCTATTTGGATACAGCATGAACCACAATTTTTCCATCAATATTACAACGATAAACACGAAACAAGCGACCATTTATAAAACAATAACATATTAATTCAAAAAATCCACTATGGAAAAATACTCAGTCTACTTCCCAGACAGTTACTGCACTACACAAAATAACTATAAAACAATATTACTTACAAACTAACCAGTTTTAAATGTTACAAAAATTCCACTGTAGACCCTAAAAATTAATAGTTTAAATTGAAGCTTTATTTTATGTACTTTTTTTATTAAAAAATAATAATTAGCTTCACGCTATAACTTGCACGTGGCATTGCAGGCTGAAGGAGAATAGTGTTAAGACACTCCGTTTCCCACGCATCGAATAAATACATTCGTACAACATCTAATGTAAATATTAGTGAGATTAGATGTAGCGCAGCAACACAAGCATGCGACTGTAAATGCGATAGGTTGTGGGTTCAAATCCCACTGGCGGGTATGAAATATTTAATATTTTAATTTCCTCGCTCTAGTAACAAGAGAAACGACAGCGTGACGTTGACTTCCGCTACTCAACTCATAATT
Organism: Heliconius melpomene rosina; assembly: GCF_056956725.1. Classification (NCBI taxonomy): domain Eukaryota; kingdom Metazoa; phylum Arthropoda; class Insecta; order Lepidoptera; family Nymphalidae; genus Heliconius; species Heliconius melpomene. The sequence continues at coordinate 6,857,420 of NC_140400.1, forward strand.
CATCCAGAATTCCGCGGAAAATGGGGATCAGAAGTATCTTAATAGGAACATGGGAACGGAGTGGCTTAACTCTAACTTAGCAGATGCCCTCTGCGTATCCTGCTATTTGCGGGATACAGCGTGAAGCTTAACAAAAAGAATATGGACGCAGCAGTGCCTAGACTTGCAACCGAAGTAGGCTTCTGGGACGCCTGCACTGGCTTGGGTCGCAAACCCCAATTACAATGCAGTAACAGCATTCATCATTGTTCGAACGTGATTTGGCTAATTAAATACAATCTATTTTTTTTTTCAAACAGAAGATAATGTTTTTAGGCCTATTGGCTTTCCCAACGATAGGGAAGGGAAAGGGGGCACTGTCCCTAAGAAATTGTAAGCACTACGCTACGCCTGCTTGAGAGGATGTCGTCGGCGACAAGGGCGTCCCTAGCGAGCCTCGAATCTAGGCTTGCAGCTGTAAAAATACAATCTAAACACAATTTAGTTACAAACATAGCTGCAATAAGTCAAATCAATATACAATATTGCTATAGCAAGTTAATAACGATACTTATTACTATCGATCGATAAATGAAACAAGTTATTCACAAGCATTGTATAAATGTATAAGTAACCGGATAGGACATTTAATATTGGTCCGCTCGGCCACATTCCGCTCGAGCTCGGTTTGACGCAAATGAAAATACTTTAGACTTTAAACAAATAAAATTCAAGTATCAATACAAATTCCATATTTTAATTATATTCGAGGCCGTCACGTCACGTCATCCCGCAAAGGGACAGCGTATGTCGTCATACTAGTTGTGTTTCAATAATAATTTTTAATTAAGTTTTTTAGCGAGATTCGAACCTGCGACTCTCGTTTACTGTCTTAGCTCTCGTCGCCAATTAAAGCGTAATATTTTTTAATTTTATACGCTTGTTACAACATTTTAATTTTTTTGTATGAGAGTGTTGCAAATAAAGTTTAAAATTATAGTTATTCTTTGTATACCTGCCGCCTACTTCGTATTAACTTTTTATAGTAATAGGTCAATCAGTCACATTTTCCTGTTATAAATTTGAACCTTGTCCTTTATATATGTTTTTATATAAAAATATATAAATTTGCATATATTTATTTTTTAACGTGTCAATCGATTCGTGTAGTGTAACCAAGAAGACTCTAGTAATAAATTATTTTGATTATATTCCGTATATTTTAGAAATACTTTAAATAAAGTACAAAGCGGCTGTGAGTTCTATTCCTATTTGGGGGAATGATTAATTTTCTGGAAACAACTCTTGAGTTTGACATGCGCGAGGAACGGTGTGTACGTTTCTTGGTTCCTCTTTTTTGGCGTCATGATATATCCCGTCAGGGTAAGCAGAAGAAACCTAGGAACCAAGTGTTAAGACATTCTCCATTAAGATAATTCCATTCCTTACTTTGCCATATACCACATAAAATTAAAACCTTAGTTGGATCTTTTCCTTTGATTTACATGGTTGCGTATCTTCTCAGAGCGAAGATATACTGTGTGAACTTATTTCATCTATTTACGTAATAACATCTTCAAAGTTTTACTACATCTACCAATATAAAATGCAAACTCTTATGATATAAATTAAATATTAATATTTAAATTCCATTTTCTAGTGCAAATTTTGTTAAGGTTCCTATATATTAATGCTGTTTCAATGTTACAACTATAAAAGTGACGTTTGTGGGTTCCGTTCCGTTATTCAATGGGTTCCGTTATTCAATAGAGTAACCCTACTCAACGTAGTATTTACACTAGGGTGCTTACGCTGCTACATGCAGTAGAAAATGTGAAGCAGAAAAAATAAATATACCCTCTGAAGAACTCCTCAGTAACAATAAAAAATAAATAGCGAGTGACATTAGCATGTAATGGGTTCTGTATTTTTTTAAAAGTATTTATCGTATAGTTTTTACTTTTTACATTTGCATTCATTTTTAACAAACAACTTGTCCAAAGTACCAGTTATATTACTTAGTAGCCACGGCCTGTGGGGATTTTAAGTAAAAAATACTTGACTGAAAATCCATAGAGGATATTATCGTTTTTTTTTCTTTAAGCTCTTTTCTAACGCCATTTTTTAATTTATTTATTTGTATTTTATTTTTTTTTGCATTGTACTAACTTGGGATTGGCAACTTGAAAATAAACTTTATTCGAAATGCAAATATTTTAATTAGCTTAAATAATACTATAATGATATGCGGGATAGGGCGTGAAGCTGCAATACCGTAATAGTAGGATGATAGTATCTAGAAATAGGCTATATCTACAACGCTATAGTAAATCACCCTCAGAAGGAACCCTAAAGCCATCAAACACGTGCAAACGTTCTATTTGTATTTTATTTGCGATAAAGGGAAGCGAGTTCTTATATTATTTTTTTAATACTTATGCACTTTCAACATATTGTAGAGTACCTATCGTAGCGCAGGTGGATTACAGACACAATATTTTCATTTCTTTCTTTTTCTTTTTTTCTTTTTTTCTTTCTTTTATTCCGCTACTCAAAATGCAATGTCTTGACTTCGAGCGGGAAGGAGAGAATGGTGAGTTTTGAGACCAGTTTCCTTTGACTACCAGTGTAACTGTGAAGTTGTTTTTATAGAGTAAGCTTTCAGAAAATACTATTTTCTTATAATTATTCTTAATCTCTGCCTCTTAATGACAGAGCAGAGAAAGAGACTACGTTCCTCATTTTTCGCCCAATTTCCGAGACATTACTAGTGATCATAAAGTTTCTGGGAAAAGGAAAACCGGCAGTAGAAGAAAGTCGTGGTTAAGGAACATCAAAGAATGGACTGGAATTAAAACCGCCGTAGATTTGATTCATTTGGCTAGGGACAGGACTAAGTATGCGAAGTTGACTGCCAACCTTCACTAGTTGGAGAGGCACATTAAGAAGAAGAAGAAGACTAGTGATCATGAGAGTCAAAAAAAACAAAGTGAAGAAAAAAATAATTCCCTCGAGTGAAAAATGAACGCACAACCACCGCATTTAAAGTTAAACGCTGTCACCTTGGAACACAATAGCCTAAATTTAATATATTTATCAAAAATATATTTCCAGGTATCTCATTTGTACCTCAGTAGACTATTCATCCATTGAAGGTACCTGCGTCTGACGCCCGCTATTGTGCTATGTAATTTGTCACAACAACGAATATGGGTGGCGTTTTGATGTCATGCTATAACTATATGATAAACACATTAATTTTGCTTTATTTTATTTTTACCCCCCTACCGGTTATATAAAGGTGGAGAAAAAAGAGATTGTAGAGAAAATAGAAGGCCAGTCGTGACGAAGGGGCACAAAGTGTGGTTCGTGGATAGTAGGAAAGGTAAAGCTAACACTTGGTTCCCTCTACCTATCCCGCTATATGAGGGATACGGCGTGAACCTAAAAAAAATATATAAAACTTTGTAAACACAAAACTCATTTCGAAATTTACAATTTAAAATATTTCTGTTCCATATTTTAATAATATTTTATTCGTTCCTCTGTAAGTGGACTACCGTGCTTTTTTTAATTTATATTTTTCAAGTAATTTACAATTTTAACCTTTGATTTTAAAAATGTCTCAAATATATAACAAAGGTAAGAATGGTGGCGTAAAAGCATACTGGTGATGGTTGTGGATTCAATTCCCGCTGTGAGAAGAGTTTTTTCAGCTTCACCTTTGATCCCGCATATTATCAAGGTAGGCAGACCCACGCACCGTCTAAATTTTGAGCGTGTTCCCAGAGATGTGGAAATCGCACCCAGAGGCCTCGCGTTTATGTGGCGTGATTGCGCAACGACGATCTGGACAAGATTTTTTCATTTCCTTGGTCGTGAAAAACGGTGTGTATTAACACTACTTTTAGTCTGCCTACCCTGCTGTCTACAGAACATATGTGACAAGAAAAAAAAAAATTATAATATATCTTTTGCTATTAAAGTATTATAAAGAAAAAAATCCCTCTGAATAACCTGCCATACAGAAAAAAGCTTTGGCTGTAGTGGCAGTATGCGCTTGTTATTTACTGTGCCAAAGGTCGTTCAACTCTTGCCAAATACAAGTACTCATTATTAAATAGTTAGCAATAGCAACAGTTTATAGAAAAATTATAATTTTCTTTCAGCTTTACGCATACAGCTATCCCATTATATCATAATTTTTATTTCGATTTATCTAAAGAATAGCTTTTTGTGTATTATCACAGTAGGGTAAACGCCATTAACCTCAAGTTTGAAAAAAGGAAAAATAACTTGTAATATGTGGGTTGACTCTCTTCCTCGTCAAAGCAACGATATCTCGATAGTTCGATTCCCTCTTCGGGCAATGAATTATTTAATATTTTCGTTTCCTCGCTCTGGTAACAAGTCAAAGCGCTTCGTTTACTTCCGCTACTCAACACGTAATGCCTCGAGAATTGATTGGTGGATGGGTAACAAAGTGTCCTAACACTACGTTCCCTCTACCTACCGGGGTACAGAATGGACCTAAAATATACTCCTTAACCTTGAGCTTAAAATAATATTTCAATAGGTTAAACGTTCAAAATTTCAAGAGGGGGATTTAAATGTTTCACCAAGTCTGAAGGCTGTAGGCGGGAAGCTGGAGGCCGGCGGCACTCTTCAAGAGCCCACCTGCAAGAGCTCTCGTGTCAACAATTTGCTCTGCCACTGTACTTGCTCTTTGTTTTTCGTGGATTTCGTTTTTATTTTAAATACAGTAATATGAAGCCAGCCATGGCGCAGGAGCACAAGCGTCTGACTGTAAACCCAACTAAGTAAGTTTTGAGTTCGATTCCCAGTCGACGAATTAAGTCACAATCAAGAGAAAATGGGTTTGAATTCTGAAAGAAACATTCTAAATATTATATTGTAAATATTTGAAAATAACTATTTATCCTTTACCGAAAAGTAAAGTAAAAAGAAATCTTCTTTTATAAAGGCAACATTTTCACCGCAAATCGGCCGCCGTCGGATCCCGGAAGCTATTGTTGTCACTCGACTGTCTACCGGACTTCACATATCGTTTGGTATTTTAAGCATTTTCTATTCTAAGTTGCCGTAGATATAAATGTTAGGTATATCAATTCTTTACTAGAATATCTTGAAGTTATATTTTTAAAGCCTTTATTGTAGACAGATGGAAACTTACAGACGGAGACGAAAACGAGTGGTAAGACACCCTGTTCCTGTTTTTTCCAAATTTTCGAAATATTCCATATTGAGGGGGTACCAGAGCTAGGACACGACAACAATTCATTCACCAGAGTGGAAATCGAACCTACACCTAACGGCCGCGTTTGCAGAAAGACTGCTGCATCGCTACGACGGAATACCATAAATATGTTTTTATAATGGCAATTCTTAAAACATACTGACTATTACACAAATATATATATTTTTTTTTCTTATAAAAACCAGGCATTAAACAAATTTTAATTTAAAGTTAGCCTCGGCACGTCATTCGCAGGCTTTTCACATTACATATAAAAACAGAATTACATAGAAATAGCTTGTTAAAACTTTCCTGATATAATTTTCAAAACAATTGCTTAGTTACCAAGTAATTTGCGCGTGCAAAGTTTAAACAAAAATATCCTTTTATTTCTGATAAAAAGTCGAGTCTGCGCTTTTTAATACTAGAGTGGGTTATTTTTCATTTCATTTTGTATCCCACATATGGTATGGTAGGCAAAAAAAAAATTGTGTTAAAACACTCCGATCTCCCACCGATTCTTGAGACTTTGTCAAGACAAATGTCACTGTCACCAGAGGGTAAAAAGAAATAATTTATTTTCCCGCGTGGGAATCGAATCTACAGTCGGGAACTTAGTTTAAGTTAGAAGTCAGTAGGAAACTCCTACACTTCCCTAGGAACCTACATGCCAAATTACCACCCCGCATAGTTCAGCTGTGTGTTCTGTCAGTTACTCTGTACCGGAAGAGTTTGCAATCTAAATAAATACAACAATTCAAATATACAATATTAGTTCATTTACCAGGATATTGTGTCAAGACGACAACTTTACATGCTTGTTAAAACTTTTGTTGTTTAGAGTCCTCTAGGAAAGGATCTATCTCTAATAGGAAGATTGTAAAACTTCAATACACTTCAATACACTTCAACTAATTACTGGATATTTGAGAGAAGAGCGATTTGAGTTTACAGCTTTTATGTATTTTTTTTTGTAAGCTTCACACTGTTTTTCCTTATAGCAGAGTAAACAGGGTGATATAACACTCCGATTGTCACGTGCTGCATAATTCTTGAGATATTGCATAATGGGTGGGGCCAGTCGTGGCGCAGGGGCACAAGCGTGCGACTGTAAACGCGGCACGTTGTTGATTCGATTTTCAGTTGAGGGAATGAAATATTGAAATATTGCCATATCCTCGCTTTGGTGACGAAGCTAAGCACGGTGGAACGAAACGAAAATGTCTCAATGGGAACGGAGTGTTTTAACAGTAGGTCCCTTTGCCTAATCTACTATTTGCAGGATAGGATGAAATTCAACGCCAAGCCTTAAACAAACCGACAACCGTCAAATTCACAGTCAGATGTTACTTCGCCACGAGAGCCTCAAATTGTAAGTAACGTGTAAAAGTAATGATTGAACTTATTCTATATTTTATATGGATATTGTAAGATTAGTCTATAATCTATATATATAAAAGGACTTGTCCTCACTGACTGAGGTAAGACGCACGCACAGCTGTAACCGCTGTGCGTAGAAACGTGGAATTTGGACAAAAGTTTACTTTCGTAATCTGGACATCCACTAAGAAGGGATTTTGAAAAATTTTAAGCCTAAAGGGATGATATAGGGGTTGAAAGTTTGTATGGAAAAAAAATTAAATCGGCACCGATTTTTATAAAATTTGAAATTTAGATTTTTAAAAGTATTTAATTGAATACGTGTTTCATCGTTTTCTAGAATTCTCCCCCTAAGGGTGCAAATAAGGGGTTGAAAGTTTGTATGGAAAAATCTTTAAAACGCTACCGATTTTTATAAAATTTTAAATTTAGATTCTTAAAAATATTTAATTGAACATGTGTTTCATGGATTTCTAGAATTCACCCCCTAAGGGTGCATATAAGGGGTTGAAAGTTTGTATGGAAATATCTTTAAATCGCCACCGATTTTTATAAAATTTGAAATTTAGACTCTTAAAAATATTTCATTGAACACATGTTTCGTGGTTTTTTAGAATTCACCCCTAAATACGCAAGCGAAGCTGCGCGCGTCCGCTAGTTAATAATAATTTGAGCTTTTTTGTTCTTTTTTTTGTCTCTATAAATAATTTCCGCATATTTGCAGTTTTTACTTTTATTTCAATATATGCAAAGTAGCACACACCGAGTTCCGTTGTCTGGGTAACAAGAATGTGACATTCCATTCTATTAATTGTCACGCAATATGCCCACTGAAACATTATTTCTGCGTCTACCAGAAAATCTTGAGGAAGTAATGTTTGAAGCCAATCGTGGTGCAGCAGCATCAGGGTGCGTCAGGTTGATGGTTCAATTCTCACTCAATGAAATAAAATATTTAATTTCCATTTTTGGCTCTGGTAACAAGGCAAAATTTATGAAAATCTCTCTATAGGGATGCTACAACAAACGACGTTGACGAGAACGTAAAGCTTAGCAGGTGCTTGGGCGGTTTCCTAAAAGACACGGGTTCCAATCCTGCTACATTAAGAAAATTATAGTTTTTCGATAAAAAAGTAATTATTAGATACACAATTATTTTATAACAGTAATATTTCAATCAAAATTGATTGGAAAATTTGTATAAACGTGAAAATTTCCTTTTATTTCCATTCTCAGAAGCACAAACAAAAGTGTAAAGCTAATACCAACCGACGATGAGTCAAGTCTGCGGAAAATTTGTAAATCGATACCCCCGAAGCTAAAACCCATCTAATAATGGCTTCTTTAATGCCATAACTCGGTAACTTTGCCATATCTATTTTATTGTGTTTCTTATGGGTTTACCAACTTGGAAAATAGGTATAATGTAGTAGGGTCATGGTTAAGATTTTAAAAAGTACATTCACGCTTTGCAGAGTAAGCAGAGAGAATATGGTGGGACGCACCGCCAAATTATCGAGGCATTGCCAGCCAATTTGTTCCCAATTCCTTTTCTAATATTAATGTTTTAAGGGTTCTGCACCCTTATAAGTTGAAAAATATAACTGTGGAATTCAACGCGATGTGAAGGGATTCCCCAGAGACCGGATCATACCGTCTTGTTCAGATAGATTGGCTCAGGTAGATTGAGTCAAGTATTCACTAAAAGGATATGAGTTAGTTTTATGCGATACTTATTAAACTCTCTATTTGTTATTATTTATTTTTAGACACAATGTTTGGAATTCGCGGAAAGCGGAGAACGGAGTCTCTTAACGCTAGATTTTTTCTGCCTATCTTGCTTTGTACTTCACCTTTTTAACTGACTTCTGTAAGAAAAGGAGGTTATCAATTCGTCTGTATTTTTTTTTTATTATATTTTTATTTAGAGAACGTAGTAATAAGACAATCTCCGCATAATCTTCGACATTGACATGGTCACTGCGTGATAATTGCAGAGCTCAACGCCCTGCTTTCTCTACCAGAGCGGAGAAATTAAATTAATTTAAATATAATCATTGCCCTGAATGGGGATCGAACCCATTACTCAACCACGGCCTCAATTCTTATTATTACAGATAAAGTAAAAAAAAACATACATAATACCTATACATATGGATCTACGTATAATTATAGTCCCTTACAGACAACGTGATATGTCATATTTCATATGCAGACAGACTACTATGAAACCATATGGAAATTCGTCGCATATTTAAACAAGACAAGTTATAAGGGGGGAATACTCGTATATGTATGCGTAAATTATGAATATTTATAGCACAGTGTACTTTAAAACAAATTGAGCTTTTTAGCTTACAAATAATCGTAGTGCATCGGCACAGTGTCTGACTGTAAATGCGAGGGTTGTGGATTCTATTCCCACTAGAAGAAATATATTATTCTCATTTTCTAGGTCTTGTAACCAGACAAAAGTACTAGTTACATTCCCGCTAATTCTTACATACGACAGAGGGAGTTTAATACCTACCAAGACAATCCATTCTCTACTCACAGCCTATATTTTTGAAACATTGAGTATCGAAAATTAAAGATTTTTTAAATTATTTGTGCATTAGACCTACGTGTAGTGAAGAGTGCTGCGGCAGGTAGTTGTTTAGATAACTATCGTTTCATAACAACATTAAAATGTCGTTAAACGATACCAAATGCTTTTCAAAATATCATAAATATTCACACATATTGTTGTGCTATACAAATGTATGGAAAATAGCATGTTTAGTGGATGAAAACCTGCGATCAGCGAGTTCGATTCACGCACGAAGGGTTCCGTACCATTATATATAAAAACGGCAAACAATTACATCTGCTGTATGCTCTTAAGTTTTTATTTTATTCTATTTTTTAATATTTCTTATTCTAGTGGCAGTGGAAATTATATTATACATGAAAATAAAGTCTGGTGACGGTGGAGCCTTTCGATACGGAATCCTAAACACTGAGGTAAAAATAGCTTCACTTGAGTCTGATAGCTGGGTTGTGGTCGATGGGCTGGGATCGATGGTTTTGGGTTCTTGAAGAAAAAAAGCTTTTCATTAAAAACACTTATTTATTAGTGTTGGCAATGATAGGGAGGACTCCCTGAAGGTATGCATATATTATGTGCGGTTTGATGATAGTGGACAACGCCGAAGAGATATTTAAAGACCTGTAGCGTTCCGTTCCATCTAGTTAATCCGTTAGGGATCCAGCGTAAAGCTAAAAAATATAGATGAGTAGAAGTCAAAAGAACTTGGCAGTGTAAGCAACCTGGTGTAGACACTCCAATAAATATATTTAAGTGAAATTTAGAAAGAGTTTCTTTAATATATCAGAAGAACGTAAAAAAATATTAATAAAGTTCATTATTTGTATTGAATATAGAAAAAGGGCCCAGTCGTAGTGCAGAGGTGCCGCCAGCATGCAACTGTAAACACGATAAGTTGTGGCTTCGATTGCCACTGGAGAAAATGAAATATTTAATACTAGCGGACGCGCGCAGCTACGCCCGCTTATTTGCATCCTTAGGGGTCAATTAAAATAAACCACGAAACATGTGTTCAGTGAAATATTTTTAAGAGTCTAAATTTCAAATTTTATAAAAATCGGTGGCGATTTAAAGATTTTTCCATACAAACTTTCACCCCTTATTGGCACCCTTAGGAGGTAAATTCTAAAAAACCGTGAAACACGTGTTCAATTAAATACTTTTAAAAATCTAAATTTCAAATTTTATAAAAATCGATGCCTATTTAATTTTTTTTCCATACAAACTTTAAACCCCTATTTCACCCCTTTAGGGTTAAAATTTTTCAAAATCCCTTCTTAGTGGATGTCCAGATTACGAAAGTAAACTTTTGTTCAAATTTCACGTTTCTAAGCATAGCGGTTACGGCTGTGCGTGCGTCTTTCCTCAGTCAGTGAGGACAAGTCCTTTTATATATATAGATTTTCTTTTACTCAACACAGAATGCCTCCAGAATTTTGGGAATTGTGTAATGAAAGTATCTTAACACTAGGTTCCTAGATCCTCTGCTTACCCTGCTATGTGCGTCTAGACAGAGCTAGACAGTGTGAAACTAAAAAATAATATAGAAAAAGACTAGTCATATTTTTGATTCGAACTTCAACCCCTATCCTAGCTAAGTCACTATAATTCACTTAATATCATATACGCATACGAAAAGGATCAAAATAAATTAAAAATTCATAGAAATTTTCCGGAAACAATTAATTAACATGTCGGAAACACGAGCGTGCGGTGGTGGAATATGTTTTGATACGAACGGCCGCCGACCGTCAACATGTCAAACTTAATTTTCATGTTATTAGTTAAATAGTTACTAATTTACCTTTTGCCTGCGGCTTCGCATGTGTCGAAAAAAAATAAACAACTGAGAGGTTATAAGCGCATAAGAATTTCGAAGTAGCTCGATGAGAACGTATGGCTTAGTTGGTCAGAGCACAGACGGTTTCCAAGAGGCGAGTGTTCATATCCCGCTTCGTTCAATTTTTTTATACGTTTTCTTAAGAAGATAAAGGTTTTCTCATATAAAAACACAGACATAGGCAGAGAGTACTTAGTGTCAAAACACTCCATTCTGCGCTTTTCGCCCAAATTGCAGACATTGCGAGTTGAGAAGCGAAGCTCTGAACCATACTTTATCTTAATAAGGCAAAGAATTATAAAGATAGACGAAAAAATAAACAAGCCACAATCCTCACATCCTGACTCAAGTCCTAAATCTTAGCTCAGCTTGTCGATTGAACATAAAACCGAGAAGAGCCCGACAGCGGAAGCTATCGTAATACCGTATTTGTATCTATGTCGTAAAATTTATATGGAGAATTGGTATTCTCACTTATACGAGTATACAAAATCAAATGTATTGAGAATCAAATATATCGACGGTTGTGGGTTTGATTCCCACTCGGGATAAAAAATATTTAATATTTTCATTTTCTCGCTGTAGTATCAAGGTTAAGCGCGGCTTTGAGTTCCACAACTCAACACGCAATGCTCAAGAATTAGATGGTAAAGGGGGGAATGGAAGATTAATTGTCTCAAATGAGAGCGGAATGTCTTATCGAGAAAGCAACACTAATAATAGAAAAAAGTGTCTACTTAAATAAATTTAATTTAAATATCATTAAAAAAGTATTTGTGTATAATAAAAAAATATATTAACACGTCGTTTATACCTAATTTGGGGTTTTTGTGACGATGTGCGTGCGCATAGTAATTGTAAAAATTAAAATCATAACTTCAAAACATAAAATGGACAGAAAGTAGAGAAATTATTTACTTTTTAAAGATAAAAAGAAATGATTGAGTGTGGAACTTCAGGTGTGACCTAATTTCGTTTGTTATTAATATTTAGGTATATGTAAGGTGAAAGTTAATGCTCTAAGCTCATTTGTAACACTTGTCGTTTTCAGCAACACTGACTAAGCCAATTAGGTAGGTACATCATGTACAGGTTTCTTATGATTTAAATCAATTAGTTTTACTTACGAGTGAATACCTTCTATATGAATAAACAAGATATGTACTTACTTATTATTAAAGTTCCGTACCTCAAAAGGTAAAAACGGAACCCTTATAAGAGCATTTTGGTGTCCATTTGTTTGTCTGTTAAGACTATTTATTTTAAGATCGCATGGAGATATCAGGCTGAAATTAATATCAAATATTGAAGTCTATGGTCCCTTTGGATTTGTAAGTTAACACAATTAAAAGATAAGAAAAGATAAAAGTTAACACAATTAAGAGATAACATTTATGTATCGATTTTAGAAAATCGCAGCGTAATCAAAATTTATAGGGTATTTGCCGTCCCTACAACAATCTACAGTTATAAAATTTGGCACGAAGTGAGAACTTACAGAACACATACAGGAAAAATCTGAAAAATGAAAATTTATAGGAATTTTATAGAAAAACAACTTTGAGCTTTTTCTCGTACCGCATGTTTAATAGCAAAAGTTAACGCCAGGCTTTGTCTACCGAGAAAATAAAAGTAATTTAAATATAATTAAATCAAATTACCCCTGAGTGCGAATCGCATCCATAACCATCGCGTCTATAAGACGGTGCACTACGCCATGATGACCTCAATATCATGTTCTATGTACGTCGCGTCGTATGTTTAAAATGTTAGCATGTCTGACATTTGAAAAATTTTACGAAGCAGAAGTTTTGACATTTTTTTAATACAAAGTTGTCTTAGAAAACATATAATATATACAATGAAAATTTACGTAGTTGAGACCAGTTGGAATAACAGCGGACACGGAATAACATATTTAGCAGGGTAGAGCTAGAGAGAACTTAGCGACAATCGTTGTTGTTGAGGGCGGACTTGATTGCCGTGCTTTACTGGTAGTAAAAAGAATAATTAGTGGAAAAAAAAGAATAATTAATTTCCCACATCCGTATTATTTCACTTTGTAGGACTTCTTGACATATTATGACATGTTCTTGACAAATTAAGAAGATTATGCGGAAAGTAAGATTATGCGGGATAACGCGTGAAGCTGATGTCGGGATTAAATTCACAACTATCGCATTTACAATTAAACACTATCCACGTGCTCTTCGGCGTCTAATTTCATAGAATTTATACGATAATAAATAGACTGTTTTGGGTTAGACGGCATACAATTTACTTCGCAAACTATTGCTATGTAAATAAATATTAATTGAGCTCGTTTGTTCTATTTACATACGAAATATTATATTGTTGTAATAATTAAGTATTCAGAAGAAAGTTCTAAGAGTCCTCGCTAGTATACGTAAACTAGAAGTCTGTACAGTATTATTTTTTTACTCAAGCAGAGGGAACCTAGTTCCACGAATAGTTAGAGCAGCAGAGGGAACCTAGTTCCACCTAGGTCTTAGACACTACGTGCATTCCTGAATGGGTTCGATTCTCACATAAAGAGGTGAGTTATTTTCATTCCATCACAAAACGCAATATCCTGAAAGTTGGGCTAAAAATGGGAAAAGTGTGTTAATACTGAGTTTCTTCTGCAGACCACAACATATGCGGACTACAGGTGAAACAAAAAACGGCACAAAATAATTTGTTTTTTTTTTAATTGTCTTTCTGTTTGTCCAAGCAGACCTCTGGTAAAGCTGAATCAATTATGATGGGATTTTCACTGTCTGATAGAAGAGGTTATGGAGCAACTATAGTTATTAATGCTAAAATAACCAACCAATACAGTATCCATATCAAAAAGGATAGTCGCCCTAGTTACTTTTGAATTGTAAATTCTTCCACAAGTTTCCGAATATATTTTTCTTCCTTTAATGTTTTTTCTACCTCATTGTGACTGTTTAATATTAGCTTAAGATTTAATAATTTAAGATTACCTACCGTTAATGATTAACGTATAATATATAAAATAAATGTATTTTTATGTTCATAATTTTCAACGTAATTTATCTCCTGATAGCCTTTTGTTATCAGAAAGGACGCCGTGAAAAGGTCACCGTGACTATTTGTAAGCCTAAAACCTCCTCGTATCAATGTAGGTATAGCAGAAAAAATGTCGCGAAACTTGGAGAGTCGTCTCTACATCAGCTTTATATTATATATTAAAGTTTTACTAGTACTAGTTTAGACTTTTAAGGCCATTGTAACGCAGCGACACGGTATCTAAATTTAAACTTAACGATTGTGGATTTGATTCCAGTTCGGGAAAATCAATATTTTTATTTTCTTGCTCGGGTAATAAGATAAAGTGCGGCGTTGAGTACTACCACGTAACACAGAAGGCCTTGAAAATTAGGAGGCGCGTGGAGAACGGAGTGTCTTAACACAATTTTTCCTCTGCTATATGTAATTAGAGTATACATAGTACGTAGAGATGGATCACTAGGGTCGAAGCTCTTTAGTTGCTATGAATTATAGTATATCTAGTGGCGATCATCAAAACAACATTGATTGCATTGTGTATAGTTCAAATAAATAATTTAATTAACACATTATTGTTGAAAATTAATCTTATATACTAAAGCAATTATAGGTCTGACAGGTTACTGAAAAAAAAATGTTTTTAATATTTCAATCTCATATTTTTTTTATAAAACGATAAAAACATCATATAATACCACATAACACTACGCATTACACCGTGAATATGAAAATGAGACCTACTTCAGCGCTACATATTAGAAAAAGGACGTCCACCGCGCCGTAAAAGAACAAACTTAACCTAAAAATTAAATTTACGGCTTACCGTCGAAAGCCCTCCAAAATTCGTTCACTTATGAAACTGAATGAAAATGTGAATTAAATTATTTTATATAGCACTCGCGATGCGTATATTTCCCCCTTGTATGAGAAACGTCCACTCCGAGTGGCAGCCGCGGCACGACTAGCCACGGCGTGTTTACGATCGTGGCGCATGCGTGCAACTACCCTCATGCACAACGCTACTATACAGGATGCCTCACTTGAGCACACATAGTAACAAAGCATGTAGATTGTAGAATGTAAATAAAAAAATATTAAAATCGTAGCAAAAAAATAAATGTAAAATTCAATATTATGATTTACATATGTCTTGGTTGTTGAGTTGAGCGACAAAAGAAGTGAGATGTAAAGAGGTGCCAAGTTCAATGGTCAGTCCTATTTTTTTTAACGACATAAAATGGCTCCATACTGTTTTTACTGTCTCTATTTTTTAATATATGTATGTATTTAAAATATGGTCGAGTTGCGCTATAAAAATAACATTTAGTCAATCAAATCAAAAAAGTCATCAAAATAATATTAGTTTATTATATAGTAATAGTTTATTATAAACCTTATTTTATCCTAATAAGTAGTACCTCTATTTTTAAAAAAAGAAACGAAAACGGTAGTGTCATATTTCGTGGATCACAACAATTCGCGGATACTCCATTAGTCAATTTGCAATGTTTCGAAATGGAGTGGAAATTTGGAAACGGAGAATAAGAACACTAGGTTCCCTCTTCATAAGTATTCACACATCTGTATATACAGATACGGTTAGCAGGCACATCATTAGTCATATGACAAGCAGAAACTTAAACTTAAACACATATTAAATGTTGATATTACGAATATTATGTTGAAGCATCCCGTATTCAGGTATAAATTGTTTTAGAATAGGCTCTACAGGGTCAGCTTAGAGGTGACTACGACGTCGCCCAGCTCCCAGCTCTCGACCGATGCTATTTGCTAATCATATTTCATTCCATTGTATTTCTACCTTTGTATTGTATTGTACAGAACACGTATAGTTAGTAAATACGAATATATAACATATATTATGATGAATATATATTATATGAACATACAAAAATTTGCTGTGCGTAGTAACTTTTTGGGTACACATAAAGGCGTAAAATAAAATATCTCGTTTTTGATTCCTAGCAGAATTTCAAGAAATATTTTCTAACCTACTCTGTACACTTGCTAAATTTCAACAAAATAATTATATTTACATGTTTTTAACTGTCAATTCATAAATGTTAGTAACCTAAAAGCGGCATTGCCCGCTTAAAGTTATTGTTACATTATTATTTATTTATAAACGTAATTTTTTTTAACATAAATAAGTTGTAAACAGTTTCTTAAGAAATACATATAGCTTAGTGGTCAGAGCACTTGGTCGGTTTCCAAGAGGCACCGGTTCAAATTTCTAAAAATTTTGGAAGCATTGCATGGTGAAACGAAAATATTTCTAATATAAATTTTCCTCAAAGTAGGAGGTAGGAATCGATTCCAAACACTTGCCCAACGAGGTTACTTTATCTCACTTGTCTGATCAAGAGACACGATTGAGTTAATAACAAGCTGAATAGCGTCTAGGCCAAAATTACAGCCTAGACTCAAATTTACGGCCGTCTGCCCACTTATTATAGATTCTTATTCTATACCTAAATATACCTACATATATCCTAAATTTGAATTTCAAAGTTTCGCAGTGGAAATTGATCTCGAATGGCACGCGTGGTGCCTCTGTGTCACGCCAGCTGTCAATTAGAGCGTGTTAGTTCAGATCAGAGGGTAGACGCAGGGATGAGTGTAAATAGATATCACACCTGTAGCTCGGTTTTGTTTTAAATATTTTTTTAGATTTACGCTGCTGTATCTCACATATAGCAAGGTAGGCAGAGGGAAACTAGTGTTAAGACACTCCGCCTAATTTTCGAGATATTGTGTTTTAAGTGCCGAAACCCACCGTCACGCTTTGTCACGCGACTAGCACGGAGACTTCACGCCTTGTGACCAATGCGACTAAATGAAAATAATTCACTCCTACAAGTGGAAATCGAACTCGAAACTGTCACTGCAATATGATTGTTTAATAGAACTGTTCATATACCAGACCAATTTCAATGATTTCTTTTGAATAATACAAAAAAGAAGATAGGTTCTCATCGTGGATGAAAACAAAGTGGTTTATTAAATTATAAGTCATGCTAAAAAAACGATTTTTAATAGCTTAAATATAATATGAATATGGTTTGAATTCCTGTCCCTTGGATAATCATCGAACACTTTAGCTCATTAATATACTTATCGTGCCTCATGAGTCGTGCATTGTGTAACATTAGATTATTTGTTACGTCAACCACAATTCCATTAGCATACTTACTTATAAAAAAAAACATTTTTATAAAAGTACCTAACTCTTATAAAAATGTTTATTTTGAAGAAAAAAAAAACAACTTCGCGCTTTATTTCTAGCGGGTTTTCTTACAATTCTTTCGACACTCAACCTCCCGACGTGCCCAAACCATCTGATCACATTCTTCCTCACTCTTACTGTGTCATCCTCGCTAGAGATGCGAGATCCCATTCAGTGTATCTCTTCATTGCGGATTCTCCGCATATCCTACGATGAGATCACATCTCCACAGCATTCAACATCCTGTGATAGCCATGTTTCACCGCCATATTTTTCTTCTTACCAGAGCCAGGAAGTGAAAACTCACCAAGTCCTAACAATTTTAATATGATATTCTGTATATACTTTTATTTACTTTAAGCATACCAAATTTGATTATAATTAAAAAATATAACTATTTAATGCATAACTGGGACATAAGGATGTAAATAAAAAACATAACTGCTTTTCCACTTCATACTCACTGTATGTATTTATTTATTTATTTGATTTTTTTTGGGTATTTTTCTTGAAAAATTTATTTTATTTTAAAACGTTTCTTTAAATCAAATTTTATATCATTTATATATTGTGTATTTACATGGTATGTACAGCTATGTACAAGCTAGCTCGTCCTCGTTTGCTATAAACACGGCACACTCGACACCATACACTACCTAATATGTACTAAAAATAAAATTATTCTACGCAAATCCATTTAAAAAAAACATTTGTTTAGTTTGATTCTTACATTTAAAAATAAATTTAATATAAGCAATATTTCCTTAGTGTCCGGTGTCTGAACAGGTGTTTAGTGTCTAGTGTCAAATGACCGTGCCGCAGCTCTAACTTACACTACTATCGTACAATACTTTTAGTTGCACTCGTTATATATTTTTATTTTAATTTTTCTTTTTCTTTAGCAAAATTAGCGTTATGTTACTTGTTGTGAAGGCGCGTGTATACATGTCGTGGGTACGTTTCGATGAAATCAAAATTGAGTATTTAACTAAAATACATCGATACTTAGAAAACGTATAAAAACTAAAACGTAGCGGGATTTGAACCCACGAATTTTGGAAACCATGCAAGAGATCAGAATTAATAACTCTTATAACAAAATATTAAGTATAAAGTATTATTCCATATCTATACTATGGTTACAAATTAACAGAAGAAACAAAAAAACAACTAATAAACATAATTGTATTAAAATAAATATGTATTGTACGTATTTAAATAAAATAATAAGTAGACATCAAATGATTACCTATAAACATCATTAAAATAGTCATTGAAACTTGGAATAAAAGACATCAACCAATAAACAGTTGGCACATATATACAATCATATCTTCACAAAATTTACATACATATCAAAATATACACAAAATAACAACGTTTTATAAATTGTAAATTAAAAACCTCAATAATAAAAAAAAACCATTTCCATCACGACATTGTATACACGACCTTATACAGTCTTCAACTAGTAATATACAAGGAACATGCACGCACCGAGCACGTACCGATCTAACATAGAGTACGCATTGAGCGCACACAGAGTCGCAAGAGTACACATAGAGCATGTACGAGGCCAGTGCCGAGCACGTGCACAGTAATTTAGTAGCTGCAAGACGAAGAAACCTCTAAATTCTAAATTCATGGCAGTACGATAATTGCCGCGGCGACGACGGCCATGTCTGTATTGGAAAATATGTGGCAACTTGAAAAGATTCTTTGCTTAATTTTGACATCTTTCAAATGTCACATTTACAGTGTTTGTTTGTAATAATGGACATTTCTAATGAAGGCACTATATGTTACATTTAGGGTTTTAATTAGTTGATTTTAAGGTATTTGGTATCCTTATAATGTGATTTTTAGTTAATACTCGCAAAATATAACGCTATTATCAAGTACATTTAGGAAGACCTGATAAATATTGAGCAAATATGAATTAAGCTGGACCCCTAACTCTGGAATGAGTAACATGGTCCTTCTTATAGAAATCCTGAAATATATACTACTGGGAGTCCGCCTTGGTTTTGCTTTAATATTCCAATTTGCGTTATTTGTTATTTGTTATAAATACATTTTATGTATTTATAACAAATAACTTTACAATTTGGATACCATATAAAAATACTGTCTTGTATAAAAATAACAATGGTACAGTGAAAATTTCATTAAAATCTTGTGCATGTTTTTTTAAAACAAAAGCCTAATGCGGTATACAGCTATTTCTTATTAGATTTAGGTTTTTACTATGTAGAGACAGCGAACATTAAATGATTCAACTTATCAACAAGATATTATTAAAGAAAACCTAATTTCTTTATAAAGAATATAATTTCTAGAAGTAATAAGCAAGCAATTCTATCATGGAAATGATTTATTTTTTAACATCATAGTAGCCGAGCCTTCGATGGCGCTTATGTCTGACAGTTACATTAACTTGTAAGCCCAATCACGCTGATTACTGTATGAAGTATTCTTTAATACATTTAACGAGAGCACTTATACCATTAAAATACTTCAAGAATATTATATAACTGAATAATAGTATTAAAAATGTGTGAACACTAGCAAATAATGCAAAATATCTAATCACCTTTTTCGATTTTAAGGCCTCAAATATTCAAACGGAGTATTATATGTGGAATTGTAGTAGGTTGACTTAACAATATGTGTCCTCTGCCTACCCTGCTGTATGTGGGATATAGAGTGAAACTAAAACAAAATAATAACAGGAAAGAATCTGAATTTGAAAGTCCCAATCATATGCAAAATTCTTACTATTTATTTTATGTTGCATTTTTTCCCAATACAGCACAACTCGTCGAATCCGCTACATAAATATCATTTACAAATATTACACCTAGGTACGTCCTCTTTCTAGATTCATTGAGCAAATGAAATTATATGTTCTTGCCCTAATTCTATATAGCCTTTAGATATCATAGGCTTTAAATAAATATATATTGTAGAACAATATTTAACAAAAACCATAAAAAGGAACCGAATTTGAATTTTTGACGTTATAAATTATAGGACATCAATCACTACTGGTACTGTGCAATAATCCATGATCACGAGGGGACAATCTACTTGTGGCCACAAACTATTAAAAAGTGTTCGAAATGTTGGATTTCCAAAAATATGTAACATTCAAAATATACACGATTAATCCAGTTCAAAAAATAATTTAAAATGTATAAAAATCGTAGAAATTAAATTCTTATTGGTTGGTACCACCAAATGTCAAAATTGGTGCCATGCCAATCGCTAAAAATTCAATATGGCTCCCAAAATGGCGGATGACGTACCTATAATATCACCTATCCATACCTAACAGTTACATGAAATGTACAAATAAATATGTAGAGTATTTACATAAAATACAAAGTCAAAGAGATCTAAATAACTGAGTAAATATCAAAAATGATTATAATATTGAGATTAATTTCATGTATGTATGTTTATGTATGTTAAGTACTAAACTATTAACACGCTAAAAGATAGCTGAACGCTCGAACGAAGCAGTCTTTACTAAATGCATTTTTTTTTTCATTTTTACTTTTTTTTATTGTAAACTCGCTCTTTTAATTAATTTTTTTTATAAACGTTCGATCTCGCTCTCACATTTTGCTTGCCTTTACAAACGTTATAATATTTTTATATATTAATTACAATATTTTTTTCAAGTTAAAAAAACCATTTTTTTACGAAATTATGACTATTTTTTAAATACATACAAACTAAACTACAACTTTTACCCAATAATTAAAATATAACTTACTTATCTTTTTACGTAGTCTTTTCGTAATTTATACAGATTATAAAATTATAAACTAAAAAAGTTTTTAAAATCTATAAAACAATTTTAAAAAATTGCAACCGACTAGCAACAACTTTTACTGGTACGTAAAATAAAGTTTCTGTAATGCTTTTAAAAAAAAATTTTACCCATTTTATACATTTTTAAGAAAAATCGTGCGAAAATGAAGAATGTAGTGTCTTAACACCACGCTGCCTTCCATCTCTTACATTCGTCAAAACTAAGCTACTATCTGAAACAGCGTTTGTAATATTTACGACGATAAAGGTCGCTGAATCATTTCCCGGATTAAACTATAAAAAAGTTAATGTGATTGTATTTACATAACTTGAGGTTTTCTAATATTTCCATAAATATATAGGTGTAAACATAGTTACAAATATAATAAATATTCCAACATAAATTGAACACCACATAAATTAATCCAAGGTGGTGCTGACGACACCGCCATCTTGGAGAAAGTTAAATAGCACGTAATATATATAAGCCAATGATATATATCAATGTTGGTCCAAAATGAAAACTGCTTCGTTCGTTTCAAAGATAACATTTTTAAGTAACAGAAGTAAATAATATTCACTAATTATTAAACTAATAACACCTAAATCTTATACGTAAGCGACATAAAAGCGAATTTAGTTTATATTAATTTCTTCTAATGATGTTATTATTATTTATTATTTTTTTAATACATATTACAAAGTTTATTAGAATTTATTTATATTAAAAAATAGTTTAAGCGTAAAGTTCTCTGGACTACAGTACACTTTCTTAACGAAATCGTTTTTTAATTTACAATTTCCAGTAAGATTATTTTGTAAATTCATTTTAATGTGTATTCCCTTACCTAGTTTCAGTACAAACTCTATTACAGACCATCAATTTGTAACAAACGACTTTTTTATCATATTTGATTGATAAAAAAGAAAATTCTTCAGCATTAATTAACTATTAATACATAATCTGTGGTCATATACAAATGACAGATTAAAAAAAATATCAATATTTTTTTTAATAATTCCTTGATAGAAAGTTAAAACAGTATTATTGCTTGCTTTACAGTCTATCCCATAAGATTTGATTGATTATTATTTTATATTAATAATTTAAAAAACTCTAGCGTTTAATTCTATTAAGAGAAACCATTTCTAAGTTTTTATATGAATAATTTATATTAATTATGAACAATTAATGATTATTTTATATCACTCGCTTGTAAGTGTAAGATTTTTATACAGGTAGTGTTGCCAGCATTTGTTTTTTTACTAACAATTTTCTGATATAAAAAGAGAGACCGCACTAATCTAGAACATTCTACTGACTCGATAAAAATATTATATTTAAATAGAACAAAAACATTTGTTTAAATTATAAAAAAATAACTCGCTTATGTAATTGTTATTTAAATGTACAAAAGCGTCTCGACGTTACGTTTTACACTATTTATTTATACACTATGTATGTAGAATATTTATTGTATTATTAGTTATATATTGGTGTTATAACGATATTTAACACGTGTTAACAGATAATTACTTAGTCTAGGAGGAACGGCGCGGTCACAGCCGACACCATTTACATTATTGAACTAATTACATAGCAAAATAGTTATTTTTCTATTCTGAATATTTAGTATGTAAAAACAAAATTAAAAAGAACATGTAACTTCTTTTTATTGATATTTATTATTATTTTCGATACACTTTCTATTCATAGTAAATGATAATTGCTTATAAGTTGGAGTAATAACTTTTTTTTTATTACAAGTACAATAATGTAAACGGTGTCGTACGACGAAACTTAACCAATTTTGAACTTTACAAAACGAGACCTAATCTATTTTTAATATCTAACGCGGCTAAAGAACAAGCCGCTTAATATACCTACAGTTATTTTTTTTAAACCTTTTTTTGTATTTAGGTTAGCGTCGTCTAAACAGGCATAATATACCACTACTTATTACACACTGTAGATTTCTTATGGATTAGGTGTTATTTCTTTTAATAAAAAAAATGTCAACATAGAAAAAAAAACTTTCAGCTATTCAAGTCTCACATTTGTTCAATGTAATAACAGTTTTTATTTTATATTTACATGACATTTTATAAGTTTTTTATAAGTATCTATCAAGAAGAAATCTACAATGTGTATCAAAGGAAAACTGTTAGAACATTCTCTCATACCTTCTATTACATACCCTAACTTGCTTTACCCATAATGACTAAATTTCCCCTTTATGTATTCGAACTGCTTACCTTCAAGTACCAAACACGATAGTATTAACAACGTGGTGGTAGATGAGTGTTATATATATATTATATTAAATGTCACTGTGGCAAGATATCCAAGTGTAAGTGTATACACACTCGAGGGATCACGCTGCTTGGAGGGTACAAGATTCACATGGATGCGTAATAAACGTGAGTCAAGGGGTACACCTAGTGATGGGGGCTCACGTGAGCCCCATCGCGGGGTCAGAGGGGTACAAGTAGTCACGAGGGTACAAGTGGTTGCGTCGTCACTCATAGGTGTCACGTGGTCATAGGGGTACACGTGGTCGCGGGTGCAGCGAGTATCATCGCGGTTGCGCGAACTGTCTGCGTTTCTTGCGCGCGTCGCCGCGGAACCTCTGAGGGGGAGAGCCGTTGTACCGCCGCTGCTTAGAGGTGAAAGACCGAGCTCGGTTCTTGTTCTCGCCGCCATTGTTGCCGGTAGTGTTGTTGTTGTTATTATTGTTGTTACCCCCGCCATTGGGATTATAGCGTTGCTGCATTACACCTGTAAATTAGTATAAATTATAAATACTAAACTACCTAGTTATGTTGCCTCATGGCGTGAGAACGGTACCGGTAAACGCCTAATCAGCGTTCGGCGTATGTAACGCGAATCCCCTCATGCCATGGGAAACAAACGTAGTGTTTTAGTATTCATTATTCTATATTTTATTCTTTAGTCGATTAGAGCATGCACTTCTGCTCGGTCGATTCACTAGTTAAGTTATTTTTAAGTTAGTTAAGAACATATACCTTTGTTCTTATTTTAATTAAAGTAAATTTAAATTTAACTTTCTTGGTTATTTTTAAAAGCCCACTCGCGCTCCAGTAAACATGTCTACCTTGTAATTGCCTCTACTACTGACTCTATGTTATGTCTTTTTTGTTTGGGCTAAAGCCTTTTTATTTTTTCTTCACTGTGATTAGACTTGGTCTATTTTTGATTATTAGCTATTGCACAATAATTATAAGTTGCGGAAGGCATTACAGACACAGACAGCCTTTTCTGGTATTTTGCCTCTGATAAAGTATGATATGTAAATAATTTACATTTTAGCGTTATTTTTATTTTACAAACTAGAGTACTAGAGTGAGTTACAGAGTGTTAATAGTTAAGACACTCCATTTTCCGCTTTCCTTCAAAATTCGGTACATACACCGTACATGTTGGGTGGCGAAGCTCCACGCCTTAGTGTGATTATGTAAACATTAAAATAAAATGTTATAAATAATATGCAGTGGCACGGTTGTCTTACCGTACCCACCCGAAGGTATATTATTGAAGTCGGAGTTGCTCGTGATGTGGTGTATGATGAGGCTCTGGTGCGCGGACACGCGGCGCGGCGTCGGCGACGAGCACTGCAGCGCCGACAGAGGCGGCGGGGACGTGCTAGCGCCCACGCGGCCTCCGCTCCCACCTGTACCCCTGCCCCCGCCGCCACCTCCGCCTGAACCCTCCGACCACTCCTGCGGCAACACATACACGTTTAATGTGAAATGTCAACTTCTGATTATTATTTTAAACATCATTGTCATTATCTTTTTTTTAATGTATTTGTTAATAAATACTAGAGACCTAAGATGAACCGTCGCGTCGCAACAACCTCCGTTCTCTTTTTTTTAAAGACATTGATTGAAACTTTGTACTTGTTTTTTTTGCATTCGTACTGTTCCAAACTTAACTAATGAATAAAAAATATCAATATATAGCAAAAAATCTTTATGGATATATTATACTTTTTGATTCTACCATATATTATCTGCAAGTACAGCAGCACAATTACAAAACACAGAATTATTGATTTACTTTATTTAGTACATATTGTCTTTAAAATTTCAAACTACTCATTACCAAAACTACTCAATTTAAATAATGAAGGCACTTCTATTATACACTAATTGTATTTTATTTTAATAAATTTAAAACAAATTCTCATTATTTTATATAATTATTTATAAAATTCATTATTTAAATTTAATTCTGAACATAAATTAAATACTTAATTCAACTTATCACTACTAATATTACGTTAAATGTATAGATAAAGTCTAATCAATATTTTCACCTGAATATCAGATAGCATATTTAGTTTCAAAGTAGGGAAGCGGAGAGACTGTTTTCAATACAAACTGTTGGAATAAGAATTATCATGTACAAGTTTATAATTTCTGTTAAATCAATGACGTTGGTCCTTTATTTGCGGATGTTTTTCTTTTTATTTTCAGATTTAAAATTAAGGACTCTCATATAAAATAATGGATTCCTTTAGTTTCTTTGATTATATGGCGGCTATAATGTATAATTTTAATCGTCAAACGTTTTTTACTTTTTCATAATAAAAATGTTACTTCATACAAGAATTTGACACAATTTTTTTTTTACTTTTGAGTTTTTTTTAGCTTAATTCTTACAATATTATACCCAACTTTAGAAACAGACACATTAACCAACACGATAGTCCTACTATGTACTTTTTTAAGGTAAGCAGAGAGAGAGAGAGAGAATTGCATTGAGTGTTAAGCGGGCGAACTCAACGCCACCCAATTTCTTGCAACATCACTATGTAGATAAATATTATAATAATACAAGAATAAATACTAACTTGATCAGTATCAGACGGCGAATGCACCGGAGTGACCGCCGGAGTCAAGGCCGGCGTATCCCTATCCGGAGAAGCTTCGGCGGAACGCGGGGAATTTGAAGAATTTGGTGAATGTGGGGGAGGCGGAGAATTCGGAGAATGGAGACGTCTCGCCCTCAGTCTTTGCGGGAAGAAGTACGGCTCGAACGTGTCTCTGACCCATCGCCGGTATTGCAGCACGTGGTCTGTCACACGCACTACGCGGCCCAGTACGCTGTGGCGCGCGAGGAGGGCGTTGTGGGGAGCCACTGCCTGTTGTAGTATTATGTAGCCGTAGTCGAATGCCTGGAATGGATTAAAATATGTTATTGGAGTAATATATCTTTTTCTCGTTTCAAATTGTAACCCGCATTTAGCAGCATAGGCGGAGGAAACCTAGTGTTAAGAAATTCCGTTCTGTTTGGCCATTTTAAGTTGAGTGACGGAGTTTAACGCTTCGCTTTTTCTCGACACCAGAGCGAAAGAAAAATTAAAAATATTATTTCCTGGAGTCGCAATCGAACCCACAACCTGTCTCGCTTACAATCACACTCTTGTGCCCTTGCGCCACGACTGCCCCCAATAACCAAATTACCCGCAAACACGCAATGCATCCAGAATTCGGCGGAGTGTCTTAACACTGTTCACGCGACAATGGTGGGTTCGCAGAACGGAAAAAATTTCTTATAAGACCAAGATGTTGCGTTAAGTTTCGCCACACAATAAAAACGATTATAATTATTTCTCTTTCAACCGTAGTGGTAGCTGATTCATTTTATGACGTCATAAAATGAACCACCCAGCAACCATGAGGTACGTACCTGCTTGACCTGTATGGCGCCGTAGCTGGAGCGGCCGATGTCGTTGCCGGGCGTGAGCGGGTCCTCGATACAGAGCAGCGACGGACGGTGACCGTCGTTCATTTCCTGTAAGGCAGTAATTTTAGTAAAATTGTAAACGCAATTAACACCTTTATCAAATTAAAATTTAAATGAATATTAATTTTTTTATGTAGGCAAAGTATAATCTATATATATAAAAGGACTTGTCCTCACTGACTGAGGTAAGACGCGCGCACAGCCGTAACCGCTGATGGTAGAAACGTTAAATTTGGACAAAAGTTTACTTTTGTAATCTGGACATCCACTAAGAAGGGATTTTGAAAAATTTTAACCCTAAAGGGGTGAAATAGGGGTTCAAAGTTTGTATGGAAAAAAATTTAAATCGGCACCGATTTTTATAAAATTTGAAATCTAGATTTTTAAAAGTATTTAATTGAACACGTGTTTCATCGTTTTCTAGAATTCTCCCCCTAAGGGTGCAAATAAGGGGTTGAAAGTTTGTATAGGTTTTTTTTAAATCGTCACCAATTTTTATAAAATTTGATATTTAGACTCTTAAAAATATTTGATTGAACATATGTTTCATGGTTTTCTAGAATTCATCCCCTAAGGGGATGAAAGTTTGTATGGATAATTTTTTAAATCTCCACCGATTTTTATAAAATTTGAAATTTAGACTCTTAAAAATATTTCATTAAACACATGTTTCATGGGTTATTATAATTCACCCTTAAATACGCAAGCGAAGCTGCGCGCGTCCGCTAGTTACTTTATAAATTTAAGGGATATTTGAATATTGAATTTCCAAAATCTAAATTTAAAAAAGAATCAATATTATTATAAACTAAAAAAATTAAATTCTACTTTTACAACAAGTACGAAACATTATTTTTAAGTTTAATACAAAAACAATTAAAAACTACAAAATCTCAAGTCCTCACCTTCTGTATCTCATCTTTGGACACATAAGAACCACCATTCTTCACTCGTATAGCTGTCTTCACATAATTGAACTTCCTGCCATACAGTTCAAAGAACTCTATCAACAGAACACCCAAGTTGTGGGGCTGTCTCAGCCTTTCAGGCCTCGGGTGGAGCTGGAGGAAGCTGATGCACATGAGAATCAGGGAGTAGGAGGAGATGCCTCCAGTGAACACCTCGTTCAGGTCGCGCTGGAGCAGGAACTGCTTTAGCACCATTACAAGACGAGATAGCACTGGGTATTTTTCCTGTAAAATGAGTAAATTGTTGTAAATATTATTTGTGTAAAATTTAAATGTTTAGATGGCATCACTTCCTCAGAGTGAAAGTTGTATCATAACTCAAATAAATAAATAAATCAGCTTCACGCTGTATCCCGCACACAGCAAGTACGCAGAGGGAACCTAGCACTTCGCACCCCACTTTCCGCCAAATTCTATTCTAAACATAATATGTATTCATATTCATAATGAGTTACTAAATTTTGTATCTTTTAGCACTTAAAAATGTTTAATATTTAATACTAAATTATAAAAAAAAATATATACACATTTTATTTAATTTTTTATATATATATATTAACATTTTATTCTTTATAAAACATTTAGTTCCACCTCTATATCCTCAAGCTGCCTCAGGGACATGTTAGATTAGCATACACTAAACAGAATAAAAACAGACACTCCTTTCATTTTATATACCTACTAAATGTTATTTAAATCAAAACCCGTTTTAATTGTAATTAGATCAAGTATAAGGGATTCAAATCGGATATGACGACCTTCAAGTACTTTAATCTGTACTGGACTAAATACATAAAATAATAGCACAATACCGATTTTATAATACTCAAGGACGTAAATAAATACTTATTTTTCTATTTAATGAATAAAAAGGCCATCGTGGAGGAGTGAGGAGGTGGAGGGTGTGACTGTAACGCGACAGTTGTAGATTCGATAACCACTCGAGGGAATTAATTATTATTTATTAATATTTTCATTTGTTCGCTCTGATACCAAGGCAAAAGCCCGGCGTTGAATTTCACCAATCAACATGCAATTCCTCCAGAATTCGGCGGTAAGTGGGGAACGGAGTGTCTTAGCACTAGGTTCCCTCTGCATACCTTGCTATGTGATAAGATGATTTATTTGATTTAATGGATAAAAAAACCAACTGTAAACATGGTATTTATAGGCTCGATTCTCACTTGTTGTAATAATGAGTGCCTTATCGCTAGATCTCTACCTACTCTACTATACACGAGAGATACATTATTAAAAAAAATCCATACATGACAAAAAAAAATACAATTTAGTGTAAAAAAGTTTTAATAAAAAAAGCACGAATCCAATAAGAAAAAAAAAACCAGTCCGTACATCGTTTTATAGGCTATATAATAAACTAAATATAGATGAACACAAATCCGTTAGTATACCGTAGACTATAACGTATGTTATACGAAGTCAGACTATATCGAGGCAGTGATGTAACAATCAAAAGTATTTGCTCAAATGGCACCGGAATGCCAAGGTCGGGATCATTGTGTCGCTAGTGTTGCGATCGCTACAAATTAGTTAAGGAAATAGATAAACTGGGATTGGTTTACTAGGCTGGCTTCTAAAAAAAAGAAAAAAGTGGGGGCTAAAAGTATTTTTCTTGGGAATTTAGTATAGAATAGTACAAGAGCGTTAAAATATCTATTATATTTCTATTATATCATCTGTTGGAACACACAATGAATATTTAAAAAATATCTCGAAATCAGACAGAAAGTGGAAGCCGGTCTTTTACCGTTCCTTAATATATCTACGAAAAAAAAAGTATTGCCTTATAAGAAAGTATTAAAAAAATATATTTTTCATTATTTATACCACATTGTTATTCTGTCAATGTTCTCACAATGTAGAGCCTCAACCTAAGCCCGGTAATATCGGAAAAAACTTTTTTAGCTACCTCTTTTGGCCCAGCTTTATTTTTTCGAATAAAAGGCATAGGCAGAAGGAACCTAGTGATAGGACACTTCGTTCCCTATTTTTCTTTAAAATACAATTAAATGTTACTTTTTTCCATTGCATCCACTTATTTTTTTCGTCGATTTTATGGGATTTCAGAGCACTTTCTCGCTGTTAAAAATATTTTTACCTCACTTCTGCAAAAGGAAGTATAACCTCCTTTTCTTTCAGAAGTAAAAAAAGAACAAAAAACTGTCAAATCTATAAAGATTTGACAGTTTTTTTGGTAGTTAGTTGGTTAAATTGAATTAAATATTCCTGTCTGGTCCCATTTTAATTTGGTCCATTTCTGACATGAGAAATATATTATAAATATGCACAAATTTGCATTAGGTATGCGCACGAGTGTATTGGAAAGGATACACTTCAAAGATAGTTTGGTGAAAGTTTGGTTAGGTTCTGTTCCAGAATCCAGTTAGAATTGAAGAAGTCGGTTTTTTTGTTAAAAACTATAATTATATGCTATCTTTATACGATATCCACAAAAATAAAAATTGTCCTTTTTTATAATTAAAGAAAACTTGAAAAAATGAAATGTCTAAGCCAGCGTTTTCTAAGCTGTAAGGGTAAATGGGGTGAAGGGGTGACCTTTGCAACTGACCTTAAACTGCTTGATGAGCTCCGCACTCTTGACACCGCTGCTCATGTTGAACGATATGTCCACCTGAACGTTCATTAGAAACTGCTTATAATATTTGAAATACCCATATATCATTTGTTCTCTTTTTTAACTTCATTATTTAAATATCAATGGACTTTTTTCAATGTATTTAATAGTATAAAGCACAAAGTTTGACTGTAAAACCGACTGGTAGTGGGTTCAAGCCCCACTCGAGGAGATGAAATATTTATTTAAATTTATATTTCCATTTCTTCGCTCTCGTGTAGAGGCAAAGCGCGGCGTTGAGTTCCGCCATTCAACAGGCAATGCCTCCAGAATTCGGCGGAAAGTGGGGGACGTAGTGTCTTAACACTAGGTTCAATCTGCCTACACTGCTGTGCGGAATACAGCATGAAGCTGAAGCTGTATTTAATAAAAACAAAAAAGTAATATTAAGGGATTTTTCACCTTAACATCGGAATATTTGTCGGTCATCTTAACGATAGGCACGGTGGCCTTCTCCAGTACTTTGATGCTCTCCTTCTCCGCGATGTCCTGCCCCACCAGCTCGCGCTCCAGCGTCCACAGAGGTAACTTCTCCCATTGACCTTTGAACCGGAATAAATAAAACATGGTAAATACTTCTATAATATGTATTTATTAATCTATTTTTCTATTTAAAATGTTAAAGCTTAGGGACCTGTTCGAGACTCACTTTACTATGCATTTTTCCTGATTAAAAACATTGTGATTGATATGACATTGGGAAATAATTTTAAATTTAGATCAACACCCCAAATGATAGTTAAAGTAACAATAATATGAAATATATTTCGCTACAACGAATTTACAATTTCTTCATAAACTACAGCTAAAAAATCAGCTTCACTCTGTTTCCCGCACACAGCAGGATAGGCAGAGGGACCCTAGTGTTAATACACTCCGTTCCCTATTTTCCGCCGAGTTTTTAGAGGCTTTGCGTGTTTAGTGGCGAAAACCAATACCAGAGCTCGACACCGGAGCGAAAAAATGAAAATATTAAATATTCCATTTCCTCGAATGGTGGTGGTGGGAATCGAACCCACAACCTGTCACGTTTACTGTCACACTATAGCTAAATATAAGCCTATAGCTAAAAAATGAAAACACAAAGTATCAAAAGTTAAATACTTGCACAAGAAATTTGTCTCATTTATATACATACAAGCGGCCCGCCCGCGGCTTTGCCTGCGTGAACTACTTTATTATTAATTTCTGTCTCCATAAGTACCTACGTCCTATAAGTGACGTCCATGCAAAATGAGACTCCTAGCATTTGTAGTAACGAAGTTTCATACAAACTTTCAACCCCAAAAACAACCCCTTGGAAGTCGAATATTGCAAATTCCCGTCTTAGCGAGCACCTACGTCCTATAAGTAACTCCTATGCAAAATTTGAGATTCCTAGCACATACAGTTTCTGAGATTTCGTGATGAGTGAGTGACCTTTCGGTTTTATATATATATATAGATGTGTGTAGAATAGAAGAAGGCAGTGCCGTGAAATCCGAAACATAATTTGAATGCTTTAATAGACACAAAGCCGGTAGTTTATCCGAGTCGATGGTAATGGCGCAACTTCCGTCCGTTTGCCGTCATTCAACAAACACACGCTTCACTTCCTATTTGTACCCATTGTCTGTAACTTTGGCGCGTATGAGTTTGCTCAAACATCAACTATAACTTAGAAGTTATTTACTAATGAACCATGTATTGCATTTTTTTATGCATTCTTGACAGAAAATGTTAAAAAGATCATCAGATAATAACAAAAATACTACATTTGTGTCTATTTATACATACATTCACAAGGTAACATAATGGAATATAACGCCTTAACCCTAAAATCAAATTAGAATAATAAAATTATTTGTAAACATAAATATTCATAGAGGCCGGTTGTGGCTGTAATCGCGACCGTTGTTTGTTCGATGCCAAAATCGAATGCCCTAACACGAGCTTCCCTTTTACTATACGTGGGATACTACATGAAGCTAAAAAAATGAATAAATATTCTATTACTCCCTTACTTAAGAAATGTTAAAAAATAGCGCAATAAAAAGTGGCGCAGGTTCAAATCCCGCTACTTTGAACACTACAAACATCAGTTGAACAATAAACACAGTTGACAAATATCAGAAGGTATTTCTAAATCAGATTTAGGAAAAAATTGTTTGATTTAAATCAAGATATTAAGAAGGAAAAGGTACTAAGTAATACATAACAAACACTTATAACAAATTACAACGATCATTAAATATGAATCTCGACAATGTAATATTCCTTAATAGAGGAAAATGGTTTTAAATTATAATATTATTATTATTATGTCGATTACTTCCGTGACGATTATGAAAAGTATTTTTAATTATAATATAACAAACTAAATTATGGACAAATTTTAATATAATTATTAAATTAGTAATTCTTTTCTTGCCTATACATCATTTTTATTAATAATCTTTGGGTAGCAAAAATAAAACTATTCCTAAACAAATGCTAACAACACAACAATTGTAACATGCGTATAAAAATTTCGACGAAGCTTAATAAGAACCTATGGCCATAGTCAAAGCGCTTAGACGGATTCCAAAAGGCGGATGTTCGAGTCCCGCTACTTAATTATTTTTATAAATTTTCTATAATAATTTAGATTCATGGACTATTTTCAACAATAAAAAACTAAATTAATTCAATGAAAATTATTGATAGACACCTGGCATGAAAGATATATTTCTTTCCGTAACAAATAACAATTTTATGAGCAACCCCTTAGCTACTGATAGCTTAATTTTCCATATCTGGCAGGACATAAAATTGATTAAGTAGTTTATACATTACAAACAAAAATATATTTTAAAAAACGTCTATAGAGAGCATAGACAATATAAACACAACCAGTCCTTGTAAGGTAATCTGCAGACGTGCAGGGGAAGCCCCCGTCGCTTACTCACTGGCCGTCTATAGTGACGTTACTCCAATTACATTGAAGGTCACGCGCGGCGCTGGTCATCTGCCGCGCACGTATAAATAGATCCCCACCCGACACATAAACAACTAGACGTACCCAAATATTTGCTTTCACTTCTATTCTAATATTCAAGACTATTCAAATTATAATAAATATTGGTTATACAATGGAAAATCCCCTATATCCTGTTCCTGTAGGAATTACGAGCAATCCTCTCTTATTATCAACCTATACTCCCTAACCTATCTACATGCAAAATTCCTGTTGCCTTATGTTTGTCTGTCAAGTTTTATATGTTAAATACATATTTTAACAATACTCTCATATATATCCTATTTTTTTCTGATTCTTCAATTTAACGCTTTAAAAACAGCCAAAACTACATCAACCATAGACATTTAAAGAGCCGGAAACACTAGAATCATCGTTTCGTACGTAATAAGAATACTGCGTATTACATCTGAGTCACATATTGAGATTAGAATAATATGACATAGGTGTTATAATAGCGAATAGTTTCAAAATAGGGCCTTAGTTATTTCCAAAGCTGAAATAAAATAGATCCGTCGCCGCCGTCGACAGGCCGCGGTGGGCGCGGCGCGGCGGCTAAATAAATGTACGCGTGGATGGCAACCAGGTCACATGCCTTTTAGTGTATTTACCGTATAGACATTTGAATACAATTAATAAATTTTCATTAGATTTATCCAGGTATTTAGAGAATAAGAATCATATCTGTGACATACTCTTTATTTTCTTTAGATTCACGAATGACTCGCCTAGCAAGATAGGCAGAAGAGAAGAAGAAGGTAGAAGTATTACGACACTACATTTTCATTAAACATTTTGATGTTACTTGCTGTATACGAGCTTACGGTTACTTCGGGTACTTGCAATGTATCATAACTCTTAGTTATTCACATATGACCTCAAGTAAGACCTAATGTTCCTAGGTCTAATATTAACTAAAAAAGGGGAAAATATTAAAAAACAGCCTCTTTGTATCACAGACATGACGCCATTCCGTCTACAGCATAGGTACTTCTAATCAGAACTAATACCTATATAATGTTGATTCACATCGGCGACCCTCGAGAACGATCATTGTATCTCCATCATGCGTTCTACAAGTGATTCACTTACTTTTATTTGTTTAGTTTCATTATAACCTATTGATTCGTAGGGATAGAGTGTAAACAAAGGGTCTATTACAAACTCATACTAATATTCAATTAAAATTGTTAAAAATATTAATATTAAAATATAATGTATCCTTGGGATCGTTGAGGCACAATGGGACAGCTTCTGGCTATTTATACAGCGGTTGTAGGTTCGATTCCCACTAAAAAGAATTAATTATTTACATTTCCTCGCAAAACAAAACACGTTGATGACTTTCCGCTACTTAACACGCTAAATCTCAAGAAAACTACACAGAACAGAAGAAACCGAGTGTCCTGACAATACGTTCCCTACAAACTGTCTTATTATATTCGAGATACAGCGTGAAAATAAAATAAAATCTATCGAATATACATTGAAATCAATAAATAACTTGAGTTGCATATATCTACAAAATTATTTATTCAGTTCTTTAAATCATAAAAACATTCTTACTAGATTAAAACAACATTAGGACAATATATTTTCAATATTTAATACTTTAACTAATATAGTTTCTAACGATACTAACTCATATAATATGAAGAATTTCTTAGGTTTTACTATATCAATGTAAAACAAAAAAAAATCCAAATACTAGAACAAAAAAACATATCTTATTAATATGAGAAAACAAAGCATTTTGTATCATTATACAAATATCCTATTCAATATAATTATTATATCTAATAGTTATCTTATAGGATTTCGGATATCCAAATACTAGCGACCTCCCGTTCAAGTAGGCGGCGCGCCCCGCTGAAACACGAGTGATAAGAGAGGTGGCGCGATAACAACGGCAAGTCGTCTCAAAGGCACCCGCGGCAGCCAGATAAAACTAATAGTACGCCATTATTGTCAATGTTAGCTTAATATCTTTTATGGAAACATCTGAGCAAATCTTAATGATAAAAAAATATAATACAAAAAAATGTTTATCGAAGTAAATTCGTTAAAAATAACGTGTCTTTAATGCATTGGTGATATTGTTCGATGATATTTGTAGATATTTGTAGAAGTGGGGAAAGTCTAGGCTTCCCTACACTAAATTTCCCTCTGCCTTTCCTGCTATATGCGTGATATAGCAGGAAAGTAGATATTAACAAATATATTTTTAGCGAAACTGACTCGTACTCATTTCACTCACATGCTCACCATTAATGTCAAGCTTCAACATCTTAGAGCTCTGAGAGCATCTGAGATACCTTTTATATATTATTAAAAATATATATGTATTTTATAATATAAAATGTTACTTACATGAAAAACAAAACTATAATATTCTAAGACCCGTATTTATAAATCGCTTACAAGCGAGTTCGATGTTGAGATGCCGTTTTCATTTCAGAGATATATAATTTATGAATGAAAACGGCATCTCATCATCTATTAATAGTGGAGATGGAGTGGGCACCAGCGTGCGACTCGTAAAAGCGTAAAAGCGACAGGTTGTGGATTCGATTCCCACTCGAGGAAATTAAATATTTAAAATTTCCATTTATTTGTTCTACCTAGTAACGAAACAAACTTAACTCGCAATATCTCTAATTAAGGGGAACATTGGAGAATGTGGGAATATCTTGACATTAAATTCTCTGCCTATCCTGCTTTATGCGGGGTACATGAAGCTTAAAAAAAAAAAAAAGAAAAACCGTCCCAAAAAAACAAGATAAGAAAAATAAAATAAGTATCAACCTACAAAAGTAATCGGACAAAATGCCTAAATATTGGATTACGGTTGGCAAAAGATACCAAATAAGGTAGTCACGTGTCATTAAATAGATAAAGTAGCCGACGCAAGATATAAGTGCTGTAACATAGTGTTACTATCTACAGGTGGCCTTAAACATTACTTGCATATTTTTTTATGAATATATAGAGACATATACACTCGAAGTTAGGTGTAAATGGCTGCGCATATTGGATTATAGGATTTTTCCTATTTTTTATTATTATCTTTACGAGTGAAAAAAGCGCAGAAGTTCAGTAAACCTAACTTAAGAGCGGCCACTACTCGCTGGTCGTATTATACGTTTATTGAGGTTAGTCGTGGCTTCCGTCACGCTTTTTCCTGCACAGCTAGAGTTGAGGGAAAGTACCTTTAAGACACTCCGTTCTCCATGCAAGACATTAGTTTTGAAGACATTCAGTTCAGTGTAGAGTTTCTTTATCACGTACAGAATGTATCTGTCACAGAATATATTAGATTTAGCCCCGAGTCCTCTCTGCCTTATCACTAAATTATCACGCAGTAGTTAGTACATCTAGGATTTTCTAACATTATGATTCATAAAATAGAACATTACTAAAACAAACCGCCATGAGGCAAAGGCATGCTGACGTCGAGGTTATCAATTTTATAGTTCACGCTAATACTTTGGAATATAAATAGAAACAAATGATTCGTGCTATAATATCAATCGTAATCATTGAAATAATCAAGCTTTATACGACTTTATAAGAAAATTATCTTATTATTTTAATTTCACTTTATTAATTAATTTACAGAAAATAATTAAAAAACATGAAAAAATCCCAAACTCAAATGTCTACTGCTAGCTTCACGACTTCTCGACCGTATTGTAATAGCCAAACAACCACTCACCTATAACAACAAGATCGATATCACTGGTCGGCAGGTACAGGCCGGTGCGGAACGAGCCGAACACCTCAACCCTGGCCTGGGGCCACAGCGACAGGATCGCGCAGCGGATGCGACTGACCACCGTCGTGCGTACCATGTGCTCAGTCTCCGTGGGTGACATGTACATGTAGAAGTGCTCGATCTCTTCGTGTAGCCTGGATACAAATATTGGGAATTAGGAATTACATTTTTAATGATTTCTAATATATAAATCTTATTATATTATATTCTTATGATTTTGACTCATAAAAATTGGGAAACAAGGAATTCAATTTAGTATTTAAATCTTGGTGATAATATTTATTATTCTTACGTAAAATAAACATTTAAAACTGCCAATAGCATGAAACTATCCGACTATCACGGTTAAAATCCAAGCGAGGTACATTCTAAATAAAATGCAATTAAAATAGGTTTAATATATTTTATTCTTACATAGAAATATATCACTAGTAATATAGAATATAAAGAAAATAATTAACATCTATAATACGATATAAAATCAATCAGAGTCGCCAAATTAACTGTCGACGTGAACTAAATAATATACGAATTGCTTTTTCGTTATAAGTACATTCCAAGTATATAATATGCCGTCTTAGAAAAAGGAGCTCCACCTTAGACCCAAGCACCAATGTCTTCCACAGCGAGGTATAGAAAATAAATATAGTCCTTTCCCTCGAAACCACAATGATCGCGGTTGCAGTCAGAAGCTGTCCCACAGCGACACAACGCCTCTCCTTTAAACTATCTTTGAAGGAATAAATATGCATCACTCGTCTTGCAGTTTATCAGCACAACATTAGGTATAATTATTCTTGTCGACGCGCGATCATAATCATTTTAGTATATGTTCGTAGATGTAAACACCTTTGTCTTACCGCTACTTATCTAAGGAATATTTTTCAAAGCTTTCGGCGCTTAGCAACTAGGTAGATATATTCTAGACAGACTGCTCG
Organism: Heliconius melpomene rosina; assembly: GCF_056956725.1. Classification (NCBI taxonomy): domain Eukaryota; kingdom Metazoa; phylum Arthropoda; class Insecta; order Lepidoptera; family Nymphalidae; genus Heliconius; species Heliconius melpomene. The sequence goes on from NC_140400.1 coordinate 6,895,670, forward strand.
TAAATCTAGAATAGGCACAGTGTTGGGGTCGACGACCGAGCTTAGGCATTGCTCCAGTTTATTGCTTGGAAAGTGGACTTTTACGATATTTGATACGCGGCTCACGAAGGACGCTGCAAGGAACTAAGTCTGTTGCCAGGCGGTAAGCGAGAAACTATGTAACCTACATTGCTAAAGAACTAATATAAAAAATATTATATATAGAACATTATATTATATGGTTTCTTTTCGTCCTAAAAAATATCTTAGAGGAAATGGCTACTTTAGTCTAAAAAAAACCTTTGGTAGGTTATTATCATTATCTTCTCTTATGTTAACAAAGCTCGTACTGAGCTTAACAACTTAAACATGAAGGATACTATTCTAGTCCATATGTACACCGAGAGGCAATTTCATTGTACATGGAAACCGTTGATTGAAATCCCGCATGGCACATATTGCTTTAGACAAGCAATTTAGGATACACAGAAAGTTCTATTGTGCATATCATATCATAGTATTTATTTATATAGGGGCTTTTGCATCGACATATACATTTTTTATATGTAGAAAGGGAGAAGCTAATGTCAAAACACTCTGTTCTCCATTTCACACCAGAAGTCGAGATAAAAATATTATAGAATTTATCAAGACCCAAAAGTGCAAACTATAATTATAGGGTACCACTACCCACATCATATATCATATATTTTCTACGATGATGCAAAGTGTCTGAGCGCCCATAATGACCAAAACCAGTTGGCTCACTCTCCGTTCTAGACGGCACGTAATCTAACGCTCATATTATTTAAAAACTATAATATTATCTAAATTCTAGACATTTAAATAGTGTTAGAAAACAACATTTTGGTATTTGTTGGACTGATTGGCACGCACGGGCAGCAACAGCTTCCGTGTAAAAGATAACGTGCATCTATAGCATCTCCGCGAGATAGACGGCGGTGTCAGTCACAGCCCGCGTTTGTTTACAAGTGTCGAGCACGCACCGATGACGCGGCGTTGCGTAACACACACGTGGTATAAATACGTGGTAGAATGCAAACACCTACTGATTTCAATTTCGCGAAATGTAGGTAATACAGAATATTGGTTATTTTTTTCAGTTTCTCGCTGTATTTCGCATAAAGTTGGGTAGAGGGAACCTAGTGTTAAGGTTCTCCTATACTAAGCAGGGAAATCAAAACGAAACGTTAGCAGCGGAACTCAATGACGTGACATAAAATGAGGAATGAGTTATTCCTCGCAAATGTCTAGAAAATTAGACAGTGAGTGGGGAACGGAGTGTCTCAACACTAGGTTCCCTATACTATATCTAGGTTCCCTATACTATCCCTATACTATATGCGGTCTAAAGCGTAAAGCTATTTTAATAATGTATTCCTTCAATAATAACTGGCATATCACAATTTGTTAGATGCACATTCATAATAACACTTGTAGTATACAAGAATGCAACCTCGAATCTATTTTCTTGTTACTATATTTAAAACTGGCCGACTACGTTACTGTGTTCTCGATAGTCGTTAACTTGCTCTTTGCTATATTCAACACTGGGAGCGTCTATTTGGGAAGAGGTCGCGGGTTCGATCCTAGATTGTGTTATTATAATGATTTCATTTTTTTTTTCATTTTACGTACAATAGAATGGAAACACATACTGGCATAACCTAGGATCTCAGTTAATATGTTTTATCCTCAAAATTTCAGCTTTGCTAAAATGACGTAGGTCTGGCGGCTCGGGGATCTTGGGCTATAACGTAATAATATTAAAAAAATCAAAATATTGAGGCCGTCGTGGCGCAGCGTCTCACTGTAACTTCGATGGTTGTGGAGTTGATTCTAGTTGGGAGAATAAACTATTTCCAGTTCCTACCTCCCGACAAAACGAGGCAATAAGTTCGGCAAGATACACGAAAATTTGGGCGAAAAGTGTCTTAACACTAGCTTTCCTTTGTCTCATTTTTTGTTCGCCAGTGTTCAGAATCTGCCACCGAAAGAAATCACTAATCAGTGCTTCCTCCATGAACCTTATTGTATTTTAACACGTTTTTAATAGGTCAAGCTGTTACTAAGTAATAAAATCTAAGAATCTCATTTACACGCACTTGTATTCGTTGTATCTTCAAGATTATGGTACCATCGAGCTGGTCTGATGATAAAATTTGAAGATGGCTGATAAAACCATGGACTGCCTACTAGAAAACATATCAGTTTGTGCTCTTTACATTAGTCTTATTAATGTGTTCTATTGAAAAAAGCCTGTTTTTAGTTTTTATCTATTATTTATTTATTTCTAAACGACATCTTTTGCTAAATCAAATTCTATACTTTTTTAAGTTCTTATAATTTATATGTGTACATGCATATGTAGGCAAGCAAGAACGATAAGTTCTATCGCGCAAAATTAGCTACCAATAAAATATAATAAAATTATATAAAAATCATAATATAAAAATTGAAAATTTCTTCGAAATAAGAAACGTGTCTTGCACGGAATGCAAAGTGGTTCGGCGAGTGGACGACCTTACCAAGGAACCTTTCACCCGACGGCAACCGCCAGGAATTCACTGCAGATTAAATGATTGCCCACGTCCGCGCGGGGTGCGGCGTGCGTAACGACAATACCACCTCGGGTGTACGCTGGTCGCTGACGCTACACGGTACACGTGTCTCGTGTGCAATGGATTGTAGTTGCTACGAATATATATGCTTCATTACCCGACTACGGCGAAACGGAAAGGCGGGTAATGGTTTTGACCATTATGTATGTATGTATGTTCATTTGTTCCCTCATAACTTCTAAACCACCACGAGGTATTTTAGATTTTCCGCTGATAGTCGTTTAGATAGTCCGCTGCTCTGTAACGTGACATAAAATGGACTGTGGCGCCCACTACGTGACATAATGACACGTGACATAAAAAAGCTTTTTTAATTGTATCCTGTGGGGTATCAAGTGAAACTTTTCATACTTTATAGAGCGGGATACTTCAGGCGTCGGGTTTTTTAATTTCTGAAGTTTTTTCTTGTTTGCCTATCTACGACTTCGACGAGAAAAAAATAATTGTAAATTTATTTTAAATATTGCTAGCGCTTAGCCAATGAACCAACCCCGCATAAGCAGCATACTGGTTAACATTGAAAGGTCAATCAATTGCTCTGTAAACTTTGCCAAATGTGGACATTGTTCTGTAATTACAGCGGTATTTTTTGTACGCAAAAATGAAAGTTATGCAACATTTATTCATTTTGGATTAAATATGTATGGAATATTTTAAAAATCCAACGAGACAGTTGAGACGTATGTGGACTATCATAATATGTCCCGAAAATGAATCTTTTGGAGGAATAATTTGAATATTAAATAGATATCCAATTACTGATCTGAATTTGAATTTTTTGAATTTTGAATTTATTTGGGGGTATCTTTTATTTTTTAGCAAACATAACTATTGATAAGTGGAAAATGACAAGGTAAGACTATTAATTGAGTCCCACGAGATTCATGTATATAAAACAAAAACGAGTATAATAAATAACTAAACTTAATCTATATAAAAATTGTATTTGAGACAGTCAAGGCGTTCGGAGAGTGGGCGACCTCGTTACGATATACGAGAGCGACGCGGGCGCACGACACGACACTATTTTTACAGATCTATCGGTCATACACAAATATTGCAGTCGAGTGAATGTAACCCACTTCGCGACCACGTTGCTCCTAGCTGAGTTTGACAAATGAGACATGTAATTAACTTTCAATTAAAAATTTTTGATTGTTACACAATATACATATATCTAATACATTTCAAAAGTAAAAAGATAGATAAAAGAAGAGTTTTGCCTAAATATCTTCACTATATTACATAAAACTGTCAAAGCAGATTGTAAACATTCATCCGGCTCATTTCAAACATAAAACATTGAAATTAAGTGTAAAAGGGTACTTAACTTAAATTATGATTAAAATATATCTAATTAAAATAAAAATTGATATTTTTAAACAAAGATACTTTTAAAAAGGATAATGGCGTGTTAAACTCGCCAACCGAGGCATCCGTACCAATTTCAGGATGGTAGGTCAATATGGTAAGATGGAAGGAAGTATATGGATGGAAGGAAATTCCACAGAACTCCTAAAAGTTGACAATCTTAAATATGCGGGCATATACACTCATTTTATTTGAAATTAAATACAAATGTTAATATGTGATGGTTTTTCTATAAATTTTCACTGGTCAGATTTTAATTTGTTTTTGTTTTTTTTTGTTATTTGTTTTCTAAGTTCTCACTTCGTGCCAAATTTCATTTCAAATTGTAGGTGCACGAGAAATACTAATCCTATAGGTTTTTATTACGCGGCGAATTTAATAAAAAAATATTCGTATCTTTTAATTGCGTTAACTTAATATGCTTGATTTCTGTACTTTAAGAGACTATAGACGCGGGGACCTCCACGCAATCTCGAGACATATGGTCTTGCCTTGATGTCTTGCCCTCACCCTAAAACCCTAACGAACCCTAAAAAAACTGAAAGTTATCATGGACAACAAGAATAATGGCGTAGCGTACAGTTTTAGAGACAAGAGTTCCGAATTCTTCCGCTAACATCTAACTCACGACGAAGATTCAACGCAAAACATTGCACAATAAAAACAAATGTGCGCACAGTTAGCACCGTAGTACTAGCGTCGTGGCGGTTAGGCATCACACTGTGAGTCATGAATTAACAAATGGTGACATAACTCAGTCAGTCACCTTGGGGGCGGTTTACGGAGAATTTGTGTCAGGTAAGTCATATTTTCTTATGTAATGCCGCAAATTAACCATGTATGGTCATTTTGTTTAGACAAATTGTTTTAGATATATATAAATATTTTACTACAATTACTAATATAAAAGTTATTAGGACTAGGTTCCCTCTACCTACGCTGTTATGCGAGTAAAAACAAAGCTGCTTTTGTTTTCGAAGTTTAAATTAATATACTTTTTTGCAGCTTCCCCTTTTTCCACATCAGAGTCAGCAGTCAGCAGCAGCTTAGTGTTAAGACGCTCCCCAGTATTTGTCCTATGTTTGAGATTTTAAAACGATTTTTTTTGTTTTACGCTATATCCTGCAAATAGCAGGTTAGCAAAGGGAACCTGGGAACCTAATGTTAAAACTCCGTTCCCATTAAGACACTTCCGTTTCCACTTTCCGCCTAATTCTGCAGAAATTTCCTAAATTTAATTTAATAAATCCATAATTCGGCAGAATAAATGAATAATAAATTTCTTATAAAAAGCCTAAAATAGAGAAATATATTTAAAAAAAAATCATATCTATAAAGTACCTACTTACTATCGATAATATGATAAATTTAAAGCAACCCTATATTTTATTAGCCAAAATGACAAACCCTCACAAAAAATCCGGAACCACTTCCCCCCTATAGTGCCACACTAAGTATTTACGTCAACTTTGCTCACACCGGACCGACCGCCTTGCATAAGCGGCCGACGACGGTTGCGTTAGAGGGCACTGACTCGCAAGGTCGTCCTCTCACAGCATCTCAACAAGTAGACGCGAATGCAACAACTGGAGCAAGGAAATTAACCGACATGGACTCATCATGGATCATGGATATGAGCCTGTCCGTCTGTTGGGAGTATTTTTGTAAAGATTTATTATTTAAATGCCGGGGCAACAGGAGGACAAGGGTGTGACTGTTACGCGCCAGTCGTGGATTCCTGTCCTGGCACCAAGGCAAAAGCTCCGCGTTGTGTTCCGCCACTCAACACGCACTGCCTCGAAGAATTCAGGGGATAGTGGGGGCGGAGTGTGTTAACATTAGGTTTCCTCTGCCTACCCACCATGCTGTATGCGGGATAAAGCGTGAAGCTGATTTTTTTTTTATTACTTTAGATATAGATATACTTATTTGAATTATTTATAAGAATTCCGTCTTATTTATAACTATAAAATAGTTATAGTATCTTTGAGGTCGCCGTGGCGCGCACAAGGTCGCTTGAATATTCGCGTTTGGATTAAATGATTTTGTCACTCAACACGCAAAGGCTCAAAAATGAGGTGTCTTATCACTATGTTCCCTCTGTTATGCGAGGAAAACCGTAAAACTGTATTTGTTTCATATTTTTATAATAAAAACGATATAACAAATAAGAATCGTATCCGAACCAAGCGAGCGGAGTGCCGGGGCCGGGGGCGGCGCACTCTGGTCACATTTTCGCTGAAATTGGGTCGTCGGAATAAATTACTAATTCCCATGCGATTGTGATTCTCTTGACTTGCATTGCTCTGGTGTGAACGCATCTGATAACTGTATTCAATATGCATTGAGTTTTTTATAAATATTCTAACTCATATTATAGAGGAGTAATATAAGTATATTTCTTTGCAAAACAGTAGAACCTATAGCATCGCAGTGAGTAGTCTTGGTGTACACGTGATGAGTATGGGTTAGATTACTGTTCGGAGAAGTAATTAAGTTAAAAAATAGAGAAAACGGAATGTCATAACACTATGTTCTCTCTCTCTCTTTCTGTCCATTCTCAACGTTTCAATTATTCTTTACTTTCACACTGTATAGTAGTAGCCTGCATTTTATAGCAGTGCAGTCAGAGGACACCTAGAGTTAAGGCAGGCAGTCTGCTCCCCATGCACCGCCCAATTTTCAAGATATTTTGTTTTGAGAGGCGGAACTAAACGCCGAAATTTAACCCGAAACTATAACCGTCAAAATTATATCCTCACAAAAAGACCCCCGTGAATCCTTATTAAATTTTCCTCCTTAAATCCTTACTAAATCCTTATTAAATCCTTATTAAAGTATAATATTATAAAATGTTCATACAAAAAAACAGAATGTACATGCTTCCCGCAGACATGAATTCAGCACAACAAAGACAATATTATTCAATTACCATCATTCAGTGCATGCATAATGACGTATACGCCGCGACTCACTGTACATACTATACTACGAGGGTAATGTCATTTATCTTACATAGCTATGTTTGTTTAGTTGGATGCGCTAATCTCAGAAACTACTTGTTTTTTCTTACATTGGATAGTCCACTTATCGACGTACGCTGCACGCTACTCACAACTCATAGTTATTTCAATATGAATCACAGAATATTTCTAATCTTATTTATCTGGCATTGTAATCTTCCTGATTTTTAGAATTACGCAATAACTAAATCAATTTAAAGCTGTTACATATTATCGTCGTATGTCAAAAAAAACAGCTTAAGGCTTTTTCCCGCATAGCAGGGTAGGCAGAGTGAACCTAGTGTTAAGACACTTCGTTTCCTATTCATTGCGTGTTAGCTACGAGAGCGAGGGTAGAAAAATAATTCATTGCCCCAAGAGGGAATCTAACGTATAACCGCCGCGTAACATTCGCATTCGCCGACAATGGCCTCTCGATTTACATTAATATCTTAAAATAAAAAAATATATTATTTGCTACCTTATACATATTATACATACACAAATATGTCACAGAAACAAAATTATTTCAAACATCATAATAATCACATACTTAAATGTAATCTTAGTAGACTATTAACATTACATTACACTATACTATTTTCATTAAAGAATAATAAAAAGAAACAGATAAGATAAATTAATAAACATTATTATCTAATCGTTGTACAAGATATATGTTACTAGAATGAGGATTTTGTTACAATAATTATATATTTCACTAGCATTTACCACCCACTTTACTCGCTTGGTAAATAACTAAGAGTTGCGCATATGCCATACTCATAGTGCCCAAGATGACTTACAATGTAATATAGCCTATTCCTAGTAAATAAGTGTGTTTAATGAAACAAACTCTTCAAAATCTTAATAACTAAAATTATATATTATAACATAATGTTGATATTTAGAATAGTCTCATAACACTGACATTATACAAATACTAATAAAAAAAATACTAAAATCTTAAGAAATACATATTTCAAAATTATATTTATATTTTATAAACATGTTCTTATAGTTGAATGGTGGAATTCAATGTCATGTCACTCAGTTCCATCTTCTCCAACAGAGTGAGGAAAATAAAATTTGTGAAGATTAAACTTACTACCATTGTGCTTAAAGTCAGACTGCTCCACTAGACCATGACTGTAGCCACATCAATTGTACACTCATAATATATTATAATGCATGAATTTTTGGACATATAGAATGACAGTAAATTTAAAATTATTATGAGCTTAGTTATATTACATATATGTACAATGTACATGCAAAATGATAACAATATTATCAGCGTTTTGCATAATTGGGTTTTTATGATACAACTTACTAAGATAATAGAAACAATTACACAATACTTGAAAAAATATTAAATAATTTGCATGTTTAGTTTTTTTTTCTTAGCGTCACACTGTATCCCACACATAACAGGCTGGGCAGAGGGAACCTGGATACCTACTACTGGGTAGTAAAGACAATCATTTCCCATTAAGACACTTCTGTTCCTCACTTTCTGCAAAATTGTGGGGGCATTGTGTGTTGTATAAAAAATTGTATGTCAACATAATGTTTTGATTGCATGAAAATCATATAGGTAATTCTAATAAGAAATAACAATCTAGGCCTGAATAAAATAGTTATTAAAATAGTCACAGATTATGGCAGCTTAGGTAATGAGAATCAAGTGTCAAGACAATCCATTTTTTATATTCCACCTAAGTCCATGCTACTGCATGTAGATTTCTATACATTACTTAATAGTTGAATTTTGGTGTTATTCATCACACACACATTGTCTAATAGTTTGTTTATCAATCATGATACAAAATAAAAATAATTCTTTATAAGAAAAATTAAGATTTGATTGTTTTATTACAACCATAAAAAGTGATAACCTTTTTAAATGAGTTAATAAATTTAGTCACTCAAAATTGGTATAGTAATAAAACTAGAAGATAGTAGGAGCAACCTATATCTAAATCATTAATTATATTAATTTCATTTTTGACTATTTACATCTTTAAAAATACACAATGAGCCCTAGTAGCTGTGATTTTACTTATAAGCACACTTTCAACCAATCTTATTATAAATATACCTTCATTAATGTTATTATTTAACAAATAATAAATAGAACATCAATTTCTATTATAAGGTTATCCTAAATATTCTTAAGAGAGTTATTGGCGAACTCTTTTAAGGCATTTAAGTTCTATAATGTATATATAGATTTATAAATATATTTAAAGCAAATAATCTAAATGAGGTTATGTTTGATTTTTATTAAGAATTAACAATATCACTAATTATTATACAGAAAATAAATCATAATTATAGATAAAAATATTGATTTTATATATTTTTAATCAGACCAAAAAAAATAATGTGACTTTATAATTAAGCCAAATATAGAATAATAAGATATAGCAATAAATAGAAGGTTAAATTAAATAATTAATTAGAGTCAGCCCGCCACCGGGAAAACCTGTCCACCGGCCCGCGCTGTCATTCCCTCGAGAATACAAGTCACACTTCGGGATCCCTAAGCGCATCAAACACAGTGACAGCGTACTAAATATGAGAAAAATACGACTTACCCCAACACACCAGGCTTGTACACGTAATTTGGTATCCGCCACGGGCAGCCTCCGTACTCGCCTATGAGAGCATCGTGGTTCTGATTCAGGTTAAATGTTGATGCGCGGTTATCGTTCGCTTTCCTTCGCGTTGGATTAAAGTAATTATTATTCCTATTTTCACCGTTCACTTCATTTAAAGGTATAAAGTCTTGAGCTTTATTCACATTCGGATTTGCGTTCTCTAAATTTTTAAGGTTCATTTTGTCTGTTTCACTTTGAGTTTCCCAGATACGAAGCCACAAGCGCTTCGCGGGTCCTTCCTGCTCGGGCTGATACCACCCTACGTAGGGATCCATTCAGCCAAAGCGAGGTACCACTATATGGGATAACACATTTTGTATCATATCACATTTATAACTACTATACGGAAAATTAATACAAAACAAAAATAAGTCACACCACATTCGGAACATGGACGACACGCGGATAGTTGACACTTCATGTACTAGAGGGCGCCATCTTTGATCTTTGCCAAATACGTTCGACATACATTCTAGACTTTTGTTCAGTACCTAACACGTTTTTATAACAAATTAAAAGTAATATTTTTTTATATGAATAAAAAAAAATTAAGTAAGGTAAACTAAATAAATAACTTAATAAACAAAGCTGTGACTTTCCTTAAACATTTTTATAAAGCAACAAAAATTTACTTAATATAAAATGAAATTAATCATATAGCTGAAACAATACAGTATCTTATATTCTTATAAAACAATTTGTTGTTTTCATTTGTAAGAGTATTACAATTTTTAATTTCTATTCATTTTTAATCTCACACACTACAATTTGTCGTTGGTTTTTGTATATTTTTTTTATATTTTTATTATTTGTTGTCTGTGGCATATGTGGCACCCTGTGCCGGCGATTGCAACTTCGCGCCAAATGCCAATTACCAATGAAATAAGAATATCAAAAGCATCAAAAGTCATAACATTAACAAGTTATAAATTGTAATTATTACAATATTTTGAATTTAAATTGAAGGAAGCATGTTGTTATTCAACTAATTGATATATTATTAGTGTTTAAAATTCGAAACAAATCATTAAACAGTGTACACACAAAATTCTTATATGAATACATTCACATTGCTAAATATCTGTAGAGTAGTTATATCAAAGGCTTATCAACCTCTTATAAAAACAGTAATTAAAACGCAAGTATCTATAAATTACATAAAACCTTCCACTAATGTGGTTATAAATACACGAACAATGGCACAGACCAACATCACGTCTTTTTTTAAAATAACACCTAAAAAGTCATCAATAGAAGAGAATAAAGCAACTGTAAGTTCGATAAATAATGTGATTTCACGTATGAAATATGTTTATTTAGAATATTACTATTGTATCTATATATCACGTTTGTGATAAAATTACAGGAAACGGAGAGAAATACTAACAAAAGCAATGAATCTGCCGAGCTTAATGGAAATACAAAGGTATCGTTTATAACTTCATTATAGATTAGGAAAAAATAAAGCTTTGATATTGATTGTGACTTTATCTCTTTCAGAGATCAAAAAGATTAAGGTCAAACAGTAAAGAAAATAATTCACCTACGTCAGATAGTATATCTCCAGTTGGTTCGGAGAAGGTAAGACTATTAAAACACTGATTCAAATTTAGAAGAAATAAATCAGATTCACGCTGTATCTCGCACACAGCACGGTAGGCAGAGGGAACCTAGTGTTATGACACTACATTCTCCATTCTCCATTTTGAAGAAATTTGTCATAAGAAAATTTATATTTTTTTTCTAATTTCTTGCTTTATTATGCATATGGTTAGAAAGGGTGATAAATGTAGTTTTAAGACATTCTTCTCTGCGCCCTGTCTCCTACTGCAAGACTGCTTGTTTAGTGACTTCAACAGCAAATTTTTTGAAATTTTTCTGTATAATTGTTAATTTGTCTAAATAAATTTTCTTTACTATTTTTTTCTAGAAAAAGAAATCTAAACGTCAAAGAATAGAGAGTTCAGAGAGTGAATCAGAATCTCCAGCAAAGTCTAGTTCAGACGAGACTGAAATTAAATTGGAAAAAAGTGGAAGTGCTAAAACTTATGATTCACCTAAAAGTAAGAAATCAAAAATGACTACAGTAAGTAAAACACTTGAAAAAACAATAAAAGAAGAGAAAGTTTCACCAAGAACTAAAAAAACACCAAAGAAGGAAGTCAAAAAGAGTCCTTTTGATAAAATTGCTGTTAAAACAGAAATAAAGGATGATGAAACAAAAAATAATAAAGATGTTAAAATCAAAAATGGTGACAAAATTGAAAATGATATTAAAATTGAAAAGGATGATAAACAAGTCATAGTTGCTGGTAAGTGAAGTAATTCATTAGATATACATATATTAAACTATTGTAGATCAGTGGGACCCGTCTGCCTATAAAGAATTGGTTGCGGGTCCAATTTTCACTTTGGGGAGTAAATATATTTTTTTCCTTGCATCAAATTGTGCCTTTCAACACACAATATCTCAAAAATTGGGCAGTACATGAAAAACAGAATATAATAGTTAGTACCCTCTGCAGTATAAAGCTAAAAAAAATTATAATAATTACAGAAGTGGACTACAATCCTGGTAAATCAAGCTACAATCCAATCAAAGATGCATGTTGGGCTAAAGACAAGCCGGTACCATACCTAGCATTGGCTAAAACATTGGAAATCATTGAAGCTACGTCAGCTCGGTTGAAAATGATTGAGATATTGAGTAATTACTTCAGGTCGGTGATGGCTTTGACTCCTGAGGATCTATTGCCGAGTATATATTTGTGTTTGAACCAATTGGGACCTGCTTATGAGAGCTTGGAGTTAGGTAGGTTTTATTGTATGATATTATTTTTAGGTAAAATGTCAAGGCGCGGCATTGAATTCCACTGAATTGATGGTTATGCTGGAATTTTCGGGATACAGTGTGTGAAGTTAAAATATTTATATTTTTATGTAAGAGATTTTTCAATGCAATAAAGAATATTGTGAATGAGAAAACATAATCCTAAATGCTATATTGATATGCCCCACCAGGCATAGCAGAGACCTACCTAATGAAAGCGATAGGGCAGTCCACCGGGCGCACGCTGGCGCAGACGCGCGCGGCCGCCGCCCGCACTGGCGACCTGGGCACCGTGGCGGAGGCGGCGCGGGCCACGCAGCGCACCATGTTCGCACCGCCACCACTCACCGTGCGCGCCGTGTTCAGCGCGCTCAAGGACATCGCCGCCATGACGGGTGCGTGTGTGTGTATCGCGTGTCAATAGGGCAGTCCACTGGTCGCACGTACGTGACAAACAGTATGTTACAAGCAAAAGTCTGAAGAGTGGTAAGAGAGGTCGTGGGAGACCTTGTTTTATTTACGAGGACACAGTATAGATGATACTGCTGCAACGTCGTATAAAAAACATGAAGCCTCCAGGTGGACACTGGCACAGAACAAGGCGTAAGAGGTATGCAGAGCTCCATTGTCTCACCATTATTCCTGCTAGGGATAAAGTGTGAAACTTTAAAAAAGTTAACCCCAAAGAGGCCACTGGTGGCGCAGGAGCACAATCGTGTAACTGTAAATGCAACAGGTTCTTGGGTCAATTCCCACTTAAGAAAATTAAATATTTAATATTTTCATTTCTTCGCCCTGGTAACGACGTAAAGCGCGGCGTTGAAATCCATCACTCAACACACAATACCTCCAGCATTTGCCTAAAATTGAATTGAGAAATGGAATGTGTTAATGAAAATAGAGTGTCTTAACACCAGATTACTACTACTACTATGCAGCTAGGTGTGGTATACAGGGTGGAGCTAAAAAAATCTACATATACTAATACTCGTGGGTCTAAGAAGAGAGGAGCTAGGTGGGTCATATTTATCCTACCATGTGGTGGGGGTTCAAATTATTTTGAAAATATACTAACGAAAGCATATTGTGAATGTTTGCAAATGTTGACATTATAAATAATGAAATTATTATTTATTTCTTATAGGACAAGCATCAGTGAATAAGAAAATCCAGAAAATACAATCTTTGTATGTCGCTTGTAGGCATTCAGAGGCGCGCTATCTCATAAGGTAAGTTTTTTTTATTACGCACATAGCGGGGCAGGCAGTGGGAACCTGGGAAGTTGTCGCGCTTACAGCCGCACTCTTGTTCCCCTGCGCCTAATCTGGTCATTTTACTGAACTTCTAAGGTTAAATTATTATTCACAGATCTTTAGAAGGCAAGCTGCGCATCGGCCTCGCAGAGCAGTCGCTGCTGCAGGCGCTGGCTTCTGCTGCTTCTGCGTCTGACATTACCAGTGGTGCCATTACTGGATCTAATGCGGACTCTTTTAAGGTCAATTACTTTTTGTTGACTGTTTTTCTTTGTATTTAAAAACATACTTGTTAATAATTATGCTTCTTGAGGTTTTATTAGAATTCTTGGGGACATAGCATGACGTTAGGTTAGAAATAAAAATAAATTGAGAAAGAATTACATCCACAATAGTCGCGTTTATAGCTATTGTGGATGTAATTCTTTCTCAATTTATTTTTATTTCTCTGATCTGGGAGAAGTTAAAATGCACTGTTGTATTCACTGAACGAGCAATTCTCTAAAATTGAGCAGTGTATGCAGAATGAAGTGTTAAGACACTTTCTTTCGCGTATCCGTGGAACGCCGCATCAAGTTGAAAACAAAAATAGCAAAAACATTTACGTAAATTAATTGAAGTTGAAGTTAAATGTAAATTGATTGATTACATTACATTTATTATCAGACACTATTTACAGATTACAATTTATTCAAAATAATGTGCAACTGAAGTATATTTTGTATATGATGTTTATTGTATAACAACCACCCAGTCACTGGCAGAGGAGTATACGCTGATAGTGAAGACGACGTACTGCTCGTGCCCCGACTACGGTGCGGTGGTGGGCGCGCTGCTGGCGCACGGCGCGCGCGCCCTTCCGCAGCACTGCCGCCTCTCGCCCGGCGTGCCACTCAAGCCCATGCTGGCGCACCCCACCCGCGGCGTGGGGGAGGTGCTGACACGGTGAGTGGGGGGGGGGAAGGTTTGTTTTCTTTATAGATTATTGTTTTCCCGACTTTCCGCCGTATTCCGGAAGTATTGCGTGCTGAGTGGCGGAATTCAACGCCGCTCTTTGCCTCGATACCATTTCATTTTCTCGATTGGAAATGAAACCCACAACCAGTCGCGTTTACAATCACATACCTTGCACCATAATTGGTCTCAGTAGATTGTTATATTTGCTTTAATTTTTTTTAGTCTGGTCAACAAACCGCGAGGGTAATTTCCTTGCTCCGCTCAATATTCAATGGCTTGAAATTTATTCAAAATGAAAAAACAGAGTGTAACAACACTGAGCTCTCTCTTTCCGGCTGTTAAAATAATTACATTATATGAAATAAGTAAATTACTCAACAATTAACAGTTTCGACAAGGAAGAGTTTACATGCGAATACAAATACGACGGTGAACGTGCGCAGATACACGTGCCCACCAAGAAAACTGAAAAAGGTGAAGAAGACAGTGGAGAAAGTGGACCGGACCTCACACGCGCATCTATCTTCAGTCGCAATCAAGAGAATAACACTAGGTATTATTAGTTAAATATCTTCGATTGAGTTGAAAATCTTATGCTTGCTTTGTTATATTTTGTATATAACTTTTTATCTTCCCATTGTACCTGTATCCGGCATATAACAGGGTAGGGTCCTGCAAATAATCGCTTAAACTATGCCACTTCATCTTCGAACTCATGTAAAGTGTAGGGCGTAGAGAGTATGAATTCTTTTTATTATAGTTAGTAAGTAGCAGCTTACTTATGGCTTCTCCCGCATACCACCCATATTTTCTTATTTTACTGCATTTGATTAATTATATAATTTATGCATTTAATATTTTTTCATAATTTTGAGAAAGTGAATATCATCAACGGCAAGGGCCACCCGCGCGTTTTTAGTTTTCCGCCGAATACTAGAGACAATGTGTGTGTTGAGAGCGTTGAACTGAATGTAGCGTATTGCCACGACACTAGAGCAAAGAAATTAAATATTTCATTTTCCCAAGTGGAGATCGAACCCACAACCAGTCGCGCTTACGGCCATGCATGTGCCCTTACGCCACGATTGGCCTCAACAAATTATATAAAATACAACATTATATATATAATTGTGTGTTTTAGTAAATACCCAGATGTGTTGGCGCGTCTGCCGGCGCTGCTGAAGCCGACCGTCACCAGCTGCGTGCTGGATTGCGAGGCGGTGGCGTATGACACTGTCGCCAAGCAGATATTGCCTTTCCAGGTACGTAGTTAATACTTCGTAATGGCCCCATGAATTATTTGTGTTATAAAATATATATTCCTTCTACCCACCCTGGTATATGTGAAATAAAGTGTGAAACTAAAAAAAAAGTATGTCATACCTTTCAGGTGCTGTCAACCCGCAAACGTAAAGACGCGTCGGCGCAACAGATAACGGTACAAGTGTGCGTGTTTATGTTCGACCTTCTCTACCTCAACGGGGAGTCCCTCGTGCAGGAAACGCTGGAGAAACGACGAGGGCTGCTGAGAGAACATTTCAATGAAGTCACAGGTATTTTGGAGACATTTTTAGCAATAATCACTTAATAATAAAATATATGTATGTGTTTGAGTGTGGAGGTGTGTGTTTTTTCACCTGGGTTATTGTATCTGTAAGACGAATCCCTCATACATAAGACGCTGAATAAGAGGTAAAGGTTACTAAAGGATCATTTTAATGAAGTCACAGATATTTTAAAGGCATTATTATCATTAAAAAATAAGAAGTGCTGAAGAGATAAGAGAGTTTATTTGCTTGAACGAGCCAAACTCAACAACTACTGGTTCGAAAAAATGAACATTTATCCATTTATTTAGAAAGGCTGTGCACTATATTACATTACGTTATCCTCTGTGTTTTCGGTCAAACACCTCAACTTAGAATGAATGTGTCATGCATAAAAGATAAAACAATTAGTAAACGTTGAAAAGTTCGTTGTTATATAAAAGTTTATAAAAGTAAGTTTATATAAAAAGAAAATTTTAATTTTTCAAGTAAATCGACACTCTAACATAATGTATCTATCGCTCTAGGTGAATGGCAGTTCGCAATGGGCAAGGACTGCAGCTCCCCTGAGGAGGTGCAGGTGTTGCTGCAGGAGGCGGTGACGGGAGCATGCGAGGGTCTGATGGTGAAAGCGCTGAGGGGACCCGCCTCGCGCTACGATATCGCACGACGCTCGCACAACTGGTTGAAGGTTTGTTTCTTTTTTTTATACATTTTAATAAGATAGGAGAATGATTTTAGTACTGTTATTTTAAATATTAATATTACAGTAGAGGTAGTTGTTCAAATATTATCCTTGTTCCATATAAAAGATGAAAAATATGTATACTATTAAATCAACAGTTAAAGAAAGACTACCTAGATGGCGTCGGCGACACAATAGATGCTGTGGTCATAGGAGCGTACCTCGGGAAAGGGAAACGAGCGGGCAAATTCGGAGGCTTCCTACTAGCTTGCAGGGAACCTCAAAATGACACATACCAGGCTCTCTGCAAGCTCGGCACCGGCTTCTCTGATGAGGACTTGGAGAAATTCACCCAGGAGTTGGAGAAGCACCGCATAGAAGGTCCTCGATCTTACTATGAGGTTGATTCGAGTCATGAGCCGGACGTGTGGTTGTCCGCGGTGATCGTGTGGGAGTTGAGATGCGCTGATCTGTCGTTATCGCCGGTTCATAGAGCGGGGGTGGGGATCGTTGCGCCGGACAGGGGGATCTCGTTAAGGTTTCCCAGGTTGGTATTTTTAGTATTGTTACTTTCAATGAAATTAATCTTATGCGACTAATATTATAAATATGAAAGCTTTTGAGGATTCATGTTTACATGTTCCTCTTTCACTTTCACGCAAAAACTAATGAACTAATATAGCCGATTCTTTACAGTAATGTAAGACAGAGACTATAATGTAATTTTTTTTCACGCACGCTAGTGCCCTTGCGCATTGACCTATTAACCTCAGTGACTATTGTTACTGATAGTGATCCAAAATTACATGTTAACTTAATTAAGTTTTAATATGAAACTATACTAAAACAATTTTTTAAAGCTTTTATTTGTTTATTAACTTTAACATATTAACTATATAGATGGCATATACTACTAATACTAATTTAAGTGCCTACATATTATTAATATAGGTGGTTTAAGTTATTTTTTCAAATTCAATGTACAATTATATCAATGTGTGCAGGTTCATCCGCGTCCGCGATGACAAAACCCCGGAACAAGCGACATCCGCACAACAGATAGCGGAATTATACCTCGCACAGGACACCGTTAAAAACACAAATGTCAAATCCGCACCCATCGATGACTTCTACTAAATAATGGCTATACCCTACTCCTGTACTAGGGGGGTGCAAATTACATATTCCTATATTTTTATAATTGTAACATTGAGTATTTCGTATTTTTGAAGAGAGAGACAGACATATGTATTTTTATTCTTTGAACTCTTCATTTAAATATAATTAAACGTAACGTTTAATGTTTTAAATATTATTAAAATGGACATAGAGTAAGGCATCTTGTAATTATAATAGTAATTTTTGTACTTGTACCATGATTTACACACTTTTTGTTACAAACATTGTATTGTCTATATGTATTTGAATCAGCAATCATTAAGCAACCATTCAGTCAGATAATGGTAAAGATATAAAATATTAAAATTTAATTGAAATATATATTTTTTAATCGTTAATTGTTAAATGTCAATATATATGTAAAATAAATTATTATTTAAAATATATTTTTAAGGGACTGGTCCCTGCTTATGTACTGAGAAATGTAAATAAAACACGATTATGTCATTGTAGTTGTTTAATTTCGACATATTTTTATTTTATTTTGAAGATAAGTCGTACCAACTTACTAATAGTAACCGTAGACCATTCCATATACATTTCAAAAAGTCTACATTCAATAGGTGACTTTATTACATTTCAACATTTTCTTTCATTTTTTTCAAATTTTTAAAATAACAGTATTAAATGAAGAAATATATAAATAAAAGACTAATATCGTTGCAATTGTTTTATTTCCTAGTAATTATGTTTATTACAAGTTTATCGCTACATTTACATTATCCTAGTCTTCCAGAGAAAAAATCTAAGTTCTATTGTAGGTCCGTTCCAAATTCCTAACGAAATTTATTAATATATCAAAATGAAAACGAATGAGATTCTTAAGAGTATTAAAATAATCCGCTATTTCGATAAGATATTATAATTAAGTTTATTCTATTATTTGTTGAATCTGCTTCTGAGATTCTTCCGTAAACGATTATGGTACTATGATTCTATGAGATGACCACTATGTTTGTATAGGACTCCTATTTTCTCTAAAATACCTTTATATGTGTGAGAAATCACTAAAGTAGGAACACTATAGTTTATAATAAACCAGTACAAATGGACAAATAGTAATATTTAAAATAACAAAAATTATAAAGATCTAGTAAAATTGATTTAAATCAAATTATAAATATTTAATTTTACCAAACACACTATTTGTTCTGTAGTCCGTCTCAGTTACAAATGAACAATATTACTAATTAAATTTTACTTAAAATTAAAGTTCACAGAGTCGTAATACAAACATAGCGGATTTTATCTTCACGCAGTGACATTTAAAATTAATTATAACTGAAACGATGCAGGTTATGGCACAATAATTACTAAAAAAGTGGAAAATTACAATTGTTAAAATCCTGACATTTTACTACTGACCTTAAATAAAATAAAATTGTACTTAGTTGCTGCCGTCACTTAAATGTCTTAAATACATCACATATACTTAGAAATACTTAAAATTAATGATTTAATGATGACACAATAAATTGTTAATAATTGATTTCTAAAAAAATATAGTAAATAAAGACGTTCGTGTCTTCATTACAGCAATCTTATAGAAATACATAAATTTAAAATAAATATTCATATTAGCTTAAACCCCTTTAATAATTTCAGTCAGTCAAGTGTAGGATATTGTTTAAATATGTATTTAAAGTTCCTTAAGTAATATGAACATTCAATTAAAAACAAATTCACCGTTACAAAATATTTCTAAATTTAATTAATATAAAACTAAAATCCTAAGTCACAAAAATCGATGATTTGGTGAAATCTAACAAATACACGATATTTGGTCTTCTTCATTAATTAATATATAAATAAATTGGCATTGTATTTAATTCATTTACTAATTAATAATAATAAAAAAATGTTTTTATCTATCTCCGACGGTACTTAAGCAGTACCTTCCAGACTCTCATGAGATACATTTGACATTTGACAGTATCTCGATAGTCTACAAATATCAAGATTCGATAGAGTAGAGTCCAAGTATGTTTATATGTGAGAATTTAATTTTTAGATAGGTAGATATTTTCCTATATTTTAAAAGTGGAATATTTTTTTCGGAAATATTTATTAATTAGAATTATTAGTCACTAACCAGTCACTGTCAGCGTGTCCTAAAGAATACGATATGTATATATAAAATATTATATTTCTACTACTTGCAAGTAGTAATATAAAGCAAAAGATATGTTAGTTCATTGCACTGACATCGGAGCGGAAGATAATGTGCGCTAATAAGCAAGTACTTGTTCTTTAGACAAAGTAATGGTAATATTAGTTGAATAATATTTGTAAAATTAAAAGAAAAGAAAAAAATATTATCAAGTAAGTTACATATAACAAAAGTAATGTAAATGCAATACTTCTCATATTAGGAATCTTATATTTGCTATTATAACAGAAACATAGATGGTTACGATACATTCACACAATAGTAAGATAACATTAATATTATTAGTTACTTGCATTAGTTTTTGTATACAACTCACAAATCAATCCAAATATATTAAAGCGTCAAAGTGAGCATTGAATCGAAAATCTCGTTTATTTAGTACAATTCATTAAAGTATATTCCATTAAAATAGTTCGAACGAATTATTATTTATTTTTTGTTTTTATTTCCTTATCTGAAGTTGAGAATAGGCGTAGTGACGTCACAACGGAGTAGTAGTGCTCCTTACAGCAGCGCGGCGTGCTCGGGCGCCTGCAGCAGCGACGCCTGTTCCTGCAATGCCCTCATTACCCTCACTGCACTGTACTGCGCGTCGCATGCATACAGTGTAACATTTAACATGCATAAGAAGCTTCCTTCAAAGAGATCTTTTACACATGCATATGTACGCACCTACCGACGGAGACACAGTCACACACAATCTAGTGTAAATATAATGTATACAATGTACCTACTCGGGATGTTTGTAATAATTAAATTAGTTATTCTGTTATTAAAAAAATAAAACAAGCGTGTAAAGTCAAAAACAATGACACCATTAATAAGTAATACTTATATACGGCAAGCTAAAAAATTAAATACAAGTATTATTTGTAATATAATTATGTGCATTCATGATGTGTATGTATGTTTTATGATTTATAAGCTAGAAAGTGAAAAAGATAGTACCATAACTATAACACTACATTAAATGTTATTGTACATGTGTGTGGGTATGTGTATATGTGTGTGTGTCTACGCGTCAGCGGGCGCCAGTCGCGCGTACGACTGCAGGCGAGGCGGGTGCACCGTGTGCGTTACCTCAGGCGGCGCGTCCGCGACGTCCGGCGCGTACATGCTGTCGTATATGGGGTTCGCGAAGTGGTTACCATTCTGTAATACAAAAATATTTATTGTTATATAGTACTATAGGTTCCCGCTTATCTTATCCCGCATATAGCAGGTTAAGCAGAGGGAACCTAGTGTTAAGGTACTGCGTTTCTCAAGCACCGCCTAATTTTCGAGACATTTCATGTTGAGCAGAAAAACGCAATGCCGCTCAACCAGACCAGCACACACATATAATATATATATATATTGTTAGAAATAATCAAATAATGACCATAGAGGTTATATAAGAACGACTCTAATTACTGGCTGGCACTTTTATGGGCTGTCAACGACGACCGAAAGAAAAGGATCGCTAACGTCACTCTGCCCGATGGATTCTTTACAACCAGATATTGTTATTAGACTGCTAGATAATTCCCTTTGGTTGTTTAATAATTATTTGAAGCCTTGTTTTAATTCATAACCTTTCCCACTTTATTTAATATTTCCAATAGTTTCTTACAATATATATAATATTTTTTCCTAGTTTTTGAAACCCACAAACATCGGATTTACAGTCAATCCCACTGCGTTATTTTTATTTTTTTCACGCTTTATCCCTAGCGCGATAATCACATAGTAAAGAGAACCAAACGCTACGTTCTCTCCATGACTCTTTCGCCTCATTTAGTCATCAATCCGCAATCAAAGTTATCAATGATCTACGAGGCTCCCTCGCTAATTTTACGTGAATTTCCAGTATTATCAATATTGTGTTCTCGAAATAAAGTTTTTGTTATATTATAATGATATTTTATATACTCACAGCTCCCGACCGTCCTCGTGCGGTGTGTCCGTGTGGTTGCGTGTGTGTGTGTGGCGTGTCGTTGTGTGTGTCGTCGTCTCCAAGGTACATAGGGTTGCTAATCTCCAGAGCATCGCCGCCGCCCTCCGAAAGACGCGCGTGGACGAACGCACCACTAGAATATATACAATAATTATTTAATAAGTACAAATTACAACGACTTTTGTTAATAATCGATGTGTAAACTGCTAAACATTAATAATATTTGTTATCTATTTTTCTCTTTAATACAAATTAAGCAATATGCCCAATTCCTCATAGTCTACCGCCTATTGTCATAAATAAGAATACCACAGAGCACTCTTGTGCTCACCCCAAAAAATTTTACTAACAACAAAATATTATCCTAAAAAAATAAAAAACAGCAGATAAAACCTAGTTTGTATATAAATACATACACTCATTTGCTACGTTTTTTAAATTCAAATATAACAAAGGCACGGACAAGGAAATACCGCGAGAAACTGATTTGTTGAGTGGTTTTTTTATAATTTCAAGGAAATTTTTAATTGTTATATCTGACTAAGTGAAGATTGTGAGTTATAATAAAATATAAAGTTAATTTTATTTAATAATTAACTATGTTAAGATTTTAATATGGTTTCCCCTTGTGTAAATACCTATATTGCATACCTAATTTTATGCAATTATATTATATTATATTATATTTGGAAATGAAATTAAATTTAATACAAAACATTTATGAATTATAAAAATATTTTTAACTTTAGTTTTTTTTATTTTTAAGAAAAAAATATTGTCTTTTTTACAATTTAGAAAGGATAAAAGTTTTTGTTCTATAAATAGCAACAATGGCATGTCGGTGTCTATACAAGAACAACCGTGTAATTAAAAGATTGCAAAAAAATCAGGAAGTCATTGAGAGTGGAGCGCGAACTGCATCTACGTTTTATATTTCATTTTATATTAGTTACAGACTATCAAAATAATTATATAGCCATAAAAGTTGAAGAATTTCAAGAGATAGGGATTTCAAATTTATGGGATTTGTGTGCATGTGTGAACATTTTAAAACATATAAAGCACGATATAACATTTTTTTTGCATCTATTAACCAATCAATTAATATCTTTCAAAAATAACCATAATTATTAATTACTATATCTATTCTATAACTAGCAAGTGTACTGACAAAAATTATAAGTTATAAGTAAGTATAACACTCACTGTCGTCGTCTATGCACGAGGTACATGGCAGCCAGCAGTGCGGCGATCAACGCTGCCAACGCCGCCAGCCCTGCGCCCCACGCCGCGCCGCTCGCGCTCGCGCCCTCCGCGCCTCCTGCACCGCACTGCAGACCCTCCCCGCACGCGCAGTACGGAGTGCCGGGCTCCGTTGGGTTATCTGTATATCAAACAAATTTAAGAATACCATCTAAGAATTCATAATACCGATTTAAATGTTTTAACAAACTACACGCCGTATCCTGTATATGGCAGGATAGGCATGGATTCAATTTCTTAGCTATTACGTGTTAATTGGTAGAACTCATTCCTAGGGCGTCAAACTCACAACTGTCGACGTTTACAGTAAGACGCGGTGTCGCTGCGCCACAATGACCTCTACCGACGTCAATTTATAATAATTTGAAGTCAAACATTATATATGACAAGTGGACTCAAGTAGAGGTCACTCAATGTAGCTTTTATTTGTACACTTCTTTTTCAAATATATGTGTAATAAACATACATATATGAAATGATTTACAACATTGAACTTTAACATTCAAAATTGAATAAAAACTTAGCAAGTTATTACAAGTAAAATTAAAATGCAATTTAGTCGTTCCGCACATTATTTTTATAAAAAGTTTGGCCATATAAAATTGTAGGATAAGAACAATCAAAACATGCATATTATAATAATTGTAATACAAGTCATGACACTTACGTACTAATATTGTGTGAACTACTTTCATATTCTTTCAATATTACAATTTATATGTATACAATAAAAAAATGATTGAAAACACAAAAATTCTACGACAAAAGAATCAAAACAACAATAGAGAAATTGCAGTGTACTCACTAGATGGTCTCCACACGCAGACGGCAGGAGGTGCGCAGGCGCGCGCTAGGCACGCGTGGTCGTGGCCCACGTAGTGGCGGCAGCGTGGTCCGCCCCACGCGCCCGCGCACGCGCACGCGCCCTCGCTCGCACCCGCGCCCGCCACGCAGCGGCCGCCGTGCGCGCACGACCCCACACACGAGCCCCATTCTGGAATTCATATAATGTTCATCAGCAAGACCTTTGAGAACACAGTATCAATGCTACTGGACGTGCGAAGAGCAGAGCTCGTCAAGTGTGTGAAGAGGTTAATGGCAGTGGACGAGGTGAAAGAGGTAGAGCGTAATGTTTAATGTCCCGTTAGGGATGAAGCTAAAAAAATGTTCGTCTGTACAAGGTGCTTGTTAAGTTTAGCATAATATACGACTTTGAACGACAACACCCACCACGCGCGCTCGTGGATTTTTTTAAATCAATGATAAAACCCGTAATTACTTTTTTTAACTTTACAGTTTTCCCTTACTTTAAGGGAGGTGTTACAAAAGACACTTCTTTAAAACACTTAGTTTTAAACACGATCCGTCTATTTAGAAAATTAGTGTGTTTGTAGCTACTCGTATATTATGCTTATACTATAAATATCTTGCATCTTTCTATGGAAATGTAATGGAGAAATCTTGTTCACATCCGGAGGTAGCTCAAACAAGTAGTAAAAGTAATTAAATAAAAATGATTTTAAACATCATAATGGCATAAATTTAGGAAACAAATATAATAAAAAAGAAAAATAAATTGTATCATATCTTGGCACACTTTACACTTTATACTTTAAAGTAGACGATACGACGATAAAGTAGACGAAGACCGATACAAAACCACGCGAGCATTTCTTATTTTCTGCGAACTTAACCGTTTTCCAATAGAGTTCTCGTGTGATCATTTGTACGAGACACGAGTGTGTAGCGCTCTATAGAGATTACTATTTATCTTCATATTATACATGACATCGAACAAAGTTGATAAATATAGAATAAATAGTTAAAAATATAGAATAAACAGTTAAATAATAGAAAATATAGTTCAACATTCAATTTTTACAACACTTATCTTTGACAAATAAATATTTCTAGGGTATGTATAGACCTATTGCATTTTTTGGTTTTAGACTTTTCAATACAAGTGGACAGACGGATAGACAAAAGAAGACGCAAAAACAAACACCCTATGAATAATGTATGTGTCAAATTTAAAAAGTACAACTCTATATATCGTGAACGCCGCCGTATCCCGCTACTGGCTACCTCATAAATTCTGCCTCACGTTCGACTGACGCGGCAATGTTTCACTGCCTAGATATTACACTCATATTTTTAACTATTTTCAACTTCAAAATTTTAATTTTGTGATAAGTATAAAGAAAAATATAATAAATAAAATGATCATTTTCTTAAACAAATAAGTAAAACAAACAAATGTATGGGGCTAATAAGTAGAAGACGTAAGACCAACAATAGATAGTCCAATTCGAAGAGAACTTTCATATATTGTCTGCTTCTATTGAAATTGCTATGAAAACATTTCAAATATGTATAGAAAACTTAAAAGTTTCGGTTTTTAGTACTATTTTCATACCTAAGCAACATTTCTATTCTGCTACTAATTTGACTTTTTAATAGTTATTTGTTTTTTTTTTCAGCTTCACGCTGTATCCCGCACGTAGCAGGTTATTCAAAGCGATCCTAATGTTAGGACACTTCGCTCCCCACTTTCTCACGAATTCTAGAGAATGTCTCTAGTTGCTCTGATACCAAAGCCATGAAAATATTATATATTTTATTTCCTTGAGTGGGGATCGAACTCAAAACTAATAACGTTTGCCTGTTTTTTTATAGTATAAATATTGATTTGTTCGTTTATTTTGAACTAGTGGACCCGGACGCGGCTACGCCTGCTTGAACTATAAGAATATTTATTAAATATTATATAATATATTTATTTTTATAAGGATGAATATCAAAATATACGTTCATTTTGGGTGACGTTTTCTTAAAACAACAAAGAAACTTTGCAAACCGGTGCTTAGCAACGACGGTTGTTATTAACATGGCAGAATAAATTGCATGTCAAATTAGAAAGTATTTTAATTTATTAGTACATATGTGTAATGTAATGTTATATAGCCTATAGCACTTCTGAAGAATGCAGCTTTCATACAAAACAAAAATATAGTAAATCGGACCAGTAGATCCAGAGATCTTAGCGTTCAAACAAACAAACAAACAAACAAACTCTTCCGCTTTATTATATTAGTATAGATAGTATAGATACGTACATATAGAGTGACACCCGCCGCAATGAAAAGCGCTCTAATGTAAATGTGTCAAACACGTTAAGAGCTGCCACTTGCACTGACAGCGTGAGAACAGATAACGACTTTCACTCTTTCTGCCGCAATGCTACTTCAATAATAATCATAAGTTTAAATGAGCTAATTCTGATAATGTCAGATATTAATTATTCTAAATATATTTTACCCGAATCCCACACAGCAGGGTCGACAGAGGGAACCTAGTGTTATGACACTCCGTTCTCTATTATGTGGAACTAAACTAAACATTAAAAAATTCACCACAACCAGTCACGTTTACAATTACACGTAAAAAAAAACGATCTAAAAAGGCTAATAATCAAAGCTTATTATATAAAATGAATTTCATGACCAATATTTTCATTGAGTAGTATGTAAATGAGGGGCAAGTGTGCTCTCAGCCTCACGAGCGCGGGCCGGTTGCCGGGTTAGATAACGCACTGGTCGCCGTGACGCAACCACCGCCGTGTTGATATGTCATACTGTGACATATCATTGCCTTCAGCCAAGTTTCTATATTAACTAGTTATATATTGAGCCATCCAATTGATGAGGAATTTAAGTAATTAAAGTTTCTAAATTGAAGCCTTCGCTATCAAAGTTTCGAACGAAAGTTGATTTGATGGAAACTAAAAGTACTATACATATATCGTCTTTTGATACACACTTATATATACACATTTTTTATAGCTTCACGTCGTACCCCGCACACAGCACGATAGACAGAGGGAACCTCGTACATACATGTGCTTATTCAAAAGGGGCATACAAAGGAAAACACCGAGAAAACGCCTGTTCGTTGAATAATTTTAATATAACAAGGCAAGATTGTTTTGATATTTATATATAATACTTTGGTCATTAAAATGTCACGGATCGGTGAGCTCCAAAGAGACGTCACCACAAAAGTGCCTGATGACTCAGTGGCAGCGTCCACGCGCGACCCTGACCTCACTTTATTAAAGTTATCGACATTTGACAGTCGGTTTCAGGCGACGGGACGCGACGCTGCAGCAGTGCACTCATATTATATAATTGCAATACAATTACTATATCACATACACCTACTAGAGTTAGAACTATTATTAAAGCACTATAATATGAATTGTAAATAATCTAATACATGTGTAATAATGTAAGCTTATCGTCGTTTAATATAAACCTATTGTTAATATAAGGTCACCTCTTAATATCATACAACGATCAATCAGAGAGCTTCAAAGGTCAACCAGTATCCTAGCTAAGTAAGCTTGTATAGAACTTTTAAGAGCTTATATTGCAAGTAACGTGGCATCGAGAATACTAAAACTAGTAATAAAGTTACTCGTAAAGTGCTCCGGCTGCATCGCTCGTGCCGCCTCGGCACTGACCACAGTAAAACAAAATTAAAACAAATAAAATATCGACTGTTGGACCTCCCCGACAGTCGCCTTGACATATTGCACATCGCGAGTGTGAATATTGTACTAGATTTATTCAGTACATTCTTTACTACTTTGTAGCTAAACTTAATTCGAAGTGTATGTAGCCCCTCTTAAATTCAGCTTTTACAATTTTTGTTAAGAAACGATTATATATTTATTTAAAAAAAATGGTATAGCGATGGAATTTTGCCTTATATACAATTATATAAAAAAGCAAGTTGCCGAAAGTACACGAGTATGTAAAACTTACATAATTTTCAAATCAAAATCAAAATTATGTAAGAGCAATATTTAACATATCTCGTTTCCAAACAAACCAGTTATATTTTACTACAATAATTAATTTTTAACTAAAGTACTTTTCTGCAACCGACGCCAATGCAATACAGTTTAAACATTATCATCTAGTTAAAATAAACTAATAAACAATTGAAAACTCACGATAGTCCCTTCGTACTCTTCGCCCCATTTAATCTAAATATTCACAATTATCTTATATACAATATACACTCAGTTACTATAGCCACTGAACATTTTCTCGCACCGTCTCACATAGTGTCTGTAGTACAGTGTCTCGAGTAGTGCCCGTGCGTGCGTAGTGCCGCAGCCCGCGATCGCCACTGACGTAAGATGCACGCTGCGACCGACGACATGCCGGCCACCACTGTACAGTGTACGGTGACTAAGTATATATAATAAATCATATTTTTGATGTCTGTTTGAATATCGTCTTTAGCAGACACCAGCGACTCTACCAGTAATGTCGACCAGACAATCTGCTTGTGCTCGGTACCAGACCGAGGCCAAAAACGAGGCGACGAGTACTGTGATAAACTTCTTCTCACGAAAATTATGAATTCAATTATTATTTAAGCTAAGAATGAACATTATATTTTTTTTTCAGAAATGAGACAAATTAATTTATATTAGTTATAAATGGCCAATGATCCAAATGTACGTACGTATATTTAATTTAAACTTCTTCGTTGTTTTTAACAAAGTTACGTGAACTTTCTGAAGCTCCTAGTACTCCGTACCTATACGTGACACGGTGGTGCCGGTGCCTCATCCCCCAATGCCTATCCACCGCCCACAACTAGATTAATAATTCTCATCGTGCGCTCTCATCAACTATTTCCGACCGACTTTCCACTGGAAATGCTTAACGTTGTTCCGGAAACATAATAGGAAAACTTCGCCAGGTTGCATTCTGTACCAGCCATACCTAAATATAGAGTACTATAATTAAACACATCATTTATTCGGTATCTTATATAAGAACCAAAGACTAAATACTAACTTTAATAAACTTTACATTCATTCTGATAAAACAAAAACGAAGTCGAGTGAAAACTTTTATAAGACAAACTAACAAAGACAAAGTCTCGTGAAATGCTGTCGTGAGAAACATCCTCACAAAGTATCTCGGGGAAATCACAAACAATGGGAAGTTTACGAAGAATTTCAGTAATCTAATTAGCGATTATAATTTAGTGATGCAATTGATAGCAATTACACTGGCGTTACAGCGTGTATCGTGTGTTGTCACCGCGTGTGGTGGTCGCCCGCAACGTGCACGTGCGATGCTCAACGCATAAGCATCCATTTAAAGAGCCTAATATGTCTGTTATAAATAATAAAAAAATATAATAATAAAAATCTGTTATAATACACAATATTTTTTTCAGCTTCACTCTGTATCCCGCATGTAACAGGGTATGCCGAGGAACCTTTCACTTCCCACTTCAGTTCCCACTTTCCGCCGAATTCTGGAGATGATGCGTGGCGGATCTCAACGCCGCGTTTACAGTAACACGTTTGCGTCACGACTGGCCCCTATATTGTTAATTATTAATTAATAATATTGTTTTACAATTATTAAAAGAAGCATATCACTCGCCTTCCACCAGTTTTAGTCTGCTAACTACATATACAGTGTTGTAGATTATATTGTAGTTGGCAGACTATTAGAATTATTAGAATTATTCAAAACTTTAGTTAAAATACCAGATTTAATGCTATTTGCTTTGAAAATGTGCAATTTGTCATGCGATTTAGTCTCATATAATTGCACAAATAATAATAATAATAATAATAAATAAAATTTATTTCTCATCACATTGTATACAAACAGAAATATAAGGAGGCAATAAAGTGAGACTGACGCTGACGTACTAAGCTCTGGGCTTGTGTTACGAGTCGCCAGGTTCCCACTCGCGGAAAGGCCAGAATATTATATTAACATGATTGAGAAAACAAATAACAGTACAATAAGTATTACATTAAAAGAGGATTGCGCGTGAGTGTGCGTGGGTGTGGGTGTGCGTGTGTGTGTGGGTATGTGTATGTGTGTGTGTGTGTGTATATGTGTGCGTGTGTGTGTTTGTGTGTGTATGTGAGTGTGTGGGTGTGTGAGTGTGTGAAGCTATTTTATTAGTTTTATAGTATTGATTAATTTTATAGGAAAAATGGTTGGGAGTATATGGATATATAAGCGATTTTAGGGATGTATAAGGGATTTCAAAATGACCTATTATATTTTTAATACATTATGCAATTATACATATTAGTTAATTAATATTTTTTCAGTAGAATCGTACGTCATGTCTAGTAGCCAGTTGGTAAGAGCTTTCTTAGTTTTCAATTTAGTCGTGCCGTAAAATAGTAATTTTGTATTTAACTTGTTATATAGAAAGTTGCCAAGAAAAACATAAAACTTACGAGAAAAATTGGTTCTATGGGTGGATGTAGGGCATACAGTACCTTTTCTACGTTTACTGATAATTAATTTTGGGTTATAAGTTAATTCTGTATGTTTTTTAAGAATCGTTTGTAGTACAAAGATTTGCCTAACAGTAAGTACATTCCATTGTTTATAAAGTTCACTTGTTGAATATAATATTGGAAGAAATGCACTTACTTTTAGGATAGCTCTTTGGGCTCTTTCTAGTTTTAGCATTTGGGACTTATAGCATCCTCCCCAAGACGTGATGCAATAGCCAATAACGGATTGGCAGATCGCAAAATACACTGTTTTAATAATATCACGGTCAGCAATGTGGCGTAGATTTTTGAATATGAAAATTAATTTGCGTAATCTTATTGTTAAGTTATTAATATGAGTTTCAAAGCTTAAGTGGTGATCAATATCCACACCTAAATATTTAACTACGTTAGCACGCTGAAGCGGCTTACAGGAACAGCGAGAC
This sequence comes from Heliconius melpomene rosina, assembly GCF_056956725.1. Lineage (NCBI taxonomy): Eukaryota > Metazoa > Arthropoda > Insecta > Lepidoptera > Nymphalidae > Heliconius > Heliconius melpomene. The sequence goes on from NC_140400.1 coordinate 6,926,932, forward strand.
TGAAGAGATAAGTTGCAAGAGTGAGCGGTTAACTGAAGATTAGACGAAATCGACACTTTGTTAATGGAGAAAGTTAAATATTTTGTTTTCTCAACATTCAATGTAAGAAGATGATCGTTTAGCCACTTCTTGACTATGTTGATACCCTCCTGAGCTTGACAGTATACGTCAGTCCAAGAGCCAGCTTTGAAGAGTAGGACCGTATCATCAGCAAACGTTATGATTTTACCATTAGCTAGAGAAAGTTGGCATAAATCATTTAAATAGGTTATGAAGAGCGTAGGGCCGAGCACACTACCTTGAGGAATTCCATATATTACTGGTAGGGATTGACTAGTATAATCACCAATTTTAACTATCTGGGAGCGATCATTTAAATATGATTTAAAGAGCTCTAGCGGTAGACCCCTAATTCCTAAGCATTCTAATTTAGTTATCAAGGTTGGAATCGAAACAGTGTCGAATGCTTTAGCTAAATCTAAAAAAACTGCAATACACTTCTCTTTATTATCTAAGCCTGTTACTATATGGTCTGTAAGAGAGTGCACCGCATCTGATGTTGATCTTTTCATACGAAATCCAAATTGATTTGTTGACAAGAGATTAAATCTTTCTAAGTAATGGACTAATCTATTATTTATTAGTTTTTCGAGACACTTAGATAGTGACGGTAAAATCGAAATTGGCCTGTAATTATCAACACGGTTCTTATCTCCGCTCTTATAAATAGGTATGATCAAGGCAGTCTTAAATGATGCAGGAAAGATTCCTGAAGTAAAAGCAAGGTTGCATATATATACCAAAGGAGGGATAAGTATATGTTTATACCTTTTTATAATTTTGTTGGGTATTTTATCAATACCCACGGCACAGTCGGCTTTCAAACTATCTATAATTTTATTCAGTTCAATCTCGTCAGTAGGAAGTAACATAAAAGAACTCGACAATTTTTTGGAGGAAGAGGAGTGCACACATGAATTAGGCAAGAGTCTTTCTGCTAAATGTTTTCCAACGTTAGTAAAGTAGGAATTTACTTTGTCAACGCTTTTCTGGGGTTCTAAAGCGGAGAGGAGGTTTGTTGCTGGTACTTGTTCCTTAGTCCGAAAGGTGGTCTTTTTCAATGTTTCCCAAAGTTTTTTCTTGTCAGAGCTTGCCTTTTTAATATCCTGCCTCTCAAAGTCTCTTTTAAGTTTCTTCAATAGTGTATTACAAAAATTTCTATATCTTTTATACGTTTTTATCAAAATTTCATCGTTTGGTTTTTGTTTTAATTTTTGATGCATTTTGTCCCTATTGCGCATACACCTAAGTATCCCTGGAGTAATCCACGGCTTAGTCCTTATTTTTCTATTAGGTATATTTTTAAAGTTAGTGTTACTTAGTATTATATTACTTAGCAATGAAATCAAGTGTTTAGTAGCTCTGTTCACGTCTTTATATGTGTAAATTTCAGAAAAATCAATAGTTTTTATACATGAATCCAATTTTTCAAAGTTAATACGTTCACAAGTGTGTTTTTTGAAAGCATGTGTAACACATGAATCTAAGTTTAAAAAGAAAAAAACAGTCTCGTGATCAGTTATTGACGTTTGGGCGACATAACAATTTACATTTAGTTTAGTTTTTATCATAACATGGTCTAAACAAGTGCGCCCGTGCGTGGGAAGGGTATGCCCTGCTAATAATCCATGTTCAGCTAATATATTTAGGTAGTAATTGCTTCTAGTATCAGGTGAGTGTTCCACAATGTCAATATTAATGTCACCCGTAATTATTATATTTTTATATTTAGAATAACTCTTAAGAAGTTTTTCTAGTGTTTCTATAAAACCAGTGGTATCCCTATGTCCCGGCGGTCGATAAATAGATATAACTATAATATCATTATTAATATTTAGTACTAAACAATTTGCATTACTTAGGTTAGCCTCTTCAATGTTAATGTTGATATTTTCGAGATAATAAACAATAACCCCTTCGTTTTGGGTAAAATTACGAGTGGTGGAAGTACTACTATAACCCTCTATAAGCGGAACATGGGATACAGATGTTAGCCAACATTCAGTTAATATAATAATATCCCATTTCACTTGGCTTCTATTTATTAGTGTTAGGAAGCTAGGAATGTTACGATTTAAACTACGTATGTTCTGTGTTATGACTTTGAGACATTTATTAGACATAGGGACTAGTGTCGAGCAATTTTCAATATCACACAGGGAAGAGTGTGATATTGAGAATTCATCGAGGTTATTATTGATTACTTCCATGTCTTCTTTATAATTATCGAATTTTATTTATAAATAGGGGGAGACAAATAAAGGAGCTAACGCGTACAGAACAAGTAATCAACAATATTAGATATATTAGTAGGTTAAAGTAGGTTATCATAGCATTTAGACAAATTACTACAAAATATAAATAAAAATAAACAAACGTGGAAAACCTTATAGGAATGTATATATAAATAGCTGATGTATAAGTGTAAATAGTTTTTAGTTGAGTTTTGTATATGTATTGTATATTATTGTACTTAATTAGACTAAAATTTAACATAATCCTATATGCAATATATAGGTTATAAAGTAAAAAATAAAGGCTAAATAATAAAATAAACACACAAGAGGTCGCACATTTATCGATAATAAATAGTAAATTCACACTAATTTTCTGAGATCTTCTTGTTCCTCGATACGTGTTATAGGAGAAGCTTCTTGTTTTTGGATGAAAACTCTGCCGAAAGAGGTCCAGCATCTGTAGTAGTTCTGCTCTCGTGCTTGCTGCCTGGCTAAAAAATATAGCCGACGGGCTTTTGTAGTTAAGAAGTCTGATATAAATATAGTTTTAGGTGGGCCTTGAATATTAAGGTTCGAGGTATTAAGTGTTGGTTGGTGTAGAAGTTTTTGTGACTTATTGTAGGCAATAACACATTTTATGAACGTTGATTTCCTTGTAGTCGTTGTGAAGTCCACTATAACAGTTTCATTTTTTGATTTTGGTCGATAAATTTCTCTTATTTCGAGATTTTCGTGGAATGGGGGTTGTTTCACTATGGCACCCACTTTGTTTATAATTTTAATTAAGTGATCTTTATTTTCTTTTTCTAATTTTGGAATATTTCTAATCTCGACCGTAGTAGACCGGGAGTTACGTTCTTGAGTTTCCAATTTTTCTTCTAGTTCTTGTATTCGACATTTAGAGTTTTTGTTTTCTGATTCCAATATAGCCACTTGATTTATTAGCTCGTCATACTTTTCCGACATAAAGTCAACCGATTTTTGAATTTCAAAGTTTTGTTCTTTAATGGAATTCAATGTTTGAGTGATATTTTCAAATTTTTTATCTTGTTGGGTTATAAAATCAGCTATCATCGATTTTATTTCTGAAGTAAACGAATTCGTGTTATCCGTTATTTCTTCAAACGACCGTTTAAATCTCTTTTTAATGCTTACATTAGTTTCGAGTGTGTCCAAATCACTAAATGTCGTTTCATGGAGCTGGGGAGTGCTTTTCGATATGTTTGTGTTTGGCGGAGTGCGTTGTAAAGCCATTTTAAAATATAATAATTTATAGCGTAGGCCTATTTGTAACAGTAGCCGACGGCAAGCAATGCGAAAATCCAACTGTTAGATGTGGCAGAGTGAGACAGATGCGTCGACGCAATTGATAGCTACGTTAGTGTCGTCGCAGCTGGTGATCGGTTTAAAAAGCGCAGTTGCAATAAAGCGGCAATTAGTGCACTATATTTGTTTCTTTCTTAAGGTGTGTGTACTACTCACAGGTTGTAGAATTATGATACAACAGAAAACACGTCCGAACTCCGTGGATGCCCGCGAGCGAGAGGAATAATAATGACCATGACTGTTTATAATAAAATGATCGTACATTCGTTGATTCTGTGTTGCGGTAAGATTGGACTATTGACAAGGGATTTACCTGCGCGTATAATTTACAAAAAAACAAGCTATATCATATTTTTCCTTGTCGAGCCACACAGTGCAACCTTGAAACACTTAGAAATTTGATAATCGGTAGTTATAATAATAATTATTAATAATTTAAATGATTTTATTTTTTGTGAAAATTAACAAGAATTTAAAATATTTATACTACATATACTAATTCCCGCCCGCAATTTCGTTTATATTGACTTATTGACGTAAAACGTAAAATTGCGCTTTTTCTTGTTTCTATAGGATTTTTTTGAAAAACCTCTTTTAGTACTCTCCTATACTCCCCAAGCAAAATATTTGACAAATAACAATACACAATTACCCATCAAGTAAAGAAACAATCAAGGTTTATTTGAAAACCTATTAGCATGATTTTAACTTGACATTTCTTAATAATTGAATATAAGGAAAATGTAGGTGAAAAACCACGCGGATGCTGAGAGCCTTATATGATCCGTCGCATCGGTGACGTCAGTTGGTAGGTGTGAGGCAAGTAGGCAATACGTAAATAATAAAATACACAGTAAAATTACTTCGCTAATCACCGACCTAGTTTTACAAAATAAAAAAAACCTACTTTTTTCAAACTTAATCTATTTTCTGTTATATTTCAAATCAAATGAATATACATATTTAAAATCTTAAATTAAACTAATCTGGTAAGACAGAGCGCGGTATTAAATTCCGTTACTCAATAACGCAATGTCTTCAATTTGAAAGGAAAGTGGATAATAAAATCATTTAACCCTAGTTTCCCTCTGCCCTGCCTAGGATAGGCACTACGAAGTACGAGGCTATGTGCGGCAGACACGTGATGCAAAAGAACTACAAGTAAAAAAATTATGCACCTAATGCTATCATTCGTATGTGTCGAGATCATCAGACGATCATTTTCCTACCTAAGTCCTAAGGTAGTAATAGAAAACCCAGATTAAATGTGTCGAGCGAGGCTTTAAACTGGTACAGTGTACGCAAACAGCGGGGAAGGCCCGCGGCCACTCCACCTAATATCAACTTGACATTGTTAGCGAGAGGCTTTACCGCGACCCTCCCCTCCCCTCCACCCGCGCCGTGACTCACGCGCCGGTGGACAGTGTAAATAATTAACAAATAAACATTTCTGTATACATCCTATTGCTCTTTTGCTTTCTTTAGTTATGTTAAAATGGTAATTAACATTATAATATTGAAAAGTAAACAAGACATACTCGTTATTGTACGTGTACTCGAAGTGTATTTTTACACAAAAGCTGCTCCGTGACCAAGTTCCTTATTTACTTTTATTAATATAAAAATAAAATTTATAGATGATATTTAAATTAAAAGCTCGTTTATATATGTAAACCATTTAAAATCATTTTAACATCAAGGCCTTATATAAACTTATTTTATTTTTGTAACAACCCACGATGCGTTCTTCGATTATATCTACTTTAAGATTTATTATAAAAAATATGACATTTATCCTCATCATGTTACAGCAAGGTCGTATAGAAGTTTAGTAGTATAGTATTTATACTTTATATCCACTCCGTACAAGGCGGGTCGAGTACCGAGCGAGTAGAGCTGGTGCAGAGCGGAGGCAGACGCTCTGACCTCGTTGCGGTCAACACGCGATCTCGCTTATATGTAATCTTAAATTAGGTATTTATGCTAATTTATATAATTATCCACATAAGCATAAATCTTGCAATCACTATAAACTACTATAAAGTAGAGATAGCTCGAGTAATATTGGGGTAATAAGTGAAACACACACACACATGCATACATATATACAGTGTTTGTATATATGTATGCATTTGTGTGTGTGTTTGATACCGGCATAATATCTCATCACTCTGTTTTCTCCACTTTCCATCTACAAAGTAGCGAACTTAGTAATGACACTACTCACTGTATTTTGAGGTAATTAAGAGAAAAATATTAATTATTTCTCTTCCTCGAATGTGGAATCAAACCCACAACGTCACACGTGTGTGCTCCTGCGCCATGACAGGCCTCGAAAATTAAAAGATAATGATAAAAGAAATATTCAAAAATAGAAAGTATATATGAAAAGAAAAAAAAATCCTATTTCGTTTAAGGCAAGCAACTATTCTATTTATACTTCAAAAAATATTTAAAGTTCACTGCAAAAATTCTATTAAAGAAAATATATTTAACACAAATAGCAGAAATATTGTCGCGAGAGGGAAAGAGAAGGAATAATGAGTGTAGGGGGAAGAGGGAGGACTGCAATTGGCGCGGGAAGTGGAAACTAAAAGACGGAAGCATTGCGGTGTTTGTGTGTGAATACCGGCGTTATGAGAGGAGCGAAGTATTGAACTGTCGCCGTTGCTACATATTACTTTCTCGTTATGATATATCATTATTGTTATGTCAACCGAAAAGGTATGAAGACAGTGACTAGATATAAAATAATAAAACAACAATATACCAAAGTGTAAAAAGTTAAATCATATAAAACCACAGTTAATTATTATTAAATAACAATAAAATAAAAACGCCTTTACAATAAACGCGTCGGTATGATTCCCATTTGGGAGAATCATTTTCATTTCATCGTTCTTGTAACAAGACACGATGTTAAGTTCCACCACTTCACTAAACAAACGAAAATTGGATGGAATGTGAGGAACGGAGTGCCTTAACATAAGGTTCCCTCTTTCCACGCAATAGCGGGAATTTTAAAAAGTAGTAAAATATCATCGCTTTCATCGCGTGTACAGTGTGAAGGGTAAGGTCAAGGTCGCCGCGCCCCACGTACTCATGTGGATACGCGGGAAACGATCAACGATCCACAATCGACGATTGTACCGAATATTTATAGTTGCGGTTTATTTATAAAAATATAAATCGCATATTTAGTTGTACAAAATACTTTTTTATCTAATATATGAAGCGATTGAAATAAAACAAACCCTAAATATTAAGGGAAGTTTGCCAAAATACAATAGTGACACTACTGCATTAACATCGGTTAAACAATTTCTGTGAAATCAGGGTGCACAAACGCACAGACAAACAGATGAAAATTTAAAAAAAATGTTTTGGGTTCCATTACATTGTTAAAAGTCCCACAATCAATTTTTCTCATATGTCTTCTATGTACAAACAATGAATGAAAAATAAATGATTATGAAAATTTAAATAATCGAATAAATATAATTCGTATAATATATTATACCACCAACTAGTTATTAATCTGCTCATTTATTTTTATAAATGTATTTAAATGTTATATAGACAAGACATCAAATGTATAAAGTCTTTACACGTAAAGAACATTTCGATACGAAAAAGTTTCGCTAGCTTAATAATTTAAATACAAAATATTATTTACTAGCGGACCCGGACGCGGCTACGCCTGCTTGAAATATAAGAATATAATTTCTATACAAATATAATTTCAATCTAGATGAAATGCTAAAAGTGACTATTATATTTATTTTCATAAGGATGAATATCAAAATGACGCGGTAACGAACGCGGTCGCGTAGCGACGACGGTTGTTATTAACATGGCAGAATAAATTGCATGTCAAATTAGAAAGTATTTTAATTTATTAGTACATATGTGTAATGTAATATTATATAGCCTATAGCACTTCTGAAGAATGCAGCTTTCATACAAAACAAAAACAAAGAAAATCGATCCAGTAGATAGTTATGTTGCCTCATGGTGTGAGAACGGTACCGGTAAACGCCTAATCAGCGTTCGGCGTATGTAACGCGAATCCCCTCATGCCATGGGAAACAAACGTAGTGTTTTAGTTTTAATTATTATATATTTTATTCTTTAGTCGATTAGAGCATGCACTTCTGCTCGGTCGATTCACTAGTTAAGTTAATTTTAAGTTAGATATAAGAACATAAAACTCTGTTCTTATTTTAATTAAAACAAATTTAAATTTAACTTTCTTAGTTATTTTTAAAAGCCCACTCGCGCTCCCGTAAAACATGTCTGGCGCAGCCGGCAGGATAGTTTCCATATAAAATACAGCCTTCATCTATAAATTCGCGTCAAAATCCGCGATAAGGGCTTGAAGGTCTGTAAGGAACTATCCCGAACCAAATAAATTTGACAGTACGTGAGGAGCCTGGAGCTGATGATGCAGACCCCGAGGTGGTGAGTGGAATTTTTCACCTTCCTTGTATCCCGTTATAAATAAAATGAATTTCTTTTATTATAACATGGTCTGATTTTCTTAATATTTCGAATCAAACTCTTTGAAATATTATAGTTAAGTAGTAATTTTAATTCTAATATTTCGAATCAAAATCTTTGAAATATTATAGTTAAGTAGTAATTTTAGTTTTAATATTTCGAATCCAAATCTTTGAAATATTATAGTTAAGTAGTAATTTTAGTTTTAATATTTCGAATCAAAATCTTTGAAATATTATAGATAAGTAGCAATTTTAATTTTAATATTTCGAATCTAAATCTTTGAAATATTATAGTTAAGTAAAAGTTTAATTTTTTTATTTCAAATCAAAATCTTTGAAATATAATTACACACACCGGCATAATTAGAGGAACACAAACAAAAAATGATTTTTTTTTACAATTTGTGGGTAATAGTATAAGTGGTTCATTTATTCAGATTATTACTCTCGTATAATATAACATTTTGTGACATATCGACATTTTTCAATAATGCAACAGAAATTATACCCTTTTAAGTGTTTGTTGACAGTCAGCGCTTTTAAGTGTTTTCGGTAAGAAGTTTGTTTATGCAGTCAATGGTGGCCCTAGCTCATTTTGTTGTTGTTGTTTGGAGATTTAACATTGTATTGCATACAAAATGAGTGATTTACCTGCAACGGAAGTCGCCAGAGCTGTGACATTGATAGAGGAAGGTCACACATACCGTTCAGTGAGTCAAATGTTGGGTGTATCAGTATCTGTGATCCACCGTAATGTGAAACGATACAAACAGACGGGATCTTATGTGCGGAGGCGGGGACAAGGCAAAAATCGTGCAACCATGCCGTAGACGAACGTTTTATAAGGGTGCAAACTTCGTCAAACGTCGTCAAAATCGTCGTCAAACAGCTGTTCAGACCCGAAATCTCATGGAAGAAGTGGGTAGCGTACGTGTAAGTGAACGAACGATAAGAAGAAGGCTTAATGAAGTTGGTTTAAAGACATACGTACCAGCCAAAGAGCCTAAGCTTGAGGTAAGCCATCGAGTTGCAAGATTATTGTTCGCTCGTCAACACCAACATTGGTCAGATGAATAGAGTCGTGTTTTATTCTCTGACGAAAGCCGGTTTTGTGTGATTTTCATCGATGGACGGGAAAGGATGTGGAGGTATCGAGGAGAACGATATAATCAAGCAAATTTTACCGAAACAGTGTCATACGGTGGAGAGTCTGTCATGGTATGGGGTGGCATAAGTTTAACAGCTCGCACCGCTTTGGTCATGATTGATGGCGGTTCCCTTACTGCACACAGATACTAAACCGATATCTTGGAACCTCAGTAATTCCTTTTGCCCCATTTATAGGCCCAGATTTTATATTTATGCACGATAACGCACGGCCCCACACTGCTCGCGTAGTTTGTGATTACATTAATGAAGTCGGAATTACCCAAATGGACTGGCCAGCACGATCTCCAGACATGAATCCGATAGAGCATGTCTGGGACATGACTGGACGAAGACTACAGAAGAAAATTCCATCCCCCAGGAATATTGAAGAGTTAAAATTGGCGCTGATTGAAGAGTGGGGCAAATTGCCCCAGGAAATTATTAAAAATGTCATTATGAGCATGGGCAAACGTATTCGAGCTCTATTAAGTGTCCGCCGAAGCAAAACAAGATATTAATAATGATTGTTAGTAATCTTTGCAAAGAAAATTTGATTTTAAAAAATTATCGTAAAATTCAAAATTTCTCAAATTTGATTTTTTGTCTGTATTTTTATAAATAAACTAGCGGACGCGCGCAGCTTCGCTTGCGTATTTAGGGGTGAATTCTAATAAACCACGAAACATGTATTCAATGAAATATTTTTAAGGGTCTAAATTTCAAATTTTATAAAAATCGGTGGTGATTTAAAGATTTTTCCATACAAACTTTCAACCCCTTATTTGCACCCTTAGGGGGTGAATTCTAGAAAACCATGAAACATATGTTCAATTAAATATTTTAAGAGTCTAAATATCAAATTTTATAAAAATTGGTGACGATTTAAAAAAAACCTATACAAACTTTCAACCCCTTATTTGCACCCTTAGGGGGTGAATTCTAGAAAACGATGAAACACGTATTCAATGAAATACTTTTAAAAATCTAAATTTCAAATTTTATAAAAATCAGTGCCGATTTAAATTTTTTTCCATACAAACTTTGAACCCCTATTTCACCCCTTTAGGATTAAAATTTTTCAAAATCCCTTCTTAGTGGATGTCCAGATTACGAAAGTAAACATCTGTTCAAATTTCACATTTCTACCATAAGGGATTACGGCTGTGCGTGCGTCTTACCTCAGTCAGTGAGGACAAGTCCTTTTATATATATAGATAATGTTCAACCCTAGTTTCTGTTGTCTCATATTCATTTTGAGTAACAAAACTTAAATGAACTGAAAAACATACACGAAAATGTAGTAATTAAAAAAATATATGCTTTTTTTGTGTTCCTCTAATTTTGCCGGTGTGTGTATTACACATTTTTTTAAGAATTTACTATTTAATTAAGAATCATTTTTAATTTTACTTATATTTTAAGATTTTATAAAAAAAAAAATTAAAAAAAAAAATGGAGCATATAACTTTAATTCCCAATGAAATTTTAAAATTAATCCCACTTTTTGGTGGCGACAAACGCCAATTAAATTTGTTCTTAAGGAAATGTGAATACGTGATTGATAAATTTCAAGGCAGTGATGCACAGAATATGTACATCATGCATTCTATTACTAGCCGCTTAGTGGACAGGGCCGCAGCGCTTATCAGCGAGCGTGAGGATATTGTTTCATGGTCGGAATTTAAAGATCTATTAATTCAACATTTTGGAGATCCGCGTAGTGAGGAGTGTATTGCCATAGAATTAGAAATTTTAAAAATAAATTCAGGAGAGAGTTACCTTGATTTTTGCAATAGGGTACAATCGGTACGTTCGGTACTTTTATCGAAGGTCAATCAGATCATAAATGTAGAAATAAAGCAAAACAAAATTATTATTTATAATAACCTTTCTTTAAATGTATTTTTATATAATTTACCGGAAAACCTAGTGCGAATAGTTAGGTTGAAAGCACCCAAAAGTTTAGAATCAGCTTTAAGTGTAGTTTTAGAGGAAATTAATTTCCAAGAGCAATATAATTGCGTCTTATAATGATAAATTAAGTGATTTTTTTGCTAATTTCTTTTAATTTATACCAAATTTAAAAAGATACTGGGGAACTATTAATTTCTTAACATCCTTTCTGTTGCTTAAATAACTTAAAAAAAAAAAGAAAGTCTAATTGAAAGAAAAGTAACATTGGTTTCCAAAATGATGGATTATAATATTAATAGTATGGAAATTTTATAAAATAATTCAATTATGATATAACCGCGAAAGAGAATAATTTTATTTATTCCACATATATTCTAAAAATGTCTATAGTACATTCATTAATAATTTTCGTTCAATACATATAAAATTAAATGCAATTGAGACTTCTTTAGCTTTTGGTAAAATTTCTGTACTACATCAATCGATGCTAAGAATTGTTATACATATTATTAGGTATAGAAAAAATTTCATAGCTTAATATATCCTGTAACAGAATGTAACTTGGTTAAAATAGAGCAAACTTTTATTGTTAAAGCATATGTAAAAGGAAATCAGATTATATATAATGGAAGTACCTCTCACAGATAATAATACATATGATTATTATAAAATTTATTCATTACTTATTTTTAATAAATTAAAAAAATTAACTTCTATTGTTATCCCTAAACATCCCTTCCTTATGGTGAAAGGTTCTAAATACTTGTCGCGTACGGCGCCGTCTCAGCAACTTCCCGGCGGTAACCAGTACTTATGCACTGAACATGAGTTAGTGCCATATGCTACTACAACGTGTACGCAACAATTAATGCAGTTCCAAGAAAACTTATCACACTGTATAAGTCGTGTTATACAAATTGAACAAGTTAAAGCGCAACGCCTATCACCCGCTCGTTGGATAATATATGCACAGTATGAAATGTTAAAGAAGATATTTCAAATTATCTGTTAACAATTGACCCTAACTGTGAAATGCTACTTGGTGACCTTCATCTAATATATTTTCGGCATGTAATGGAAGGTTATGAATACAAGGTCACGCCATTTATTAAGTTACCCGAGATTAATCAAAATTATTCTTTAATTTCCTCCTCAATTGACATTAAAGGAATAAATCTGGATGACGCGAAATATCTATCCTCAGCTTTGAAGACAAAAAGTGTTAGTGAAAGTGAAAGTGAAACAGAGCCATTTATAAAAATCAATAGTGTCAGTGTCGGTACCCTAGTTTATATTTATATCTATCCATCAGCCTTTCGACGTCCACTGTTGGACATAAGCCTCCCCTAATTATAATTAGTTTTATATTAGTTTTATATTTAATATTAATTATTATAAGTATAATTTTGACTTTTAATCGAAACCCTCAGAATCTAAAATCTTCCGAAGGTTTCGAACTTAAGGAGGGAGGAGTTATGTTGCCTCATGGTGTGAGAACGGTACCGGTAAACGCCTAATCAGCGTTCGGCGTATGTAACGCGAATCCCCTCATGCCATGGGAAACAAACGTAGTGTTTTAGTTTTAATTATTATATATTTTATTCTTTAGTCGATTAGAGCATGCACTTCTGCTCGGTCGATTCACTAGTTAAGTTAATTTTAAGTTAGATATAAGAACATAAAACTCTGTTCTTATTTTAATTAAAACAAATTTAAATTTAACTTTCTTAGTTATTTTTAAAAGCCCACTCGCGCTCCCGTAAACATGTCTAGATCCAGAGATCTTAGCGTTCAAACAAACAAACAAACAAACAAACTCTTCCGCTTTATTATATTAGTATAGATTCAAATAGACTTTTCAAACGTCATTTGAGCATGTCGCTAAACCGGTTGAAAATTTTAAAAATATATTTATTTAGCTCTGGTGTTTTCCCATAATGCTGTATGTACACTCACCTGCAGGCTTATTGTTGTCGTCGCGCGGCGCGGTCAGCTCGCACCGCGCGCCGTGCCAGCCCGCCGCGCACGTACATTTCGCACCGCTCGCCTTCACCGAGCACGTACCCTATAGCACACGCGACCATGTATCACATACGCAAAAACATAACTAAGTGCTTCCAACAGTGTTGTAGCTAGGCATGGACAAGCATTAAAAGACATCTTTATTAAAGAATGTTAGCAAGAGTAGAAGGGTGAAAATTTAGAAAACTTTTAGGTCATATGTAGGGTAAATAAGCACTTTTTAAAATATGTATTTCTCTATTGCGAGCAGGCATTGGAAGCATAATTTAATTTATGAAACCCCGCCCACATGTAGATAAATTCAAGCCACGCCACTGGCTCCCAGAGTACTTATCCTACATTACACTACACTGGAAGGAAGCATGGAAAAACAGGCAGGAAGCTACTTACTCCGTTGAGGCAGTAATAGCGACAGGCGGTCGCAGCGCGCGCGCGGCACTCCGCGCCCTCCGCGCCCGGCAAGCACTCCATGCAGTTTATTCCTGTGTAACATTTATCATAAAATAAAGAAATAGTAAATATTTTTTCAACATCCTTACCCTTTACTTTTATAGACATAACCTAGTAATAGGACACTTCCTTCTTTGCTCGAGAAGATTACAGTATGTAGGGTGGATTCTAGAACACCTGGATTTTAGACATATCATGTCGAGTGGCGAAATTTAACGCTGCGCTTTGTCGCATTAGAGTGGGAAAATAATTATGTCTCCAAGGAAGTGAACTCAGTAGCGGGGCCGTTCCACTGGGCCACTTTATAACATATGTAATTATTTATTACTTAAATATAACGTTTTTTTTTTTTTATTTTTTTATTGTTGATAGGCAAGCATTTGTCCGCTATCTCACCTGGTGGTAAGTGACGATGCGGACGAAGGTGGAGCATGCTTGCCTAGGTAGTACCTATTCACTCGTTCCTTAAATAGTGTTTCTATATAGTATAAGTGTTTAATTTACTTACCGGTGTACCCATTAGCACACACGCACTCTACGCGATCCGAGAGATGGTGGCACACCGTGTTATTTACACACCGCGCGCACTCTGATTTTGAACTTCCAGCGTTGATGCTGGTAGTAGTAGTGGTGGTAGTGGTAGTGGTGAAGTTTGTAGTGGAGGTGGACATCGCAATGCCAGTGGTAGCGGTGGGTGTGGTCACGTTCTTCTCGTCTAGTTTGATCTCGCAGCGCTCGCCGGTATACCGCGGGTAACATGTACACTACACGCTCAGATAAGTTATTTAGGGAAGGGTAAGCAGGCGGGGTGGGGAACGGAAGTGTCTTAACACTAGATTCCCAGGAACCTAGTGTGAAGACACTTCCGTTCCCCACTTTCCACCAAATTTTAGAAGTATTGCGTTCTGAGTAGCGGAACTCAACGCCGCGATCCTCTTGTCACCAGAGCAAGGAAATGAAAATATTAAATATTTTATTTCTTCGATTGGTAATCGAAATCGGAACCCGTTGCCTTTACAGTCACACACTTGTGCCCCTGCGCCACGACTGGCCTCAGATATGTTATATTCAACAGATAATAACATAATATATGAATTTACTATTTAGTTTAGAAATAATATTAGTAGCTTTAATATAATTTTAGCCCTCCTATTTAATGCAATCTATATTTCTTCACGTACAGCGTGTCCTCCATATGTATCGAGAGTCTAATATTTATGACTTGCGGTCCAATTTTCCAGCGTGTTCAGTGGTAGCACTTAGTCTTGTTACCAGCGCGAAGAATTAATTAATCCACAGAGGGGGAATTAAACCCGCAATAATTGCTTTTACAGCCGGACAATATCAATGTGCCAGAACTGCGACAAATAATACGTACGTCTTATTTAGAATAAATAGTGTAATGTTGTACCTTGAGCGGAAGCAAATCCGCGTCACCGACGTGCCCGTGGTCAGTGGTATTGGTAGTGGCGAGGTGGCACCGGCCACGGTGGTGGCAGTGCGTGGCGCAGCGGTAGTGCTCGCAGCGCGCGCCCGCGTACTCGCCCGGGCACGCGCACGCGCCCGCCACGCACGTGCCGGCGCCGCACGACCACGCGCACGTGCTCGAGGTGCTCGCCCCCGCTCCCGCGATCCCAGCCGCGTCCTCTATCACCGGCGATATGACGCATTCTAGCTTCTCCTGATACATACATATTATATACAAAATAATTATACTAAGCTCTATGTATGTTATAGTGTCATTTTGAGAAATTGAAAATTTTAGTAAAAGAAAAATCTTATTTTAACAAACAATATAAACCATATGTCAATACAATATTGTAACAAATATGATCCATGATTATACTGACATTATTGACGGTTGTTGGATCTATTCCCTTGGAGTTGGAGTCGACTTGACTTGGTCGAAAACAGGTATTAAGTTATTATAACTGTAATATATTTAGATGAATGTAAAACGGTTATTCTGAAGAAGTTCCAGTTTTAAAATTTAACAAGTAATTACGTACATCGTGGCGATCGTCGGAGGGCACGAGACCGTCGGGGCAGCGACACGAGAGCCCGCCCGCGCCGCGCAGGCACAACGCACTCGCGTGACACGCTTGCTGTGCCGCGCAAGGGTCCGACACTACGGGACAAACACATTAGTAACTCTAATTATTTGTTATTTTTATATGACTAAATAACTATATAACCAAAATTCACATTTTTATTTTTATTAAACATTTGATTAAAAATTTAAATGTATATTAGCAGTGAATGCTTATTTTGAAACATTTAATGTACACAAGCATAATGTAGGTATAGCACTAACTATCCGTCAGGAACAAGAAGAGCGCAGGATGCAAAATCGCCACAGCTGACACGGACATGCGCTGCCTGGGCGGGGGCGGCGCGTGGAGCGGCGAGGGGGAGGCAGGGGTGAGGGGCGCACGCGGTCTGCGCGGTAGGGGCAGCAGGCCGCGCGCTGTCGCACACCACACCCACTCCTCCCACACGGCCATGCGCACACACGCACGTGAGTTCACGCGCTGCCACTCCGAGCCCTCTGCCAAATAGTATATTAGTTAGTACATGTCGGTCGAAGTACAATGGTCTCTCTAGTAGTGGTCGGGCGCGTACCCTTGTTCGGCGGCAGGTGGGGCGCGGGCGATGACGACGCGTCGTGGCGAAACAGCAAGTGTGTGGCGCGGTCGGCACCGTCAAGCGCGACACTGTGCAGCGCGCCGTAGTAGGCGTCGAGCACATAGAGGCGCGCGGCCGGCGCGTGCAGCGCCAGCGCCGTGCTGCGCCGCGCACGCGCCCGCACCACCCAGCGGGCTTCACTGCCATCCAAATGCGCACGCATCACGCCGCCCTGCGCGCCCCGCTCCGACCAGAAGATTTCGCTGCATACAAAGTGTTTTTGTCAGCACCACTTTAAATAAAACCACAGATTTAAGTACTTACTCTATAAAAGCTTTATACAATTTTTAAAAAAATCGTGAAACTAACAGTTATTTTTTTTCGAACAAAATGACATTGAAAAAAAGAAGAGAGGACAGAATGCAATGTCAGTGTGAATGGTAAGATATTAGAATATGTGAATGAGGTGGAGTACTTGGGAAGTATCCATCTCGAATCTTCCATCTCTATGTTCAGTAGATTTTTGATTTGAATTGAATTTGATTGAATTTTATAATAATATATCGAATCTACTTATATGATTGTAAAGTACCTCCAGAATTATCTAGGATTTTTTGTCTTCCCAGAAATTCAAATTGCCTCTTTAAAATAATGAAGGATTGATTAATGTTACCCGGTTTGTATAGATATGATGACATCGTCGGGCTCGGCGCCACGCTGCCTCCACAGCGTGACGCAGCGGCGGCCGTCCAGCGCCGCAACGTGCAGCGCGCCCTCCACGCCGCCGCCTGGCGCGCCTGTCGATACGCTCGTCCAGTACACGCGCTCCGACACCGGGTCCACGGCCACGCCGCGCACTTCCCCGCCGCCCATCCCTTCCAGCAACGTCTCTGCCTGCGCGAGGTCGAGGCGCGCGGTGGGCAGCGGCGGTATCGCGGGCAGCAGCTCGGCGGGGCGCTTGGCGGCCGCGCGCGGCGGCAGGCGAAGGCGGCGCAGACGGCCACGCGTGTCTCCCCACCATGCCCACCAGGCGCCGCCTGCGGGCGCGGCGCACACGCACGTGATGTCGGCGACCTCACCATCCACGGCGCTACCGGGCGCGGGCGGCGCGTCGTGGTCGTGTTTGTGCAGCTCGCGCAGGCGCAGGACGCCGCGCGTGGCCAGCAGCACGAGCGCAGCGTCGCCGGCGGCGGCGCAGGCGGGCGTGCCGTCGGGCAGCGCGTGCTGGCGGTAGCCGGGCTCACACTTGCAGGTATGGTTGTGCGCGTGCTTGGGCAGGCAGCGCTGTGGGCACGTACGCCAGTTGCAGCCGCCCGTCGCCTCTGTGGTTACGACTGCTCACGTTAGTCACATCACTAGCCTTCGTCACTTACGCATCATCTTTATAAGTTCTAACTCGTTCACGGTAGTTGTATATTGCAAATAAGTAAATATAATTTGTTCTGATTGCATAGATGTTTAGTAAATTAAATAAGATCATTTATTTTTAGCTATAAACAAGTGTAATTTAATGTAAAATTAACAAGTACAGTACCAGGCTCACAGGAGGTAGTGAGAGGTGCGCAGCGTCCGTCGCCGCACAGCTGTTCGTCGGGCGTGCACACGGAGTCTGCTCGGTTGCGACTGAGGCTGCCTGTCAGTTAATCAAACATTGAATGAATTGTAAATTATTATTATATTGAAATTTCAAAAGCGTAAAATACCAAACAATAATAGATGTAAGATTCATACATATTAAGGGATTTTCATCGCTGGAATCTGAGCAATCATCGAAACCATCACACATCAATTGTGGTGGTATGCACGTGTTATCACCGCATCTGCAATAGTTATTTTTCTATTATCTTATATCTTAAATATATTTGTAAGATTTATTTTTGGAATAAAGTAAAATATTTTGTACTGAAAATACCTGATCATTGGAGGAGGGCACGCAGTGTGTGCGCAGACCGCGGGAGCCTCATCGGGTGGATCGTTGCAGTCGGCGCGCGCGTCACAACGCCAAGCCGCCGGCGCGCACCTGCTGCCGCAGCGTAGACGCGCACCGCAATGCATGCCGGAGGCGGCGGCAGGCAGCACAGGAGTGACGGGTGCGGGCGTGGTTCGCGGCGCACACTGCGCCTCGTCTGATCCATCCTCGCAGTCCACCTCACCGTCGCACCACCACTCGCTGCGGACAGAGGTTGGCGGTTAGGAGGTGGAGGTCAGGGACGGTGCCAAGACAGGCACTAACACTATACTCACCCGCGTAGGCACTCGCCGGAGAGCTCGCATAGGCGCTGGGGCGGTTGGCAGGCGGCGGCACACCCACGCTCGTCCTCGCCGCCCGCGCACTCTGCGGCGCCGGAGCAACGCAGCGCAGCAGGCAAGCACTCGCCGTTGTCGCAGCGGAACTCGGATTCGGAGCAGGCGCGCGGCGCACAACCCCGCTCATCTTCGCCGCCTGCGCAGTCCTCCTCGAAGTCGCAGCGCCAGCGGCCCGGCACACAGCGGCCGTCAGCGCAGCGGAAGTATGTGGGATCGCAGGGAGCGCGCGCGTCACAGGCGGCTTCGTCCTCGCGCCCGGGACAGTCGGGTTCGCCGTCGCAAAGCCAGTCGCGCGGCAGACAGCGGCCCGAGGCGCAGCGGAATTCTCCGGGCAGGCACGAGCGGTTGGCGCAGTGCGCACCCTCGTCGGAACCGTCGGCGCAGTCTGCGTCGGCGTCGCACAGCCACACACGCGGCACGCAGGCAGCGCCGCAGCGGTGGTGCGCGGGCGCGCATGTGGGCGGCGGGCAGGCGCGCTCGTCGTCACCGGCGGGGCAGTCTGGCGCGCCGTCGCAGCGGGCGGCGAGGGGCACGCATCGCGCAGGGGCGGGCGGCGCAGGCGCGCACTTCCACTGCGAGGCGAGGCAGGTGAAGCGGTCGCAGTCGCGCTCGTCGTCGCCGGCAGAGCAGTGGCGCGCGCCGTCGCAGATGTGCGCGGGGTGCAGGCAGCGGCCGTCGGCGCACTGGAACTGTCCGGGCGCACAGCGGAAGGGCGGGCAGGTGGCGGGCTCGTCGGATGCGTCGCCACAGTCGTCCTGCGTGTCGCAGCGCCACCAGAAGGGAATGCACTTGAGGGAGGAGGCGCACACGAAGTGCGCGGAGGTACAGTTAGCGCGGCAGGAGCGGCCGTCGGACTCCAGCGCGAAGTGCTCGGGGCAGGTACAGCGCGCGCCAGCGCCGCCCCCGCGCTCCGTCTCCGGCGTCAACAGACACAGCCCCGAGCAGTTGAGCGCCTCGCACAGCGCCGTCAACTCTACGACAACATCCACATTGTCATAATAAACAACACATCAATAAGCAGCTATTACTATTACGATTATGAGGTACTCACTGGGCATAGGCGGCTGACGCGCAGGGTGCAGCACGCGCAGGTCCATGGGTTTGTGCACGGTGTGAACCTCGGTGCGACAACGATATGCGCCGCCGCTCGACAGCGGAACCACCTCTGACACCTTATATACATTTAAATATTTTTTTCAGTAATTAAGCCTTACAAAAGTCAATGTTAATGTTATATCTAGCACATTGACTGACAACGCGGTCAGTGCTGACCGACAGCATACTATCCCTGCACGCCAAGCAAAAATCACAGTTCTATCCAAATTCAAAGAAAATGTTTTGACATGAATACATTTATTCATTTGCTATCATATGGGGACATTGATTTCTCTAAGTCTTTTTCATTTTTTTCAAAAACCAACTTAATTTGGAGTTATTAGTGGGCCACGTGGGTTCATCAAGGGCTTTTAGTTTGATAGCAGAATGTATGAATTAATCGAAAATTCTCGAAAACCGCGGTCAGCACTGACCGACATGGCCTGAACGGGAAGATGTAGATTTTTCCTTGGCGTTGAACGTGTTAAGAAGAAAACTTATATAAAACGTTTATTTATTTTAAGGAAGAGTACTTAGAATTAGCACATTTTTTTTGCTTGTCTAATTTTATTTGTATTTATTTTAAATGAAAAGATACTTATTTTCCCATTAAAATTTAGATTGTTAAAAAAACTATTTCTTATAATCCACAACGTCACAATAAAAAGGGACATACGTTAAAGTGAGGGTCTGGCACGCGACGGCACGAGTCCACGGCGCGCGTCTCCCAGTCCGTCCAGTACACGCGACCCTCCCACAGCGCCAGCGCGAACACATGGTGCAGCCGCAGCCACGGCATGCGCTCGCGCGAAAATAGCACGCGCACGTGGCCGCCATCCAGGTCCGCCGCGGCGATGTAGTCCTCGCGCGCGTCCGCGAAGTACAGCTCACCCGACGCCGGCGACAGCGCCAGCGCGTTGGGCCAGCCCAGGCCCGCTAGCAGCACTCGCCGCGCGCTGCCGTCCATGCCGGCGCGGCCGATGTGCGCCGCCGCGCCCCAGTCTGACCAATACAGTAGACCGGCGGCCGGCAGCAGCGCCAGCGCGCGCGGCTCGCCCAGCCCGCCGCGCACCAGCACGCGCCGATGCCGCCCGTCCAGGCGCGCCACCTCCACCGTGTCCGTGCCCTTATCACACCAGTACACGTTGCCGCCCACCCAGTCCACGGCCAGCCCGTCGGGGTTCTGCAGCGTAGCGCCGGCCACGAGGCGCGCCGTGTCGCCCTCGTCCCGGCACTGGCGCCGGATGGACGAGCCGAGGCGCGTGACGTCGCTCCACAGCAAGCAGCCGCGTTCCCACAGCGCGTCTAGTGCCACCGCGTTGGTGAGGTTGTGCACAAGCAGCGACGTGGCGGGCTCCGCGGCGTCCCCGGCCTCCCCGCGCAGTACCGTGCGGCGGATGTAGTAGCGATTCGTGAATATCAGTGATGCGTTCACGGCTATTTAGACCATTTTATTTATTAAAATATTTAATTACGCAGCTTCGTTCGTTTTAAATAATTGTTATAGCCAAATTGAAAATAAAAAATATATAATATATCATAAATAAACTTTCACAATTATAATCTAAGTAGGACTAATAAGTAAATAATTCTTTTTTACAATATTATATATACGTACATGATATCGGCGCGCAACTCGAGCGATCTTCTAGTAATCTATATCCTTCCGCGCACGAACACACGTAACTACCTAAAGTATTTCTGAAAAAATATATTGTTGGTAATATTATATTCATAGCAATGCGACACAAGTGGGTGGAATTATCCGTATTCGCATTTATGATGGCGGACATTTATGCAGATACAGATGTAGTTCAGGTTGCGACATGAAGGATGTCAAGCGGGCGGGTATGGCTCATTGGCCGAGAATGAATTATACAGGATAACACAATTTCAATGAAGAGATACAACGAATATGAACTTTCTAAAATCCGCATTATATCTGGTTAGAAGTAAAGCGGTCACCTGCAGTGTTGTTCACAGGGATGGTCTTCCTGGCACTCGTCGACGTCGCGGCAGGCGGTGCCGGCGCGCCGCCAGCCCGTGCGGCACCAGCACGCGCGCCCCACCGGCAGGTCCGAGCACGCGTGCGCACACTCGCCGTTGTGCACCAAGCACTCATCAATATCTGCACACGCCAGGGGGCACGTATATCAGTCATGTAACGAAAATTCATATCCGCATCGATATTTTTAAAAGATTTTATTTAACTTGCAATGTATGTATGTTACAAACATACGCTTGTGCTTCTGCACCACGGCGGCCGTAATTTATGTTTATCATTTGTTATTAAAAGATTTTTAAAAAATATATATTTACCAAAAAAATATAAATATATATTTACCAAATAAATTTAAGAGAAAAAACTATAATTAATGCGAGGGATGAGGGTTGCAACAGTACATACTGCAGTGCGATTCGTCGGAATAGTCCCCGCAGTTGTCCACGCCGTCGCAGAGCGCGGCGGGCGGTACGCACACGCCGTTGCGGCAGCGCCACGAGCCGCGCGCGCATATCCCCGCCGCCGCTCCCGCGGCGTCAGTTGCCGTCAACCCGAATGCAGATGAGTACGACGCTGCACCGACAAACAACTACATAAAATATTTGATTATCTTTATATTTTTACCTCGACATTTATATCTGTCATGTTTGTCTACATGGAACACATGAACTTGCAAGCGGGTAAATGGCATTAAAGCGTTAATAAAGCCTATGGGGATTTGCTAAACTTTGACAAGCACGATAACGAATGAATCTAAATAATATTAGATATTAAAATGAAATAAATAGTAATTAACAGCGTGCAGTATACCGCACAGCAGCGGGTCCTCGTCGGAGCCGGCGCCGCGACCACCGCCGTCCGTGCAGTGGTCGCGCCCGTCACACACCAATGCGGCGCCCACGCAACGCCCCCTGTCGACGTAGCTTGTATACTACTAAACTATTGTTTTTTCAACGTATTTATTCTAATCTTTAGATACGTTGAGAAACAATATTAGGTACATTTTAAATTGCATTCTTTTGTTAATTAAAAAAATCTGCTTTACGCTGTATACCGCGCACAGCGGGGTAGGCAAAAGGAACCTAGTGTTAAGACACTCCGTTCCCCATATATATTAATTATTGCCTTTTTGTACAATTTACTATTCAAGTACAACATGTACAATTTTAAATGTGTCTATGTAAATAAATATAGCACATTTTCTGTACTTAAAATAATTATGTATTTCAATCATTATAAACAATTTTAATCAATATATCAATATAATTTCAAATTAATAATAAAGTACAAATTTATTGAAGCAGGCAAAATTTTCCAATAACATTTGCTTGAATAAACTTTATCACACTACTAACTTGCAATAGACTGAGCCGGGTTCGCCGGCACACAGCAGCGACTCGAAGCTCGAGGTCGCGTTGGAAGCGGCGGGCGGCGCAGGAGTGACGGCGGGCGTAAAGGCGGCGCGCGGCGACGAGCAACCCGGCGGCTCGTCCGACCCGTCTTCGCAGTCCACGTCGCCGTCGCAGAACAAGCTCTGCGGGCGAGAGACGGCGGAGTGAGTGGTGGTGGTGACGGGGACACGCGGGACAGTGGACGCAGGGTGTCGGGGACTCACCGTATGCAGGCAGAGCGCGGTGGAGGCGCAGCGGAAGGCTGAAGACGCGCAGGCACAGCCGGCTTCGTCGTCGGCGCGCGGGCAGTCAGGCAAGCCGTCGCAGCGCGCGGACAGAGACACGCAGCGAGCGCCGCCCGCGCACGCGAACTGATCCGCCGAACACGTCGTTATGTTCCTGTGTCCTGCGACATCCTCATCGCGATAAGCTTATAAGTCATTTAATAGTTATTTGTTAACTATTGTTGTTGCTAATTGTTATTTATTAGTTATACGATAACGTTGAAATGTTTGTAGATGCAATAGTTGGTTGCAAGGCAAAAACAATGTTTATTCCATTTCCTGCGATGTTGTTGATGCTGCATGTTTCGATTCTCTTAAAATCTATATGGTGCAACCGTACATTCTTCACTATTTTATTTTGGCAAGCTTCCTTAATAACATTCAATATGATGATGATATGATTAATTAGCACAATATTCACACAACATGTATGATAAATGTAATCAACAAAATATGTGATACACACCGCAGTGCTCGGTCTCGTCGGAGCCGTCGCTGCAGTCGACGCGGCCGTCGCAGCGCCACGCCAGGGGCACACACTCCACCGCGCCGTCACCACCGCACTGGAACTGCTCCGCGCTGCAGCCCAGCAGCGGCTCATCGAAGGCGGCCCCGCCCTGCGTGTTGAGGGTGGTGGATCCGAGGGCGGGCGCGGGGCAGTCGGCCTCGTCACTAGCGTCGGGGCAGTCGGCTCGCCCGTCACAGCGCTGGTCGGGCGCGTAGCACAAGGGCGCGGTGGCGCAAGGGCGTGCGGCGGGCGCGATGCAAGAGGCGGCGGGGCAGTCGGCCTCGTCGGACCCGTCGGGGCACTGCGCCGCCCCGTCGCAGCGCGCCGAGATATCTACGCACGTGCTGTCGTTGCATCTGCGCATACATGTTCAGTCTTGGTACCGAATAGAACTATTTAGATGGGATTTCACGACTACACGTACTGCACTCAGCACTGTATTGAATGATACTTTCCCTGACTTCCGTACTGGACGAATGTGAGAACAAGTACAGCTCGCCCGACAACGGCGGCAGCGCCAGCGCGTTAGTCCTCTTAATAGAGTCGAGTATAGTATATTATAGTATAAAATACAGGGTGGAATTGACGGCACCACTTTAAATGAAACCACAGTTTTAACTACTCTATAAAAGCCTAATATAATTCAGAAAAAAAATAATTCCCAAAAATGAAAAAGTTATTTTTTCAAACAAAATAAATAATAAAATAATCGTTTTAAAAAAAAACGCCATTTGTAAAGTGTTACATTATCACTCACACACTTACCTGTCAAAGCGGCAACGTCGCACACGCTTCATTCAAGAAATCGAGTCGCAGCAACTAGCGTAGTTATGTAGGCAACGGCGGCGAGCTGATGTTAAATTAACGCAACACTTAGGAATACACTTTACACACACTTTTATTGAATTATTTCTATTAGGTTTTTAATTTTACTTTTGTTGCACTACAAACACATTTTTTATGTTCCCGTTTTAAACTAACACTCATTTTTAACATGTTTACAAAATTATTACAATAATAGCATTTTTTTTCACTTTTTTTAACAATAAATATTACATTTTCCGTCCACATTACATTCAGCTCGATAATGACCCATATTATTACACTTGAAACATTTAATATTTCTTTTAATTGTAGGATTTCTTTTTACAATAAATGCAGATGATGATGACACAATTTCCCCCCGTAGTAGTATTATGGTTTGGAACTTCCAAGCATTCCAATTTTTTACTCCTTCCAGTTTTATTACTGTGCTGTTTCCTTTCCATTGTGATTGTTTATTTTGCTTGTTTTTCTTTTTTATTCCTTCCCGGCAACTTAACCTCCAAATTTCAATACCAACGCCGAAGCGTCGCGTGAAGTAACGCTGTTTTAATCTCGCCAGTATTTCTAATTTTCTACGATTGATGCAAACTTCTTTATTATTGTTACGACGTGGCCTGGGCCCATAACCCGTTGTATTTATATGGTTTAGTAAATAGCATTCAGCTATAGTCCGACCCAACTACTATTGCGCAGAATGTACGCGCCGCACCGATTCTATGGGAATCCCCGGTAATCGGTGCGGCGTGAGCGGGGTGTCTTTGTACAGATAACAAAATTCATTTTTAATATTGATTGATTGTGCAATATAACACTATAATTCATAATAAATGTAGATTATACTTTTTACGCATGATTTGATATTAAAATAATTAATAAAATTATCAATACTATTTACAAATAATTACTAAATATTAATTTATTTCGTATTGAGTTTTCGCAGGTCCTCGTGTAACATTATAAAACTCGTTTAATATTTAATTTTTATACGATTTTCTATCAAAATAATCATACAAATATAAATAATAATGAAAATCTTAATAAAAAATTTAATAGTATATTCGATAAGTATTTTAGTTAATGGCAACTATTACAATGTTTTTAATTATCTGTGTGAGAACAGAACTTAGCCGCGGAACGGCTAAGTTCTGTTGTATTTACATTATTTTGTTCGACTTTATACGTTGAATAATTATTAAGTGTTTTAAATTATTTGGATGTTGTTTAATATTAATTTTATCATTAATCGGATTTCTAAAATCGTGATGAATGTTTCGTGATCGTGATGATGTGATTACTGAGTATTTTTCTCAAATGTGAAACTATTGTGTCAGTATTTGAGTGTACTATCAAAACATACATTTTTTTAAGACATTTCAAACAAATGTTGAGTTTTTAATATTACTTATGATGTAAATATTAGTGATAGTAAAAGGAGAATGCGACAACGACGATGTAAAACTAATGTTAAATGTAAGTAAGTAAATCTATCGTAGTTCAATATCATTTTGTGTGTTAAAAATTTTGAATATAACTTTGTGGGTGGTTCAATAACCATGCAGTATTTCTAAATAATTTCATAATAAAGGTGATATAATAAATTGATTTAAAGTAGGATTTTGTTAAACAATTTTAATAAGAGGTTTGAACGTTATTTAGATTTATAATAAATAGGTAATTGCGTGAAAAAGAACGCGAGATATCGTTCTTTCTCGTTCGGTTTTGTTTTGACGAATGAAAAGTAGAAGTTTGGCAACGCTTAGTAGTATTTTTGTAGTAGTATGTGTATGTGTGCGTCACACGAAATACAGGTATGGAGAAAAATCGTGAAATGAAAAAAAAATCCTACGTCCAAACTGTTGAGGCATCTTGATTAATTTCTTTAGCTTCGAGTTTGAAATTTTTTACCCTATATGCAGTTTCAATTAAAGAAGCGCAGCCTCTTCCACCCTGTATACTATATAATTAGTAAAATGTATTGAGACTCCGTTTTCGCCGAATAAGTGTTACCAGAGCGAGGAAATGGAAATATTGGGGTCACCATCGCCTACAGTAAAAGGTTACGGACTGAATAACTGTAGTCTTATTTAATGTACGAAACATTTATTTTATAAGCATTTTTTAAAATATTTATATACTTGTAGCTAGTAGGAGGGCAATCACATTCCGCCTCATCAGAGCTGTCGTCACAGTCTACTAGACCGTCGCAGATGTTGGTGGCTGACACGCAGCGCCCTCCTGCGCCGCATCCCCACGCGTCTGCCGGACACACACGTGACGCTGTCGACATAGAAGGGGGATACTTTACTATGTACGGTCAGCACGCTGGGAGGTGCGAAGGCAGAAGAGCAGTGATACTCACTGCAGTAGTAGAGGTCCTCGTCGCTGGCGTCGAGGTCGGAGCTGCAGTGCGGCACGCCATCGCACACTAGGTGCTCCGGCACGCACGCGCCTTCAGCGCACGCAAATTGTCCTGCCGAACACTCGCTCCCAGCCGCCGCGCACGCGCGCCCGTCGCGTGCTAGCACACGGCCAGCGCTGCACGAACACGTTGCGTGCCCACGCGCATCTACTGCGCACGTCTCCGCACAGCCTCCATTGTCGATAGCGCAAGGGTCGGCGGCGCAGACCTGGCGCTCGGGCGCTACTAGTACAAGCGCGCAGGGGCGCGGCACGTCGGCACGCAGCACGCGCACGGTACCACCGCCGCGTGCTGCCGCGAACACCCCGCGCGCCACCCAGTCCGTCCACGCCACCCAGCCGCGGCCCGCTACCACGGCGAAGGGGTGGTCAGCGCGCGCGCGCACCACCACGCGTCGGTGCGAGCCGTCGTAGCGCGCACACTCCACCCTGTCGAGCCGCGCATCGGCCCAGTACAGCAGGCGCGCCTCGTGCTCGAGCGCAAGCCCATTGGGCATGAGGATGTCCTTGCTCACTATAGTCTGTCGGGCGCGGCCGTCGACGCGTGCACGTTGCACGGCGGGGCGCGAGGAGTTCCAGTTTGTCCAGTAGAGGCGCCGCTCGCAGGGGTCGTAGTCGAGGCCGCGCGGGCGGTCCCCGGCGCGTAGCAGCAGCGCGGTGCGCACGAGGCGCGCGCGTGTATGCGGCGCAGCGCGCAACAGCGCGGGCAGGACGGCCGCGCGCAGTGCTGGCGGCGCCGTGCTCGTCCAGTACAGCGTGCGCGTCGCCTCCGCGAAAACCATACCCTCCACCGACCCCGCCTCTGCACATGTGTATATAATAGCATATGAGTATGGAGTGTGTGAGTTGATGAGGGCGTAAGTGCGATGTGGATGTACTCACGCGGCAGCAACACGCGGTGTTGGGACCCGTTGAAGTGTACGGCGTGTATGGCGGCTCGCTGTATGTCGGAGTAGAACAGCGTTGCCGTGGAGTACTCGTAGGCCAGCGCGATGGCGTTGCGCAACAGCGTCCTGATGGCCAACCAATATACCAACAATTAATCATGTCACTAGTAGGTACTGGTGTCAATATACAGGTGGGTAAAATATTTCAAACCTATACCTGATGGAAATCGTGAAATGGAAAATATGAGGTATCTTGATACCTTGATACATGTTTATTCATACCCGTATTTCGTGTGACGCAGTTACGCATAGATACCAATAACGTAAACACTTACTACTACAAATTCAAATTCAAATTCAAATTCAAAATTTTCTTTATTCAAATAAACTTTATAAGCACTTTTGAATCGTCGAATACAAAAATACTAATAAAAGTTAAACAACTTTGAACTTTATCGCCAATTCCTAGGACTCTATTTCGGAATGAGGCGTGTGCGGCGGTGTCTCTTTGATAAGTTTATGACTGCGTGCGTGGTCCTTAACAAATGGCATTTTTTTACAATTATATAATTTTATTATTTATTTTGTTTGAAAAAAAAAAATTTTCATTTTTGGAAAAAAAAATATATAAAATATAATAAAACGAATAATTTTTTGCTGCTTGTTTTTTTTATAAGAGCCAAAAGAAAATAGTTAATTTTCAGTATTACAATAATATAACGTTCCACTACAACATTAAACATATATCAAAATTTAAAAATAGGCAATTTTCCTAATTTCTAGCGCTGTAAAGAATCATTATGTTATATAAGAAAATAACGTTACTTATTCTCTATCGGTGGATACGGCGAGTTGAGATCTTTTTGGTCGTCGAGGTTGATGCTATCAATGGCTGTCACCCGCGTGTACATCAGGAAGCTCGTGGACGCTGCAACGTACAAAGGTATTTGTTCGATGCAATTAACAAAACAATCATTAAAATAAAGATGAAGTGGCAGTATGTCACTTAATAAGTGGGCTCCTTTTACGGGAGCAGTAGCAGGGCAAAATATTTCAAAAACTCATACCTAACCTACCTCTTAGGCCGTCGTGGCGCAGCGGCACAAGGTGTGACTGTAATGCGATGGTTGTGGGTTCGATCCCCACTCGAGGAAGTGAAATATTTATTTTCATTTCTTCCCTCTGGTGTCGAGGCTAAAGAGCGGCGTTGAGTTCCGTGACTCAACACGCAATGCCTCCAAAATCGGCGGTATAGTAGTTAAATCTATGGTTTCCATTTAGTGGTGAAGGTAAAAAGAAAAACACTGAATATGGGAATTTATTTTTTTGAAATAATTTGTATCTATTTACACACGCTTACCGTTATCACCTATAATTAAGGCGGCACTTTGTTATTAGTTTTGAAACATTTTTTTCTTTAAAATTAAAATGATTATATCAATTAATGATTAGCAATAAAGCAATTTTAAAATATAATATGAAGTAGCGTTGTTAGTCAATACATACGTGTGCAGGAGCGTCCGTCGGGCGCCAAGTCACCGTGCGGGCACACGCAGCGCGCACCGCCCACACTCCACAGGCACAACGCCTCGCAGCCGCCACCCGCCCCCGCCACCGCCGCCCCCGTCACCGCACACGGATGCGGCGTCCCGCCCGCGTGAGTCGCCGCCGACCAAATCTGACCGCAGAGGCATGTTATAGGGAAACTTTAATATTTCACTCATTTCTTAGGAAAAGTTAGTTTTTTTAACGTTTTATTATTATATTAATAATAGTTTTTTTTTGTTTAAAGTCTTAATATAATATAACTTAATCTCATCTGAGCTTCACACTGTATTCTGGACATTTCGTATACCACTTTGCGCCCAATTCTCAGCATTAGCAGCAGCACATGTTAAGTGGCGGAACTCAACGTTGCGATTTAACTCATTACCTGACCCAGGAATTGAAAATATTAAATATTTTATTCCCCCGAGTTGGAATCAAATCCACAAGCGTCGTGCCGTACACATGAACAGCAAAGAACGGACGCTATATTCACTTCAAAATAAACAAAATACACTGAAACTTAAATTTAAATATTGAACCTGAATCTTTCTATCCCCCGTACCCAAAACTCAAAGACGTAATATATAAACGTTACCACTAAATCCTTGAGACTGTCCCCGAGGTTGTCAGCCAGTATTGTGTAGTCAGTCATGTTTGAGATGGACGCGCTCGCCACGCTGCCCTGGTTCAACGCCCTGATAATAATATCAAAATCTGATACTGACTAGTTGCTAACTTATACTGATTCTGATGATTATTTTTACTTAATGAATAATATGTACTATACATATTATTCATTAAGTAAAAATACAACAATGAGCACGCCCGGTTACTATTATGTCATATTGTATAATACGTTACGTCATAACGAAGCTAGGCAATGTGCGAAGCAACTAAGAATATTGGTAGTTTGATATAATAATTGATCACTTTCACAAAGTCCATCTTAATGTGCTCGTCGACTATGCACTAAGGAGGTTAAGTTAGAATATCTGAACTGTGTTCACTCGGGAAGAAAATAATAAAAAGTAAAAGAATTTCCAAAATCAATTAGTTGCAGCCTTCTACAGCTAAGTTCAGGGCGGTCACGACTTGTTTTTAGAAGTTTTATTTAGTTTGTGTCGTTACACACGGTGGGTGGGTGCGGCCATACTCACGTGTCGAGCCAGTACAGGCGGTGGCGGTGAACGGCGAGTGCGACCACGTGGCGCATCGGTGCGCCCGCCGCCACAAGGGAGCGCCCCGCCCCGTCGTAGCGCATCCGCCAAACGCTCTCCGACGCCACCTCCGCCCAGTACACGTGCTGCTCCTGGTACACAGTAAACATACATATATGAAATATACTAGGTACACATGGTAATACTTAGAATGACTATTAAAATGGTAAAAAAAAATATAAAAGACAAAATTTAAAATATAAAAAAAAAATAACAAAAACAAAATAATAGATAAAAACTTATAAGAAAATTGTGCTTTTATTCATAAATATACAAAGTTTTTTACTTTCTTTGACAAATTCTTTTGTACTATTTTGATAAGAGAAAATAAAATGTAGAAAAAGTTATACTTTTTTAAAGAAGAAAGAATTTATTGTTTATTTGTAGACAACAAACCTTCAGATCTAACGCGATATCAGCGATGGCGCTTCCGTTGTAGAGCAGCTCTACGTCAGTGAGATCGAGGCGCGCGCGCTGCAGCCACCCGCCGCCCGCTAGGAACAGCCACCCGGCTTGCGCGTCCAGCGCCAGCGCCGACACGGCCAGTGGCGCCGTATCCGCCGCCACATAGCGCGCCGCGCCGTCCGCGCGCGCCGCTACCACCAGCCGCCGCGCCGCATCGCTCCAGTACACCACGCCCGCGCGCGCGTCCACCGCCAGCGCCGCCACTGTGTCCGCGCCACTGCCCGCGCCCGCCGCCGCCTGCGCCGCTACGCGCGCTCTCCCCGAACCCGAGCGCCGCGCGCGCCATACCGTGCCCGCTTCCGGGTCCGCCCAGTACACCCACGCGGCGCCGGCCGCGTCTACCACATAGTCAACAGCGCCCGCGCTCGCTACGCGCGGCAGCGGCGGCATGGCCTCGCGGCCGCCGTCCAGCTCGAGTGCGCGCACCTCCCAGCCGCGCGAGTACACGAGCACGTCATCGAGGGGCTCGCAGCGCGCGCCACCGTCGAGAGCACGGTGGCCGGGCGCGCAGCGACACGTGCCGCCCGGCAAGCACAGGTGCGCACAGGGCGGGCGGCGCGCGGCGCATGCCGAGGCGGGCGAGGCGCGCGCGGCGTCGTAGCGCGCGAGGGCGAGCACGGCGGCAGTATCATTGCACAGGGCTCGTGCGGCGCGGCAGCGCGGGGGGCGGCAGGCACGCAGTGTGGCGTCAGAGGCGTCGGCCCACAGCAGCTCGCCGTCGTACACCTCGAGGGCGGTGGGCCGCGCACCCATTCTGAGCTCCACCTGCGAATTATTACTAGCATTCAACTTTTGTGAGGCTAGTCCGAGTGGCGATTGAATTTACAATACACTGTTGTGCCCCTACGCCACTATGGGACAGAAGTACAGATTATACATTATAGTAATTAATTATTTTTGATGGAACAATTTATTTATACTTTATAACTGTTTCGGATTGTAACTAAATACACTATTAAAATATGTAGTATATGTCCTACATATTTTTAAGTGTCAATTATACTTACAACAAAGGCTTTCTCAGTTTTTAAATCGATGTATTGTATCGTGGCGGAGCCTTCGTTGACCCAGTAAAGACGGTTGCCTTCCTCGTCAACCCGCATGCCTAAAATTTAAAAAATAAAAATCAGCTTCACGCTGTATCCCGTACACAGCAGGGTAGGCCTAGCGAACCAGAAAGAAAAGCGAAAAAAAAGTCAACCTGATAAAGGTAGCATTTGCACTGCAGAAGGAACTAATAGGCTAAGGATAGTGTAAAATTAACAGTATAAACGAACGAGACATAATGCTAAGCATTAACTATTTCGTAGATTAGTACTCACTAGTGGCACGCGACAGATGCGCGTCCGCAGTGGAGTTCAGCAGCTCTTTGCGGTCACTGCCGTCGGCAGCCGCCTGCTCCACGCGCTCCACGCCACCCCCGTCACCGGCGCGCATCGCCCAGTAAAGGCGCGCGGCGCGCTCGTGCACCACCAGTGTCTGCAGCGCCGCCGCGCCCGCCAACAGCGGCACCGCGCATTCCCCGCGCAGCCCGCTCGCCGCCAGCGCGCCGCGCGACACATAATACAGCACGCGCGCGCCCGCCGCCAGCGCGAGCGCGCGCGGGCCCTCCACGCCGCTGTCCGCCACCGTCGACACCTCGCCTGTGCGCACGTCCGCGCGCTTTATCTCGTTGCTCTGCGGACACACAGGTACGTCACACACACGTCAAGTCACCTCACGTGACAGGCGGGACCGGGAGCACTCACGTCTGCGTCAGCCCAGAAGATGGCGTGCTCGTCGGGCAGGCACTGCAGTGCGACCGGCGTAGCTAGATGCGCGCCGGACAGCGCGGGCAGCGTGTGCAAGTGCGGCTGCGCCGGCGACAGTCCGCGGATACCGCCCGCCACACTCACCACGATGGCCTGCTCGTACACTGTATACGCGAATATATAAATAAATACGTGATTCACAATATTATAGTATTTTTTTCATTAATTAAACTATAGAATTATTTAAATTATCGTAATAAATATAAAAACTCAATAAGCTTTCATTTAAACCCGTAGTCGAGGTCAGTCGTGGCGCAGGGGCAAACGCATTACCTCCAGATTTCGGCGGAAAATCGGGAACGGGGTGTGTTAACATTAGGATCCCTATGCCTACCCTGCTGTGTGCGGAATACAGCGTGAAGCTGATAAATAAACTTGTAAATAAAATTAAACGTTATCATAGTAGTAAGTTTACCCTCGCAGGTGCGTTTGTCATCTGTAAGACGCATGAGGTGTGGGCACGCGCATACGCGCCGCCCGGGCGCGTCTATAAGGCACAGATGCGAGCAGCCTCCGCCCGCAACGGCGCAAGGATTGTCAGCGGGCGGCTGCAGGCTAGGATGCACCACCTTAACGTCAAAGGGCTGTGAGAGCGTCTTCTGCACGTAGATCACGTCGGAGCCGTTCCACTTGTTGGCGCGCAGCACGGCGTCGGCGCGCCAGTCCGTCCAGTAAACGTGCGACTCGAACAGCGCCACCGCGAAGGGGTGTGCCAGCGCGGCGTGCGCGCGCAGCACTACGCGTCGCGCGCCACCATCGTAGTCGGCTGCGTGCACGGCGTCAGCGCGCGCGTCCACCCAGTACACGCGGCGCGCGACCAGGTCCAGCGCCAGGCCGTTGGGCAGCGCGCCGGCCGCAAGCACACGCCGTTTCCGCCCCGCCAGCGACGCACACTCGATGCGCGGCGCGCGCGCGTCCCAGTCGCTCCAGAACAGCAGGCCAGCGGCGGGGTCGAGCGCGAGAGCGCGCGGCGCTCCCAGCCCGCCGGCCACCAGCGCGCGGCGGTGACGGCCCTCAGCCGTGGCCACTTCAATCTGTGGCACATCGGCCGCCACCCAGTACAGGTTGCTGGCCACCCAGTCCACCGCCAGTCCCTCTGCCGACGTCAGTCCGCGCTGAACCACCACTTCGATGCCACTTATTACTGACAATACAATATGATCAATGTAAATAAATATAAAATAATTTAACCACTCCCGTGTGTTTTCAATCATGGTTTATAATTATTTTAATAAGTATTCTACACACTGAAGTGAAAACTGTTCTGCGTGTAATACTTTACTACTGTGCTCATAAGTGCTGTAATACTTTACTACTGTGCATCATCATCATCATCATCATCGTACTAAGCATATTTCTTGTTGTTCTAATCTCTTAACTTTCACGTTAATATTGCATTCTATCGTTATTATTATTATTATTCATACCCAGTCAGTTTTTAGTTTTCCTCTCCTCAATCATACGACTAAATATTACAAAAAATATATACATTGTTAAAGTAATAACAGATATATAGAACAATATCGCAGGCTCACCGTCACCAAGCAGCGTGCCGCGGTAGATGGCGTCGTCGAGCACGTCGATCCAGTACACGTGCACGGCGGCGGGGGTAGCGCGAGGGGCGGGTGCGCGCCTCCACGCCAGCGCGATGGTGTTACGCAGCGACGACACAAGCGCGCGTGATGTGTGCCGTTCGTCGGCGAGGTCCACGGCGCGCAGCTCGTGGCGCGTACTGTACACCAGCAACGGGCGCTCGGGGGCCGTGCTCTTGCACGTGAACGCGTCCCCTGCGAGACGGTAGCCGGCCAGGCACGTGCAGCGCGCGCGCCCCTTGTGCTCCGTGCAGGTTTGGCTGCATACGCCCCACTCGGCACACGCCTGCTCGCTCGTCCCGCAAGAGTACCCGTCGCTCTGCAGGCGCAGGGGCGCGGGGCAAGTGCAGGCGGGCCCACGCGGCGTTGCGTGGCACGTGTGCGAGCACGCCGCCACTGCGCACATCGGCTCACCTGAATATTTAAAAGGACACTCGTAACTGTATACTGTAACTGTATTGTTAATTAATCATAGTTATGCTATCGTTAATAAGTGACGCATTGTACCAGGTAAATATTAACGTTGTTACTTTAGCTAAAAAAAATTTTCTACAACGCTACCGCATCGGTCGGCCTCGTCGGCTCCATCGGCGCAGTCCTGCACATCGTCGCACAGCTGTTGCAGCGGCACGCAGCGGGTGCCGTTGTCGCAGCGCAGCGCGGGCGCCGCGCACTCTTCCACACTAGCCTCAGTTTCAATCTGTGTTCTCTCCGCGTCGGTGGTGGTGGTGGTGACGGCGGGTGGGACGGTGGTGTTGGTAGACGCGCAGGCCGCCTCGTCCGACCCGTCGAGGCAGTCCACGTGCGAGTCGCACCGGAACTCCTGCAAGCAGTCAAGGGACGTCAAGCACATGGTCGCGTGTGTCGCGGGGGCGCGGCGCCGGACACTCACCATGCGTATGCACTCGCCGTTGTCGCATTGGTACTCGTGGTCCTCGCAGAGGCGCGCGTCGCGCCCGGCTAAAGGGCAGTTGGCCTCGTCGTCGGCGCCGGGGCAGTCAGCGCGGCCGTCGCACAGGTAGGCGGCGGGGAGACAGGCGCCGGCGGCGCATCGAAAGGAGGGGGGCGCACAGGGCGCGGGTGGCGGGCAGTCGGCCTCGTCGGAGAGGTCGCGCGCGCCGCAGTCGGGCGCGCCATCGCAGCGCCAGGCGGCAGGCAGGCACCGGCGCGAGCGCGCGCACGTGAACATGGCGGGTGCGCAGGCAGTGCGCTGGCAGGCTCGCGGCGTCTCGTCCGCGCCGTCTGAGCAATCTGCCGACGCCCTACTTGTTAGCCTCTTACTCTAACATTGAAATAGATGACATTTCTTTGACTGACCTTTCAGACCGTCGCAGATCCAACTCTTTGGAATACAACGATTAGCATCACACTGCATAAACTGCTCCTCATTGCAAGTCGCGTTCGCTAAAACGAGTAAAATAATAAAGTCATAAGTATTATAATATTTTTTAAGAGTTTACATAATTGGACATTATGTTCCGTCATTACATTGCGGCACAATAAGATATAGATATATATTAAACAAATAAGCTACTAATATTTTTAGTGCCAAATGTGGGTTGAATCACTTACAAGTTATATTCACTAACTAAAAAAAAATCTAAGTTATTGAAGAAAATGTTATTCTTAAGTACCACAAGGTCCAGTGGGCGAAGTATCCTCATCGGAGCCGTCGGCGCAGTCGGCGTCACCGTCACACAAGAATGATGAATCGATGCATCGTCTAAATAGTACATATTATGTAAAAAATATTCGACAAAAGTTTTTATGTCAGACAGATTGATGTACTTTAGTTAAAAAAACCGGACAAGCGCAGGTCGGGTCGCGGTCAAACAATTACTATCTGTAGATGCTAGTTGCCACATTTAACAGTGTCGAAATACGCATTTTTTGCGATAAAAACGGCCATATCTTTTCCATTCGTTCCTTAGATAAATGGTCTTGACAGAAAGACAGACGGACAACAGGGTGATCTTATAAGGGTTCTTTTTTTCTTTAAAAAGTACGAAACCCTAAAAATTACATTTGCTTTTATAAAATGATTGCACTGAAATAATGGCAAGATGTTGTTTCTCTTGGTTTGGGCCGTACCCACTAGAGAATAGTGGGTACGGCCCACGGGTACGGGTGGAATAGTACTCACGTCGTAGTCACTCCTCCTTGCCCACAGTGGAACTGCTTGGCGGCGCAGGGCGCGCCGTCCCCATCCCCCACGCCACCCGCCGCCACGCAGCGCCGCTCGCCCGGCGCCGTGGGCAGGCACAGCCACGGGCAGCCGCCGTTCTGGTACGAGCAAGCATTCTCCCCTATAACGAGAGCGAGTATGAAATAGGTGGTGGTGGTCTACAGTAGTCTGTAATAGGCGTGTCGTACCGGTGCGCTCGGCGGCGGACACGAGGCGGATGTCGTAGAGAGGCGGTGACAACTCGCGCAGCGTGTCCAGCGAACCGTTGGCGTGCCGACGGCGCACATGCCCCGTGCCGTGCTCGCTCCATATCACCCAATCTAACAAATACAGATTTATTATAAGTATAAGTATAGATATGGGATTACTATATATTCGTAGGTGCCGGTGCCGAGGTGGATTTTTTCATGAATCGATTTTGATAAAACAAACTTTCAATTTTAAGTTAAAACGGTGAAAGTTTTAAGTAAATCGGTTCAGTACTTTCGAAGATATATCAACTCGATTTCTCCAAGCGTTCCTGAGATAAAGGCAAAGACAGCCGGATGGACAAAAAATTATCTTATAAGGGTTTTTTTTCCCCTTAAAAGCTACAGAACCCTAAAAACTTAGGTATTGACTGCTAAACCTACTATTCAATTTTTTTCCGCCCCCGCATCGTCCTTTCACCTCCACCTCGTCCCCGAAGCATGAAAATATGTCAAATTATACCCTCAAATAATAAAATAATAATGGCGGGACAAAAATGACCCAGCGGCAGTTCTAGGTAAATCTATTTTTTTTTTCAAAAAGTGTGACTGCTATATAATTATTTATATTTTTAATTAAATAAAGGTGTAAAATTGGTAATAGTCAAAAAGTTTCATCTACATACATTAACAAACAAAAAAGTTATAAACAATCAACCTTGCGTTTGGGACAAAAATGGGACGGCGGCGCTTCTAGTGTTAAGATAATGTGAAAATTAATTAAACCCTAATGCAACCCGCATTTTCGTAGTTTCAATAAGGATTTCCAATTGTTTTAGACAGCAAGGATTTTTCAGTAGGTACCGTAATTTTAAATCTGTGTACTAATCTTTTCAAGTACTTATTAAAATATATTTAAATGACTATTTTTAAACGGAAGAAATTATAAACAAAAACCTACCTACTAATGACTACTACAAAAAATATGAAACCAAATATATGGCGCTGAAATAATACATTCAACTCCAATTATCCAATACGTGCAAACGCATCTAAATCTTCGTTGCTATAAAGGCAGGCGGATTTTTTTTTCGAGCTTGTGGTTAATGCTGAAGAGGGTATTCTGTCCCTGATGAAAAGCAAGCACTACGTGGCTGCCTGTGAGGAAAATTAAATAGAATGCATCGGCCAGGAATCGAACCCGGGCCGCCCGCGTGGCAGGCGAGCATTCTACCACTGAACCACCGATGCGTGTAGGGCAGGCGGGCGCGGCGGACGCATGGCGAGTGGCGAGCCGTTTCGCAGCAAGGATTTTTTGATATTGTAAAAACTTCTAAAGTACTTATTGAAATTAAAAACAGTAAAAGACAGTTTTGATCTACATTAAATGGCCAGCGTAATTAATATACTTATTTATATGCTGAGAGTAAGGGATAAGTAAACTTGAGTAACATACAGCTGATGTGTCAACGCACTATTCGCAATTTCGAAATAGCGTAAAAAGAAAATTTTATCTTCGTTTAACGTAAAAAATTAATAAAGTATTTTAAAGGATAAAGATTAATACCATTATGGAAAAATATGACTCACAATAAAAAATATATTGAAATTATTATTTTTAGACAGAAAAATGATCACTACACGTTATTCTTAAAAGATACGAATATGCCGTCACGGACTTTCTTGTAGATCTTATTAAGAGGAATAATACTCCAGTACATTATTTTCATGTAGTACTTACCATTAAAGCAGCGCATGCGCGAAAGTGTCTCAACGGGTAGGACTTTATACACATTTATCGTATTTATGTTAATTTACATAAGAATATACAAATAATAAACTATATATAAACCTTCTATGAAAAATACTCGACCTAATGTTGAAAACCGTATCAAAATCCGTTGGGTGGTTTAGAAGAAGAAGAGTTAGAAACAACAGATAGACACGAAAAGCGACTTTGTTTTATAAGATATAGGATAGGATAGGATATAAGATGTGGCATATTCACCTTCGTACACTGCAAGGCCGTAAGGTTTAGACAGGGGAGTGTCAGCAGAGTTCCGGAGCAGCAGCTCGCGCTCGCTGCCGGGAGCAATGTCGCCGGACTGCGTCACCAGGATGCGCTCGATTTTGTTGAGATATACATCACACCTATACAAATTTGCTAAATGTTATCATCATAGATGAAAATTTTCATTTTAATTATAAAAAGGAGTTACGCGCGAGCTACCAGTAGAGGTATCTCGTCTGCAAGTCGATGACGAGTCCGTTGGGCCAGTGCAGGTCTTCGTGCAGCAGCGTGCGGCGCCGCGACGCGTCCATGGCGGCCGTTTCAATGCGGGCGCCGCTTGACCCCGCGCCGCCGCCCACGCCCGCCCACACCGACCAGAACATCACACTGCGAACAGAACACTTCGTGTCGATCACAATGTATTGTGTACTGTGGTACAAGCAGTGACGAGTGTAAAATGAGGCGTACCCGTTGGCAGGATCCAGTGCGAGTGCACGCGGGTGGAAGTGCGGCTCGCTTACGAGCACGCGGTGCGCGGGGCTGTGTATTCCCGCCACGCTCAGCCGTCCCAGCGCGTCGTCCGTCCAGTACACGTTGTGGCCTACGACACAACACTACTTTACTTTCTTTATTCTCAACACAGAATACAGATTACATTTTTACGTGGGGAAGGACAAGGAATTAAATATATAAATAATTAAGAAAGTGTGGAGGACTCACTCATCCAATCAATGGCGAGGCCCTCGCAGTTGTCGACCTCGTCGCCGAGGAATATCTCTCCTCCGGTGCCGTCCAGTTTTTGGCGAACAATCCGGTACCTGCAAGATACAACCGTTGTCACGTATATAGACAATTACAAGTAACAGGATGGTGAGAGGCGATTACCTCAGCACTCACTTGTGCACGTCACAGTAGTAGAGCATGTTGCCGACCCAGTCCACATCGGCGGCAGTGGGGCGCGCGGCGTGCGTGGCGGGTGCGAAGGGCTCCTCGTGCCCCGTCCCCGTTAGTGCCAGCCCAACCACCAGGGCCGGCGCGCCGCGCGACACTACCAGGTAGCTCTCCACCTCCATAACTGCGTACACACACTAAGAAACTGTTGCGAATATTTGCAACGACATTTGTCATTACGGACGCTACGCAACGATTGTAACACCTCATTTTGAAAAATTATAAGTTTAGATTTTTAAATAATTTTAATTGAAAAATTAATT
The DNA here is from genome assembly GCF_056956725.1 of Heliconius melpomene rosina. Taxonomy (NCBI): domain Eukaryota; kingdom Metazoa; phylum Arthropoda; class Insecta; order Lepidoptera; family Nymphalidae; genus Heliconius; species Heliconius melpomene. Next base: position 6,967,165 of record NC_140400.1, read on the forward strand.
ATTTGAATTATCTTAAATCAAAAGTTAAGTAATTGTATAAAAAGTGTTAACTTTATGTTACAGCACTCACGTTCGCAATCACGGTGTCCCACGAGTCGGTACCCGTTGCGGCACACACAGTGCGCGCGCGGCGTACCGCCGTCTCCATCGTACGCCGGCACGCATATGTGCGCGCAGCCGCCCTTGCGCAAGGCGCACGGGTGCGGGCGTGCAGCGGTGGGCTGGCGCTGACGGTGGTACACGAGCGCGGCGAGCGGGCGTGCACGCAGCACCAGGCGCGTGGGGGCCGGGGGCGTCGCGGCGGGCGCGTGTCTGCGGTAGCGCGACACCGCCGACACACTGCGGTTCTGCCACGCGGGCAGGTACAGCAGGTCCTCCAGCACAGAGATGCGCTCCAGCCGCTGAGACTGGGGGTCGGAACAGACGGTTAGCGGACCACGTGGGGTCGATGAGAGCGGCAGGAGGTAGGTTTGAAGAAGTACGCACGTCGTATCCGCGGCGAACGGTGGCGCGCTGCCCGCCTTCGTAGTCGGCGCGCTCGACGCACTCGAGGTAGGCGTCGACCCAGTAGAGAAAGCGCGCGGCTGGGTCGGCGGCGAGCGCGCCGGGGTACACGAGTTTGCGGTCGGCAATGGGGGCGACGGGACCGGTGGGAGCGAGGCCGGCGCGGCGCACGGCGGGCGGCTCGGCGCCCCACGTGGTCCAGAAGAGCAAGCCAGCGACTGGATCGAGCGCGAGGCTGCGCAGACGGCCGAGGCCGGCGTCTAACAGCAGGCGGCAATGCAGCAGCGCGGGATCGCACAGCGCCACCAGCTCGCGCGCCTCGTCCGCCAGATACCAATTGCCCGCCACCCAATCCACGGCCAGGTGGTGCACGGCTGCAACACATCACATATGCTTTGACTGTCGCGCACGAGTCCGGATGACAAAAGGTCAAGGAGGACGAGGCACTCACAGTTGAGGTCGGGCAAAACGTGGGGCAAGGGCAGCTCGCGGCGGCGAGAGAAGTCGTCCGCGTCGACGCACACGAGCGCGGAGCGGCTCACATTGTGGTGCACGTAGCACACGCTCCTGTACCGCAGTGAAGATTTCATCGGTTAAATAAAAGAATTATATTTTATTGTTTTGTTAACGTTATATAGGTGTAACTCGATCGATGTATCACAGGTAGGGAACCTCATGCATGTTCAGAGATTTTTAATTCAGATACCAAAACGGAATGATATGACTTGAACGAAAAACCACAGAAATCACGTATCTTATTACCTAGAAAGCTTTTTTAATGAGCTCTCCGAAATAATTGTCATTGTTTTTAATAATTTAATTGTTTCTGCTGAAATGTTTTTCTATAGCAGCTGAAATTTAGTAATAAACACGACTTAGGCGTAGTTCATCGTGCCGTTCCGTGTTAGAATAAAAAACATTTTTCTATCAAATGACTATATGATATAGAAATTGAAATTAAATAACAACAACCCACTTATTAGTGTAATCAAAATCAACAGCGCGTACGTCGAGAGCTGACAATGAATAATTCCCAGTCGGCTTCAGAGAAGAAGTCTCGAACCACACGCGCTCCACACCACTCTCCGTAGCTACGATCAAAGATAGCGGAGCTCCCACCGGGTCTGCAAGGAAAAATTGTTAACATAATAATAATAATAAGGGACCTTCGCGACGCAGTTACACAACATTTGACGGTAAACGAAATGGTTGTGAATTCAAATCCCTCTCGAGGAATTAATATTTTTATCATTTCCTCTGCTAGTTAGTAACTTAGCAGGTATTTTGCGAACGCACAAACATTGAGCGATGCGCAGGTAACAGAGTGTCTTAACTTTAGGTTCTCTCTGTCTATCCTGATATATGCGAGATAATATTATCGCTAAGCCAATGACAAATATAATGTTCCTGCCCATACCGTTAACAGCAGCACAAGAGCGTCGGTCGTCGCGCAAGTGGTACCCGGCGGCGCACGCGCACGCGTACGAGCCCGGTGCGTTATTGCAGCGCTGCGCGCACACGCCCTCCCACGAGCACTCGTCGCTGTCTGCAAAACCTCACTCAGTATAAAGCATACTTAGCAAGTATAGTATGGTCGACGAGTAGTGGCCGCCCTGGAGTTAGCTGTAGACAGCTGCGCAGATTTGATATTAGGTTTTTTTTATTTTTAATTATTTTCTTCCCTTCTGTAAAGAAACTATAGTTTAGAAAACCTTACTACAGGGCGGCCACGACTCATCTACCGTACCATATAAGTGGGTAAGGTGGAGTGCAGCGGTGCTCACCGCGGCAGGCGCCGTCTCGCCACTCGTACCCAGCGCGGCAGTAGCAGGCGAGGCCCTCGTGCGTAGGGCGGCACGTCGCGCACCCCAGCGCCGCGCACGATGCCTCCGTGACTGTACAGAGCCATTACACGTTAAGCACACTATGTTTTATGAAGAAAAGGAAAGGAACAAACACCACTCTATTTTTTCATTTCTTAAGGATTACGGATTATAAAAATATAATCCATACTTATTGTGAAGAATGAGTTTGTTGTTCATATTTAACACATTTTTTAATTCCGAAGTTTAATCAGTAAGAAAGTTCACTAATTATGATTAAGAAACACGATTATGATGAGGAAATATTAAAAGATAACGAGTATTAAGTGTGCATTAAAGCATCTCACAATTATCGCAGATATCCCACTCGTCGCTGCCGTCGAGGCAGTGGCGCACGCCGTCGCAGAACTGATATACGGGCACGCAGCTGAACTGGCCGTCCTCCGGTGTCGCACACCGCGCCCACTTGCCCCAGCACTTAAAATCCTTTTCACCTATAACAGAAAGTATTAGTTGGATTTGTGTTTTCTTAATTTATACGTCTCTGATAGTAGTGTGATGTATGTAGTCCATACACATGTAGGGGTCCTCGTCGGAGGCGTCGTGCGGGCCGCAGTCGGCGTCGCCGTCGCAGCGCCAGCTCGCCGCTATGCACAGTCCGCTGCGCAAACACCGGAACTGTCCGGGGCCGCATGTCGTGTTGTATGCTGTGTACAAATAAAATGGACCTCATTAAAATTATAAAATGAGATACCTAAATACATAAAGAAATTTAGCAAAAAAAAGAGAAAGCAAATAGTAGTATTAATAATAAATTTTGTACATAAAAGTTGTTTACATTTATTTTGCACTTTTCATGTGATACTTGAATAACTAAAAAGACTAAAATTCCATTAATGCTGGAAATGTAAATATTAGTTTTCCTTTAAGACCCTGGCGATTTTTTTAATATACAGAAACAACTCTTGAACAAATCTATTATACGTATACATATAGATTAGTTGTTAGTAAACTTCGTAGTAAGTTAAACCAATGTGTGGGTGTCTCCAATAGACTTATATTACTCTAATTGATACGAGTAGTTGAGGCAATTTGTCGAAGCAACAGCGGCGGTATCTTACCAATTCAAGCTTGAATTCAATATTAGAATTACTGCGTGTACAAGAATGTAATTAAACCAAAACAATAAATATTATTAGAACAGCTATTATGCAAATATAGCTAAAGTACATTACTTAAACATATATATAATAAGTTTGTAGAGTAAACAAATAAGTAATAAACACGTGGTTAATTGTATATAAACAATAAACATACTGCAATCAATTTCGTCAGAAGCGTCTGCGCAGTGAGCGCGCGCGTCGCAGCGCCAGGCTGCGGGCACGCAGCGCGACCCGTCCGCGCACGCGAACTGCTCCGCCGTGCACGACGTGCCCGAGACCGTGCCCGACACCTCCTCGCCCGGTATACCTGGAACGATAAGACACAATCCTCATATCATATCTATAGTATCAATTCTATATATTAAACGGATTCAAAATTAAATAAAAACTTTTAATGAGTTAAGTAAAAATTGACAATTATATGTTGCGTTTTTAATAAAACAATACTTAATACCTATTATATAAAAACCATGGGAAACAAGGGTTTATTTTTCTGAAACACCATCTTTTTCACTACTTTGTTTGATGTTTTCCTTAAATTTCCTTGAATTGAGAGCCAAGGCAAATTTGTTTTTTAGTGTTAAGGCACGCCGTTCTTAATTTTTGCCGAATTCTGGAGGCATTGCCTTTTTGCCGCCACTCAACACGCAACGCCTCCAGGATTCGACGAAACGTCGCGTCTCTCGATATTAGAACGAAGAAATAAAAATATTTCACTCCCTCGAGTGGAAATCGAATCCACCCCCCGCATTTACAGTCCCACACTTGTGCCATTGTGCCACGATATTACGCTAGAACTAATGTAGTTATATTCATAATTTAGAAGTTATAATCGTTCTTTTTCATAATTTAGAAGTTATAATCTTTTATTGTAATAGTTCGATGGCATAAAATTATAGAGAATATTTCAAATAAACATTTTAAAGATGAACTTTCAACCATTTGCTTGTGTCTAGCCTGAATGAACTATGGCTTTATGTTTATGTCGTAGATTATCGTAGATAATGGTAGTTATTATAATATAATTATCTTAAAGTTAAAGTTTGTAATCTTATTGATCTTATGAAATGTAATTTCAACCATGACGACTTTACTTTTTAAAATTCTGAATGTGAAAAAAAACTAAAGATAACAAACTATAAAATGCAATAGTTTTGAACTCCATGGTTCATGTCTTTTCAATTGAGTGAGCTTGTGTGTGTTTTTTACAGAATAGTTAGTGATAAAAGATAAAAACATGTTTAATAAATATTAAAAATGTAAGGCACATTACCATTTCTATTATTGTACAAAGTAAATAAATAAAAGAACGCGTTTATTTAATCAATACATTAGACTTTAGACATACATATTTGTATTGCTTGAACGTATTTGGATATCGCATCCTTAAATAATTCTGGTCACAGTTCAAAATAAACAGTAAGTAAGTTTAAGAAGCTTAGATTCAAGCGCCCGCGATGGTCGAGGTTCTCATTACGAACGCAAGACACGAAATTGCTACTTGCATATACATAATTGAATTGAGTTATTCTCGCACTCTATAATGTATTTGTGAGCGATGAGCTAGTCCACTTCTAGATATTGGGAACTACGAGAAGCGAGAGAAACCTTACTATCACAACCAGCAATACAACAATACAACTAGTAAGACACTCCGTTACTCATTTTCCGTCGAATTCTGGAGGCATTGCGTGTTTCGCTTTACTACAAATTATAAAACGTAATTAATTGATAACTTTACTATTTGTATAAAATGCAGTTGAATAAAATTTATCGATCAATTGCAAGCAAAGGAATTTATATAGTAGGTATAAATTAATTTGTATTAAGTTGTCAGTAATATGAGAGGGCGGCTCATATCTCTATGTCTCGAGTGGAAGCAGGCAGAGCCACGGCTATACACTTCGTAGTCTCATCTAAATTAAATACTGATGTCATTATGCTGTACCTGCATAGTGTACTCGTACAAGACAAGTTTAGAAATCAGCTTCACGCTGTATCCCGCACATAGCAGGATAGGCAGAGGGCAACCTAGTGTTACAACATTCCGTTCCCCATTTTCCGCTGAATTGTGGAGGTTTTGTGTGTTGAGTAATTGAGAAGCGTAACTCAACGCCGCTCTACATAATAACTTGACTGATGAGTACCAAGTAAACGCAGTCATAAACTATCGATACATTGGACTTATACTGCGAGGAACAAATAATACTTTACGGTCAACTGGTCAGATAAGTTATCGTGGCGGCTATAGGTCGCGGCGCGGGTTAAGCGGGAACTGTACCTAACTGTTCCAAGACAGTGATGTTGTCTTGGTGTGATGAATCATCTTCCAATTCAACGCCGGGTTCATATTTAGTTAGGCTGATAGGGGTATCAGATTATTTGTATTATTTAGTTGCTAGTGAAATTCCATTGTGTTTTGTTCTGGGATGTTCTGGCTATACATTAGGATCATCAAACATACATAATATTTTAGGACTTTAATAGTATGCTTGTAATATAAACAAGCGTAGGTATTTATTATCATATGTCAGGCGATTCAATAGGAACAAATAAAACAAGTGCAATTATTAATAGTGGTTTCGAATGAGGCATAAATTCCTATGTATAGAAAAAGTTTTTTTTTCTAGTCCTATTATATATATTTATTTATCCACTTATTTGTAAAAAGATATCAAATTTGTTTAAAATAAAATTAAAGCTTTAAATTTTCATAGTACTGGTTTAATTAAATAATTTCTAACATAAGTAATTTTCGAACAAAAAAAAAAGTGTTCATATTTTTCGCTTTGAGCAAAAACTGTTAAACGCGTATGCGCAGACCTTGACCGAACATGAGGTCGACGACGGCGACTGCTTCATTGCTAACTATGTCTTAGATAAAAATTAAAATATATACATACTTCTATTATGTAAGAAAAATAATTGCTTTAGAGTATAAAACAATAAAAGTTAATTATTGTGTTACAAAATACAAATATATTAAATAGCCTGTCTGTTCGCGAATGAGCACCGGTTATGCTGGCTCTGGTAGATAGACAAGTACCTAGATACAACTACTGAAATGCTCTTTAATTAATAGCCATATTTTTTGCAATAGTATTTTTTTTTAAATATGGCGAAGCTTTAAAAAAGAACCTAAGTAAATTTTTGTTGTACATAACATAACCTGTATATTTCTACCTCAGTAGTTCAGTAATTACAATGCAGATGTGATGCACTACAATAATACAGTAAAAATCTCTTATATAACATTAAAGTGTTAACACCGTTGTTCATGAGAGCAATATGTCATAACGTTTTAACATGTTGGTTTCTCTTATAATATCCCTTTCTCTATTGTATTCTGTAAACCCTCTGTTAAACCCGTACTAGAAAAATTCTAACTCATAACAAAAGTAATTATACAAATGTAAGCATAAAATGATTTGCTTGTTTTTCCATTTTATTCAGAAAACTTTACTTTCAAAACTCTGCCCTCTAACTCTATACGGTTAAAGCATCGATGCATTAAAACTCCCCAAGTTGTTTTCACGTTTGCATAAATTGGAAATTGCTGTTTGAAAGTTTATATCGATAATAATGCTTCACACTATTGGTTGACTTTAAAAATATATCATTTTATGTTTAGTGACTTACATTTTGATTGCATTTTTTATTCTATATAGGTGTTTCTGTCTTAGGGCTCAAAATTAACTTAAAAAATTATTATCTCGAGTATCCTTAGACTACTATAGTAGTAGCGTCGTAGCATCTTACGTGTGTAACTTCCGTCTTTATAATCTATTTCTAGATTGAATTTAGTCGTTTCAGATATAGCTTGTGCGTTTCTATTTAGAATGATCCGCATTACACATTGCGATCTAAAACGCGTATCGGTCGCACCCTGGGCTCCCCAGAATCATGAGTTTCGTGCGAATGCTGGGGGGTTCGCAGACATTTGGAGTCGAGGACGTGGATGTGTTTTATTTAACCGCTTTATTGACGTTGACAAGTTAATAGGGCGGCGAGACGCTCTCCCACAACAATCACATGTGCTTGTAGTATAGAGGCGCGGGGCTCGAGCACATGCTCCACTCCGGCTGGCGCGGCGCACTCTTGGACCATATTTATGTTTCATTGCCGGTAGCTTTGCATACAAGAAACATATAGAATGTATATAAAACATGTAATAAGTCGGTGCACTTATATGTATGGAGATCCTGGAGAGGGTATGGCCATGAGTTACGACGTGAACATTTATGTAATGCTGTTACTCAAGCAGTCATTAGATGACCGTCTAATAATTGCTCGTTGCTGTACGAGTATCGGATTACATTTATATTTATGCCGCAGCCTGTATAATTGCTAATGCTAACGTCGTATATCTATATATATAAAATCGAAAGGTCACTCACTCATCATGAAATCTCAGAGGCTACATGTGCTAGGAATCTCAAATTTTGCATAGGAGTTACTTATAGGACGTAGGTGCTCGCTAAGACGGGAATTTGCAATATTCGACTTCTAAGGGGTTGTTTTTGGGGTCAAAAGTTTGTATGAAACTTCGTTATTACAAATGCTAAGAGTCTCAAATTTTGCATAACGTCACTTATAGGACGTAGTCATGGAGACAGAAATTAATAATAATATAGTTCACGCGGGTGAAACCGCGAGCGGGCCGCTAGTTACTGATAAAATTATCAAAATTTAGTACGTATTTTTGGCCACAGGTATACATTCTAAGGTGCTATACATTAAGACATTATATTTACATAACTCATTGCAAAACAACAATCAGGGACACAATACTATTCAATACTGTAAATTAATAAATTAGATACAGTTAATGAGATGAAAGGCTTTAAATACATCCGCATAGGGTTTCTCTACTGTTTAATGTTGATTTTTTTCGTTGTACTGACATTCTTACGATTATTAATAGTTTATTAGTAAATAATTATTTTCTTTTTATTATATACCAAAATATGAATAAAACACGTATTAGAAAAAAAATCCAACTGATATACTCATGAGCTCATATTTTCTTTGTATGCAAATAGATGTTTGTTTTCAATTAGGTGTTATGAACAAGTAGGCAAAATATTACGGCGCAAGCGTAATATTTTATATGGCGTAGTTTTATATGGCACTAGCGACCCCCTTGCGGCTTCGCCCGCTTTTACTACTGGATTATTCATATAATGTATGTTTTTGCAAAGCACTTAAGATAATGTGAAAATTAATTAAACCCTAATGCAACCCGCATTTTCGTAGATTCAATAAGGATTTACCAATTGTTGTACTCGGCAAGGATTTTTTAGTAGGTACCGTAATTTTAAATCTGTGCTACTAATCTTTTCAAGTACTCATTAAAATATATTTAATTGACTATTTTCAGATAGTTAAATGACTATTTTTAAACGGAAGAAATTATAAACAAAAGCCTACCTACTAATAACTACTACAAAAAATATGAAACCAAATATATCGCGCTGAAATAATACATTCAACTCCAATTATCCAATACGTTCAAACGCATCTAAATCTTCGTTGCTATGCCTCTATAGCGGGCGGGTATTTTTTTTTCGAGCTTGTGGTTAATGCTGAAGAGGGTATTCTGTCCCTGATCAAAAGTAAGCACTACGTGGCTGCCTGTGAGGAAAATTAAATAGAATGCATGCATGCACAATTGGCCGGGAATCGAACCCGGGCCGCCCGCGTGGCAAGCGAGCATTCTACCACTGAATCACCGATGACTGCTCATGACGCGCTTGTATAAGCATAACGTCGCGGGGCGCGTTTCGCAGCAAGGATGTTTTAATAATGTAACAACTTCTAAAGTACTTATTAAAATGAAAAAACAGTAAGAGACAGTTTTGATCTACATTAAATGGCCAACGTAACTAATATACTTATTTATATGCTGAGAGTAAGGGATAAGTAAAACTTTAGTCGGCACAGCTGATGAGTCAACGGCGTGATGTGTCAACAATTAAATGCGTTTTTCTCTAAAACTATTTGCAATTTCGAAATAGTGTAAAAAGCAAATTTTATCTTCGTTTAACGTAGAAAATTAATAAAGTATTTTAAAGGATAAGGGTTAATACCATTATGGAAAAATATCCCTCACAATAAAAAATATATTGAAATTATTATTTTTAGACAGAAATATGATCACTACACGTTATCCTTAAAAGATAAAAATATGCTGTCGCGGACTTTTTTGTAGATCTTATTAAGAGGAACAATACTCCAGTACATTATTTTCATGTATTACTTACCATTAAAGCAGCGCATGCGCGAAAGTGTCTCAATGGGTAGGACTTTAGACACATTTATCGTATTTATGTTAATTTACATAAGAATGTACAAATAATAAACTATATATAAACCTTCCCTGAGAAATACTCGACCTAATGGTGAAAACTGCATAAAAATCCGTTGGGTGGTTTAGAAGAAGAAGAGTTAGAAAGTTCAGACAGACACGAAAAGCGACTTTGTTTTATAAGATATAGGATATTTTAATAAAAAAAATACATATATTATTATGCAAATTTCAAATAGGTAATTATTTTCAAACTATATTATTTATTTGAATAATATTAATTTAAATGTATATTTCCATTTCTTCGCTCTGTTGTCGAGGCAAAAGCACGGCGTTGGTTTCCACATTTTTTTTTCCATTCATTTTGTTTTAACATTATTTAAGTAAATAAAAATAATTATTAATAAAACTTATAAAAACCCCGCTACGTTCAAAATGTGTATACATATTCTTAATAAATAATATATAAAATAAATAAATAATAAAAAATAACACGATGTATAGTCGTTCATTTATAATGTCGTACACAAGTCTATTAGAGCGACCAGTGTGGCTGGCCGGTGGCCGGCTCACGGCTGGAGGACGACCGGTCGGCGGTCTGCACGACATCGGGCAGACGCTCATAAAAACGTTACAGGTTCCGTCGCCCCCCTCCCCCTGCCACTCTGTCCCTCAGCCTGGAGCTTTAGCGGCATCAAGTGATTAGTGAACCTTCCCAGAACTAAATGTTTGGGACTTGCATGTAAACTATGCATTAATTGGTCCACACTCCAGACCCAGGCAATATGCGTTAAGTTTGCAAATAAGTAACATAATTCTATGTATTCTTATATTAGTTGAGAGAGGGAAATTATGCGTTTCTGTTACTGTTACATTATAATCGATGGGGATACGTTTGTTGGGCAAAAGATAAACATCGATCTCCTCAAATCACTGGTGATTTATCTATAATTACTACAATAAACCAGTAAAAAAATTGAACATTTGCGAAATCATAATATAGGAGGTTTAAAATAACTAATAGAATACGAATCTTTGATATTTTTTTTGTCAGCGTGGAGATGGAAAATTACTACGATCTATGTAAGATCTTATGTAAGAGAAAAAAAAAGAAGAGGTCAGTCGTGGCGCAGTGTGTGACTGTAAATGCGACTGGTTGTGGGTTCAATCCTCACTCGAGTAAATGAAATATTTATTTCAATTTATATTTTCATATCTTGGCTCTGGGCGTTGAGTTCGGCCACTCAACACGCAATGCCTCCGGAGTTCGGCGGAAAATGGGGAACGGAGTCTCTTAAGAGTAATTTCCCCCTCCTGTGAAGCAGAAACATGACAAATGTGATGCATAAATAGGGAGCTTTTGAATAGGCCAGAGGAATTAGGGAGGGCCGGCATCGTGAGAAACTTGATGTGATTTATGTATGATCGATTAAGATCGCTCTGAATGGGGCATAATTGTAAGTTTATTAATATTGAGTGGTTCCGTAGCCGACTGTGTGCGCTCGGCACCCGCTTCTCGAGTCTGCAGCTCCTGCATACGTACATTCACATATGTACATTGTACACGACTACGAAGGGAACTTGAGAGGAATTGATCGTACCCAACTGCACATGTCGGTGTCAAAATAATTAAAATGGTTATATTACCGTTGTGTTTCTATGAACTATACTTCTATAGAAATTTTGATGAAAAATTCTTTAGTAATTTGAATTCGATAGTGTGTTAGTAATTGAGTCGACAATTTTTATTATAAACAAAAACTCTATTTAATGACTAATTTTAATAATGTATACACATATTTTTAAGCTTATTTTAATAAACATTTCACATAAACAGTAATAAATTTCCTCTCCTCTATTCTATCCTGTACAACTCTCTCTCTCCCTCCTACTTAAAAGATCGATTTTGTTTCCTAGGTGCCGATTCACTTCTTCACCTCCACCTTAGATCCCGTTGTGATAATCTCCTTAAATTACCAACTTCCCATACCCTATTTTATTCCAAGTCTTTTACTATGAAATCTGCAATTCTTTGGAATGAACTTCCTACAGAAGTTCGACATTCCAAATCTCTATACAGTTTTAAAAATCGTCTAAAAGAGTACTTATTTAATTTAGTATAATAGTTTATCTTTATTTATTTTTTTAATATTATATATATATTTTTGAACACGTTTTATGTATGTATGTATATATGTGTAAGTTTATATTATTTTTCAATATTTGTATGTATGTATGTGTAAAGTATATAAACATTAAACACATTTTATGTAAGTTTATTTTATATTATTGACTTATTTATTATATATTATATAATAATTAATTAATTATATTTCATAAGATTTGCACTGAGACGTTGTCCCCTTTCTCCTCATTACAATTTTTCCGTAATGTTTCAAAGGTTGTCTGGTGGAGATTGCTTAAAGCAATAAGACCGCCTTTGCATACGTGTTTTTCTTTAAATTTTATTTGTGTTGTTCTGTCTATATATTTCATTTATGTGTGCAATAAAGTATATTCTATTCTATTCTATTCTAAATATATAATTATGATGTTTAACATAGTTATCAGTAATTTAGAGCGACCTTCAATAGTCCTATCCGGCGAAGTAAACTAGGTATGTAAAATATTTGCAATATTTGCGCTATAGATTAAATTAATAATATAATGTGTATGTATTATTGTTTTCTCGCAAGTAAAAGGTCTCAGGCGTAGTGATTTTATAAGTGTTACTGGATAAGGACAGTGGGGACAAAAGCGCAGGCTGCACGCGCCGCTGCGCCTGCGCCGCCGTCACCGGCCGGCTCCGGTTACACCGCACCGATCAGGGCCTCCTTTCTATTTCCTGTCACTCCTTTCAACACACCTCAAGTCTTACTTTGAAGGTGTTGTATTACCATTAAAGTCGAATAACTTTATTATATTATAATAATAATAATTAACTCAGATAATATTGTTCCAGCTATTTATATATCGTATAATAGAATAAATTATAGGTTTTGCAACGTTTATTCTGATAAAATCACTAAATTACCATTTTTATCTACAGTTTATTTTTTTGTGTTGATTTATCGTTATTAACTTTGTTTTTTTTTATCTTTATAAACTATTTCAAAATAATGATTCATCCAACTAATAATTTTATTAGGATGAGAAGCTTAACTTAAATATTATAAGTAAAGTTTAATTTAAATGCATTCGCATAAAACTGCGTATGTAGTAAACAATAATTATATTCACAGAGGCAAATATTATAAATGACTGACCAGGATCCAGGGTGAGTGTCTGAGCAGCGACTGCCGACGCCGCCACCAGCAGCGTCAGGGCGACCCCGGCCGCCGGAGACATGGTTTGGTTACAAATCCTCCTCGGACAACAAAATATGTATCATCGTTACACCTCGCACTGTCCTACGCGTAAAGATTGTAACATTTACATTAAAAGTACGAGCGGTTCTCACGAATTAACCTGTAGCTATTCCCGGTTTCACCGCAAACACCACTTTTTATACACAAATAACTATTAAGAATTCTAAAGAGAAAGGCTTATAAAAGCTCACTAAAACATTAAATTGTAACAGACAAATGTTTTTAGTGTATTATAAGTATTGCGTTAACTTATTTTGTGTAATGATATTCGGCATCGGATAATAACATAAATAAAGCAGGATCGAAACGCAACTCGCGACGCGCCGCACACTCAATCCTTCTCACCGCTTGGAGAACACTGTAACAGATTATAAATAAAAAACCCGTTTTACTTCATTGTTGACTTTGACTGTGATAACAAATTAACAGTTGACACTATTCAATTAATTAAATAAACAAAATTACAGTACTGTATGTAAATTAATATTTTTCTATTCTAAACTACTGTTTTTTTTTTAAACTTGATAACGACGTAATTATATAATTAATTACTATAATTATAGTAACGTTGTGTTTGGTTTTTTTAAGAGGCTAAAATCTGTTATGATTACGGTTATAAACGTATGTACGATATATTAAATGCCTTCTCTTTTTAATACTTCATTTTATAAAAAAAAATAATCTGGTTAAAAATTAGAAATGGCAGGTTTTAATGTTTTGACTTTTTGAGTAAATGTGTTCTGTGTTTTGAGTACGTCAAAGTCACCGTCAAAAGTTAGTTATTCTGTATTTGATAAAATAAACTTATTAATTGAACACACAATTATATTCGTTTAGAAAGTAAGCTATCTGAATATTTTAAGACATATTTCATTGTTTACAAATCAATTGACATAAACATTAAATAATTTATTTTAATTATGTAACTTATTCAGGTTATGTTGGTATAATTTTTTGTTTATATCGCAGACATGGGAGGACACGGGCACGAACCACCCTATACTATCCCCAAGTACACAGACTTCAAGGTCCAGGGGATCCCACAACTTGAAGAGCTGGAGCAAGCGCTGGCGAAGAAAGGATTGAAGGACCCATGGATCAGGTTCTTGTTTCTCATTTTAATTTAATACTATATTTTGGATGTTAATTGAGTATTTTAGAAAAGATATGAAAATTCGTATCTCTTGGATACCATCTAAGTGGTTTTCTATATGCTGTTCTTTTCTCACTCTGGATGGCTCCGCCATTTTAAAGAGTTGAATTCCACCACTTAACACACATTTTCTCAAAAAATGGGCATAAGACGGGGATCAGTTTTCTACCACTAGGTTCCCTCTGTCTCTCCTGTTGTGTAGGAAAAAAGTCTAGTGTTGCCTATGATACAAGAGCACTCCAAAGCATAGATTCTACAGATTTTTCTTTATGTTTCTGTAATATATATTTTTTCTTAGTGAAAAATAACACTTTAAAATTGATAAAAAATTGACATTGAATTTTACAGGAATGAAGCTTGGAGGTATCACCCTGGATTTGGTACTCCCTGGCTAAGAGCTCGCAAGCTGTTTTTCAGAGGACTTCCCCTCGGTATTGCCCTCACTGCCGCCACACTTGCATATGACCAACTTGTAGCTGGTGATGATCATGGCCATGGCCATGGTGGCCACTAGATACAATATGGCTCATCAATGTAATTAATATTTAAATAAAATGCTAGCTTTGGAAGGAAATATAATGGTTATGTTATATTTTTGTTTTTTTATTAACAACTTATAATAAGATCAAAGTTTTATTGATGTGTGTAGTGATTTATTTTAGTCTAAGTTCAAAGTTAAATAATGAAGTTTTGTCTATTAATAGAAGTTCATTGGCATTTTTTGAGAAGAGATTGTTGATTTCTGGCACATTTTATAGTATCATTCAGCAAGTAGTATAAAAAGCATTTTTAAACTACAATTTAAGCATTGTCAGTACAATTTTACCCTGGCTATAACATACTACCTTTAAATACTTTTTGTTAATAAAATAAAATCTGCTAATCCAACCCAAACATCAAACTTGATAATTTAAACTGATAGTATACACACAATTTTTGTTTTGTTTAACACCCTAAGATATATTATGAATAAGATATATCAGTAGATATATTATGAAATTATTTTTATTTTGGATAGCCCATTTATCAAAGAAAATAAAATGTTGAAACTGGAGATATTACAAACAAAAGCCAATGGGGTTGGGGGAGCCTAGTGTTAAGTGTAAAATTACAGTGGCAGCGGGACGGGAAGCGGAATCTAGCGGATAACGCAAACACCTAGTTTTTAACTAAGGTGAACGAGGGCGGGTGGGTGAACGGGAATTGCGAGTGGGTTGTTCAAAGAAAATTATAGAATCGGACAAATAAACAATTAATTAAAAATGCAATTTTAATATTGTTTTAAATTTCTCCTGTACTCAAACATGATTATTAAGAGTAAAAAAATATTTTTAATATAATATTTTCTTTGTTGGTTTAGTTTTCCATCCATTTAAATATTTACTGAACTGCAATTCCAACAGAGTTTTAACATTTTTATACAGAGATTTTTTATAATGAACAAAGTATGACACTAGCATTAGGTACTAAGTAGAGCGAGGCTTTAGGTCTTCATAACAGGGCCGAAGGAATATGAAGTTTTTCTTGGCAGGATTATAGTGTTCATGTCCCTGAATAAAGAAAAAGAAAATAAATTGAAAAAATGATGATAATAGAATTTCTGTAAAAAATAAGATGTTTTTGTGTAAATAGTTAATTTTATTCTTATGCAAAGTTAGTATATTATTGCTATTTAATACAAAAGGTAATAAAAGTAAAAAAGCTTATACTATTTTTTTCTATTGTAGAGAATATATCGAATCCTGCTAATTAAGTATGAAATGAAGTGATTCTTTTCAATTTTTGAAGAGTCAACTAACCTTGGACCAATCATAACCTACAGAATATGCAAATATCTGTCCGTTATGGTTGAAGGCACACTTAGTGAGAGGCTGGTCAATCAGCTCAGAGGACTTGAGCTTGGTGCGCGCGTCCTTGTCCCAGAAGGAGAAGGAGCCGTCCGAGCCCACCGTAGCCAGCGTGCCGTGCGTCGGGTGGAACGCTATGTCGTTTACAGCATAGATATCCTGGAATTTATATGTTTTAATTATGTTTACTTTATAACCGTGTTTTGTGATACTAAAACAATGACTTCGATTCTACTTTTTGATAAACTTTGGTAGGAGTAAAAATTATCGTAATAATTTAATAATCACCTGATAGCCCCCAGTAGTTCCCGCCGACCTGTGGCACTTGAATGTAAAGTTGTCTTTAGGGTTAGGCGGGTTCACATACTGTATGGCCACGCGGCCCTCCACGCTGCCCAGTGCAAATCCCGTCGGCTGCTTCGTATTCTTATCTTTGAAAATGGCTATGCAGCGGTGCTGGTACTTTAGGGGAGTCTCCACGCGCTTGAACTCCGCCGGTTTGCCCTCTAATGTGTACAAGCAAATGCCCCGGTCAGCCGTGCCCACTACTGCCATTGGATAATCCTATATAATATAAGAACAATGTTGATTATTCACTACACCTTAATATAATAATTGCAAAGCTAGTAGCTTTGTGAAAACATATATATAATAATCACTTTACTTAATAATATTCATATTTTTAATTTTTAAATATTTTAAAATATTGGCCAAGTAATATACTTACAACATCAGCACAGTAACACCTTTCAGATAAATTCATATTCATGATTGGCACCGCACTCCTTGTGTCCCAAAACTGCAATGATATAATATCATTATATGTAAAAATAGAGCAAGTACACATACCACAACCGCATAATAAGAAAAAAATGCTTTATTAAAAGAATTTCCTTTCATATATTATATTGAGTTTCGACTGTAACATGGTACCTACCTTATTTATAACTTCGACACTAATAAGATATATGAGACTAATACGAGTACTAATTATATGTAAATCTTGTTTTTTAATTAATTATTGGATACGTTATACTTGGTGATATAAAGGCCAAAATCAAACTCTAAGCAAATTAAAGTCAAACAACAGGTGTAGATATAGACTTTCAGGGCCTATTAGCATTGAAGGGTTTGAATATTATTCTTGTAGTTATATAGCTCTATGAATAAATTATAATAACTGTAAATAAAGCTCACGCTGTATCCCGCATATAGTAGAGAAATTGTAGTGTTAAGACACTCTGTTCCACAGATTCCGCCTCGAAATATTATCTCGCACTTTGTTTAAGAATATTAAAATATTTTCTATCTAAATATTTTGTATCACCTGTGGGATAGGCAATCATATCTGTGCCGCTACACTTCAATGGCTCCACTTAACTGTAAGTATTAAATTAAAATATTTTCTTACCTTAAGAGTTTTGTCCCAGGATGCAGTCATGAGACATGTATAGTTTGGAGCTTTGATCCAATGACAGGTTTTCACAGGTCCATCGTGAGCTGCTACCTGTCGAGAAATACTTATTAAAAGAAAAAACATAGCTGATATTTATATACAAAAGTGTAAGATATACCTGGAGATGAATTAAGAGTCCAAGCACCTAAACCTATGGCAAATATGGAAAACTGTCTTCAAAGATAGTCAAAGTTTTGAATAAAAATAATTAAGTTTATTATACAGAAGCATAATACTTGAGATCATATAATCATTTAAAATAAAAACAATTACTTAAAAGAATTTTTATTACTAAAAAGAAGAAAACAAAAGGCCCAACAAATTGATAAAGTTTTCTTAACAAACTAATTCTTAACAGTACCTGTATAGTTTGATTTGCTGCTAGATCCCAACATTTAACACTCTTATCTGTTGATGCCATGAACACCTTTGTTCCATCCTGAAAAGTAAAGTGGACTTAATTGAATTTCTAAGTATTTAATGAAAATAAATAAAGTCATATAATTATTGTCTTAACAATATATATGATTATAAAAGATTTAAAATGTTCACTACATTTGGTAAGAGGAATTTGGAATTCATCAAAAATTTACATAACGCAGACTGTGTTATGTAAATTTTTGTTTTCCCACTCTGGGGAAATCAATATATTTATAATAAAATCTAAGAAAATAATTTAAGAAAAAGCATTATTGGTGGCACTAAATTATGTAATAGAACCGGTAATAGTATTTATTTCTTTAAAATTGTCTGTATGTTTAGTTAATGCTAATCTCAGAAATTGATTAACCAAATTAATTGTACTTTTCACAATTGTATTTTGGCAAGCTTATCTTAAAATTTAGTGTTTGTTTTATTTTGTTTGGTTCATAAAAAAAAAGTTATTCTATTTTAAAGAATGTTGTTTGACAAAATTGGTATAAATACTTAACTGTTTTTTTAATGAATTGGTTGAAAATTTGCTTTAGACATAGGTATATGGTTAAATATGGGTTTTTAAAATTATATTAATATTTGAAAATGAAAGTAATAAGTAACAGATAAGTAAATTGATAATAAGTTCAAGTAGGTTGATTAGTGAGTCACTAGTAAATAAATATATAATTACACCAAGTATTAATTTAATTCTTTAAAGAACTTTATACTGTCATATTTATATTTTATTATTACTAATTAAATTTATAAATATATGACTTTGGTGTTTACATACATCAATATGGTAGCAATTTTTAAACTACATATATATTGGAAATAATTCAAATATATTATGAACAAGTGATCAATTAGTACTTTGATTACACATGCAATAGGGGATAATAATAAGTAATTAATTATTCGTTACATCATGCCAGGCAACGTCTAATATAGGTCCATCCATGCCCTGCGCCGCTTTTGGCACAGTTTTGCCAGAGGCTTCGACTTCCCAGCATCTTACCTAAAACAATAGCATTAATTACATTTTAATCAAGGTAGTGCCCAAACTGCAAACTATATAAGCTACAATTATGCTAACTTACACGGCAATCCCAACTGCCAGCGACGAGGAATGTCTGCGGTACTGAAGGAGGAGAGAACTCGAGAGCCGACACAGTGTCGTCAGGCGGTGACGCTACTTCTACATCTTTATTGGGGTTACTGCTCCCGCCACCGAGTTGGTTGAACATTTTAGAATATCTTACACTTCAAATTTGTTATCAATAACTCGTATTCCTGTATCCCAATAACTGCAGTCTAACCTATGAAATATTTATTCTGTATTCTTATAAATTTAGAATTTGCCAAGTAATTACTGTATAATATTTCACAGTATTTTATCAATGAGTACACTAATAGACATTAAATTAATAAAAATTGCAATATTTTGTGAAGTAAATAAGTTTTTATGAATTTATACAGTTGTTACTTGTTTATATATCTATTATCCACAGAACACATTTACTCAGAACACATTTGCTATTATCTGTGGATTAGGGATGCCCGATGATCATCGATTTTCGTCGAACATCGATGTTAGAAGTTAAAATATCTTTTTGTTTATATAATTGAACATGGGCTAGTAATAAATTACAAATATGTTAGTTTATAGTTTAATATTGTATCTAATATATTTACATAAAAAATTGACTAAACACAAACATTAACAAACATGTCGTCGAATTTAACGTTTATAAATTATGAGAGGTACGCGCGGACACTTGTGCAGAATGCATATTTAAGATACCTACACGAGGACGGTCCCGCTCACACCGCACCGCTTCCCCGCGAGCCCAAACACAACCCTAAAATTCAGTAGGACGCGACGCCAAGTGTCATTAACTGTGCCTTTGTATATATGAGACAAAATTAATTACACATTACATCTCCGCATACTTAACATTATGCACACGACTGTACATGCGCGAGATTGACTCGTGCTAGTGTTCACATACTTCATAAAGTATTTATTGAGCTATAGTTGGCTTAACAGTCAACACTAAACAGCTGATTGTCAAATGTCAATGTCATTATCAGTGAGAAATTCAGGGCTTCAAATATGAACTAATACAATGTTTTTATAGTTTTAAAACATATATTTTTATTTTTTTACTTATGTATATTGTTACGTCTACGTTTTGACTATTGCAAAGACCTACAAATCAAAAACTTAACATTTTTTTAAAACTATACAGTTTTAAAAAACCTACTCAAACACAATGAGCAGCACAGAATATGTCCAAATCAAAGATCTGAAACCAGGCATGAAGAACATAAATGCAATTTTCATAGTGCTAGAGGTGGGTCCGCCGACTCTGACGAAGGAGGCGCGCGAGGTGCGCACGTTGCGCGTTGCGGACGCGTCGGCTTCCGTTAACCTGTCCGTGTGGGACGAGCCCGGTGCGCTGCTGCAGCCCGGTGACATCGTGCGCCTCACGCGCGGCTACGCCTCGCTGTGGCGATCGGCGCTCACGCTCTACTCCGGCAAGTCTGGCGACATCCAGAAGGTGGGCGAATTCTGCATGCTGTTCAACGAGCAGATCAATATGAGCGAGCCGCAGGCTGCGCCGCCGCCCGCCGCCTCCGCTCCGCCGCCCGATCGCACCAACGGCGCCCACGCTCCGCCTCGCAACATGGCCCCAACCTCTCAGTCCTCTACACCTGGAGCGCAGCAAATGCCACCCAAAAATGAACGCTTTTCACAAAATAATCAGGAACATAACAATAAACATCAGCATAAAACTTATGTGCGAGGTCGGGGACACCAGAGGGGAAACAGCAGGAGATGATAACATCACATTAGTATTAATATAACTTTTGTCTGCTTCGGATATGAATGTTAAGTTATCATGAATTTACTATTATAATAAACATAGTAATTTAAGACTAACTAAGACTGTCAAACAATTTTAATAAATATGGGAGTTGATTAAATTAAAAAAAAGCTAATTGTATCAATTAAACCATCTTTAAACTCAACTAATATTGGTAAAATAAAAATATTTTGACTATTTAATTATTGTAATCAACTGTAATCAACTATTTACAAAACTGATATTTGATCTCATTTGCTTATTAAAGTAGTTATTGTGTATTTTATACATACTGTAATAGCAAGTGTAATGCCTCTATATGGTACAAATAAAATATGTTGTAATTAAAAATGCCATCAGTTTCAATTACTACAGCTATTTTAAATTGTATTTTTTCATTTTTTTTTCCTTGTATTGTATACATCTCCATAACATGCTAAAAGATCTAGGCCCTGTCTAGAACTATCATCAATTCATTTTTTTACCATATTTAATAGACAGCACTAGTAGAATGACTTTAAATTTGGTATCAGTAGAGAGATCATCCCAGACAATTGAAGTAAGTTTGAATGTGCATTTAAAGGGGCCTTTTAAACCTGTATATTATGTCACAAGTCGCTGCTCTGAGCACCTCACTCTGCAATGCCACCCTCACATTCAATGGCAGTGAATCAACAGAATGCTGAATAGTTTCCTTTCTATTTTGGTTATATTTTTTTGCAAATTGAAAAGCTTTGAAATTCAAAATTGATTAACTTTTTTTACATTTACTATTGGTCATTGCTCTTTTGGATTTTCGGAAATAAATATATTTGACAGAATGAAATTTTATTCTGGCACTTCATCCGCAATTCTCCGAAATTAGACGAAAAGTGGAGAACGGAATGGTTTAGAAGGTTTGGTACTTTCTCCAAATTCGGAAAACACGTAAAAATTTAAAAAAATATTAAAAAGGTATTTTTATTATGTTTTTTAGGCTGATATCAACGATAAAATCTCCACTGAGTACAAACTCGTTAGTGTCCATTAGGCAGAATGAGAAGAGGTATGCATGGATACGTCGCCTCGAGCATCTGTCGCAACTAAATATTTGCTCAAATCGCCTGCTATTAAAATGTTATTAAACTTTTAAAGATATTTTGTTTCTATTTTATATTCACTTCATTATTAGAAATTCTTACTTTATTTTGCCATATTACTAATTATGTATTGAATCTCATAAGTCTATCATTAATAAACCTGTGTAAAAGGTTACCTGCTTAATATTATATATATTCTCATAGGTTTCTTAACGTTGTAAAACTTGTATTAATTTTAATTTAACTTGTAGAACATTGTAAACATCGACGAAATTACAATGAAAAAGAAACATGCGAGGGGCGTTTTGCCAAATGTTAGTCGGTGCGAGCGCGTTGAAGTCTTTTTAATGACGAACTCTTACATGCATTATGCAAACATTTCGATATTTACTTTAACAGCGTTTCTAAATATAACTTTAACATTGTGCTCTATATGTAGACTAATAGGTCCGTTTTCTAACCTTGACAAGTTGCTCAATTTATTTTTCATGGCTGTATTGACACACATCAGCGCGTTTGAACCTTAATTAAATTATACTAATAATAATATAATAATAATAAAGCCTTTTAATTTCCTATAAACATAAAATTGTACACATTTCACAGAATTTACAAAAATAAATAAAGTTTACAGTGAAATTTACTACATACATATTAAATTGGAAATACAATTTTCACATGTTATTATAATTTATTTATTTATTTTTTCTTTTATATATATTTATTTATATATTTGTATTTTTTTTTAATTATATATAAGCTTAAATTATAGGAACCTCTTGGTGAGTATAGGCCTCCTCCATTTTTCTCCATGTTTTTCTATTCTGTGCTAATCTTATTCAGTTTTTCCCTGCAATAAACACTATGTCATCTGCTCATCGTTTTTGTGGCCTATTATTATTTCTACTAATACTTGGCATTTATTTTTTACAAAAAAAAAATACAAATAGTAGTGGGAAGCGGAGAGTTTTAACAATACATTTCCTCTGCGTACCCTGTTACATGCGGGATATAGCGTGAAGCTGAGAGAAAAGATCGCAAGCTGCTAGTTTGTCGGACGTCGTGTCTGGGACCAGGACATGGACAGGCGTGACTTGCGAATCTAAAAATTTATATATTTTTTTATGAATCACGTTCTCTTTGATTGTTTATTCAAATAAAATAAAATGTTTTTTAGATTGTAAATTGTCAATTACTTGTAAGCTTAGGTCAAGGCGGCTCGCACTCGCAACGTACGAGATGGTATTCATGACTACAACATTGAAAATAACTGATATTGTATGTTAGAAACAAAAACCGGTCAAGTGCGAGTCGGAATTGCTGAACGAGGATTCCGTATTAATTTCACGATTGTATAATACATCAACGTCAAGTACAACTTATAAAAGTTGACAATAAATATTTTGATATATCGGACGGAATTTAAAGGTAATTAATATTTAACATTTACATATGTTCTAATTACGATTTTTTATTATTTGTTGAATATTGAATGAAATTAAATATACGTTTTAAACAAACCTGATAATTCCAACGTGAGTAGGAACTAGGAAGAGATTTTCGGCAGCTTTTAAAGTTCCTTCATAATTTGATTACATAGATAAGCATAATCTAACAGACAATAACATGACACTATCATTATTGTTCATCATCAGGATGATAAGAAACATGACACTATCATTATTGTTCATCAGAATGATGAATGTTTCTTAGACTCAATCTTGAACCTTTTTTACTAACAATGAATGTTTTGATTGGTTAATGTAACTTTTGATATTTTTTTAAAATTATTATCACTATGTCGAATAAATCTCTTAGAAAATACCTGTTTTCACCAAAACTTGCTTTTTCCAACAGATGTGTTGAAAGTTAAACTAATGAAGGTACCTGTTGCGTTACGAAGTAATGGGCGATAACGGCTATAAATTGTGGTTTTGTAACAAAATTTTAACTTTTTGAGTAATGAGGAGAATTGAGACACAAGCACCGAGTAGAGTGGGGTGCTTGAATGATATTTAATGTTGTTGTTAGACAATAAAAATCATTTCATCAATTAGTTACGATGTTATTTGAAAATGTTAAAATTACATTTTATTACCGTCTTACTTGTAAATGTTGTTTAAAATCTTTGTTTATTGGATATGTTTGTTTTGATCAAGTTATTGCAAAAAGTTGTTTTGTTTTTTTTTATAGATAAAACGATCGTAAACACAACGGTTGTAGGTTCGATTCCCACACGGGGTTATGATCTATTTTATATTTTCATTTCCATGCTCTATAATGAGGCAAAGCGTGGCGTTGAGTTCTGATACTCAACACGCAATGCCTCAAGAATTCGACAGAAAGTGGGGAAGGGAGGGGTCTCTACTACTGCTGCTGCAGCTAACGGACGGCTAACGGCTAACAGCATAAAAAAAAGGAACATTACAAGAAAAATATTGTGTTAATAATATTTGGTAAAATACGAATAAAAGACAAAGGATTTAGTGTCAATATTTTGTAAAGAATTTATGTTAATTTAAATCCAATGTTATTTATAGTTATGTTTTCGATGCTACATATATACCTATATGTAATATAAAGGTCAATTTTGTATTTAAAAAAATGCCTTAAAATAAATTTCATGTTCAGTATCGACATTAGGTAAAAGCTACTAGATATTTACTACTAAACGGACAGTTTGGCTGACTAGCATCTAAAATATGGGAATTTCATAGCTATTTGTGTGTTCCACGCGTAAGCTAATTTCCTAATTTGTCTAAATTTTCATAAAAATATTTAAGAAACATGGACTTTTAGAGCACTTGAGGCATCTCTTGGTCGCATATATTATACTGTTAGATTCATAACTAATGAATTGACATTGTTAACAATGTCCAGAAATGTTAAAGGTTACAAACATAGAGGTGGGGACGCAACGCACGAGATGCTGTCTGGCATTAGAGATGGTACATCACAGTGACCCGCGAGTGGTGACGGCCGCGACCCACAATCGACCGTGACGTGACAGTGGTGTGTTCGCTGCAGTGACGTGACGTGACGAGACGTGACATTCCTATAAGATGTTGGTCTGCGTGACGCTTGCCGTCGCATGTCTCGGTGAGTTGTTCTCATTTGTTTCTAAGTTCTATGTATCGCATAAGATAAGAGTACTACCAATTATTATTAAATAGATAAATTATAATTTAATATACATTTATAAGTGTAGCTAAGTTTACTATGATTACATTCTTTTTTGGGTGATTTACAAAAAATACACTTTAATATATTCTTATATTTATTAAAAGTGTTAATAAATTTAAAATATTAGATATATAATAGATAGATTTACAGAGTTAAGAAAACAAGCCTACGCTAAAAATCGCAATAATCTTGATAAAATCACGTTTTGGCTCTTCGAAATTTGAATATATATATTATGTAAATTTTAATCGGCCAAAGTAGCTGACGACAAAATCTTTGTTAATAATAAATACGTTGTTTGTTGATATTTTACAATTATTTTGGAATTCAATATTATTAGTCCAAAAGAGTCTGCTATTAACATGCGGGGGCATAAAGTGTGACTGTAAACGCGGCTGGTGGTGGGTTCGATCTCCACTCGATATCGGAAGTACTGAATATTAGGTTTATTTAAAAGTAAGTTATATAATAGAGCTTCCATTAGAGTAGTAACTAAGTATATACTATAAATATCAGACACATTTTAATCAGAATTCTGTTTCATATAAATCTATTAACAAGGCATAACGCTAGAGCCTGTACCACTTGACAAGTTGACAAATTATATTTAGCTAGCTACCGATCTATTATACTTATATCAATAAACTAGCGGCCCGCCTGCGGCTTCGCCCGCATGAACTACGTTATTATTAATTTCTGTCTCCCTGTGTACCTACGTCCTATAAATGACGTTCATGCAAAATTTGAGACTCCTAGCATTTAGTAACGAATGACAAAGACAAATGTCATTAGTAACGAAGTTTCATACAAACTTTCAAACCCGAAAACAAACCCTTAGAAGTTGAATATTGCAAATTCCCGTCTTAGCGAGCACCTATGTCCTATAAATAACTCCTATGCAAAATTTGAGATTCCTAGCACATGTAATTTCTGAGATTTCGTGATGAGTGAGTGACCTTTCGATTTTATATCAATACAATACTAGCGGCCCGCTCGCGGATTCACCGAACTATGTTATTATTAATTTCTGTCTCCATGACTACGTCCTAGTGACGTCTATGCAAAATTTGAGACTCCTAGCATTTGTAGTACCGAAGTTTCATACAAACTTTCGACCCCAAAAACAACCACTTAGAAGTCTAATATTGCAAATTCCCGTCTTAGCGAGCATCTACGTCCTATAAGTAACTCCTATGCAAAATTTGAGATTCCTAGCACATGTAGTTTCTGAGATTTCGTGATGAGTGAGTGACCTTTCGATTTTATA
The DNA here is from genome assembly GCF_056956725.1 of Heliconius melpomene rosina. Taxonomy (NCBI): domain Eukaryota; kingdom Metazoa; phylum Arthropoda; class Insecta; order Lepidoptera; family Nymphalidae; genus Heliconius; species Heliconius melpomene. The sequence continues at coordinate 6,993,602 of NC_140400.1, forward strand.
TATATAGATAAATATATAAATAAATATACATATATACGAGTCATTCACGTATGACAAGTGATTGAGTTTTTGCGAGTACTAGTTAGTGGTGGAAAGGTCAACGGTGGTGAAGAGGCGGATGCTGCGGCTTAATGTCAACGATGTGACCACAAGGCCAAGTACAAATACAAATTTATGACCACTAAAAATTTTAAACCAAAGTTTTATGATTGATGATTTTATTGTATGATTCTCAATATGCTGTGTTATTAATAAATTTAAATTTAAACGAGTTATATAATAAAATTGCTTAAATTTCCATATTATCGGATTATGGAAATTTGAGTAGAAGTATAAAAAAATGTTATTAATATTTGATATGTATATGGCTTTTTAATATATTATTTTGTTAATGGACTATCAAACAATACAGAAAATTGTCAATCCAAACCAGTAGCTTCTGAAATAACCGCGCTTTATAATATAGTACCACAAGTATGCAGAATTGCGCAGAATTCATATTTTTGATACCTAAGGGATGCCTCTGTTTACACTACATTACTACAATAGAGAAGGCGAGCCCGATACGAGTGCAGTAGAGCGAAAAGCGAAAAGTGGTTACTGGGGGTTATCCTTAGGGGATTAGACATATACAGACGTGGACTTTGAAACTTTTGAAAGGAAAACATTCGTTATTCATGGTTTTTGCGTCGCTTTAACTATTTTGGCATGTACGTACGAGAGTAGGTCCTTGGGTTTTCTTATTATTCCAAATTATTTCTTTACTCTTATAGAGGTCTTAGCATGACGTAAGCCTTTATCGACAAATGGGCAATCCAACACAAAATTATAATCTTAAAACGTACGAATAGTTTCTGAGATTAGCGCGGTCAAGAAATATACTCTCTGTAATATTAACATAGATAAATGTCGATAATAATAATTTAGTTTTTATAAAAATACATGTAAATTATATTAATTGACATGTTCCTCGCATATTATTTTTAGGTAGGTATACATTTAACTACTGTGTTGCTTCATCGGGCCATAGTGTTGCTCCACTTTTCTCTTAATCTTCAAGATTTTTCGTGCTGTTGTTATATTTTTTAACGAAGCAGGTAAACGTGAAGCAGTAATATAACGACGATGATTCCAAGATTCCTATTGTAATAAGTAATTCCTATTATAATATGTAATCAAAGTTTATGAAATCATTTTTTCATCATTAGCAGGAGTGGCATCGTTATCGGCAGAAGCTTCCCTGGACCCGGTGCAAGCGGCGGAGTCGGAGCATCAGGCGGTGCGCGTGCAGCGCGCGCCTAACAACCAGCTACTGCAAGTACTGTCAGGTCAGTGACTTTTAATATGTAAATAAATTATGGTAGCACAACGAATATGATAGTACTAAAAATATAGGTACCTAATTGTAAATTGAGTTTTGGCAAATAATAATAGAATATCGTAAAGATCCTTTGCGTGTCCTCGATATTATAATAGCGAAGATAATAATCTACCAAAAAGTTAATGAATTTTATATTACGAAACAACATGTATATGCAAATATGTTTTGTTATAATCCGTTCCCTATACAGACGGAGTGTGCAGTGACACTAGGCTTATAAGTAGTAATTATTGTCTCTATAGCGTTAGGATTGCAAGGCCAGGAGGACGAAGATTATCAACCTGGTCCACAGTCCTCGAGGCGAGGCGTCAGCGAGTGGCCCTTTCAAGGCTTCCCGTTTGATTTAGGTAAGGGCAAAATTAAACAATAAAATTCAAATAATAATAAATATGTTACGAGTATATGTTATTTGTCAAAATATGTTCCATAGGAAATTCAAGATCACGTACTTCCATTCTACCGATAATAGTGCTGCCAGTTGTGAGTTCTCCACCATCCTCGCGTCCTCCACCACGAACAGGTGAGGTTACGGTATTAAATTTTAATAAGTGTGAATTTAAATGTATTAAAATTGGTGAAAAATATTCTTTATTAACCAACTTCTGTAAGAAAAGGAGGTTATCAATTCGACTGTATTTTTTTTTTTTTTTTATGTTTGTTACCTCATAATTTTTAACTGGGTTAACCGATTTTGATAATTTCTTCCCTTCCCGAATGGTCCCATTTTTTTTTGGTCCATGTCTGACAATGGTATCCATGAGAAAATCACATAAGTCTTAAATATGCATTAGGCATGTGCACGACTAATAGCCGAATAACTCAATGTCGCGCCAACCGATTTTGATGATTCTTTTTTTATTTGAAAGGATACACTTCAAGGATAATTTGGTGAAAGTTTAGTTAGGTTTCAATTATGGAATCCAGAGAAAATTGAGAAAGTTTGTTTTTTTTGGTAAAAAATTGATTATACTGTAATAGTTAGTTACAAGCAAAAACTTTTTAAATTGATGTCAGAAGTGAGATTCCTGATGGTTGCATTTCTTTTCAACCAACCTCAAAAAAGAGGATGTTCTCATTTTCAACCAACTTCAAAGAAGGGAGATTCCCAATTCGCCCGAATACTTTTTATGTATGTTCTTGTTAATATACCAAAATGTAACTTGCACAAAAATAATACCTAATTAAATGAAGTTTTACATAGGACAATCACAACCACTCGTTGAGAACCACTACCACCACCATTACCACTCATTTAAGAAGCATCATTTTAAGATGTACCCATCACTTAAAATCATGAAATAAATTATTTTTTAACAAAAAGGAAAAACCGACTTCTAACAACGAACTAAAAAGTGAAAAATACTTTTACAAAGATTTTATAATTTTGAAGTCGGTGTCGAGCTAATGCTACAACACCTTTACTACAATATCTAATTACTAAGCCTGTTTGTTTTACTTGGCACCGACTTCAAAATTATAAAATCTTTGTAAAATTATTTTTCACTTTTTAGTTCGTTGTTAGAAGTCGGTTTTTCCTTTTTGTTAAAAAATAATTTATTTGTTTTAGAATGTGATAATTATCCTAATAACAACATCAATGTCGGGAACAAAGATAATGATTACGAAGATAATTACAATGTGCCAAGTGAGCGACCGCCGAGACCTCGTCCTTCTAGACCGGGTCCCTCATCTAAGAGGCCGCCGGGCCGGGGACGTCGCCCCACGACCCCACCGCAGCCAGAGAATAGGTTCAGGGATAGTGACTACGATCAGATTTCTTCAGAACGTCCAAGTCGAAAAGAGCAACACCAAAAACCTCAATATCCATCTTATGTTCGAGTAGAACAACTCGATGAAACTGCAACTAGCCCACCTGTTGATAAGACTAGTAAGTACTCTGTAATTTTTGCAAAGTATATATTTCTTGTTTTTTTTGTTTTCCACAAACTGAACTATTTTTTGGTTTCTACTGAACTAAATTTTGGTTTTTTAAAAATAATAATACTTTTGTAGTATCATCTCGAGAACTGTTGGAAAAGTTCCGTGCACAATTACCTGATGCACCAGGACTACCGCCCGCACTTTTGGCAGAAAACGACATCAGCGAGCGAGTGTTAATGCTTGAGGATGTTGATAGTTCTGAAGCTGAGACCCACACTGATATACCAGGTGTTTCGCTTCTACAGAAAACAAGTTCAACAAAAATCAGTAACCAATTTCAATCGACGATATTTGGAGCATTTGTCGGGACTTCTTCGAGGAACCGCGAGCCCGCGCGTCCTCGTTTTGATCGTTCACTGTTACTGAGAGGCGAGCTCACTGTCCCGCGAGCGGATTACACTGAAACATATACTGCATGGTGAGATATATATTTTTTAACATATTTACTTTTCGAAAAGGTTTTTTCTCCCGCCGCATAAGTTGACACTCAAACGGCCCGTCAACGAATAGATTTATTGTAAAGTGCTTACTAAAACTACTAAAAGAAAGAACATTTTTGGAATAATTGTTACGACGAACATCTGTAAATAATCTTTGCAGATGGAGTTTCATCTATTGATAAGTAAGTACTAGGATCTTGTGAACGCTAGTGATGTATACAAATATTTGTAGTTAGAATATTGCAAACTGATGTTTTTTTTAATTCAGGTGGGATGCTAAATCTGGAGCCTCGCGGGTTGACTTCTACGGCGGTTCCACTTCCACGTATCGCAGCATGATGTCTGATGGAAGCGTACAGCGAGTTGAGGCAAGTTTTTTCTATTTTATTCTATATATAGCATTTTTAAACTATAAATACTAGTAATATCCCTAGAATTCGGCAGAACGTCGCTAACGTCAGTAACTTAACATTAGGTTCCCCCTGCCTGCACAGCAGGGTGCCGTGTTGAAAAGCTGATTTATGTAGTATACGAGTACATGTATGTCTAAGTGTTTCCATAGTTTAGCAGTATATGAAGCATATATTTCAGATGCGAGTAGATCGCTCTGGAGAGGGAGAAGTTCGACGCTGCGGTAAAGCTATTTCGCAAAGAAGCCAACCAACTGATCGAGTTGTCCCCGCGCTGCCCGACATAGGATTGTTTTCATTTGTTGGTAAAGTGTAATACATTTTTAGATGTTATTTTTTAACGAAATTTATAATAATTTAGTTTATTCATCTTATACATACTTGGTTAGATCGGTCTAGTTATTGAAGTTTAATGTCGAATCTGGCAACTGTACATTCTTCTAAAATAAATTGGAAATAAAAGTCGAAAGAGAGACTTAAATTGAGTTCTCAATAGCATCTCTTTATCGAGAAAGAATAAAACAAATAAATATTAATACACTTCCTGTAGAGGGAATCGAACTCATAGCTAACATAACTCATGTGTCTAGAACTAATTCATTTATTACTGGTCCCTCTGTCTTCCTTGCTCTATGGGTAAAAGAATTGATGGCGTCACGATCTCAAAGTTATATTAAAATAGTGTTATATATATTTCCATTCAGGCTACGAGCAAGTGGAGTCTGGTCGCGTGGAGCGGTGGCGGCACACAGCTCGCGTGGAGGGCGCGGAGGGGCTCACACTGCGGCACGACCTGCTGTTGCAACGCGGGCCAGACGACCGAGCGCGACCGCTGCAGTACTAACCTTCTTATATTTTCTTAATTTATTATTAACCACGGTCTGGTTGATAAAGTGTGGCGTTGAGTTACGTTACTCAATATATAATGTCTGGAAAATTGGGCAGTGTATGGGGAACTGATACGCTTAACAATTAGTTTTCTCTGTGTACTTTTCTCTGTTACTTAAGAATTCCGCATCGATCGATATAGATTAATTTAATGGTATGGTTCCAGATACACGGTGAACGTGGACAGCTCAGTGCTGGGCCCCAATTGCGACGGCTACGAGCACCGCTACTTCAGTGTGCGCGAACATTCTAACGGAGTCGACTTTTTCTCACCAAATATTGGTAAATGCCTATAATATTATATACTATTCGAGATTGTGATGAAATTTGGGCGGAAATCATAAAAACCTTAAATATTTCGTTTTCTCCAGTGGGAATGGAATCGAATTTATTAAAATACATAATAGATTTATTTAGTACTTAATTTGAATAAATGGATAATACGAGTATAAGTTACATTATTATTCAACTTCACGCTGTATTCCGCATTATTATTTTTTTTATAATAAATGTTTTAATAATTATTAATGAGTTTGGAATGAATCAATAATGTGGTATTTTTTCAGACGACATGTGCGACTCGATGGAAATGTTGAACGCTTCCAATGCAGACGATCTCGCCCGTCTCGAGCCCCTGCGGGAGTTCACCATGGCGCATCGCGACTTGCGATATGATGAAGCTCTACAAAGGTCTGTTTCTTACTCTGTTGTAATAAAAACCACGTCTATCTCAACCCTAAAGGCGGTCAACGCACCTACTGTTTCTCTGGAGCTGCACGAGGTCGTGGGCGTAATCACTTACCATCAGATGACCAGGCAAACTTGTGTACGGACCATTTGCCTTGTCTTTTCTATATTTCATAATTCTACGGTTCAGATATCTTAGATAGATAGATAGATAAATAGAAAAACTTTATTGCACACAAAGGTTATACAGAAGACAATAAAGAACAATCTTAAATTAAATCCAGGGCGTGCAAAGGCGGTCTTATTGCTGATATCTTATTATTTCGACTACTGAATCTGATGTTGGACGTTTTTTTTTTGTTGTGTGGACGTCATATATTCTGAGTATTTACCTATACATTTGCTTAATTACAGATTTAAGGTGGAATATAATCGACAATATATCGATAACATTGAAGAGGCGCTAAGGAAAAATTTACTAATTCAACATATTCGCTTCATACAATCTGGTAACCGTGAAGGAGCTACATTCGAGTTGGGTGTCAACTTCCTCGGCGACCGTCTAAACGACGAGCTCCAGGAGTTGCTCGGAGTGCGGCCATCTGTGGAAAACACAAGGGCGGAGCAGTTCCCTCATCCTCGCGGGTCTCTACAGTCCGAAGAGACGCGGCTACCCAACAGGTTCGACTGGCGTCCTCGAGGAGCTGTCTCACCTGTGAGATGTGGGTAAATTTTTTTTAGCTTAATGCTTTAATTTTTATGTTTTGTTTAAGATTATACGTGTAGGTTTAGGTTTAAAATTGATTCTGGTTTTTTTCTCAATATTTCTGCAGATCAGGGGTCATGCTCGTCTTGCTGGGCGTTCGCAGTTGCCGGTGCCGTTGAGGGGGCGCTCTTCATACGCACTCGTAACCTTATACCGTTGTCCGAGAAATGTCTGGTTGATTGCGCCCATCCGTAAGTAGCTAAATATAGAACATAAAGGTTTTTTAAATTCACGTTGCATCGCGCACAACCCTCGCGTTCACAGAAGATGGCATGCCGCTGCGCCATGATGACTTCTATAGATATTTATATTATTAAAATATAGAATGTTACCTTTTACAGGTTTGGAGGTAACGGTTGTAAAGGCACTTGGCCGAGTCACGCCTATGACTACGTTCAGAACCGTGGCCTACCAGCACTCGATGAGTACCCACCTTATAAAGAAAAGGTAAGAAGTTGTTAAACTTTAAACTTTAGGCATATCCTAATGCGTATTTCTTATAAAAAGGAGTTAAGCAGTTTAAACATACGTGAGTTGTTAGTTAAATATTCTTAACATGATCTTTCTTGAATTGGTTGTATAACTTATAGTGAACTCATGTGCTTTTTACAGGTAGAGAAATGTTTAGAAGAAACAGTGCCTCCAATAACACGTATCAGTGGTCACGTTAACGTGACGGCTAATAGTGTTCCTGCTCTTAAGGTAAGAAGGACTAATATTTACTTACTTACTCACTTAGCTTCACAATGTATCCCTAGCGGTGTAGCCAGGAGGAACGGAGTAGTATTAAAAAAGATATTTTTATGTCAATATATATATCCTACACACACGGATACATGTAAGATAAGAAGATTCGCGCTGTATCTTGCGCAAAGCATGGTAGGCAAAAGGAACCTGGGAACCTAGTGTCGAGACACTCAATTCCCATTGTGAGAAAAAATATTTGTTTCTTGCATTATATTTTCATTAAGATCGTTATGCTGTATTTTCTGTTGCTACGGATGAGATAATCATGTTTATAATTATTATTTTCATTTCTACGCTATGGTGTCGAGGCAAAGCGTGGCGTCGAGTTACGCCACTCAACGCAATATCTCCAGAATTCAGTAGGAAATGGGGAATGGCAGTGACTTAACACTAGGTTCCCAGGCTTTATCTGCCTATTCTGCCATGTACGGATAAAGCGTGAAACTAAAAAAAGTTCATCATTATGTTATATTAAAATACTATTTTTATCAGTTATAATTTAAAAAAAAATGTGTTCCAGGTGGCAATACGACGTCACGCACCGTCTGTTGTCATTGTTGATGCAAAAGCGAAAAGTTTTGTTTTCTACAAGAAGGGCGTGTTATACGACGACCGATGGTGAGTATTTGCATTTTTTTAGCCTTACGTTGTATTCTGCATGGGGGGGTACGCTGAGGGAACCTCGAAAACTTTTGACACTTCCGTTCTCAACTTTCCACCGAATTCTGCAGGCAATGAGTAATGGAACTCAACGCCGCTTCGCAAATATGAATATAAATGTTTCATTTCATTGATTCATTTCCTAGAGTGGGAATCGAACTCATAACCTTTAGCGTTTACAGTCACACTGGCTGGCCACAATTTGCATATATTCTTTCTTTTATAATTTATAACTTAGCTTATCAACTCTAATGCCTAATTAAAATTTAATATCCAATACAATGTAGTATCTAATTAGTACATATAAACTAAATGTGGATTATTCTTTGAATAAAAAAAAAATATATCAATAAAAAAGCGAGTCACATAATAGACATCAGTTGTGTCCTTTACATAATACAATTTTGGAATTCAACAAGGAAGATTATCAATGTATATGTGGTAAATAAATGGCCTATTTTCTTGTTAATTCAGCGCAAAGGGACCCAAGAAGCTGAATCACGCAGTGCTGGCAGTAGGCTGGGGTGAAAGGAAGGGGGAACCTTACTTTACTCTCAAGAACTCATGGTCCGAGGCGTGGGGCGAGCGCGGGTACATCCGGGTGCAGGCGCGAGCCAACACCTGCGGAGTTCTAGCCAAGCCTTCCTACCCTCGTCTTGAGGATGACGATGTACTGCGCGCCCCTCGGCGTGAGCGCTCGCGGGTGCGGCCGCGGGAGACTGACGATTACTACGACGAACTTCAGTGATAATATAGGCTATACATATTTATATATACTTGCCTACCTAGTTCTCATTATTAATGAGAACAAAAAAATGAATTAATAATATAAAGTCATTAATTATTTTTGCACGTTATGTATGTATATAATTTAGGAATATATAAATATTTTTATAAAGGATAATTAATTGCTTGTTAGTAAATAGTAATTCTTATTAAAGCGTATTGTACCCTAGTACAATACTTATACTTTTAACATGACTGAAAAAATGTATAAGAATTAAAAATAATCTGACAATATTTTTTATTTGTATATATTTTGGTACCCCCATATAATAATTATTCTGTATCACAGTGTAACTGTACACAGGCATGTCTTTACAGCATTAGTGAAAATGGTTTAAATTAAATGTGAAGTCTGTACTCGCGACGGTTGTGGTGGATGCGATACAGTCGATATAAATATGTTTTAGGTAATTTGTTTGTAAAAAACCTTGACTTCTTTTTATTATCAATATGATAAAATAAACATATTATAAAATCGGCAAATTATCCGGTTAAAGAGCTTAACATAAAACAGAGACAAGTCTATACAGTCAGAATGTGTCTCATTTGTGCTATTGTCGGGAAGGAGTCATTTAGGAAAATTGAAAGGATTGCTTCAAGGCAATAATATAATTTCTTTTAAAATATTTATTTTCAGAACAACTAACAGTAACTTATAATAATATCACATAATTTGATTGATATTCTATAGAATTAAACAATATATTCTTTACCCTTCGTTTCGCACTCAATGTCAAAATTCGAAATGTAATATATTTCAATATCTAGTATTTACAGCGTGACGTCACAGGTCACACGAGCACGGGTAGACGCGGCACGCGGGCGTGGTGTCGCTATAAGGGCGCGGGGGCCGCGGGGGGAAGCGCGCCCGCCAGCACGGCCAGCCGTCGCGCGTCCAGGCACAGCCCGTTGTGCCCAGCCCGCGCCGGCGAGCTCGGCTCCTCCGTCTGCACTTGTCGGTCTGTTGATGTCGACCTTTCTGCATTGTATAATTAAATAGTTTAATAAACAAAACAATGATTTTTGTATATAGGTTTTGCGAGTAAGCTTGGTAATATTTGTGTCGGCGAGCATCGTACCGGTAGCGTCGAGTGTGGAGAGGTCCGTGGAGGGCGTGCCGGCTGGGCGCGGCAGTGGGGCGGCGCCCACCAGCGCGGCGCATACGGCGCCCGGCGCCGCGCCGCGACCGTTGCGCCCACTGCGCCACTTCGAGGGCATCAGGTTACCCCGCACGTTGCGCTCCGGCCGGATGAGGATTATGTACATCTGCAACATTTATATTATTAAACGTTAACAACCATTTACGTTAATACTTTAATTTTAAAATTACAATTTACAAAGAGGATAAACAATACCTTAGGTGCAAAAAGACAAGCCAGGGTGACGCTAGCGCTCAAGGAAATGGTGACTGCCATACTTGTGACTCGCAGAGGAACATGACTTGCTGTACCAAAATATAACGGAACAAATGCAAGCCAGATAACACATGTCGTATACATGGTGAAACCTGCGAATGGAGGGACAAATACGAGTAACTAAACATAAGGAGAAATAAACATTAATAGGAATAACACGTCTGTAACGTACCTATATGTTTGCTCTCATTGAACGCTTCGGGGATTTTCCTTGTGAGCACTGCATACACTGTGCAGGTCACAATGAGGACCACCGGGTAGAAGAAAGCTATAGTATATGAAGCGTCCACGTAAGAGTCGCACACTAACATATTGTCTTCTCGAGTGGGGTAATGGTGGATAGCTCGAGCAGGTGACGTGAGCTGCCATACTACCACGATGACAACCTGCAATATACATATGTATGTACATATTTTTTCCTTTAAGTCCAAATTGTATACTACATACAGCAGAGTAAGCTGAGGGAACCTAGTATTAAGATACTCCGTTACCCACTTCCCGTCGATTTAGCGAGAATTTGCTTAAAAAAGTATTATAAATATTCGAAATAAACAATATACCTATATATTTACCTGAATAGAAACTAGGACTGTGCATATAAGTAATTGAGATTTCGGAGAAATAAGGGAAGGCCTTCGAGCCGAGTGTTTGCTGGCATCAAAAATACGTGCTATCCTATTAGTTTTGGTTAGCAAAGCGGCGTATACCACTGTAAAACAAAATCCTGTGCCAAACCTAAAAATTAAAGTGCTCAAGTTTCGTAAATATGGTAATAAATGAAAAATGAATAACTCAATGATATTGAATTTCTAGCTGACCTCTGAAATGAACATAGAATATCTGTCGGCCTTAGTACAAGTGCGAACGTGACAAGATAGCACATAAGAATTCCTGCAAGAAGAACAAACGAGAGTTCCCGCCCGCTGGCACGCACCACTGGCGTACCGCGTCGCGCCATCCACACGCCGCCCACCAACCTAGTATATAATAAAATGATTAAACTTTAGTTGTTTACTTGATATAAATCTTGATATAAATAAATAAAATACGCATTTTTTAGGCTGTATTCCGCGTTTCCGCAGGGTAGACAGAAGAGTTCCTGAGAACCTAGTGTTCGGAAACTCCGTTGCTATTAAGACACTTCCGTTTTCCGGACTTGCATGTTGAATGGTGGAACTCAACGCCGTGCTTTGCCTTGTTACCAGAGCAAAGGGTACGAACCCATAACCTGACGTGTTTAAAATTCTACTAGCCTTCACGTTTTATATCATTATATTGATATACTTACATAGTAAGTAAAATTCCTAACGCTGAAAATGTCATAGCACCTATAGCTGCAGGTGAAGAGGGTCGAAGGTAAAGTTCAGGTATCGGGGCACATAGCACGCGCCGCGCGTCGGGCAGCGTGCCCCGAGCGCACTCCACGCACGCTGTCTCTGACACCGGGGATCGGATCTGAAGATAGTTATATGTATATATTTTATTATATATTTACACATACATACATATATTATACGTAGTGAAAGAAAATAAATGAAATTTATAAGTAATTTGAGTTTGAGGATAGGCCAGCTTTTTAGCGCTGAAGCACAAGTCGCGACTATAAACGCAAAAGGTGTGGGTTCGATTTCCATTCGAGGAAATGAAATATTTAATATTTGTTTTTTTTTATTAGGTTCCCAGGTTCCCTCTGCCTACCCTGATGCTATGTGCGGGGCACAGCGTGAAGTTAAAAAATAAAAATCAATTTTGCCTACCTCATATTGTGTACAGTTGAAACAGTGCCAACAGCAACTTTCACCCTCTACATATTGCTTTGCCTGACCGACCTCGCATTCGGCGCTGCACACGGACTCAGGGTGATGCGGTTCATCCCATTTAAATTGTATTTCTATTACAGGCATTAAACAATATATTATTTAATTCGAATAATACAAATAATAAATAAAATAATTTCATAAAAATCAAGTTGAGAGATTGTTATGAAGAATGCAACATACAAAGGATGAATAAACGAATGCTTCTAAGGTTCCTTACGAGTACATGTATGTATTTGGAAGACCGAGACACTTCTGGGACCTACCGTCAGTATCAAGATGTAATATTCCATCCAGATAGCGTCCAACTCGTATCCAACGATACACTCCTCTCGTCACTTGTTTAAAATGTAAGATGTTGTAGCGGGCTGGTCCATCACCATACAAGTCAAAGTGAAATTCGTCGCCGCTTAATCCTGTATAGTAAGAAAAGATTACAAATTAGATATTTTCGCAGCTTAAAATTAATAAACTATAAAATATTTAAGATTTTTTTACCAATAAATCTGACTTCTCGAAGATAGTGCAATAGAGTTGGTCCGCTCACTGGTCGCATAGAATCGCACAGTCCTGGCTTACCACCGCATAATACATGGTGCATATTTCTAGAACATATAAACATATATTATAAATATCAATATTTATTTTTATTTCGTATGCCAATGTATCTCATTTACCTGATAGCAAATACGAAAGCCCAAACAGCATCAGCTACAAACTGTAGCTGCGCTTCAAACTCCGTGTTGTCAGCAGTGAGTCGCTCTTGTCCAGAACACGACGAATACTTAGCGTTATGACGTGAGCGCGGACTTCCTGGATATCGACATCGGAACTGTTCCTCCCAAAATTCTGTTAACATTTAAAATTAAATTAATCTCTAATAATATAAAATTTAGCTAATTTTTTTAGCTTCACACTGCCTCCTACATATAGCAGAGTACGCTGAGGGAACCTAGTGTTAAGACACTCCGTTACCAACTTCCCGAGTCGACTTTGTGAGAATTTGCTTAAAAAAGTATTGTATTCGAATGAAATAATGTACATATTTACCTGAATAGATAAATTACATCAGGTGAGATTTGAAATGTATAACAAAATATATTTTGGCGTTTTTTTTAACTTTTACCTCACATACTGTATAGTTTGTGGTTCGGTAAAGCAACAGCCTATTCGTGAGAGAATGAATTTGACAGGTTGGTAAAATTACCGACAAACCAGGGGTTCCTGAAGTTGTTTTGGGGTGTGAGTGCGAGGAAATAGTCCCGAAAACCTCTCACGGGGTTCGCTTGAGGCTGTACGCTAATGGTGCCCTCCACGACAGCCTCGTTCCCGGCGGCGACGAGTGCGCGCGCGCTCCACCCGTCCGAACCCACCCAGCTGAACGAGTGCGCCGCACCACGACGACGCACTGACGCCATCACACCAGCTACTTCCTGGTCTGATCCAAACACGATAACGCCTACGAAATATTGTAACGATAATTAATTAGAATTTTTTTTATGTTAAGTGATATCAAATTATTTTAAGTTTTATTTATTTTTATTTTAAGTTACCTCTAGCACGTGGTCGAGACAGAAGTCGTTCCACGATTGCATCATACGCGTGCTCATCAGCTGCACCAGAATCTTTCACGAGCCTTTCTTTTACGGCTATACATATGTCATGACGCAATAGTAGTGTTTCTAATTCTTCAAAAGCCTGAATAGAACAAAAAAGTTATATAAATATTTAAAAACATAACATTACTTTTAAAACGCCAAAACTTTGCACATTAGCACCTTAATACCGTAGTTGGACTCTTCATATATAATAGACACGTATCTCCATCCAAATCTCATGACAATTTCGACCATTGCACGTACTTGATGGAGGTCTGAAGGTATTGTACGTGTGAAGTACTCAAAGCGGGCCTTGTTGGACAACTCTGGGGAAGTCGAGAAGAATGACACCTGCAATAATAATAATCATTGTACAAAAGTGCATTTCTAACATATAAATACATTTAAATCTAATAAAATTACATTTAAATCCAATACAGTTCGGGTTAAATACATTATATATAAATGCCGACCTGTGGGATCTTGAAGAGACGTAACAGATTAGCGACTTGTACTGAAGTAACTGACGAGGCTGCACCCACCACGCCAGATATAACCTTCCGAACGGCTGTCGCGTTGCACGCGTACTCCTCATCATCAATATTACCAATAGATCCTGAGATATAAATAATCAATTTAGAATACTAATTCACCCAAAGCTATTTATTACGTAGAAATTGATTGTGCCTTTTATAAAATCGAGAGCCATTTCTAGTCCGCGTGTATCGCTGTCGCAGTCGTCCAGCACGAGGGCGCCTAGTTTAACGCCGGGTGGTAGAAGGTGTGCGCGCTCCGCCTCGTCCAGCGCGAACAGCATAGCCTCGAGCGCCTGCACGCCGCCTTGCGCCATCAGCGGGCCACACCGTGCCGCGCTCCCGTCGTTGTCGCCGCTCGCTCGACCGTGTACCTATTATCAATTACCTAAGTTAAGTAGAGATCATCATGGTGCAGGAGTACAATGTGTGCGACTATAAACGCGACATTTGTGGTTACGAGTGGGGGGAAAGAAATATTTAATATTTGCATTTGTTTCGTGTCATATGTTGCACATGCACATGCTCCGTCGTGTATATTTAATACTAGCGGACCCGGACGCGGCTACGCCTGCTTGAAATATAAGAATATAATTTCTATAGAAATATAATTTCAATCTAGATGAAATGCTAAAAGTGACTATTATATTTATTTTCATAAGGATGAATATCAAAATGACGCGGTAACGAACGCGGTCGCGTAGCGACGACGGTTGTTATTAACATGGCAGAATAAATTGCATGTCAAATTAGAAAGTATTTTAATTTATTAGTATATATGTGTAATGTAATATTATATAGCCTATAGCACTTCTGAAGAATGCAGCTTTCATACAAAACAAAAACAAAGTAAATCGATCCAGTAGATCCAGAGATCTTAGCGTTCAAACAAACAAACAAACAAACAAACAAACTCTTCCGCTTTATTATATTAGTATAGACTAGTGGACCCGGACGCGGCTACGCCTGCTTCAACTATAAGAATATTTATTAAATATATTCATGAAATTATTTTCAATTTTCAATAGAATTAGTAAGAAAATATAAGCTTAAACAATCAAAAAGAATAATAAGTAGATACACATTATTAGAAAAAATTATCCGAGTTATTGAAATAAACCAACAAAAGGATTAAAAGTAACTAAAGGATAGGTATTCTTAATATTAGAAAAAGTACCTAAAGTTTTCCGTGCGTGCGTACATAGATATCGACTCTACGAAATAACTAAACATTTCTCTCTATTAAGTAGAATAATTTTAGCGGCGGCGGGTAAAATAAGAAGAGAACCAAAGTGTAGTTTAAATTAATTATAAACAGCAAATAATTACATAAACATTTACAATAGTTCGAAAATATATAACAATTTATAAAACCGTCAACGTCATCTGCCCGTTCGCGTCGGTCATACTCATACTGTGCCGTCCGCTAGGTGGCTAGGTCATTTGGAATCAGTGACATCTCCTTAATTATTTATTAGTATGTTATACAGTAAACTATAATTTCAATCTAGATAAAATGCTAAGAGTGACTATTATATTTATTTTCATAACGATGAATATATACCAAAATGTCGCGGTAACGGTTGCGTAGCGACGCGACGGTTGTTATTAACATGGCAGAATAAATTGCATGTCAAATTAGAATGTACTTTAAAATATATTAGTTTATATGTGTAATGTAATGTTATATAGCCTATAGCACTTCTGAAGAATGCAGCTTTCATACAAAACAAAAACAATGACAATCGGACCAGTAGATCCAGAGATCTTAGCGTTCAAACAAACAAACAAACAAACAAACAAACAAACAAACAAACAAACAAACTCTTCCGCTTAATTATATTAGTATAGATTATACAATTTTAGACACTCGACGTTTCTAACACTTGAAAGTCAATGTTCACGGGTAAACTGTGGTGGCAACCGTCGGTTAGTTGACATAATTATTATATCAAACGCGTATCGCCCTGGATTCTTGAAGAATCAGCTGACTGTATTTGGCCCTCTGTGTGATGGGTGTGAGATTTCAAAGTTTTTAGGAGTGGGCTTCAGGTGGTAGAAAGTTATCTACCACCTTCTTCTCTATTGAAATTAGGATGTGATAGTATTTCAATAGCCTGGCGGATCACTCTAAGCGTATATTTGTTCGCCGTAGCGAGAATATGGAGTTTTTCAAACCTGATATAATAGTTGGGCTTATCCGGGGTATGCTGACGTCTATATATGCCCATTCTTAAAATTGGAAATGTGTTCTTTTACTCTAACATCGATGCTTCTCTTTGTTTAAATAATATCATGAGACGTAACAAATAAGAAACGCCCAGACTTTTGTAAAAAAATGCTATGAAAAATCACGAGCGTGTAGATTAAATTTAAAAACATCTACAATTTCATAGGCTTATAATGAGGCATGGAAACCTACTATGTGTACGGTACGTAGACTACGGTGTAATGCGATACAAAAAGAAAAGGTAAGGGAATTGTGCAAATTTATTGCGCACGAAAAGTATAAGTTACGCTGCTTTATTTTATACAAAATAAATACTAATGCAAATGAAATTTCAAGACGAAAGAATATTCTTCAAGATTTAAAAGAAAGCTTTCGATCAGTACAGACTTCAAAGTTCAAAAGGTGGATTTTAACTCTATATTTGAGTATTGTTGACAAAAACGTCCATGGAGAATACACACGGAAACTCTAGGGGATGACTTGTGGTGATAGTTGCCCAAAATATCTTCATATAACTATACGACAAAGGCTTTCACAGTCAGTGGATCTGCTAAAAGGGATTTGTTCTGATATCTGACCTATATGGAATACTATATCTGGGATTCCTCGAAGTGTTATATTTATGACATCACTCCTCTTTCGTACGTCGAAGTACTGAGACGATTACTTTTAAGAAATTTTATACCTATAGTATTCAAGGTTCATTAAGTGAAATAATGCATATCTTGAATAATTGGGTTCAACAAAAATGCTGCGTGTTGATCGATATTTGGCGTATATGTAAATGTTTTTTCACACTAAAATCACTTAACAATCTAAAAAAATATGTTTATATTTAAATATTATTTTAAAAGCAATATACAACATTGAAATATAAATTAGGATGTAATTAATTTTCACAATGTTCACATTGAAACGATTCATCGTTTCACCAAAAAATCGAATACTATATAAGATTATTGACGATTTCACAATTGGTAATGGATAACATGACACAAATAAATATGAATTTTAGTATGTATTAACACATGTAGGTCCATGATGGCCGATTATATCACAACGATTCGCGGTACACTCTTTTGTGTCTTTTCATTGTTTTTTCACTTATAAACAATTGAATTTATACAGATTGAATGAAGTAAAAAAAATATTCTTATAAAATATGCATGGGCTGGTAGAATACATTTAAGCCCTTTAGAATGTCAATTACCATAAAATAGTTAAAACGAGATTAAAAATTCTATTTCGTTACCTTGGTCGTCCTATCAAGGATAGAAGACAGAAATATTATTATTGAAAATATTATTATCGCAACCGGATACTTCTGCAAATTTTCAAGCAAAATGTGGCAAAATAGTGTTTTAAGATTTTTCAGATTGACATATCTAGCTAAAAACATGTTAAAAATTAAAAATATGTTTTTAGGAACAAACGAGTTAGAATACTTTTATAAAACTTTAACAACAGGGTCACTAACCATTACTAGAAAATATATTTGATTAATATTGCTTACCATCATTAATCCTCCCAAAATAATATCACCTTCGAGGACGGCGGCGTGCTTAGCCGGCCACACACTGTCGTTTTCAGCTTTCTTCTTATTCGTAACTCGCGGTACACTTTTTTGTGTCCTTTCATTGTTAATTGCACTCTTTGATTGAGGTTTATTAACTGATACACTTTTAGATTTTCTTGTTATTTTATTTTTAGTTTTAACTTTATTTGGTGATATATTGACTTGCTCTGTAGTCTTATTAGGTTCAGTTAAGTTTTTGTTTGTCTGAATTAGAGATATGGATTTATTAACCATAATTTCCCTATTTTTACTAATGCTAGTTGTTGCGATTATTTCTGTCGTAAAATGGTAATTAAGTGATTTATTATCATTATCTTTTAGCGCAGCTAAAATAATGGTTTCTTCAACTGTTGATGTTTCATCTGCGTGCAATGGCGATGTACTCGACTGCATTGACACTTGCTTGGGGCGGTTCCTTTTTTTGAATATTTTTGAGATATCGAAGGTGCCAATAAGCGAGTGTGATTCACGTTTGTAGCGATGATTTTTATCTGCTATCGCATAATACTCATCGGTGTCGAGATATACTATGTTAGACACGGTGAGGGACACGTTAGGGTGTTCAGCAGTGAGCGTCAGCGGCTGGTGATGGCGCGAGGTGGCTGTGGCCAACAGTAGCAGGGCGAGCGCGGCCTCGCGCACCATGGTCACCCGAGCATCGTCCTCTAATTAAATGAAAAACGAAACACTCTTGGAAGCATAATTATCTTTTAGTAAAATTTGTTTTGCAAAAAAAAACCATTGTTAACTGTTTTTATTTAGTAGATAGAATTCTTTATTTAGTAGTTAAATCAGTATTAGAAAAAAAAATGAGTTATTGCACTAATTGTATCACCACACAATTAAATTACGATTTGAAGTAAAAACAAAAACATTTTTCTTTCATGCATTCACAGCTGTCACATGTAACCATTATAATTTTTTGTTAATCTTCACATTTACGAAATGTGAGCGTAAACTTTTACCGTGTGTTTGCTGTATCGCTCTCACCTCACGACTTGGTGTATTCGCGGCGGGCGCGCGCTGCCGACTGCCGCACTCTCGCTGGATGCTGCGCGGCCAGTGAGGCGGGCGGCGGCAAGCGAAGAACATCTCTATAAGATTATATTTTTCCATTTCAAAATATACAGTAATTATTGTAAAAAAAATTAACGTATTATTCGATACTAATGAAAGAAATATGTTTTTAGAAAATGTATAAAGATTTTGCGCGAGTTCGAATCTCGCTAGGGTTGATATGTTTATATGTTACCATACAATTTTCCCAATTTTTTTTAATTATCCCCAAATTAAACATTTTCTGTTAGACTAAGAAAATAACAAATAGCATGAAGCTTGAACAATAGAGCAGGTAATTAGGACGACTGGGAATATTTGTTGTGTCACGTAGCGTGAGTCGCAGTCGATTAGGCGCTACGTCGACCGCTACGCGCCAGCCGGGCGTAGCGCGGCGTAGCAACGCAATAAATCATTGGTAGACCTATATGTACACACAAAATAAATATAAAGTTATATAAATTTACATTTTTGTATTTATTTGAGGGTTGTCGTGGAGCAGGGGCCTAAGCGACTGTTAACGCGACAGGTCGTGAGTTCGATTCCCTTTTCTAGGAAGTGAAATATTTAATATTTTCATTTGTTTGCTCTGGTGTCGAGGTCAAGCGCGGCGTTGAGTTCCACCACTCAACATGCAGTCCATCCAGAATTTGGAGAATGGAGTGTCTTAACACTAGGACTCGTCTGCCTGCCTCACTGTGTGCGGGGAGCAGCGTGAAGCTCAAGAATACAACTCGTTCACAGTTATACTCGTTCACACTACAAACTCACTATTTCATATAAAATTAGTATAACCCAACTAATCATAGTATAATTTCCGTGTCACAGACAGCGCGGCGTAACGCGTGTGTTCTCATAATTATGTGTCAAACGTAAGTGAGGTCGACACGGGCGTTATCAGGTAACGTATGACATGGGAAAATACTTTCATAAGTTAATTATTACTTAAAATTTTAAATTAAATATATATTTCATGTAAAATTAGCGTAATATATGGTATATAAAGATATTATGTTTATTATAACATTCCCTGAGTAATTGTTAAATAAAAAAAAAATGTGTGTCTTATTATACAATTTTAGAAACATAAAACATTTGAACCCGCCCCTCTTGGACAATGTTGTTAATTAAATACTTTTTAATTTTATTTCTTGATCATTGCAAGCTAGAGGTTAGGGGTGGAACTCCCTATTACTCATATAATCATATTTCAGTGGCAAATTCAAAGTAAAGAGAATATATAAAAGTGAACTTTTTTAATAAAATGTTTTAAAATTAACTAATTTTTATATAAAGGTCTATCTGCTTATATAGGATTGTACCTTATTTAAATAAAGAAGAAAGGATACAATATTATATTATAATTGTCCTCATTTTAAGTCATTGTATTCAAATATCGTACCTGTTTACATAAAAACGAGCGAGCGAGTGAACCAGTGAACGACGAACAGAAAACGAACTTGTTTAATGGCGATTTACTTTATAGGAGAATGATAAAAGTTGCAATATCGATAAAAAAAGCGAAATCGTTTGATCAATACAACCCGAACGTAGATGTTCTATTTAAAAGCAGTATTTACTTAGGTATAGTAAAAAATATTGTTAAATTGTTTGTAATAAAACATTGATGCTACCCAAAATTCTGTTCTGAACGAGATCGCAAAGAGGACTTTATATTATAACAGTCGTGGTCCAGGGGTGCAAACGTGCGGCAGGTTGTGAGTTCGATTCCCGTTCGAGGAAATGAAATATTTAACATTTTAATTTCCTCGCTTTGGTAACGAGACAAAGCGTAGCGTTCCGCCATTCAACATGCACTGCCTCCAGAATTTGGCGGAAAATGTCAGTGTAATGCAACGTATTTAAATGCATTGACATTCTTATTTATATTAAAAAAAACCGGTAAAGGTTTTCGTTGCTGTTCTGTTTTTTGGGCTTCAAGTGACTGTAGACCTGAATATTTAAGATGAGATAAATGATCGTGACAGACGGACAGATGGACACCAAAGCGGTCCTTTGAGGATTTCATTTTTTCCTCTCGAGGTACGGAGCCCTAAAATATAGTAAAATGTCAGTAAATGAAATAATGTTAGCGTTTACCCATCGCAAATATTTAACATAGTAAATGGGAACCAAATGATTAGACACTTTATAAGTCTTTTATTATATAACTTGATTACAGAAATAAATCAAATATTTTAGTATCATTTTCTTTGTCGTAGGTTTTATTAGTTTCTATGTATATATATTTAGTAGCGGGCAACATCTGCTCTAGGTTGATGTTTCAACTCTCTCCCTAACGCTTGTTTGATCGACGCGTCAAATGCATGTACGAGTACTCTTTACTCCGTACATACATGACAAGCACGTAGGGTGAAGTATGTAGCGTCACCGACATGGACATCAAACATTTCCTCACAAAGACTGAATGAAAATGCTGTGGCCAATGTTTTTTCACCGCGTACAGCGGGGTACCTAGTGTTCTGACACTCCGTTCTCCACTTTCTGCCGTAAAATCTGTTAATATGAATGTTGTATTGTTCTAAATCTAAATGTTAAAATTTATTCCAAATTTATCGGAACTCTTCATATTATCATATGTCTATTTATAGAATTCCCCTATTTGGTGTCAATCTGTTTCCACGTCAACGAATTTACTTATCGTATGTCGCTGACGACGCGCAGTGGAGTCGACGTGACGCGACGCCTCGCACTTGTGACGTATGTCTACATCCGGTGATTTAATTTTCCCTATTTCTTATGAAAGTTTGTTCGTTGGCAATTTGGGAGGTATTATCTTAGAATACCTGTACAATCTTGTTTTATTGCTTTGCCGAGGTATAATATTTACAAGTATATTGCAATGCTTCGGAGGCTTCCTTTTCTTGTTTTAAATATTTTGTTTTATTTAACAATATAAATCTTCTAATATTATAATAATTCCTTAATAAAGACCAGTCATTGCGCAGGGGAACAAGTGTTTAACTGTAAACGCGTTCTATTTATCTTTGCTTTTGTTTTAATACCATGCTACCACTAAACTAGGAAAATAATAATATAATGTATATTTCACGCAGAGGGTAGTAAAGTTTTATAAAGGTAACAAAAATAAATGTTTAGAACTAAGGTGGTGAAATAAAAACGTGTAAATAAATGAGAAAGTGCATTTTGTACATCATTTTCATGAATTTCTGAAGTATTCATTTCCACGTCTCATATGGAGACATATGGGCAGAGGAAATCTAGTATCAAGATATTCTTCACTTTCCATCCAAGTTCGAGCTAAAGCTTCTTGCCAATCAGGTGAGAACTTTGAATTATGAACCAAGTACGAAATTATCTCATAGGCTGTCCAAATGCATTACAATGGCAGCGTTTGGACAAGTAGTTAATGATTAATATGGTTAGTGACGGATGGCAGACTGGGTTACGCAGCCACAGAGCTGATTGAGTTCAATTTGGGTGCATCTGCATATTCATGCGTCGACGGGAGCAGGATGCCTGCTGTAAGTGCTGCTATACTACTGGACCTAGGTACTACTATTTTTATTTAGTATTTGGTAAATATATCTTGTGATTTTACATTTTTAAGAAAACGAGTTCCGTACCAATTTCAGGATATCAAGTACAATTGAAACTACTACTAGCAAAACTTTGCGGACGTATGCACTGATTTTGTGTGAAATGAACTACAATTATTAATTTGTAGTGATTTTTTCTACGAAATATCTATAATTTTTTACTTTTTGAGTTTTTTCCTTATACCAAATTTAAAAAGTGTAGGTCCACGAGAAGTACAGTACATATAGGTTTTGATTACGTTAGCAAAATCTTTGTATAATCGCATGTATTTTTTGCCACTGTTGGCTTAGAAGTTTAATTTTTTCTGTTCTAAGGAACTGCAGATCTAAATACTTGATATTAATTACAGATTGGTACAACCCCGCGACGAATGCTCTTTATAGATGGTTCCGTTTTCCCCTTTTGAGGTAAGGAACCCTAAAAACAGGTAACAAAAGTTTTTATCGAAAGAGGTTCAAACTACTGATCGAGAAGGACTAGAATATTATAATACGAAAAGTTTTGTGTTCTACATATAAATAGTCGATGATTTTGTCCGAGGTACGTGACGAGAATATACGTCTCCATATTGGATGTGGAAATATTGAAATTTTCTTGTATTGTTATTTTATTAAGTTTACTATTCAATCAACTATTAATAGACGTACTGTTAATTTAATTCTAGCTCGACATGGACAGATGTAAAAAAAGGTGTACACCCATTTACAACTACCTCCTTTCTTTTTCGATAGGAAGCTCCGAAAATTAAACCATTATGGCTGAAATCATTGTGTAGGTATCATACCTTAATTAATTGATTAATTTGTAAAATAAAATGTGATTGTCAATATACATAATTACATCCATAATTATGTGGCTATTATAAAAGTGCTGCGAGTGTTTGCTACGGCGTAGTGGTCTGACTGAGGGCTGCGGTCGTAGCGGTCGTAGCGGTCGTAGCGGTCTGAGCTTTGTCTTTTATGCTGTTTTAATAATTTACAGTCCCTGGAGAGTCCTTTTTACATTCACGTTTTATCCCGTATATAGCACGATAGGCAAAGGGAACCTAGTTATTAAGACACTTCGTTACCCACTTCCCGATCGATTTTTGAGACATTACGCGTTGGTGGATTTCATATCATGCTCTGCTTTATTACCAAAGCGATAAAATATAAAAATAAATAATTGCAAGCATTATTCCACGTCGACGACGGCGTCATATTATTATGGTATTTGATAAGTTAGGTTCAATATAATAAACTTTTATTAATTTATCGATCTGTATTTGATTGCTTATGGTTCATATGCAAATGTATCTCATTTATATTTCCCGGACTTTAATTAATCAGTTCATTTGTTTAACTGAAGAAGTAAGTTCCTCTTAGTGGAGGTCCGAGGGAGCGATCGAGCTCATTCTGTATAAATAATTCACTAAGCCAGCCAAAGTGAGCTATTATGTACTCTAAGGAATCATCAAAAAGACATTCCGTTGCGAATATATGAATATTTCTCTCAGCAACATTCAGCCAGTGAGGCCTTGGCGCACTGTGGCGTAAAGCGATGATTGTGAGTTCGATGTCCACTCGGGAAAATTAATTATTATTTATTGATATTTTCATTTCTTCACTCTTCACCAAGGCATAAGCCTAGCGTTGAGTTTCGCCACTCAACACGCAATGTCTTGAAAAATTTAATGGAAAGTGGGTAATGGAGTGAGTTGAAATTAGGTTCCCTCTACTTACCCTGATGTGTGCGAGATAAGCAAATATATTGTAAAAATATATTAAAAAATATATTGTAGTGTTTTTAATAAAACTAAAAGATCCAGAAAGCTATTCTTTGTTTCCATCGCGCTCCTTTGCAATTTTACTGTGAGGGCCAGTCACGTTTACTTATCTTAATTAGTACCCTCCTAGCGTTGAATATTCTGTACTAAACACTATGTACTGTGAAACCTTTGTAAATGACAAATTCTTATACATTTATTTTATTAAAACAAAAATAACATGGAATGAAATTCGTTTAATTATTATCAAAAATGTGTATAAGAAAAATATATTACAAAAGTATTTTTAATAAATACATAACAAAATTTAATTACAAAATAAATCTTGGTTTTCACTGAATTTTGGAGGCATTGCGTGTTGAGTGGCGGAACTCAACGTCGCGCTTTGCCTTGTTACTAGAGCGAGGAAATGGAAATATAAAACATGAAATATTTTCATTTCCTCGCTCTTCCACTTTCCACAAATATTTCATATTTTCATTTCCTGGAGTGAGAATCGAATCCACAACTAGTCGCGTTTACAATCACGCTTGAGCTCTTGCGCCATGACTGACCTCTTCGATTTAATTTTAAAAAATAATTTTATACTTAAATTTTTTAATAGTGCTACAACAGTGATACAACATAAGCGTTTGAAAGCTAAAGCTAGCTAGTTGTCTTCCAACGATTCTTTTGACCCGTTCTTCTCTTTTCAAAATCAGTTTTAAAAATTGTAAAATAATTGTAAAATAATTCATAATGGCTGCGAGACAGTTTTAATTACACAGATTCCTCTGTAGAGTGTAAAGTACAGGAGACGCGGTGTTTGTGTATTAAAGTTAATGCGTTGAGACTGAAGTAATAACTTCTCTTGCTTTTAAATATAAATATATATAATTCCATTATTTCAGCTTTCGTAACTTTTGTAAAGCTTTTAACGTTTGTTGGTTATCGTATACCAGATACGATTATATGATTTTAAGAAAAATTTAATAAAATAATTCAGCATTAAGTTAGTTTCTGCCTTCCTCGCTAATTTTGCGTTTTCGCCAATTGATGCGTTCTATTTTTTAGCTTCTTGCTGTATCCCACACGTAGACTAGAGGGAATTTAGTTTTAAGACATTCCGTTCCCCACACGACGCTCAACTTTTGAGACATTACTTGTTGAGTGGCGGTACTCAACGCTGCTTTTTGTATTGTTACTGGAGCGAGGAATTGAAAAAGGATCAAATAAAAACCTTCGCATTTACAGTAAGTCTTTAAGAGTTTTAGAAACACACTATAACATGAATATATAAATGAATCATCATTCTATTGAAAACACACAGAAAGTAAGCACAGTGGAGGGTTTCAGGGTCTCACGTAGCTAAACTTTTCAAGATTGCCCCAGCATCGCCCGCGGGGCGGTCATCTCCGCCTCGAATAGCTACTGCCTTTAGGTATAACACGTGCTGGCTTCCAGATTGCAATATTTTATAAATATTTCCACTAGTTGAGGTCTGTAATGTCGCGCTCTTTACAAACAAATCCCAAAATAGACTCGTTAAATCCCACTCCAATTAAATTCTACGTCATATTTAGTAAAAATTTTATAAAACGTGAGGTCGACGTGAGATCAACAAACTTTTATATAAAAAAAATACACTAATTATATATACGTATATAGAAATGTACCTACTTACGTTTGTAGAAATGTAATATATTTAAATGTCTAAAATTTCAAAGTAAATGCAAATTCTTTGCATCTCTTCGTATGTAACAAAGATGTAGTTTCTTGTTATCACAGCGGGACAGATAACACATGGATGTCGTATTTTTCTGAACAGCATCCAATATATTTGTACGAACTTCGACTGAGACTTACAAATGGGTGCTCTTATTTACATTTTACTGTTCTAATTTAAAGTAATCTCTATAGTGTTTGCAATTTTGTAATTATGTTCTTTTTTTACTTTATTTTACTTTTTTACTGTATTAGTCAATTTAATTTTATAAGGCTAGTCGTCGCGCAGGGGCTCTCTCTCCACTCGAGGAAATGAAATATTTATTTAAATTTGTATTTTCGCTTCGTTGATTTCCGCAACTCAACACGCAATACCTCCAGAATGTGGCGAAAAAGTGGAGAACTGAGTGTCTTAACACTACCTTTTTTTGGCTACCCTGCTGTGTGTGGGATACGGCGTAAAGTTGATTAGATTTTTTTTATTTATACAATTTAATATGGAATTAATATGTAGATATAATTATTATTAATATGAATTATAATATAGATATGATTATGGATATTATTATTATTATAAGAATTAAGTTGCTTTTTGTCGTACAGTCAAGAGAGTGATGACATAATTATAGTCTAGTGATATAAATATTCAATAGAGCGAATTCATTATTAAATGAACCTTAAAATGCAGGTCTCTATTTTTCTTGCCTGATTATTATAATTACTTTCTCGGTCGTTGTTAATGACTTTGAGCTCAACTTTTTTTCTACGTTTTAATTATTTTTTTTTATTTGTACTATTTTTTAATGAACGTTGTTCCTGAGTTCTCCTGAAAGTAGAATAGTTTTTATATTTTAAATGCGTTGTGGGTTCGATTTCCACCTGAGATAATAAAATATTTGACATTTTCATTTCGTCGCTCTGGTAAGCGCGGCGATGAGTTCCGCCACTCAACACACAAAGCTTTGAGAATTAGGCAGAAAGTAGTTGACGGGGGTGTCTTATACCGTATCTCAACATTAGGTTCCCAGGTTCCCTCTGCCTATCTTGCTATGTGCGGATATGAACCAACCAACCAATAAAGTCATGTTCTTACTTACGTAAGTCTCTACGTACACGATATCGTTTTATTACAACATTATTCTGTCGCACGTCCTGAATATAGAAAAGCACTTAAATCGTAGAAAATTGCATTTAGTTTCTAAATATTAAATAGAAACCGTACGAATGCGGTAGATTTGCCGCCTCGAGCCCGCAGTGCATGTAGAGTGCATGCGCTCACCTGTACTCACCTACATTGAGGCAATAGAGGGCACTGCGGTACTCGTATGTCATGAGACAATTATCTATATGTGTACTTAATATTAAAGACAGTCATGCCCCAGGGGCACAAATATGTGACTGTTTATTGAGGAAGGCTATGTGCTATACCAGCGCTACAATCAACAGAAGCGTACTAACAATGAAAAACGTTACAATAACGTGTAGATTTAGCAATCTTTAAAGTATAGTAAAAAAATCACAGAGGGTTTCTTATTTAATATATTATATACATTAAGAGTCAAGAAACGTTAGTTTCTAAATAATTATGATAATATATAACACTGCTTAGAGTTACTTTTAGTATCGATAGAATATAAAAAATAATAATGTAAAAAAATTATAATATAAAAAATGTTAATGTTTTTTTTTATAATAACTTATATTTAAAAATGTCTTATGTAATAAAAGTATATATCATATAAAAAATATTGAATTGAATTGACGTATTATTATAATAGCTATGTGGTACGTTAAACACTCCTATCTGAAGAGGAGAGGAGGAGGAGAGAGGAAGATCACTGACGACAACATTATTTATTTTTGTATGTTTTTACTCTAAATCTACATATAAAATAATTAAAATAGAAACTAAATTGTACCATTATAATCTCATTCAAATAATTTCATATTAAATAAATTATTAAAATTTGTTTCCACATATTTCACCCCCACTGAAATTTCAGTCCTTCACTGAATTACGTATAAATAGTATTACATCGTTGTTATATTTCTCGCAGCGTAATGAATGTCTGTCGTAACTCGTAACAGCTCAAGTTCCTGACATCTCATGCTTCTCTTAAAGTAATGCTTCTAATGTCTACTAGAGATGATTTTGAAACTTCCATTGTTTACGTAACTATGCACATTTAGAATTGAGCAAAGTTGTTATTTAAATTGAAAATGTTTTATATAAGTTGATGTTAGGGCAAATTGCAAGATCTTTAGTTATCTTATTTAATTAGTTTAAAAAATATGTATCTAAATAAAAAAATAAATATAACATCTTTAATAATTATACAGGATGACGGTTGTCAATAGGTAGAGAACCTAAGTATCCATTTCACTCCCATGTATTTTCAGTGGCTTAGCATATTATTAGAATTTTTTTTTTGGATAATGTCTAATTTTGAAACTTTTTGTATTTATTCTTTATATATATTCGTAGTTTTTAAAGTATACAATACAAAAACAAATACTTATGAAATATTCTTTCTATAACGTGGGAAAGTTAATATAAATGACCAGGTCCATTAGCCACGGCCTATACTGGGAGAGCTTTACAATATAATTCAAATATACAGGATATTTAATAGTGAAATTATTAAACAAGTTTTTAAATAAATATTTAATGTAATTTTTCGCCTAGTAATAGTATTTAGTTTCAGAGTTACTTTACTACAACTGAATTGGTCAAATGGTAATAACAAAAAAATGTATAAGACGTTCCTAAGAAGTTCCTGAGTTAACACTAACCGCACTAACATAACCAAATTGGCAAAGACATTAGACATTATGCAGCACTGTCCTGCAGAACCAGCCATCACGTAATCGAATTAATTTAAAATACGATAAAATAGGATAGAGAATAATAAATCACAACTAAAAGGTTCCATTTAGAGGATGGCGGTAATGGCTGCCCGAAAACCGATCTGGAGCGTTGAACCAGCAAATACAATTACTTTGCGTATTGTACCAGAAATATACCGCTAATTGATGTTTATAGCAGAAATGGGTTACTAATGCACTATTATTATTAATAATATTATCTTTGGTTACTAGTATATATATCAGCTTCACGCTGTATCCCGCACACAGCAGGGTAGGCAGAGGGAAACTAGTGTTAAGATACCGTTCCCCACTTTCTGCCGAATTTTGGAGACATTGCGTGTTGAGGGGAAGAACTCAACGCCGCGTTTTTTGTCTCGACACCAGAGCGAAGAAATGAAAATATAAACGTAAATAAATATTTCACTTCCTCGAGTGGGTATCGAACGCACAACCGTCGCGTTACAGTCACACCCAAGTGCCGCTGCGTCACGACGGTGTTACAATTACGCTTGGTTACTAGTATCAGCATTTATACTGTGGTTTGGAGGAATCATGAATCTATCTTTCTAAATAATCAAGAAAAATATCTTTTTAATATTTCTAGATAAATTTATATCTGTTAAAAATATAAGGCCATAACAACGCAACGCAACGTGTGACTGCAAGCGCGAGGATAGCGAGTTCGATTCCTTCTCTTCAACACTCAATGCCTCGGAAATTCGGTGGAAAGTGGAGAACAGGACATGTTTATTTGTTTTGCTGGATATTTTATTTTAAACTAAGTAGTTTATTATATTAAAAATAATAATATATTTCTACAATTTATATTTTGCTTAATATAAATTATGAACTTCTCGAAATCTATAGATAGATAGATAGAAAAACTTTATTGCACACAAAGCTGTTACAGAGGACAGTAAAGGTGAATCTTAAGATACATCCAAAGCGTGCAAAGGCGGTCTTATTGCTGATAGCAATCTCTCTTGCTATATTTTTGTAATATTTTTAAAATGTTATTTCACATACAGGAAAGACAAACACTGATTAAGAAAACGTATAAAATTTAAACGTAGCTGGATTTAAAAACGAAATTGTAAATATGAATCCTGCTACGTTCAAATTTTTATACGTTTCCTTAAAAATAATTATAGAAGCTTTCAACTGTCGCTTGCTTGCGACAACGAGGCCGGTTGATGCTATAGCGCTTTGTCTTGTTACTAGATCTATGAAATGAAAGTTATAAAAAATAAATAAATCACGCTTCACGCTGTATCCCGCACATAGAAGGCAGAGGGAACCTAGTGTTAGGACACCCCGTTCCCCACTTTCCAATTGGTAGTTAAAATTAAGTAAATAAAACACCTTATACAAGAAGGCTGTTTCTTATACAAGAAGAAATTGTATGAGTAAAGAAACTGTAAAGTATACATAATAATGCTCTGTTTGTAGCATACAAACAACTGGAATAAATTGTTATTTGTGATCTCTTCAGAAAAAGTAAGGGCATCTTGGGAGTCATTTGTTATACGCTCCATATGATACTTTTCCTTGAACGACTATCGATATGTCATTATTATATACATTGTATATATGTAGGTATATGTAACTTAATTTTCTATACTTCATATATTTTTAGTTTTTCTTTAGTTTTAGTTTTTACTAGAAATTGAATATTTAGAAGTAATCTATAATTGTAAGGTTGTACGTACAATCAGCGAGTGTCATTTAACTTTTGAAACTGTCTCAAGGGATTATCTGAAGAACAATTTACACCTTTGAAAGTTCTTAAGTTGACTTCATAAAAACGATTATACATCTTTAGAGACTATTTTATTGTTCTAGTTATTATTATTAAGATATAAATACTTTCAGAATGGATAATAAAAGATATAGTAGCGCTGTAGGACGGTATTTGACTGTGTGCGTGATGGTTTTGGGTTCAATCTGTGCTCGGGGGAATGTCTTTTGACAGATGGATATTTCTTTTCAATTCAAATCAGTAGTTTCTGAGAATAGCGCATTTAATCAAAAAAAAACCTCTGAGTTTTACAATATTAGATTACTTTAATCAAAGTCGACATTTTAACATGAACTGAATACCTATTTTACATTGAATTTGTGAAGATATTTTCCGTGACGATCCTTCAAAACGAAAGTCAAAGAAAAGGGAACTTAAGCAATATTTTTTATTAATGATAAAAATTCGTAATTAAAATTTTTTCAATATTCAACAAGTGAAAAGTCAACTTCAATCGACTCTCTTTGATTCAGAAATTAGATATAGTCGGTGGATCGAGAACTCATTATTTTGTGAAAATTTTTTTTAAGCATCAGTTTTTATTATAATTTGTTAGGTATTTTTTTAACATCCCCATCCCATACAAAGCAAGATCCTAGGAACTAAGTGTTAAGGTACTCCTTTCATATTAAGACACTTCCGTTCCCCTCTTTCCGCCCAATTCTGTGTTGAGTGGCGGAGAAGTCGGGGAGAAAATATTTACATATTATTATTTCATTTCCTCATTTACACGCTTGTGCCCCTGCACCACGACGGCCTTAAAGCCGTAATAGATTTGTTTTGTTTAATAGAGTTTGATAATATATTTATTTCTTTATATGCTTACCTTGCTATAAGCGAAATGTACCGTACATTTCGCTTATAGGAAGGTAGGCCGAGATTTGCTCAATTTTCTAAACATTGTGTGTCAAGTAGCGGCACTCAACGCGGCGTTGTCTACCAGAGCGGAAAATAAAAATGAAATAAATATAGGTAATTCTCCCCAGTAGGGATCGAATTCACAACCTTCATCTACGATCAGAAGCTATCCCACTCCGCCTTAGCTGCAAATAAAGAATCAAGTATAGAATAATAAGATTAATCCGTTATAAAATAAAATTCAAAATTGCAATATCAGTCAATATATGAAGGAAAATTCACCGCAAGATCATATCATTTAAGAATAGTGAAACGACAAAGACAAATAGTCTTCAAATTCTGAACATTTCGAGGGCAAGAGCAGCGATATCATCACTGAAAGTGTGAAAGACGTCGTGTAAATGTTCTTTACGTTTCTAATTTAACGAAAATGTTGAAATAGCT
The DNA here is from genome assembly GCF_056956725.1 of Heliconius melpomene rosina. Classification (NCBI taxonomy): domain Eukaryota; kingdom Metazoa; phylum Arthropoda; class Insecta; order Lepidoptera; family Nymphalidae; genus Heliconius; species Heliconius melpomene. The sequence goes on from NC_140400.1 coordinate 7,025,552, forward strand.
TTATAGAAGACTAGTGGACCTGAACGTTGCTACGCCCGCTTGAACTATACGAATATTTATCAAATATATTTATGAAATTATTTTCAGTTTTCAGATGCGTTAAGCAAACTCATTTTGGGTGACGTTTTCTAACAACAAACTTTCCAAATCGTTGCTTAGCAACGGCAGTTGTTATAAACATGGCGGAATAAATTGCATGTCAAATTGATAAGTATTTTAATATATTGGTATATATCGAAAATATTACAAATATGAGAAAAAAAAAGTATCCTATGTTCATCCAGAGACCCTCAAGTATTTCTATGTGAGTATTTTATCACAATTAAATTAGCGGTTTGGCCCTGATTGCGTAAAAGACAGACAGACAGACGGAGTTACTTTCGAATTTATAATATAGGTATGGATATCGCCGCGAGAAGTTCGTCATTGTCTGCTCGTCGTTGTATGTGAGACGAGACACTGAGCTTATTAGAGACTGTATACTTACTATAATATACCGACTATAATAAGTATAATACCAGAAAATAAGTAATATTAAAATAGCCATCAACAAAAATAAAAGAATTTAAATATTATAACAGTCTACGGACTTAAGATAGAAGTTAACTATAATAGTATTTTTTAAATATTTTTCAAAGTTGTATATATTTTATATGAAATTGTATTGACAAGGAACGTTATATATTTAGTTTACCAATAAATAAATATTTATTACAATTTATTATACTTACAATTCTAAATTATATTTTTAACGACAATTGTTAAGATTTGAGTCTTGTATAAATGGATTATTGTAAACCGTTGAAACGACGGTAACTTGAGTTAATTGTAAACGATCGATAGTCGATAACGATTGCGTAAATCACTTCTATTATTTAATAAATTACTGCAACTTGCTTCTACACTACTATGTAACAAAATTTAAAACGTTATAACAACACAATTGCTATAATAACTTACGTGTGAAAGCTCATCCGTTGTCAACAGTATAGGCTGATTGTATTTCCAATTGGCATAATCCTTTAATTCACTCCCAGGATTAGGAGAAGGACGATTTGATCTATTCTGTGTTGGAACAATCCAATCAAATGGTTTCAATTATAGACTTCAAATATTGGAACAGCTTCGTGTTCATTGAAAAGTCTGGTGGCTGAAGTAATGTTATGTTAGGAGGTAGATTTAGTAAGCTTTTGCTGTTGCTGACCGCGTTTGAACAGTTAGTTTTAACTTTTAGTTTTAAACTCTTTAACTTAGAAACTTTTGATTTTAAATACATGTTCGATTTTGAGGCTAGTCGTGGCGTAGGAAACGAGGGTGTCACTGTAAACACGACAGGTTGTAGGTTCGATTCCCACTCGAGGATATTAAATATACTAGCGGACGCGCGCAGCTTCACTTGCGTATTTAGGGGTGAATTCTAGAAAACCATGAAACACATGTTCAATTAAATATTTTTAAAAGTCTAAATTTATAAAAATCAACTTTCAACCCCTTATTGGCACTCATAGGGGGTGAATTCTAGAAAACCATGAAACACATGTTCAATTAAATACTTTTAACAGTCTGAATTTCAAATTTTATAAAAATTGGTGCCGATTAAATAAAATTCTATACAAACTTTCAACCCCTTATTTGCACCCTTAGGGGAAGAATTCTAGAAAACCATGAAACACGTGTTAAATTAAATACTTTTAAGAGTCTGAATTTCAAATTTTATAAGAATCGGTGCCGATTTAATTTTTTTTCCATACAAACTTTCAACCCCTATTTCACCCCTTTCGGATTAAAATTTTTCAAAATCCCTTCTTAGTGGATGTCCAGATTAAAAAAGTAAACATCTGTCCAAATTCCACGTTTGTACCATCAGCGGTTACGGCTGTGCGTGCGTCTTACCTCAGTCAGTGAGGACAAGTCCTTTTATATATATAGATAATATTTTCATTTCTTCGCTCTGATTTTAAGATAAAGTGCGGTGCCTACAGAATTCAGTGGAAACTGGGGAGTGTTTTAACACTGAGCTCCCTCTGTCAAAAAAGGAAAAATATATGATTTATTTATCCATAAAGGAAAGGTTATATTGATTTATTGACAGTATTTTTACTTTTTATAACATGTGACATAAAACTCGCGTTATGGCAAAATGTTTATTTGCACGTGAAATATATTTTAATTAAAATGTCTGATATTGACGTCGACGTTTTATATATATGTATAATAAAAAATAGGAATATTTTGTCGCTTACAAATTGAGGGCACAAACTAAACTGTAATTGATTCAAGAATGAACGTTAATTCGTTTTATTATAACAGAGTACTTCTGACTTAAAAAAACTTCCGCAGCTCCTTTAACTCGGAACCCTTTTGTCTAATATTTTAATATTGTAATGTTGGTAAAACGGTTCGAGCAATTAAATATTTCTCTGGCATTCATTGCGAGTCGCGACTACCAACCATCTGTCACTGTCATAAATTAAAACTAATTCACAGAAATCCCCTCTGAATGAGAATGCGTAAAGAAGCCTTCTTAAAATATCTTGTTATTGTTTAGGGACGTTTAAACTTTTATGTCTTAATGGTTGTAACATCATTTGAATTTGAAATTATATGGTTTTTTTTACATTATTCATTTAAAATTTAGATATTGGCGTTAAATGTTTATTAGATTATCATAAATTATTATTAGTCCTCTTATCTATGTATATAAAAGGACTTGTCCTCACTGACTGAGGTAAGACGCGCGCACAGCCGTAACCGCTGTGCGTAGAAACGTTAAATTTGGACAAAAGTTTACTTTCGTAATCTGGACATCCACTAAGAAGGGATTTTGAAAAATTTTAACCCTAAAGGGGTGAAATAGGTTCAAAGTTTGTATGGAAAAAAATTTAAATCGGCACCGATTTTTATAAAATTTGAAATTTAGATTTTTAAAAGTATTTAATTGAACACGTGTTTCATCGTTTTCTAGAATTCTCCTCCTAAGGGTGCAAATAAGGGGTTGAAAGTTTGTATGGGAAAATTCTTAAATCGCCACGTATTGTATATGTTATTTGTGTGTGTTTATTCATATTAATTACATTATCTATTCAGTTTTTTTTATTTATTGTCTCGTTTTTTTTCTATTGTCATTTAATTTATTTTAGGGATATTGTGTAACTACAAACATTGGAATTGACAACTTTTAATGACATTTAAACTAAAACGTAAATGTACGTATATACATAAAAAACAAATTGAAGCATTGCAGTTGTCGTTTCAATTTCAAAACTAGAAAGAGCTAAAATTAAATTAGTTGGAAAAATAACATTTCAACTTAACATCGTCAAGTACTTCATTTAGTATGGTATGCTTCTTTGACTTTGACGTTCCAAAAGTAACTCTTGAAAATTTCTATAATTTCCACATTAATGCTAGTTTTTCTTAGCAATTTATTATAATTGCATTTAAGTAAATAAATATTTTTAGATTAACGCTTTATCCCTAGCGGGATATGGCCAGAAAAGAGTTAGCGCCAAACGTTACGGTGCTGTCTTTATATCTCTTTAACCTCGGCCACTGTCAATGTCAACTTCTCCATACATTCCTTTCGGGGTCCCTTATGCTGTTAGCACGACCTTTCAGTATCATCAATGCTTCCAAGGGTCAACAAAGGTTTCTCCCGGAAATATAATTGTAGTCATAGAAATTATAAAATACTATTTTTCAGTATTTTGATATTTGGGTATTTAAATTATATTTTTTTACTTATTCGTTATAGGAGTCATAATCAGAAAAAGTGTACTTTTTGTGTCTTTTTTTGTCCCGCTACTTTGAATGCGTGAATAAAATACAATTTTAAAGATAATTTAAATATTTTGCCATTTACGATAAATTTATTTATTAACTTAAAGACTTTTGTAATATTTTAAATGTATAATAATAGTATTTTTTGTTAGTTGCAAAAAACTTTTCAAAATGCTTCCATACAATTTTTCGTGTCCCATTCACCACTTTACTTTTTAAAAAATTGATTTGTTACGAATATTTATGGTTTTATTTGATTTCAGGTATGTTTATATTACTTTACTTTATGCATAATATTAAATAGAATTACTTTTATTGATACATTATTTAATAAATAATATATATGAATTAGGTAAATTTGTCCCAAAATATTGTTTTTTTGTTACTCAGGGCTAGTAACGTACAATTAAAATATGAACGCAATTATTTTGAATGGTATTTAATATTAGTTTTTATTGTGGCACCATTATTGTAAAAGTCAATGCTGTCGTAGCTACATTCAGTAATGTTCTCGCAGCAGTTGAGGGGTTCAAATGTTTTAGAGGGAATGCGTGAAATTACATCTCAGGGTCATAAACGGCTTTCATTTTGGTAAGTATTCTATAATTTCGTTTTCTTGTTTATGTTATTTGCTTCTTTTTACAAAATCTCAAAAAAGAACTTCAGTGCTTGCACATGCAACACGTGGCTTATGAGCAAATATTTAAAAAGGTTAGAATTTCTCAGACTTCATTCTCAATTTTGTTACATTTCGTTACGTAACGAAACTGAGAAAATATGAAGCCTAGTTCACAATTACGTTACCATCGGAAGATATGTATATAAAAAAAATTGCTGGCATATGAAAAAAATAATTGGTGAGTTTTGATGACGTAAAGTAACTAAAAATAATGATTTTTAAGTTTTTTGCCTGTTTGCTTGTTTGTCTAATGTGTTTGTGCACGCTTATCTCAGAAACGGCTTAACCGATTTACTTAAAAACATTTTTTTATTCTTCCTTAAATTAGTTGTGATTTTGTAATTACTATTTTTTTCTCTGGAGATAGTGAATTAATAAATATGTAGGTCAAGCGGGTGAGGCTTTTATTTAAAAACAAAAACGTTCTGTACTAGCGTTGTTAAAGATCTAAACAATAAACATAAAATATTATTAAATACCTATTGATACATATTTTTTTATTTTCAGTAAGCGTCATGGCTCCTATGTCAAATGCTGAAACACATAAAATATATAGAGAACGTCTTAAACAGACCAATCCTATTAAATATGAAGATATGCGGAATAAACACTTACAAAGAATTAAACTTAATTCCAGTGATAGCAACTCAAATTTTGATATATTTTAAAGTGGATTTAATTTTATCATTAACTTTGTGATCTTTAGAAATATAAGTTTATTACGTTACGAACTAGCATTATTATGTTGTTAATATTGTCACTTTGTTGTTTTCTTACATTTATAATCTGTTAAATCAACGATTCAATCTTGTCTAGATTGAATCGTTGATTTAACAGATTGTTTACGGGAGTGCGAGTGGGCTTTTAAAAATAACTAAGAAAGTTAAATTTAAATTGTTTTAATTAAAATAAGAACAGAGTTTTATGTTCTTATATCTAACTTAAAATTAACTTAACTAGTGAATCGACCGAGCAGAAGTGCATGCTCTAATCGACTAAAGAATAAAATATATAATAATTAAAACTAAAACACTACGTTTGTTTCCCATGGCATGAGGGGATTCGCGTTACATACGCCGAACGCTGATTAGGCGTTTACCGGTACCGTTCTCACACCATGAGGCAACATAACTCCTCCCTCCTTAAGTTCGAAACCTTCGGAAGATTTTAGATTCTGAGGGTTTCGATTAAAAGTCAAAATTATACTTATAATAATTAATATTAAATATAAAACTAATATAAAACTAACTATAATTAGGGGAGACTTATGTCCAACAGTGGACGTTGAAAGACTGATGGATGGATGAAATATAAAACTGGGGTACCGACACTGACACTATTGGTTATTATAATTGGCTCTGTTTCACTTTCACTTTCACTAACACTTTTTGTCTCCAAAACTGAGGATAGATATTTCACATCATCCAGATTTATTCCTTTAATGTCAATTGGGGAGGATATTAAAGAATAGTTTTGATTAATCTCAGGTAACTTAATAACTGGCGTGACCTTGTATTCATAACCTTCCATTACATGCCGAAATATATTAGATGAAGGTCACCAAGTAGCATTTCACAATTAGGGTCAATTGTTAACAGATAATTTGAAATATTTTCTTTACCATTTTATACTGTGCGTATATTATCCAACGAGCGGGTGATAGGCGTTGCGCTTTAACTTGTTCAATTTGTATAACATGACTTATACAGTGTGATAAGTTTTCTTGGAACTGCATTAATTGTTGCGTACACGTTGTAGTAGCATATGGCACTAACTCATGTTCAGTGCATAAGTACTGGTTACCGCCGGGAAGTTGCTAAGACGGCACCGTATGCGACAAGTAACTATAATATTTCAAAGATTTTGATTCGAAATATTAAAACTAAAATGACTACTTAACTATAATATTTCAAAGAGTTTGATTCGAAATATTAAGAAAATCAGACCATGTTATAATAAAAGAAATTCATTTTATTTATAACGGGATACAAGGAAGGTGAAAAATTCCACTCACCACCTCGGGGTCAGCATCATCAGCTCCAGGCTCCTCACGTACTGTCAAATTTATTTGGTTCGGGATAGTTCCTTACAGACCTTCAAGCCCTTATCGCGGATTTTGACGCGTAATTTATAGATGAAGGCTGTATTTTATATGGAAACTATCCTGCCGGCTGCGCCAGACATGTTTACGGGAGCGCGAGTGGGCTTTTAAAAATAACTAAGAAAGTTAAATTTAAATTGTTTTAATTAAAATAAGAACAGAGTTTTATGTTCTTATATCTAACTTAAAATTAACTTAACTAGTGAATCGACCGAGCAGAAGTGCATGCTCTAATCGACTAAAGAATAAAATACTCGTATATAATAATTAAAACTAAAACACTACGTTTGTTTCCCATGGCATGAGGGATTCGCGTTACATACGCCGAACGCTGATTAGGCGTTTACCGGTACCGTTCTCACACCATGAGGCAACATAACTATCTTTAAAATTTTAATTTGTTTATTTATTTATTTATTTATTTATTTATTTATTTACACTTTATTGTGCACAATTACACATTAAGAAGAAAAAGAAGAGTATAAAAACGACAAAAATATAACAATTGATTTCTCATTAAATAAAAAAAACAATGGTTTTATAAATATAATATTCTTATTTTGTTGTGTATAATGCCTTATGACATCAGTTTCGTAACAAACTTTATCAGTGTTGTTACTTATCAGTTACGTTACGGATTCGAAAATGTCCACTTTTCTGATTATGACCCATAGATGAATAACTTCGACTTCAACTAAGAAAGTATAGTTTATAAAGAAGACGTCATATTTAGTTACTATTGAGATTGATATCGACGTCATAAAGAGTGAATTGAAAACAAGCTAAACCTAACTAAATTAGATTAATTAAAACGCTTTAGGAACATTTTGGTTAATTCTAGAGACGTTGGAATTATGGAGATATGGAGTTTCCATTGTATATTCAGTTTAAGTCGTCCCACCGACAGTTGTGATGCTTAAGCCTGTGGGGGGGATGTGTTATAGGAAGTAATATTTCCAAGTTATGTTTACTCGTTCCGAGTGAAGTGCTCTCTCTATAATATAACAAGTTTTCTCGCTTTGTGAGCTTTTTATGTGTGCAGAGCTTTTATCAGAAGTTCTATTGGTTTTCAATTTTCTTAAGTGTTGTTAAAGTATGGTTCTATTTAAGTATTTTATGTTTTTAGGGTTCCGTACCTCAGAAGGTAAAAACGGAACCAGAGCATGTCCCTCAATCAATTCTAAGACAAGACACTCAAAAGATATGTGCATTTATGCATCGATTTTGGTGCATTTTGTATGAAATTCGCCGTGTAATTAAAATCTATAGGATATTTTTCGTGCTTCTACAGTTATGAAATTTGGCACGAATATACAATACAAATAAAGGAAAAAATCCGAAAGGTAAAAATTTATAGGTATTCTATTCACAGAAAAAAAAATATAGGTATTCCGATTTTATAGAAAAAAATATTACAAACTTATAATTGTAATTAATTTCTTTACAAAATGAGTGTATTCCTCCTTAAATTTAAGTTTGTTGACTTTAATTGTACTAGTCGTTGATATACAATCCAGATATTGGTACGGAACCCTCGGTATGCGAGTCCAATTCGCATTTGACCGATTTTTTTTCATGTAGAGATGATATATAGCAGATATATTACAATTATTTATATGAAGTACACAAATATAAATATGTTTACATAAAGTGATATTTCATTAAACTATTACTAAGCTGTAACCATATTTTAATTTATCTACAAAACTCTTTAACTCCATTGTTTCTGTTCATTTAGATAATATTTTAAATTAAAATAATAATACAATAAGCAATCGTCTAAGCGTAAAGTTTTGAGTTCAGCTTTTAAATGTTTTAGTAAAGTCTCGCCCATTGTCCTCGGAGTGACGTCTGTTGAATGCTAAATGACTTCATAGCAAGTTTAAATGTTTTATCTTAATTAAAGAAGTCGATTTGTTTAATTTTGTTATAACTTAATACAATATTAAATTAAAAGGCCGTGAAGTTTGAGATCACGTTGAAGCAGGTAATTTGTTATTCAATGAAAGTATTGCCGCCCTTTGATCTTTGTGCCTTTTATTTGATGAATAAATTATTATAAAGCTGACCTAATCGCGGCTTCGTCCGCTTGAATAAAAATTTTACGCAAAGTATAATCTATATGTTATTCTGATGTATCTCTATTATAGTTTTATCTAAATCTGTTCAGTAGTATTTGCGTAAAAGTGGAACAAACATCCATCTTCACAAATTTTTACATTTATAATTTGTGTCCCCATAAAGCTGCATACTACCTCGGGCTCTAACGACGTGGTCGACTAAGGGTGTTGAGAGAGTGTACCGGATTAGGCCGATTGACTGGCTTGCGGCTCTTGTGCTGCGCTCTGCCGGCCAATAAAGGTAAGCCAGCGGAAAAATGATTACAATTCTCCTCTGGAGGTCTCAGGTCCGTGGGGTCACCACTCTCCAACCATTCTCCAACTCGCCAGAAGCTGTCCTGCGTGCAAGCATTTTCGAGGCATTGCATGTTGAGTAGTGGAACTCTTGTTCAGAACTTGTCTTAGTGCCAGAGCGAAGAAATGAAAATATTAATAAATAATAATTCATTATTTCGAGTGGAGATCGAACTCACAATCGTCGCGTTACAGTCACACATATTTTCATTTCTTCAGTTTGTACCAGAATACCAAAGCCAAACCGCGGGGTTAAGTTACGCCTCTCAACACTTGCGGAGTGTCATAACACTAGGTTCCTCTTCCTACCCTGCCATATACTGCCTATATAGCGTAAAGCTAAAAGTTTATGATTCAGTTTCTAATATTTCGTTAGCCTTTGTGAATTCGCATCAAATATCCAGGTCAGTTCGGTGTTCTGATATAAACTATGACATGAATTTGCGCAATTTTGTGGAAAGTGTTAAATGGTCATGTCACTTAAATTTTAGCAATTATCAAACGTGCTTGTAGATACTCCTAGATGTATTTAAAAAATGGCTGATGATAATTTGGAGCATTACTTCCTTCAAATATTATCAATGTTTTGTAAGAAATTTATCTATAACTATATAAATATAATAAAGCTGAATAGCTCATAGTATTTCTCCATAAATAAAATATGCAATCAAAAATAAAAAAAAATAATAGTATTTGTGATTCTTCTTCAACTTAATAAATGTAAACATGTTCGTCGGTATTTAATGAGGAAGGATTTGATGTCAGTGTCTACACTTCTACCAACTTATATAATTTTGCGGGAAAAACTAAAATGTAAAAAAAATGAAACTGAAAAAACAACCTTACGTACCCGTAAAATTGAGCGGAAAATGGAGAGCATATTAGGTATTTAAATACTAAATCCTTTTAGCTTACCCTACTAAATTAAAGCTATGCGTGAAAACAAAAATAAAAAATTACCTACACCTCTAATTCGCTAGTACATTAGTGATGTAAAAGTAGGGTGTGTGAAAACGTAAGTAATATTAGTTCGAAGGATGTTTGCTCGCCTTCACTCACTTTGACAAATGTGTCCTATGTAGTTGCGGACGTCAGTGTCCACGACGGGGCACGCGGCTGGGGCAAATGCCATTTGTCAAATAGACTCTACTGTGCCCTCGCTATTTGTATTTTATTGTTGATGTAAGTTTCGTTTTCGTTTCACGCTGTATCCCGCAATAGGAGAGAACCGCAGAGGGAACCTATTGCTAAGACATTCCGTTCCTCACTTTCCGGTGAATTCTGGAGGTTGTGTTGTTTTCAATTACCTCCTCGTATAATAATAATTTAGTGATAATAATTCAATTCCATTCGTAAATATTTGAAAACATTATTTATTGTATAACAAATTGCGAGAAATAACAATAACAAATATTTTCTCAATTTCATAATAATATTTACAGCAAGTAAACAAGACTTTTCAAATGAAAGAGATTAATGAAAGTCATCGTTAAATTATGACTTTTCAAAATTTTTAATTGAGAATTTTAATCTAATTATGTGACGCATAACAGTTCATTTATTAGTATCGATCCATAGAATTCATTATATATGTATAACGTAATAAAAACAGACGAGGCAACAAGGCCGAGCGCCTTAAAGCTTATTAAATGAACTTCTTTGCCTTTTTCCTTTTATAATAATATTCCAATAAGTCATGTTCCAAGGAAGCTTCGCAAATAATGCAAAGCTGAGCGTATCATTTAATTATTTTTTCCTAGAAACAATTCTTATTGTATAATTAATATTAGAAAACGTCACCGAGACTGACTGACTGACTGACTGACTGGTAGTTGGGATTAAGAGATTACTCTGAGTCTCCTTTGTTTGATTGGGTAAACCTGAGATATACGGCATTAGGTTTCGTTACCAGCATCCAATATTTATAAATAGCAGCAAACTTTTTGTCTTGTTCTACAATATGTAGAAAGTACTAATTAATCTGAGAGAAATTATTCTCAAGTCTATTTTTTATATCTTTATACTAACATTATTAAACTGCAGAGTTATTTTGAACACACTAATCTTAGAAACAGCTGGTATGTTATAGTAAATTGCTTTTTGTGTTGGACAGTCCACTTATCGATAAAGGTCTTCCTTACGTGACGTTAATTGCATCGATGTTTTCAATGTTGTCGCAATGTATTCGCGGTTAGCTCGGTTACTTGGGGTTTTTAGAATGAGTCATTTTTAGGGTTCCGTACCTCCAAAGGAAACTATTGAACCCTTATAGGATCACTTTGTTGTCCGTGCATCCGTCTGTCATGATCTTTTTTCTTAGGAATGCGAAATAAAGAAAAAATTGCGAAAAGTGATATTTATAGATATTTATATATCCTACACCTACCACCACCCACCACTTTGTGCCCCTACGCCACGACTGGCCTCAAGTACATGTATTGTCTTAATTAATGTATTTTTTTAACTTAACCGCAGTTTTCATATTTTTCTTTTAACTCAAAGCAACAAAAGAACAAAGCGAACAAAGCGCTAAATTAAGATCTATTGTATGAGTAGAGTAAGAAGGTCCTCGGTAAATATTGTCGACGGAATTGTAAGAATTGCGTAAACAAAAATAAATGTTAATATCGCGACCTCAATCTCTGTCTCAGAAGAGAGCTCACGTAATACTCGTATAATTCATTTATTGTGTAATTTTGTCGAAGTCGCGCCGCAATCAGACAGTTAGAGACGTTTTATATATAATTTTTTAGCTTATTTTCATTTCAAATCCCGTTCATATTATTGGTTTGAATAAAATCTACCAATTTTTATCCGTACATATAATAAAATGTAAATGATCGCTGTGTGTACATGGGAGATATATGAGAAAATCTATTATTAGGGGTTGTGTTTTGTTAGGGGTCATGTTTAAATACATTTAGTAAGAGTACCCAAAATAATGATTTTCGTAGTTTTCGTCTGTTTGTTGGTTTGTTGAAGATATATTTATCATATTTCAATGTTTCAATAATTACAAATGTATTTCACTTTCCAATTTCAGGCTTACTAAGATCTAGACTTTGAGCTACGTGATTGGAAGGAAGGTTCATCCCGTGCTCTAACTTTATGTGTAAATACGAAACAATATTGCTTCTATTGAAACAGACTTAATTTATTTTAATAATATTTATTTAATACTAGTGGACTCGAACGCGGCTACGCCCGCTTGAACTATACGAATATTTATTAAATATATTTATGAAATTATTTTCAGTTTTCAACAGAGAGATGCGTTAAGCAAGCTCATTTTAGGTGACGTTTTCTAACCACAAACTTTGCAAATCGTTGCATAGCAATGGTCGCTTAGTGACGGTTGTTATTAACATGGCAAAATAAATTGCATGTTAAATTAATAAGTATTTTAATATATTACGATATATCGACAATATTACAAATATGAGAAAAAAAAGTATCCTATGTTCATCCCGAGACCCTCAAGTATCTCTATATGAGTATTTTATCACAATTAAATTAGCGGTTTGGCCCTGATTGCGTAAAAGACAGACAGACAGAGTTACTTTCGAATTTATAATATAGGTATGGATAAATCTTAGGTTATTTTAAGCCAATAACGGTAATGGCAAAAATAAATAAAACAAGTATTAGTATAGTGCAGATCTCGGGCCAACTTTCAATTTTCTATTTTAAACTTTGCTCTAATGTTGAGATTTTTAGCATTGCTTGAGTGCAGCTGAATCTCGCAATTGGATTCTTCGTTTCGTTTAATTCAATGGTCGATAAGTTCCGACCGTTCAACCACTTAGCAGCTTAGAAAATCTCGTAAAGTTGGCTCCGAAACGTGATTTATACGAAATCGGGTGAGACGCCTTACGATATCACATTAGGAATCTATGATTTTTCTCGTTTTTAATATAATATTATATATTCATATATTATAATATATATATATAGAAGGTACCAAGACACGCGGTAGCGCATCGAGCCAAGTTAAAGAGCTGGAAACGTGCAATGTGTATTTTACACGAACTATTTTATGCTACTTTTGAGCCCTTCACAACTCGTACATACCTAAATTAGAATAAATGAAATTTTGCATATTTGTTAGCATATGATGTATAAAAAACAATTTAAATCAAACGGTCATTGATATATCAATATTTAAAAACCGGCATTTTTTTTCTGTGAGTGTAAAAATTATATCCTATCCTATCCTATATCTTATAAAACAAAGTCGCTTTTCGTGTCTGTCTGAACTTTCTAACTCTTCTTCTTCTAAACCACCCAACGGATTTTGATGCAGTTTTCACCATTAGGTCGAGTATGTCTCAGGGAAGGTTTATATATAGTTTATTATTTGTACATTCTTATGTAAGTTAACATAAATACGATAAATGTGTATAAAGTCCTACCCGTTGAGACACTTTCGCGCATGCGCTGCTCTAATGGTAAGTATTACATGAAAATAATGCACTGGAGTATTGTTCCTCTTAATAAGATCTACAAAAAAGTCCGCGATAGCATATTCATATCTTTTAAGAATAACGTGTAGTGATCATATTTCTGTCTAAAAATAGTAATTTCAATATATTTTTTATTGTGAGGGATATTTTTCCATAATGGCATTAATCCTTATCCTTTAAAATACTTTATTAATTTTCTACGTTAGACGAAGATAAAATTTGCTTTTTATAGTATTTCGAAATTGCGAATGATTATAGAGAAAAACGCATTTAATTGTTGACACATCCCGCCGTTGACACATCAGCTGTATGTTACTCAAGTTTCACTTATCCCTTACTCTCAGCATATAAATAAGTATATTAGTTAAGTTGGCCATTTAATATAGATCAAACCTGTCTTTTACTGTTTTTCATTTTAATAAGTGGTTCAGTGGTAGAAAGCTCGCCAGCCACGCGGGCGGCCCGGGTTCGATTCCCGGTCTATGCATTCTATTTAATTTTCCTCACAGGCAGCCACGTAGTGCTTGCTTTTCATCAGGGACAGAATACCCTCTTCAGCATTATCCACAAGCTCGAAAAAAAAGATCCGCCTGCTTTTATAGCAACGAAGATTTAGATGCGTTTGCACGTATTCGATAATTGGAGTTGAATGTATTATTTCAGCGCGATATATTTGATTTCATATTTTTTGTAGTAGTTATTAGTAGATAGGTTTTTGTTTATAATTTCATTTAACTATCTAAAAATAGTCATTTAAATATATTTTAATAAGTACTTGAAAAGATTAGTAGCGCCGATTTAAAAGTGCTTTGCAAACATACATTATATGAATAATCCAGTAGTAAAAGCGGGCGAAGCCGCAAGAGGGTCGCTAGTTGATAATAAAATGAATATTACTGTATGTTGGTAGAAAGTTTGTGAAGGGAGAAAACCAAGTATTTACCCAATATATTTGATACAATATTAGCTCAGAAGAACAGGTTGGGTTATTATGATATATATATTTTTTTATTATTGACACTTGTAAATGTTTATTTCCTCCCCTCCCACCTGCTCCCGGACAGTGCGAAAATAAGAGCAAGACATAAATATTAAGTTATTAACTCCTAATTGCTTGGTAGCATTGTTCAATACTCATTTGCTTACATTTCATATAGAATTGCTCATTTGTACCATAACGCGGTCGTTACTGGCCGTTATGTTGCTATCGCTGTGCTGTCATGTGACGTCATGAGTGTCGCCCGCCGGATGAAAGTACTATAAATTGAAGAGATCGTAGACCTTGACCGCTCGGCATTGAGATCATCTTTCACATACTTACATATATATGGTATTTTAATGAGAGTTTTCAATTAATTCTGCCTTTCTTAATAGAATTTTGTCGTAAAATTAGAAACTAACTGAAGTTTCAATGTTTAAAGATATAATTATCTTTTTTTCTAATGTGCGAGCATTAAAACAACAACAACAACTAATATGATGACTATCTCATTGATTAGAATTATGTATACAGATTCTATATATTAAATTTTATTTTTATTTAATTGATTCTTTTCTCATATTTTGATGACCAGATGTTTAAATTACGGATAGTCAAGTAACAAAAAATGTAACAAGACACTTCCAATATGACTACAACGTCAATTTAACTTATTAGTTCATATAATAATTAGATAATAAAATTTAATTCATAAAAAACCTAAAACTCGTAAATTGTTAAAGCTTGTGATATTTCGGGCTGAATGTTATATCTAATTATTTCACAAGAACGCAGATCTCACTCTTATAGCTGCTTAATAATTCTTTATAAAAAATTATATATAATTTATGCGACAGATTGCGACGCTCTCTGTGGAATATATTTTTCGTCGGGACTATGCGATACATTTCTCACGACAAGTCGCCAGAAGCAATATTTCAATATATTTCGAGATACTTTCTCTGAATTCTGATCAGATTAAACGTAACTAAGTAAAATATTCATGCTTTTTTCCGCATATCAAGAAAGGCAGAGGAAACTTAGAGGTAAAACACTCCGTTCCGTACTTTCCTCGTAATTTACGAGACATTGTGCGTCGAGTGGCACAGCTTAACGCCGCGCTTTGCCTCGACACCATAGCGCAAACATAAAAATATTAAATATTACATTTCCTCCAGTGGGAAGCGAACCCTCAACCTGTCACGTTAACAGTCACACTCACGTCTCTGCGCCACAACTGGTCTGACAATGCCAATTAATGGTGCTTTAAATTGGACCTATAATTGAGTTGGGCATCTTTTGTCCGTAAATTCTTGCTTGGTGTCCAAAGTTGGTGGGTAAACAAATTAGGTTTCATTTTAGATTCATTCAATTTAAATTTCCATTTTGTGAAGTACTTCAGTCAGATACCAGTGTATACGTATGCACGAGTATAGTCAGTATTAAAATATTTTAAATGCTGAACTTTTTAGGCATTGTTTCAATAACAATAAAATAAACTCGTGCTATCGTGGAACATTTGGGTAACAGCTGGCAATCATCGCGGAGCGCTTTAATATAAAAATAAACTGGATATTTAAAGTGCAGCATCAGTTTCGATTTAATGAGAATAATGTGTAAACAGATTGTTATTACAAATAAAATGCCATTTTTATATGATAAAAAAAAAACAAATTATAGTTAAAATTAATTTTTGAGTTGAACATATATATGTTTTTAATTTTAATAATACGAGAAACATAAAGCTATTAATTACTTTTCCCTTCCTTACCACAAACAAACTCCTCATATTCCGAGTGAACAGGTAATTAAACAAAGTATGGGAAATGTGATACTTCCATCTCATAAAGAGGACGACCATTATTAACATACCTGTTACAGAGTTTGTAATATGTGAGAAGCAATCATTATATGGGGGGGGGGGGGGGCGTTGGTTGGGGGGGTGGTTTGTTATTATCATTCAGTCGGTAATTTATAATTACACGCAGTAATACCATAGAGATGAGACCTTGTTAATTACTTTAATATTTTTTATGGCAGGGAAGGTAGATGGACACTTCGTTTTCCACTTTCTGCTTAATTATCGATTGTTTGATTGGATGGCGGAACTCAACGCTGCACTATTTCTCCTTATCATAGCGAGGATATAAAAGTAACCTACGACCGTCGCGTATAGAGTAGTCGTGCTATTGTGCTACGATGACCTCAATATATGAGTACAATAAATTCGTCCTATCTATACTAATACTAGTGGACCCGGACGCGGCTACGCCTGCTTGAACTATAAGAATATTTATTAAATTTTATATAATATATTTATTTTTATAAAGATGAATATCAAAATATAAGTTCATTTTGGGTGACGTTTTCTTAAAACAACAAAGAAACTTTGCAAACCGGTGCTTAGCAACGACGGTTGTTATTAACATGGCAGAATAAATTGCATGTCAAATTAGAAAGTATTTTAATTTATTAGTACATATGTGTAATGTAATGTTATATAGCCTATAGCACTTCTGAAGAATGCAGCTTTCATACAAAACAAAAACATAGTAAATCGGACCAGTAGATCCAAAGATCTTAGCGTTCAAACAAACAAACTCTTCCGCTTTATTATATTACAAGCACAGTCTCATTTATTTCTATTCTATGAAAATTACTTTTTATTTTAAGTATTTTTCAAGTTATAAATTAAGAATAACAGGTAGTCACGTGTTCCATGACTGCCGCTACTATTGTTATTATGATCAGATATCATTAGTGCAGAGATACCTAGCTAATGCCTCAGATAATGCAACGTGTTTACCATAATATCGCGTTTGTGTGGTTTACAATTTATTTGTACTTCCTATTGAAGGCTTATATAAAGCCTATAAATACGATATATATAAAATACTAGTGGACCCGGACGCGGCTACGCCTGCTTGAGCTATAAGAATATTTTCGCGTCGGTCATACTGTGCCGCCCGTAGGCAAACTATAATTTCAATTTAGATAAAATGGTAAAAGTGACTATTATAGTTATTTTCATAAGGATGAATATCAAAATCGGTCGCGGTAACGGTTGCGTAGCGACGCGACTGTTGTTATTAACATGGCAGAATAAATTGCATGTCAAATTAGAAAGTATTTTAAAATATATTAGTATATATGTGTAATGTAATGTTATATAGCCTATAGCACTTCTCAAGAATGCAGCTTTCATACAAAACAAAAACAAAGTAAATCGGACCAGTAGATCCAGAGATCTTAGCGTTCAAACAAACAAACAAACAAACAAACTCTTCCGCTTTATTATATTAGTATAGACTAGCGGACCCGGACGCGGCTACGCCTGCTTGAAATATAAGAATATAATTTCTATAGAAATATAATTTCAATCTAGATGAAATGCTAAAAGTGACTATTATATTTATTTTCATAAGGATGAATATCAAAATGACGCGGTAACGAACGCGGTCGCGTAGCGACGACGGTTGTTATTAACATGGCAGAATAAATTGCATGTCAAATTAGAAAGTATTTTAATTTATTAGTATATATGTGTAATGTAACATTATATAGCCTATAGCACTTCTGAAGAATGCAGCTTTCATACAAAATAAAAACAATGTAAATCGGACCAGTAGATCCAGAGATCTTAGCGTTCAAACAAACAAACAAACAAACAAACAAACAAACTCTTCCGCTTTATTATATTAGTATAGACTAGTGGACCCGGACGCGGCTACGCCTGCTTCAACTATAAGAATATTTATTAAATATATTCATGAAATTATTTTCAATTTTCAATACAATTAGTAAGAAAATATAAGCTTAAATAATCAAAAGAATAATAAGTAGATACACATTATTAGAAAAAATTATCTGAGTTATTGAAATGAACCAACAAAAGGATTAAAAGTAACTAAAGGATAGGTATTCTCAATATTAGAAAAAGTACCTAAAGTTTTCCGTGCGTGCGTACATAGATATCGACTCTACGAAATAACTAAACATTTCTCTCTATTAAGTAGGATAATTTTAGCGGGCAATATTAAATAAAATAAGAAGAGAACCAAAGTGTAGTTTAAATTAATTATAAACAGCAAACAATTACATAAACATTTACAATAGTTCGAAAATGTATGAAAATTTATAAAACCGTCAACGTCAGCTGCCCGTTCGCGTCGGTCATACTATGCCGCCCGTAGGCTAGGTCATTTAGAATCAGTGACATCTCCTTAATTATTTATTAGAATGTTATACAGTAAACTATAATTGCAATCTATATAAAATGTTAAGAGTGATTATTATATTTATGTTCATAACGATGAATATCAAATGTCGCGGTAACGGTTGCGTAGCGACGCGACGGTTGTTATTAACATGGCAGAATAAATTGCATGTCAAATTAGAAAGTATTTTAAAATATATTAGTTTATATGTGTAATGTAATGTTATATAGCCTATAGCACTTCGGAAGAATGCAGCTTTCATACAAAACAAAAACAATGAAAATCGGACCAGTAGATCCAGAGATCTTAGCGTTCAAACAAACAAACAAACAAACAAACAAACAAACAAACAAACAAACTCTTCCGCTTTATTATATTAGTATAGACTAGTAGACCCGGACGCGGCTACGCCTGCTTCAACTATAAGAATATTTATTAAATATATTCATTAAATTATTTTCAATTTTCAATAGAATTAGTAAAAAAATATAAGTTTAATAATCAAAAAGAATAATAAGTAGATACACATTATTAGAAAAAAATATCTGAGTTATTGAAATGAACCAACAAAAGGATTAAAAGTAACTAAAGGATAGATATTCTTAATATTAGAAAAAGTACTTAAAGTTTTCCTTGCGTGCGTACATAGATATCGACTCTACGAAATAACTAAACATTTCTCTCTATTAAGCAGGATAATTTTAGCGGGCAATATCAAATAAAATAAGAAGAGAACAAAAGTGTAGCTTAAATTAATTATAAACAGCAAATAATTACTTAAACATTTACAATAGTTCGAAAATGTATGAAAATTTATAAAACCGTCAACGTCATCTGCCCGTTCGCGTCGGTCATACTGTGCCGCCCGTAGGCTAGGTCATTTGGAATCAGTGACATCTCCTTAATTATTTATTAGAATGTTATACAGTAAACTATAATTTCAATCTAGATGAAATGTTAATAGTGACTATTATATTTATTTTCATAAGGATGAATATCAAAATGTCGCGGTAACGGTTGCGTAGCGACGCGACGGTTGTTATTAACATGGCAGAATAAATTGCATGTCAAATTAGAAAGTACTTTAAAATATATTAGTATATATGTGTAATGTAATGTCATATTATATAGATATATATATAGAAATATTAGTATAGATAGTATAATATAATAAAGCGGAAGAGTTTGTTTGTTTGTTTGTTTGTTTGTTTGTTTGTTTGAACGCTAAGATCTCTGGATCTACTTGTTCGATTTACTTTGTTTTTGTTTTGTATGAAAGCTGCATTCTTCAGAAGTGCTATAGGCTATATAATATTACATTACACATATGTACCAATAAATTAAAATACTTTCTAATTTGACATGCAATTTATTCTGCCATGTTAATAACAACCGTCGTTGCTAAGCACCGGTTTGCAAAGTCTCTTTGTTGTTTTAAGAAAACGTCACCTAAAACGAACTTATATTTTGATATTCATCCTTATAAAAATAAATATATTATATAATATTTAATAAATATTCTTAAAGTTTAAGCAGGCGTAGCCGCGTCTGGGTCCACTAGTATATATATATATATATATATATATATTTTATATATCTATACTAATATAATAAAGCGGAAGAGTTTGTTTGTTTGTTTGTTTGTTTGTTTGTTTGTTTGAACGCTAAGATCTCTGGATCTATTGGTCCGATTTTCATTGTTTTTGTTTTGTATGAAAGCTGCATTCTTCCGAATTGCTATAGGCTATATAACATTACATTACACATATAAACTAATATATTTTAAAGTACTTTCTAATTTGACATGCAATTTATTCCGCCATGTTAATAACAACCGTCGCGTCGCTACGCAACCGTTACCGCGACATTTTGATATTCATCCTTATGAACATAAATATAATAGTCACTCTTAACATTTTATCTAGATTGAAATTATAGTTTGCTGTATAACATTCTAATAAATAATTAAGGAGATGTCACTGATTCTAAATGACCTAGCCTACGGGCGGCACAGTGTGAGTATGACCGACGCGAACGGGCACATGACGTTACGGTTTTATAAGTTTTCATACATTTTCGAACTATTGTAAATGTTTGCGATACCGTTACCGCGACATTTTGATATTCATCCTTATGAATAGTCACTCTTAACATTTTATCTAGATTGAAATTATAGTTTACTGTATAACATTCTAATAAATAATTAAGGAGATGTCACTGATTCCAAATGACCTAGCCTACGGGCGGCATAGTGTGAGCGACGTGAACAAGCAGATGACATTGACGGTTTTATAAATTTTCATACATTTTCGTGTGTGGCCTGGGCGACGGCTCCCCTTCCCACATCCTTTTCTCTTGTCCTAAGTTAACTCGTCCCTTATATGATGTCCTCCCTCATAAAGTCCCCCGTCCTTTAAATGTTCAGTGTTTGTTAATGTTTGTGTTTAGTCCTTTATGTAAATTTTTATGTAAATATATTAAACTTAACAAAATAAAACTTTAAATTAACCCCCATGTAAAATATTATTTATTACTAATCTAATGTGTTGTGTATATATTGTAAATTTGTGTTTGTTTTGTTTTAGGTGAAGGCTGTACTAACACAGGATCTCTTTTTTTTACATGTATTCTATAATTGTGTATATTTATCTTTTCTATTACCGGTCAATTTCCTTCGTGTGTTTTCCATACAACGTGACATTGGCGAAATGAATTGTGCTTAACTGGCACGCTCGAAACGCCATATATCGATAAATCAATCAATCTACATTTTCGAACTATTGTAAATGTTTATGTAATTAATTGCTGTTTATAATTAATTTAAGCTACACTTTGGTTCTCTTCTTATTTTATTTGATATTGACCGCTAAAATTATCCTACTTAATAGAGAGAAATGTTTAGTTATTTCGTAGAGTCGATATCTATGTACGCACGCACGGAAAACTTTAGGTACTTTTTCTAATATTAAGAATACCTATCCTTTAGTTACTTTTAATCCTTTTGTTGGTTCATTTCAATAACTCAGATAATTTTTTCTAATAATATGTCTCTACTTATTATTCTTTTTGATTATTTAAGCTTATATTTTCTTACTAATTCTACTGAAAATTTAAAATAATTTCATGAATATATTTAATAAATATTCTTATAGTTGAAGCAGGCGTAGCCGCGTCCGGGTCCACTAGTATGTTATAAAACAAAGTCGCTTTTCGTGTCTGTCTGTTGTTTCTAACTCTTCTTCTCCTAAACCACCCAACGCATTTTGATGCGGTTTTCACCATTAGGTCGAGTATTTTTCGTAGAAGGTTTATATATAGTTTATTATTTGTATATTCTTATGTAAATTAACATAAATACGATAAATATGTATAAAGTCCTACCCGTTGAGACACTTTCGCGCATGCGCTGCTTTAATGGTAAGTGCTACATAAAAAAATGTGCTGGAGTATTGTTCCTCTTAATAAGATCTACAAAAAAGTCCGCGAGAGCATATTCGTATCTTTTAAGAATAACGTGTAGTGATCATTTTTCTGTCTAAAAATAATAATTTCAATATATTTTTTATTGTGAGTCATATTTTTCCATAATGGTATTAATCCTTATCCTTTAAAATACTTTATTAATTTTCTACGTTAAACGAAGATAAAATTTGCTTTTTACAATATTTCAAAATTGCGAATAGTTTTACAGAAAAACGCATTTAATTGTTGACACATCCCGCCGTTGACACATCAGCTGTATGTTACTCAAGTTTCACTTATCCCTTACTCTCAGCATATAAATAAGTATATTTGTTACGTTGGCCATTTAATGTAGATCAAAACTGTCTTTTACTGTTTTTCATTTTAATAAGAACTTTAGAAGTTGTTACAATATCAAAAAATCCTTGCTGCGAAACGGCTCGCCACTCGCCATGCGTCCGCCGCGCTCGCATCGGTAGTTCAGTGGTAGAATGCCCGCTTGCCACGCGGGCGGCCCGGGTTCGATTCCCGGCCGATGCATTCTATTTAATTTTCCTCACAGGCAGCCACGTGGTGCTTGCTTTTCATCAGGGACAGAATACCCTCTTCAGCATTAACCACAAGCTCGAAAAAAAACCCGCCTGCCTTTATAGCAACGAAGATTTAGATGCGTTTGGACGTATTGGATAATTAGAGTTGAATGTATTATTTCAGCGCGATATATTTGGTGTCATATTTTTTGTAGTAGTTATTAGTAGGTAGGTTTTTGTTTATAATTTCTTCCGTTTAAAAATAGTCATTTAAATATATTTCAATAAGTACTTGAAAAGATTAGTAGCACAGATTTAAAATTACGGTTCCTACTAAACAATCCTTGCTGTGTAAAACAATTGGAAAATCCTTATTGAAACTACGAAAATGCGGGTTGCATTAGGGTTTAATTAATTTTCACATTATCTTAAGTGCTTTGCAAACATACATTATATGAATAATCCAGTAGTAAAAGCGGGCGAAGCCGCAAGAGGGTCGCTAGTTTCTTTAATAAAGCTTTTAAAATATTCGTTTCCATTTGAAAACATAACTATGTTCTAATATTTCCTCGATAATTCTAAATATTCTCTTCGTTTTCATAATATATTACTACAAAGGTAATGTATAAAAATACTTGACTTGAAAGTTGACACATTTAAGTTTGTTTCTATTGTAAGTTCTCACTTCTTGCCAACTTTCATTATTGTAGAGAAGTTTACGTCGTTTAGTCCATGGAACGAATCCTATTACAGGTTTTGTTATCGAGTGATTTTCATTGGAAATGCAGCAAAAGTCTGATACTAATTTTAGCTTGATAGTTCCACGCAATATTGACAGACATACAGACAGAAGTGATCCTAGAGGGATTTCGAATTTTTTCTTTTGAAATACGTAACCCTAAAAAAAGAAAAACAAAAACAATATTAAGTTCTGAAATTATAATTGTTTCATAAATATTGATAGATATTCTTAATTGAATCATGTTAGAAATTATATCAAAGTTCAATCACGATCACAAGTATTGAAATTCTTCGAAAGCTAAAAAATGAAAGCTCGACTCAAGTTAACTTATTAAAAATAAAAACTCTACAGAATGTTGTCAAAGCAAACATTTGTGAGATATTAATAATGCAATAGCCGTCAGCGGGAAATTACTGAGATTAAAGTGGATCAGCAGACATGATGAGATTCTTTTTAATTCAGAGAAATATAAAAATATAGTTTTAAAGAATCCATTCAGTTATTGCATTCTTAACATTTCAAAATTTTTAAAGAAACTTCGTCATAAGGTGAGCTTTAGGAATGCCTTACTCAATGGGAAGTAAACCTACAATCGTTGAGTATACAGTTAACACCTTTGCAACGATGCTAATGGAAACTACGTGTTTACAATTGTATATATTATCGTTTTTAAAAAGACTAGCATTTTCTCTCGGTTTCGATTAAATGGATAGAATTGAGAGTTGTATGTGTATGACACATGACACATTCTATTGACACAGTTATGCGATGGGTTACATAGAAACAAATAATGTGATTTAATATAGTACAGTCTTCCTATATAAATGGCCTATCCAATACAAAAAGTTTCTCAATTTGAAATAGTTCCTGATGTAAGTTTATTATTAAATTGTTTATAAAAACATTTATTATAAAATTTCAGAACTACCTGTCATCCATGTCGCCATCAGTATTACACAGCGTGTTAGTAAAGCATTCTTATATGGTATGTAGTGACGGCATTAGTCAATATTGGCGCTTTCAAAGAAAATTTTTTTTTTATTCAATTTTTCCCCCATGCAGAAAGGTACCCAGGGGGCACCCACCCAGACATTATAAATTTAACGGAATGAGCGGAACTCAATCCCGTACTTTATTTACCAGAGCGGGAAGATAAACATAAACATAAATTATTAGGAGGATTATCCGGATGAGAATCGGAACTACCACCAGCGTATTATATATTTTCAATATAAATAACTAATAGTTTTCAAACAGTTTAAATAACTAAAATAATATTAATACATTTGTATAAAAAAAGATAAGTAAAATATTTTGGTTTCATATAATAATTACGACGATTTCACGTTTAGGTAGAGACGAAAAAATATGAAAAACAATTATACTCTCTCGACCTTACTTAACGTGAGTGCAAGTAATCAATTAATCAATTAGTATAGATAATTTGTTTTTAGCTTAACACTCTATCCCGCACATAGCTGGTTGGGCCGAAAGAACCTGGGGACCTAGTGTTAAGACATTCCATTAACATTAATACACTTTCGTCCCCCACTTTCCGCCGAATTCTGAAGACATTGCGCGTTGTTTAGCGGAACTCAACGCTGTGCTTTGTCTCGTTTCCGCGAGGAAAAGTTAAATATTTCATTTCTTCGAAAGGGAATTGAACCAGCAACCTATCGATCGTTTACAATCGTACGTTTGTGCCCCTGCATCATGATTATCATCAACCTCTGCTCTCAAATGTTATTTAAATACAACGTTATTCCAATAAATTTCTCGAACATATTTCACAACAAGAAGTGCCCCAATAAAAGTTGTTCTGATACATCAAATATGCTCCGAACAGAAGCTTTCATACTAAAAATAAAAACGTCAAGAACTGAGACGAGGGAAATCTCGGATTCTGTATTATAATCCCTCACAATCGCCTGAACGTGAACAACATATATGCATATATTCCTAGAATGTTCTGAATTCATGACAGCCTCGAGTATTGTATTGTATCTATTTAAATAACTTCTTTTGTATATTTATGTAAATCTTTGAGGAGGATCTTTGATTCCTGAGGCCAGGAGCCGTGGTGTCGGGGTCGTGGAGCTTGTGCCCCAAGCGTGTGACTGAAAATACGACGGGTTGTGGGTTCGATATCCACTCGAGAGTCTTCAAAATTCGGCGGAAAGTGGGGGGCGGAGTGTCTTAACGCTAGGCTCCTTCTACCTACCCTGCTACATGCGTTAGACAGCGTAAAACTGATATATATTTTCTTCATAAATTACGAACAGATTCATTAATAAGGCATTGACCTAGTTCTACTAGAGGCAAGGAAAAATACATATAATTATGTGAGTATTTTGCTGTGTTTATGTTAACATTTTGAAATTTTATTTAAAAGCTAGATATATTCCGATTAAAATCTATTTCAAATTTGTTACAGTAATTTGAACCATATTGCAGAAATATTTCCTACAAGTATTAATTCCTATCGCTATCACACTCAAATAGAGTCGATTGAAGTTGGAACTAAACTTCGAGTAAATCGCCGTCGCGGTCATCTCGAGTTGCACTTGAGGGAGATAGTGTAGGTGCTATCGAATATATCCACTTGTTGTAAACGGTTAGTTAGTTTAAATTATTGTGTCGAATATATTTATAACATATATTTTTGAATAACCACTAAAATGATGATTAAAATAATATAATTAATATTATTTTTATGATTTCTTGTTATTATTACAAAAAATATTAGAATGACTGAGGCTAGTGGGCCAGGGGCACAAAGTGTGCTGCAAAATCGACTGATTGCGGGTTTGATCCCACCCAACTCGAGGAGGTGATATATTTATTTAAATTCTATTTCTACGCTCTGTTTCGAGGCAAAAAGCACGGCGTTGAGTTCCACGTGTTCCGCGCTCAACACGCAATGTATACGGGATACAGAGTGAAGATGATTTTTTTATCAGCTAATATTCGTTGATCAATCGTTCCCACAAGGCCTGACCTCCTTGACGAGTAAATCTTTGATGTTTATTTGAGTTCGGTAACATTGTCTATATTAATTGCTTAAGAGACTCTTAGAAAGGAATTTCATTACAATCGTATTGCTATTTACGGAGAACAGGACGATAAGTTTATGAACTTGCGGACGCCAAATTTCAAAGTATTGAAATATCTGAGAGTATGTATCAATTAAGATAGAGTAGAAAGGGCTCAAAGCCAAATAAATAACATGAACTGTATTCATGTTATTTTATTTGGCTTTAAGCCCTTTCTACTAATAAATTCGTCCATTTTTTTGCGTCACACTGTATTCCACATACAGCAGGGCACAAGGAACTTAGTGTTAAATTATTCCGTTCCACAGTGTCAGCCGAGCGTACTCTGCATATAGCAGGATACCTTGTGTTAAGACGCTCCTTTCTTCACTTTCCGCCTGATCTTAGAGATATAGTGTGTTAAATGGTGGAACATAAAGCCCCGTTTTGTCTTGTTACCAGAGAGAGGGAGAAAATGAAAATAGTGAATTCCCTCGAGTGAGGATTGAATCCACGACCGTTGCGTTTACAGCCAGATGTAGTGCCGCTGCGCCACAACAGCCTAATTATATTGTATGTCGGTATATAAATCGTTGTTTAAAAAACCCACTTTATATATTTATTAAAAAATCATTTATTAAAACATTAATTTTTAATTGAATCCTGAAATAGAAGTTTATAAGTAGTTAGTAGTGTTCTCGTCATATTACTTAATTCAAATTTTGCGAAGTGTGTCGCTACATGCGGAACTATGCAGTTGGCAACAGATGTTCATTAGTAAGAGACTCTTTTTGGAAAACATCTACAAAAACGGAATAAAAGCTTGTCATCATTCAATTTCCATTGTTTGGTAAGTTTATAAATTCTCCAAAGTAATTAAAGGAAAAGTTATATAAAGATTTCGTAGGATTATTAAACTCCTGAAGCTCGATCTATATATATAAAATCGAAAAATCACTCACTCATCACGAACTCATCACTAGGAATCTGAAATTTTGCATAGGAGTTATTTATAGGACGTAGGTGCTCGCTAAGACGGGAATTTGCAATATTCGACTTCTAAGGGGTTGTTTTTTGTAGTCCACGCAGGCGAAGCCGCGGGCGGGCCGCTAGTATTTAATATAAGTTTACATATATTCTAGTATTGCTCTAATATTGACTAACTTATTAACTCTATATGATACTATTAAAATACAAGAACAACAAACAACAAGAATATTTATTGTATAAAAACAAAGAAAAAACTGGAACGTAAATTTTTCATTTTCTACAATAAGTAGAGAATTCACTGCGGAATGGTTCAAATATTTATCATAAAAAATAATACTTATATTACAATAACAATAGTAAAAATAGATAGTTCATCAATTTAAATAGATAAATGATTATATAATTCTTTAATTTTATTTCTCTAATTTCATCCATTTTCTCAGAAATCCATTAGTTTCATAGTTAGTTACTAACTAATGGCAAATACCCAACAATTCTCAAAATAGAATACTAAATTTACATTTGTAATGTCTGCTTCAAGTAACAGATCGGGGATAGTGTTGCAATTTGCTGAATTAATTATTATCTAAGCGGCCGTAGACGTAACCAAAAACAGATATAATAAACAGTACAAAAAGATAGAGATTGATAATCTATATATACAAAAGGACTTGTCCTCACTGACTGAGGTAAGACGCACGCACAGCCGTAACCGCTAATGGAAGAAACGTGAAATTTGGACAGATGTTTACTTTCTTAATCTGGACATCCACTAAGAAGGGATTTTGAAAAATTTTAACCCTGAAGGGGTGACATAGGGGTTGAAAGTTTGTATGGAAAAAAAATTAAATCGGCATCGATTTTTATAAAATTTTAAATTTAGATTTTTAAAAGTATTTAATTGAACACGTGTTTCATCGTTTTCTAGAATTCTCCCCCTAAGGGTACAAATAAGGGGTTGAAAGTTTGTATGGAAAAATCTTTAAATCGCCACCGATTTTTATAAAATTTGAAATTTAAGACTCTTAAAAATATTTCATTGAACACATGTTTCGTAGTTTTTTGGAACTCACCCCTAAATACGCAAGCGAAGCTGCGCGCGTCCGCTAAAAAATCTGCTTCACGATGTATACTGCACACAGCAGGGTAGGCATATGGAACCTAGTGTTAGAATACTCCGTTCCCCACTTCGTAGAGTGGCAGAACTCAACACTGCGCTTTGCCTTGACACCAGAGCGAAGAAATGGAAATATAAACGTAAATAAATGTTTAAAATATATGAACAAATGCAATACAGTATTCCAGGAGCAAACGTGTATGTTGTAATCAGCTAGTTCCACTTGCTGTGTTGTATCATAGCGGGCGTCTTGAACTCGGGTCCGTAGGTCAGCATTATCACCAAGTAGGATATCAAGCAGCCGAAGATCTGTCGAAAATTAAATTTTCTCTCCATTGTATTAAGCATTTTTTTAATTATTAAAATGAAATTTGTTATAAATAGAAGTAATCAATTAGAAATAATATAATTATTGAATAAATATTTTAATAGAAATAACGAGCAGAAGGAAAACCCGATGTTAGAATACCCATCTTGCCGGCCTTGAATATGAAGGTGCTTGTCACATGACTTTTGAAATTTAGTGGGGGTCAGGGAAAACCTCAGGAGGTCGATCATTTCATTAATATCATGTACTTGAAGTTAAATAAAATAATGAGACACTATATCAAATAATTCCTGGGTGTATTCTCCATTGATAGATGGTGTGATACTAACAGAGAATTAATCTTTCCGCGTACTTAAGGATTTAGGTCAGAAGTCGGTTAATAAGAGGACATATACTTTAAAAGAGAGTGATCTGTTCAGCGTGCACACGTGCAGCGGCGTGTATCTGGTGTCCACCAGCGACAGCATATGCAGGAACAACTCCACCTCGTTGTGTAGCGCCGGACACCCGTCGACGGTCTTCATGCTCTGTACTAGATAGTTGGTTTTCTTCATCTATTTAAATAAACATATATTATAAAATATAGGTTTATTTAAATGAAAATACATTTAATTCTATAGTCTACTAGTAAATCGTTCGCGGCTTCGCCCGCTTTAATTTACACTATTATGTATTTACTAATTTAAATTACTTTCATATTTGAATACCTTGAAAACTAAAGTGTCAACAAATTCATGAAACAACTCCTTTGTAGCAATATATTTCACATTGATATTACTTTTTTATTTATTAACCGATTTAAATACAACAAACACTAAACGTTAAGGGAAAATGCAATAGTGAAAACTGCATTTATATCGGTAAAGCCGTTTCTGAGATTAGCGTACACAAACGCACAGACAAATGGACTAGGCGACTAACAGTCATACAGACCCCTATAATAGATGTTCCCATATAATTTCACGTTCGTGTAGTATCTAGTACCAACCTCCACGTGTGTTTGGTGAAAGGGCTCCATGAACGATGTAAGAGAGATGACGTGAAGGAAGCAGAATACTATCGAAACAAACATCGCATAGTTTAGGTTTTCTGAAAATAGTACAACTATCAGAATTAATATGAAAATTGTAATTTGTTTTCGAAAATATTTAATTCTTTTCGCGCTAGTGCAAAAACGAAGGTATTTTTTTAATATTAGCATTCAGCATTGAAGATCTATCCTTGCCTACTAATGCTTTTCTTAGTTATTTCCATTAAACCATGTGGCAAGAAGATAAAAGCTAATGAGCTACATCTATCCATCCATCAGTCTTTTAAAGTCCACTGCTGGCCATAGGCCTTCCCCAATGCTCGCCACATAAAATGGACTTACCTCTAAACGGAATCAACATCCACATGAAAATCCTGAACAGCTGTAGTTGAAAGTGTAACATCTGATACACCAGTATCAGAACAATGAGGAACCCCTCAGCGTCAGCAGTGGAGCGTACTATGTCACAGATGTCACCGTAGCTTGTTGCTAATCGACGTAGAGTGTGTTCCGGTCCCTCTGACGATCCTGCCAATGAGGTTTCATTAGAAATTTCAATATTTATATAAAAAACTGGAAGAAAAAATATTATAACTTTATAAATGTCGTTATACATTTTTTTCTACATATTTGAATTAAAGTTTTGAATAGAAATTCTTAAAAGTAATCAGACAACACAAGTTTGGTTCCTTCATGAATACGCAAAATATTGTAAAAGTTAGAAATACTAATAATAAAAGTATAGGTTTAAACGGCAAACGAAAATATTATAAAATTAATTGGAACATTGTAATATTACCTTGTTCAATTAAATGTAATTACTCCAATATTCATTATTCCGTTAAGAGTAAGAAAAGGGCTAATAAATTTTGAACGAAATATTTTATTCCTTTAACGTTTCATTAAAAACTTCGTGCTAATGTAAAACAGTTGATTAATTTATAATAAGCGACCTAAATCGTTGCCAAAGTTTTCAGTTACTTAAATATTTAGTATTATTTTCTTAAAAAATATTAATAAATTAATATTATTTTTTACTTTCGCAAAATTGCAAGTGAAAAATAATAAAAAAAAAAATGCAAAATAATACAGTATTGCAGTTTCAAGGCCGCTGCGGCACAGTACTGTAAACGGGGAATAAATTATTTTTATTTCATCACTCCTAGTGATTAAGTGAACACGAATGAAGTGTCTTAACACTAGGTTCCCTCTGCCTATCCTGCTGTGTGCGGGATACAACGTGAAGCAGAAAAAAATAATTTCTAGCAAGAAGACAAAACGTGGCATTCAGGTCTGGCATTCAATATAATATTATA
The DNA here is from genome assembly GCF_056956725.1 of Heliconius melpomene rosina. Taxonomy (NCBI): domain Eukaryota; kingdom Metazoa; phylum Arthropoda; class Insecta; order Lepidoptera; family Nymphalidae; genus Heliconius; species Heliconius melpomene. The sequence continues at coordinate 7,056,732 of NC_140400.1, forward strand.
TAATAACCCCCTCCCCCCCTTTCCCCCTTTCCGTCGAAATCTGGAGGCATTGCCTGTGGAGTGATGGATCTCAATGCCGTTATAAGAATATTTGTGATAAAAATAACATTGAAAATACCTTCATTTGTGTTATTGACAACCCGACGCATATTCTCAACTGCATATCTTCTATTGCTGGCAACGATTGCCCAAGCACCAGTCATTGTTTGCGGACGTTTACTTTTCAATTTCTTAACTAATTCATTTAATCTCTTATTAATCGACTTTAATGATACCAGTATTCTAGCCGCCAAAGCTGGTATTTGCAACTGTATATAACCTAATACGCTGCCTTTGATAACATAACAAAGCGTAGTTTTCCCTGAAATAAAAAAACTGGTTAAGTGTGAGTCGGACTTGGATCAGGTTAGCACGAAGTACGGCTTATAAAAGTTGCTTCCATATGACAGGCATATAGACCGAATAGCCTTACAGCCGTCGATTAGATTCTAATAGCAGCAAAATTCTATTACTTACAGTCCTCAGAATTGTACCAAGATGTTATTACGGTAGAAAGATGAAAAATGCTACAAGATATGCTAAATATTATTGAAAATATAGTATAGTTGTCCCAAATTGCTTTCTTCGATATTATTGTAGATTTGTCAATCTGAAATAATTGTTTTGATGTAGACAATTAAAAAATAATTAAAAAGAAAAATAAAATTTCTAAGTAAGACGATATACGATAATTCGTAAGACTTCAACATAACACATCTTAAACAAATTGGCTTTATTCATGTTAGTTTACCTGTTCAATTAATTTTAAAATAGTAGTAAAGACCCACTTTTTCTACCAGAACGGGATAATGAAAACAATTAAAATATAATCATTCCCCTGCAACTTATTAAATTACCTGTTCTAATTGTTTAATAACTTCTGCCATCCGCCTGATCCTCTCCGCTATGGAGAGACCCCCTGCTATAAAGAACAGCACCATCGACGCGTCCCCCATCACACCTATATAGTCCAATGCGAGCATCCGCTTGGGATCCGTTAATGTGCTTATTAGCCGGTTCACAGTTTCGTGGGTGGCTGGAAAATTTCAATATTTACTTTTCTTTCCGTTATCTACTTCCCTTGCCTGATTTCCAGACATGGTGTGGCGGACATCAACGCTGCGCTTGGTAAAACACCAGAACAGGAAAAATATCATTGTCCTAATGGGAATCCAATCCTCAATTATGGCAATAATAATCAGACGCTATGTCCTTGCGTCATGATGGTTTCGACATCTTAAAGTTCAATAATAAAAATAGTAATGAAGCTGTCGTAGTGCAGCATCACAACGCATGAGCGTAAACGAGTTGTGGGTTCAATTTCGACTCCCGGAAAAAAAAAAACATTTTCTCGCTCTGGTATAGCAAGTTGGGCACGACGTTAAGTGGTGAGACACTCTGTTCCTTCGAATTCTGCCAATTTTCCGCCGAATTCTGGAGGCATTACGTGTTGAGGCAATTCCACTAGGAATTCAACGCCGCTCTTTGCCTCGACACCAGAGCGAAGAAATGGAAATATAAATTTAAATTTCCTTGAGTGGGGATCGAACCCACAACCGCACACACTTTATAGTCACACTTTGTGCCTCTGCGCTATTACTGAACTAATTCCACAATTGAACAAAAAAATATATAAAGAAACATAAGTGTCTAAAACATGTCTGATCGTGATGATTTTGCTTCACTTTTTTACACATGACTTATACAACATATGTTAAAATATGATAGATTACCTAGAACAAAAATAAGAGTATATCCATAAAAGAGAAATGGTTTTGAAATCTCATAGGTCCCTCCAGTGAATGGCGCCACTCCCCACAGGCGAGCTATGTGCATCAGTACACCGAGGGCACCTCGATCCATTGATAATTACTATTCAAAACGAACGAACTTTAAAAAAAAAACTATTTTAAAGTGTTTTCAATAGATTATTTAAATACTTAAGATTAGAAAAACAAAATATAACGAATCAATTAACGATTTTTCCTTCACGTTATATTTTTTATTCAACTTCATACTGTATCCCGCATATGTCAGGATAGAGAAAGAACACCTAGGTTCATTAGTGTCAAAACACTCCGTTATCTGATTACCATCCGAACTCGAGTAATTACGTGTTCGAGTTCAGTGGCGAAACTCAACGCTGCAAACAAATTTCAACTTACGTAGCTCGACAGAAACTTAAAGATTGCTTGATTAATAGAAAATTACAGAATTTAACGCAATTTTAGTATTTTGGTCTATATTTAATTCAAATAGAAAGAAGTGTGAAATAACGGCCTCGACATGTATGTAACATGAAACAATACACGATTGCTATGAAATGATGGAAAACGACTTAATCAGCTGACTTAGTCATAAATCACGTTACTTTATAAATATGTTGTACATGGTTATTATGCCCCCATTAACGATAGTAGGTATTTTTTATTATTTTCATGATTTTCTCATATTTTAACTAATGGTTAGGGAAAAAAAATTGAAGTTGGATTTTGAGGCCGTCGTGGCCCAGGGGCATAAACGTGCAACTGTAACGCACAACCTGTGCATGTTGTGTGTTCGATTCTCACTCGAGGAAATGCAAACGAGGCGAAGCGAAGCTTTGAGTTCCACCAATCAACATGCAATGCCTCCAGAATTGGAACGGAACGGAAGTATCTTAATGGGAGCGGAGTGTCTTAACACTGGGTTCCCCTCGCCTACCCAGCTATATACAGGACACGGTGTAAAGCTAAAACAAAAAATATGATATTATGCAAAGAGCCTAAGATAGCTATCAAATAAAATAACTGTTGTATTATTTCAAAGATAATATCGGCTGTCATGTCCGCCGGCTATTTTGTATACATTAGTGTACTTACAATTTTTATGGATCATTGAAACAAAAATGTATATAATTATGTAAATAATTGAAAGGCTGGTGGATGGATGGAAATAATTTTAAACTCTCTCTATTTTCCACATAAAGCAGGGCGAGCAGAAACCTAGTGTTAAGACACTCTGATTCTCACTTTCGACCCAAATTTTCAACACGTTGCTTGTTGAGTGGCAGAACCGGGTATATTGTAGGCGACGTCCGATAAATGTATGAAAAAAAACTCCTTTCCCCATTTTCCACTGAATTCTGGAGGCATTGCGTGTAGTCAAATGGATACAACAAGTTATTTTCATTTTTCGCTCTGGTAACAAGATAAAGCTTAAATCACTACCAACGTAATGTCTCAAAATTAGAGCGAAAACTGGGGAATAAAGTGTTGTAACACTAGGTTTCCGCTACCTACTCTGCTTTATGCGGGACTTTATATTATGATTGAAAGTAAATTATTCATTAAATCAGCTAATTAATGTTTTAATTAAGAGTTCTCTTTAAAAAGCCCGCGACCGCAAGCTGAATTATTTTACCCAATGTTACCGTTTTAAATTTTAAATGCACTCGAAATGTATTTAGCATTGAGGTTATTTAATTTCAAGATACAAAATTTAAAACAATTTTTGAAATAAAATAATTAGTAAAATAATCTGAAGATCCTATATCTTATAAAACAAAGTCACTTTTCGTGTCTGTCTGTTGTTTCTAACTCTTCTTCTTCTAAACCACCCAACGGATTTTGATGCGGTCTTCACCATTAAGCCGAGTGTTTTTCGTAGAAGGTTTATATATAGTTTATTATTTGTACATTCTTATGTAAATTAACATAAATACGATAAATGTGTATAAAGTCCTACCCGTTGAGACACTTTCGCGCATGCGCTGCTCTAATGGTGAGTACTACATGAAAAAATGTACTGGAGTATTGTTCCTCTTAATAAGATCTACAAAAAAGTCCGCGAGAGCATATTCGTATCTTTTAAGAATAACGTATAGTGATCATTTTTCTGTCTAAAAATAATAATTTCAATATATTTTTTACTGTGAGGGATATTTTTCCATAATGGTATTAATCCTTATCCTTTAAAAACCTTATTAATTTTCTACGTTAAACGAAGATAAAATTAGCTTTTTACAATATTTCGAAATTGCAAATAGTTTTACAGAAAAACGCATTTAATTGTTGACACATCCCGCCATTGACACATCAGCTGTATGTTACTCAAGTTTCACTTATCCCTTACTCTCAGCATATAAATAAGTATATTAGTTACGTTGGCCATTTAATGTAGATCAAAACTGTCTTTTACCGTTTTTAATTTTAATAAGTACTTGATGAGAAGTTGTTATAATATCAAAAAATCCTTGCTGCGAAACGGCTCGCCACTCGCCATGCATCCGCCGCGCCCGCCTGGCTTACACGCATCGGTGGTTCAGTGGTAGAATGCCCGCCTGCCACGCGGGCAGCCCGGGTTCGATTCCCGGCCGATGCATTCTATTTAATTTTCCTCACAGGCAGCCACGTAGTACTTGCTTTTCATCAGGGACAGAATACCCTCTTCAGCATTAACCACAAGCTCGAAAAAAAACCCGCCTGCCTCTATAACAACGAAGTGTTAGATGCGTTTGCACGTATTGGATAATTGGAGTTGAATGTATTATTTCAGTGCGATATATTTGGATTCATATTTTTTGTAGTAGTTATTAGTAGGTAGGTTTTGGTTTATAATTTCTTCCGTTTAAAAGTAGTCATTTAACTATCTAAAAATAGTCATTTAAATATATTTTAATAAGTACTTGAAAAGATTAGTAGCACAGATTTAAAATTACGGCACCTACTAAAAATCCTTGCTGTGTAAAACAATTGGAAAATCCTTATTGAAATTACGAAAATGCGGGTTGTATTAGGGTTTAATTAATTTTCACATTATCTTAAGTGCTTTGCAAACATTACATGAACAATACATTATATGAATAATCCAGTAGTAAAAGCGGGCGAAGCCGCAAGAGGGTCGCTAGTTATATTATAAAATTGTTTCGTTACTGACTGACAACCCATAGACGAATTTACTGGACTTGGAAATATAAAATTTAGGTTAGGTTAGGGGGCCTACTAGAGGTCTTTGTGGCCAAAGGGCCCAGGAGCACAATGGTATGACTGTAACGCATCGGTTGTGGGTTCAAACCCTACCCGGGGGAATGAATTATCATTTATTGTTTTTTTATCATTTTCATTTCTTCGTTTTACGTTTTAACGTCTTTAATAATGAGTAACAAATATATTCCTTGCAAAGTGCGTAATATAACACAATATAATTCTATAATTTAAGAAACTGTAAATCGTGATAAATCAAATTATTATTATTATTAATACACGAACGACGCGTAACAAAACACCGAGTTACTGAAAGTGACAGGTTTTTAACTTCATTTTCCCTCACACAACAAGTGTTTACTTATTTACATAAAGAACTTCATATTTGTGAAAAGTTTTCTAATTATTTAAGGCCCGATCTTCTGCGAAATAACTTTTTTTTTTTTTTTTTTTTTCGCTGGGAAATGCATTTACACAGACCGCCCATACGGAAGGCGTGCCTTACGGATGAGCGGTACTGTGGGACTCACCGGTGAAACCGATCCTACCCACTAAAACCCAGCGGGAACCCTCTCCACCGGAAATGAGACGCCGCAGGATCGCTCGCGCATACTACTACGACGCCTCAGTGGAAGGCCCGCCTTTTGCAGGCCATCGTCGCTTTCAGGGTTTTCCGCAATAACCTGTAGGAAGATCAGCCTGACCCTCCCGCGGTAGCTCCTCTAGGGTAGGGGGAGTAGAAGATGCGCATACCGCCTTCTTCTACCCCCTGGCCTACGGCGGCGGAGTGTGTCTGCGTTCGAGCTGGACTCGCGCACCCGCTCCGCGGCCTCCTTCAATGCGATTACTGATTCGCAGAAGGAGACCATTGCAGACCAGTTCCTCTCACAGTCCAGCATAGCCCCTACCACACTGGCCAGTGAGAGGTCTCTTCCCACTACCGCCATCAAGGCATGGCGTTGTGGGGCCCAAGCGGGGCATTCAGCCAGAGTGTGATGCGCCGAATCCACGGAGGCATCACACTCATGGCACACCGGCGACATCTCCCGACGTGCAATCTGATGCAGGTACTTACCGAAACAACCGTGCCCCGTCAGAACCTGCACCAGTCTGAACGTCAGGACACCAAAACTCCTTTTAACCCAGCGATCCAAGTGTGGGCGAACTGCCTCCACTGTCGCTAGGCCTGCCGCCGGAGACCCCAGGTCCCCCCTCCATCGCCGGATCAGGGCTTCATCCGCTCTCCTCCTGATCCGTTCGACATCCTCACACGACGGTTGTACGCCTCGCGACCGCTCGCTTGTGCGAAAGGCATGAACTCTGGCAAGCACTTCCGCCTGTAATTCCCAAGGCGGATCGCTTGCCAAGAGAGTTGCCGCCGTCCAGGACACCGTACGGTACCCCCGAATTGCTCTCACCGCTATGAGACGCTGCGCTTTCCGCAATTGGGTCTTATTGCGAACGGTGAGAGAGTCTGCCCACACAGGGGCACCGTACAGAGCCATGGATCTCAACACGCCGACATAAAGCTGTCGGCATGGAGAATCTGGCCCTCCGACATTCGGCAGGAGCCTGCCGAGGGCCCCAGCAGCGTTTACTAGCTTCGGCGCAAGCTGAGCGAAGTGCGAAGCGAATGACCACCGTCCATCAAGGGTCAGACCCAGATACTTCATCTGAGTCCGAACCTCCACGTCCTGTCCCTGGATGCGCAGAGTAGCCCTACGGGGGGGACCCCTACGCGGGCCGTGGAATAGGAGGGCCTCAGTCTTGGGCATAAAGACTCTCAGACCCAGAGCTTCGATACGGTCGACGACAAGGCAGGTGCCGATTTCAGCCAAGTGTGCCGCCTCCTGGTAAGACGTTCCTCTGGCCGTGACTAGAGTGTCATCCGCATAACATATGACACTCATTCCAGGAGGAAGACGACCACGCAGGAGCCAATCATAGCCGAGATTCCAAAGTATCGGGCCCAAAACCGACCCCTGTGGAACCCCGCAACCGACACTTCGTCGACCGATCTGGCCATTTCCCCCAATCCATAAGACTACTCTATCTTGGAGGTAGTCATTTAACAGCCGCCGGAGATAGAAAGGCACCCCATGGTACCGAAGTGCCTCTCTTAGTGTCTCAAACGGCAGACTGTTAAAGGCGTTGACCACGTCCAACGAGACGGCGAGAAGAACATCTTTATCTGCCGTCGCGGCCAACGACCGGGTCTTCAGGGCGTTCAGGGCATCAATGGTCGAGCGACCGGCCCTAAACCCGAACTGTGCTTCTGAAAGACCAGGACCTACCTCCTCTAGGTGCTGAATAAGGCGGGCAGCAATGATCTTCTCTAAGATCTTGCCCATCTCATTCAGCAGCACTATTGGCCTATATGCGGAAGGAGAGTCCGGAGGACGACCATCCTTGCGCAGTAGGCATAGTCCTCCTTCCTTCCACAACTTCGGAAACTGTCCAGTTAACAGGCACTGATCAAATAGCTTCCGAAGTTGCTCACCAAGGTGTTCCAGGGCAATGCTCAAAATTCTTCCTGGAACGCCATCGGGTCCCGGAGCCGTTTTCTTAGCCCTCAGTCTCCTGAGTGCCATATTCATCTCTCCTTCAGATATGAGAGGGATAACCGACCGACCGACCTCCTCATGCACAGAGGACGGAGCCATTCTAGGGGGGATGTGCCTAGGCGGCTCCGGAAACAAGTCCACCAGAAGGCGTGAGAGAAAGTCGGGTGACAGAGTTTCCGTTAGAGGAGCGCTTTGCGCGCGGATCTTTTTACGGGCAGCCAGATAGGGCCGCCCCCATGGAAATCTGTTAAGACCTGCTAATAACTCCTGATAAGCCTCACGCTTCGCTAAGCTAATAGCGTGCTGCAGAGCTTTCTTTCTTTCTTTATATATACCCTGCAGCTGACTCTCAAGTGCAGGGTCGAGACCGTTCCTTCTCCTACACCTTGTATACGCCCGTCGGGCCCGGATGCAGGAAGACCGCAGGGCAGCAATCTCAGGGGACCACCAGTACATTTGGCGACGGGCTGACCACCGCCGGGCTCTCGGCATGGCAGTGTCGCAAATTTTAGTCATTGCGTTCTGCAACTGGCCTGCCATAATTTCGACGCTTGAGCTGGAACCCATTATACTCTCCTGAGAGCTCCACTTTGCCACAATCGCAGCCTCTTTGGCCAGCTCTGAGTTCAGTCGACTAACAGCCCATCTAGGGAACCTTTGAGATGGACCCCTACGTTGAACCACCAGCGCTGTCTGAGCGGACACATCAAACCGAATATAAAGGTGATCGGACAAAGTCTCCACTTCTTCCTCTACTCTCCAGTTATTCACCTGGCACGCGACGGATGGAGAGGCAAAAGAGAGGTCCACTACGGACCCCCCATTATGCCGCACGCAAGTGAGTGCTGTCCCTACGTTAAGGAGAGACAGCCCGGAGAGCAGAGCCCACACCTGCACCGCTTTACCCTTTGCGTTTGATGAGGGGTTCCCCCACGCACGGGACTTAGCATTGAAATCCCCGAGGACAATGATTTTCCTCGGCGACTGTCTAGCAACGGCAACTCTGACGGAGTCAAGAAAATTCTCGAACTCCGCCAGACTGCGGTTGGGGGAAAAGTATACACCAATTATGACGTATTCTCCCCACTCTGCCACGACATATCCCGAGCCTCTTTCTAGAGTTGAGAGGGGAATATTGGTGATGGTTCCAGACGTGATAGCTACAGTGCCGTCCAAATCACCCAACCAACGAGGATGATTGGCGATAAAATACGGCTCACATACAACGCCAATGTCAATACTCCACTCTGCCATAGATTGCAGTAGTAAATCCTGCGCTCTGGCAGAGTGGTTGATGTTCACCTGTAGGAAGCGTGTTTGTCTTCTATCCATTATGATGACATAACACTTTCCTCTACGTCCTGACGGCCGCCGACTGCAGAGGAAGCTCTGGTCCTAAGAGCCTCTGATAGCTTGACAGGCGGTGGACGGCACTCGGCGCCACCCATTACATGTCCGGATGGTCTCTTTGCGTCTGTGCATACCATACAACGAGGCTCAGCACGGCAAGTGTAAGACTTGTGCCCTTCAGAACCGCAACGGAAGCATAGATGCTCCCTGACAATTGTTGAAGGACACTGCGGCCTAGCGTGACCAAGTGCGAGACATCTGTAACAGCGCAAGGGACGCTCCTCTAGAACTTGAATCTTGGCAGAGCTCCAGCCTATTAAAATCCGGCCTTTAGTCGCGATAGTATCAGCAGATTCACATGGGCATCGCACCACCGCTGTCATCATGCCTCTGGAACCAACGCGGAGTTCGGAAACTGTAACAGCTTCGGCTGTGCAGCCACTAGCATTCACAACAGCGCTAACCACTTTTTCTCTGGTGATTGAGTCGTCAAGCCCTAATAACTTTAGAGTGGCATTCTTACGGGGTCTGGTGACCACAGCCAGCCCATCTAGTACCACTCGCAACCGCTCCGCTAGAGCATCCGCCTTCTCTGAAGAGTGTACAGCAGACAACTCCAGCAACCGAGCGCCCGAAATCGCCTGGCGCACTGTTAAGCCCTCGGTTATACCCAACTGTGCCAGATTGATACCCTGCTGCGCTCGCTCCAATGCCTGAGCATAGGTTACACCTTTTACCAAGGCCTCATCCGTTAAAGTAATAATAACTGCCTTTGTGCGGGGTGGCTTGGCTACTCTAGGTCTAGGCCGGCGAGCAACTGGTACCGTCATGTTCGCCGCAGGGACACGAGAAGACTTTTTGCCCTTTTTACCTCTCCTTACTACTGTAGTCCATGAACCATCGTCACCTATTCTATTTTCAATAGTGTTCGGTTGTTGCACATTAGAGGCTCTGACTTCCGACTCTGGTAGAGAGTTTGGCAAAGGCGCACTCTCTCGCATCTCAGAACGAACTGTGGTCTTATTGCGCCTCGGTTTCCGCCTATCGGTCTCGGAACACACCAACTGTGACGTCTTTGGAGGTATCACCACTTCAGGTAGTGTTCTCCTAGAGTCTGCCGCTAGAGGAGGACGCATTCTCTTTGCAGGCAAGAGACGTTCTTCGATACCAGCAAAACGAGCCTCTATCAAAGTCCCCACTGAGCAGACGATCGAGCGCCTTAACTCCTCCAGTACGTCCTCACCTAAGCTGAGAGTCGATCCTGAAACATTCTGAGCCGTCCTTTTATTTGTTGCCAAGGCCACCCTGAGCTGTTTTACATCCTTATTGTAGGATTGCACTTCCGCTCGCAGTTTCTCTACCTCTTTAGTGAGGCGTTGGTTTTCCTCTCGTGCACGGCGAACCTCTTCACTCTCAGTACGAGTGACTAGAGATTCAACTATGTCAGTCAGGGCTGCAGCAGCGTCCTTCAGTTTGCGCACATAAGTGCCCTTAAGGTTGCCAGATTTAGTCGCTACATCCAGTATAGCGGCTGCACGTTCTCCGGCGTACGTGCGCAGCTCTTCAGCTGAATACTGAGAAGTATCTCTGTTATCTTCTACTTCTAACAAACTCTCCGCATCCGTCGTCTGGGCAGACCTGTCATGCTGTGATGCCCAATCCGACAGGCTCCTGTCTAAATCTAACACCCTTTGTCTCTGTTCTTTGCGCATTCGTGCCTGTCCAGCACCAAGCGCTTTCGGAGGCCTACCTCTTCTCGCCGTGTGGCATTTGGGAGGCCCTGCCTCGGTTTCCGACCCAGAAATCTCTCCAATTGTTACAGGCATGCGTTTTCGCCGAGCGCGCCGCACGACTCCTGAGTCTGAAGCAGACTCTATAACTCCTCCGCTATCATCATTTGTTTGGGTTTTTTCGTTTACAATATCCATACTAGTCCCACGAGTATGGGGGAAAAACGGTCCGTCCAAGTAGTGCCCCCTGTACTTGGATAAGCCTAATTACGCCACGAGTGTCGGCCGGTACCCTGGCGTGGATAGCAGTAACGACTGATCTCCCCATCAGCCTCGCACCCCTCGCGCTGCTTCGCCACTTGGGTTGGGGTAATTTTTTATAGAGGTTTTCTTCCTCGCGGTCCGGCCGGTGAAGGCAAGACCCTCGGTCCCGTGCGTGGCCGCGAGACATGACCACAGACACCACTTACGGGATTACGAAAAGGACGGAGAGCACTGCTCTGTCCGACGGCGGGGTAAGCGCACGCCGAACCCGCCATACCTCCACAATGACCTAGCGCGTGCACACAGAGCACACATCACATGGGTCCCTCCCTACAATGCGCTCACGGGACAACTCTTACAATACAGAGCGCCGGAGCGCATTCCCGCGTGTCGGTTTATTAGCCGCGACGAGCAGCAGCACCACGACTGTGATGCTGCTGCCCGTCCCGTTGCCCAGGGTGCTCCACGAGGAGGTAACCGACATAGCACCCCAAATAACTGCACTCACTACAGGACTGGCGAGTGAAGCTTTAAAAATATATTTAACTAGCGGCCCGCCTGCGGCTTCGCCCGCATGAACTACGTTATAATTAATTTCTGTTTCCCTGTGTACGTACGTCCTATAAATGACGTTCATGCAAAATTTGAGACTCCTAGCATTTAGTAACGAATGACAAAGACAAATGTCATTAGTAACGAAGTTTCATACAAACTTTCAACCCCAAAAACAAACCCTTAGAAGTTGAATATTGCAAATTCCCGTCTTAGCGAGCACCTACGTCCTATAAATAACTCCTATGCAAAATTTGAGATTCCTAGCACATGTAGTTTCTGAGATTTCGTGATGAGTGAGTGACCTTTCGATTTTATATATATAAGATTAATAAAAAGGGAATTGAATGTTAACCTTTATATTCACAACTGAGGCCGTGCTGGAGCAGCGCAGCGGTACAGCATTCGATTCCTTCCCTGGGGAATGAATTAGTTTCATTTTTTCGCTCGGGTAAGTAGAATTAAACTTAACTATTGGTTCTTTTGTTTTTAGAGTTCCTTAACTCTTAAGAAAAAAGGAATTCTTATATAATAACTTTGTTGTCCGTTCGTCTGTATGTATGTCTGTCTGTCTGTCTGTCTGTCAAGAGCCTTTATCTCAGGAACGCTTGGAGATATCGAGTTGAAATTCAATCCATATACTCAAATCGACGGTACCTTGATTTCTTAAAAAAAATGTATTTCTATATTTACTTAAAAAAAAGAATACGGCCGTTGAGAATGCAAAATATGCGTATTTCGATACTATAAAGGGAATGAAAATTAAAAGGGTACTTTCGATTGATCTAGACTATACATTTGTGGTTAAATCCTAAAAAATAATAGCGTTAAAAGGGGGCAAAATAAAACCTCGGTGGGCGAGCCCGACTCGCGCTTGTCCAGTTTTTTTTTATTTTTTTAACTATAAGAAAAAAATCTGACAATATCACTGCAAGTAATATTAAAAACAACACATAAATGATTAAATACAGTTTCTGTGTTTTAAATTCACATGAGGCTCCACTTCCTATATAACGACAGTACTATAAATTTTAAACTCGGGACCAAACTCCTTCGCCCTAAAGCACACAACACGCTACTATAATTAATTAACTTTTTAACTCAAATGAAAGCTTACTTATATCAGAGCTTTGAAAAATTTTAAATAACGTTCTTTGAGCTCGTCAAATAATAATTTGTAGTAGGATACTTTAGAGTGACTTATTGAGTGCTTGGTAAACTTTTTAAGTTATTTTCCTAAATTTCATCTGAATATTTTATGCTTTTAAATATGCTATTTAATGGAACAACAAACATCTATATGTATAAAAGGACTTGTCCTCACTGACTGAGGTAAGACGCACGCACAACCGTAACCGCTGTGCGTAGAAACGTGAAATTTGGACAGATGTTTACTTTCGTAATCTGGACATCCACTAAGAAGGGATTTTGAAAAATTTTAACCCTAAAGGGGTGATATAGGGGTTCAAAGTTTGTATGAAAAAAAAATTAAATCGGCACCGATTTTTAATAAAATTTGAAATTTAGATTTTTAAAAGTATTTAATCGTTTTCTAGAATTCTCCCCCTAAGGGTGCAAATGAGGGGTTGAAAGTTTGTATAATTTTTTTTTAAAATCGGCACCAATTTTTATAAAATTTGTAATTCAGACTCTTAAACGTATTTAATTGAACACATGTTTCACGGTTTTCTACAATTCTTCCCCTAAGGGTGTAAATAAAGGAATGAAAGTTTGTATGGAAAAATCTTTAAATCGCCACCGATTTTTATAAAATTTGATATTTAGGCTTAACAATATTTCATTTCATTTATTATAAATCACTCCTAAGAGTACAAATAAGCAGGCGAAGCTGCGAGCGTCCGCTTGTTTATTATAAAAGTTCTAGAACTAAACAAAGTTATGTAAAGTTGCGTAAACTAATTTGAGTGACAGGATACAAAAGTTTATGATAAGGAAAATGGAAATGGAACAGCTGTAGCATTATAATTTAATATCTTTTTACTTTTAAAAAATATCCTGGTGCGGGGGACACCCACCAAAAATGGGGCGGGGACGGGGACGGGGTACAAAGTGTAACTGTAAAATCGACTAGTTGTGGGTTCGATCTCCACTCGAGGAAATGAAATATTTATTAAAATGTATATTTTTATTTCTTCGCTCTGGTGTCGATTGAGTGGCGGAACTCAACCCCGCGGTTTTGCCGCCTTTTGCCGCCGGCGTTGAGTTCTGCCACTTAATATGCAATGCCTCCAGAATTCGGCAGAAAGTTCGGGAAACGGAGTGTCGTAACACTAGGTACCCTCTGTCTACCCTTCTGTGTGCGGAATACATCGTAAATCTAATAATCCTATATATTATTTAAAATGGATTCCAAATGGTAGGGAAATTGAGGGACACATAATAAAAAAGGTAGTTGTCGAATATACAACCTCCCACTTTTTGGAAGTCGGTTAAAACATAAAAAAATTATGGATGTTCCGTATTATCGCAGTTGTCAAAGTAAATTAATATTTATGTTACAGTTGGACTAACTAAATACAAAAAAAATATTCAAATTGAATAACAAACAGTTCGGTACATAAATATATATAACTAACATAAATATATATAACTAACGTTTAAATTTTAAACTTAAACTTGCCATCTTTAACTTTCCTTGATAAAAAAAATAATTATCAATCAATATCTTAATTTTATCGCTTTTTATTAACGTTTTGATTCACCATATCCTAATTTTAGCAATAAACTATTCTACGGCGTGAAGTAGACCATTCTACATTCTACGGTAATATCTACAAAATACACACCAAACGTCGTCGGCCTTCGCAAATCCTGACGAAGCGAAGGGTAAGTCAAGTAAGGGATGATTTACGGTTCCTATGTTATACTGTTTTAGTGACGTCCCTTCTTGCTAGTAACGCTCGCTTTGTTTGTTACATTTGTAGCAGTTAGCCTCACAATGAAATATCTACTTATTGTTTATAAATGGGTTTTCTCCCTTCTAAGGATACTTATTCATTGAATATAACTAAGACCATTGTGAAGTATTTGACACGTATAATGTGATTTGTGATGACTTCATACTTCAGACTTCATCATTACAAGTTAATGACACTATCAGTTGTTTATGCAAATATCACTTTTAGTGTAGATAAACAAATTAGTTTGTTACGGAGGTCCGTACTTCAAACTCTGTCCGTCTGTCAAGACCATTTATCTCGAGATCCCGTTGAGGTATCAGGTTGAAGTTAATATCAAATATTCAGGTCTAGCCTTGAAGCACAGAAAAAGGCTTCTAAGTCAAGGTGTGAGCATTTACACATCAATTTTGTTTCATATTAAATTTTGCCTGCCTTTTGTATTAAATTCGTCGCGTAATCTAAACCTTGGTTTATGTTATAAAATTAGGCATAAAGTAAGAATTTACTAAAGTAATAATTTATATTTTGTACTTGATTTGAATGATATAAAATGAGTGCATATGCCCACAAACTTAAATTTATTAACTTTTATAAGTTGTACTTCCCGTTGGCCTACAATCCTGAAATTGTACGAAATCTTGGGCGGACGAGTGCAACTCACACTTAGCCGCTTTACGTTTTTCACTGAATATGATCAAGAAAGAAATAGAGTCAATGGGAGCTAGGTTTTGTAACAAGATACATATGAATAATGAATATATTAAAATATACGTATTATAAGTATATAAAACACTAAATTTGAAACCCGACTTTACGTTTTAACAGATTTTTCATTGGAATTTTAGTGTTTTCCAAACTTTAATATGCAAATAACAAATTTAAAGGCGTACAATATAGAAATACCATGAAACTAAGATAAAATATTCTCAATAAAGTATTTAATTATGTTCTTTGAATGCCTTCAAGGTTGTTAGGCTCTTCGTCGAGGGACTTGAAAGCTAATAATTTGAAGCCTCGCGTAATATTCCCGAGCACTGAATAGTTCACAAGGGACTTTGCAAAGCATCAAAAATATATTAACACTACTATTTTTTTTTTTGAAATTTTAGTATTTTTTCATAGAAACAACCGACCCATCGCTAAAGCACTTTTTAGTTTTTTTGTTGAAGATATTATTTAGATTATTTTGAAGACAATAAAATCGGAAGCTAACACCACGTCGTGGTTAGCTAAGGTAGGACGTAGAAACTAGAGTCTAAAATAAGTAGAAAAATAAATAAAAAATGTAAAATAAAAGTTCGTACGTTCAACAAGGACCTTTTTTCCATAAAATCAAGTTTCTTTAAACATAATTTAAAATTCTTAAAACATTAACAGTGCACTGTAAAATCAATGCTGCTATAAATAGTCTTATTTTATGAAATGAGATAACCCACGTATTATCTATCGGCAGTAATTACATTTCAGTACAACAGAGGCGTGTCGGTGCTCGATGGAACTCGGTCGCTTAATTGGTTTCGTGCTATAAACGTTTATCATCCTTCATTTTCCGATCACAGATATAATATTTGTAGAAATAATTATACATCTATCTGTTTACACTACGTATTTATCTATATTGGAAACTAGTGGGCCCGTGCGGGGCTACGCCCGCTTGAAATAGAAATATTAATAAAGAAATTGGAAACTAAGGATTCAGTCAATTCAGTTGTATAAAATAACTGTTACGGCAATTAGCAAATTTGTTAAACTAAATACTTTAAATTGACATACTTTTTTAATTTATGAACCGATTGTAATAAAATATAAAGATGTTTTCGGAAGCTTGTCAGAATCAAATAGTGAAAACCGCATGTAAATCCGTTAAGTCGATTCTGAGATTAGAGATAACAAACGCAAAGACAAACAGACAATAAGACAAAAATTTTAAAAATCATTGTTTTGGGTTCTATTAGGTTAATAAAGGTTCCCAATGTTATATTATGACTCGCCCTCCGAGGCTTCCATACCAATTTCAGGATTGTAGATCAACGGGAACTACATGTTTTAATAATGTACAAACTTAAGTGTGCGGGCATATGATCTTTCCAATAAGTGGACCAATGAATGGACCTTCATGGTAAAATATTTACTTCAAAACTATAATATGAACCATAAAATACATAACAACAAATATTAGTCCATAACAAACTAATATTAGACCAACAGAAAGGCAAGAGCCGTACATTGTCGTCGGGCCACGAGCTTTATCTTCGCTCGGGGAAAGTTTACAGAGCAAAGTAAGATATGATCACTTTAGATCTTTTATACATACATACGTATATCGTATATATTTACGTTATAAGCGATTTTCGCTTAAGATTTTTACTGATTCTCTTTTCTCTGCCTGGTATATATTCCGAAGGACCTGGAAACCTGGGAAACGTGTCTTAAGAAACTTCCATTCCCCGTTTTCCGCCGAATTCTGGAAGCAATAATAATAAGATATGTTGTAAGTTTCAAGTATATTCAACATTCACAAAATAAAGAAAACATTTTCTGAAATACATTGCATTTGCAATAAAACCAGTTTACTGCGATTTTCCTTAGTAAAGTTCTATTTAACTTTCATCGCTATACTAAATGGCTAAAGTATTCTTATAGCTTTCACTAAGTTAGAGATAATCTTAACTAGATCTTAAACAACTTTATACTTCCCCGTTTGGTGTGAAACTTTTATTTAAAACTTTAAAAAGAACTAAATAACTTGAATATATTTAGGGGTTCTGTAGCTTTCTAAAATTTATTTTTAAATTGATAATGATGCATACAAATGTTCTTTTAAATATTATATTACACAACCTAGCCTGGCCTTAATATTTTTAAAGTAAGGCATATTATAGGACTTTTCACGTTGCATGGTGGTCTGGCTATGTCTGTACCTGAAGATCCTGCGTCCCCTGACGCCCAAAAATGGAACGTAATGATGGAGGATATGAGAAGAAACGAACTGACCACTGAGGATGGTGAAGTAGATAAAATCAAGAGCCAGAACAAGACAACAAAAGCCGAGACTAACAACAGATAGCAGAAGATTGTAGGAGATTAATAAGATTGCAGAAGAAGAAGTTTCGTAGTTTTACTTCGCCATGGCAAACAATCGCTACTTCATATCCTATTTATTTTCTAAATTAAAGAACAATTTAAAATCATAAAGCTTAAAAATTTAAATAAAACTTTGGTTTTTAATTACACAGATTCTAAAAGTATATTTTTTGTTTGATAGAAACAAAACGTTTCCATCCATTATGATTAAAGTTTCAAAACAAAAATATTTGTAATTAATGGTTTCTATTGTTTCAGTAATACGTTCGCGTCGCGGCATTTTGTTAGCAAATAAATTACTTTCACTCTTTAATACTTAATAGGAATTTTAATTGAAAACAAAAAAAAACGATTCTGTCAAGGTTCCGTTTGTACCTTTTGAAGTAGGGAACCCTAAAAATTACGGATTAATTGATAGACAAACATAAAAAATATGTATTTAACAAATATATATAACATATATTAAGGGAGCGCTTACCGCGAAGTGTAATGCAATAATAAAAGGCAATATATTATAAAATTGGAAAATTCTTATGTATTATATTTGGCAATATTTGATCCAATTCAATGGAAGCGTGTCTCGAAGCGACACAAGACGAGTTGTATTTGAGAAGAAACTTTTACATTTATTTCGAACAGAGCAGCGAGATTCTATTACCTGCAGGATTCTACTACGTGTTCTATTTTCCAATGTTTCTAAACCCATTTTAAAATTATTTGCATATTCTTAGTTCATGAAAATATAAAATTTTGTTACATGAAGTTATTTGAGGCTATTCTAGGCGGAGCCACGCAGCGTCTAACTGCAAATGTAACGGTTGTGAGTTCGATTTTCGTGAGCTATTCAGCGCCACCACTCAACAAGCTATGTTTCGAAAATTGAACGGTGCTTGTAAAAAAAAATAAGTGTCTAAACACTAGGTTCCCATTATTTACTTTGCTATACACAGGATATAGAAGCTAAATAAAAAATATATTTTAAAAAATCACTTTGAACAAATTGTAATCTTTTAGCATTTTGATTTTTTATGTTTAACAATCAATTATTTGAACAAATTCATTGAATCGTATGAAAATAATTGGGAAATATATATGAGGAGATATTAATGAGTCATGGCGCAGGGGAAGAAGCGCGTGACTCTAAACACGATAAATTATGAGTTCAATCCCCACCACATTTAAAATAATAATATGATAAAATTTAATAAAAAAATTAAACACAGCAAGATTTGAATCCACTCGTGGAGAAATCTTCCACTTGCCGCCGAATTCTGGAGGCATTCCGTGTTGGGTCAACGCTGCCTCAACACCAGAACTAAGCAATGAAAATATAAATTTAAATAAAAATCCCCTCAAGTAGGGGGGGACCGATGCCACATCCAGTCGCGTTTACAGGCACACTTTGTGCCTCAGCGCTAAGACTGGCCTCATACAAATATTTACATAAATTTTATTATAATTTAACAAGAGCAGTAATATCTGGCAACATTAATAGTTAAGTTTATAATGATTTTATCTATAGTGCTTTGATTTTACTTGCTCCTAGTACTAATTTAATCTTTTCTTGTCAATTTTCTAAATAATAATGTTTTAAATCTTAATAGACTGCAAAGTTTTAAACACATTTAAAAGTAGAAGTTTCTAGAACAATTTACATAATATCCAAAGCTCCCACGATCGTAACTCGTAAAAGCTAGACAAGTTTATTCACTTACCTAGATAAGGCCTACTTACTCAGTCCCTTTATACGAATGTGTAATAAATTCTTCAGGTGGGATTTAGATTATATGAAATTACTATTTTGGAATATACTAACTATTGTATAGTATGTGATGGATATCACATATAGACTGAGATCCCAGGGCCCCTAGACCTATGTCTTTTTAGCAAAGCTGAAATTTTGAGGCTTAATAAAAAAAGGCTTAATAAATTTTGAGCTTTAATATGTAGTTAAGACTGTATGCATACTCCTTAACTTGAAAGTGGGGACCTTGGGGAAACAGTGCTACTAGCAATGGCAACAATTCATTTCTTAGCAACTATTTCAAAACGACTTCATACTTCATTGGCGAAGTTTTCAATGAAATCGCTATCCGGAGCAGTTTGCCAAATGATTACGAGCGTACTTTCCCGATCGTTACAATTACTGTGAAAACTCTAGACCTCTTCAATAAAGTTATATAATGCATATTTGTGCCAAAATCTAGATTTTATTTCATTCCGTCATAACTATTCGCGAACTCTAGCTCTTACGAAGTAAAAGGAAGGAATCTGGCCAAAATATGTTTCGTGCTTGTTTATTGAATTGTTTCTTTCACTATGGTTGTTTATAGACTGGCGGTCCGCGTTTTTGGTTGATAAAGCATTTATATTGCTTTGAATTATATTACATTGACATTTATTTATTTTTAGGTTTTCGTATCTCAAAAGATAACATTATAACGAATTATTAAGGGGGAAGATTTAAGGGGCCGCGTTGTGGCGCAGCTACCCATCATTTGACTGTAGATACGACGGTTGTGAGTTCGACTCCCACTCATGGGAATATATCATTTTAATTTACTCGCTCTTGTAACAATACGAACTGCGGCGTTTAGTTCCACCACACAACAGAGTGTTTTATTACTAGGTTCTCTCTGCCTAACCTGCTATATGCGGAATACAGCGGGAAGCTAACAAATAAAACGTTCTAAGAAACGATAATGCTTGAAAGAGTCACACAATACGTGAACAGAATGTGAATAATTATTAAAAGCTTTTATTTAACTTGCAATGTATGTATGTGGGTTCGGGTGAAATCTTAGAGCTCAATTTTGAAGTAGATATCGTCAACCGATTGAGCTGAAATTTTGTATACACGTTTACTTTGGATGACAATGCACGATAAAATATGTGACGTCACTCTAAATGTAATATGGCGGATCATGCAAGATGGCGGAATTGATATTTTTAATGTACTTCTACAATATGGGTATCAAATGAAAGAGCTCGTTGAGAGCAACTTGAAAAATAATGTGATGTCACTCTAAATCTCTTAAGGAGGATATTGAAGATAGCCGA
The DNA here is from genome assembly GCF_056956725.1 of Heliconius melpomene rosina. Lineage (NCBI taxonomy): Eukaryota > Metazoa > Arthropoda > Insecta > Lepidoptera > Nymphalidae > Heliconius > Heliconius melpomene. The sequence goes on from NC_140400.1 coordinate 7,077,260, forward strand.
GTATCTATTTGGTCTACTTCTACAATATAGATATTAAATGAAATGGGTCGTTGACCGTAACTCTAAAAATAATGTGACGTTATACTAAATCCAATATGGCGGAACATCTAAGATGGCGGAATAGTTATTATTTATGCACTTCTGCAATATGGGTATCAAATGAAAGATCTTGCCGAGAACAATTAGAAAAATAATGTGACATCACTTGAAATCCAATAGAATCGTGCCGATTCAAGTTTTTTGTGCTTTCATATAATGAAAGGTATGTTCGTACGATTGAGCTGAAATTTTGTATACACGATTGGTTTGGATGACAATGCACGATAAAGTTTGTGACTTCATTCTAAATACAATATGGCGGACCATCCAGGATGGCGGAATAGTTATATTTCATGAACTTCTATAATATGGGTATCAAATGAAAGGGCTTGTTGAGAGTAACTGGAAAAATAGTGTAACGTCATTCTGAATCCAATATGGCAAACCATCCAAAGTAACAGAATAGTTATTTTTGATGCACTTGTATATTACGGGTATCAAATGAAAGGGCTCATTGAGAGCAACTCGAAAAATAATCTAACGTCATTCTAAATCCAATATGGCGGACCATCCAAGATAGCCAAATAGGTAATTTTAGTCTACTTGTACAATATGAATATCTATTGAAAGGGCTCGTTGAGAGTAACTCGAAAAATGTGACATTTTTCTACATCCAATATGGCGGAACATCCAAGATGGCGGAATAGTTATTATTTATGCACATCTGCAATACGGGTATCAAATGAAAGAGCTTGCCGAGAATAATTAGAAAAATAATATGACATCTAGTGTGAGAAACCAGAAGGTTGAAGGTTGAAATGCCAGGAGGAAGAATCCTCTTGGCATTAATCCCGGCTATTGCCAGGGTCTGCCTTCCTACTCAACCTACTCCACTTTGCTCGGTCTTTAGCGTCCTCAGTGGTTAGACCATTGGCTCTCATATCCGGCATCACGACATCCAACCAGCGCTTCCTTGGGCATCCAGGAGGTCTCACTCCAGGAACTGATATAGCAAGGCACTTGCATCCGACTTAGTTCTTAGACCGGCGCGTGGCCATATCATCTCAGGCGGCGCTCTTGGAGCTTATCCGCTACGTCACCGCCCCCAAGACTACCTCGAACGAATGTGTTGCGTATGCGGTCAGACCGCGTTACGCCGCACATCCACCTCAGCATCTTCATTTCCGTCACGTGAAGCTCCTGAGTGTGCTGAGATAGTGCTGGCCAACATTCGCTGCCGTATAAAAGAACCGGTCGTATGATGCTCTTGTATATCAGTCCCTTGAGCTTGGCGGTTTTCTTCGGTCACAGACCACACCAGTGACCTCCCGCCATTTGGCCCAGGCAGCATTATCCGGCCATGGACATCGTGATCGATGCCTCCAGACTCGTGCATAACGGATCCAAGGTACCTGAACTTCTCCGACTTAACGGCTGGCTCAGGACCTATAAGGATCGTGCTCGAGTCCGGGCTCCCGCAGGCCATGTACTCGGTCTTCGACACATTTAGTTTAAGACCGCGGTTCTCAAGCGTACCCTTCCAGAGGTTCACTTTACGCTCCAGCGTCAGTCGGTTCTCGTCAATGAGTGCTATGTCGTCAGCATACATCATCAGCCATGGAGGCTGCACTACATTGAATAAGAACGGACTAAGAGTCGAGCCCTGGTGAACCCCCACTGTAATCAGGAAGGGTCTAGTGTCGCCAACAGCATTCCTAACCATAGAAGAGGAATAGTGGTACATGTCTCTAGTGTGACAAACCTAGCCTAGTAGTTTTTTTGCTTATAATTTATTTTACAAGTGAGTTAAGTAATGCCTTCAAATATTATTTTGGCATTGAATCCCTGTAGGGCTTCCCTCGGAGACCCGGCGGCCATGATTCGATAAAAAGTTCCTCGCCTCGAGGAAATGAATAGTTTTATCTGACTAGAACCCTTCTAAGAAGATTTAATAAAAAGTAAAACGCTATAGGAAAGCTCTTTGTGGCACTGATCATATTTTTTGTTTGAGAACTAAAAGTCTGTTCCTAATTTACTTAGATATTATAATAAATTTTGAAAAAGAACACATATTTAAGGCCCTTGTGACGCAGTGGCACAAGGGTGTGACTGTAACGCGATGGTTGTGAGTTCAATCCCCACTCGAGGAAGTGAGATTTTTATTTACGTTTATATTTCGATTTCTTCGCTCTGGTGTCGAGGTAAAGCGCGGCGTTGAGTTCTGCCACTCAACACGTGAGGCCTCCAGAATTCGGCAGAAAGTGGGGAACGGAGTGTCTTAGCACTAGGTTTCTTCTGCCTACCCTGTTCTGTGCGGGATACAGCGTGAAGCTGTAAAAAGAAACACATATTAGTACACCATTTAATTACTATTTTCATATAGAAATGATCAAAGTGTTTGTTCGTTCATATGGTAGACGATAGTGTGGGAACTTTATTAATTAGTTATATTTGGCACTTCTCGTACTTGTGGTTTGTGGCTATACTATTTGAAGTTCAAAAAGGAATATTAATAAAGGTGAGTGAAGTTTACATTCTATAGATTGCTTTTGAGGCTAGTCGCGGCGTAGGGCCACAAGCGTGTGTGAGAATTACAGTGATTATATAGTTTAGAATTTTAATTATAAACAATTGAAATAGCAATTTAACTACTATAATGTATTAATTAAAAATGTTATGTTAATAATTATTTCCATAGTAGTTATATATTTTTTATTATTTTATAACAATTAAAAAATATCTATAGTAATCTATGACGTGCGACTCTAAACACGATAGTGTTTATTTTTAAGTATTGATCTTTATAATTTTCAATTAATAACCAACAATTATTTATTTATATTTATTTGTGGGTAAATCATAATTTTATTTTGCTTTTCATTTTATCAATCATTGAAAATTACGTACAATCAGAGGACTTAAATTTACAATACTTATATACAAAGCTACAGTACTTATTAGCTTTATCCTGTATATAAAACACTCCGTTCTCTAAGTGGCGAAACTCTCCGATGTGCTCTCTTGTTACCAGAGCCAGAAAATAAAAATAAAATCATTCCCTAGAGTGGGACCTAACCTGTATTTTGCTGATTCATGACGCCCTCATAATTTAGGCGCCAGTAATTTCCTTTGAGAACTACTTTCTCAATTTAAACGAGGTCGACTATCGAGGAAAGATTTCAATATTGAAACTCCGAGCTATATATGAATATATGCTGTATAGAAGAATATAACTTTAAAATGATATTTTATACATAAATATATTTGCTGGTTAAAATACTTGTACTATAAGCTTTATAGGTTATAAACATTACTTAGAATATATATACAAATTCTTCAACTCTGTAATATACGGTTAATATAGCAACAATACGGTTGAGCACGTCAATCTCAGGAACTTCCGGTTCAAATTGAAACTCTTTGTGTTGGATAGTCTATTTATTAAAGAAAGTGACAGGTTCTAAATTTATATCATTCACAAATCTTAGTTATTTTCGCTTAATCACGTCAACGAAAACGCATTTGAGAGCTGATGTTTAACAAAATTTTTTGTCAACAAAAAAAAACCAGTCAACAGATAAAAATAACATAAATATAATTGCCCTCTGTGGGAATGAAACCCGCAGCCATCTCGTACAGCCAGAAACTGCCCCACTGTGCGACAACGGCCTTTTCTAAAGTAAATACATAGCAATATATCTCGTTTTATTACCGAAGCCAGTGTTAGTTTCCGCTGGCGCCGCGCCAGTCCCCACCGCTCTCATTATGTTACAATATCTAAGATTACAATATATTGAAACCATCATGGCGCAGCGGCACAAGAGTTTGACTGTACCGCGACGGTGGTGGGTTCGATCCTCATTGCAGAGTATGAATTATTAATTATTAATATTTTCATTTCTTCGCTCTGGCAACAAGGCAAAAACCCGGTTGAGTTCCACCACTCAACCCGCAATACCTTAAAAAACAGGTAGAAAGTGGGGAACGGAGTGCCTTAACACTAGGTGCTCTTTGTCTACTCTGTTATGATACAGCGTAAAGCGTGATTTTTAAAGTTTGTTTAATAACCGTTTTAATAATATAATAACAGTTGTGATGTTGTTAGCTATAAAGCTCTCTTTACGTGCTGATATCGAAGCGGTAAGGATTATAATATTTATTGTATATACGGCTATAGTATATTTAAATAGAATTATTTATAGTATATGCAGTCGGTATAGTTTATATATATATATATTTAAAATTTAGTTTTTTTTTGCTTCCCGCTGTATCCCCTAGATAACGTAGGCAGAGGGAAGCTATTATTAACAGTTCGTTTCTTACTTTCCGTCCAATAATCGAGACGTTTTTTGTTGGCGAGTGTTATCAATACAAGTCACTGTTTCTAAATTATTCGGAAAGAGATTGTACGTAATTGCAATAAGTGATATGTAGGTATCACCCAATAACAATACTTCACACGAGTTTCCTTCCAATTAGGGCCGTTGCCTACAAGCAACTACCCCCCATTGACACAATTCCACTGCTTTTATAGACTTTTTCGCCTATATCTACCCTCTTCTACACGAGTTCGCTAACATTATAGATAAAATATGAGCGTAATTTATTAATGATTCTAACAAATATTCTTCACAAAAGTGCCAAAGTATATAAAATTTTGTGACGCGAAAAGTAATTTGAGTGACATAATAAAAAGAATGAAGATAAGAAAAAACGTTATAGCTGTGGTAGTTATTTTATTTAATACTAGTGATCCGCCCGCGGCTTCGCCCGCTTGAACTACACGATTACTTATTCAATAGAGTTAATTATTTCGTGTTCTAATATTATATGTTTGCAGCGCACTTAAGTGCATATTTATATTCGTTGTGCATAAAAATACGACCTACACTGCTACATTAGTAATTTAAAAAAAACTTTCTTTTTTCTTAGACTACTTTGTAATATGGTGACAAATTTTAATTTCTTACATTTATCTTAACCGGTTAGTCCGAGTCATACTCGCCCACCGAGGTTTTCGTATCGATTTTAGGATTGTCGGTCAAAGGGCCTTATAGGTTTTGGTAACACTAACTTATATAAGTTGAAAAACTTAATTGCCCGCGCATATGCATTTATTTTGTATGAAATGAGCAACAAATATAAATTTGTAATGGTTTTTCTATGAAACATCGATATTTTTTTGTGATTTTTTTTCATGTAGTAAATAGGTAAAGTAAATTTATAATATAGGTATGAATTTTAATTACAAGAGAACTCAGGAACATCATTATAAAATAGTGTTAGTAAAAAAATAATTAAATAGAGGAAAAAATGAACTCAAAATCATTAACGGTGACGGTAATGATTATAATAATTATCCTAGAAAGTTAGTTACGATTAATTTATTAATGAATTTATTCCAATGAGTATCTATATCTATAGACTATATATTATCACTCTTGAGTGTAAGACAAACAACAATATTAGGTTTATAATATAAGTATTATCCTTAATCTTAACTTAATCCTAATTATACCTTCCGTTCCCACTTTCCATCACCGAATTTTTGAGGCATCGCGTCGTGACTGTTGAGTTGCGGAACTCAACACCGGACTGTTGCCTTGGTGCCAGAGTGAAGGAATTAAAATATTAATACATAATAATTCATTGCCCCGAGTAGGGATCGAACCCATATCCGTCTAGTCACGATGGCCATATCTTATCTTAATGTTAATTCTACATGAAACGATGCAAAATAGTAAAATAAATTAAGAAAACTGCATTGTTTTAAAATTGAAAACATGCTAGATATTACTTTAAATTGGAACAGTAAAATTTAAATAAGTGCACCCATTTGTAAGTCTCAATCGAAGTGCATACGAATATAATATATTGATGCTGTTGAGAAAGAAACGAGAACTGTATTATCTGTCCCGCTGTGATAAAAAGAAACTGCGTCTTTCTTACGTACGAAGAGGCCGTCATGGGCATGGGCACGAAGGTGTGACTGTAACGCGATAGTTGTGGGCTCGATCACCACTCGAGGAAATGAAAAAAATACTTAAATTTATGGTCTGACATCGAGCCGAAAGCCGCGGCGTTGATTTCCGGAAAGTAGGGAACTAGTTTTCTTCTGCCTAAAATTATTAAAGATACATATAATCTTATCAAATCAAAAAGTATCACACTAAAAATTGTTTTTTTTTCATTTTTTTATTATTTTTAATGAAGCTAAAAAACCTGTGCAGAGTACGCAGAAACCAGTGCTAAAGACAATAGACATATTTAATAAATGCTAAACACTTCATTTTCCATGCACGGCTTAAATATCGAGACGTGTTCACTTGTTCAGTGGCGGACTGTTTTTTCTTGTTACCAAAGTATGAACATAAGTTATTCTCCTCTGTCTTCTCCCAGGAACAGAACCTACGACGGAAGCTTTTATCAGGTGCTGAGCCACTGCGCAACGACGTCCTTTAGTTTTAAGCCTATTACCATAATGCGTGTTCTATTAATATCCAGTGTTTAACTTGTGGAAAAACGGCAAGTGCTGTTACGGTGAGCGATATTTCGATAATTAAAATTCTCGAGTTATGCTATACTTTTTCAACCTGTTAACAATATAAGGTTAGAATTAATTTATATTTATACGAATATTATAAAGCTGAAGTATTTGTTTGTTTTATCGCTTTAAACTCAGGAACTACTAGTAGTACGAATTGAATAACTCTCATTCCCATTTAGTAAAGAATGCTATATTCACTCTACCTGCGATCACAGTTACGGGTGCTTAGATTGCAAATACAATTGTTATTTATATGCGTTTCAATATACAGGGAAAACTACAGGTGAAAGCTAGGAACTATAAGAAACATTTTTGATATACCATAATTATAAAAATATTTTTTTTCTACTCGGTAAGCATCTAGTAAAAGGTCATAGGAACTAGATTACAGAAAAGTGTTCTCAACTGGTATTATGTAATAAATATCAATTGGTGATTATAATCATTTACCACATTTTTTTTTAAGAAATTGCGAGGACCCTATGTTGGGGAAACTCAACGATGTACTTTGTCTTGTTATCAGAGCAAGGAAATGAGAATAATAATTTATTCCTCCTAGTAAAACCTAAAACCGTCGCGTCGTATGTCAGACTGTCAGACTGCTTATTTATTTTTTATCATTTTCTTACATTTCTTTATTTGCTATCGTGTCAACTCTAGGTCCATAGGTTATTATAATAACTAAGTATGATATCAGCATTCCAAACACCTGAAACAAAAAAAGAAATTGTAACCTCTTTTTTTGTTTTTAAATTAAATTTAAACAACAGAACTTATCAGATATTAAGACAGTTTAACATTACTTATAAATCAACTTATCACCATCGCCCGGCCTTTAACGTTGAGATAGATGACTGCAGGTCGGTCATTTGTTGGTTTTGTGCAACTGTCAAGTAGTCTGAAAGGGACTGTAAAATTGCCAAGTCAAAATTGTAAATTGCCGATTCCAGCGGACGGTCAAAAGTTTTATTTAATCAACCTTAAAATAAATAAATACCTTCACTAAAAGTGATCTGTCCAGAGTGCACATATCGACCGGCGAGTATGATGTCTTTTGTAATACCAGTATGCGCTGGAACAAATCTAACTCATTGGTAACTGCCATCGGGGGATCGTTCTCATACTTTAGACTTCTAAGTAAAAGTTCTGTCCGCTCGAGCTGAAAAACAATTCTTAATAATAATAATAAAAACCTTTATGCTAAATTTATAGGTAACTGTTTGTTTATTTTTGGGTTAAGTAAAATGATCGGACGAGAACCGTTGTGTTCAAAATGGCATTTCCATCATGAATTACGTCAATTTCTGTCAATTTTACTTCTTCTAGGAATCTTTCCCACTTGTTGGCGCAAGGGGCACCAATTTATTAGTTAAAATTGACCATAATTATATATTTTTGTAATACGGTATGAGAGTCGGTCGTGGCTTTCTTTTTTTTTCTATTCACTCATTCTTAACACTAGAAGTGCCGAAGATTGAGACCCCCCTAGAACCGCCGTCGTGACAAATTTGTCCCATTCTACTTATTATGTTGATTGTTGGTATAATACAAGAAATTTATTATTAAAATAATTCGTAAAATGTATAGGCCACTTTTAATAATCAATTCTTATTCTTTAATTAACATAAAAGTACCAAAAAACAAAACACAAAGTAAGAATAAAATATTTCAAATACGTTCTAAGGTCGTGACAACTAACTGAATAACTCTTACAAAATTATAAGTTATTAAAATTAGTTAATATTATTATCAGGCTAAGTTATGCATTAATATATTCTTCATCAGTGATACATCACAGATGATTTATAACATTGCGTGGTAATGCCTCCAGAATTCCGCAGAAAATGCCAGCGGAGTGCATAGTACTAGGTTCCCAGGTTCCCTCTACCTACCCTACAATTGCCCACATTTGGTATCGATTGTTTTTCTGAAATTCAAGCCTAGCTTAATCATCCTTTCATCTGATAACTCACTTGAGCTAACGGCAAAATTTAGTATTGACACCAATTTTACCCCACTTTTCAGGCTATTATTTTTTAAGATTTACACATAAATGTATAGTTTTCAGATTTTTTCCTGTACTAGTACTACATGTAGATGCTAGCTGCCAAATTTCATAATGCTAAGTTAACTGAAAGTACCTTATGAATTTGATTCCCTTTATAGTGTCGAAATACACGTTTTTTACTATATAAATGGTCATATCTTTTTTTAAGGGCGCTTTTTCAGGAAATCAAGGGACTGTAGATCGTCATATAGTTGATATTCATATACTCATATGAATATCAACTCGATTTCTCCAAGCATTCCTGAGATAAAGGCACAGACAGACGGATGGACAAAAAAATGATCTTATAAGGGTTTTTTTTTCCTTAAAAGCTACAGAACCCTAAAAACTTAGCCATTGACTGCTAAATCTACTATTAAATTTTTTTCCGCTCCCGCATCGCCCTTTCACCTCCACCTCGTCCCCGAGGCATGAAAATATTTCAAATTACACCCTCAAATAATAAAAAAATAATGGCGTGACAAAAATGACCCAGCGGCAGTTCTAGGTAAATATCAGTTTTTTTTAAAAAGTATCACTGCTATAAAATTATTTATATTTTTAATTAAATAAAGGTGTAAAATTGGTAATAGTCAAAAAGTTTCATCTACATAGGGAACGACTTAACTTAACGACTTAAAAATATAAGATGCTGCTGCATATTTTAAATATAAAAAAAATAATACATACTTCTGCATGAGTTCGATGAAAGGTATCAACGAGTAGAAACAGACCCAACACTTGAAATAAATCGTGGTAAATCAGATATACTATTTCGAAGGCAAAAGTGTCTGCAAACATTGTTATAATATAATGTAAGATCGCTTTTCGACGACACTTTTTATTTGATAATCAATTATATGTTTAATTTTGTATTTATTATATACGTCTTCATTTAAGTCGAAAAGAAAATATTAAACAAAATTAAAATTGTAAAAATCGTCACAGTTTCAAATTAAAGTTATTACTTTCGCATGACATCCAAAGGACGATCAGGTAGGTAGTCGTCTCTGAATTCAGCATGTGGTTCAGAAGAGTCACTACCAACAAGAGTCCGTTAACATCAGTTGTGTCTCTGATAATTTCACATATAATTATGTAACATTTTGATAACCGACGTATAGTATACTCGACACACTCTGGTGTTACTGGAAACAGGATTATTTTTTAATATCAACTATGTATATATACTATTATAGTTCTTTACTAACTGCCCACCCTTTCAGATTACAGTGGGGGTTCACCAAGACTCGGCTCATAGTCCGTTTTATTCAATGTTGAATCGACCCACACTGGGACGTAAAGTGAACCTCTGGAAGGGTATGCTTGAGAACGGAGAATGTGTCGAAGACGGAGTCTGGGCTCCTGCAAGTCATGTGACTTGCGGGAGCCCAGACTCGAGAACTATTCTTATAGGTCCTGAGCCAGCCGTTAATTGGGAAAAGTTCAGGTACCTTTGATCCGTTATGCACGAGTCTGGAGGCATCGATCACGATGTCCATGGCTGGATAAGCGCTGCCTGGGCCAAATTGCGGGAGGTCACTGGTGTGGTCTGCGACCACAGAATACCGCCCAAGCTCAAGGGGCTGATATACAAGAGCATCAACCGACCGGTTCTTTTATACGGCAGCGAATGTTGGCCAGCACTATCTCGGCACGCTCAGGAGCTCAACGTCACGTTCGAGGTAGTTTTGGGGTCCGTGACATAGCGGATAAGCTCCAAGAGCGTCGCCCGAGATGGTTTGGCCACGTTACCCGGCGGCCTAAGAACTACGTCGGATGCAAGCCTTGCTATATTAGTTCCTGGAGTGAGACCTCCTGGATGCCCAAGGAAGCGCTGGTTGGATGTCGTGATGCAGAACATGAGAGCCAATGGTGGCGAGGACGCAAAAGACCATGCAAAATAGAGTAGGTTGAGTGGGAAGGCAGACGCAATGGAAAGGCAGACGCCCTGGCAATAGCCGGGATTAATGCCAGGAAGAAAAAGAAGACTAACTGTCCACCCGCGGCTCCGCCTGCTTAAGCTTATTGGTTTTTTTCAGCTACGCGCTGTATCCCGTACACAAGAGTGTAGGGGATAAAAGGAATATAGTGTTAAAACATTCCATTCCCAATTTAAGTCGAATTTTGGAGGCAATGCCTATTGAAAACGCCGCGTTTTACCTGGACACCATAGCAAAGAAAAGAAAATACTATTCAAATGCTGGATACTTTATGTTTTCAATTACAAAGAGATCTTATCTATATTTAAGCTTTAAAGATCAAATATGAATAATAGAAATAAATATAATTAATATTATCAATATTTTCTTGAGCAAAAATTATTTGTTTTTATGAGATCTCTCACCTGAATCGGCTATATTTCTTCGTGTGCAAGTATTTTTACGTAATTTCTTATTTTTTTCTATATCACGTACTGAATACACGAAGGCAAGTTTTGGTTTAATCATCTCGTTATTCATATCCTCTTCTATAGAGATAAAAGATACAGTATAAGTAGTTGGAAATATGTATACACATAAATTAATTTTTAACAAAAAGAAAACCGACTTCTAACAACGAACTAAAAAGTGAAAAATCATTATACAAAGATTTTATAATTTTGAAGTCGCTGCCAAGTAAAACAAACAGGCTTAGTAATTAGATATTGTAGTAAAGGTGTTGTAGCATTAGCTCGACACCGACTTCAAAATTATAAAATCTTTGTATAATGATTTTTCACTTTTTAGTTCGTTGTTAGAAGTCGGTTTTCTTTTTGTTAAAAATTAATTTATTTTACGATTTTAAGAGATGGGTAGATCTTAAAATGATGCTTCTTAAACGAGTGGTGATGGTGGTGGTAGTGGTTGTCAACGAGTGGTTGTGGTTGTCCTATGTAAAACTTTATTTAATTAGGTATTATTTTTGTGCAAAGTTACACTTTGGTATATTGACAAGAACATACATAAAAAGTATTCGGGCGAATCGAGAATCTCCCTTTTTTGAGGTTGGTTGAAAAGAAATGCAACGATCAGGAATCTCACTTCTGACATCAATTTAAAAAGTTTTTGTAACTATTATAGTATAATCAATTTTTTACCAAAAAAAAACAAACTTTCTCAATTTTCACCGGATCCCATAATCGGAACCTAACCAAACTTTCACCAAATTATCCTTGAAGTGTATCCTTTCAAATAAAAGAATCATCAAAATCGGTTGGCGCGACATTGAGTTATACGTCTATTTGTCGCGCACATACCTAATGCAAATTTAAGACTTATGTGATTTTCTCATAGATACCATTGTCAGACATGGACCAAAAAAATGGGACCATTCGGGAAGCTTCACCTTTCAAACAAAAAAAAAATTTTCAAAATCGGTTCACCCAGTCAAAAGTTATGAGGTAACAAACATAAAAAAAAAACAGTCGAATTGATAACCTCCTTTTCTTACAGAAGTCGGTTAAAAGTGTAGAGGATATTATGTGCAAATGTATGAATATTAGATAAAAATTACCTTTCTCGTTTGTTTCAATTAACAATTGATGTAAAGTTTGATTTACAATTGTTGTAGTTTCTAAGACTTTTTCAGAAAACAATATCACTTGTAGAATGCACAGAACCACCCAGACACGCACTATTATCATAAAACTTTCAAAAACTGGAGCTGCGAGAGAATTCAATAAAAATATTATATAACTAGTGGACCCGAACGCGGCTACGCCCTCTTCAACTGTACGAATATTTATTAAATATATTTATGAAATTATTTTCAGTTTTCAATAGAGATATGCGTTAAGCAAGCTCATTTTGGGTGACGTTTTCTAATAACAAACTTTGCAAATCGTTGCTTAGCAACGGTCGCATAACGACGGTTGTTATTAACATGGCGGAATAAATTGCATGTCAAATTAATAAGTATTTTAATAAATTGGTATATATCGTAAATATTCAAAATATGTGAAAAAAAGTATCCTATGTTGATCCCGAGACTCTCAAGTATCTCTATATGAGTATTTTATCACAATTAAATTAGCGGCTTGGCCCTAATTGCATAAAAGACAGACAGATAGACAGACAGACAGGCAGACGCACAGAGTTACTTTCGAATTTATAATATAGGTATGGATTATAAACAAATAGTTGTTTGTATTGTGCTATGTAAATATATCAAGACGTACATTTAATAAATGATTTAGTTAAGAAACAATCCGATATGTATATCGCAAATATTCCTGATGCATATATCTGCATAAGAAAATGTATTTTTCTGTCTTCTACAACACTTCTGTAAGAACAAATCTTTTCATGTATCTGAAAAAAAAAATAACAAAATTTATAGGACTTTTCTTATACCTACTTATATTTCTTATTAATCTATTCTATAACCAAATGGATGCCCTCAAGTGTCACTGAAACAAATGAGCATACAGTGCTCAGTAGTCCAAACTGCTGAGTACTGTATGCAAAGCGATACAATATCGCGTTATAAACACGATATAATAATCGCCAATATCGATTATTGTCAAATCAAGAATATTGAAATAATAAAAATTTAGTACCTTATCCAATTTTTCAAGATTTCGGACCATATGGGCAATCCTTTTCGACGAAGTACTGACACCTATCATAGCATTAGTGAGCAGCAAGCAAGAGCTGAATATTGTGAAGATGTTGAATATCGTCATATTCTCCCCCTTGTTGTCATTTGCAGTTATAATGTTCAGCATTACGAGAAACAGTAAATATGAACCTAAAATGTCGATTATTCTCTGGTCATTATCTGGTCTTTGTGTTAATAAAAATCAGCTTCACGCTATATCTAGCACACAACAGGGTAGACAGTTATAACTTAGTGTTAAGACACTCCGTTCCTCATTTTTGCCAAATGCATTATGGATACTTTGCGTTTTAGGTGGCAGAACTCAACGTCGCGCTTTATTCGTCCTAATTGTAAAAAAACGGGCACGCCCACCGAGGGTTCCGTCCAAAAATTGGTAGTTCTCGAGCTTTTTCGGAAATTCAGGCTTAGCTTAGCCAGAGCCCTCTGATACTTTACTTGAACTGGCCACTTTAATACCAAATTTTGGCTCCCCTTAAAGGATTTTTTTTGTGCCAGAGCGAAGAAATAAAAATATTAATAAATAATAATTCACTTCCCTGAGTGGGGATCGTCCGAACCACAATCGTTGCATTACAGTCACACCCTTGTCCTCCTGCGAGACGACGGCCTCATTTAATACATACATACATACAATAAAAATCTTACTTACATACAGACGTTACTATGATTACGCCTGATATAAAGAGTGGCTTCGACACCCCATCTTTAGCTCTGCGCATGTAGGGCGCGACTCCCACCAAACGCGACAGGCGGATAACGAGACCCAGCATGCCTTTATCCATGTTTAATATTGGCTTGTATCTTAACTTAAAATACAATTATTTACTATTATTCATATATTTCTGTAGAAAAAAATGAAAATGCTTTGAAATGAGACAAGTCAAATTTCAATAGATTATTGAAGTATTTTCTTGAGTATCATATGAGTGCCATTCTCATTCTTGAGTACCATTGAGTATCAATGAACTGAATGCCGAATTTTATTATTTTGTTATATATATCAAGAAAATAAAAAAAATTACACACGATCGCGTTCAAAATTTGATCCTGATCTATAGCACCTTATAAGTAAAATCGTATAACCTCTTGTATTATTCGTGGTAAATTTAATATTTTTCATTATTTATAGATATTTCTGTTAATGTACCTTGTATTTCTGATCTTACTTTCCAATGTGGTTGTAGTACCAATATCAACGTGAAAGACAACATTTACAGTACCTCTTTGGACGACATCTATCAAATAATCGGCTTTACATAGTGTATAAATATATGCCTTAACCCGGCGTCACCGTGGTTAGGTTTATAAGACACAAGCCCCTATGTTTTGTTTCGCTTATAGTATAGTAATTATGCGTGATATATTATTATTTTTCTCAGTAGCTGGACTGTTCTATGCGTTGCAGGTAACACATTAGGAACTGCGGCTTTGGGAACAGTCGTTTTTTAATATGACCTGATACTGAAATTTCATTTGCTTTAATACCAAATTTTGTTTTTAAATACTTAAACCTCCTTTTAAGTATTTTTTAGGATTTAACCACAAATGTATAGTTTTCAGACTTTTTCATGAACCAAATATCATAATTCTAGGATAACATAAAGTACCCTATTAATTTTGTTTCCCTTTATAGTGTCGAAAAACGCTATTTTTGCTATTTAATATTATAATTTTTTAGGATTTAACCACAAATGTATAATTTGCAGATTTTTTTCTGAGCTAGTATTAGCTGTAATAATAATAATACTCTTTATTGTACACCCATAAGGAAAATAACAATAAAATTAACAACAAAAGAGAAAGAAAAACAAAACGGAAATGTACAAGAGGCGACCTTATCGCTAAAACAGCGATCTCTTCCAGGCAACCTTAAGGCATAGGATTAAAAAGGGAGGAAAAGGGTTGAGGTGTAAACAATAATTATAATAAATTTATAAAGCAAACAGCAAACATATATTAAATATATACAAATATAGATGCTAACTACCAAATTTCATAATTGTAGATCAACCTGAAGTACACTGTGCATTTTGATTCCCTTCATAGTGTCGAAATAAGTATTTTTTTCCTTTTTTCCTAAAAAAATAAATAAATTTCTTTTGTCATAAGAATTTTACCATTTTTATGAATAAAGAAACTTATCAATAAACGGGTCTGTGATACCTTCCTCTGTGCCCACGGGTTAATATATAATCGATCGATCAATAGTTCTGCGTTAGGGTATTTTGTATTTACTGATATTATCATTACTTTCAACATTTAATGTTATATTATTAAATTGCCGTGCTGATGGTGAAATTCAAACAAATATTTTACATTTCAAAACTCACTTTTGTTTACATTGTAGCTAATTTTATATTAATTGTAGTTATTTACTTTCTTTAGCATTAGCACTATGTATGCCGCATACAGCAGAGTAGGCATCATGTAGTGGTAGGTTACAATATTGGCAAGCTCTACTGACATCAAATATGTTGTTTATTATAATCAAAATATTTAATTCTTATTATTATTATTTTTTAAATCACCCATCTTCTGCATATAAAATTAAGGGCAGATTTCAGTCTCTACTTTTGTCCCTTTTACAGGCAAGTTACTTGAGCGGAACCTAACGCTACATATTGCGTAAGCATAATAATCGGGGAAATGGGAATATGTCTATTTCTTTTATAAAAATAAACGCCACGCCTCGCCGTACAAAATATACAGATTCTATGAAAAGCTGAATGCTGAAATACGATATTTGATATTTTGCAAGAGTTCCTTAGAACTACGTAAAATATGATTTGTTATTTAAATTTTTATTCATGTTTATGTACGAGTATTTGTGTATTCCTACATATTTTAAAGAACACGATTATTTTAAAGATACGATTTAACAGAATATAAGCAGATTCAGGGTTTTTCCCGCGTATCAAGTAAGACAACGGCAGAGAGAATGTAGTGTTTGAGATTCATTTATCACACAGCGTTTTGTCTTCTTATTAGAGTAAATATTCAGATTCGGAATCGAATCCACAGCTAACGTGCTTTCAATTACACGCTGTGTCACTGCGCTGTAACGGCTTCGTGGGTGTGCAGTAAAATTTTTTAATTTGGCTATAAATATCTTCTTTAACTCTAAATTTATAACAGGCAGCTTTTGCCCTCACAGCTGTATCCTTTCTTGTGTCAAGTCGATACTCATTTTAATCCGATACAATCCTTTAAGTTCAATTTGGCTTTAACATCAAAGTTATTTATGTATTTTAGTGAAGCCTACATGTTCGTATATATTTGAGTAGATAAATTAAGCCTTAAGCAGTTATACCCCACTAGGGGTTATACCCCCATTATGTACATATATTGGTACCTTTATATGGTGCGTATTGAAATTGTTTCCCCCTTCAATCAACTATATGGTAAATAGTTGATCGAAGGATTCACTGAACAACTACATATAGTATTTTTATACTTGTGGAATAATGCTTTGGATCATGATGAGTTTAAAAGTTGGAACATTTTACTATTGTGATCATGAGGTCAATGATTTTAAAAAATAATAGAAAATTGATAATTTTGGATTGTTCTAACTCGGAGCTCTTCCAAGGAAAATCCAAGAACACGTTATATCTTCCTCTCTACCATAGCTATCCAATTGTCGTAAGTATAAAAGGAAGAAAGCGCAAGGAGACTGCTTCACCCCTGTACCGTGAATTAGTACCAGACCGCGGCTGCTACAGTCTTTGTTGAAGCCTCCGAGATATTTGTGTGTGATATTTCTGAAGGTACTTATTAAATTAAAATTATATATATTAAAATGCAAATGCTTATTTATATTAAAATGCAGAAGAATGCAACGGTAAATAGGGGACAGGAGTGTCTTAATTGGAACGTAGTGCCTTAAATTCAAATTCAAATTCAAAATATTCTTTATTCAAATAAACTTTATAAGCACTTTTGAATCGTCGAATGTACATGTCAACAAAAAGCTACCACCGGTTCGGAAGGCAGTTCTGCTGAGAAGAGCCGGCAAGAAACTCAACAGTTGCTCTTTTTAAAGTCAATGGTATATTTTACTATTACATTTGGCTGGCAGCTGTCCTGCCTGACATTCAATAGACATTAATTCCATACATGCTTATCCTCTAAATATTCTTGAACAGTGTAATAAGCTTTACTTGTTAGAATTTTTTTTACAGATATTTTAAATTTTGGAAGTGGCAAATTAAGAATACACTGCGGAGTTTTATTATATACACGTATACTCAGACCCATAAAGGATTTATTAACTTTTTGGAGGCGAAAACTTGGTGTAACAAGCTTATCTTTATTTCTCGTAACATTTCTCTTAACTCTAGGTTCCCAGGGAATACACCGTGAAGCTAGAAAAATATGAAACTATATGGGAACAAAGCTGTACTGAATTCCGCAAGATTATATTCAAATAAATGAGAGGACAAAATCCTTCACTGCGGAGGCGGATGTAAAATAGATTTGGCACCAGATCAAGTTCTGGCTAAAGTTAGACCCATATGTCGTTACTATAAATTTTCTATGTAAATGGGCCTTTTTAGTGGACATCGGATCTTAAGTGGTCATGTATATTTATTTTTATATCAAACTAGCGGACGCGCGCAGCTTCGCTCGCTTATTTAGGGGTGAATTCTAATAAACCATGAAACATGTGTTCAATGAAATATTTTTAAGAGTCTAAGTTTCAAATTTTATAAAAATCGGTGGCGATTTAAAGATTTTTCCATACTAACTTTCTACCCTTTATTTGGGTACAAATAAAGGGTAGAAAGTTAAGGGGTGAATTCTAAAAAATGATGAAACACGTGTTCAATGAAATATTTTTAAAAGTTCAAATTTCATAGAAATTGGTACAGATTTAAAACTTTTTCCATACAAACTTTCAACCCCTATTTTACCCCTATAGGGTTAAAATTTTTCAAAATCCCTTCTTAGTCGATGTCCAGATTACAAAAGTAAACATTTGTCCAAATTCCATATTTCTACCATCAGCGGTTACGGCTGTGCGTGCGTCTTACCTCAGTCAGTGAGGACAAGTCCTTTTATATATATATATAGATTACTAGCGGCCCGCTCGCGGTTGCACCCGCGTGAACTATATTATTATTAATTTCTGTCTCCATGGCTACGTCCTAGTGACGTCTATGCAAAAGTTGAGACTCCTAGCATTTAGTAACGAATGACAAAGACAAATGTCATTAGTAACGAAGTTTCATACAAACTTTCAACCCCAAAAACAACCCCTTAGAAGTCGAATATTACAAATTCCCGTCTTAGCGAGCACCTACGTCCTATAAGTAACTCCTATACAAAATTTCAGATTCCTAGAATATGTAGTTTCTGAGATTTCGTGATGAGTGAGTGACCTTTCGATTTTATATATATAGATGAAATGAGATCTTTTATTTCATAAAACTCTTACAGAAATACATTTTGTTAGCTTCTTTCTATATTTCACATATAAGAGAGCTAGAAGGAACCAAATGTTCGTGGCAATATTGAGAGTTAAAAAAATATTTTTTTATTTTTTATAATTTTCCCGAGCACTAATTTAACCCAAAATCATTGTGATTTCAAATCAAACACTATGTTACTACGCTACGATGGCTTCCCAATAAAAAAATATATTTAAAATATAAATAAGAAACATTTTCTAAAGAAACTTTTTAAGGATCTCACTCGCACTTCGTTTCTCGCGGTGTTGTATTTCACAGAATGAGAATGTCAGAATGAGAATGTCGGTTCCCTAATAATTAGAAAACTTTTTATAAAGTTTAATTTAAATATGGAGTTCTAAATGTAAATAAGTAAATACTCGTTGAGTGAGGGAAAATGAAGTTGAAGAACTGTCCCTTTCAGTAACTTTGTGTTTTGTCACGCGTTATTCGTGTAATCTACGTTATTTGCATTTACAAAGTATATTATTTTATTTATATATGTTTGTAGTATTTTCGAGATAATATAAGAATAAAATGCCAACTGATTTGTACACGTTTAATGTCCGATCACAACTGAGTAAGCCAACGCTTTATTTCGACTTACCCTCAACTTATAATAATCACTACATCCCTCCACCAATAATATAAAAATATACAAATAAAAACAATTATCCTATTGACAAGTAATCGAAACTATTTTTTACAACTTTACAATATTACTAGTTTATTACAATTATACATTTTTTTTATTCCGTGTCTTACGAATAGGATACCTTCGACCACTCTCGACCGTGACGGGCACTGGAGTAGTGTCCTCACCAGGTAACATGTTAACATTGTTTTTATCAACAACAGGCAGTGCCTGTTTAGTGCCCATCCTAGAATTTGAATCTACATTTTATTTATTACTCTGATCTACATTAATTAGAACATCAGGATCCGATGACTCTGTTTCCTCCGATAACTTCTCTCTCTCTCCCACTTGATCCAATGTAGTTTCAGAATTCGCTACTGGACCGACATCATCTGTTTTTGGAACACAAGTTACACCAGTATACTTTAACAATTGATCAAAATGTTTCTTAATTAATAAATTTAGCACTGGAATGTATACCATAAAAAGTCTAGAACCAATCTTACTTCTAATTACTCCTAAATGCCATGTACATTTATTTCCATTATAATAAAAATGTTTAACTAAAACCTGGTCACCTATGTTAAAACAAACATTGCGTACACCGCCATATTGTTTACTTTGTAAATCTTGTTTATAGTTAACTGTTGCTTTAGCAGCAGATGCCAACGACATCGAATTAGGTGACGTTCGAGTATCTTTTAAAAAATCTAATGTGGAAAACAACTTCCTTCCGAGCATTAGTTCTGCGGGTGAATATCCCGTAGTGCAATGTGTTGAATTTCTGTAATCAAACAGAAATTTTAATAATTTTACATTTATATTTCTTTGGTTAGACTCAGTTTTTAAAATAATTTTTAGTGCCTTTTTAACAGTTTTAACCGTGTTTTCCGCTTGGCCATTTGATGCCGGATGATAAGGTGCAATCGTGACATGTTTTATATTATTACTTATACAAAAATTATTAAACTGACTCGAAGTAAAATTCGTTGCGTTATCTGTAACAAGAGTATGAACTAAACCAAATCTACTAAATAATTCGTACGACTTCATAATCACAGCGTCGCTATTTGTGGAAGACATAGGATAACATTCTATCCACTTGGAATGTGCGTCAACTACAATAAGAAAATTTTTCTCGTGCAACGCAAAAAAATCTAGATGTACTCTTTCCCATGGACGTTCAGGATACGGCCAGGGAGCCAGTGGAGCTCGAGGCGGGGAACTGCGGAAAGATGCACACGAGCTGCATGAACCTACCTTTTCTTCAATCTGTTTATCTATATTAGGCCACCACATACGACTCCTGGCTTCCGTTTTAATTTTTACTATTCCGAAATGAGAGGAATGTAATTCATTTAATAACCTATCTCGAAAAACTGCTGGAATTATAATCTTATGTCCCCGTAACAAGCAACCATTTTCTAAAGACAATTCTAAACGACACAAAAAATAAGGTCTCAGTTTCGCGTCATTCACGTTACGCGGCCACCCATTTTTTAAGTGATTAATCACTATTTTTAGAATTTCATCTCTCTCAGTCTCCTTCCTGATTTCATTAACAGTTACAGGTTTTAAAAGAATATCAGATACAAAATTTACAATACTAGACTTATCAATTTCCTTATCGTTTATCTCAATGTCATATCCAATGGGCACAGACCGCGATAAAAAATCAGCTGTATTATTTTCACCCTTAACAAATTCTATATTATAATTATACGCGGATAGGAATAACGCATAACGCTGCAAACGGTTCGCGGCTAGTTCAGGAATGCCTTTTTTTGTTCCGATAATCGATAACAACGGCTTATGATCAGTGCGTAACGTAAATGGAACCGTACGCCCGTATAAATAGTGGTGAAATTTCTTTACCGCAAATACTATCGCCGTCGCTTCTTTCTGTATTTGTGCATAATTACGTTCCGCCTTAGACAAAGACCGCGACGCGTACGCCACCACGCGCTCCGAGCCGTCCGCCTGCCGCTGCGCGAGCACAGCGCCCAGCCCCGCGGGCCCCGCGTCCGCCGTCACTATCGTCGTCGACTCGGGGTTATAGTGTGCTAAAACTCGATCCGATATCAATTCCTGCTTAATTTTTGTAAATGCATCATTCTGTAACTTCCCCCAAATCCACGGCTCGCCTTTTTTTAATAATGAATGCAACGGATTCAATATGTTCGACGTGTTTGGAACGAAACACCTGTAATAGTTAACCATGCCGAGAAAAGATTTCAATTCACTGACGTTTTTTGGACACTGAGCATCGAGTATTGCTTTTATTTTTTGGTTTGACTTATGCAACCCGTTTTTGTCAATTATAAAACCTAAATATTCCACTGAAGACTTAAAAAATTCACATTTATCCCGCTTTAATCGTAGCCCCGCATCTTGTAACCTACTTAAGACTAATTCTAATCTTTCCAAATGTATAGCTTTAGTGGGACCCGTTATTAATATGTCATCTAAAAAGATACACGTTCCCTCTATGTCAGACAATAACTGCTCCATTGCCCGTTGAAATATAAAAGGCGCATTAGCTAATCCAAAAACTAATCTATTAAAACGGAATAACCCCTTATGAGTATTAATGCACGTTAACTTTTTAGACTCGTCTAGAACTAACTGGTTATAAGCCCTAGATAGATCGATTTTTGAAAACTCGACCCCACCATGTAGTTTAGAAAATAGCTCTTCTATTCTCGGTAATGGGTAATTGTCCGTGTATAAAACTTTATTTAACGTAACTGAAAAATCTCCGCAAATCCGTACATTTCCGTCTGCCTTTAAAACCGGTACTATAGGAGTAGCAAAATCTGAATGGTCAATTTTTTCTAAAATACCTAAACTCACTAACCTTTTTAGTTCTGACTCCACTTTTGGCTTTAAAGCGAAAGGAACCGGTCGGGGCTTAAAAAACTTAAGTTGCGAATTGGGTTTAATTTTTAGTGTAATTTTATATTTATTAAAACGGCCTAATTCATCCACAAATAGCTTCTTAAATGTTTCTGTCAAACCGATACATACTTTATCATCCGTTATACTATGACATGTCATCCTGCATAACTGCAAGTTAAACGCACTTATAAAATCTCGACCTAAAAGTACCGGCTGATGAACAGAACAATTCAAAACATATATTTTCAACATTTGTGTGTGACCTTCATATTCAACAGGCACCACTATAAATCCTAAAGGGTGCATTTTACTGCCATTATAACAATTTAAAACTACACGACATGATTGCAACTCGGCCCGCCCCGCGAAACGTCGCTCGTACACGTGTTGGGGCAAGACGGAGACGGCACTGCCGCTGTCTAACTCACACAACAATCGCTCGCTACCGATTAAAACTGTCTCTGTCATCGGCGCTCCGTTTATACACTTAATATTAAAACTATTTAAATCACCTTTTTCAACGTCGTCCTCATCTTTACTTAAAAAATTATTATATTTAGGAATTTGTTTCCCGCACATGCGTTGTAGATGTCCTTTCGTATTACACTTGCGACACGTATAATTAGCAAAACGACATTCATTTTTGCTATGATTGCTGTAGCCGCACACTGCACAAACCGGTTTCCCGTTATTCAACTTCGTCGTCGCCGCTGCTCGTGCTCGCACCGCGAACACCTCGGTGGCGCCGGATGCGTCCGTCGCGTGGCGATGCGAAGTCGCAGGTTCGATGCTCGCGCTATGCAATGCTAACCGGGCACATCGAATATTTGTAGCTAACTCCAGAGCTTTATTAAATGTCAACGTTTCAATATTTTCTGCGAACAATTTCTCTTTTTCCTTATTATTTTCTAGTCCCAACACAAATCTATCCCTTAAAGCGGTGTCAAGATCTGATTTGAACTCACAATGCTGCGCTAGGCTGCGAACTCGAGCCGCCCAATCCGTTAGGTCTTCCCCAGGATGCTGTTCCGCTTTATAAAATACGTATCGTTCCGCAAACGTACTTTTCTTTACCACGAAATGACTGGTGAGCTTCTGCAATAACGTATCATATTCTATATTTTCCAAGTCCGTAGGGTAGGCCAAGTCTTTCGCTATCCGGTACGTGTCCTCAGCAAAAGATGTCAATAACAGGGCTCGACGTTTCACTCCTGCTTTATCGTTTTCCTCGCTAATATTGTTAGCTGTACAATATTGCTTAAACCGACTGATATAAATATCCCATTGTTGCGAGTGGTGATCGTAACCGAGTGTACTCCCAAAAAACGCCATTTTCGTATTATCTTCGAAAATTTATAATGAAATGCACTTTATACACGTTGTTGCACACGTCGGTAAGTCCCTCGTCGCCAATTTGTAGTATATTCGAGATAATATTAGAATAAAATGCCAACTGATTTGTACACGTTTAATGTCCGATCACAACTGAGTAAGCCAACGCTTTATTTAGACTTACCCTCAACTTATAATAATCACTACACTAGTATATGTATATATATATATATATATATGAGCTTCACGCTGTATCCCGCACACAGCAGGGTAGGGCAGAGGGAATCTAGTGTTAAGATACCGTTCCCCACTTTCTGCCGAATTTTGGAGGCATTGCGTTTTGAGGGGCAGAACTCAACGCCGCGCTTTTTGCCTCGACACCAGAGCGAAGAAATG
Organism: Heliconius melpomene rosina; assembly: GCF_056956725.1. NCBI lineage: Eukaryota > Metazoa > Arthropoda > Insecta > Lepidoptera > Nymphalidae > Heliconius > Heliconius melpomene. The sequence continues at coordinate 7,101,208 of NC_140400.1, forward strand.
AAAATATATACGTAAATAAATATTTCACTTCCTCGAGTGGGAATCGATCCCACAACGTCGCGTTACAGTCACACCCTTGTGCCGCTGCGCTACGACGGCGTTACAATTACGGTTGGTTACTAGTATCAATATTTATACTGTTGTTTGGAGGCTCGTGAATCTATCTTTCTAAATAATTAAGAAAAATATCTTTTTAATATTTATAGATAAATTTATATCTGTTAAAAATATAAGGCCATAGCAACGCAGTGCACGACGTGTGACTGCAAGCGCGAGGGTTGTGAGTTCGATTTCTTCTTTCTTCACTTCAACACAGGATATGTTTATTTGTTTTGCTGAATATTTTATTTTAAGCTTAGTAATTTATTGGATTAAAAATAATAATATATTTCTATAATTTATATTTTACTCAATATAAATTATGAACTTTTCGCAATCTATAGAAAATAGATAGATAGAAAAACTTTATTGCACACAAAGCTGATACAGAGGACAATAAAGGTGAATCTTAAGATACATCCAAAGCGTGCAAAGGCGGTCTTATTGCTGATAGCAATCTCTCTTGCTATATTTTTGTAACATTTTTAAAATGTTATTTCACATACAGGAAAGACAAACACTGATTATGAAAACGTATAAAATGTAAACGTAGCTGGATTTAAAAATGAAATTGTAAATATGAATCCTGCTACGTTCAAATTTTTATACGTTTCCTTAAAAATAATTATAGAAGCTTTCAACTGTCGCTTGCTTGCTATTAACGAGGCCTGTTGATTGTATAGCGCTTTGTCTTGTTACTAGATCTATGAAATGAAAGTTATAAAAAATAAATAAATCACGCTTCACGCTGTATCCCGCACATAGAAGGCAGAGGGAACCTAGTGTTAAGAAATTGTATGAGTAAAGAAACTGTAAAGTATACATAATAATGCTCTGTTTGTAGCATACAAACAACTGGAATAAATTGTTATTTGTGATCTCTTCAGAAAAAGTAAGGGCATCTTGGGAGTCATTTGTTATACGCTCCATATGATACTTTTCCTTGAACGACTATCGATATGTCATTATTACATACATTGTATATATGTAGGTACATGTAACTTAATTTTCTATACTTCATATATTTTTAGTTTTTCTTTAGTTTTTGTTTTAACTAGAAATTGAATATTTAGAAGTAATCTATAGTTGTAAGGTTGTATGTACAATCAGCGAGTGTCATTTAACTTTTGAAACTGTCTCAAGGGATTATCTGAAGAACAATTTACACCTTTGAAAGTTCTTAAGATGACTTCATAAAAACGATTATACATCTTTAGAGACTATTTTATTGTTCTAGTTATTACTATTAAGATATAAATACTTTCAGAGTGGATAATAAAAGATATAGTAGCGCTGTAGGACGGTATTTGACTGTGTGCGTGATGGTTTTGAGTTCAATCTGTGCTCGGGGGAATGTCTTTTGACAGATGGATATTTCTTTTCAATTCAAATCAGTAGTTTCTGAGAATAGCGCATTTAATCAAAAAAAACCTTTGAGTTTTACAATATTAGATTACTTTAATCAAAGTCGACATTTTAACATGAACTGAATATTTATTTTACATTGAATTTGTGAAGATATTTTCCGTGACGATCCTTCAAAACGAAAGTCAAAGAAAAGGGAACTTAAGCAATTTTTTTATTAATGATAAAAATTCATAATTAAAATTTTTATAATATTCCTTGAAAAGTCATCTTCAATCGATTCTCTTTGATTCAGCAATTAGATATAGTCGATGGATCGAGAACTCATTAATTTGTGATAAAATTTTTTTGGAGCATCAAATTTTATTATAATTTGTTAGGTATTTTTTTAACATCCCCATCCCATACAAAGCAAGATTCTAGGAACTAAGTGTTAAGGTACTCCTTTCATATTAAGACACTTCCGTTCCCCTCCGCTTCTTCCGCCCAATTCTGTGTTGAGTGGCGGAGAAGTCGGGGAGAAAATATTTACATATTATTATTTCATTTCCTCATTTACACGCTTGTGCCCCTGCACCACGACGGCCTTAAAGCCGTAATAGATTTGTTTTGTTAAATAGAGTTTGATAATATATTTATTTCTTTATATGCTTACCTTGCTATAAGCGAAATGTACCGTTCATTTCGCTTATAGGAAGATAGGCCGAGATTTGCTCAATTTTCTAAACATTGTGTGTCAAGTAGCGGCACTCAACGCGGCGTTGTCTACCAGAGCGGAAAATAAAAATGAAATAAATATAGGTAATTCTCCCCAGTAGGGATCGAATTCACAACCTTCATCTACGATCAGAAGCTATCCCACTCCGCCTTAGCTGCAAATAAAGAATCAAGTATAGAATCCAAGTATTAATCCGTTATAAAATAAAATTCAAAATTGCAATATCAGTCAATATATGAAGGAAAATTCACCGCAAGATCAAATCATTTAAGAATAGTGAAACGACAAAGACAAATAGTCTTCAAATTCTGAACATTTCGAGGGCAAGAGCAGCGATATCATCACTGAAAGTGTGAGAGACGTCGTGTAAATGTTCTTTACGTTTCTAATTTAACGAAAATGTTGAAATAGCTTTATAGAAGATATCGCCGCTAGAAGTTCGTCTCTGTCTGCTCGTCGCTGTATGAGAGACGAGAAACTGAGTTTATTAGAGAAAAATAGCCATCAACAAAAATAAAAGAATTTAAATATTATAACAGTCTGTGGACGTAAGATAGAAGTTAACTATATTTTTTAAATATTTTTATAATATCGTATCATTATCATCATCATCATCAGTCTGTCCTCGTCCACTGCTGGACATAGGCCTCTCCAATGGCACGCCACTGAGCTGAGGCGTGGTCTCCACTCTAGAACGCGCTTACCCCAACGGTCATCGGTTTTGCGGCAAATGTGACCAGCCCATTGCCACTTCAGCCTGCTAATCCTTTGGGCTATGTCGATAGCTTAATATCGTATGTAATATTTTATATGAAATAATGTTGAAACTTTTATTTAAAGAAACTTTATATATTTAGTTCAATAAATAAATATTTCAATTTATTATACTTACAATAGTAAATTATATTTTTAACGACAACTGTTAAGATTTGAGTCTCGTATAAATGGATTATTGAAGACCGTTGAAACGACGGTAGCTTGAGTTAATTATATTATAACGATCGATATTTGATAACGATTGCGTATATCACTTCTGTTGTATACTAAATTACTGCAACTTGCTTCTACACTACTATGTACTAACATTAAAACGTTATAACAACACAATTGCTATAATAACTTACGTGTGAAAGCTCATCCGTTGTCAACAGTATAGGCTGATTGTATTTCCAATTGGCATAATCCTTTAATTCACTCCCGGGATTAGGAAAAGGACGATTTGATCTATTCTGTGTTGGAGCAGTTCAATCAAACGGTTTCAATTATAGACTTCAAATATTGGAACAGCTTCGTGTTCATTGAAAAGTCTGGTGGCTGAAGTAATGTTATATTAGGAGGTAGATTTAGTAAGCTTTTGTTGTTGCTGACCGCGTTTGAACAGTTAGTTTTAACTTTTAGTTTTAAACTCTTTAACTTAGAAACTTAGTTTTAAACTTACAAACAAAGAAAGAAATATTAAATATTATTTATTGGTTTTTGATTACACTCGCGATAAGAATGCCTTCTTAATTAATAATACAACGCTTCCACCCTGTATATCCGCCAAATCCATTCAAAGTAAGTGCCGGCCAAGGCAATATACAAAATATATTCTGTTTTTCGGTTGCGAATAGAATTTACAGGATTTTGATTTGTTCGAGGGAGTGTATGGTGTTTTACTGCGCCTTTATTGTTCACACGTTTTAGTGCACGAGGGAATGGTTCAGATTACTTCGCGCTCTGTTCAGGAATGGTTCACGTTGACGATGCAATACATATTACATGGAACCAGTTTTAGAATCGTTTGTTGGCAGACTTTTATGTTTTTACAAAATACATGTTCGATTTTGAGGCTAGTCGTGGCGTAAGAAACGAGCGTGTGACTGTAAACGCGACAGGTTGTAGGTTCGATTCCCACTCGAGGATATTAAATATATAATATTTTCATTTCTTCGCTCTGATTTCAAAGTAAAGTGCGGTGCCTCCAGAATTCAGTGGAAATTGGAGAGTGTCTTAACACTAAGCTCTCTCTGCCAAAAAAGGAAAAATATAGGATTTATTTATCCATAAAGGAAAGGTTATATTGATTTATTGACAGTATTATTACTTTTTATAACATGTGACATAAAACTGCAAAATGTTTATTTGCACGTGAAATATATTTTAATTAAAATGTCTGATATTGACGTCGACGTTTTATATATATGTATAATAAAAAATATGAATATTTTGTCGCTTACAAATTGAGGGCACAAACTAAACTGTAATTGATTTAAGAATGAACGTTTATTCGTTTTATTATAACAGAGTACTTCTGACTTAAAAAAACTTCCGCAGCTTCTTCAACTCGGAACCCTTTTGTCTAATATTTTAATATTGTAATGTTGGTAAAACGGTTCGAGCAATTAAATATCTCTCTGGCATTCATTGCGAGTCGCGACTAAGAACCATCTGTCACTGTCATAAATTAAAACTAATTCACAGAAATCCCCTCTGAATGAGAATGCGTAAAGAAGCCTTCTTAAAATATTTTGTTATTGTTTAGGGACGTTTAAACTTTTATGTCTTAATGGTTGTAACATCATTTGAATTTGAAATTATATGGTTTTTTTTACATTATTCATTTAAAATTTAGATATTGGCGTTAAATAATTAACATTTAACGCAAATATCAAAATAAAATAATAATTAAACTAATATTAGATTATCATAAATTATTATTAGTCCTCTTATCCTATATCTTATAAAACAAAGTCGCTTTTTGTGTCTGTCTGAACTTTCTAACTCTTCTTCTTCTAAACCACCCAACGGATTTGGATGCGGTTTTCACCATTAGGTCGAGTATTTCTCAGGGAAGGTTTATATATAGTTTATTATTTGTACATTCTTATGTAAATTAACATAAATACGATAAATGTGTATAAAGTCCTACCCGCTGAGACACTTTGGCGCATGCGCTGCTTTAATGGTAAATACTACATGAAAAAAATGTACTGGAGTATTGTTCCTCTTAATAAGATCTAAAAAAAAGTCCGCGATGGCATATTCGTATCTTTTAAGAATAACGTGTAGTGATCATATTTCTGTCTAAAAATAGTAATTTCAATATATTTTTTATTGTGAGGGATATTTTTCCATAATGGTATTAATCCTTATCCTTTAAAATACTTTATTAATTTTCTACGTTAAACGAAGATAAAATTTGCTTTTTAAACTATTTCGAAATTGTGAATAGTTTTAGAGAAAAACGCATTTAATTATTGACACATCACGCCGTTCACACATCAACTGTATCGAGTCAAGTTTCACTTATCCCTTACTCTCAGCATATAAATAAGTATATTAGTTACGTTGGCCATTTAATGTAGATCAAAACTGTCTTTTCTGTTTTTCATTTTAATAAGTACTTTAGAAGTTGTTACAATATCAAAAAATCCTTGCTGCGAAACGCTCCTCGCGACGTTATGCTTATACAAGCGAGTCCGCCGCGCCCGCCTGCCTTCGCATCGCATCGGTGGTTCAGTGGTAGAATGCTCGCCTGCCACGCGGGCAGCCCGGGTTCAATTCCCGGCCGATGCATTCTATTTAATTTTCGTCACAGGCAGCCACGCAGTGCTTGCTTTTCATTAGGGACAGAATACCCTCTTCAGCATTAACCACAAGCTCGAAAAAAAAAACCCGCCTGCCTTTATAGCAACGAAGATTTAGATGCGTTTGCACGTATTGGATAATTCGACTTGAATGTATTATTTAATGTCATTTAACAAAAATAGTAATTTAAATATATTTTAATAAGTACTTGAAAAGATTAGTAGCACAGATTTAAAATTACGGTACCTACTAAAAAATCCTTGCTGTGTAAAACAATTGGAAAATCCATAAGGATTTTCAATAATGAAACTACGAAAATGCGGGTTGCATTAGGGTTTAGTTAATTTTCACATTATCTTAAGTGCTTTGCAAACATACGTTATATGAATAATCCAGTAGTAAAAGCGGGCGAAGCCGCAATAGGGTCGCTAGTCTATATATATAAAAGGACTTGTCCTCACTGACTGAGGTAAGACGCACGCACAGCCGTAACCGCTGTGCGTAGAAACGTGAAATTTGGACAGATGTTTACTTTTGTAATCTGGACATCCACTAAAAAGGGATTTTGAAAAATTTTAAAAATGATGAAATAGGGGTTTTAAATCGGCACCGATTTTTATAAAATTGTAAATTTAGACTCTTAAAAATATTTCATTGTACACGTGCTTCACGGTTTTTTAGAATTTACCCCCTAAGGGGGTAATAAGGGGTTGAAAGTTTGTATGGAAAAATCTTAAATCGCCACCGATTTTTATAAAATTTTAAATTGAGAATCTTAAAAATATTTCATTGACCATTTGTTTCATGGTTTATTAGAATTCATCCCTAAGGGTGCAAATACGCAGGCGAAGCTGCGCGCGTCCGCTAGTATTGTATATGTTGTTTGTGTGTGCTTATTCATATTATTACATTATCTATTCAGTTTTTTTTATTTATTGTCTCTCATTTTATGTCCCGATCTCATCACATTTAATTTACTTTAGGAACATTGTGTAGCTACAGACATTGGAATTGACAACTTTTAATGACATTTAAACTAAAACGTAAATGTACGTATATACATAAAAAATAAATTGAAGCATTGCAGTTGTCGTTTCAATTTCAAAACTAGAAAGAGCTAAAATTAAATTAGTTGGAAAAATAACATTTCAACTTAACATCGTCAAGTACTTCATTTAGTATGGTATGCTTCTTTGACTTTGACGTTCCAAAAGTAACTCTTGAAAATTTCTATAATTTCCACATTAATGCTAGTTTTTCTTAGCAATTTATTATAATTGCATTTAAGTAAATAAATATTTTTAGATTAACGCTTTATCCCTAGCGGGATATAGCCAGAAAAGAGTTAGCGACAAACGCTACGGTGCTGTCTTTATATCTCTTTAACCTCGGCCACTGTCAATGTCAACTTCTCCATACATTCCTTTCGACCCCCTTATGCTGTTAGCACGACCTTTCAGTATCATCAATGCTTCCAAGGTTCAACAAAGGTTTCTTCCGGAAATATATTTGTAGTCATGGAAATTATAAAATACTATTTTTCAGTATTTTGATATTTGGGTATTTAAATTATATTTTTTTACTTATTCGTTATAGATAACTTCGACTTCAACTAAGAAAGTATAGTTTATAAAGAAGACGTCATATTTAGTTACTATTGAGATTGATATCGATGTTATAAGGAGTGAATTGAAAATAAGCCAAACCTAACTAAGTTAAAACGCTTTAGGAACATTGTGGTTAATTCTAGAGACGTTGGAATTATGGAGATATGGAGTTTCCATTGTATATTCAGCTTAAGTCGTCCCTCCGACAGTTGTGAGGACGCTTAAGCCTGTGGGGATGTGTTATAGGAAGTAATATTTCCAAGTTATGTTTACTCGTTCCGAGTGAAGTGCTCTCTCTATACATAACAAGTTTTCTCGCTTTGTGAGCTTTTTATGTGTGCAGAGCTTTTATCAGAAGTTCTATTGGTTTTCAATTTTCTTAAGTGTTGTTAAAGTATGGTTCTATTTAAGTATTTTATGTTTTTAGGGTTCCGTACCTCAGAAGGTAAAAACGGAATCAGAGTATGTCCCTCAATCAATTTTAAGTCAAGGCACTCAAAAGATATGTGCGTTTATGCATAGATTTTGTTGCATTTTGTGTGAAATTCGCCGTGTAATCAAAATCGATAGGATATTTCTCGTGCTTATGAAATTTGGCACGAATTTACAATACAAATAAAGGAAAAAATCCGAAAGGTAAAAATTTATAGGTATTCTATTCACAGAAAAATAATATAGGTATTCCGATTTTATAGAAAAAATATTACAAACTTATAATTGTAATTAATTTCTATACAAAATGAGTGTATTCCTCCTGAAATTTAAATTTGTCAACTTTAAATTGTACTAGCATTGACATACAATATAGAAATTGGTATGGAACCCTCGGTATGCGACTACGATTCGCATTAGACCGATTTTTTTCATGTAGAGATGATAAATAACAGATATATTACAATTATTTATAGAAGTACCTACACAGATATGTTTACATAAAGTGAGATTTTACTAAATTATTACTAAGCTGTAACTATATTTTAATTTATCTACAAATCTCTTTTACTCCATTGTTTCTGTTCATTTAGATAATATTTTCAATTAAAATAATAATACAATAAGCAATCGTCTAAGCGTAAAGTTTTGAGTTCAGCTTTTAAATGTTTTAGTAAAGTCTCGCCCATTGTCCTCGGAGTGACGTCTGTTGAATGCTAAATGACTTCATAGCAAGTTTAAATGTTTGATCTTAATTAAAGAAGTCGATTTGTTTAATTTTGTTATAACTTAATACAATATTAAATTAAAAGACCGTGAAGTTTAAGATCACGTTGAGGCAGGTAATTTGTAATTCTATGAAAGTATTGTCGCCCTTTGATCTTTGTGCTTTTTATTTGATGAATAAATTATTATAAAGCCGACCTAATCGCGGCTTCGTCCGCTTGAATAAAATTTTTACGTAAAGTATAATCTATATGTTATTCTGATGTATCTCTATTATAGTTTTATCTAAATCTGTTCAGTAGTATTTGCGTAAAAGTGGAACAAACATCCATCTTCACAAATTTTTACATTTATAATTTGTGCCCCCATAGAGCTGCATACTACTTCGGGCTCTAACGATGTGGTCGACTAAGGATGTTGAGACAGTGTACGGGATTACGCCGATTGACTGGCTTACGGCTCTTGTGCTGCGCTCTGCCGGCCAATAAAGGTAAGCCAGCGGAGAAATGATAACAATTCTCCTCTGGAGGTCTCAGGTCTGTGGGGTCACCACTCTCCAACCATTCTCCAACTCGCCAGAAGCTGTCCTGCGTGCCAACCTTTTGCGAGGCAATGCATGTTGAGTAGCGGAACTCTTGTTCAGAACTTGTGAAGAAATGTGCGAAGAAATGAAAATATTAATAAATAATAATTCATTCTTTCGAGTGGAGATCGAACTCACAATCGTCGCGTTACAGTCACACATATTTTCATTTCTTCAGTTTGTACCAGAATACCAAAGCCAAACCGCGGGGTTAAGTTACGCCTCTCAACACTTGCGGAGTGTCATAACACTAGGTTCCTCTTCCTACCCTGCCATATACTGCCTATATAGCGTAAAGCTAAAAAGTTTATAATTCAGTTTCTAATATTTCGTTAGCCTTTGTGAATTCGCATCAAATATCCAGGTCAGCTCGGTGTGATATAAACTGTGACATGAATTTGGGCAATTTAGTGGAAAGTGTTAAATGGTCATGTCACTTAAATTTTAGCAATTATCAAACGTGCATATAGATACGTGTATATGGAGTATTTAAAAAGTGGCTGATGGCTATGGCTAATATTTTGTAAGAAATTTATCTATAACTATATAAATATTATAAAGCTGAATAGCTCATAGTCTTTCTCCATAAATAAAATATGCAATCAAAAATAAAAAAAATATAATTTTTGTGATTCTTCTTCAACTTAATAAATGTAAACATGTTCGTCGGTATTTAATGAGAAAGGATTTGATGTCAGTGTCTATACTTCTACCAACTTATATAATTTTGCGGGAAAAACTAAAATGTAAAAAAAATGAAACTGAAAAAACAACCTTACGTACCCGTAAAATTGAGCGGAAAATGGAGAGCATATTAGGTATTTAAATACTAAATCCTTTTAGCTTACCCTACTAAATTAAAGCTATGCGTGAAAACAAAAATAAAAAATTACCTACACCTCTAATTCGCTAGTACATTAGTGATGTAAAAGTAGGGTGTGTGAAAACGTAAGTAATATTAGTTCGAAGGATGTTTGCTCGCCTTCACTCACTTTGACAAATGTGTCCTAGTTGCGGACGTCAGTGTCCACGACGGGGCACGCGGCTGGGGGCGAATGCCATTTGTCAAATAGACTCTACTGGGCCCTCGCTACTTGTATTTTATTTTCATGTAAGTTTCGTTTTCGTTTCACGCTGTATCCCGCAATAGCAGAGGGAACCTATTGTTAAGATCGTTCCGTTCCCCACTTTCCAGTGAATTTTGGAGGCTGTGTTGTTTTCAATTAACTCCTTGTATAATGATAATTTAGTGATAAATAATAATTCAATTCCATTCATAAATATATGAAAACATTATTTATTGTCTAACAAATTGCGGGGAATAACAATAACAAATATTTTCTCAATTTCATAATAATATTTACAGCTCGTAAGGAAAACTTTAAAAATGAAAGAGACTAATGAAAGTCATTGTTAAATTATGAATTTTCAAAATTTTTAATTGAGAATTTTAAACTAATTATTTGATGCATAACAATTCATTTATTAGTATCAATCCACAATAACTCATTATATATGTATAACGTTCTAAAAACAGACGAGGCAACAAGGCCGAGCGCCTTATAGCTTATTAAATGAACTTTCCCTTTTTCCTTTTATAATAATATTCCAATAAGTCATGTTCCGAGGAAGCTTTGCAAATAACGCAAAGCTGAGCGTATCATTTAATTATACGATGTTTTATATAATTTTGTCGTCACGTTTTTCCTAGAAACAATTATTCTTATTGTATAATTAATGTATAGAAAAGAAAACGTCACCGAGACTGGATGTTGGGATTAAGAGATTACTCTGAGTCTCCTTCGTTTGATTGGGTAAACCTGAGATATATCGCATTAGGTTCCGTTACCAGCAATAAAAGCAATAAAATAAAATAATAGCAATAAAATAATAATAATATCGATAAAGGTCTTCCTTACGTGACGTTAATTGCATCGATGTTTTCAATGTTGTCGCAATGTACTCGCGGTTAGCTCGGTCACTTCGGGTTTTCAGAATGAGTCATTTTTAGGGTTCCGTACCTCCAAAGGAAACTATTGAACCCTTATAGGATCACTTTGTTGTCCGTCCATCCGTCTGTGATGATCTTTTTTCTTAGGAATGCGTGGAGGTATCAAGCTGAAATTTATATCAAATAAATAGATTTACTGTTCCTTCTAAGCCAACACAAACAAAAGATACTGCCGTTTATGCCGCAAATTTCCACCGGAACTTTATAGATAATCAAAACTTACAAGATACTTCCCGTGAACTCAGAATCTTGAAATTTGGTACGAAGCAACGTCTTATAGCACAAATAAAGAAAAAAATGCGAAAAGTGAAATTTATAGATATTTATATATCCCACACCTACCACCACTCACCACTTTGTGCCCCTACGCCACGACTGGCCTCAAGTACATGTCTTAATTAATATATTTGTTTAACTTAACCGCAGTTTTCATATTTTTCTTTTAACTCAAAGCAACAAAAGAACAAAGCGCTAAATTAAGATCTATTGTATGAGTAGAGTAAGAAGGTCCTCGGCAAGTATTGTCGACGGAATTGTTAGAATTGCGTAAACAAAAATAAATGTTAATATTGCGACCTCAATCTCTGCCTCAGAAGAGAGCTCACGTAATACTCGTATAATTCATTTATTGTGTAATTTTGTCGAAGTCGCGCCGCAATGAGACAGTTAGAGACGTTTTATATATTATTTTTTAGCTGGTTTTCGATTTCAAATCCCGTTCATATTATTTGTTTGAATAAATTTTTATCTGTACATATATAAAACCAAACTATTTATATAATAAAATTTAAATTTTGTATAATAAAATTGTATAATGAAATATGTATAATAAAATTTATATAATAAAATTTAAAATTTAAATTTTGTACATGGGAGATATATGAGAAAATCTATTATTAGGGACTTAAACATGTCCCTAATACATTTAGTAAGAGAACCCAAAATAATGATTTTCGAAGTTTTTGTCTGTTTGTCGGTTTGTTGAAGATATATTTATCATACTTCAATGTTTCAATAATTACAAATGTATTTCAATTTCCAATTTCAGGCTTACTGAGATCTAGACTTTGAGCTACGTGATTGAAAGTAAGGTTTATCCCGTGCTCTAACATTTATGTGTAAATACGAAACGATATTGCTTCTATTGAAACAGACTTAATTTATTTTCAATATTTATTTAATATAAATCTTAGGTTATTTTAAGCCAATAACGGTAATGGCAAAAATAAATAAAACAAGTATTAGTATCCAGTGCAGATCTCGGGCCAACTTTAAATTTTCTATTTTAAACTTTGCTCTAATGTTGAGATTTTTAGCATCGCTTGAGTGCAACTGAATCTCGCAATTGGATTCTTCGTTTCGTTTAATTCAATGGTCGATAAGTTCCGACGGTTCAACCACTTAGCAGCTTAGAAAATCTCGTAAAGTTGGCTCCGAAACGTGTTTTATATGAAGTCGGGGGAGACGCGTTACGATATCGCATTAGGAATCTATGATTTTTCTCGTTTTTAATATAATATTATATATTCATATATTATAATATACATATAGAAGGCACCAAGACAAGCGGTAGCGCGTCGAGCCAAGTTAAAGAGCTGGAAACGTACAATGTGTACTTTACAGGAACCATTTTAAGCTACTTTTGAGCCCTTCGTAAATCGTACATAAATTAGAGTACATTAAATTTTGCATATTTGCTAGCATATTTTTGAATTAGCGTAAATTTTGCATATCTCTTAGCGTATGATGTATATAAAACAATTTAAATCAAACGGTCATTGATATATAAATATTTAAAAACCGGCATTTTTTTTTCTGTGAGTGTAAAAATGATATCCTATATCTTATAAAACAAAGTCGCTTTTCGTGTCTGTCTGAACTTTCTAACTCTTCTTCTTCTAAACCACCCAACGGATTTTAATGCAGTTTTCACCATTAGGTCGAGTATTTCTCAGGGAAGGTTTATATATAGTTTATTATTTGTACATTCTTATGTAAATTAACATAAATACGATAAATGTGTATAAAGTCCTACCCGTCAAGACACTTTCGCGCATGCGCTGCCTTAATGGTAAGTACTACATGAAAAAAATGTACTGGAGTATTGTTCCTCTTAATAATATTTACAAAAAAGTCCGCGAGAGCATATTCGTATCTTTTAAGAATAACGTGTAGTGATCATATTTCTGTCTAAAAATTGTAATTTCAATATATTTTTTATTGTGAGGGATATTTTTCCATAATGGTATTAATCCTTATCCTTTAAAATACTTTATTAATTTTCTACGTTAAACAAAGATAAAATTTGCTGTTTACACTATTTCGAAATTGCGAATAGTTTTAGAGAAAAACGCATTTAATTGTTAACACATCACGCCGTTCACACATCAGCTGTATCGAGTCAAGTTTCACTTATCCCTTAGTCTCAGCATATACATAAGTCTATTAGTTACGTTGGCCATTTAATGTAGATCAAAACTGTCTTTTACTGTTTTTCATTTTAATAAGTACTTTAGAAGTTGTTACAATATCAAAAAATCCTTGCTGCGAAATGGCTCGCCTCGACGACGTTTTGCTTATACAAGCGCATCCGCCGCGCCCGCCTGCTTTACACGCATCGGTGGTTCAGTGGTAGAATGCTCGCCTGCCACGCGGGCGGCCCGGATTCGATTCCCGGCCGATGTATTCTATTTTCCTCACAGGCGGCCACGTAGTGCTTGCTTTTAATCAGGGACAAAATACTCTCTTCAGCATTAACCACAAGCTCGAAAAAAAAAACCCGCCTGCCTCTATAGCAACGAAGATTTAGATGCGTTTGCACGTATTGGATAATTGGAGTTGAATGTATTATTTCAGCGCGATATATATCTGAATTGAATGTATTATTTTATATTTTTTGTAGTAGTTATTAGTAGGTAGGTTTTTGTTTATAATTTCTTCCGTTTAAAAATAGTCATTTAACTATCTAAAAATAGTCATTTATATATATTTTAATAAGTACTTGAAAAGATTAGTAGCACAGATTTAAAATTACGGTACCTACTAAAAAATCCTTGCTGTGTAAAACAATTGGAAAATCCTTATTGAAACTACGAAAATGCGGGTTGCATTAGGGTTTAATTAATTTTCACATTATCTTAAGTGCTTTGCAAACATACATTATATGAATAATCCAGTAGTAAAAGCGGGCGAAGCCGCAAGGGGGTCGCTAGTTGATAATAAGATGAATATTACTGTATGTTGGTAGAAAGTTTGTGAAGGGAGAAACCCAAGTATTTACCCAATATATTTGATACAATATTAGCTCAGAAGAACAGGTTGGGTTATTAGGATATTTTTTTTTTTATTATTGACACTTGTAAATGTTTATTTCCTCCCCTCCCACCTACTGCTCCCGGACAGTCTGGAGATAAGAGCAAGACACAAATATTAAGTTATTAACTTTTTTTTTATTATCTTATTAACTTTTTAATTGCTTGGTAGCATTGTTCAATACTCATTTGCTTACATTTCATATAGAATTGCTCATTTGTACCACAACAGGGTCGTTACTGGTCGTTATGTTGCTATCGCTGTGCTGTCATGTGACGTCATGAGTGTCGCCCGCCGGATGAAAGTACTATAAATTGAAGAGATCGTAGACCTTGACCGCTCGGCATTGAGATCACATACTTACATATATGTGGTATTTTAATGAGAGTTTTCAATTAATTCTGCCTTCCTTAATAGAATTTTGTCGTAGAATTAGAAACTAACTGAAGTTTCAATGATTAAAGATATAATTATCTTTTTTTCTAATGTGCGAGCATTAAAACAACAACAACAACTAATATGATGACTATATCATTAATTAGAATTATGTATACAGATTCAATATTTAAATTTTATTTTTATTTAATTGATTCTTTTCTCATATTTTGGTGACCAGATGTTTAAATTAAGGATAGTCAAGTAATAAAAAAATGTAAGAAGACACTTCCAATATGACTACAACGTCAATTTAACTTATTAGTTCATATAATAATTAGATAATAAAATTTAATTCATAAAAAACCTAAAACTCGTAAATTGTTAAAGCTTGTGATATTTCGGGCTGAATGTTATATCTAATTATTTCACAAGAACGCAGATCTCACTCTTATAGCTGCTTAATAATTCTTCATAAAAAATTATATATAATTTATGCGACAGATTGCGACGCTCTCTGTGGAATATATTTTTCGTCGGGACTATGCGATATATTTCTCACGACAAGTCGCCAGAAGCAATATTTCAATATATTTCGAGATACTTTCTCTGAATTCTGATCAGATTAAACGTAACTAAGTAAAATATTCATGCTTTTTTCCGCATATCAAGAAAGGCAGAGGAAACTTAGAGGTAAAACACTCCGTTCCGTACTTTCCTCGTAATTTACGAGACATTGTGCGTCGAGTGGCACAGCTTAACGCCGCGCTTTGCCTCGACACCATAGCGCAAACATGAAAATATTAAATATTTCATTTCCTCCAGTGGGAAGCGAACCCTCAACCTGTCACGTTAACAGTCACACTCACGTCTCTGCGCCACAACTGGTCTGGCAATGCCAATTAATGGTGCTTTAAATTGGACCTATAATTGAGTTGGGCATCTTTTGTCCGTAAATTCTTGCTTGGTGTCCAAAGTTGGTGAGTAAACAAATTAGGTTTCATTTTAGATTCATTAAATTTAAATTTCCATTTTGTGAAGTACTTCAGTCAGATACCAGTGTATACGTATGCACGAGTATAGTCAGTATTAACATATTTTAAATGCTGAACTTTTTAGGCATTGTTTCAATAACAATAAAATAAACTCGTGCTATCGTGGAACATTTGGGTAACAGCTGGCAATCATCGCGGAGCGCTTTAATATAAAAATAAACTGGATATTTAAAGTGCAGCATCAGTTTCGATTTAATGAGAATAATGTGTAAACAGATTGTTATTACAAATAAAATGCCATTTTTATATGATAAAAAAAAAACAAATTATAGTTAAAATTAATTTTTGAGTTGAACATATATATGTTTTTAATTTTAATAATACGAGAAACATAAAGCTATTAATTACTTTTCCCTTCCTTACCACAAACAAACTCCTCATATTCCGAGTGAACAGGTAATTAAACAAAGTAAGGGAAATGTGAGACTTCCATCTCATAAAGAGGACGACCATTATTAACATACCTGTTACAGAGTTTGTAATATGTGAGAAGCAATCATTATATGGGGGGGGGGGCGTTGGTTGGGGGGGTGGTTTGTTATTATCATTCAGTCGGTAATTTATAATTACACGCAGTAATACCATAGAGATGAGACCTTGTTAATTACTTTAATATTTTTTATGGCAGGGAAGGTAGATGGACACTTCGTTTTCCACTTTCTGCTTAATTATCGATTGTTTGATTGGATGGCGGAACTCAACGCTGCACTATTTCTCCTTATCATAGCGAGGCTTATCATACCTACGACCGTCGCGTATAGAGTAGTCGTGCTATTGTGCTACGATGACCTCAATATATGAGTACAATAAATTCATCCTATCTATACTAATACTAGTGGACCCGGACGCGGCTACGCCTGCTTGAACTATAAGAATATTTATTAAATTTTATATAATATATTTATTTTTATAAAGATGAATATCAAAATATAAGTTCATTTTGGGTGACGTTTTCTTAAAACAACAAAGAAACTTTGCAAACCGGTGCTTAGCAACGACGGTTGTTATTAACATGGCAGAATAAATTGCATGTCAAATTAGAAAGTATTTTAATTTATTAGTACATATGTGTAATGTAATGTTATATAGCCTATAGCACTTCTGAAGAATGCAGCTTTCATACAAAACAAAAACAAAGTAAATCGAACAAGTAGATCCAGAGATCTTAGCGTTCAAACAAACAAACAAACAAACAAACTCTTCCGCTTTATTATATTAGTATAATAAAGCGGAAGTCGGTATCAGTAGTTCAGTGGTAGAATGCCCGCTTGCCACGCGGGCGACCCGGGTTCGATTCCCGGCCGATGCATTCTATTTAATTTTCCTCACAGGCAGCCACGTGGTGCTTGCTTTTTATCAGGGACAGAATACCCTCTTCAGCATTAACCACAAGCTCGAAAAAAAACCCGCCTGCCTTTATAGCAACGAAGATTTAGATGCGTTTGCACGTATTGGATAATTAGAGTTGAATGTATTATTTCAGCGCGATATATTTGGTGTCATATTTTTTGTAGTAGTTATTAGTAGGTAGGTTTTTGTTTATAATTTCTTCCGTTTAAAAATAGTCATTTAAATATATTTCAATAAGTACTTGAAAAGATTAGTAGCACAGATTTAAAATTACGGTTCCTACTAAACAATCCTTGCTGTGTAAAACAATTGGAAAATCCTTATTGAAACTACGAAAATGCGGGTTGCATTAGGGTTTAATTAATTTTCACATTATCTTAAGTGCTTTGCAAACATACATTATATGAATAATCCAGTAGTAAAAGCGGGCGAAGCCGCAAGAGGGTCGCTAGTTTCTTTAATAAAGCTTTTAAAATATTCGTTTCCATTTGAAAACATAACTATGTTCTAATATTTCCTCGATAATTCTAAATATTCTCTTCGTTTTCATAATATATTACTACAAAGGTAATGTATAAAAATACTTGACTTGAAAGTTGACACATTTAAGTTTGTTTCTATTGTAAGTTCTCACTTCTTGCCAACTTTCATTATTGTAGAGAAGTTTATGTCGTTTAGTCCATGGAACGAATCCTATTACAGGTTTTGTTATCGAGTGATTTTCATTGGAAATGCAGCAAAAGTCTGATACTAATTTTAGCTTGATAGTTCCACGCAATATTGACAGACATACAGACAGAAGTGATCCTAGAGGGATTTCGAATTTTTTCTTTTGAAATACGTAACCCTAAAAAAAGAAAAACAAAAACAATATTAAGTTCTGAAATTATAATTGTTTCATAAATATTGATAGATATTCTTAATTGAATCATGTTAGAAATTATATCAAAGTTCAATCACGATCACAAGTATTGAAATTCTTCGAAAGCTAAAAAATGAAAGCTCGACTCAAGTTAACTTATTAAAAATAAAAACTCTACAGAATGTTGTCAAAGCAAACATTTGTGAGATATTAATAATGCAATAGCCGTCAGCGGGAAATTACTGAGATTAAAGTGGATCAGCAGACATGATGAGATTCTTTTTAATTCAAAGAAATATAAAAATATAGTTTTAAAATCCATCCAGTTATTGCATTCTTAGCATTTCAACAATTTTAGATACTTCGTCATGTAAAGGTGAGCTTTAGGTATGCCTTACTCAATGAGAAATAAACCTACAATTGTTGAGTATACAGTTAACACCTTTGCAACGATGCTAATGGAAACTAGGTGTTTACAATTGTATATATTATCGTTTTTAAAAAGACTAGCATTTTCTCTCGGTTTCGATTAAATGGATAGAATTGAGAGTTGTATGTGTATGACACATGACACATTCTATTGACACAGTTATGCGGTGGGTTACATAGAAACAAATAATGTGATTTAATATAGTATAGTACAGTCTTCCTCTATAAATGGACTATCCAATACAAAAAGTTTCTCAATTTGAAATAGTAGTTCCTGATGTAAGTTTATTATTAAACTAGCGGACCCGGACGCGGCTACGCCTGCTTGAAATATAAGAATATAATTTCTATAGAAATATAATTTCAATCTAGATGAAATGCTAAAAGTGACTATTATATTTATCTTCATAAGGATGAATATCAAAATGTCGCGATAACGGTCGCGTAGCGACGACAACGGTTGTTATTAACATGGCAGAATAAATTGCATGTCAAATTAGAAAGTATTTTAATTTATTAGTATATATGTGTAATATAATATTATATAGCCTATAGCACTTCTGAAGAATGCAGCTTTCATACAAAACAAAAACAAAGTAAATCGAACAAGTAGATCCAGAGATCTTAGCGTTCAAACAAACAAACAAACAAACAAACAAACAAACTCTTCCGCTTTATTATATTAGTATAGATTGTTTATAACACCATTTATTATAAAATTTCAGAACTACCTGTCGCTATCAGTATTACACAGCGTGTTAGTAAAGCATTCTTATATGGTATGTAGTGACGGCATTAGTCAATATTGGCGCTTTCAAAGATTTTTTTTTTTTTAGATTTTTCCCCCATGCAGAAAGGTACCCAGGGAGCACCCACCCAGACAGTATAAATTTAACGGAATGAGCGGAACTCAATCCCGTACTTTATTTACCAGAGCGGGAAGATAAACATAGACATAAATTATTACTCCAGATGAGAATCGGAACTACCACCAGCGTATTATATATTTTCAATACAAATAACTAATAGTTTTCAAACAGTTTAAATAACTAAAATAATATTAATACATTTGTATAAAAAAAGATAAGTAAAATATTTTGGTTTCATATAATAATTACGACGATTTCACGTTTAGGTAGAGACGAAAAAATATGGAAAAACAAATATACTCTCTCGACCTTACTTAACGTGAGTGCAAGTAATCAATTAATCAATTAGTATAGATAATTTGTTTTTAGCTTAACACTCTATCCCGCACATAGCAGGTTGGGCAGAAAGAACCTGGAAACCTAGTGTTAAGACATTCCATTAACATTAATACACTTTCGTTCCCCACTTTCCGCCGAATTCTGAAGACATTGCGCGTTGTTTAGCGGAACTCAACGCTGTGCCTTCTCTCGTTTCCGCGAGGAAAAGTTAAATATTTCATTGCTTCGAAAGGGAATTGAACCTATCGATCGTTTACAATCGTACTTGTGCCCCTGCATCATGATTGACATTGCAACCTGTGCTCTCAAATATCATTTAAATACAACGTTATTCCAATAAATTTCTCAAACATATTGAACAACAACAAGTGCCCCAATAAAAGTTGTTCTGATCCATCAAATATGCTCCGGACAGAAGCTTTCATACTAAAAATAAAAACGTCAAGAACTGAGACGAGGGAAATCTCGGATTCTGTATTATAATCCCTCACAATCGCCTGAACGTGAACAACAAATATGCATATATTCCTAGAATGTTCTCAATTCATGACAGCCTCGAGTATTGTATTGTATCTATTTAAATAACTTCTTTTGTATATTTATGTAAATCTTTGAGGAGGATCTTTGATTCCTGAGGCCAGGAGCCGTGGTGTCGGGGTCGTGGAGCTTGTGCCCCAAGCGTGTGACTGAAAATACGACGGGTTGTGGGTTCGATATCCACTCGAGAGTCTTCACAATTCGGCGGAAAGTGGGGGGCGGAGTGTCTTAACGCTAGGCTCCTTCTACCTACCCTGCTACATGCGTTAGACAGCGTAAAACTGATATATATTTTCTTCATAAATTACGAACAGATTCATTAATAAGGCATTGACCTAGTTCTACTAGAGGCAAGGAAAAATACATATAATTATGTGAGTATTTTGCTGTGTTTATGTTAACATTTTGAAATTTTATTTAAAAGCTAAATATATTCCGATTAAAATCTATTTCAAATTTGTTACAGTAATTTGAACCATATTGCAGAAATATTTCCTACAAGTATTAATTCCTATCACTATCACACTCAAATAGAGTCGATTGAAGTTAGAACTAAACTTCGAGTAAATCGCCGTCGCGGTCATCTCGAGTTGCACTTGAGGGAGATAGTGTAGGTGCTATCGAATATATCCACTTATTGTAAACGGTTAGTTAGTTTAAATTATTGTGTCGAATATATTTATAACATATATTTTTGAATAACCACTAAAATGATGATTAAAATAATATAATTAATATTATTTTTATGATTTCTTGTTATTATTACAAAAAATATTAGAATGACTGAGGCTAGTGGGCCAGGGGCACAAAGTGTGCTGCAAAATCGACTGATTGCGGGTTTGATCCCACCCAACTCGAGGAGGTGATATATTTATTTAAATTCTATTTCTACGCTCTGTTTCGAGGCAAAAAGCACGGCGTTGAGTTCCACGTGTTCCGCGCTCAACACGCAATGTATACGGGATACAGAGTGAAGATGATTTTTTTATCAGCTAATATTCGTTGATCAATCGTTCCCACAAGGCCTGACCTCCTTGACGAGTAAATCTTTGATGTTTATTTGAGTTCGGTAACATTGTCTATATTAATTGCTTAAGAGACTCTTAGAAAGGAATTTCATTACAATCGTATTGCTATTTACGGAGAACAGGACGATAAGTTTATGAACTTGCGGACGCCAAATTTCAAAGTATTCCAATATCTGAGAGTATGTATCAATTAAGATAGAGTAGAAAGGGCTCAAAGCCAAATAAATAATATAAACTGTATTTATGTTATTTTATTTGGCTTTAAGCCCCTTCTACTAATAAATTCGTATACCATTTTTTTGCGTCACACTGTATCCTGCATACAGCAGGGCACAAGGAACCTAGTGTTAAATTATTCCGTTTTACAGTATCAGCCGAGTCTACTCTGCATATAGCAAGACACCTTGTGTTAAAACGCTCCTTTCCTCACTTTCCGCCTGATCTTAGAGATATAGTGTGTTAAATGGAACATAAAGCCCCGTTTTGTCTTGTTACCAGAGAGAGAGGGAGAGAAAATGAAAATAGTGAATTCCCTCGAGTGATGATTGAATCCACGACCGTTGCGTTTACAGCCAGATGTAGTGCCGCTACGCCACAACAGCCTAATTATATTGTATGTCGGTATATAAATCGTTGTTTAAAAAACCCACTTTATATATTTATTAAAAAATCATTTATTAAAACATTAATTTTTAATTGAATCCTGAAATAGAAGTTTATAAGTAGTTAGTAGTGTTCTCGTCATATTACTTAATTCAAATTTTGCGAAGTGTGTCGCTACATGCGGAACTATGCAGTTGGCAACAGATGTTCATTAGTAAGAGACTCTTTTTGGAAAACATCTACAAAAACGGAATAAAAGCTTGTCATCATTCAATTTCCATTGTTTGGTAAGTTTATAAATTCTCCAAAGTAATTAAAGGAAAAGTTATATAAAGATTTCGTAGGATTATTAAACTCCTGAAGCTCGATCTATATATATAAAATCGAAAAATCACTCACTCATCACGAACTCATCACTAGGAATCTGAAATTTTGCATAGGAGTTATTTATAGGACGTAGGTGCTCGCTAAGACGGGAATTTGCAATATTCGACTTCTAAGGGGTTGTTTTTTGTAGTCCACGCAGGCGAAGCCGCGGGCGGGCCGCTAGTATTTAATATAAGTTTACATATATTCTAGTATTGCTCTAATATTGACTAACTTATTAACTCTATATGATACTATTAAAATACAAGAACAACAAACAACAAGAATATTTATTGTATAAAAACAAAGAAAAAACTGGAACGTAAATTTTTCATTTTCTACAATAAGTAGAGAATTCACTGCGGAATGGTTCAAATATTTATCATAAAAAATAATACTTATATTACAATAACAATAGTAAAAATAGATAGTTCATCAATTTAAATAGATAAATGATTATATAATTCTTTAATTTTATTTCTCTAATTTCATCCATTTTCTCAGAAATCCATTAGTTTCATAGTTAGTTACTAACTAATGGCAAATACCCAACAATTCTCAAAATAGAATACTAAATTTACATTTGTAATGTCTGCTTCAAGTAACAGATCGGGGATAGTGTTGCAATTTGCTGAATTAATTATTATCTAAGCGGCCGTAGACGTAACCAAAAACAGATATAATAAACAGTACAAAAAGATAGAGATTGATAATCTATATATACAAAAGGACTTGTCCTCACTGACTGAGGTAAGACGCACGCACAGCCGTAACCGCTAATGGAAGAAACGTGAAATTTGGACAGATGTTTACTTTCTTAATCTGGACATCCACTAAGAAGGGATTTTGAAAAATTTTAACCCTGAAGGGGTGACATAGGGGTTGAAAGTTTGTATGGAAAAAAAATTAAATCGGCATCGATTTTTATAAAATTTTAAATTTAGATTTTTAAAAGTATTTAATTGAACACGTGTTTCATCGTTTTCTAGAATTCTCCCCCTAAGGGTACAAATAAGGGGTTGAAAGTTTGTATGGAAAAATCTTTAAATCGCCACCGATTTTTATAAAATTTGAAATTTAAGACTCTTAAAAATATTTCATTGAACACATGTTTCGTAGTTTTTTGGAACTCACCCCTAAATACGCAAGCGAAGCTGCGCGCGTCCGCTAGTATTTAATATTTTATTTAAAAATATATCTATGTATTTAATTATAAAAAATCTGCTTCACGATGTATACTGCACACAGCAGGGTAGGCATATGGAACCTAGTGTTAGAATACTCCGTTCCCCACTTCGTAGAGTGGCAGAACTCAACACTGCGCTTTGCCTTGACACCAGAGCGAAGAAATGGAAATATAAACGTAAATAAATGTTTAAAATATATGAACAAATGCAATACAGTATTCCAGGAGCAAACGTGTATGTTGTAATCAGCTAGTTCCACTTGCTGTGTTGTATCATAGCGGGCGTCTTGAACTCGGGTCCGTAGGTCAGCATTATCACCAAGTACGATATCAAGCAGCCGAAGATCTGTCGAAAATTAAATTTTCTCTCCATTGTATTAAGCATTTTTTTAATTATTAAAATGAAATTTGTTATAAATAGAAGTAATCAATTAGAAATAATATAATTATTGAATAAATATTTTAATAGAAATAACGAGCAGAAGGAAAACCCGATGTTAGAATACCCATCTTGCCAGCCATGAAAATGAAGGTGCTTGTCACATGACTTTTGAAATTTAGTGGGGGTCAGGGAAAACCTCAGGAGGTCGATCATTTCATTAATATCATGTACTTGAAGTTAAATAAAATAATGAGACACTATATCAAATAATTCCTGGGTGTATTCTCCATTGATAGATGGTGTGATACTAACAGAGAATTAATCTTTCCGCGTACTTAAGGATTTAGGTCAGAAGTCGGTTAATAAGAGGACATATACTTTAAAAGAGAGTGATCTGTTCAGCGTGCACACGTGCAGCGGCGTGTATCTGGTGTACACCAGCGACAGCATATGCAGGAACAGCTCCACCTCGTTGTATAGCGCCGGACACCCTTCGACGGTCAGCTTCATGCTCTGTACTAGATAGTTGGTTTTCTTCATCTATTTAAAAAAACATATATTATAAAATAAAGGTTTTTTTTTAAAAGAAAATGCATTTAATTTTTTTAGTCTACCAGTAAATCGTTCGCGGCTTCGCCCGCTTTAATTTATACTATTATTTATTTACCAATTTAAATTACTTTCATGTTCGAATAACATTATCATTTTAAAGACAATATCCATACTTTCAATGTATGGAATACTAAAGTGTCACCCAATTCAATGAAACAGCAATTACTCGAATAAAAAAATATACGGTTAATATATATCCGGTTAGTAAACGGTAAATAAGTTATAACAAACACTAAACGTTAAGGAAAAATGGAATAGTGAAAACTGCATTTAAATTGGTAAAGCCGTTTCTGAGATTAGCGTACACAAACGCACAGACAAATAGACAAGGCGACCAACAGACAAACAGACCCCTATAATAGATGTTCTCATATAATTTCACGCTCGTGTAGCATCTAGTACCTACCTCCACGTGTGTTTGGTGAAAGGGCTCCATGAACGATATAAGAGAGATGACGTGAAGGAAGCAGAATACTATCGAAACAAACATCGCATAGTTTAGGTTTTCTGAAAATAGTACAACTATCAGAATTAATATGAAAATTGTAATTTGTTTTCGAAAATATTTAATTCTTTTCTCGCTAGTGCAAAAACGAAGGTATTTTTTTAATATTAGCATTCAGCATTGAAGATCTATCCTTGCCTACTAATGCTTTTCTTAGTTATTTCCATTAAACCATGTGGCAAGAAGATAAAAGCTAATGAGCTACATCTATCCATCCATCAGTCTTTTAAAGTCCACTGCTGGCCATAGGCCTTCCCCAATGCTCGCCACATAAAATGGACTTACCTCTAAACAGAATCAACATCCACATGAAAATCCTGAACAGCTGTAGTTGAAAGTGTAACATCTGATACACCAGTATCAGAACAATGAGGAACCCCTCAGCGTCAGCAGTGGAGCGTACTATGTCACAGATGTCACCGTAGCTTGTTGCTAATCGACGTAGAGTGTGTTCCGGTCCCTCTGATGATCCTGCCAATGAGGTTTCATTAGAAATTTCAATATTTATATAAAAAGCTGGAAGAAAATTTTTTATAACTTTATAAATGTCGTTATATATTTTTTTCTAAATATTTGAATTAAAGTTTTGAATCACGTATACGAAAAATATTGTAAAAGTTAGAAATACTAGTAAATAAAAGTATACGTTTAAACAGCAAACAAAAATATTGTAAAATTAATTGGAACATTGTAATATTACCTTGTTCAATTAAATGTAATTACTCCAATATTCATTATTCCGTTAAGAGTAAGAAAAGGGCTAATAAATTTTGAACGAAATATTTTATTCCTTTAACGTTTCATTAAAAACTTCGTGCTAATGTAAAACAGTTGATTAATTTATAATAAGCGACCTAAATTGTTCCCAAAATTTTCAGTTACTTAAATACTTAGTATTATTTTCTTAAAAAATATTAATAAACAAATATTATTTTTTACTTTCGCAAAATTGCAAGTGAAAAAAAAATCAAAAAAAAATGCAAAATAATACAGTATTGCAGTTTCAAGGCCGCTGCGGCACAGTACTGTAAACGCGTCAATTGTGGGTTTGTTTCCCACTCGGAGGAATAAATTATTTTTATTTCATCACTCCTAGTGACTAAGTGTCTTAACATCTTCACACTAGGTTCCCTCTGCCTTCTTTAAGTCTTAACACTAGGTTCCCTCTGCCTATCCTGCTGTGTGCGGGATACAAAGTGAATCAGAAAAAAATAATTTCTAGCAAGAAGACTAAACGTGGCTTTTAGTTCTGCCATTCAATATAATATTATATTATCGCCTCCCCTCTCCCCCCTTCCCACTTTCCGTCGAAATCTGGAGGCATTGCCTGTGGAGTGATGGATCTCAATGCCGTTATAAGAATAATTGTGATAAAAATAACATTAAAAACACCTTCATTAGTATTATTGACAACCCGGCGCACATTCTCAACTGCATATCTTCTATTGCTGGCAACGACTGTCCAAGCACCTGTGTTTGTTTGCGGACGTTTAATTTTCAATTTCTTAATTAATTCATGTAATCTCTTATTAATCGACTTTAATGATACCAGTATTCTAGCCGCCAAAGCTGGTATTTGCAACTGTATATAACCTAACACGCTGCCTTTGATAACATAACAAAGCGTAGTTTTCCCTAAAATGAAAAAACTGGTTAAGTGTGAGTCGGACTTGCCCACCCAGGCTTTCGTAGCAATATCAGGTTAGCACGAAGTACGGCTTATAAAAGTTGCTTCCATATCGCAAGTATAGCCTTACAGCCGAAGATTCTAATAGCAGAAAAATTATATTACTTACAGTCTTCAGAATTGTACCAAGATGTTATTACGGTAGAAAGATGAAAAATGCTACAACATATACTAAATATTATTGTAAATATAGTATAGTTGTCCCAAATTGTTTTCTTCGATATTATTGTAGATTTGTCAATCTGAAATAATTGTTTTAATGTAGACCATTAAAAAATAATTAAAAAGAAAAATAATATTAAAATTATTTTAAAAATTTCTTAGTAAAACGACCTACGGTAAGTCGTAAAAGTTCAACATAGGACATCCTAAACAAGTCGACTTTATTCATGTTAGTTTACGTGTTCAATTAATTTTAAAATACTAGTTAAGACCCACTTTTGTCTACCAGAACAGAATAATAAAAACAATTGAAATATAATCATTCCCCTACAACTTATTACATTACCTGTTCTAATTGTTTAATAACTTCTGCCATCCGCCTGATCCTCCCCGCTATGGAGAGACCCCCGGCTATAAAGAACAGCACCATCGACGCGTCCCCCATCACACCTATATAGTCCAATGCGAGCATCCGCTTGGGATCCGTTAACGTGCTTATTAGCCGGTTTACAGTTTCGTGGGTGGCTGGAATATTTCAATATTTACTTTTTTAGCTTGTGACGTTAGAACATAAAAATAAATCTTTCCGTTATGTATTTCGTTTGCCTGATTCCCAGACATGCTATGACATGATGTGACATGAATGCTCGACACCAGAGCGAAGAAATGGAAATATAAATTTAAATAAACATTCATTCCCTCGAGTGGGGATCGTACCCACAACCAATCGGTGTACAGTCATCACAATAATTGAACAAAAAAAAAAGAAACGTAAGTGTCTAAGACATGTCTGATCGTGATGATTGCTTCACTTTTTTATACAAGACTTTATTATATGAGATAAGTTAATATATCTATATAGATATGGTAAATTACCTAGAACAAAAATAAGAGTATATCCATAAAAGAGAAATGGTTTTGAAATTTCATAGGTCCCTCCAGTGAATGGCGCCACTCCCCACAGGCGAGCTACGTGCATCAGTACACCGAGGGCACCTCGATCCATTGTTAATTACTATTCAAAAGGAACGAACTTTAAAAAAAATATCTATTTCAAAGTGTTTTCAAGAGATTATTTCAATACTTAAGATTAGAAAAATAAAATATAACGAATCAATTAACGATTTTTTCTTCACGTTATATTTTTTTGTTCAACTACATACTGTATCCTGCATATGTCAGGATAGAGAAAGAAAACCTAGATTCACTAGTGTCAAAACACTCCGTTGTCTGGTTACTATCCGAACTCTAGAAATTACTTGTTCGTGTTCAGTGGCGAAACTCAACGCTGCAAACGAACTTCAACTTATAACAGAAAATTAAAGATAGCTTGATTGGTTCGAGCGCGTTTATTATATCCACGAGGCAATGGGTTCGAATCCGGAATTAAAGATTAATAGGAAATTACAGAATTTAACAAAATTTTAGTATTTTGTTCCATATTTCATTTAAATAGTAAGAAGTGTGAAATAACGGCACCAACATGTATGTAAGTATAATGAAACAATACACGATTGCTATGAAATGATGGAAAACGACTTAATAAGTTGACTCAGTCATAAATCACGTTACTTTATAAATATGTTATACATGGTTATTATGCTCCTATTAACGATAATAGGTATTGTTTTTTTTATTATTTTCATGACTTTCTCATATTTTAACTAACGGTTAGTTTAGACAAACTAGGGAAAAAAAAAACATTGAGGTTGGATTTTGAGGCCGTCGTATCGCAGGGGCATAAGCGTGCAACTGTAACGTACAACCTCTGCAGGTTGTGTGTTCGATTCTCACTCGAGAAAATGCAAACGAGGCGAAGCGAAGTTTCGAGTTCCGCCAATCAACATACAATGCCTCCAGAATTGGAACGGAACGGAAGTATCTTAATGGGAACGGAGTGTCTTAGCTTATCGTCTTGTCCCTGCTATATACAGGACACAGTGTGAAGCTAAAATAAAAAATATGATATTATACAAAGAGCCTAAGATAGTTATCAAATAATATAACTGTTGCATTATTTCAAAGATAATATCGGCTGTCATGTGCGCCGGCTATTTTGTATACATTAGTGTACTTACAACTTTTATGGATCATTGAAACAAAAATGTATCTATATAATTATATAAATAATTCTTAATACATTTGAAATTATTTTCATTTTTTTGTTTCACTCTACTTTCCACATAAAGCAGGGCGAGTAGAAACCTAGTGTTAAGACACTCCGTTTCTCACTTTCGAACCAAATATTTGAGACATCGCTTGTTGAGTGGCAAAACCGGATATATTGTAGGCGATGTCCGATAAATGTATGATAATGTATTTACATTATCATACATTGAAAAATGTATGAAATGTATGTATGAAAAAAACACTCCTTTCCCCATTTTCCGCTGAATTCTGGTGGATAGTCAAATGGATACAACTGTCGTAGCATAGTGACACAGTATCTTATTGCAAACGAGACGATTGTGGATTCATTCCCACTCAGGGGAATTAATTATTTTCATTCTTCGCTCTGGTAACAAGAAAAAGCGCAGTATTAAGTTCTGTCATTACAAACGTAATGTCTCGAAATTAGAACGAAAACTGGGGAATAAAGTGTTTTAACACTAGGTTTCCGCTACCTACTCTGCTTTATGCGGGACTTTATATTATGATTGAAAGTAAATTATTCATTAAATCAGTTAATTAATGTTTTAATTAAGAGTTCTCTATAAAAAACCCACGACCGCAAGCTGAATTATTTTACCCAATGTTACCGTTTTAAATTTTAAATGCACTCGAAATGTATTTAGCATTGAGGTTATTTAATTTCAAGATATCAAATTTAAAACAATTTTTGAAATAAAATTTAAAACTGTTTCGTTAATGACTGACAACACATAGACGAATCTACTGGACTTGGCAATATTAAATTTAGGTAGGAAAGGGCCCAGGGGCACAATGGTGTGACTGTAACGCATCGGTTGTGGGTTCGAACCCTACCCGGGGGAATGAATTAAATATTTATCAATATTGACATTTCTTCGTTTTACGTTTTAACGTCTTTAATAATGAGTTACAAATATATTCCTTGCAAAGTGCGTAATATAACACAATATAATTCTATAATTTAAGAAACTGTAAATCGTGATAAATCAAATTATTGTTATTATTAATACACGAACGACGCGTAACAAAACACTGAGTTACTGAAAGTGACAGGTTTTTAACTTCATTTTCCTTCACACAACAAGTATTTACTTATTTACATAAAGAACTTCGTATTTGTGAAAAGTTTTCTAATTATTTAAGGCTCGACCTTCTGCGATATAACTGCATTAAAGGACTGGCGAGTGGAGCTTTAAAAAATATTTAATTAAAAAAGTAATTGAATATTAACCTTTACAATTGAGGTCGTGCTGAAGCAGCGGCACAGCATTCGATTCCTTCTCTGGGTAATGAATTAGTTTCATTTTCTCGCTCGGGTAACTAGAATTAATCTTAACTATTCGTTTTTTTAGAGTTCCGTACCTCTTAAGAAAAAAGGGATCCTTATAAAATAACTTTGTTATCCGTCCGTCTGTATGTCTGTCTGTCAAGAGCCTATATCTCAGGAAGGCTTGGAATAGAGTTGATGTTCAAACCATACACTATTTATGTAACCATAATAAAAAAATAATAACGTTAAAAGGGAGCAAAATTAATCCTCGGTGGGCGAGCCCGACTCGCGCTTTTCCAGTTTTTTTTATTTTTTAACTCTAAGAAAACATTCCCACAATATCACATTCATTAATATTAAAAACAGCACACAAAAACACTTAAATTATGAAATATCGTTTCTGTGTTTTAAATTCACGTGAAGTCCCACTTCCTATATAACGACAGTACTATAAATTTTAGACTCGGGACCAAACTCCCTCGCCCTAAAGCACACTACATGTTGCTATAATTAATTAACTTTTTAACTCAAATGAAAGTTGTCATATCAGTGCTTTGAAAAATGTAGCTACTATGAAATTAAATAAGGTTCTTTGAGCTCGTCAAATAATAATTTGTAGTAGGATACTTTAGAGTGACTTATTTATTGATTGCTTGGTAAACTTAGAGATAACAATTAATGTTTAATTAACATTAAATATTAGAGGCCGTTGTGGCACAAGCTATTATTATTTTTCAGCTTCAAGCTGTATCCCGCGCACAGGAGCTTAGGCATAGGGTACTATATACACGTCTCTCATCTCATAAACGTAAAATAAAAGTATAATTTCTAAGTTATTTTCCTAAATTTCATCTGAATATTTTATGCTTTTTATATATGCTATTTAATAAAACAAACATTTATTATAAAAGTTCTAGAACTAAACAAAGTTATTTGGTGCGTAAAGTAATTTGAGTGACAGGATACCAAAAGTTGTAGATAAGGAAGAAAATGGAACAGCTGTAGCATTATAATTTAATATCTTTTTACTTTTAAAAAATATCCTGGTGCAGGGACACAAAGTGTAACTGTAAAATCGACTAGTTGTGGATTCGATCCCCAATCCAGGAAATGCAAAATTATAAAAATTATAAAATTTTATTATTATTATTTATTATTTATAAAAATATGCAATGCCTCCAGTATTCGGCACAAAGTGGGGAACGGAGTGTCTTAACACTAGGTACCCTTCTAATAATCTATATATATAAAAGGACTTGTGATCACTGACTGAGGTAAGACGCACGCACAGCCGTAACCGCTACGCGTAGAAACGTGGAATTTGGACAAATGTTTACTTTCGTAATCTGGACATCCACTAAGAAGGGATTTTGAAAAATTTTAACCCTAAAGGGGAGAAATAGGGGTTGAAAGTTTGTATGGAAAAAAAATTAAATCGGCACCGATTTTTATAAAAATTTAAATTCAGACTCTTAAACGTATTTAATTGAATACGTGTTTCATTGTTTTCTAGAATTCCTCCTCTAAGGGTGCATATAAGGGGTTGAAAGTTTGTATGGAAACATCTTTAAACCGCCAGCGATTATTATAAAATTTGAAACTTAGACTCATAAAAATATTTAATTGAAAATGTGTTTCATTGTTTTCTAGAATTCACCCCCTAAGGGTGCAAATAAGGGGTTGATAGTTTGAAAGTTTGTATGGAAAAATCTTTAAATCGCCACCGACTCTTTTAGACTCTTAAAAATATATTAATTGAACACATGTTTCGTGGTTTATTAGAATTCACCCCTAAATACGCAAGCGAAGCTGCGCGCGTCTGCTAGTTCTTAATATTTTTTAAAATCGATTCCAAATGGTAGGGAAATTGAGGGACACACAATAAAAAAAGTAATTGTCGAATATAGAATCTCCTACTATTTGGTAAGTCGGTTACTATTTGGAAAAATTATGGATGTTCCGTATTATCGCAGTTGTCAAAGTAAATCAATATTTATGTTATAGTTGGACTAACGAAATACTAAACAATTTTTCAAATTGAATAACAAACAGTTCGGTACATAAATATATTATAACTTAGGTTTAAATTTTAAACTTAAACTTGCCATCTTTAACTTTCCTTGATAAAAAAAATAATTATCAATCAATATCTTAATTTTATCGCTTTTTATTAACGTTTTGATTCACCATATCTTCATTTTAGCAATACACTATTCTACGGTATGAAGTAGACTATTCTACATTCTACGGCAATATCTACAAAATACACACCAAACGTCGTCGGCCTTCGCAAATCCTGACGAAGCGAAGGGTAAGTCAAGTAAGGGATGATTTACGGTTCCTATGTTATACTGTTTTAGTGAAGTCCCTTCTTGCTAGTAACGCTCGCTTTGTTTGTTACATTTGTAGCAGTTAGCCTCACAATGAAATACGTACTTATTGTTTATAAATGGGTTTTGGAACAAAATGAGGATATTTATTCATTGAATATTACTAAGACCATTGTGAAGTATTTGACACGTATAATGTGATTTATGATGACTTCATACTTCAGACTTCATCATTACAAGTTAAAAACACTATCAGTTGTTTATGCAAATATCACTTTTAGTGTAGATAAACAAATTAGTTTGTTACGGAGGTCCGTACTACGTACCATTTATCTGGTAGGTACTGGAGGTATCAGGCTGAAGTTAATATCAAATATTCAGGTTTAGCCTTGAAGCACAGAAAAAATCAGGGTTGTAAGTCAAGATGTGAGCATTTATATATCAATTTTGCTTCATATTAAATTTTGCCTGCCTTTTGTATTAAAATGGGCCGCGTAATCTAAACCTTGGCATAATAATGTTATAAAATTAGGCATAAAGTAAGAACTTACAATATAAATAAGGTAAAAACATTATAAACATAATTATATTTGTACTTGATTTCATACAAAATGAGTGCATATGCCCACAAACTTAAATTTATTAACTTTTATAAGTTGTACTTCCCGTTGGCCTACAATCCTGAAATTGTACGAAATCTTGGGCGGACGAATGCAACTCACACTTAGTTGCTTTTTATTGTTCACTGAATCAAGATGGTCACTAGGTTTTGTAACAAGATAACTAAATAAATACTGAATATATTAAAATGTACGAAGACTTTACGTTTTAACAGATTTCTCATTGGAATTTTAGTGTTTTCCTAACTTAAATATGCAAATAACAAATTTAAAGGCGTACAATATAGAAATACCATGAAACTAAGATAAAATATTTTCAACAAAGTATTTAATTATGTTCTTTGAATGCCATGAATGTAATTCGAAGCCTCGCGTAATATTCCCGAGCACTGAATAGTTCACAAGGGATTTCGAACAGTATGAAAAATATTAACATTACTATATTTTTACTTTGTTTTATGAAACTTTTTCATCGAAACAGCCGATCAATCGCTAAAGCACTTTTTTAGTTTTTTTAAGGACATTATTTCCATTATTTTGAATACAATAAAATCGCGAAAGCTAACACCACGCCCTGGTTAGCTAAGTAGGACATAAAAAGTAGTGTCTAAAATACGTGAAAAATAAATAAAAATTGTAAAATAAAAGTTCGTATGTTCACCAAGGACCCTTTTTTCATAAAATCAAGTTTCTATAAACATAATTTAAAATTCTTAAAACATTAACAGTGCACTGTAAAATCAATGCTGCTATAAATAGTCTAATTTCATGAAATGAGATAACCCACGTATTTATTATCTATAGGCAGTAATTACATTTCAGTACAACAGAGGCGTGTCGGTGCTCGATGGAATTCGGTCGCTTAATTGGTTTCGTGCTATAAACGTTTATCATCCTTCATTTTCCGATCACAGATATAATATTTGTAGAAATATTTATATGTCTGTTCACACTAGGTATTTCTTTATATTGGAAACTAGTGGGCCCGTGCGGGGCTACGCCCTCTTGAAATGGAAACTGTTACAGCAATTAGCAAATTTGTTGAACTACTTACTTACTACTTTAAATTGACATATTTTTTTAATTTATGAACCGATTGTAATAAAATAAAGCCAGAATTGCCAGAATCCAATAGTGAAAACCGTATCTAAATCTAGCCGAGTCGATTCTGAGATTAGAGATAACAAACGCACAGACAAACAGACAATAAGACAAAAATTTTAAAAATCATTGTTTTGGGTTCTATTAGGTTAATAAAGGTTCCCAATGATATATTTTGACTCGCCCTCCGAGGCTTCCATACCAATTTCAGGATTGTAGATCAACGGGAACTACATGTTTTAATAATTTACAAACTTAAGTGTGCGGGCATATGATATTTCCAATAAGTAACCAATGAATGGACTTTCATGGCAAAATATTTACCTCTAAACTATAATATGAACCATAAAATACATAACAACAAATATTAGTCCATAACAAACTAATATTAGACCAACAGAAAGGCAAGAGCCGTACATTGTCGTCGGGTCACGAGCTTTATCTTCGCTCGGGGAAAGTTTACAGAGCAAAGTAAGATATGATCACTTTAGATCTTTTATACATACATACGTATATCGTATATATTTACGTTATAAGCGATTTTCGCTTAAGATTTTTACTGATTCTCTTTTCTCTGCCTATCCTGCCTATTCAGAAGGACCTGGAAACCTGGGAAACGTGTCTTAAAAAACTTCCATTCCCCGTTTTCCGCCGAATTCTGGAAGCAATAATAATAAGATATGTTGTAAGTTTAAAGTATATTCAAAATTCACAAAATAAAGAAAACATTTTCAGAAATACATTGCATTTGCAATAAAAGCAGTTTACTGCGATTTTCCTCAGTAAAGTTCTATTTAACTTTCATCGCTATACTAAATGGCTAAAGTATTCTTATAGCTTTCACTAAGTTAGAGATAATCTTAACTAGATCTTAAACAACTTTATACTTCCCGGTTTGGCGTGAAACTTCTATTTAAAAATTTAAAAATAACTAAATAACTTGAATTTATTTAGGGGTTCTGTAGCTTTCTAAAATTTATTTTTAAATAGATAATGATGCATACAAATGTTCTTTTAAATATTATATTACACAACCTAGCCTGGCCTTAATATTTTTAAAGTAAGGCATATTGTAGGACTTTTCACGTTGCGCGGTGGTCTGGCTATGTTTGTACCTGAAGGTCCTGCGTTCCCGGACGCCCAAAGATGGTTGAACGTAATGATGGAGGATATGAGAAGTAACGAACTGACCACTGAGGATGATGAAGTAGATAGAATCAAGAGCCAGAACCAGGCAACAAGAGCCGGGACTAACAACAGGTACCAGAAGAAGATTGTAGGAGATTAATAAGATTGTAGAAGAAGAAGATTCGTAGTTTTACTTCGGCATGGCAAGCAATTGCTACGTCATATTTTATTTTCTAAATTAAAGAACAACTCAAAATCGTAAAATATAATAGATATAACTTTGGTTTTTAATTACACAGATTCTAAAAGTATATTTTTTGTTTGATAGCAACAAAACGTTTTTACCCGTTAGGATTAAATTTTCCAAACAAAAATATTTGTAATTAATGGTTTCTATTGTTTCAGTAATACGTTCGCGTCGCGGCGTTTTGTTAGCAAACAAATTACTTTCACTCTTTAATACTTAATAGGAATTTTAATTGAAAAAAAAAATCTAATTCGATTCTATCATGGTTCCGTTTTTACCTTAAAAAAATATGTATTTAACTAATATATATAATCGATATTAGGGGAAGCTCACCGTGAAGTGTAATGTAATAATAGAAGGCAATATATCCTTCTAACACGTTATAAAATTGGAAAATTCTTATGTATTATATTTGACAATATTTGATCCAATTCAATCGAAGTGTGTCTCGAAGCGACATAAGACGAGTTGTATTTGAGAAGAAACTTTTACATTTATGTCGAACAGAGCGGCGAGATTCTGTTACCTGCAGGATTCTACTATGTGTTCTATTTTCCAATGTTTCTAAACCCATTTTAAAAATATTTACATATTCTTAGTTCATGAAAATATAAAATATTGTTACATTTATTTATTTGAGGCAGCCAGCGCAGCCACGCAGCGTCTTACTGCAAATGCAACGGTTGTGAATTCGATTCCCGTGACCTATTCAGCGCCACCACTCAACAAGCTATGTTTCGAAAATAGAGCGATGCGTGTAAAAAAAAATAAGTGTCTAAACACTAGGTTCCCGTTATTTACTTTGCTATACACAGGATATAGAAGCTAAATAAAAAATATATTTTAAAAAATCACTTTGAACAAATTGTAATCTTTTAGCATTTTGATTTTTTATGTTTAATAATTAATGAGTGATGGCGCAGGGGAAAAACCGCGTGACTCTAAACACGATAAATTGTGAGTTCAATTCCCATCACATTTAAAATAATAATATGATAAAATTTAATAAAAAAATGAAACACAGCAAGATTTGAATCCACTCGTGGAGAAATCCTTTACTTTCCGCCGAATACTGGAGGCATCCCGTGTTGAGTCAACGCCGCCTCAACACCAGAACTAAGAAATGAAAATATAAATTTAAATAAAAATCCCCTCGAGTAGGGGGGGACCGAAGCCATCAGTCACGTTTACAGACACACTTTGTGCCCCTGCGCTAAGACTGGCCTCATATAAATATTTACATAAATTTTATTATAATTTAACAAGGGCAGTAATATCTGGCAACATTAATAGTTAAGTTTATAATGATTTTATCTACAGTGATTTGATTTTACTTGCTCCCAGTACTAATTTAATCTTTTCTTTTCAATTTTCTAAATAATTTCCAAATCTCTGTTTGAAATCTTAATAGACTGTAAAGTTCTAAATACATTTCAAACTACAAGTTTCTAGAACAATTTACATAATATCCAAAGCTCCTACGATCGTAACTCGTAAAAGCTAGACAAGTTTATTCACTTACCTTTATGCCTAGATAAGGCCTGCTTACTCAGTCCCTTTATACGAATGTGTAATAAATTCTTCAGGTGGGATTTAGATTATATGAAATGACTATTTTGGAATATACTAACTATTGTATAGTATGTGATGGATATCACATATAGACTGAGATCCCAGGGTCCCCAGAACTACGTAATTTTAGCCAGGTTGAAATGTTGAGGTTTAATAAAAAAGGCTTAATAAATTTTGAGGTTTAATATGTAGTTAAGACTGTATGCATACTCCTTAACTTGAAAGTGGGGACCTTGGGGAAACAGTGCTACTAGCAATGGCATCAATTCATTTCTTAGCAACTATTTCAAAATGACTTCATACTTCATTGGCGAAGTTTTCAATGAAATCGCTATCCGGAGTAGTTTGCCAAATGATTACGAGCGTACTTTCCCGATCGTTACAATTACTGTGAAAACTCTAGACCTCTTCAATAAAGTTATATAATGCATATTTGTGCCAAAATCTAGATTTTATTTCATTCCGTCATAACTTTTCGCGAACTCTAGTTCTTATGAAGTAAAAGAGAGGAATCTGGCCAAAATATGTTTCGTGCTTGTTTATTGAATTGTTTCTTTCACTATGGTTGTTTATAGACTGGCGGTCCGCGTTTTAAGCATTTATATTGCTTTGAATTATATTACATTGACATTTATTTATTTTTAGGTTTTCGTATCTCAAAAGATAACATTATAACGAATTATTAGAAGTTTTAAGAGGCCGTTGTGGCCTACCCATCATTTGACTGTAGATACGACGGTTGTGAGTTCGACTCCTACTCATGGGAGTATATCATTTTCATTTACTCGCTCTGGTAACAATACGAAGTGCGGCGTTTAGTTCCACCACACAACAGAGTGTTTTATTACTAGGTTCCCTCTGCCTAACCTGCTATATGCGGGATACAGCGGGAAGCTAACAAATAAAACGTTCTAAGAAATGATAATGCTTGAAAGAGTCACACAATACGTGAACAAAATGTGAATAATTTTACAAGTGAGTTAAGTAATGCCTTCAAATATTATTTTGGCATTGAATCCCTGTAGGGCTTCCCTCGGAGACCCGGCGGCCATGATTCGATAAAAAGTTCCTCGCCTCGAGGAAATGAATAGTTTTATCTGACTAGAACCCTTCTAAGAAGATTTAATAAAAAGTAAAACGCCGTAGGAAAGCTCTTTGTGGCACTGATCATATTTTTTGTTTGAGAACTAAAAGTCTGTTCCTAATTTACTTAGATATTATAATAAATTTTGAAAAAGAACACATATTTAAGGCCCTTGTGACGCAGTGGCACAAGGGTGTGACTGTAACGCGATGGTTGTGAGTTCAATCCCCACTCGAGGAAGTGAGATTTTTATTTACGTTTATATTTCGATTTCTTCGCTCTGGTGTCGAGGTAAAGCGCGGCGTTGAGTTCTGCCACTCAACACGTGAGGCCTCCAGAATTCGGCAGAAAGTGGGGAACGGAGTGTCTTAGCACTAGGTTTCTTCTGCCTACCCTGTTCTGTGCGGGATACAGCGTGAAGCTGTAAAAAGAAACACATATTAGTACACCATTTAATTACTATTTTCATATAGAAATGATCAAAGTGTTTGTTCGTTCATATGGTAGACGATAGTGTGGGAACTTTATTAATTAGTTATATTTGGCACGTCTCGTACTTGTGGTTTGTGGCTATACTATTTGAAGTTCAAAAAGGAATATTAATAAAGGTGAGTGAAGTTTACATTCTATAGATTGCTTTTGAGGCTAGTCGCTGCGTAGGGCCACAAGCGTGTGTGAGAATTACAGTGAATATATAGTTTAGAATTTTAATTATAAACAATTGAAATAGCAATTTAACTACTATAATGTATTAATTAAAAATGTTATGTCTATAATTATTTCCATAGTAATTATATATTTTTTTTATTATTTAATAACAATTAAAAAATATCTATAAGCAGGACGTGCGACTGTATGCTTGAATTAATAAACAACAATTATTTATTTATATTTATTTGTGGATAAATCATAATTTTATTTTGCTTTTCATTTTATCAATCATTGAGAATTAAGTTCAATTAGAAGACTTAAATTTACAATATATACAAAGTTACAGTCGCTAATAATTACTTATTAGCTTTATCCTGTATAAAAAACACTCCGTTCTCTAAGTGGCGAAACTCACCGATGTGCTCTCTTGTTACCAGAGCCAGAAAATAAAAATAAAATCATTCCCTAGAGTGGGACCTAACCTGTATTTTGCTGATTCACGACGCCCTCATAATTTAGGCGCCAGTAATTTCCTTTGAGAACTACTTTCTCAATTTAAACGAGGTCGACTATCGAGGAAAGATTTCAATATTGAAACTTCGAGCTATATATGAGTATATACTGTATAGAAGAATATAACCTTAAAATGATATTTTATACATATATATATATATAGCAAATATATATATTTGCTGGTTAAAATACTTGTACTATAAGCTTTATAGGTAATAAACATTAACTAAGAATATATATATAAATTCTTCAACTCCGTAATATACGGTTAATATAGCAACCATACGGTTGAGCACACGAATCTCAGGAACTTTCGGTTCAAATTGAAATTATCTTTATGTTGGATAGTCTATTTATTAAAGAAAGTGATAGGTTCTAAATTTATATCATTCACAAATCTTAGTTATTTTCGCTTTATCACGTCAACGAAAACGTATTTGAGAGCTGATATAATAACAAAGTATTTTGTCAACCAAAAAAAAACAGTCAACAGATAAAAATAACATAAATACAATTGCCCTCAGTGGGGATGAAACCCGCATCCATCTCGTACAACCAGAAACTGCCCCACTGTGCCACTACGGCCTTTTCTGAAGTAAATACATAGCAATATATCTCGTTTTATTACCGAAGCCACTGTTCGTTTTCGCTGGCGCCGCGCCAGTCACCACCGCTCTCATTATGTTACAATATCTAAGATTAGTGGACCGGCGCGGCTTCACCCGCTTGAATCATACGAATATTTATGATGCCGATATAAAAAAAATCCATACAAACTTTTATCCCCTTATTTGCACCCTTAGGGGGAGAATTCTAGAAAAA
Source organism: Heliconius melpomene rosina (assembly GCF_056956725.1). Taxonomy (NCBI): domain Eukaryota; kingdom Metazoa; phylum Arthropoda; class Insecta; order Lepidoptera; family Nymphalidae; genus Heliconius; species Heliconius melpomene. The sequence goes on from NC_140400.1 coordinate 7,141,467, forward strand.
GATGAAACACGTGTTCAATCAAATACTTTTAAAAATCTAAATTTAAAATTTTATAAAAATCGGTGCCGATTTAATTTTTTGTCCATACAAACTTTGAACCCCTATTTCACCCCTTTAAGGTTAAAGTTTTTCAAAATCCCTTCTTAGTGGATGTCCAGATTACGAAAGTAAACATTTGTCCAAATTCCACGTTTCTACGCACAGCGGTTACGGCTGTCCGTGCGTCTTACCTCAGTCAGTGAGGACAAGTCCTTTTATATATATAGATTACAATATATTAAGGCCGTTGTGGCACATGAGTGTGACTGTAACACGAAGGTTGAGGGTTCGATCCTCACTCGAGAGTATGAATTATTAATTATTAATATTTTCATTTCTTCGCTCTGGCAACAAGGCAAAAACCCGGTTGAGTTCCACCACTCAACCCGCAATACCTTAAAAAACAGGTAGAAAGTGGGGAACGGAGTGCCTTAACACTAGGTGCTCTTTGTCTACTCTGTTATGATACAGCGTAAAGCGTGATTTTTAAAGTTTGTTTAATAACCGTTTTAATAATATAATAACAGTTGTGATGTTGTTAGCTATAAAGCTCTCTTTACGTGCTGATATCGAAGCGGTAAGGATTATAATATTTATTGTATATACGGCTATAGTATATTTAAATAGAATTATTTATAGTATATGCAGTCGGTATAGTTTATATTTCTATATTCAAAATTTAGTTTTTTTTGCTTCCCACTGTATCCCATAGATAGCGTAGGCAAAGGGAACCTATTGTTGACAGTTCGTTTCTTACTTTCCGTCCAATAATCGAGACGTTTTTTGTTGGCGAATGTTATCAACACAAGTCACTGTTTCTAAATTATTCGGAAAGAGATTGTACGTAATTGCAATAAGTGATATGTAGGTATCACCCAATAACAATACTTCACACGAGTTTCCTTCCAATTAGGGCCGTTGCCTACAAGCAACTGCCCCCGCTTGACACAATTCCACTGTTTTTATAGACTTTTTCGCCTACATCTACCCTCTTTTACACGAGTTCGCTAACATTATAGATAAAATATGAGCGTAATTTATTAATGATTCTAACAAATATTCTTCACAAAAGTGCCAAAGTATATAAAATTTTGTGACGCGAAAAGTAATTTGAGTGACATAATAAAAAGAATGGAGATAAGAAAAAATCGTTATAGCTGTGGTAGTATTTTATTTAATACTAGTGATCCGCCCGCGGCTTCGCCCGCTTGAACTACACGATTACTTATTCAATACAGTGAATTATTTCGTGTTCTAATATTATATGTTTGCAGCGCACTTAAGTGCATACTTATATTCGTTGTGCATAAAAATACGACCTACACTGCTATATTAGTATTTTTTTTTTAAAATAAATGTACTTTCTTTTTTCTTAGAGTACTTTGTAATATGGTGACAAATTTTAATTTCTTACATTTTTCTTAACCGGTAGTCCGAGTCATACTCGCCCATCGAGGCTTTCGTATCGATTTGTAATGGTTTTTCTATGAAATATCAATATTTTTTTGTGATTTTTTTTCATGTAGTAAATAAGTAAAGTAAATTTATAATATAGGTATGGATTTTAATCACAAGAGAACTCAGGAACATCATTATAAAATAGTGCAAGTAAAAAAATAATTAAATAGAGGAAAAAATGAACTCAAAATCATTAACGGTGACGGTAATAATTATAATAATTATGCTAGAAAGTTTGTTACGATTAATTTATTAATAAATTTATTCTAATGAGTATCTATATCTATATAATTATCACTCTTAAGTGTAAGACAAACAACAACATTAGGTTTATAATATAAGTATTATTCTTAATCTTAACTTAATCCTAATTATACCTTCCGTTCCAACTTTCCACCACCGAATTTGAAGCATCCTGTCGTAACTGTTGAGTGGCGTAACTCAACATCGGATTGTTGCCTTAGTGCCAGAGCGAAGTAATTAAAATATTAATTATTTCATTGCCTGCATTGCCTCGAGTAGCGATCGAGCCCATATCCGTCGTTCTGCGTTAATCACCCTCTTATGCCCCTGCGTCACGATGGCCGTATCTTATCTTAATGTTAATTCTACATGAAAAGATGCTAAACTAGTAAGATAAGAAAATTGAAAACATGCTAGAGATTACTTTAAATTGGAACAGTAAAATGTAAATAAGCGCACCGATTTGTAAGTCACAGTCGAAGTGCATACGAATATATATTGATGCTGTTGAGAAAGAAACGAGAACCATATATTATCTGTCCCGCTGTGATAAAAAGAAACTGCGTCTTTCTTACGTACGAACAGGCCGTCATGGGCAGGGACACAAAGGTGTGACTGTAACGCGATAGTTGTGGGTTCGATTCCCACTCGAGGAAATGAAAAAAATACTTAAATTTATGGTCTGACATCGAGGCGAAAGCGCGGCGTTGAGTTCCGGAGAGTAGGGAACTAGTTTTTCTCTGCCTAAAATTATTAAAGATACATATAGTCTTATCAAGTCAAAAAGTATCACACTAAAAGTTTGTTTTTTTTTTTTCATTTTTTTATTTTTTTTTGGTGAAGCTAAAAAACCTGTGCAGGGTACGCAGAACTCAGTGCCAAAGACAATATACATATTTAATAAATGCTAAACACTTCATTTTCCATGCACGGCTTAAATATCGAGACGTGTTCACTTGTTCAGTGGCGGACCTGTCTTCTCCCAGGAACAGAACCTACGACGGAAGCTTTTATCAGGTGCTGAGCCACTGCGCAACGACGTCCTTTAGTTTTAAGCCTATTAGCATAATCCGTGTTCTATTAATATCCAGTGTTTAACTTGTGGAAAAACGGCAGGTGCTGTTACGGTGAGCGATATTTCGATAATTAAAATTCTCGAGTTATGCTATACTTTTTCAACCTGTTAACAATATAAGGTTAGAATTAATTTATATTTATACGAATATTATAAAGCTGAAGTATTTGTTTGTTTTATCGCTTTAAACTCAGGAACTACTAGTAGTTCGAATTGAATAACTCTCATTCCCATTTAGTAAAGAATGCTATATTCACTCTACCTGCGATCACAGTTACGGGTACTTAGATTGCAAATACAATTGTTATTTATATGCGTTTCAATATACAGGGAAACCTACAGGTGAAAGCTAGGAACTATATGAAACATTTTTGATATACCATAATTATAACAATATTTTTTTTCTACTCGGTAAGCATCTAGTAAAAGGTCATAGGAACTAGATTACAGAAAAGTGTTCTCAACTGGTATCCTATATCTTATAAAACAAAGTCGCTTTTCGTGTCTGTCTGAACTTTCTAACTCTTCTTCTTCTAAAATACCCAACGGATTTTTATGCGATTTTCACCATTAGATCGAGTATTTCTCAGGGAAGGTTTATATATAGTTTATTATTTGTACATTCTTATGTAAATTAACATAAATACGATAAATGTGTATAAAGTCCTACCCGTTGAGACACTTTCGCGCATGCGCTGCTTTAATGGTAAGTACTACATGAAAATAATGTACTGGAGTATTATTCCTCTTAATAAGATCTACAAAAAAGTCCGCGACAGCATATTTTTATCTTTTAAGAATAACGTGTAGTGATCATATTTCTGTCTAAAAATAGTAATTTCAATATATTTTTTATTGTGAGGGATATTTTTCCATAATGGTATTAATCCTTATCCTTTAAAATACTTTATTAAATTTCTACGTTAAACGAAGATAAAATTTGCTTTTTACACTATTTCGAAATTGCGAATAGTATTAGAGAACGCATTTAATTGTTGACACGTCCCGCCGTTCACCGCCGACACATCAGCTGTGCCGACTCAAGTTATACTTATCCCTTACTCTCAGCATATAAATAAGTATATTAGTTACGTTGGCCATTTAATGTAGATCAAAACTGTCTTTTACTGTTTTTTTTTATTTTAATAAGTACTTTAGAAGTTGTTACAATATGAAAACATCCTTGCTGCGAAACGCGCCCCGCGACGTTTTGCTTATACAAGCGCGTCATGAGCAGCCATCGGTGATTCAGTGGTAGAATGCTCGCCTGCCACGCGGGCCCGGGTTCGATTCCCGGCCAATGCATTCTATTTAATTTTCCTCACAGGCAGCCACGTATTGCTTGCTTTTCATCAGGGACAGAATACCCTCTTCAGCATTAACCACAAGCTCGAAAAAAAAAACCCGCCTGCCTCTATAGCAACGAAGATTTAGATGCGTTTGCACGTATTGGATAATTGGAGTTGAATGTATTATTTCAACGCGATATATTTGGTTTCATATTTTTTGTAGTAGTTATTAGTAGGTAGGCTTTTGTTTATAATTTCTTCCGTTTAAAATAGTCATTTAACTATCTAAAAATAGTCATTTAAAAATATTTTAATAAGTACTTGAAAAGATTAGTAGCACAGATTTAAAATTACGGTACCTTCTAAAAAATCCTTGCTGTGTAAAACAATTGGAAAATCCTTATTGAAACTACGAAAATGCGGGTTGCATTAGGGTTTAATTAATTTTCACATTTTCTTAAGTGCTTTGCTAACATACATTATATGAATAATCCAGTAGTAAAAGCGGGCGAAGCCGCAAGGGGGTCGCTAGTTATGTAATAAATATCAATTGGTGATTATAATCATTTACCACATTTTTTTTAAAGAAATTGCTAGGACCCTATGTTGGGGAAACTCAACGATGTGCTTTGTCTTGTTATCAGAGCAAGGAAATAAGAATAATCATTTATTCCTCCTAGTAAAACCTAAAACCGTCGCGTCGAATGTCAGACTGTCAGACTGCTTATTTATTTTTTATCATTTTCTTACATTTCTTTACTTGCTGTCGTGTCAACTCTAGGTCCATAGGTTATTATAATAACTAAGTATGATATCAGCATTCCAAACACCTGAAACAAAAAAAGAAATTGTAAAATTGCCAAGTCAAAATTGTAAATTGCCGATTCCAGCGGACGGTCTCTATTCAGTCTAGAGAGAGAGAGATTACATCAATAGTCATTTTATTATTTTCCGAAAATATTAATTGTTCACTTGTTACAACCCATACGTTACCCGTACACCTTTTAATGTCAAAAGTTTTATTTAATCAACCTTAAAATAAATAAATACCTTCACTAAAAGTGATCTGTCCAGAGTGCACATATCGACCGGCGAGTATGATGTCTTTTGTAATACCAGTATGCGCTGGAACAAATCTAACTCATTGTTAACTGCCACCGGGGGATCGTTCTCATATTTTAGACTTCTAATTAAAAGTTCTGTCCGCTCGAGCTGAAAAACAATTCTTAATAATAATAATAAAAACCTTTATGCTAAATTTATAGGTTACTGTTTGTTTATTTTTGGCTTAAGTAAAATGATCGGACGAGAACCGTTGTGTTAAAAATGGCATTTCCATCATGAATTACGTCAATTTCTGTCAATTTTACTTCTTCTAGTTCCCTGAATTTTTCGATTATGGAATCTTCCCCACTTGTTGGCGCAACGGGCACCAATTTATTAGTTAAAATTGACCATAATTATATATTTTTGTAATACGGTATGAGACTCGGTCGTAGCTTTCTTTTTTTTTCTATTTACTCATTCTTAACACTAGATGTGCCGAAGATTGAGACCCCCCTAGAACCGCCGTCGTGACAAATTTGTCCCATTCTACTTATTATGTTGATTGTTGGTATAATACAAGAAATTTATTATTAAAATAATTCGTAAAATGTATAGACCACTTTTAATAATCAATTCTTATTCTTTAATTAACATAAAAGTACCAAAAACAAAACACAAAGTAAGAATAAAATATTTCAAATACGTTCTAAGGTCGTGACAACTAACTGAATAACTCTTACAAAATTATAAGTTATTAAAATTAGTTAATATTATTATCAGGCTAAGTTATGCATTAATATATTCTTCATCAGTGATACATCACAGATGATTTATAACATTGCGTGGTAATGCCTCCAGAATTCCGCAGAAAATGCCAGCGGAGTGCATAGTACTAGGTTCCCAGGTTCCCTCTACCTACCCTACAATTGCCCACATTTGGTATCGATTATTTTTCTGAAATTCAAGCCTAGCTTAATCATCCTTTCATCTGATAACTCACTTGAGCTAACGGCAAAATTTAGTATTGACACCAATTTTACCCCACTTTTCAGGCTCTTATTTTTTAAGATTTACACATAAATGTATAGTTTTCAGATTTTTTCCTGTACTAGTACTACATGTAGATGCTAGCTGCCAAATTTCATAATGCTAAGTTAACTGAAAGTACATTATGAATTTGATTCCCTTTATAGTGTCGAAATACACGTTTTTTACTATATAAATGGTCATATCTTTTTTAAGGGCGCTTTTTCAGGAAACAAGGGACTGTAGATCGTCATATAGTTGATATTCATATACTCATATGAATATCAACTCGATTTCTCCAAGCATTCCTGAGATAAAGGCACAGACAGACGGATGGACAAAAAAATATCTTATAAGGGTTTTTTTTCCTTAAAAGCTACAGAACCCTAAAAACTTAGGCATTGACTGCTAAATCTACTATTAAAATTTTTTCCGCCCCCGCATCGCCCTTTCACCTCCACCTCGTCCCCGAGGCATGAAAATATTTCAAATTACACCCTCAAATAATAAAAAAATAATGGCGGGACTAAAATGACCCAGCGGCAGTTCTAGGTAAATATCATTTTTTTTCAAAAAGTATCAGTGCTATAAAATTATTTATATTTTTAATTAAATAAAGGTGTAAAATTGGTAATAGTCAAAAAGTTTCATCTACATAGGGAACGACTTAAAAATATAAGATGCTGCTGCATATTTTAAATATAAAAAAAATAATACATACTTCTGCATGAGTTCGATGAAAGGTATCAACGAGTAGAAACAGACCCAACACTTGAAATAAATCGTGGTAAATCAGATATACTATTTCGAAGGCAAAAGTGTCTGCAAACATTGTTATAATATAATGTAAGATCGCTTTTCGACGACACTTTTTATTTGATAATCAATTATATATTTAATTTTATATTTATATACGTCTTCATTTAAAATTAAAAGTCGAAAAGAAAATATTAAACAAAATTAAAATTCTAAAAATCGTCACAGTTTCAAATTAAAGTTATTACTTTCGCATGACATCCAAAGGACGATCAGGTAGGTAGTCGTCTCTAAATTCAGCATGTGGTTCAGAAGAGTCACTACCAACAAGAGTCCGTTAACATCAGTTGTGTCTCTGATAATTTCACATATAATTATGTAACATTTTGATAACCGACGTATAGTATACTCGACACACTCTGGTGTTACTGGAAACAGGATTATTTTTTAATATCAACTATGTATATATACTATTATAGTTCTTTACTAACTGCCCACCCTTTCAGATTACAGTGGGGGTTCACCAAGACTCGGCTCATAGTCCGTTTTATTCAATGTTGAATCGACCCACACTGGGACGTAAAGTGAACCTCTGGAAGGGTATGCTTGAGAACGGAGAATGTGTCGAAGACGGAGTCTGGGCTCCTGCAAGTCATGTGACTTGCGGGAGCCCAGACTCGAGCACTATTCTTATAGGTCCTGAGCCAGCCGTTAATTGGGAAAAGTTCAGGTACCTTTGATCCGTTATGCACGAGTCTGGAGGCATCGATCACGATGTCCATGGCTGGATAAGCGCTACCTGGGCCAAATTGCGGGAGGTCACTGGTGTGGTCTGCGACCACAGAATACCGCCCAAGCTCAAGGGGCTGATATACAAGAGCATCAACCGACCGGTTCTTTTATACGGCAGCGAATGTTGGCCAGCACTATCTCGGCACGCTCAGGAGCTCAACGTCACGTTCGAGGTAGTTTTGGGGTCCGTGACATAGCGGATAAGCTCCAAGAGCGTCGCCCGAGATGGTTTGGCCACGTTACCCGGCGGCCTAAGAACTACGTCGGATGCAAGCCTTGCTATATTAGTTCCTGGAGTGAGACCTCCTGGATGCCCAAGGAAGCGCTGGTTGGATGTCGTGATGCAGAACATGAGAGCCAATGGTGGCGAGGACGCAAAAGACCATGCAAAATAGAGTAGGTTGAGTGGGAAGGCAGACGCAATGGAAAGGCAGACGCCCTGGCAATAGCCGGGATTAATGCCAGGAAGAAAAAGAAGACTAACTGTCCACCCGCGGCTCCGCCTGCTTAAGCTTATTGGTTTTTTTCAGCTACACGCTGTATCCCGTACACAAGAGTGTAGGGGATAAATGGAATATAGTGTTAAAACATTCCATTCCCAATTTAAGTCGAATTTTGGAGGCAATGCCTATTGAAAACGCCGCGTTTTACCTGGACACCATAGCAAAGAAAAGAAAATACTATTCAAATGCTGGATACTTTATGTTTTCAATTACAAAGAGATCTTATCTATATTTAAGCTTTAAAGATCAAATATGAATAATAGAAATAAATATAATTAATATTATCAATATTTTCTTGAGCAAAAATTATTTGTTTTTATGAGATCTCTCACCTGAATCGGCTATATTTCTTCGTGTGCAAGTATTTTTACGTAATTTCTTATTTTTTTCTATATCACGTACTGAATACACGAAGGCAAGTTTTGGTTTAATCATCTCGTTATTCATATCCTCTTCTATAGAGATAAAAGATACAGTATAAGTAGTTGGAAATATGTATACACATAAATTAATTTTTAACAAAAAGAAAACCGACTTCTAACAACGAACTAAAAAGTGAAAAATAATTATACAAAGATTTTATAATTTTGAAGTCGGTGCCAAGTAAAACAAACAGGCTTAGTAATTAGATATTGTAGTAAAGGTGTTGTAGCATTAGCTCGACACCGACTTCAAAATTATAAAATCTTTGTATAATGATTTTTCACTTTTTAGTTCGTTGTTAGAAGTCGGTTTTCTTTTTGTTAAAAATTAATTTATTTTACGATTTTAAGAGATGGGTAGATCTTAAAATGATGCTTCTTAAACGAGTGGTGATGGTGGTGGTAGTGGTTGTCAACGAGTGGTTGTGGTTGTCCTATGTAAAACTTTATTTAATTAGGTATTATTTTTGTGCAAAGTTACACTTTGGTATATTGACAAGAACATACATAAAAAGTATTCGGGCGAATTGAGAATCTCCCTTTTTTGAGGTTGGTTGAAAAGAAATGCAACGATCAGGAATCTCACTTCTGACATCAATTTAAAAAGTGTTTGTAACTATTATAGTATAATCAATTTTTTACCAAAAAAAAACAAACCTTCTCAATTTTCACCGGATCCCATAATCGGAACCTAACCAAACTTTCACCAAATTATCCTTGAAGTGTATCCTTTCAAATAAAAGAATCATCAAAAACGGTTGACAAACATAAAAAAAAAACAGTCGAATTGATAACCTCCTTTTCTTACAGAAGTCGGTTAAAAAGAGTGAAGTATTAGTGTAGAGGATATTATGTGCAAATGTATGAATATTAGATAAAAATTACCTTTCTCGTTTGTTTCAATTAACAATTGATGTAAAGTTTGATTTACAATTGTTGTAGTTTCTAAGACTTTTTCAGAAAACAATATCACTTGTAGAATGCACAGAACCACCCAGACACGCACTATTATCATAAAACTTTCAAAAACTGGAGCTGCGAGAGAATTCAATAAAAATATTATATAACTAGTGGACCCGAACGCGGCTACGCCCTCTTCAACTGTACGAATATTTATTAAATATATTTATGAAATTATTTTCAGTTTTCAATAGAGATATGCGTTAAGCAAGCTCATTTTGGGTGACGTTTTCTAATAACAAACTTTGCAAATCGTTGCTTAGCAACGGTCGCATAACGACGGTTGTTATTAACATGGCGGAATAAATTGCATGTCAAATTAATAAGTATTTTAATAAATTGGTATATATCGTAAATATTCAAAATATGTGAAAAAAAGTATCCTATGTTCATCCCGAGACTCTCAAGTATCTCTATATGAGTATTTTATCACAATTAAATTAGCGGCTTGGCCCTAATTGCATAAAAGACAGACAGATAGACAGACAGACAGGCAGACGCACAGAGTTACTTTCGAATTTATAATATAGGTATGGATTATAAACAAATAGTTGTTTGTATTGTGCTATGTAAATATATCAAGACGTACATTTACTAAATGATTTAGTTAAGAAACAATCCGATATGTATATCGCAAATATTCCTGATGCATATATCTGCATAAGAAAATGTGTTTTTCTGTCTTCTACAACACTTCTGTAAGAACAAATCTTTTCATGTATCTGAAAAAAAAAATAACAAAATTTATAGGACTTTTCTTATACCTACTTATATTTCTTATTAATCTATTCTATAACCAAATGGATGCCCTCAAGTGTCACTGAAACAAATGAGCATACAGTGCTCAGTAGTCCAAACTGCTGAGTACTGTATGCAAAGCGATACAATATCGCGTTATAAACACGATATAATAATCGCCAATATCGATTATTGTCAAATCAATAATATTGAAATAATCAAAATTTAGTACCTTATCCAATTTTTCAAGATTTCGGACCATATGGGCAATCCTTTTCGACGAAGTACTGACACCTATCATAGCATTAGTGAGCAGCAAGCAAGAGCTGAATATTGTGAAGATGTTGAATATCGTCATATTCTCCCCCTTGTTGTCATTTGCAGTTATAATGTTCAGCATTACGAGAAACAGTAAATATGAACCTAAAATGTCGATTATTCTCTGGTCATTATCTGGTCTTTGTGTTAATAAAAATCAGCTTCACGCTATATCTAGCACACAACAGGGTAGACAGTTATAACTTAGTGTTAGGACACTCCGTTCCTCATTTTTGCCAAATGCATTATGGATACTTTGCGTTTTAGGTGGCAGAACTCAACGTCGCGCTTTATTCGTCCTAATTGTAAAAAAACGGGCACGCCCACCGAGGGTTCCGTCCAAAAATTGGTAGTTCTCGAGCTTTTTCGGAAATTCAGGCTTAGCTTAGCCAGAGCCCTCTGATACTTTACTTGAACTGGCCACTTTAATACCAAATTTTGGCTCCCCTTAAAGGATTTTTTTTGTGCCAGAGCGAAGAAATAAAAATATTAATAAATAATAATTCACTTCCCTGAGTGGGGATCGTCCGAACCACAATCGTTGCATTACAGTCACACCCTTGTCCTCCTGCGAGACGACGGCCTCATTTAATACATACATACATACAATAAAAATCTTACTTACATACAGACGTTACTATGATTACGCCTGATATAAAGAGTGGCTTCGACACCCCATCTTTAGCTCTGCGCATGTAGGGCGCGACTCCCACCAAACGCGACAGGCGGATAACGAGACCCAGCATGCCTTTATCCATGTTTAATATTGGCTTGTATCTTTATTTAAAATACAATTATTTGCTATTATTCATCTATTTCTATGGAGAAATTTTGAAAAATGCCACATTTAGGGACAGTGTACACAGAGAGTACCTAATGTTGCAACAAGTCAAACTTCAATACATTATTTAGGTATTTTCTCGAGTAACAGAACATAATGCCGCATTTTGTTATATGTATTAAGAAAATAAAAATATTTATATTATAATAATAATCATATACAATCGCGTTCAAAATTTAATCCGGATCTATAGCACCTTATAAGTAAAAAAACGTATAATTTCTATGTATCTATGACTTTTTATATTATTCGTGGTAAAATCAATATTTTTCGTTATTTATAGATATTTCTGTTTATGTACCTTGTATTTTTAAACTTACTTTCCAATGTGGTTGTAGTGCCAATATCAACTTGAATGATGACATTTACAGTACCTCTTTGGACGACATCTATCAAATAATCGGCTTTACATAGTGTATAAATATATGCCTACCTTAACCCGGCGTCACCGTGGTTAGGTCTGTAAGACATAGCACCTATGTTTTGTTTCGCTTATAGTATAGTAATTATGCGTGATATATTATTATTTTTCTCAGTAGCTGGACTGTTCTATGCGTTGCAGGTAACACATTAGGAACTGCGGCTTTGGGAACAGTCGTTTTTTAATATGACCTGATACTGAAATTTCATTTGCTTTAATACCAAATTTTGCCCTCCTTTTAAGTATTTTTTAGGAATTAACCACAAATGTATAGTTTTCAGACTTTTTCATGAACCAAATATCATAATTCTAGGAGAACATAAAGTACCCTATTAATTTTGTTTCCCTTTATAGTGTCGAAAAACTCTATTTTTGCTATTTAATATTATAATTTTTTAGGATTTAACCACAAATGTATAATTTGCAGATTTTTTTCTGAGCTAGTATTAGCTGTAATAATAATAATACTCTTTATTGTACACCCATAAGGAAAATAACAATAAAATTATCAACAAAAGAGAAAAAAAAACAAAACGGAAATGTACAAGAGGCGACCTTATCGCTAAAACAGCGATCTCTTCCAGGCAACCTTAAGGCATAGGATTAAAAAGGGAGGAAAAGGGTTGAGGTGTAAACAATAATTATAATAAATTTATAAAGCAAACAGCAAACATATATTAAATATATACAAATATAGATGCTAACTACCAAATTTCATAATTGTAGATCAACCTGAAGTACACTGTGCATTTTGATTCCCTTCATAGTGTCGAAATAAGTATTTTTTTTCCTTTTTTCCTAAAAAAATAAATAAATTTCTTTTGTCATAAGAATTTTACCATTTTTATGAATAAAGAAACTTATCAATAAACGGATCTGTGAGACCTTCCTCTGTGCCCACGGGTTATATATAATCGATCGATCTATAGTTCTGCGGTAGGGTATTTTGTATTTACTGATATTATCATTACTTTCAACATTTAATGTTATATTATTAAATTGCCGTGCTGATGGTGAGATTCAAACAAATATTTTACATTTCAAAACTCACTTTTGTTTACATTGTAGCTAATTTTATATTAATTGTAGCTATTTACTTTCTTTAGCATTAGCACTATGTATGCCGCATACAGCAGAGTAGGCATCATGTAGTGGTAGGTTACAATATTGGCAAGCTCTACTGACATCAAATATGTTGTTTATTATAATCAAAATATTTAATTCTTATTATTATTATTTTTTAAATCACCCATCTTCTGCATATAAAATTAAGGGCAGATTTCAGTCTCTACTTTTGTCCCTTTTACAGGCAAGTCACCTGAGCGGAACCTAACGCTAGATATCGCGTAAGCATAATAATCGGGGAAATGGGAATATGTCTATTTCTTTTATAAAAATAAACGCCACGCCGCGCCGTACAAAATATACAGATTCTATGAAAAGCTGAATGCTGAAATACGATATTTGATATTTTGCAAGAGTTCCTTAGAACTACGTAAAATATGATTTGTTATTTAAATTTTTATTCATGTTTATGTACGAGTATTTGTGTATTCCTACATATTTTAAAGAACACGATTATTTTAAAGATACGATTTAACAGAATATAAGCAGATTCAGGGTTTTTCCCGCGTATCAAGTAAGACAACGGCAGAGAGAATGTAGTGTTTGAGATTCATTTATCACACAGCGTTTTGTCTTCTTATTAGAGTAAATATTCAGATTCGGAATCGAATCCACAGCTAACGTGCTTTCAATTACACGCTGTGTCACTGCGCTGTAACGGCCTCGTGGGTGTGCAGTAAATTTTTTTAATTTGGCTATAAATATCTTCTTTAATTCTAAATTTATAACAGGCAGCTTTTGCCCTCACAGCTGTATCCTTTCTTGTGTCAAGTCGATACTCATTTTAATCCGATACAATCCTTTAAATTCAATTTGGGTTTAACATCAAAGTTATTTATGTATTTTAGTGAACATGTTCGTATATATTTGAGTAGATAAATTAAGCCTTAAGCAGTTATACCCCACTAGGGGTTGTACCCCCATCATGTACATATATTGGTACCTTTATATGGTGCGTATTGAAATTGTTTCCCCCTTCAATCAACTATATGATAAATAGTTGATCGAAGGATTCACTGAACAACTACATATAGTATTTTTATACTTGTGGAATAATGCTTTGGATCATGATGAGTTTAAAAGTTGGAACATTTTACTATTGTGATCATGAGGTCAATGATTTTAAAAAATAATAAAAAATTGATAATTTTGGATTGTTCTAACTCGGAGCTCTTCCAAGGAAAATCCAAGAACACGTTCTATCTCTCTCTCTCTACTATAGCTATCCAATTGTCGTAAGTATAAAAGGAAGAAAGCGCAAGGACACTGCTTCACCCCTGTACCGTGAATTAGTACCAGACCGCGGCTGCTACAGTCTTTGTTGAAGCCTCCGAGATGTTTGTGTGTGATATTTCTGAAGGTACTTGTTACGCTTATTTATATTAAAATGCAGAAGAATGTAACGGTAAATAGGGGACAGGAGTGTCTTAATTGGAACGTAGTGCCTTAACTCTAGGTTCCCAGGGAATACACCGTGAAGCTAAAAAATATGAAACTATATGGGAACAAAGCTGTACAGAATTCCGCAAGATTATATTCAAATAAATGAGAGGACAAAATCCTTCACTGCGGAGGCGGATGTAAAATAGATTTGGCACCAGATCAAGTTCTGGCTAAAGTTAGACCCATATGTCGTTACTATAAATTTTCTATGTAAATGGGCCTTTTTAGTGGACATCGGATCTTAAGTGGTCATGTATATTTATTATTATATCAAATTATGAAATGAGATCCCTTATTTCATAAAACTTTTACAGAAATAAATTTTGTTAGCTTCTTTTTATATTCCACATATAAGAGAGCTAGAGGGGAAAAAAATCCCGAGCAGTAATACAACCCACGTCCATTGCGATTTCAAATCAAACGCTATTGTTACTACGCTACGATGGCCCAATAAAAAAAATACTTAGAATATAAATAAAAAACATTTTCTAAAGAAACTTTTTAAGGATCTCACTCGCACTTCGTTTCTCGCTGTGTTGTATTTCACAGAATGTCGGTTCCCTTATAATTAGAAAACTTTTTATAAAGTTTAATTTAAATATGGAGTTCTTTATGTAAATAAGTAAATACTTGTTGAGTGAGGGCAAATGAAGTTGAAAATGTGTCCCTTTCAGTAACTCAGTCTTTTGTCACGCGTCATTCGTGTAATCTACGTTATTTGCATTTACAAAGTATATTATTATTTTATTTATATAAGTTTTTTTTAATTTAATATTATATTTCCTTAATTACATGTCATAAATGTAATCGATATATATAAAAGGACTTGTCCTCACTGACTGAGGTAAGACGCACGCACAGCCGTAACCGCTGTGCGTAGAAACGTGAAATTTGGACATATGTTTACTTTCGTAATCTGGACATCCACTAAGAAGGGATTTTGAAAAATTTTAACCCTAAAGGGGGGTTGAAAGTTTGTATGGAAAAAAAAAAAATAGGCACCGATTTTAATGAAATTTGAAATTCAGACTCTTAAAAGTATTTCATTGAACACATGTTTCATGGTTTTCTAGAGTTCTTCCCTTAAGGGTGCAAAGAAGGGGTTGAAAGTTTGTATGGAAAAATCTTTAAATCGCCACCGATTTTTATAAAAAATATAAATGTAGACTTTTAAAAATATTTCATTGAACATATATTTCATGGTTTATTAGCATTCACCCCTAAATAAGCAAGCGAAGCTGCGCGAGTCCGCTAGTGTGACATAAAATTCATATTAAAAATATTTAGAACAAAATTGCAGAAAAAAATCTTATCGTATTTTTAATTTTTGTTAGTAGCGGAACCATTTGTACCTCGATTCATACTTGAACAGGATAATCTCAACATCTAAATTTTAAATAAAATATTTGATTTTGTGGACCTATGCGAGGCGAAGAATAGTTAAGGCTTATTAGTCATTTTGTCATGAAAGAGTTATAAAAAATAATTTCCTATACTTACTTTTATTTTTTACTTCTTGAACTATGACTCTTATACACAAAGTGGCTATTGTTTGACATTTATCAGGCACCGGCTACAGTCTACACGCCTCTATAACGGCCCCGAGTGCGTATTGTTCTACGACGCTTTATCATTCAACTCCATACTCCATTATATGAACTGTGGTGGGATGTTTGAAATTCACTTTTACATTTTTATATAAAGTTAAAAGTATCTGTATAAAGTTAAGTTTAATCCTCCATTTCAAAACGTAAGCTTGCCAGTTCTCCGTGGAGGGCTACATCCTCATTGGTAGAAGATGTGAAGAGGAGCATGAAGTACCTCGGACTTGATGACAATCCATGATGGACAACAGGTGGAGTGTTCAGGGCCGTTTTACCCTGCTGACCCCGATACATCACACGTTACACGTCAGAGGGCGGTCAGTTTGAGGAAGCTGATCGCATACTCGCTGGGCCTTAGGCACGTGCAGGTTGCTCCTGCGTGCTACACGGAGGTGGCCGTTAGAGGTGATCCACCACCCTTGACTCTGAGACGTATCTAGCAGGCTCCCAACGCTGAGGTTATGGAACAATTCCTTGGCTCCCGTAGCTCCGGCTTGTGGACTGCAAAAGGATCACCATGGGGTGTTAGTGATTAGAGTGGGCGGCCTACATGTGCCGGTCGATGTCTGTCCACTGTCTTATTGTCTCATAATATAAAATCGTTTTTTATGAAAGTAAAAAATATTTTTGTGTCTGTAGACAATGTACTCGTATGTATGTTAAGAGGACGACTCTTTTACGACTAATAAAGTAAGCGAATAAAAAATGATTTTCCATAAACAAACCTTGCAATAGACATATTGAGACAGACGTATCTTGATATCAAAATTTTTAACCGACTTCAAGAAAAGAGGTTTTCAGTTTAATTTTTACTTATGATATATTGTTGGAATTGGTTAATATTTAAGTTTGATAAATTTGGAATATTTCGTTAACAGTAATTAAAAGACATATCGAGACGAAATCAACTTTAATTTTGATTGAGGTAAGAGGGAGAGGAAAGTTGCACCTTTTATACTGTACCTTGTTTGAGTATTAAGCTTGTTTAAAACTTAGAATATTCTTTTAAAGAAAATTAAGAAAACAATCAAAGTTTCATCAAAATTGATTCAGACAAAAAAATACTCATTTTTTTGTCTTACTTAAATAACTAAATATTATATCTACTTTATTCAGCAAATTGCACCGCTATTCCCAATCTGTTACTTGAAGCGAACCGTACAATAATAAATAAAATATTCAGTTTGTGGAGTGTTGGCCATTTGCCACTGGCCAATGTCTACGGGTTTACCTATATAAATATATTTATATAGGTAAACCCGTAGACATTGGCCAGTGGTTTTAGATTAAACTACCACATTTCCATCTCGTTCATCGTCCACTTCCACTAGTTGACTGGAAGAGATTTCTTATGTAAGTCCACCTTTGTACATGATTATTTCTTTTAATATATTTCAAGTTTGAGATAATTTGCTAGTTTCGACTGGAGCATCACTGCTCCAGGCGAGTGAGTGCAAGTCCCAGGCACTGCTCTGAGCTATGAAATATTAAATATTTGCATAATAAAATTCTACAACATTCAAATCTACAGTTTCCCTCGGATCATCATTTCAATATAGAATTAATAAAAGTTACATTAAAAGAAAGAAAGAAAAATTTTGCAAAGTTTTTTTTTTTTTTATTTATTACTATCATTATACATACAAATATATTTCAACATTATTAAAGGTACTACAAAAAACCACGAAGGTTTGTCCTGAGTACCAATAGCTCGTCTATTATAGGTTTAAATAATATTTCTTTAATAGTTGATTTAAGCTCCCCTCAGTAATTTTACTTCGTATTTTAGTGTCCAAGTTTTAGTTAATAAGTGGATTGCAAAAATTATAATTAAATACACTAATAAACATAATTACAATTTAGTAACATCTATCTTGTGTTACAGTCATGAGACAATCAACATAATTTACATGTTAATCTAACGCATCACTAACACAATGTAAAGCTATTCAATTGATTCAAGTTCGTTCGTGTATTGAATTTATTCATTGAATATCAACCGCCTCTTAGGTGAAACTTTAGTAGATAATGGTAGAGGTTTAAAGAACGGTCTCGTATTATATTACACTAAGATACCGTTCAATAAATATTTATGTATTTTTATATGAGTATATTAGTGTGTTTCTATTGTAGCACTCGTAATATTAAACTTAAAATAAAAAAAATATTTGAAACTTGTCTTCTTCATATCTTTATGTATCTAATAATTGAAAGATATTGCTTTCTCTGCTAACTCTAACAACTTAGTTCAAATTATTTGACAAACTCATTATTATTCGACTGGCACGCTTGGAACGCCCTAATAAAAAAAACAAAACAATCCGTTATGATCAAATCCAATACAGTAAGAGTATTTGGAACCTAAAACTTTGTAAATCCTACTAATACGTACTATAAATGGAAAAGTTTGTGACCGTGGATTCTCACACCACATACATTCACATTCTCGCAAAAACTAATGATACGATTTAGATGAAACTTTACAATAATATAGCTTATACATCACAATTTGGCTATAATAGTATAACAATAAATTTAGGCGGGCGAAGCCGCGCTTAGGTCGCTAGTATTTATATAATTTGCTAAAGGAAATAGATGTGTGTTTATTTATAACGTAGTGAGGAATTCCTTTGTAATGCCCTTTGAAATTCAGTCACGTCACTTCTAATGTCTTCCGGTTCCCCAAACCCTTCCTTACCCTTGCTTCATATACAGTTTGTAATGTTAAAAGTAAACATAATTTACATTATTGTATTACACTTTTACTAGAGGTATTTATTTAGATAAATTCATATAATTCCAATAAATTTTCTCCTCTTCTGTTACTCTTATTCATACAGTAGACAAGAGAGTATTACTATTATTGAAGTAGATTTAGAGGGAATAAAAAAAATATATATTTTTTTTTAGCTTCACTCTGTTTCCCGCTATATTTTGAAACCTATTCCCCATGTATCAACCAATTTTCGAAACTTCGCATGGTGAGAACGAAGAAATATAATAAATAATAATTAATTCCCTCGAGCACAAAGCGAACCCATAACCATCGCATGTGCAGTTACGGGCTGTGCCGCTGCGCCACGGCGCCAACGCCAACGGCGTCTACAATGTTAAGCAAAATGAATACTTTTACAAAATTATAAACACAAGCTAGTTACAGCATCCCTTTATAAGATTAAAGTAAATTTCTGAAACGTGCGTCCCTTCATTTGTTTGCACGAGAGTGGAATTTTCTCTTTATTTTAAACCCGCTAAGGTAAGACGCTCTTTGTACTTAACTAAGCGTAAAACAAAATATTTTTTGTCTAATTTTTTGTGGAAGGATATGATAACGATATTATTACTGTAATCCAAAATAATCTAATTCATTTTGAAATTAAAGGATCATATCTTCTAAATTATGATATAAAGATAAACACAATTTTAACCGTAACACGGCTTAGACGAGCGTAGAAACGAAAGAAAAATACGAAGAAACAAAGAAAAAAATACGGCAAAGTAAACAAAAGAAAGTAATAGAAGAAAAAATGTATAATAATTTAAGAAAGTTGGTTTAGTTGAACACGCTGCTCTCAGAAATTATTGTTCGAATTATTATATATTTATTTAGCTTGTATGTGCTATGTGAAGCCGTAGTGACACAGAAGCACAATGGTGAAGCTGGTCAATCATATTATGTAAATGTAAGAAAAAATACCGGCCTAGTGCGAGTCGGGCTCGCTTACGAAGGGCTCTGTACTAGTATGTATAAAAATGGCAAAAAAAATCACGCTTACTGTATGGGAGCTCTCATAAATATTTATTTCATTTTGCTTATAGTGTCAGACGGTCGGAGGGACAGCGAATTCTTTGAAATAGGGTCCCGTTCTGCCCTTTGGGTATGAAAATTTAAAAACCTAAAAAAGGATCAATTTACTTAAAATTTTTACTTTGTATAGTCGAAGTCTAATGACTAGAATCCAACCAGCTTAAACGATTAAAAAGATTAATGTACTTTGATAAGTTGTGTTACAAATACTCATGTACTGTGCCGTGCTGCCTATAATTTTATATAGCAGATATGGTTCTATTATTGGCGATAAGGTATGTAGAGTATAATTTATTTTTATTTTGGCTGCCTTTTGCACTTTAAACGTATATATTCTAATTTGTAAATAGATTTATATTCCGAGGCCATCTTGCCGTTTTGGGTTCGATTCCCTCTTGAAAATTGTATGGAAAGTGGTGAATACAGTACTAGGTTATACTACAGTGTGGAGATTTTAAAAGCTTTTATTTAATTTGCTATAGTATGTATGAGCTGAATTTTGAAGTAGATATCTTCAACCGATTGAGCTGAAATTTTTATTTATAAGTAACAATCATTGTATATGACGATCCACTGACTTATAAATCGAATATCTTCATCTATCACTTGACAGTTTAATTTTGTTCTTATTATTTATTATTATATATTCAAAAAATAATATTTAAGACGTCTAAACGTCTCATTGCGGCGCGACGTCGACCAAATTACACAATAAATGAATTATACGAGTATTACGTGAGTTCTCTTCTGAGGCAGAGATTGAGGTCGCAATATTAACATTTATTTTTGTTTACGCAATTCTTACAATTCCGTCGACAATATTTACCGAGGACCTTCTTACTCTACTCATACAATAGATCTTAATTTAGCGCTTTGTTCGCTTTGTTGCTTTGAGTTAAAAGAAAAATATTAAAATTTAAAGACCACAGTAGGCACAGTGCGTGTTTGACCGCGACTACGGCTTCACACAGTATCCCGCATATAACAGGGTAAGTAGTCAAGGTAAACAACAAAAATCTGTTACTAGAATTTTTTTTTTAAGTAAAGATCGAGTGGAAATCGAATCCGTAACAGTAATTTTTACGATCAGGCACTTGTGAAGAAGGGCACACTTGAGAAGTTCCTAATTTGCCTCAGTAAGGCAAATTAGTGTGAAATAAAATACAATTTAAAGAATCGCTCTGAGTTGAACGTAGACGTTTAAGGAATTAAATTTCAGATGTCGACCGATGAGACTTGGCTATTTCTAATTAAACTGCTGTTATTTTAAACTAATGTTTCTTTTTAGCTTCATGTATCCTACATATATCAGGGTAGGCAGAGGGAACCTCGGAACCTGGTGTTAATACTCTCAGTTATCATTTAGGCACTTCCGTTCACCATTCACTGCCCAATTCAGAGTGTGAATGAAGAATGGTGAAAATATTAAACATATAATTTCCACGAATAGGAAGCGAGCCCACAACCGTCACGTTTTACAGTCGCACATTTGTGCACTCGTTACAAGACAGCCTTGGATCTCATTTCTAAAATGAAATATATACTCGTATGTATGTATTATTATGAATATTAGTTGATGATATTATTTTCACTTTCCTGCTTTGGTGGACAAAGAAAACAATAGGTTAACACTAGGTTCCCTCGACCTATCCTGCTTTATGCGGAATACAGTGTAAAAACATTAACTTCTATATAATTTATTTTAAAAACTCCTGTAAATTCAAGTCCGGCTTCCGTAAATAGCTGTTTGGGCCATTCTTTTTTATTTTACGATTATTCTTAACTGAGTTAACCGATCGTAATAAACATTAAGACGAGCGTTAACTTTTATAGTTACAGTTTTTAAGCTTTTATATAAGTATGGGTCGCCACTTCAATTCCTGTTTAAGGTCTTCATAAAATAATATTGCATTTTCTTTAGCTTCACACTGTATCGAGTAAATAGCAGGGTGGGCAGAGAAGACCTGGCAGCTTAATGTTAAGACACTACGTTCCCATTAAGACATTTAGCTTCCTCATTTTCCACAATTCTGGAAGCTCATAGAGAAGCGAAACTCAACGCCGCGTTTTTTAAATTATACAATTACTAAAACTCCACCAAAATTTACACGAAAACTTTCCTGAAATTTTTAATGCATTATGCGATCGTAATTAAGAAAGTGATAAATATTGTCCGTTTCCGAATAAATCTGTAGCTCAAATGCGGGGAACTGTGTTTGTACTGAAATTTATGAATGCAAATTTTCTTAATATTGACAATATTTTATCAAAATATGCCATTTCTGTCTTCCTCATAATTTCCTGAAATATATTGGCCAATTTAAGTGCTTTAGTATTTAAGTACCTATTGCTGTGAGTTATTACAATAATCTCTCTGTATTCTCCACTTGATGAAAATTTTTGTGTGCTTCACGCTGTATCCCGTATTTAGAAGGGTAGGCAGTGGAAACTCAGTGTTAAGATATAACCAATTGTAGCTTTATTATAACTTTAACGAATGTTTTTAGTTTTTGTTACTTATGTCATCAAAATATTGGACTAGTAAAAAAGAAAAAAATGTTACTAAGTAAAAAAAAATAATTAACCCTGTCACTATAAAGTAATAAAAATCATTTACCTCCTCATACAATAACATATTGTCATTGTTACATATGAAAAATAAATGACAGATTTTAAGCTGATTGTTCGATTGCAGTCGACCGGCTCGTTTGCCAATTCATTGCTCATGAACAGAGAGAAACTTTTGTTTTTCTTTTGATGTTTTCAATTAATACTTTTATGATTTCAATGAATGCTTCCATATTTTCTCATTTTCATTACTGCATGACTATTGCAAGGTATGCTTCCGGTTCCGGTTTCTTCATCTTCAGGTGCTGGATATCAGTATATACCTGTTACTCTTTACTCTATATTTACCTTCTGACTCCATGTGCAGACTCTAGATGTCATTTAGCAACATAGCATTTTGTTTTTTAAAAATCAAGTCCATCAATTCGATTTCCATAATAAATGAGTTGAGCAAAATTGAAATTGTAATCCAAATTTCAGAACAATACTGGAAAGTGAGTCAAATTGGGTTTGCAAGATTTCACACAAGTAACACACATACTAATGAGGCAAGTTCAATAAAAGCTTTTAAAAAATGTTATACATGAAAGAAATGAATGAATATTTATTTACGTTTATATTTCCATTTCTTCGCTCTGGTGTCGAGGTAAAGCGCGGCGTTGAGTTCTGCCACTCAACACGTAATGCCTCCAGAATTCGGGAGAAAGTGGGGAACGGAGTGTCTTAACACTAGGTTCCCTTCCTCCCCTGCTGGATGCGGGATACGGCGTGAAGCTGAAAACATGAAAGGTGTCAATCAAAATTCCACCACCATTTACGAATTTGTAACGATTATTTATTCGTTACGGTATGTTGATTCAAATAACATTGCATATTTAAGTAGTTCGTGTTGTTTATTTTTCTACGCATGAGAAACTTCCAATAATATAAATGTATTTTCCAATAGCAGTTCTATCTTATTTTGATAGAATTTGTAATTTTATTTAGTCGTCGTCGTCGGACAATAAATCCTATATATAATTCAGACTTTTTACGTCACGAGCAAACAGTCTCGGGCTCGAAAATATGCCAATATATAGTAATGTTATTTTACCTTCGCTTTCTCCTTTAAATATTTTATTCAATTTTCTCACAATGAGAGTACCCAATAACTTTGGACTAATATTGCTTATATAACCTGATATTTGGGTGTGTAATTAAAAATTGATTTTAATTTATATATTACTAGAAGAAAATATATGTAATTAATAATTATATAATCTAGATTTTTAAGAAATAAACCACAAATATCCTGATATTCATGTCGAGAAGAGTAAACCAATGTCATATACTGACTTATTTTAAAATTGTCGTCATTATTTACAAAGGTTAAAATAATGTTTGAAACAAAAGAACATACGACTCCAACTTGGGGGAATGAATTATTTTCTTTCAAAGTAATAATGTCAATTTAACAAAGTAAACAACTTGGTGCCACAATCTAAAATCAAAATTTTCAAAGGAATTTTGATTTTAGATTTTGATTGCTTTGTAGAGCCAAAGTTCTTTTGTTTATTACTTATACATTATATTTACTGAATGGATTGAGTTTAATTGGTAATTTATATATAAATGTCCTTAAGAGACACTTACAGATAATCTCTAAATGAAATGAGTTTTAGTTGTTTTCTTCGAGCGTTGGAAATTAAGATAAATAAGATAAAAAAGCTTTTTAATTTAGAGACCGTCGTAACGTAGCGGAACAGCATCTGACTCTAAATGTGACAGTTATGGATTCGATTCCCACTCGCGAGAATGAACAAATACTTTTATTTTCTCACTATGATATCAAGAGAAAATACGGCGTTGAGTAAATACGCACTGTTTTGAAAAATAAGCGGAAAGTGGAGACAGATTATTTTAACACTAGTTTCTCTCTGCCTATGCTTTGCTATATCCGTGATACAGTGTGAAGCTAAAAAGACTTATATATTATTCTACGTATAGCGTAAAAATATATATTTAAAAAAAATGATGTTAACTCAATTCCAATGCAAAATTTCAACAGCAATTAATGTTTGTTGCCAAACGCGGCAATTGTCACAGTCAATTTGAAATACTTGTTTCCAATTAACTGCTTTTAACTGAGTATAGTTTCTAAATTGGAACAAGAGACCATCGTTTGTTGCTTAACAAGTCCGTATGCACATATATATGTCTATCTATGTGCTGCATAGATTTGAAACTATTAAAATTTTATTTCTTATTTCTAACTCTAATTGTTCTTAAAATAACAGGATAATGTTAATAATTAATACGGCTGAAGCTGTCGTGGCCCGGAGGCACAAGGATATGACTGTAAACGCAATGGTTCTGAGTTCGATTTCCACTTAGGAAAATGAAATATTTAATACTTTTATTTTTTCGCCCTGGTAGCGAAAAAAAACGCGATGTTTAGTTCCTTTCCTAAAAGTTCCACGAGAATTCGGCACAAAGTGAAGTTCCGGCGGAAACGGAGTGTCTTAACACTAGGTTCCTAAGTTTCCTCTGCCTACCTAGCTCTGTGTGGGATACATCATGAAGCTAAAAAAAAAGCTAATTATATTACTAATGGTAAAATCAATTCCTTGTGCCATACACTCGTAAGCTACAACACAAACTTAGCCAATAAACTCGTATAAAACTTATTCCATATGTATTGGCCTCGTTAATGAGAGTCGTTTGTGAACAAAGCGCGAAGTAATCTGAATCATTCTCACAAAACACCAAAGACTCCCTCCAATAAATCAATGTTCTGTAAATTCTATTCGCAACCAAAAAAACAGAATACAATTTACATACTAACGTTCCCGGCACTTACTCTGAATGGATTTAGCATATACATATATAAAAGCGGTAGTTTAATTTATGTATTTAGCTCTAAAGCGGTTGAATCGTTCTACTTAGTGTATACACTATATTAAAAAGTATATAAATAAAATATAATAAATCTACAAGCTAAAGTGGCAATGGGCAGGTCATATTGTTAGGAGAACCCGATGGGGATGAAAGGTTGTCGAATGGCGACCACGTCTCGGCAAAAGAAGTACAGGCCGCCCTTCAAGCAGGTGGACCGACGACCTCAGAGGACAGTGGGAACCCGCTGGATTCAAAGGGCGCAGGACCGAACGGAGTGGCGAGCACTAGGGGAAGGCCTATGTCCAGCAGGACTTTGAAAGGCTAATGGATGGACGGATGGAAAAAAATATCGTAGCGGATTTCGACCTCACGCCTCTTGAAAACTGTCCAAGGACTCTGATCACTAATCCTAGTTTCTTAACTATCTACGTCCAAATTAAAAAGAATATTATAATTACAACTAGTGGACCCGGACGCGGCTACGCCTGCTTAAACTATAAGAATATTTTCGCGTCGGTCATACTCATACTATGCCGCCCGAAGGCTAGGTCATTTCGAAGTGACATCTCCTTAATTATTTATCAAACTTCATAAGGATGAATTTCAAAATGTCGCGGTTCCGGTTGCGTAGCGACGCGACGGTTGTTATTAACATGGCAGAATAAATTGCATGTCAAATTAGAAAGTACTTTAAAATATATTAGTTTATATGTGTAATGTAATGTTATATAGCCTATAGCACTTCTGAAGAATGCAGCTTTTATACAAAACAAAAACAATGTAAATCAGACCAGTAGATCCAGAGATCTTAGCGTTCAAACAAACAAACAAACAAACAAACTCTTCCGCTTTATTATATTAGTATAGATTAGTATAGATTAAATCTACTTAAAATATAACGATGTACAATAAAGGCATACGTTTCATTGGCTCTGAATAAAATAAGAAGATGTCGATCCATCGATCGTGTCTAATTGCTGATTCAAAGAGAATCAATTGAAGTTGGCTTTTCAGGAATTTCAGGGAAATTCTTATTCAAAACTTTTACATTGAAACATAAAATACTTAAGTCTTGATTTTCTTTCATTTTCCTTCGCCATTTTCATTTTCCATTATAAAATATAAATTTTAAAAATTTGCTGTGAAATAATGTGTACATATCAACTTTTTAGAAATTTATAAAAGACTAGTGGACCCGGACGCGGCTACGCCTGCTTGAAATATAAGAATATAATTTCTATAGAAATATAATTTCAATCTAGATGAAATGCTAAAAGTGACTATTATATTTATTTGCATAAGGATGAATATCAAAATGACGCGATAACGAACGCGGTCGCGTAGCGACGACGGTTGTTATTAACATGGCAGAATAAATTGCATGTCAAATTAGAAAGTATTTTAATTTATTAGTACATATGTGTAATGTAATATTATATAGCCTATAGCACTTCTGAAGAATGCAGCTTTCATACAAAACAAAAACAAAGTAAATCGATCCAGTCGATCCAGAGATCTTAGCGTTCAAACAAACAAACAAACAAACTCTTCCGCTTTATTATATTAGTATAGACTAGCGGACCCGGACGCGGCTACGCCTGCTTGAAATATAAGAATATAATTTCTATAGAAATATAATTTCAATCTAGATGAAATGCTAAAAGTGACTATTATATTTATTTTCATAAGGATGAATATCAAAATGACGCGGTAACGAACGCGGTCGCGTAGCAACGACGGTTATTATTAACATGGCAGAATAAATTGCATGTCAAATTAGAAAGTATTTTAATTTATTAGTATATATGTGTAATGTAATATTATATAGCCTATAGCACTTCTGAAGAATGCAGCTTTCATACAAAACAAACACATAGTAAATCGATCCAGTAGATCCAGAGATCTTAGCGTTCAAACAAACAAACAAACAAACAAACAAACAAACTCTTCCGCTTTATTATATTAGTATAGAAGTATAGATGGCAAGTTGCGGGTCTAGAACCTTTAATGACTTTTAAAACTTGATGTGATGATATTTCTAAAAAAACTCCAGACAAACGTCATTTTGAAGTCATTTAAATGAAATAATAATACGCATACGCAATTTCTCGAAAGAGCTCACTCTATCCTGCTATGCGGGAAACAGCGTGAAATTGCTATTTTACTTTTTTACTTATTGATCATAATAATCTTTGTTGAGCTATTTCTGAAACTCAATATGTACTTAAATTTATCACCGTGGGAGGAACGGTCTCGATCTCTTTAGAGGTCTGTTCCAATTATAATTATAATTAGTATTGTAATCTGTATTGGCTTTGGGATTTGTTCTTCATTGGAAATAATATTAAATACAATTTTATATTCTGTTTGAAATTCTACAAATATACTTGTGTATCAAATGGGATAAAAAGGAAGAAAAAAGAGATACATCACTCCGCTCTTTACTCTTAGTTCTCTTCAAAGACACTGAAAGATGGTTTACGGAAAAACTGTGTCAGGGAAATATAGTATATAGTTCGTGTATCTTGAATGAGTTTAGAATATACGATAATCAACTAAATAATATACAATTAATGTATATTTTATATCTATGTGTGCCAAAGTAATTAGTTAATTAATAATAACCTTTCCAGAATATCATAGCGAGGCTAAGTAGTCGTTCCAGTTTTTTGAAGAACAATAATAACGAAAGTCGTTAGAAGTTTTATAATTCTTTTAACTTTTTACAGAAGCTCCCTTAAGCTCAAGGACGACTTTGAAAGTTATAACAGTTTTTTGTAAATATTTGCAATCACCCAATTTTGGGGTCGTCGTGGCGCAGCGGCACTAGGATGTGATTGTAACGCGACGGTTGTGGGTTCGATTCCCACTCGAGGAAGTGAAAAAATTATTTACGTTTATACTTACTTGTGTGTATGAGCATGTTTATTAAGTGTGCTCGAAGAGTTCAATATTTAAGAGCTATGTTACAAAAGTCTTTATCATTTTATATTATTAAGAAATAGGCAAATCACCAAGTTTTGTCGCCTGCCTATCCTGTATATAACAGGTTAGGCAGAGGGAACCTAGTGTTGACACACTCCGTCCCCCACTTTCCGAAGGCTATAATTAATTTGTGATTTATACTATTCATGATGTCTCTCAAAGATCTCCAAACAAATATTAGTATTATGGAACCGAGCTATTTAGAGAGGGAAGTGTTGACACGGATTGTCCAAACAATATATTTTTAAAACGTTGCAGTTATTTGTTGTCGCGTCGCCGCCCGGCTTTGAGACAGGAGGGACTATTGAAAAATCCTCTGACTATAATTCACCCGGGAAAGATCTGGGATATAAATTTTGCAAAATCTTTCGCTTTATTTTGTTTAATTACCAAATTGATATCTATTTATTTATTTGCAGATTTATTATAATCAATATTGAAGTCTTTAATTAAGATTTTAGTACATATGAACTACGGATCTAGTCCAATTATTTATAGATGCCTCATAGCAGCTTAACTCAAAATATCTTGCCTTGAGCTTCAGCTTCGTCGACATCACATTCAAACACGTAAATCTATGGTTATAACAGCTTATCAAATCCCAATGTTAGGTATAATCATACTAGACGTGTTTGACAGATGACATGTGCTTCGCGTCAGTTCAATTATGTATCTACAGATGCAGTAGTTGTAGGCAAATGCTAGATTAAAATTATTCCTAACATGCTTCATGCTCTATCTCGTGCTTACTAGGATAGGGGATAGGGGGAACCTGTGAACCTGGTGTGAAGACATCCTGTTTACATTAAGACACCTCCGTTCCAAACTTTCATCAGAATTCTGAAGGCATTGAGTGTTGAGTGGCTGAACTCAACGCCGCGCTTTGCTTCGTTACCAGAGCGAAGAAATGAAAATATAAAATATTTAATTGGGAATCGAACTCACTACTTTTCGCGTTAGCTTTAAGCTGACTATTAGGATTTATTTAAAACACTGTTACATCAAAAACACATTTAAGAATATATTAAATTTCTCTCATGATTATAATATAGTACCGGCCTCCGTTAAGGCGCTACCTGTATTTCGGTCACGTGCGATAGCGGTGTCCCTCAAACAGCCCCCGTAGAGACTATATGTGGAATATAATTATGTATAGTGTTAGCAACTTTAGTCAATGTTATATATTGTACTGGGTTTTTTGTTTTCTTTATTTGTAGTATTTTTCTGTCTATAGCAGAGTAGGTAGAGAGAGTGTAGTGGTAAGACACTCCGCTCCCCGCAATCCACATAACTTTTAAGACGGTCCGTGTTGAGTGGTGGCAACTCAACACCTCAAGTGACAAGAAACCTTTTTATATTTGCAGCAGCAAACCAAGCACTGTATTTTGTCAACATAAGCTAAGAATACTTTCTCGAGACACCATTCTGCACTTTCTGTCCGAATTCTCAAGATTGCATGTTGAGTGGTGAAATACTGCACCATGCTTTTTCTTGCCAGAGCGGCAATACATATAAAAGTAATTAATTTGAGGATATGAGGCCTTCTTGGCTTAGAGATACAAGCTTACGACGGGTTTGATTCCCCTTCGAGGGAATGAAATATTTAGATACTTTCATTTTTCTCGCTCGGGCAAAGCTCGGCGTTGAATTCTGCTATTCACACGCAATGCCTTGAAGATTCAGCGGATAGTTTAGACCGAATGTGTCTTCATGGGGCCGGATTGTGTTATAACTAGGTTCCCAGGCACCCTCCGCCTACCCTACTATGGACGGAATACAGCGTGAACGCAAAAAAAACCCAATTCATTTACACGAATGTGGATCGAACTCACAACCATCGTACTGTAAACTTAATTACAGATATTCCATTACGTTACGACAGCCTCTACAATATTAAAATTGTTGCCAAAATTGCTCTCTTTTAAATTACAGGTGGAATTTTCGTAACTGTAGATTCACTTTTTGTGAATATAAAAAAATTGTCCAATTAGTAATTTTGTACGAAAATGATTTTTTTAAAATTTATTTGGTAATAAATTTTTATAAATGATTTATTTTTTATATTATTTTAAAATTTAATGTGGTAGAGACGAAGTGGCACAGCTTTTAACTGTAAACGCGACGCAACGAAGGAAGTATTTTCATTTCCTCCCTTAAAGAAGAAAACAAAGCGCGACGTTGAATTTTGTCAACCAACTACGTTACCGTCTATATTATTTTATTTTTGCTTCACGCTGCTATACATATATGAGATACCCCATGCATAGCAGCGGAGGCAGAGGGAACCTGGGAACATAAGGTTAAAACGCTCTGTTCCCATTAAAATACTTCTGTTCCTGAAATGACAATATTAAATATTTAATTTTTGCGAGTGGGAACCCACAATCGGCAAGGCAGGGCAAGGGGCACGATTGTGGCCTTGCACACCGACTGGCTTCTAGTATATTTAAAAAATATATTGAAAAATAGATGAAATGCTAAATGTGAAGATAAATTTCAATGAAATACACACATAGTTTATGTATGTACACGCTTGTATGTGCATAGGTTAATTAATAATAAGTTACCAGCGAAGTAAACATAGCGTCACTTCCACACATCAAATTAATAAAGTTTGTTCGTAACTGAATTTGTATTAGTTTCGCTTCTAATACTAACTCGTATTTCCTCTTTGCTGTTGAGAAAACTCTGTTCTCATAGCACAGTGTTATCTCAACAGGAAAAACAGATCGTTGCGCGCAGTAAAATAAATTGATAATCAGTAAAATAAATAAAATCCAGGATAAAAAGTAACATATATGTTGCTTCATAATCTCCTCTGTCGTACATTAAAAATCACATAAAGCTTTTCCAGACATTTCCCCGGACAAACAGACAGACAAAAATTTTCAAATAGTTTGTTTTTGAAGATATACACAGACAGACAATTAAATTCTATTACTGTATACCACTTATAGTAGGGAGAGAAACAACAGAGGAAACCTCGCGTTTCGAATTTTAAGTCCTTGCGTGTTGAATAGCGAAACTCAACGCCACGCGAGTAAAAATAATGAATTCTTTCGAACCGAAATCGAACCTGGAACCGTCGCGTTTACAATCAGATGCTGTTCCATTGCGCCATGACTGAGACTAAGATTTTTCCTAACAAAACGACTGGAGCTCCGTAACTGTACGATAGTATCAAACTAAAGTTCTAAGCGTTATCTCATTAATATTTACATCTAAATGTGTTTGCTATAATGGATTGACGCCTGGTGTGTCTTGCGACAGGAACAGGAGTGCCTCTACGAATTAGGTGTCACACATGAGTGAGTGAGGTCGTTCGTGGGATTAACTTGAACATGACAAGACGTGTTAAAAAGGGATTATAATTCTCGTTCATTTCAGTTATTGTTAACAAATTTTATATCATAAATTTAACCAGAGTGAGGAAAATAAAATATAAAATGTTCTATTTCCTCGAGTGGGAATCGAACCTACAACCTGTCTTGCTAACAGTCATACGCTTCTGCTTCTGTACCACGTCTGGCCTCAATAAAATTTATAAAAGAAATCTAATAAGCTTCGCGCTGAATCTTGCATACAGCAGGGTAGGTAGAGGAAACCTAGTGTTAAGGCACTCCGTTCCCACTTTCCGCTGAATTTTTCGAGGCATTGTGTGTTGAGTGGAAGAACTCAACGTCAGATTTTTTCCTTGGTGCGAGAGCGAAGAAATGAAAACATTAAAAAATAATAATTCATTCCCTCGAGTGGGGATCGAACCCAAAACCGTCGCTTTACAGTTACACCATTGTGCCCATAATCCACGAGGACCTTGCAATTATAATAGTAAATTTCATAAATTCTAAATGTGCATAGTGAGTTACGTTCTATAATTAAAGGATTAGTTCCGCAGTAGCTCTGATGATATCATATTATGAAGAAGAAATGCAACAAACAATATAATACCACGTAATTCAGTAGAGGGTTTAAAATTATTTTTGTTAATTGGTAGTCTTGAAATAATATAACTGAAATTGTAATTAATTTTAATTATAGGTACCTTTTTTATACATTCCAGCGAAGATAAAGATTAGGTTATAGCCAATTTTAATATCAGCAACGATTCGACGATAATCGAACCCAGGACCCTATGATATAGACAGATATATAAGGGTTACAAATTTCAAGATAGTTTACCACCACGTACGAGTACGTGCATTGAACGTGAACGATGGAGACTCGCGCTCATGCACTCTGCACTCAATGCAGGCGTGAGGTTGAGATATTGCTTGTAATATATAGAAATAACTTGGATTTCTTTTCTATTTGAATGATTTTTTTTATGTTTTTCTTGTGTGTTAAAGTATTTTCTGGTTAGAATTAATTTTCCATATTCGTACGTAATATTTTTATTGGCTTCATGTTGTATTTCGCATATGCCAGCATATGCTCAGTAAATTCAGCATTAAGCTGAGCCATTCACTTTTTCTAATGTTAGTACAAAGTAAAAGAAGAGAAGAAAAGTTTGTAAAGAATTGGAAATATTTCAACCGCCCAGGTGACAATCATATCCACGATTGTCGCGCTTATAATAAAATGTTTTGTTTTTGTAGAAGAAAAATACAACTTAAGAAACTTAGGAACTTTTTGTTTTCTCTCGATCAAAAGTATCTATTATAAAAATATATTTTACGTTATAATCTAAAGGGGAACAAAAGAAATTGCCTTATTTTCTTCACTTCGATAGGAGCATTGAAGAGCCACTTCAGATAAAAGCTTTTGTACCTAGCTTACTTTTCTCATAGAAAAATGAGGCCATCTTGTCGCTGCAACACGGTATATAAGCACGGTACTGTAAGCGTGACAGTTGTAGCGAACCCGCGTAACGAACGTATGGCTTAGTGGTCACAGCGCCTGGTCGGTTTCCAGAAGGCACGGGTTCGAGTCCCGCTCAAAATTTTTATACGTTTTCTAAATAAGTATTTTAACTTAAA
The DNA here is from genome assembly GCF_056956725.1 of Heliconius melpomene rosina. Taxonomy (NCBI): domain Eukaryota; kingdom Metazoa; phylum Arthropoda; class Insecta; order Lepidoptera; family Nymphalidae; genus Heliconius; species Heliconius melpomene. The sequence goes on from NC_140400.1 coordinate 7,174,781, forward strand.
TTCCTAAAATGTATATTTTAACACGTTTTATAAAGTAACATAATAATTTTATCTCACGAACTGCCATTTACAAAGGTTTCACAGTACCTACATAGTATTTTACAGAATGTTTAACGCGAGGGTACTAATTAAGATAAGTAAAGGTAAAGCCCACTCCATGAGTTCGGGGGCCGGAGCAGTGCGCTAAGGAAACAAAGAATGTCTGTGATGTCCTTTAATTTGTATTAAATAAACTGTACAGAATCATTCTGTTTCCAATTGTATAATTGTCTAAATAATATGTTATTCTCAAATTCAATTATAGCTAATAATTAATTGATTTGTAAATAATATATGGACAAATACATTTACTTTAAATATTAATCAAATAAAACAGCTTCACGCTGTACCCCGGACACAGCAGGGTAGGCAGAGGGAACCTAGTGTTAAGACACTCCGTTCCCCACTTTCTGCCGAATTCTGGAGGCATTGCGTGCTGAGTGGCAGAACTCAACGCCGCGTTTTGCCCTGACACTAGAATATTTCACTTCCTCGAGTGGGGATCGAACCCACAACCGTCGCGTTACAGTCACACTATTTTCCCGCTGCGGCACGACGGCCACGAATAAATTTGATTATTTTAATTTCCCGGCTTTGGTAGACGACAACCTTAAACACATACTCAAAATTCAATCTAAAACAGCGAACTCAGTGCAGTCTGTCTTCATAAATATAAAGAGACCGTGAATTATATAGTTCACAATAAAACTACGAATAGTGATTCTATTATAATAGAAAAGTAGGACATTTTTAGAGCGTAACTATCGGCTTGTACGACTCCTTTATAAGTTTATACTAGCGGCCCGCTCGCGGTTTCACCCGCGTGAACTATGTTATTATTAATTTCTGTCTCCATGACTACGTCCTAGTGACGTTATGCAAAATTTGAGACTCCTAGCATTTGTAGTAACGAAGTTTCATACAAACTTTCGACCCCAAAAACAACCCCTTAGAAGTCGAATATTACAAATTCCCGTCTTAGCGAGCACCTACGTCCTATAACTCATAACTCCTATGCAAAATTTGAGATTCCTAGCACATGTAGTTTCTGAGATTTCGTGATGAGTGAGTAACCTTTCGATCTTATATATATAGATATAGAATACAGAGATTTTGCTAATATTAAAGCATGACTGCTTCTAAAAATTAAATGGAAACAGCTAAGAGGAACTTTGTGACCGCACGTTAACATATATAGCTTTCCTCGATAAATCTACTATCCAATAGAAAAATAGTGCAGGAAAATCTATGCATAAATACTCGTATCTTTTTAATTGCGTTGATTTGATTTTTTCTGTGCTTCAGGGTATGAAGATTTTTATTAATATTAGCTTGATATCTCCATGCGATCTCGAGATAATTAGTCTTGACAGACATCCAAGTAAGTAGTATAAGGGTTCCATTAACCTTTTAAGGTATGAAATTAATTACATAGTAAAATGTATATTTAATTTCAGAATTATTTTCATTATATAACAATATACAAATATATAGCAAAGTTAAAATAACATAAAAGGCTACACCCATTACTTTCATGTATATCAGTAGACCGCTACGACCGCGCCCGCAGACTGACCGCAGCACTGTAGCACATACACATGCAGTGGTTTAAATTAGTTAATTAACCGTATAACATATTCAGTATGGACAACCGCAAGCTCTTTAAAATTACTAAATTAATAAGCAAGTAGTTGGCCAAATATTGTTAATCCTAAAAAATAACTAAAATTGAATATAAAATAACTATTAAGACTTTTAACGTAAGCCACACGAAATTTCAATATTTTTGATATGCAATGTAAGGATGGACATTCTAGTCACGTAACTAGGGCAAAATCATTGACTGGCTATTTGTATGTAAATCACTAAATTATTCCCACTATAATATTCTCGTACTTACCCATCTCGTACTAGTACTCTGAACTCATTATGATTATTCTGCTAAAGAGTTAATGATAATAAAATATAATATAATAATGTGATTTATTTGAGACCAGCCGAGGCCCAGGGGCATAAGCGTACGACTGTAATGGGCACAGGTTGTGGGTTCGATTCCTCCTCGAGAAAATGAAATACCTCATATTTTCATTTCCACGCTCTAGTAATTTTACCCAAAATTAAGGTAAGTATTCCATTACGAAAAGGATTATAACATAATTACAGGTAGATTAATTAAGCCTCGACATAATATGTATGTAATAAGACAAGATTATACAGAATTTTGTTTTAAATTGCCATCGCAAAATTATAGAAGAAAAAGATAGAAAAATTCTGAGATTCAGTGTTATATCTAAACTGAGGTTTATTTCTAGAAATAAGCATTTAATATCGTTGTTTTGATTAATTATATGGACGATTAATTTTTTTTGTAAACGTCCCTCCGTTCGTCCGCCCGTCCTCCCGTCCTCCCGTCCCTCCATCCCTCCATCCAGCAGGTACACTGCAGGCGGGTAGTGTCAACAGCAGGCAGCCTCCTCACGTCACCCTATGCAATTCAAAATGCATGCAACTCAAATTGAACTCAATTAGCTCGGCGGCTCGCGTTACGTACTGCCATAGAGGACCATCACTAATTGTTTTAAGCCTTAATTACATGTTGAAATATTCAAATTTTATGCACATTTGAAATGAGCGGAATACATGGATTTGTTATTCAGCTTTTTATATTCCATAAATTTATTTTAATTATTACTTTATTACCTTAAAAAAAATAAGTGGTAAAAACTTAAAATTAAAGGGCCACCTCAAAATTTTTTCAAAATTATTCTGTTATTTTATATTAGCAGCTTCATAGGAATGAGAACATAGGATCCAACTGAAATAGTATCTTTTCATTATTCTCTTCTATTCCTGCATCCAAGAATACCTTAAAAGAAGTTATATTTGTATTTGGATTAGGGACTGAAGTAGTTTACTATCAGGTAGCGTCTTAATCTCCATATCCTTACACTTTCTACCTACCTTTTCATTATTCTCTACCATTCCTGCATCCAAGAATACGATGCATGCTTACAATGCTTCCAGAATTTGGCAGGAAGTGGGGAATGGAGTGTCTTAACACTAGGTTCCCTTTGCCTACCCTGCTGTGGGCGGGATACAGCGTGAAGCTGATTTAAATCTTTATTTAGATTTAAATCTTCGTTTTTATTCTCGAATTATTCATATGTACATCTATCTACAAACACTATGTGTAGTAGGGTAAGTCTTTTCGAAGCCGCCTAATATCCACCAACCAAAATAATACGTAAAATTAAATATGTTATATCCAGGAACAAATTTAATTATGATTTTCCTAAATGAATAAATTAAAAGCTTTTGTGTGTATTACAGCGTGTCTGCTAATAATTACATAAATATACCTTCTTGTTGCCAATATGAAGACATTTAATACCCACTGACGTAGAAAATGTGATCCAAAAATGAACTTTATTAACAATGAAATACAGTTATTTATTGCTTGTAGTGTTTAACATATAAATTTAAGATAATATTACATACCCGTAGCGGCTGTAGGGAATTCTTTAATATATTTTATATACAAACAATCTACATATAATATAATGGAAAGGGACTTAGATTACTACCGAAATATCAGATGGTATAATTTTTCCGTTCTTTGTTTCAAATCAATTAATATTATAATTTAATTTAATAAATAAAAAATAGGTATCTTTAAACTATCGTGGCCAAACGGCACAGCGTTTGACTTGTACACGCGACGGTCATGAGTTCAATTCCTACTAGAGACCACCCGATTTTCGAGACATTATATGTGGAGTTGTAGAACTCAACGCCGCTTTGCGTCTTACCAGAGTGAGGAAATAGAAATACATCTTTCCCCAGAGTCGGAGTCAAACGCATAATCGTCCTATTCACAGTAAGAGGCTGTCCCACTGCACTATGACGGTCCCTTTGTTGTTTATGCCAACTGTATTAAATTACAGCTGAGCTATTCCATTTCATACCCGGAAATAACATAGTAGTTACTTGGCTAGCTATACAACCCTCGCCTCTCGCCTGAGTGCGTCGAGTATTTCACCTTCTGATAAGATGCCACTAAAACAACGTCAAATGTCATCAGACATCTATCAAATGTTATTCAAGTATAGATTAGAGGTAGGATTCTCAATTCAAGAGCAAAATTACTTTAAATAAAATATTTATTATATTTAAATAACACTGGAAACTAAGCTACAATAGGTTGAGGGGCTTTAGGCAAATGGTTGCCCTCAACCTTGGTGCCATCGAGGCCAGCGCTGTACTTCGTAATGTAGGTCTTTCCATCATCACCGATGTAAGAGACTTCTCCTTCAAAGACCATGACATAGTCTGATCCGTCTGGCAAGAGCACGAGGCGGCCTCGTTCCGAGACTACTGTGCCTTCAGCTGTCACGTAGCGGAGAGCATATTGTCCAAATTCGTCATGGACCTCCTCGTGCTCTAAGGCTGGGAGAGCTCGTCGAGCGGCAACTTCAGGATCTACCATTGGAGCAGCAGCGGCTACAGCCAGTAAACCAATGAAAGCCACAAACTGTAATAAAGAAAATTTTAAAAATTAAATTAATTTGTTAGTATAATATATAGGCATATTAAAAGGCAACTAAAATTGTTTTGTACTAAATATTAATATTTTTTCTTACCATTTTCATGATGATTGTCGGTTTGTGGTAATTCTTAGAATACTGTGTGTATTATTCAATTGCACAAATGTGACTGTGCTGGATACTGTGTCCAAAATAACTTATATACAAAATGTGTTATGTAATGGACGTCCATTATTGATTTAAATTATGTAATTCTAATTAATTAATATAACGTCTTTAAGAACGCAATTTTAGGAAAATCGTTAGGATATGTACTATTTCATAACTTTTACATTACTTTACTTTATTAAAAAAATATAGTGATGTATAAGAATGTGAACGAAGCGGGATCGAATTTACTCCTTTTAGTAAACTCAAAAAAAAGTAAAAGCTTAGACATAAAAAATAAGCTGATAAAATGGCACGGGTTCACTGATTTACAATATTTCATTTATATAAATCACAGTTTAAGAAAAATCCATAGTATTTCTAAATTAAAATTGAAAATAATGAAGGTAGAATCGACAAACGTTCCTAATAATCTGGAAGATACGAAAATTATACGTAAAAAAAGGAAAAAAAGATAGATAATAAATATTTCTGTATACATAAATCAATTCACATTGAACGTGAATACGTACATAAACAAATACACTTTAAAGTAACGTTGTAATCAATAAACTATTTGAACTAGTCATTTGAACCTAAGATTCACGCGTTTCATTAAAAATAACACAATCTTTAGCTTTATAATAATAGTTTATATATATCGTTTCCAGTATTAATAGTATAAAATTGATAATATAGACACAAACAATTACATTAATAAGTATTAAAAAGGTTGAAAGCATAATTTTTACTTTATACCGTGAATAAATGTATTTTAACAGCAATTTATGGTGAACATCTGACCCCTCAATGTTTATGGAGGTCGGAGGAGGGACGTCATATCAAGGAGTGAGATACTCCACGCGCTCCGGGAAGAGCGAGCTCCTTGTCGCTCCACCAGCTATTATGTCATTCACGAAATGGGGTATGGTCTCGGCTGATTTATTTTGAAGATGACATTAACAACAAAGGAACTGTCTTAGCGGAGTGATAGCGTCTGACAGTAAACATTATGTTTATGGATTTGTTTTCCACTTACGTTATATTCAAAATCGCTATATTTAAATTTATTGGCATTCATCATATATTAAAAATTTATTAATTAAATGATTTAGTTTATTCTTTCATTCGCCTACAAAGTAGTCAGTAAAATACACGGTATTTGAAAACAACGTCAAATGAAGCCAAAATATGTTTGTCTTAATAAGATTTAATTAAATATAACTGCTATATATTTTTCTTTACTTTTATAATTCAACTAGTCTTCCTGTGGCTCTTTATGGGACAAAAAGACTATCGGACTATTCTACATATTTTTTTTTATTATTCGAACCATAAGCTCTTAACAAACTCTTCAGCTTTATTATGTTTGTATATAATATATTTATATATAGGTTACTTAAAACAAATAAATATTATTTTATAAGCATCCCGATGTTTTCTTCAAACGTAATACACGAGAGATAAATTAATATTTCCCCAATACGGTCGTTCACTTTACGTCTGAAAGCTTCGCCGTTTTTATGTTTATAAATCATGAGAAAATGTTTTCCAATATTTTTTACATTAAAAAAAATACACCTTTTTTTTAAGTCAATATTTGGTAAAGTAAAGGTTACTTGTTTGTTTTGTTATCGCACGCTTTTATAAAACTTAGAGTTCCGTCTAAAGCTCGAGCTTATATTGTATATTGTAAACAGGTAGTGTGCTAGTTTACTAGTTTTACAAGTTTTGTGATATTGTTCAATCGGTATATAATCGAAAAAAAAAACTCATTAGAGGCCGATGTTGCACAAGGGTGTGGTTGTAATGCAACGGTTGTGAGTTCGATCCCAACTCGAGGGGACGAAATATTTATTGAAATTTATATTTTCATTTCTTCACTCTGGTTCTGTCACTCAACACGCAATACCTCCAGAAAAGAAAGTGGGGAACGGAGTGTCTTAACACTAGGTTCTCTTTGTTTACCCTGCTGCGTGCGGGATACAGCGTGAAGCTGAAAAATCATTAAACTTATAAAGTACTGTATTATAAAGTACTTATAAAGGATGTGTAATCCTAACGATGTTCCTGAAATTGTGTTCGTAAATACGTTACATTAATTAATTATAATTACGTTATTTAGATCATTATTGGACCTCCATTACATAACACATTTTGTATATAAGTTATTTTGGACACAGTATCTAGCACAGTCACATTTGTGCAATTGAATAATACACACAGTATTCTAAGAATTACAAGATACTAACAATCATCATGAAAATGGTAAGTAAATTTTTTAAATATTTAGTACAAAGCAATTTTGGTTGCCTTTTAATATGCTGATATTATTATTTATATTTTTTTTTATTACAGTTTATGGCTTTCATTGGTTTACTGGCTGTAGCCGCTGCTGCTCCAATGGTAGATCCTGAAGTTGCCGCTCGACGAGCGCTCCCAGCCTTAGAGCACGAGGAGGTCCATGACGAATTCGGACAATATGCTCTCCGCTATGTGACAGCTGAAGGCACAGTAGTCTCGGAGCGAGGCCGCCTCGTCCTATTACCAGACGGGTCTGACTACGTCATGGTCTTTGAAGGAGAAGTCTCTTACATCGGTGATGATGGAAAGACCTACATTACGAAGTACAGCGCTGGCCTCGATGGCACCAAGGTTGAGGGCAACCATTTGCCTAAAGCCCCTGAAGCTATTGTAGCTTAGTTTCCAGTGTTATTTAAATATAATAAATATTCTATTTAGAGTAACTTTGCTTTTGAATTGAGAATCCTACATCTAATCTGTGCCTAATTGAATAACATTTGATTTACTTCTTATTTAATAGATTACATTTTATCTTTAATTTCTAACTCAAGCTAGGTGCATTATTTGCCTTAGCTGCCATTTTTTAAACATTTAATTCGATTTTGTATTTTAATTGCAGGATTTTGAAATTATCTGTTAAAAATTACAGTTATATCTCAGTAGAATTGTAAATATCGGTGTAATTAATGCCATGATGCCATATTCAGTATGGTTGGATATCTCAATGTAACAACTTTTGACTGTACGGCTGTGTAAGTCCTACAAACACCTCATTAATAATAAATTATTTTCTATACAGCCTAATAAAAGAAACACTAAGTCAAGTACTTTAGAAGTTAAATAAAATATAAGTAAAAGTTTTCAAAAGGAAGGAATATAACTTATTTAGAAAGTTTGAGACAAAATACAGGGAGTAGCAAAACTTATGATATTTCGTAGAAAAGACATACATCTATTATAGACGTATGTCTTTTCTACGAAAGAACGTGAGTTTTTTGAGTAGAAATTTAAGACGATTTCTTTGTAATTTATTACAACTTGTTTCACGTATTTGTCTGTTACATAATTCCTTTTATTATATAAATAGGATTATGGATTTCTAATATATTCGTAAGAGCAGAAGCTTTTATCCGATTAGCACGGCAGATGGAACTTACTGTTAAGGTACTATGAGGATTTTGGGGCCAGACCTAGCGCAGGGGAACAAGCGTGCAACAGTAATCGAAACAGGTCGTGGAGTAAGACGCCGCTAAATTTATATAAAACTAGCGGTCTCCGCTTGGCTTCATCCGTCGAATTCTGAACTCATTGCATGGTGAGTGGCGGAACTTAACGCTGCGTTTGACTCATCACTACGACAGGATAACATACTATACAAATACTAAACTAATATAAATAACATTATAAAGGGCTTTACCAATCGATCAATGCCCCTTTCTACCCCCGCAGTGACAAAGAAAAGAACAAAAACAAAACTGTATATCATCATTTAGTTTTATTGACTTGCATTATTTAACTGTGAGACGGCACTTTGGTGGCTTTCCCTATTTCTTATCTTATTCGTGATAGGGAAAAGCTTAGATGGAATAAATGTTTAGTTTTGTTTTAACTTGCTTTGGATAGGCTAAAAGGTAATAGTAAAGTATCCTATATCTTATAAAACAAAGTCGCTTTTCGTGTCTGTCTGAACTTTCTACCTCTTCTTCTTCTAAACCACCCAACGGATTTTTATGCTGTTTTCACCATTAGGTCGAGTATTTCTCAGGGAAGGTTTATATATAGTTTATTATTTGTACATTCTTATGTAAATTAACATAAATACGATAAATGTGTCTAAAGTCCTACCCGTTGAGACACTTTCGCGCATGCGCTGCTTTAATGGTAAGTACTACATGAAAAAAATGTACTGGAGTATTGTTCCTCTTAATAAGATCTACAAAAAAGTCCGCGACAGCATATTTTTATCTTTTAAGGATAACGTGTAGTGATCATATTTCTGTAAATAGTAATTTCAATTTCAAATAAATAGTAATTTCAATATATTTTTTATTGTGAGGGATATTTTTCCATAATGGTATTAATCCTTATCCTTTAAAATACTTTATTAATTTTCTACGTTAAACGAAGATAAAATTTGCTTTTTACACTATTTCGGAATTGCGAATAGTTTTAGAAAAAAACGCATTTAATTGTTGACACAACACGCCGTTGAATCATCAGCTGCCGACTCAAGTTTTACTTATCCCTTACTCTCAGCATATAAATAAGTATATTAGTTACGTTGGTCATTTAATGTAGATCAAAACTGTCTTTTACTGTATTTTCATTTTAATAAGTACTTTAGAAGTTGTTACAATATCAAAACATCCTTGCTGCGAAACGCGCCCCGCGACGTTTTGCTTATACAAGCGCGTTATGAGCAGTCATCGGTGGTTCAGTGGTAGAATGCTCGCCTGCCACGCGGGCGACCCGGGTCCGATTCCCGGCCGATGCATTCTATTTAATTTTCCTCACAGGCAGCCACGTAGTGCTTGCTTTTCATCAGGGACAGAATACCCTCTTCAGCATTAACTACAAGCTCGAAAAAAAAAAACCCGCCCGCTATAGAGGCATAGCAACAAAGATTTAGATGCGTTTGCACGTATTGGATAATTGGAGTTGAATGTATTATTTCAGCGCGATATATTTGGTTTCATATTTTTTGTAGTAGTTATTAGTAGGTAGGCTTTTGTTTATAATTTCTTTCGTTTAAAAATAGTCATTTAAATATATTTTAATAAGTACTTGAAAAGATTAGTAGCACAGATTTAAAATTACGGTACCTACTAAAAAATCCTTGCCGAGTATAACAATTGGAAAATCCTTATTGAAACTACGAAAATGCGGGTTGCATTAGGGATTAATTAATTTTCACATTATCTTAAGTGCTTTGCAAACATACATTATATGAATAATCCAGTAGTAAAAGCGGGCGAAGCCGCAAGGGGGTCGCTAGTAAAAGATATTAAAAGAAAAGGTATTTATTTACTCTTTGTGAAATAAATATTTAGATATTTGTTATATGTACACGTTTAATGACCATCAAATTTGGAGATTTTTCAGCTGGTGCGGTTGAGGTCTTTTCAGCCTTACATATCAATTGTTTATTAAATGTATGTGTAAATTTTCCAAGAACGTAAAAAAACCCAAAATCCAATCCAAATCAGCTTCACGCTCTATCCCTTACACAGCAGGGTAGGCAGAGGGAACCTAGAGTTAAGACAGTCCGTTCCTCACTTTTCTCCGAATTCTGAAGGTCTTGTGCAAAATTAAATAAATATTTCATTTCCTGAGTGGGAATCGAACCCATAACAGTTGCGTTTACAGTTAGATACTATCCCAGTGTACCACCGCTTCTACGTAGATATTATAACCAAAGCACTTCAATAAAACATTTATGACTATTACATAAGAAAATTACGGCTTATCATGAAATTTAATAATCATAAAATTTTCATTCACAGCGACCCTTCGTCCCTTGAGCCTTGATGTAAGCAATCTGAGCAACTATAATATGCAATAACAAACTATATACTAAGTTTATTTATTTTTTCTCGTAAAATAAGAAGGTATTTATTTATTTTATTTAAAAGTGGTAGTGGTGGTCTTTCCTAAGTGTGGAATAACACTTTAACAATGTTGAAAAAGGGTTTTAGATTAGATTAGAGTTACGTTATTTTCTAAAACAGCTTGTAATATACAAATTACAGTTCAATTTTGAAAGTTCTGTCTGGAATGATAAATATCTCATATTGGTGAAGTTTTCTTATCAAAATCTTACTCAAAGACAAAAAATATCGAAAATTTTCTTAGACTGTTTGCATTCAATAAAATCGGGACAAGCTTTTTGGTATTTGTTTATTCTTTGGCTACACGCTTAATGTTGTATATAGCAAGGTAAATTGAGGGAATTTAGTGTTACGTTACGTTCCGACATTTTCTGTTCAGTGGTGAAACTCAACGCCGCGTTTTGCCTCGTTACCGGAGCGAAGAAACAAAAATATTAAATATTTCATTTTCTCGAGTGGGAATCGAACCCACTATCCACCCATCGCGTTTAGAGTCGCACAAACATGATTTGCTATTACAATTATTCTTGTATTATAATCGCTTATTACTATTTACCTCAAACAAAAGCCGCAAAGCGTAATACCAATTATGTTCAAGTCAATGATTCAGGCAAACTGTTTATATTATACCAATATACGTTAAGCTATCATACTCTGATGTGTTGGTGGAGACAGAGGTCAATGTAAAATGGCCTCTTAAATCCATATTTGTTGCCAAAATAAATGTTACAAGATATTTTCGTTTCATTTCTTTTTAGCTTAACGCCGTATCTCTTATATGGTAGGGTAGGCAGATGGAAGTTAGTGTTGTTAGACACTCCTTGCATATAATTTTCGTGACATGTTCAGTAGCGGATCTCAACGCCGCGATTTGCCTTGTTACCAGAGCCAGAAAATTGAAATAACTATTTCCCTTGAGTGGGAATCGAACCAACAACTGTCGCGTTTACGTTAATGATTGCATATTCAAAATACTGATTAAAGATAATATGTCACAGGAGATGTGGATTTAAAATTCAATCGAAAAAATCTTGTATAATAACTAGTTCAGTAAATTTCTCTATTTCAACAGATACCAGCTTTTAAATGAATCGTAGATATAAAACTATCATATCGACATTCAATACAAAAAGTTACTTTTGCCAGCTATTTACAGGTCTTCGTTTTTATCCTACCAAATAAAAAAAATCTTACTTTTCCCGTTACCAAGTATCTGGTCATGACTTGCAACTCCACTGCAATATCTGAATAACCTTACCCGGATTTCCGCGAAGTCATTTCACTGTAATATTGGAGAGAACGTTAAATATTCAATATGAACTACGTACGAGTTTCAATGATCTCGTTACTAACGTTAAGCAGTAGATACCTAATAAAAAAACTCGATATCTAATAAAGAACCCTTATAGGATCACTTTGTCCGTCTGTCAAGACCATTTATTTCGAGATCACGTAGAGGTATCCAACTAAAATTAATATCAAGTACCTACTCATATCTCGGAGGATCTGGAGCTCTTGCGCACCCTGAGGGAGTCCTATGTTCATCAGTGGTCCCGAATAGGCCGATTTAATTGATTGATGTCTGTGGCCCATTGAAGCGCAGAAAAAATGGGATTCGTCAACACAATGAAAAGATACTTATGCATCGTTTTTGGTGCATTTTGTATGAAAATCGCGACATAATCAAAAACCTATAGGGTACTTCCCGTGGACTTAAAATTGGGGATTATTTGCAGTACAAAAAGAAGGGGAAAAATCGAAAAATGGAAATTTAATCGTATTTATATTACAGGCAAAGATTATTAAGTACATACTCCAGACTGCAGTTTATTTTATACAAAATTAGTGCATGCGGGTATGCAAACTGAAGTTTCAACTTTTATAAGTTCTAGTTCTCTTTGATTCACAATCCGCCGGACGAGTTTTATTCGCAGTTGACTTTTTTAGTATAACATTAAAATTTATATGAAAAGATAAAATATGAAGACGTTATATTACAGCAGACTTATTTCATAGGCATAATTATATAACATTTTAGAGTTCGATTCTGAAAATTAATAAATCTATTATAACATGCATTCATCGATATCCATGAATCTCGCAATGTTGAAAATTGTGTGTGGGAAACGGAATGTCTTAACGCTAGGTTCCCTCTGCTTACTCCGCTGTACATGGGAAATAACGGGTATATATAATCTGAAAAAAAAAAACGCAATTTCACGAAAAAACTATTTATTTACAAAAAAAAAACACTACCAATTCACGAAAATATAATAAACCACCCATTTAAACATCTCTAAACATCAGGTACCAAATGTGTGTCGTCAGTATAATCTCCTTTGGCGCGTCGCTCTCTGCATCTCTGTAGGAACACCGACAGCGGCAAGGCGGTGCGGCACCACGCGCTCGCGGCACCCATGTACGATATATCAATTGTAGTTCTAATATTTGATATGTATGGACGCCATCTATAGAAAAAAACATATATATGTAACTAAATATAATATTTCTATCTTAGATATACGTTTTAAGTACTTCTAAATGTAAACATGGAACAACGGTGGTTGCATCAATTCCCATTCGAGACAATGAAGAATTTTTGTGATCTGTTCTTGTAACAAGACATAGCGAGGCATTATGTTCTGCCACTCAACGCGTCATGTCTCGTAATTTAAAGGAAAATAAGAAACGGAATGTCTTAACTTTACGTTCCCTCTGCTCTTTAAAAAAAAGAAATCCTATAATTCTTAAATACTTCTTAGCTTGGCTCTTACTGTATAGACATTTCTTTAACTCACGCCCCCTTGAATAGGGTATAGTATATTTAAATGTAAGCATATATGTTTATTTCTATTCATACTTAGCTATATACTGCACATAGACACATTTCGTCTCTCCCGGTTTCAACGCTATGATTGTTGGGAACAGACGAAAGTCCTCGTCGCTACAAGTAATCATCACCTCTACAGTTGCAGTTGCTATAACAAAATAAATATAATATTATTTAGTAGTTAAACATAATGGTTGGTGATCATTAGTATATGGTAATGGGTTCAATCACCACTCAGCGCAATTATCTTCGTTTCCCCGCTTTGGTAGACATTGACTGAATTATGCCAACAACTCACAATGTCTCGAATTCGGAGGGAAAACGGAGAATGGAGTTTCTTGGCATTAGCTTCTTTCAGTCTATTTTTGGAGGAGGATAAACCGTGACGCTTAAATAATATAGCAGTACAGTTAAATGCTGAAACTTTTAGATAACATTATTTATTTATTTTGAAAATGTATAAAAATATTCGTTTGAAAATTGGACGTTCTCTAAGGGGCGCGCGTTCAATTCTTACTACGTTTAAATTCTTATAACAACTTTAAAAAATAAATTATAAAAAAAAAATTACAATTTTAAAAACACAATTAAATATATTATTTTCTTTTTTGAATAACTTATGAAATTTAACATTTATTGTTTACTTACGACTGGAATGTGATATGCTGAAATAACCCTTAGCAGTATGTTTATCACTAACAACGCCCAGATCAAGAACTTGAGGTTCTACGTAAAGCCGTGGCTGGTCTATTAGCAGAGTGAGAGGCATCGTCTAAAATTAGTGAAATATATGATTACATTAGTATCGAGAATACTGTCATTACTAATTTATTTGTACAATATTTAAAACCCTTAAAAGTGATTAATAAAAGTTTTACATATTAGACAAATTTTATAATTTTATGTTTTACATTTAAATATTTAAAAAAACATGGACCTGTTAAGTTAAAAATAAATTAATTTATGTTAAAATTAGCTTAAAAGTTAAAACTAGCTTTATTAAAATACAATACATTTATTAAACTCATACCAGCAACAGAATATCATCAACATCATAAATGTATAGAGTACTTGTGTGGACACTCTGCATTGGATATTCAGTATCGTCGTCTCTCGGCCAGTACTCTTTGGCGTTAATACACACTTCGACGAACAACTATAGATAAATATTTATTACATGTTATTTCACAGTTAGGAAAAAAAAATTCTAGAATACGTATAAAAGTTTGAAAATAACGGGATTTGAACCCGCGTCTCTTGTAAACCGTCCTCTATTCTGCCTTTGCGTAATTATGGTTCGGTGGTCAGTGTCCACAGCATGATGAAATATACCCTACATATGGCCTTCCTCGATAAATGGACTATAAAATTAAAAAAAAAAACAAATCGGACCAGTAGTTCCTGATCTTAGCGCATTCAACCGAAAAAACTCTGCAACTTTATAAACATTCCCTCAACAACGATCACATATGTACATACATACTTTTCTTAAGTACCTAAAAACTTTCCCAACATTTTGCCGAATTTTGCACGAATGCCTCGTGCATTGCGTGTTAAGTGGCAAAATTCAACACCGGGCTTTTGCCTTGTTGCCAGAACGGAGAAATGAACATATTCATAAATAATAATTAATTCTCTCAAGTGGACATCGAACCCAGAACCGTCACAGTCATACTTGTGACCCTGTGCCGCGACGGCCTCAAACCCTTTCTTAAACAACTAAACGTATGAATGTTGCTGAAATTATCAACAACTTCTGACACTCTACCTCAACAGAACTCCTCGGTAACAATTCCACATCAGTCGCTATGACTGCAGTGGAAGTGCAGTGGTTGTCACACACTAGCGGCGCGAGCGACGCGCGCCACCCCGAAGGAGCACACAGCTTCGTTAGTATGGCAGAGTTACCAGTGTTGTGGAGATGAAAGTGCTTGCGTAATCTAAATTATAATAATATTATAATTTAGTTTTATGCATGTAGTTCAATTTTATTATATGAATTAATATAGCAACGCCATAAATCTAAAATTGTTTGTAAGAGTAGAATAATATTTTCGTATATACAGGATGGAAGAAGCAGCGCTCCTTTTATTGAAACTGCATATAGGGTAAAATATTTCAAATCCAGAACTAAGGAAATTAATCAAGGTACCTCAACAGTTTGGACGTAGGATTTTTTTTTCATTTCACGATTTTTATCAATACCTGTATTTCGTGTGACGCACACATATGTGTGCGACGTTGCCGCTTTGACAGGTAAGTGTGTGCGTACCTATGTTATACTGTACAAATGGTGTTTTATTTTAAAACGATAATTTTATTATTTATTTTGTTAGAGAAAATAACTTTTTCATTTTTGGGAATAATTTTTTTCTGAATTATATTACGCTTTTATAGAGTAGTTAAAACTGTGGTTTCACTTAAAGTGGTGCTGACAATTCCACTCTGTATATTAAGATTTAAAATATATTAACACATATGTGTACACACGTCTATGATATCTTAAATAAAGTACTTAAATATATCGGAAACTATATAATATCATAAAAAAGCAAACATATTGCATCTAACCTCATGACGTCACAGTGTGGTATATCCAGCGCACATACTGCAATCACCACTTCAGTGCACGACGCGTGCACACTCGCAGAGCGGTGAGCCACGCGGAGCTGCATGTACTGGAGTTGTGGACTTGGGCGATACCAGGCTTTACTGTTTTTGATAAATTTTGTATAAAAATACCAGCTTCAAGTTGTATCCCGCATATAGCCTCCAGAATTGCCTCCAGGATTCGGCAGAATGTGGGGGAACACAGTGTCTTATCACTAGGTTCCCTCTGCCTACCCTGCTTCCTAGCTTCACGCTGTATTCCGCACATAGTAGGGTTGGTAATGGGAACCTGGAAATGTAGTGTAAAGACAATGTTCCCGACTCCGTACCGTACTATCCGCCGAATCCTTGCGTTATTTCAAAATGAGTGGTGTAAATCAACACCTCGTTTTGCATTACGCAATTTTTATATTGGAAACTGTAATTAAGAAATGTTTTACTTTGTGTTAGTTTCATAATGTATCCATATAGCAAAGTAAGCAAAGGGAACCTAGTATTAAAATACTGTGTTCTCCACCTTACGCTCAATTTTCGAGTTAAGCTTAGGCTTGTTACTAGTGTGCGAAAATGAAAACAATTGAACCCTCCAATGGAAATTGAACCCAGAACCATCACTTACAGTTAAGAATTGAAATTAAAAATAATAATTAATCATTAAAATAAATAACTATATACTAACCCAGCAGCTATAGTGGGTAGCATACGAAGGAGCATCGTTCCGTCTATCTCCTGCTCTGTCAATGTTAGTAGTTTTATATCAAATTGTCCTTTTTCTTTTGCCTTAACAATTACTTCAGATTGCTTTACCTGTAAAAATATGGTGTTTATCAATTAACTATCTGTCTCTCAAGATCAAAATCAACTATTTATATGATGAATATGGTTAGACATCAGTTATCAGAATTTTTCATAAGCATAAGTTATGTTAAATTAGTAATAATATTACTGATAGCAACAATAGCCGCCTAAGCTGATGCTAAAACCCAGCTGAAACTCTCTCCAGGTAGGATGTGCGACGCTTCGATGGAAGTCCCGCCTATTGCGGGCTACCATGACCTTCAGGAATATCTATCTTTCCTCTGGTAAGAATGCAAAACGCGAAGTTGAACTGGGCCACCCAATAAATAGTGTCATAACACTAGGTTCCCGTTGTCTACATTGCTATATGCTAAAAAAAAAACAAGTAGGAAATAATATGAAATAAGAAAAATGGAATATGTTTACGTACTTCATAAGAACTACTATTTTGAACACCATAATCTGAGGTTAGGTAGAGCTCGACGCCGGTGAGCATGTCTTCATACAGGCTGCCTGACCGATTGGACTGTTCTTCATCTTCTGTATATATAATTTTTTATCAACTTTACGCTGTATCCCGCATACAGCAAGGCAGACAGAAGGAACCTAGTGTTAAGATATTCCGTTCCTCACTTTTTGCCCAATTTTTTGAGGCATTGCTTTTTGAGTGGCTGAACTCAACGCCGCCCTTTGAACTATATCTTAAATATATATATTTTTTATAGAGTATTTTGTAGAAAAAGTCGCCAAAATTAAAAGTGACACCAGATAGCAAATAAAGTATCAAATCGAAAACGTTAACCTTTTCGTTATTTCTAATTGGATTTCCGAAAAAAACACACCATTCGCCCGACGTTTAAGTTTTTGAGATGTGATGTTTTTCTTACATTAGAAGATAGCAATTCGTTAACAACTTTGACAAGGTAAATTACTGCGTAAAAATAATTGTAATCTTTGATATTTTTTTTCATTATCATATTTATCCTGCATATACAGGTAAAGAGTAGAGTCTGTTGCAAAGTATCAGCTCAAAATTTAATCTTTACGTCGAGCCTCATGTCTTATTGCTACGCCCATGAAACGAGAATAATAGATTTCTCCAAGTGGGAACCGAACCCACAAATATCGAGTCTATCATTAATTATTTTTTATCTTAATGATTTTGCGTTGTAGATAGTGATTTTGCAAGCACAGCGTTGAGTTCCGCTTCTCAACACGGAATGTCCTAAAAAATTGGCTAATAGTGTTACTAGGTTCCCAGGTTCCATCTGCCTACCGTGCTATGTTGCTGCGAGATACATCGTGAAGTTTAAAGAAAGTATATCCAGTCTAGCATTTCAAAATTTCAAAATTTAAATATTGTTTACAGTCATAGTTATAAGACAATGTAAATAATAAACAGTTATAAGACTTTTGGTGTACGGGATAATTTATACGTATTTTTTTTAAATATAAAATTTTAAATACACTGGTGATGAGTTCTGCCCCTCAACACGCAAGTCCTAATTCGGCCTAAAGTGAGGAACGGAGTGTCTCAGCACTAAATTCTCTCTGCCTACCCTGCCGTGTGCGAGATACAGCGTAAAACTATATATATATTTTCACCATACTATAAGGGTACTAACCACACAAGTAAACAAAGCGTGTAACGTCTTTGAGAACATTAATTACTTTTACTTTACAAGTAACAAGTTTCATTAACATTTCTATCGATATAGAATCAATTACAGAAATTACATATTTCTAACTAATTACTAAGATATTACATTATGATTGATATTAGCAAATTATTTACTAAGTAATGTAATACATTTCTTTTAATTTATTTTAGCTATATTACACAAAATCTACTAAACCGATTTTGATAAAAAGTGGATTGTTGACAAAATTTAAATATATGTGATTTCAATTATCATCTCGATATTATTTTGATATATAATTTGTTTCTTTAACTTACGATGTTTAAAACACGTATTAAATAAGCTAAAATGTATAAAACTGATAAACTCCTTTTTTGATGCAGGTTGAAAAGGAAATAGAAAATAAAGAACGGTAAGATTAACCCTAGAATTAAAAATTACTATTATAATTCTATTCTTCTATAGCTTACCATTAAAAGCAGTGACACAAGGACAAGTGGGCGGAAGCACGTCATAGAGACGTATGTAGAGACGGAAAGGCAGCGATTCTTGAATGTATTCTGTTTTGTAAAAAAAAACATCAATCAAATATACAAATATCCCTCATTAGCATGTATTTAAAATTATTGTTATAGCTTTAAATCCTTTTTAAGTGACAAATTTTATTAGCTTCAATTTGTCTATGTCATACCAGGTCCGATATACGTGGACGGCACTGCTCTCGAAGTTGTTCGTGAATATACTATATCTACCTAGGACAAGTTATTCGAATTGGAAGAAAAATCTAAGCAAAGAATTTTAGGTTTGGTAAGTTTAGTAGTGGACACGAATAGACTGATTTGGTTAAATTATAATGTAAATATATAAAGTTATCGAGGCAGCGGTACAAGGGTGTGTATGTAACGCGACAGTTGTGGATTCGATTCTCGCTCGAGGAAGTGAAATATTCTTCGCTCTGGTGTCGAGGCAAAGCGCGGCGTTGAGTTTTCCCACTCAACACGCAATGCCTCCAGAATTCGGCAGAAAGTAGGTAACGGAGTATCGTAACACTAGGTTCCCTCTGCCTACCCTGCTGTGTGCTGGATACAGCATGAACATTTGAATTTTAAACAAGAAGGAATATGTACCATGGTCCTTTAAAACATATGGATAAATGAGTAGATCGGCTTGTGACGTGTTCGTAAAGCGGACGACGCGCTCAGGATCGGAATTTGTCATCCTGCACCATATATTTATGTATTACTTACATAGCTAAGTTTAATTGTTTGAACGCCCTAACCTCAGGAACTACAAGTTCCAATTAAAATATTATCTTTGTATAAGATAATTCATTAAACTGTTTTACACAGCCTACTGTATCAGCGTCAGAATTATCTTGAGCACTTAGAATGTGTCATGTGTCAAACAGCATTCTTAAAGTAACGTTTCATATATATTTTTTTAAAGTTTTTTTCATACTAAAATCATCCCATTAAGGCCGTCTTGGTGCAGCGGAATAAATATTGAGGAATTAAGTGCCTTAACACTAGGTTCTCTCTGTCACACAGCATAAAGCGACAAAAAAATCATAAAAAAATATACCATAAAACTGGTGGCATATACTCATGGTCGGATGGTCGTAACGCAAATTGCAACGGCGCCCCGATCACCTCCACCCATACATCCAGAACTATAGGTTCTAAACGTTCTACCTGCAGAAAATAAAATAGTACTAGAATAAAACTCTTTTGCAATATAAATGTTTATTTTTTTAATGTTTTTGCCATCTGATATTTTACAGGGTGGAAGAGGCAGCACTCCTTTTACTGAAACTGCATATAGGGTAAAATATTTCAAACCCGTTCTGGGTTTGAAATATAAAAAAAAAATTTTGACGTAGGATTTTATTTTCATTTCACGATTTTTATCCATACCTGTATTTCGTTGCCGCTATGACAGGATGTGCGTGTTTATGTTATACTTTACATTTTTTTTTAAAACGATAATTTTATTATTTATTTTGTTTGAATAAATAACTTTTTCATTTTTGGGAATTATTTTTTTTCTGAATTATATTAGGCTTTTATAGAGTAGTTAAAACTGTAGTTTCATTTAAAGTGGTGTTGACAATTCTACCCTGTATATACCCGTCTGTTTTTGGCATCTGAAATTAGTATAACATATATCCGTCGTACTGTCCCTACAAAATATTACCAAGATATACCATTTCATTGTTCAACTCTCTTCCATTTATGCTGATCTTCTTGCATTCTCTTCTTTCTTTACTTCTATCAAATATTAGAATCTGTCTTATTCAACTACCCTTCTTTTACTTAGCTCGCTTACCTTTGTCTCGTGCTAGAGCCAATTTTCCTTGAAATCGCTTTCCGTAGGTGTTTGCCAAATGATTACGAAAATATATGAAGAATTCCGATATAAATACCTTCTAAATATTTTATGATTACCATTAAATTCGTAAAATTCAATAATTCTACGCATTATTTTTGAATATATTATACTTAATCTGTTGTTTTAAACAAAATTATTCGGTTCAAAAGATAGGGGATAATGTTATTTGTCCATGTTAATTCTATATATGCTAATGCGTGACAGAGTTGGGGAGCCTATTTATTATGGACACACAACTGTTTTGATCCAAAATAAAATACATAGGTATATACGAGTATTTATTATAAGTATCTTTGCAATTAAAATTGTATTTAATGAAAACACGAGGCCATCTTGGTGAATTTAAATTGAAATTCAAGCTTCAGAATAGTGCCAACTTTTCAAGTGTTCAATATCCAGTGGATGGAATTGAAACGAATATGGATCGAATACTGATGTACTCAAAATTCACTAAATTCTGCGTTAAAAACAAGTGACTATTCGTTTTATACAAATTAAACATAATATAATAAAAATAAATGAATATAACACATACTTGTATAAGTATTTGGTCGTAATAAACACCCCACGTGTCAGCACGAAAGGATATGTTAATTTCATCAACGCTATCTTTTTTCAGAGTTCCTGCAGCGGGAGTGCACTGTAGGGACACTCCTGGAGGACGTGACCATGGAACTATAACAAGAAATAACAAGTTATGTTATTTTCATTGAGAAAGTTTATAAATATATTTTTTGCTTTTTTTGTTGCCTACCCTACTATAAACGGGTTATAGCAGGGTAGGCAGAGGAAGCCAGGGTAGGCAGAAGAAGCCTAGTGTTAGGATACTCCGTTCCCACACATCGGAAACAAAGAACAATAGAATAATTTATTCACGTAACAGGCTCGACGCAATTTTCGTAGGAGAATTGGTTCGTATAGTTTCGTTACATATTTGATTGGAACTAACCGTATCGCGTGACAAAGCAATATAGGGAGAGCCATATGCGACTTACCGAGCTTTGTAAATTCTTTATACATATATATTCTATATAGTACAGTATATTTCAGCAATGTAAAGCATTTTTAAGTTATAATATATTATACTATTTATATATTTATATTGTTTTTGTGCATGGACTCTTTTGTATGAAATATCTTTACATTTTAAATTTCCAGATTTTTTTATATACGGTAAGTTCGCATTACGTGCCAAACTTCATAATTATTATAATCTGACTTAAGATAAGCAAATGACCAAGTTAAGTCTATTGAGTCAAGTTTATTAGAGATCGTATACATTACGGTTAACGGGTTAGATTTCGATTCTGAGATTTTAAATAATTAATATTTTAATTTACTCGCTCCTTTGACGAGGTAAAGTGCCAGGTTAAGTTCCGCCAGAACGCGACATTCTAATTTGTTACCAGAGCGAGAATAAGAAAATACTAAATCAGTCTTCTAGTGGGAACCGAACCTACAATGGTCGCATTTATATTCCACACACTGTGCTATCATGCCACGACAGTCTTATTTTTTACATAAATATATAAAAAATATATTATTTTCATAAGCGATTTCGCGTAGTATCACAAAATCAAAAAATATACAAAATCAATTATCCAACTTTTAAGACAAGACAGAGACCTCCTATGTGGACAAAGACTGAAATCGTGACTTTAAGTTCATTAAATCGCTGTGAAGCATCAAGTAAAATAAAAAAGCTACTCTATTTATATTGATTTTGTTTCATGAATAGGCTACCTGTAACCTAAGGTATAAAATTGTCATCTTACCTTAAAAAAGCAGTCGGAATGAAAGCAATAAATACAGGGGCCTCACAGACCCCACAATGTTTTAAAAAATAAAGTTAAGACACTCCGTTCCCCATTACCCGTCACTAACAATACTCTATAGAATAAAAGAACTTCAAAACTTCTACATACAAAAGCTAAGATCACAGGGTACGAAGAAAATAAGGGACTTCCTTTCGGTGAAGGCTAAGTGACAACGCGAGACGACTTTTACGAACATACTTACTTACACATATATATTATGTTGTTAAAACTTAGCGTGTGCTCTTTGACCTGAATAATTCTTTGAGCTTTTACCACATCGTGTGTAATTCACATTTTAAGATGATTATTATAATTTTTTATGGGTAAATAATGGTTATTTTTTTGAAAAGGTTTTTACTAGTCCCACAAAAAATGGAAATGTTAATAAATATAGTGTAGCTTTAATCTTCAAACCAGAAATGAAAATGAAATGAAAATATACTGTAATGTTACCACATAGAAGAAATAAAAAAAAATCATATGTCCTACAAAATGATGATAAATATTACAGCTTCCGCACAACAGGTTAGGTAGAGGGAAATGTTTAGTCACTTCGTTCCATATTTTCCGCCCACTTTTAGAGATACTGCATGTTGAGTGACGGAACTTAACGCCTACTTTGTAATGTAATCAATCCGCAAAGTAGGGATCAAACTCTTATTTAAAAAAAAACAGTTGAATTGATAACCTCCTTTTCTTACAGAAGTCGGTTTAAAATTACCTAATTCACATACACCTTAGATTTGATATGAAAAAATATTACGATAGAACAAATTCAAATGATTTTATTAAAAATAAAAATCGCACAAACATGATTAAATATAGGTTTTATATATATATATATATACTTGTTCAAATGAAACCTTCTTCATAATAAGGGCAAATGAGGGTAGAAACAGCCAAATTATCGGAAAAGGAAATAAGAGAAGTGGAGTGATTATCTCAATAATGAGCCTAATACTGGTTTCGGGTTGACTTTCAGCTAAGAACAAATCAGGGGTCGTGTCTCTAAACGCGACGGTTGTAGATTCGATTCCCACTCGGGTGAAATATTAAACATTTTCGTCGCTCTGGAATCGGGGCGAAGCGCGGTATTGAGTTACGCCACACAACACTCGAAAGTAGTCTCTAAAATTGGGAAAAAGTGTAGAAGAGAGGGTCTTGTCAAAAGACAGGTTCCCTCTGCCTACCTTGCCTTATAATGTCAGCATTTTGATACGTAAATATCATTCCCCTAATTGGTTGTTCGTATTGCTTCCTGTACAAGAAATAATGGATCGCTCCACCCTCCTCATATCAAAAGATTTATAGCATAGCGTTAACGCCCGTTATTAACGTTAGAAATCGTTTGTTTTGATTTATCGATGTAAGATTGTAAGTAACGACGCGACGGTTTAAGAATTATTTTACAGAGTGAAGATAAAAATATCTCTTTATAATAATATATTTTGAAAATTATGTTAAATTTTTTTTAAGCCTTAATTTAAGCAAGCTTTAACAGCTCGTTCTCGTTGCCCATTTTAAAAGAATTATGTTTAAAATTATAGAATCTAATATCTTATCTTATACAAAAGACCAAGAAAACGATTTTTTAAATATAAGAAGGAATTTCTTATATTTAAAATTTCGGCATTAAACTTTTAGATTTCTTTTTATTTGTACTAACAACTTTTTATATAGTACAAGCTGTGAGCGTGAAAGAATAATAGAAATTTCTTAATAAAGTCACGTTTCACGTTGAATTTTGATATATTTCATTGAACATGTAAATATTATCGGAAAGTATAAAGTAAATGAAGAGATTCTAATATTTTTTTACCTATATAGAAGAAATAAAGAAATATTGTAACAAATTGTACTAGTTTTAATCAAATACTAGTTAAGTATTCATCTACACTCTATTAGACTATTATGTTAATTTAATTATAATTAAAATTATAAATATATAACCATACACATATATTATACATAGTTGTGTAATACATATATAATGTAAGCGCACATAAAGAAATGCTTTGTTTTGTTACCAAAATGAGGAGATGAAAGTAATCTATTACCCCGATTGGGATATCAATAGTATAAATGTTTTATAATATTTAAAATTTTAAGTTTGTTTACCTTTAGAAGTCTTCTCGGGCCAGTGTCGGACCGCGGTGCGCCACCGCGCGGCTATTCCTCCTTCGTTACGGAGTACAACAATGCGTGAACACACTGGAATAATAATAATAATAAAAATGTAATCTTCTATATATATAAAATCGAAAGGTCACTTACTCATCACGAAATCTCAGAAACTACATATTCTAGGAATCTGAAATTTTGCATAGGAGTTACTTATAGGACGTAGGTGCTCGCTAAGACGGGAATTTGTAATATTCAACTTCTAAGGGGTTGTTTTTGGGGTTGAAAGTTTGTATGAAACTTCGTTACTAATGACATTTGTCTTTGTCATTCGTTACTTAATGCTAGGAGTCTCAAATTTTGCATAGACGTCACTAGGACGTAGCCATGGAGACAGAAATTAATAATAACATAGTTCACGCGGGTGCAACCGCGAGCGGGCCGCTAGTTTATTATAAACATAAAAAAAACAACAATAAATTAAATTAAAAAAAAACGAAAATATGCAAGACGTGAGCTCAATGTTCGTTGTAATATTTTTTAGCTGCATCGTGAAGCTACACCCCACATCTAGCAGGGTAGGCAGAGAGAACCTGTAACCCTAATGTTACGATATTCCATTCCTATAGATACATTTCTGTTCTCCACTTTCCGCCGAATTCGTGAGGAATTGCGTGTGGCGTATCTTAGCACTTCGGTTTGCCTCGTTGCCAAAGCGAAAAATTTGAAAAAGGATATTTTTTATTATAAAAACGTTTTATTCGAAAATTGAGAAAAATATAACAAAAAAAATTGGTTTATTCGCTAGCTAGCTCTTCATAATGGATTTACGGAGGGCCTTTGTTTAATCCTAATGTAAATACGACTTTTTCCTACAATTTTTAGGACCGTTTAGGGCCTTTAGAGGACAATTCTATTCTGCTTTCATGCAAAATTTTCCCGCTAGTGACAGATTTTTAAGTATATTTTTTGGGATCACAACGTAGCCCATATTGTTAATAGCCTACATAATAGACTATAATTTATGCAGGAATACGGAATTATACATAATTTTCTTCACGATAATTTACCCACTTGTTCCAAAAAATCACAAATTTTCACATATCTGCTGAACAACTGAAAGCTCAACAAATATGGGGGTAAAATGGATAGGTAGCGAGGTCCTCTACTCATAGACAACAGAGGATCTGTCGATCGCGTTACAGCCTGTATATAACATGTAATGTATCTAAGTCGAATAAGCTAAGTTCTAACAAATCCTTTAATAGATAGAGAGAAAATGTAGTGTTAAGACACTGTCAATTATACGGTCAATTAGGTTAGACTGCGCATTATATCGCTATGAAAAAGTGAACAAATTAAAAAAAGGTATATTACTAACAGAAATTATTATTAAATATACCCCTAAATAGGAATCGAACCCCACAGTCATTGCATTTGTTGGCAGACGCTGTACTAACACGTGATACAAATTCTAAAATAAAATTAAAAAGAAAACTACATTTACCAGTATTTTTAGGTACTTGTTTGAACTGTAAACAGTAAGGCTCGGTTTGTTCTGGTAGTATTGGTTTTCTGCAGGTGGTGCAACGACACACGCACGTGAGAGGAGGCGTGTCCACTGTAACATATTTTTCGTGTTAAGCGGCGTAACTAAACACTGTATTTTATATAAAATTTCCGTTATTGTAAAGTACCTGTGACGGTTAAAAAGATACTGTAGATCAAAGAGAAGTGTGGATTCGATTCCCATACAAGGATATGAAATAATACTAAATAATACTATATTTTCATTTATCGCTCTGGTAACAAGGCACAGCACGGCGTAGAGTTTCGCCATTCAAGATACAATACCTACAGTATATGGCGGAAAGTTCGGAAAGAAAGACGTATCTTAATGGAAACGGAGTAACGTAACATTAGTATCCGATTTCTCTCTGCCTACTCTTAAAAAAAAAAATAAGCTAATTATTTATCATTCCCATGAGCTGGAGTCGAACCCACAACCGTCATCATAAAGTCACGTTTAAAATGCCTCTTCCCCACGAGACTGCTCTATTCTAAGTAGTATAATTATATGATACATACCGATTTCAACCGGCGGATAATCATCGGGTCCTCGTGGAGGTTCAGGTCTCTTCACAGGAGGGATGTATACCATTTTCTTTTTACATTCGCAGATATTCTCTAAAACAATAAATCTTGCTTTAATAAAGCGAAAATAAATAGAAGTTGTGATGTGAGTACCTACTTATTTTTTCTTAACTTTACACTGTTCCCAAAAAATAAAATTAGAGAAGTAATTACAAAGGACAACTAAATGGTGCACACGAGCCGAGACTTCTTTAAATTAAAGGCAATAAATACGTTAGCTGTCGATAAAATCCGTTGTCTTTGGTCGGTTTCTCTATCAAACTGTCTCGAAACAAAGTGCCTTAACCACTGATGAATCGTTTTGAAAATATTAAATTATACTAAATTTAATTCATTGTAAGATTATATTTTATAGTATATTGCTAAGATTTTTGAATTTCAGAGAACCTAGTGTTAAGACACTCCGTTATGTGCACCCATTGCTCGTTACCAAAGCGAAGAAATAAAAAATATTAAGGATTTGTTTCCTCTAGTAAGATTCGAACCCACTACCTGTCGAATTGAGCGTCACACGTTTGTTCCCCAGCGTCACTACTAGCTTCACATACATAAATATATAATGAGAAAAATTATAATTTACTTACGTTTTTGCAGCATCCTTTTGTAATCTTCTTTTTCAAAAATATAATTTATACTTGCTGCCATATCTTCAGGAGGTATTTCTCTAGAATCTTCTTTCTGAAAAACAAGTGTAAATTTATTTGATTTACCTTCTACCTTACAGAGTGGGAACGCGTAACTAGTATTAAACATTTCGTTTTTCACTTTTCGCCTTATAATGTCGCGTAGAGAGTAAACCTATATTTGTAAATTTTCATAACATTAAAAATGTAAAAAAATACAAAATGTTCTTTTATTTTATCCCCGATTGCTAAGGAAGAGTTATGTTTTTCACGCGTATCTTGTATGTATGTATGTAATATTCTTCATTACCTCATATCTCCAAAATCCAAATACCACAACATAGGTATCAAATTCCAGAGCTCATACGAGGATTTCAAAAATGTATATCATGATTATCATACTGTAAAAATAATACAATGAGAAAGTGGAACTTGCTTGTGTGGATTTTGCTTTTTTGCGTTCTGAAATCGGTAGAGTTCCAACGCGACACGACCGGGAAAGCGAAAAATGGGCCGAATATTTACATGCCCTAGGATTATTCCTAATGAATCCCAACAAAAAAGTGAAAAATAAAAAAAATATTAAAAAAGAAAAACAAAAACCCCGATTGTATATAACTAAAAAGAAAAATAAACAAGCCCAACAGTTTATTAGGATTAACAATCAAAGACAGAGAAAGCATTGTGTTATAACACTATTACTTTGTGAATGACTTCAAAAAGGTAAAGGTAAAATGTACCACTGAGCAACATCGAATGAGTAATTTTAAATCTAAATTAATTTATTTTATACAAACAATACGTTTACTTTAAGCTTGTGGCGTTTAGTATTAACTAAACAAAAGCTCGTTGATTACTACCTTTGAGACTATTGGAATCGGATTTCAATTGTTCGCTATCTATTTGTTAATGTATGTAGGTTTAATACAGAATTGTATACACTAGAGATTGTGTTTATTTTTACTCAGTTGTTTGTTATTTTTAATCAGAAAACTAACAGGCAGGATATAATTAAATATTTTTTTATTTGTTTTTCTAAGCCTTTTTTTTGTTTGTTAGAAGAAACTCGAATATTAGATCTGTTAGTTGTGAGAATGTTTTACAATTATTCTTAATTAAATTAATTCGACACAATTTTTATGTAAAAGAAGCATGCACTGCCTCCATAATTCGGTAGGAAGTGGGGAAAGGAGTGTCAGTTCCCATATTAATATCAAAATTTCTTAGGAAACTAGTACTCCCTGCACTTCCACTTTCCAGGGAGCACATATTACAATTTTATACGTTCTAAACGTGTAGGCAATACCTATAAAGATATTTGTCGGACTATAGATTTGAAAATTACCAAAATACAAACAAACATTATCGTTTTAGCTAATCTAAATCCCATCTAAAGAATTTATTAGTCATTCATATAAAGGGACTTAGTAGGAGGAGTAGACGGTTGTGACCTAAGCCTAAAATTAAATAAATAAACATGTCTAGCCTTTGTGAATTACGAGTATTGAACCGTTAGATATGGAAAGTGTTTTGAAAATATTTAATTCATCTATACTTAAATAAAAAAATCTGATGACTTTGTTTGGTTAAAGGCACTCATCTCAGGAACTACTATGTAGTATGAATTGAAAAAAAAAATGTTTGATATACCTACGACTTGTATATATACTAAGTTTTTAGCCTTTATGATAAATGGATTATCATAGGAAGTAATATGAGTTTAAGTATGATTAATTTAGTATGAGTTAATTTCTTCTATTACTCCTACCTTCTATTAATGCCTCGTTTCATTTTTATTCTTTAAGTATATTAATACTCACTTACTTGTCTCAATTTCATAGTCACAAATGAATCTGTTCGTTCATCACCGCCGATAGGTAACACTACAACCACTTCTACACCCTATAAAAATATCAAATATGCTTTTGGTAATGAAATCAGAAATAAAAAAAATATTTACTTTTAAAAGCCTAAATTAATTAAAAAGCTTTATTAAATAATTTTGCTTTTTTTTATAATCAAGCAGAGACGAGGTTAGTGAAAAGGAAAGAAAGAAAATGGCTGGTTTTGCTTAAATAAGAGAAATAAAAACAAAATCAAATATAAATATTTACACAAGTGTTGTTTTGTTCTGAATAGGGTGATAAGCAACGAGAAACTAGTGTCAAGTCACTCCGTTAAACTACGGTGACTTCAAAGTATAAAAATAAAATATAATACATACAGTAATAGCAGTATCAATGAGTAAGTATATCGGCTGCGAGTGCGCTACAAGAGCTCGACGTACTATCAACTGACGGTTACACACTCGCCGCGCTTCCACAACCACCTGGATTTAGATAATATGCATAAGATTTTTTTACTTTCACGCTTCACCTACATATATTACGATAGAACGAAATTTGCCTTTTTATTAGAGCGAGGGAGTGAAAATTAATCATTTTCCCAGGTGGGAATCGAATCTATAAACGGCGTATTTATAGTCAGACTCTATAATGCTACGCCAGGACGACCATATATTAAGGAATACCATAGACAAATCAAATACAAAACTATACATAGAAGCATAAAAAACAATGTTTTGTTTAATTTCTTTTGTAATAGAAAAAAATATATTTATCATAGAATCATACCGTAATATTAGCATTGGAATAACCATCAAGTTGAAACTCATTCGGATGGAATTTAACAAAGGCAACATCATTATCTTCATCATCATCTGCAAAGTAAATAAATAGTTTTATGTCCTTTTTACCTTTTATAAATCGTAAACGCGGCAAGTTATGGGTTCGATTCCCACTCGGGGAATGAAATATTTATATTTTCATTTCATCGCTCTAGTAAGTAGTCAAAGCGTGGCTCTGAGTTCCACTTCTCAACGCGGAATTCCCCGAAACTTCGATGGCAAGTAAATAACAGAAATGTTTTAATTGAACAGGATTGTCTTAACACTAGGTTCCCAGGCTTACACTTTCTACCCTGTGGGATATAGCTAACTAATATATATATGTGGGATATAACTGAAAAAAAAACTAACCTGATTCTTCCCACATTACCCTCGTTCCTATGGGTGTGGTATTCCACACGTGCAATCTACAGCAGACGCTCTCACCGCGACGCAGGGACCGCGGGCGCAGTACCGCAGTGCCTTTGTAAACGCCTGGTGTCATACCCGAGTCTAGGGTGCATACTGAACCTAGTATATATATGAATAAGTTTTTTGTAGCTCTACGCTGTATTCCGTATATAGGGTTTCGTACAAAATATTAAATACTTACAATCTCCTTGACAAGGCTGTATGCGTAATACAAGATTTGGCGCCATAATTCTATAGAAAACTAGAGCAGCGCTACTTGCTGGTTGCCTATCTTCTGCTTTCACTTGAATAATAGTAGCATAACACCCTTCCACCTGGTAAAATGAAAGAGAAGAAAAAACTTAGCACTCCATGGATTGATCATGGCTGGATGAGGAGACCTGCGGCATGCCACAAAAATTGCATAAGTTTAAATTTAGTAGGTCTCTAGGGGAAGGTTTAAATTTATAATATCCATACCTATATTATAAATTTGAAAGTAACTCTGTCTGTCTGTCTGTCTGTCTTTTACGCAATCAGGGCCAAACCGCCAATTTAATTGTAATAAAATACACATATAGAGATACATGAGAGTACCGGGATGAACATAGGATACTTTTTTTCTTATATTTGTAATATTGTCGATATATACCAATATATTAAAATAATTAATTTGACATGCAATTTATTCCGCCATGTTAATAACAATCGTCGCTACGCGTTGCTAAGCAACGGCTTGCAAAGTTTGTTGTTTTAAGAAAACGTCACCCAAAGTGAGTTTGCTTAGTGCATACATGGTGCGCGCCGATATACATTTGTATACATTAAAAAAATTAGATGATTTCTATAATTTGATATTCATCCTTATGAAAATAAATATAATAAATAATCACTTTTAGCATTTCATCTAGATGGAAATTATAGTTTACTGTACAACATTCTAATAAATAATTAAGATGTCACTGATTCCAAATGACCTAGCCTACGAGTGGTATAGTATGAGTATGACCGACGCGAACGGGCAGATGACTTTGATGGTTTTGTAAATTTTTATATATTTTCGAATTACTATTATTTGTTATGTAATTATTTGCTACTTATAATTAATTTATCTCAGTTCGGTTTT
The DNA here is from genome assembly GCF_056956725.1 of Heliconius melpomene rosina. NCBI lineage: Eukaryota > Metazoa > Arthropoda > Insecta > Lepidoptera > Nymphalidae > Heliconius > Heliconius melpomene. The sequence continues at coordinate 7,206,606 of NC_140400.1, forward strand.
CTATACCGATGTTATACACTTAAAATATCGTAATTTTAATCATTTGTGATTATATTTAATATTGTTTTACAAAAATTAATAATTTTTTAATATAGAAAAATGTATAGTACGCGCGCACGGCAAACTTTAGGTACTTTTTCTAATATCAAGAATTTCCTTTAGTTACTTTTATATCTTTTGTTTGTTCATTTCGGTTACTCAGATATTTTTTCTAATAATAAACCTCCTTTTTTTAACTTATTTTAATTATTTAGGCTTATATTTTCGCGGGCGTAGCCGCGTCCGGGCCCACTAGTAGCTTTATAAAAAAAACCAGCTTCACGCTGTATCCCGCACACAGCAGGATAGGCAGAGGGAACTTTGGGCGAAGGGAACTCAAGACACTCCATTCTCCATTTGCCGCTGAACTGGGCGCATTGTGTGTTGAGTGCAAAACTTAACTAAATTTTAACAAATATTTCATTTCCTTGAATGGGGTTGAACCCATAACTAGTCGCGTTCATAGTCATATATAGTCTAAAATGGACCAATCTTAGACAATTAAAAAAAAAATAAAGCAGAAACAAACTAACCTCAGGAGTAGTGATGCAATACTGTAACAGTACAGTGTCTTCATGGGCAATGTTACCACTTAAAGGCTTCAATATCGGACATCGACATACGTTTTGGGCGACAGTAGCACAGAACTCTGAGCATATTGGTGGAGGTTCAGAAGAATAGCAGACAGCGTGCCAGTTTACCTAATGTTAGTATAAATATTGGTAAAAATCAAATGCCCAAAATAACAATGGTATATGATCTAAAGTGTAGTATTTATAATAATTACTAGAAGCTGTCGTGAAGCAGTGGAACAAGCGTATAAGTTCAATTCCCACTCACGTTGAATTCCGCCATTCAACTCGATATATTTCGAAAGTATGACGGAAGTTGGCAAAAATTAGGAGAAATTGTAACAAGCGTGAAACAAAAATCGATGTAACTTGATAAGAACGTATAGTTTAGCTGTGAGAACGTTAAAACTGTTTCCGAGGCATAGGTTCGAGTCCCACTAAGTTTAGTAATATTTTTCTATGCATAGTGTGGAATATCAGTTTAAAAAGTAAAAAAATAAAACAAAATCACCAATCCACTTACATTTAGATAAGTATTATTACGCAAATCTAACTTCGTGCATACAGCGGCACTAGGACTGCGCGTGTTCAGGTACGCCATAGCGGGGTCTAATACGAGGCATCGCGTAGTATACCTATACTCTATAATACAGGAGGATGACCATTCACCATCTATTGAAGTAAGCCTGGTGAAATATAAGTATAATATTTAACTGACTCCAATAAAAGAGGTGTTCAATTTGACATGTACTTTACATACATATTTATATATGTATGCACAGTGTACATGTCAAATTCCTATTGTATATGACATTATATGAATTGAGTAATGTTTTTTTATGATGATAGATGTAAGCTTAGAAGCACATGAGCTAATTTAAGTTTATACAATCATAGTGCTATGTTTGTCTACAAATTTCTCGAAAACTAATAGTCATAGCGCGATTAATCTACTTGATATATTCTACTTAGGAATTAGCTCAAGTTTTATCAAAATCGGTTCACTAGTTTTTAGTATACGAATATACTACGTTTTTTCTTATAAATTTTAAAAGCCTAAAACGAATTTGTTAAGACGACTCGCAAGTTACATTGCTTATAACATATACATGCATGTAGATTGTATCTTCTTAAACTCTTAATATCGAGTGTGCTCTTACGTTATAACGTCAGTTTGTGTTTCACTGACTTGTTTCAAAGGTAAGGTAAAAATCTCAATGACCGCGTTCTTTGGGTCCAGAAGCACTATGTCACCAGTGGAGTCAAATTTCGTCTCTATAGCTTGAACACCGTAAAGTTGAGTCACTCTCAACGGTATACTTAGTTGTTTTACACTAAAAAATAAACAAAAATAGAGATATTTATTTCATAATTCTATTCTCATTAATGTGGTAGTAATAAATAAGTAGTAGTATAGTAATTAATTTTGGATATTTGAGGCGGTCATGGCGAAACGGCACAGGGTTGTTGATAGGGGCAATGATTGTAGGTTCGATTCCGACTCAGAGAAATGAATTATTTTTATATTCTCGCTGTGATAACAAGACAAAGCTTAGCCATTCAATACGCAATATTTTGAAAATTGGATGGAAAGTGAGGAATAAGTGTCTCAACTCTAGGTAATCTCAAGCTACCCAGCTAAAAAAATATCCTAACTCACTGTACCATTAAAGTGATGTCTAACCTTCTCAAACAAGAAAGTCTTACAAGCGGCGGGTCCAGAATGAATTGTATAGGCACCACCTCCCATCTCACCTCTACTTGAGCGTATACCAATGAGCACACCTCACGTGACCAACTCTGTTATAAGAAAAGGCAAGAACTTTATCAATATCGGTTCCATTAAATTAATTTATTTTCAATCCAGTATAAGTTTTTAAAGCAAATAAATAAATCGCTATTTCCACGTCTTGGAGTAATACATATTTTTTTTTAGATTTGCGGTTTTACCAAATACGACTGATTGTGGGTTCGACCCCCCTCGAGGAAATGAAATATTTATTCAAATTTATATTTTTATAAGTTCCACCATTTAACATGCAATGCCTCCAGAATTCGGCGGAAAATGGGGAACAAAGTGAATCTGATTTATTTTACTTATTCGAGTGGTTTACTATAACCTTTAAAGCTTTCCACAAGTCAGGTCCTGGCTACATTCTCAGACCTGCTCAATTGATAAATATTTTACTATTTATCATTTCAAATACCATTAACAACTCTACCAACCTTAGTTACTCCAGGAATAGCTTCTTCATCCACAGTCTTAGTGTCTACAATTACAAAGTCATGATCGTTTGGAAGGCTCTCCTTCGGGATGTCTTTAAGTATCAACCTATTTGAATTAAGTATTTAATTGTAATTAATTCATACAAGAGGCCAGTTGTAGCACAATGGCACAATCACGCATTGCCTCACGGACGGAGTGTCGTAACACTAACTTACAAAATTCCCTCTGCCTACCCTGACATGTGCGGGATACAGCGTTAAATTAATTCGTACATATTTTAGAAATATAATAAAATGGCTGTTAAGTAATTGAAATACTTAACATCTTACATAATTTTTATTTTAGTAAAGGAAATAGTTGTTTTAATTTTTCGGTTCTGGTAGACAAAGTGAGGCGTTGAGTTGAGGCCACTCGATACAATGTCTTGGAAATTCCTCTGAAAGTGAGGATCATACTGTCTTAACATTAGGTTCCCTCTGCCTACTCTGCTGTGCTAATTGTTAGTTTTGATGCAAGTAGTTCAAGTAATTAAATTCGTGTCTTATTTTCCAAATTGAATCAAACCTACTCATATCACAAAAAAACTTACATCACAACAGCACATTGAGTCCCAAGTTCAAATCCAGAATCGGCTTCAACATTTTGCAGGTAAGTAGAGCGCGGTCTAAACACGCCTTCCGTCTCTCTCACCCACGCTGGTAATTCGTCTTGTAAGTGTTCTAGCTAGGAAATATTATGTAATTGGACCACAGAAAAGAAATAGCAGGAAAAAAGCTTTTTTTTCTTTTTCAGCTTCACGCTGTATCCCGCACACAGCAGGGTAGGCAGAGTTAACCTAGTGTTAAAACACTCCGTTCCCTACTTTTACATTGTACATATATGGGAATATAAAAATATAGACCTTATTAATAAAATTTCCAGTACTCGAATTTTCACCCCACGCTCGCGTTCGCCAACAGTAGTTGTATGTCAAAGGGCTAATAATAAATAATTATAAATTAATAACATTAATATTAGATTGGTGGGAAAGTGGAGAACGGAGTGTCTTAACGCCAGGTTTTAATATTTTAAAATTATTTTTTAACTTAAAAAATAATAATTGATTTATTTTTATAGTTGACAAATATTGTATATGTTTTTCGTGTACATAAAGCGATCAGTTACAATTTTATTAGGTATATGCAAAAATTATTAATTGAAATTTGAACCTATAATCATCTCAGTAGATTACATTAACCAGACATTGATCCAACTGCGTCACTACGGCGTCTATGTAATAACGTAACCCTCATAAAATATGTAAACAGTATGTAACTTTCGTGACTATAAATCTTGTTCCAAGATTAACATCTAATACAAATTCATATTTCGTATATTTATGTTCTTTTTTATTCTTATTTTGTGTAATATAAATATGAATATCTTATATATAGATATGAATTGCCTATATGTTTTTTTGCTTCACGCTGTATCTCGCATATAAGTAGGGGGCATGGTAGGCAGAGGAAACCTAGTGTTAAAACACTCTGTTCCTCACGCAACGCCTAAATTTCGTTACATTGAATGTTCGATGGCGGTAATTCCGCTATCAAGGTACAAGTATATTTTAAATGTTTTTTTGGGCAATATTCTTAACAAAACACACCTGTGGTTCAAGACCTGGAGGTACATTGAAAGGGTCTGATTAGGAAACGCAGTGCCGAGGTGTAAGTAATATTCACAGTAGGGATCGCTCTCATCGCAAATATCGTAATCCTTTTCTTGAGCCTAAGTTGGCAAACCATGAAAATTGATAAAATCATAGAAAAAATATACTTAACAAATTTAGAACATTAGTTATTTAAACAGTGGTTATATTAAACCTAGAAGATATCTAATCTAGTATATAGGGATTCAGTACATGAAATGTTAACATAATATTAGAAAAATATTAATTTATCCTATGCACAAAAATATATAGAAAAACTATTTAAAGCAACGTCAAATGTAAATAATTTTAATACCACACCTTAATAGTAACATGTTCAGAATTAAACATCAATGCATCGGCAACTACATGCAAAGTACGCACTAATGCGGTAGTTGATATTATACGGAACACCGCGACTTTAGTACAAGCTTCTGTCAGATACGCAGAGACTACTCCTCGAAGGCCCCCTCCCGCACCACAGTAGCAGGTAGCACCCTGTCTGCAGACACACGATGACCTCTCATTAGCAGACCACGTGGACGGAAAGAGGTAGAAGCAGTCAGTGGAAACGCCGAATCTTGTTGGGTTCTTTAGATCTTTTACTATCTGTAAGTAGAAGAAGAATAATATTTTTTTACCTTTTTTGTACGAAATACAAGGTAGATTACCTGATGGTAAGTGGTAACCACCGCCTACTTCTCCATGTAACACTTGAGAAGTTTTGAGGGTTAACATGGAGATAGATAGATGTGTTTTTTTAGCTCGAGTCGATTATATAGTCACACTTTCTCCTCCTGCACCACGACTGGCCTCTACATACATACGTGATAACAACATAACCCTCCTTTTGTACTCCGCCGCAATCAGGTAATAATTCTAACCTCAATATCATAATCTTGCCACGATTCTTCACAAAGTATAAAGAAGGCAGCGTGTAGTTCTTTGCATATAAGTAGCAACAGCGATCGATGGACATCACCTAAAAGCTTCGCTCCCAAATCTAATACATCTTGGACATTTTCCATGGTACTGCTTACGTGGAGATCAGAAGATGGATTCGGGATCAAGACTGTTAAACAATATATCAAAAAGTATTATATGAAATATGTATAAATTCATAATTCTTATCGACTGTATTAAACTACAGTAGTTATTGAGCTAAGAAGACTGACATTTGCCATGTAGCTTCCCTTAGGAGTATAAAGTTCTAAGAGAGGATTTCACGAACATACTATGCGATGAGGAAATGAACGTATAATAACGAGTAGTATATGCAACCAAAATTGTGAAATATAATTCATCTGTACTAATATAATAAAGCTGGACAGTTTGTTTGTTTGAACGCAGTAATTTTAGATACTACTGGTTAAAATTGAAAAATATTTTTGTATTGAATACTTAATTTACTCAGGAATAAAAAAAAAATAAAAAATAAAAAAATATTTTATACACACTCTCAACAACTTAGACATTTCAGTTTGACAACCGGAGCGAAGCCGCACGTAAAAGCTAGTGTAATATTAAAATATGTAATACAATATACGTACTTTCTAAAACAGGTGGTTCTATATAACATCGTACAGGAATCACAAACGATCGTCCCACAGAGACGTGTACGGAGAGTTTCTCCTCTACAGTGCGGACACTTGTAGGTGAGAAGTGTAGGTTCAATTCTGCAGCAGCTCCAGATGTAACTGTCAGACCTGTCCGCAGTTCTATTTTCAGGGAGTGGTGTGATGGCGGATGTATTGATAGGCTGATTTCTTTTTTGGATGTATTGACTAAACGTAGAGATTGCTGCAAATACAATATGAACAAAAGTATTTATTAAATGTTGTATTATATTATTTTAGTTTTAATATATTCTATTTTTAAGTTTCAACAAAACTAAGATCTGTACATTGTTTAGCCAAATAAGGACAGAAAATTTTCCTATATAAGCATTCCGCGGTTTTTCTTAGCACCAGGTTTCTTCAGCCTTACCTGCTATATGCGAGACAAAAAAATCTTATACATTTGGTTCTAAATTCCATTGTAATATATAAATCTTACACAAATAATATACAACAATATTGAGAATGTATAATATTTTTTACTGTATGTTAATCAAAATAAAGTGACTTTTCTTATAAACACCAAGATGAAACACATCTAACTTTTACAAAACTAATACTAATTTACATATAAAGTATATATAAAATATTTTCTGCGAAAGAAAATAGATGAAAATAAAAAGAAATCCTTAAATTTTATTTTATATGCTAGTTAGTGTATTTTGAGCTTGTTTTGGACTATTTTTATAGGTTGATTATCGTACCGTGTATTTTTGACCGACTGTGAAGTTGACAAACGCCACTTGTGGAGGCAAGCACACAATATGGGCGGGCGGCAGCGGCGGCGGCGACTGACTTCTAGGCGGTGGAGTAACTTTTGGTACTATTTCACCTAAACTATTGCAATAATGTTATAAATTATACTGTAAATACAACTCACTAGTAAATATATTATCATGTATAATACTAAATATACTAAAATACTAAAGAAACGCGACTAATTTAGTTTATGATAAAGACTTTCAATCCTGCGGTCATCAAGAACTATTCTCCAAGTGGGCAAGAATAAGAAGTAAGAACTGCCTATCCCGTAAAAGGAGACAACTTACCTAATAGATTGTAAGGAATAGGCTTCGGCGATCGGCAACTGCATATCTGTGATCTTAGTTGAAGTTTTCTTGGTGACACTCAAGTCGCCAGAACTGCGATTTAATAAGTTTTGCAACCATAAAGTGTTATCACCTATACAAACAACATAATAAATACTTATTTAAGTTCTTGCACTCAATTTTTGAGTCATTACGTGTTGAAAGGTGGAACTCAACGCCGTGCTTCAACTTATTACCAGAGCGAGGTTGTAGAAATAATTGGTGTCTCCAGATAGAGCAAAACCACAACTGTCGCGTTTTACAGTCATACGATAAAGAAATACTCAACACGAAGTACGAGAGTTAGAAGGAAAATAGGGAACGGAATAAAGACGAAATTTTTAACACAAGGTCCCTCTGCCTATCTTGCCATGTACGGGATGCAGCGTGAGGCTATTAAAAAAAATTGGTTGTTTAATTTTTTGATCAACTTTTATATTTAATCCTCTATATATTTAAAATTAATTAACATCATGATGATTAAGTTTTACTCTGCAGTCCAGTTGAATTAAGTGTAGCGTTGAGCTCCATGATTGAGAAATTTGTTAACAATTTTTTTGTACAAAAAGTAAATATAATGTAGAGGGAAATATTCAATGTTTACAATTAGCATTATGTTCAATAGAAGGCTTTAAATCTTTTCTCTGAAGCAATCCAAGTTCTTGATTTAGTTCAGTAGGTCCAGAGGAATGAGGAGAGTGTAGTGTATATATATTGGACAGTGGTGTCCTCGCGATACGCTTAGCATGTTGCCATTGAAGTTCTTTTTCTTGTTTTTCTATTTCCTTAAGTCCTGATGATAAATCCTTTGTCTGAAGACAAAATTATATCTGTTAGGCGTTGTAGGCAAGCCAAAAAAGTATATTTTTTCACACTTAGTAACCATGTTCTCTCTGCTTATCCTGCTATGTACTTTCCGCACACAACAGGATAGGCGTAGGAAACCTGGGCACCTTGTGTTAAGAAATGGCCTGAACATGACGTAGTTTCCTAATTTTATACAGAAAATAGACGAATAAAAATAATTATTTACGTATATGTAAGTTATAATAACCAAAAGATCTGTTTCAATTCCATTCTCTTGCGCATCGCCGTGCCCATTGATGTCAGGCGGCAAGTGTTCCAACTCTCGAAAGGTTTCTCTCAATACAGCCCTTACATCTGCACAAACAGCTTCACTAAAATATAATGATTAAATTAAATATAGCCTGTGCAATGACGGCGTAAAACAACACATTACAGGTGTAGTAAGCAAAATACATGTAAATTAGAACCAGTATATCAGGTTTGAGAGGAAACCTGATATACTGGAAGGAGGAAAGTTCATCGACATATCAAAGTGGAACATCTGTACAGTTTCTGAAGATATAGCGGATGAATATTTTAAAACACTCTCGCTCTAGTAGAGTTTTGCCGTATACTTACATTTTTACATAAAAATAAAATCACAATGTCTTTCTTTGATATAATAATATTTAAGTTTCTTTAAGTGCATATATTGGAATTCATGCTAACGATTTGTTTTCTTTTTGTCTGTTTATTTTTTTGTATGTTCAAGCTAATCTACGGAACAGCTTGTTAAGAGACTTTCAAAGGACTTTTTACATGTTGTGGACCGACTTGTAGACTAATATTTATTTGGAAATTTAGCGAGATAGGGATTTACGCAGGAAAAACCGCGTTTGCCACAAGCTAGTAGGTACCGCCCATATAAACTTAAATAATGTTAAATAAAAGTCGTAAAGTTCAAGCAGGTGAAGCCGCGGGTGAGTATAAATATGGCATATATTTATGGCCTGCCTGTCGCTTAACTTTTATAAAGGAGGCACTATAGAGATTAAATAAGTTTCGAAATAAATTGAAAAGAATAGTGAAATATGAATCTTATACTTTCGTTTTTTTTATCTTTAAGCTGCAAGCAGCCCGTTGCAAGCTGTTTTATCCTGTTTATAGCAGAAAGCCTGGGAACCTAGTGTTAGGATGCCGAATTCTCGGGATATTGCATGTTGAGTGGCGTAACTCAACGCCGTGGTATGTTTTGTTATAATTTAGATATTGCTAGTTATAATTTTGACGTTGACTCAATTTGAATATATTTAGGATTTGGGTGGCTAAAGCCATTGAAGTAAAGTTGTGATTTCAGTCCCCGCTCGAGGGCAATCATTTTCGTATTTCAGGTTTTATTTCTGAAAATATATGAAAATATAAAAAATCTAACCTTTTCTCCGGTAATAGAGGAATATTATCCGACATTTTGATTTTAGGTAATTTAATTCAATTACTTTGAAATATTAAAAACTTTAATAGTTTATATTTAATGTGCATTCAATCCCTTCATAATGGAGTATAATACGTCAATGCGACAATGTCATTAAAGATTTTATCAATAAAGGTTTTATAAGAAATGTAGTATCGTACATGTTCAGAGGCCGTGGCTCCAGAAATCGACAGAAAGGGGGGAACAGAGTGTCTTAACACTAGGTTGCCTCTGTCTACCCTGCTGTGTGCGGGGTACAGCTTGAAGCTGATTTTGATTTGATGTACATGTTTTAAAAGCTTTTATTAAATTTACCATGTTAGTATGTAAAAGTGTGTGAAATATTGCAAGCTCTGTTTGACCACCTTTCCCGAAATTTAGATTACGACTTCACTTATATTAACAATAAAATTACATATAATTAATATTATTGTTTATCCAAAATGGCCACCGGAACAAAATGGCGGCTTGCAAATTTTTGTAAACCAGTCAACCCTAGGCCATTGTTGTGATGGCTTGTGTAATAATCCCGATTGATGAAAAAGATATTGAGGAAGAGCGTTGTAGGAAACGTATAATAATTCTGACGTAGCCCGATGAGAACGTATCGCTCAGTTGCAATTTTTACAATATGTTTTCTAAAACTATTTTTCTTTCCTAAATGTGGAATAACATAAATCAAAGCTAAAAATATTAAATTTATTCCAACCATATCTCGATGGCATCGATTTTATAATATAACATTAAAATGTTTATACTAATGATAATATCAGTAAATACAGACTACTAAAAACTAAAATTAATGTAGATCAATCTTTAGGTATACATACTGAAGCCTATTATTTGATAGATAACGGCAGAATTAGTGCAGTAATATATTTTTTACAGTTTGTGTTACTATTCCAATTATACCACAAGTTGAATTTGAAAACACAAGGTAAAATAAATATTGGAAAATATTATATTTGCTGACTCGAATTTATAGGTGAGGCGTAGCGCAGCGGAAAACTCTTTAAATATTATAATCCTTTTGTTGTTTAGTTAAGTTTAGTTGTCTTCTAACTTAGTCAATATCTCAAATTTGAGCATCTCTGCGTTAAGTTTTCTGTCTACCCTGATATATACAAAATAAACATGATACCTACTGATGAAATAGAAGTTCTTAAATGATATTACCTGCATTTTATCAAAAATCATAAAATATCGATAATAATTAATATTTTTATATGTAATTAAGGATATTTTCAACATGGAGAAAGGTACACTTGGCGTTGTTATCTGGCTTTCACGTTTGGCGGGTGTCGCACCATATATGCGCCGAGCCAAAGACGGAGTGTCGAAGGCATTGTTTGTATTAGGCTTAGTGATAGTAACATCGATAAGTAAGTATCATCGTCGCAAGTTTAATAATACTTTACCGTTTCATATACAGAGGGAAGAGTCAGCTCTCTTTTTACTGGAACAATCATTTATGGTAAAATATTTTAAACCCATACCTAAAGAAATTAATCGAGGTACCTCAACAGCTTAGACGTAGCATTTTTTTATTTCACGATGTTTATCCAACTTGTATTTCGTGTGACGCAGTTAGCACATATATACCAATAATGTAAACACTTACTACTACAAAAATACTATTAAAATTTAAACAACTTTGAACTATACCGGCAAAACCTACGACTCGATTTCGGAATGAGGCGTGTGCGTGCGTCCTCCTTAACAGATGGCGTTTTATTTTACAAATATTATTTTATTATTTATTTTGCTTGAAAAAAAGTTTTTCATTTTTGGGAAAAAAATTGTAATAGGCTTTTATAGAGTAGTTAAAACTGTGGTTTCATTTAAAGTGGTACTGACATAAACACCACGTATATATTTATTATCACAGAGATAATAAAATGTTACAAATGTAAATTAATATTAACAATACATCTAAAATGTAAAAAACACACTCTTCCAACGGTAAGACAAGGGTTAACAAGGCCATGAGCGGCTGGGATTTCATAGTGAGAAACCTCATAATACGCACAGTGTCAAGTAGTACTATTGCCTGGACCGATTTTTGACCCAACAACTAAGCAAGAACCTCTTAAAATGTCGGCCGAGGCTTGTCACTATTAAATCGTTAACTGAAACGACTGTTGGCACAATGACAGTCGCATTGAAATCTCACTTGGCAGTAATCTTATGGGCATTCCAAATGTTAAACATTAAATAAATGATATATGGCTTTCAAATTTGAAGCCCCTCTCCTACTTCTCTTACCACCACAATATTAGAAGCAAGACAATCAAAATAATATACTGGTTACTACAAACAAATTAAACTCTTACTAAACTACATCGAATAGACGTAGATACGTACATCGAATATCCACATAATCATCGTCATCTTCATCATCGGCTTATAGGAATCCGGTGGTTTTAACCCTCGTGCACCACATCGAAATTTGGCTCAAATCGAAACTATGTAACATTATTTACGTTTCACTTGTCATAATAACATCTAGGACAAGATCAATAGTAACACAGTCAATATTTCAGGTTCATATATAGTGATTTACACAATGTTGAAAGTTATGAATGGCAATGATGACAAGAGGAAGAATCTCATGATGGTAGATATCATCCGCGTTGTCAGTCAAAATTTATTGGTAATAGTCGCTATGATCGGTGGTTGTACTTCGGCGAAAAGGATTGCCCACATGGTTCGTAACCTCAAAAAGTTGGACAAGGTAAATAAATAAAATAAAATAAATTAGTCACATTGTATCCCACATGCAGCAGAGTAGGCAAGGTGTTAAAATATTCCGAATTACGAATTCTTAAGTAAATATTTTATTTGCTCGAGTGGGGCTCAAAGCCGTATCGCGTTTACAAGTCAAACTTTGTGCCCCTGCGCCTCAACTGACAAGGATTATTTTAAAATTAATTAATTGTAAAACAATCAACCACTTACTGTGTCTTGTTTTTGTTTTTATTCATCATAACTAATTTCAAAATCGGCTCTATTCCGTCACTGTTATAACGAAGAAAGCAATGTTCCTTGCTGGCATAAAATAAAGGCAATATTTATTTCATTTTTTTCAGATCAATGAAAATATTCGTTGCAACAAATTGAATGTACTAGGATCTACAGGAATTCATTACTTTATATGGACATACATGTCGGGAATTTTTGCCATGCGTGTAACGGATTGTTTTTTTAAAAAGTCAAGTAGCCACTGTGAGTTATGCAACCATGTATCCTATCCTATCCTATCCTATATCTTATAAAACAAAGTCGCTTTTTGTGTCTGTCTGAACTTTCTAACTCTTCTTCTTCTAAACCACCCAACGGATTTGGATACGGTTTTTACCATTAGGTCGAGTATTTCTCAGGGAAGGTTTATATATAGTTTATTATTTGTACATTCTTATGTAAATTAACATAAATACGATAAATGTGTATAAAGTCCTACCCGCTGAGACACTTTGGCGCATGCGCTGCTTTAATGGTAAGTACTATATGAAAAAAATGTACTGGAGTATTGTTCCTCTTAATAAGATCTACAAAAAAGTCCGCGATGGCATATTCGTATCTTCTAAGAATAACGTGTAGTGATCATATTTCTGTCTAAAAATAGTAATTTCAATATATTTTTTATTGTGAGGGATATTTTTCCATAATGGTATTAATCCTTATCCTTTAAAATACTTTATTAAATTTCTACGTTAAACGAAGATAAAATTTGCTTTTTAAACTATTTCGAAATTGCGAATAGTTTCAGAGAAAAACGCATTTAATTATTGACACATTACGCCGTTCACACATCAACTGTATCGAGTCAAGTTTCACTTATCCCTTACTCTCAGCATATAAATAAGTATATCAGTTACGTTGTCCATTTAATGTAGATCAAAACTGTCT